>NC_092386.1:4490000-5990000 GCF_030028105.1 Mobula birostris
TTGCATGTGTGTTACCCTGAACTTCTAGCATCAGCTGAATCTGTGGTTATTACCTTCTTATTTTGCAGGCACACATATTATATTCACACTTTAGTGAGTATGCACATCTGATGGTCTTCAGAATATCTTTGTTTCCTTAGTGGCCATTTGCAGGCTGATGCTTTCTAACACCCACTGACCTATGACATTTGTGACAGATCAGGCACCAAAGTGCTAGATATGGTTTGTTAAAATGAGACCTAAGGCCTGCCAGTTCTCAGCCTTGCACTCAGAGAAGGTGTGAGGGAAATCAGGGAGAAGCAGCCGGACAGAAAGCAGACATCGCAGTAAAAGAAAGGAAATTAAATACTAATCCTTTAACCTTTGGCTTTTGTGACTTGCTGCGTACCAAACGTGCTTTCAGCCATGTCACATCTTTAACCTTCGAAGGTGCTAACCCTACCCAGATTTGACTGAAAACAGTAATATTGATAAAACTAATCTTTAAAACTTTATTTTTCCTTGCATGGTGAATTGATTTTCAATCCTGCAACACAGTTTTCAAAGATCAAAGATCAACTTTATTCACCATATACATTTACATGTGTTAGGAATTTGCTGTGATGTGTTGGTCAGATTTGACATTCAATCAAAAACAACAACACTCAACAATTATAAAGAATTATATCAAAAATAAACATAGCAGTTAAAGTAAGGCCAAGAAACAAAATGTGCTTAAGTATCATTATGTAATTACAATGTGAATGTGTGAGGTCTTTATCAGTCAGGTCAACCATGGATGTTGTGTCCTAGCTGTTTATGCACGCAGGCCAGGACAGTACAATATGGAGAGTAGGCTGTTGCCCATGTAGCAAGCTCCCCCTCTCCATGCATCTGATGAACCCAGAGGAATGGCCGAGACCGATACAGTTTGTTACCAGCAGCGTTGCAGGAGTTGCAGTCACAATGAACTCAATGAAATGCCTTAGCGAATCCAGCTCAGGAAATGAATATATGTACTTTGGTAATAAATTTGCTTTGAACTTTGAACTTCAGCACTTCTCAGAAGGGAGCTTTTGGAAAAGCTGATTGTGCGGCAGTGGTAGTGACTGCAATGATTTTTCCTGCCTACTTCTTTGTCCTGGACGCATAAACGTCCTGATGGACACTCCAGCCAATGACTTTTTCTGCTGACTTGACAGTTTGCTGTATTTGTTTGTATATTGTGGGAGGATGCTGCACCAAACCAGACAGTAATGGTTGATGTGAGGATGCTCTCGATGATGGCAGTGTAGAATTGCACAGATATGTTCTGGGGAAGATGGAATTTTACATCCTCTGCCAACTAGTTTTTTTTTGAGATACAGTGTGGAATAGACCTTGGTGCGGCATTGCCCAGTAACCTCTGATTTAAGGCTAGCCTAATCATGGGACAATTTACAATGACCAATTAACCCACTAACTGATGAGCCTTTGGGCTGTGGGAGGAATCTGGAGCACTCAGAAGAAACCCACGTGGACACGGGGAGAACGTACAAACTCCTTACAGGCAGCAGAGGGACTTAAACCTGGGACACCTGAATTGTAAAGCATTGCACTAATTACTATACTACCATGCTGCCCTGGTTTCTAGTTTCACTTCAATGTTTCTGTTTTGTTTTGATCTTATATTATAATACATTTGAAATGATTGTTTTTGGAATTAACAGCACTTCGTGGAATGCATGTAGGTTTAAAAAAAATCATGACCACTGTGAATTCTTGAGTTACAGTGTGCAATTGAATAATTAAATTGACAGTGACAATGTGATAAAATGTTCAGGCAACCAGAGAGCAAAGTAACCTTAAACTTCAGAGACTGGTAGCTGTTGAGAAAAAGCCAGGGTGGAAAAAATATTCCTGATGGCATTTTACATCACCAAGTTCAAGTTTATTATGCAAATTGAAAATTCTAAACCATCATCCGCTATTAAATTTTAAAAAATCTTTATGACAAAGTCTTGCCTACCCCCATCGACTTGCACCGGGACCATAGCCCTCCCGACCTCTACCATCCACGTATCTATTCAAACTTCTCTCAAACATTAAAATTGAACTCGTATGCATCACTTGTGCTGGCAGCTTGTTCCAATTTTCACTACCCCTTGAGTGAAGAGCTATATCTATAATTTGCCTAGAATTTGTAATTTATTTCAGTTAGTAACAAAGTATATCATTTAAGAAGTAATTCACCAGTAATTTGAGTCAATAAATCTCCAAGTTGGACAGTAAGTGGTTAAGGAATAAAGAGCAAAGTGGTTGGTCTTTCAGTTGAACTGGCTTGACATCAGTTGGACTCTAAGAGCTGATGCAGACTAAGTTCTGGCTCAAGATACAGCTTTATATCCCTCACGGTCCAAAGGTCAAAAGCCACATTTATTGTAAGGCCAGGAAGATAAGCACCATATTCAGATTCAAATAGTAACATTCAACAAATATTTAGTTAGTAATGGTGAGACTAAATAGAATCAGATGACATACAGTACTGTGCAAAAGTCTTAGGCACGTGTATATAGGGTGCCGAAGACCTTTGCACAGCACTGTAGTAATGTTACGTACTATTACCGCAAAAAATTCATGGCCTATGTGAGTGATGGTAAACCTGATTCTGATCTGGGTCTTTACTGCGGACTGAGAGTGGGAATGGGACAGGGAGAGTGGAATGATGGCTAGGAAAAGGGGAAGGGAGAGGGAGGGGAGCAGGAAGCACCAGAGGGATATTCTGTAATGATCAGTAAACCAGTGTTTGGAATCAAATGACCTTGCCTGGTGTCTCAGGGCTGGGTGTGTCTATATCGGTGCATCTCTGTCCCACCCTGGCTCTCCTTCTCTGCCACCTGTCCCTCACCTCTCCCATAACAGTTCATCTTTGCCATTCCCAACATCCTATACTCCTGCCAGATTCACAATCTTGCTGTACACTCCACATTGACAAATACAGTAAGATCATAAAGCATAGGAGCACAATTAGGCCATTCAGCCCATCGAGTCTGCTCCACCATTTCATAATGGCTGATCCCAGATCCCACTCAACCCCATACACCTGCTTTCTCACTATATCCTTTGATGCCCTGACTGATCAGGAAATAATCAACCTCCGCCTTAAATACATCCACGGTCTTAGCCTCCACTGTAGCCAATAGGCAATAGGTGCAGGAGTAGGCCATTCAGCTCTTCGAGCCAGCACCGCCATTCACTGTGATCATGGCTGATCATCCCCATTCCTGCCTTCTCCCCATATCCCTTGACTCCGCTATCTTTAAGAGCTCTATCTAACTCTCTCTTGAGAGAATCTGGAGAATTGGCCTCCACTGCCTTCTGAGGCAGAGCATTCCACAGATCTACAACTCTCTGGGTGAAAAAGTTTTTCCTCAACTCCATTCTGAATGGCCTACCCCTTATTCTTAAACAGTTTGTGGCAGTGCATTCCACAGATTCACTACTCTCTGGCTAAAAAAAAGTCCTCCTTACCTCTGTTCTAAAAGATCACCCCTCAACTATGATGCCATGCCCTCTAGTTCTGGATATCCCCACCATAGGAAACATCTGCTCCAAATCTGCCCAATCTAGTCCTTTCAACATTTGGTAGGTTTCAATGAGATCCCCTCTCATTCTTCTAAATTCCAGTGAGTACCGGCACAAAGCTGCCAAGCACTTCTCATATGTTAACTCCTTCGTTCCCAGAATTATCCTTCTGAACCTCCTCTGGACTCTCTCTAATGACAACATATCCTTTCTGAGATATGGGGCCCAAAACTGTTAACAATACTCTAAGTGCGACCTGACTAGTGTCTTATAAAGGCTCAGCATTAGCTCCCTGCTTTTATACTCTATTTCCCTTGAAATAAATGCCAACATTACATTTGCCTTCTTTACCACAGACTCTGCAAGTTAACCTTCTGGGAGTCTCGCATGAGGACTTCTAAGTCCCTCTGCACCTCTGATGTTTGAACCTTTTCACCATTTAGATAATAGTCCGCACTTTTGTTCCTTTTGCCAAAATGCATTATCATACATTTCCCAACACTGTATTCCATCTGCCACTTTTTGTCCATTCCTTCAATTTGTCTAAGTCCTTCTGCAAGTGCACTGCTTCCTCAGTACTACCTACCCCGCCACTTATCTTCATATCATCCACAAAGTTTGCCACAAAGCCATCATTCCATTATCCAAATCACTGACAATGTCAACAGTAGCAGTCCCAATACTGACCCCTGAGGAATACCACCTGCCACTGGCAGCCGACGAGAAAAGGTCCCCTTTATTCCCACTCACTGCCTCCTGCCTGTCAGCCATTCCGCTACCCATGCCAGTATCTTTCCTGTAACACCATAAGATTTTATTTTGTTAAGCAGCCTCATGTTTGGCACCTTATCAAATGACTTCTAAAAATCCAAGTAAATGACATCCACTCCTCTCCTTTGCCCAGCCTGTTTGCTATTTCCTCGAAGAACTCTAACAGATTTGTCATGCAAGACTTCCCTTTACAGACACCATGCTAGCTTTTACTTGTTTTATTAGTAGTCTCCAAGTACCTCGTAACTTGTTCCTTAATATGGACTCCAACATTTTCCCAACAACAGAGGTTAGGCTAATTTCCTTTCTTTGCCTTTGACCCTTCTTAAAGAGTGGAGTGACATTTGCAATCTTCCATTCTTCTGAGACCATGCCAGAATCAAGTGATTCTTGAAAGATCAGGAGAAATGCATCTGTTATCTCTTCAGCAACCTCTCTCAGGACTCTGGGATGTAGTCCATCTGGTCCAGGAGACTTATCCACCTTAAGATCTTTCAGTTTGCCTAGTACTTTTTCTTTTGTTATCGCAATGGCATTCATGCCTGCTCCCTGACATTCATGGACCTCTGGGACACTGCTAGGGTCTTCCACAGTGAGGACAGATGCAAAGTACCCATTAAGTTCATCTGCCATTTCTTTATCCCCCATTACTACCTCACCAGCATCATTTTCCAGTGGTCCAATATCAGCTCTCACCTCCCTTTTACTCTTTATATAACTGAAAAATCTTTTGATATACTGCTTTGTGTTACTGGCTACCTTGCCCTCATATTTCATCTTTTCCCTTCTTATAGCTTTTTTTTTTGTTGCCTTTTAAAAGCTTCCGAATCAACCAACTTTCCATTCACTTTTGATACATTATATATACCTTTTCCTTGGCTTTTATGCAGTCATTAACTTCCTTTGTCAGCCATGGTTGCCTAGCCCTGCCATTTGAAAACTTCTCCTTCTGTGAGATATATCTATCCTGTGCCTTTTGAGCTGTTTCCAGAAACTTCAGCCACCTCTACTCTGCCGGCATCCCCTCCAGTATCCTCCTCCAATCCACCTGGGCAAGCTCCTTTCTCATGACTCTGCAATTCCCTTTATTCCATTGCTATACTGATACATGTGACTTATAATTCTCCTCTCAGATTGCAGTATGACTTCAATCATTGTATGATTACTGCCTTCTAAGGGTTCTTTTACATGAAGCTCCCTAATAAGATTTGGGTTATTACTTAACATCCAATCTAAGATAGCCATTTCCTGAGTAGGCTCGAGCACAAGCTGCTCTAAAAAGCCATCTCGTAAGCATTCAATAAACTCTCTCCCTAGCAATCCGACAGCCCTTGCATATTGAAGTCCCTCATTACAATTGTGTTATTACCCTTATTACATGCCTTTTCCAGTTCCCTTTACAATCTCAACCCCATATCTTGGCAACTATTTGGAGGCCTATATATGATTCCCATAATGGTTTTTTTACCCTTGCAGTTTCTTCACCCACAAAGATTCAACATTCTCTGTCCGTATATAATCTCTTTCAAAAATTGTAGTTCAATCTGTTACCAACAGAGCCACACAACCACTTAAACCTTCCTGCCCGTCCTTTTAATACAAAGTATATCCATTGATGTTATGCTCCCAACTATGGTTTTTAGCCACAATGTCAAACCAACCAATCTTTAATTGCACCATGAGTTTGCCACCTTATTCTGAATGCTACACGCATTTAAATACAGCACCTTCAGTCCTGTGTTCTTTGCTATTTTGAATTTTGCCTCTGTGGTGCAATTTAACTCTTTGATCTGTCTGCAGTTGTACCCAATCATTGTCTTGTATTAAATTCATGTTACACCCATCATCTACTTGTAAACCTACTGGCTCATCTTCAGCTCTGTCATACTGGTTCCCATCCTCCTGCCACATTAGGTTAGGCCACTCCCAAAAGCTCTAGTAAACCTGCACGCAAGAATATTTGTCCCCCTCGGAGTCAAGTGCAACCCATCCTTTTTGTAGAGGTCCCACCTGTCCCAGAAGAGGTCCCAATTATCCAGAAATCTGAATCCCTGCCCACCCGTTCCAATTACTGTGCAAAAATCTTAGGCACCCAAGCTATGTACTGCGTACCTGCCTAAGACATTGTCACAGAATTGTAAACATTATTTGTTATAACAGATGACGTAGTCTTGCAGTGAGAATGGTTCAGCTAATATTGATCCAAACCAGTCCATCACAGAAATGCCCCCCTCCATCACTGAGCACACTCACCTGGAGTGATGCCACAAGAAAGTAGCATCCATCGTCAGCAAACATCACCCTAACCCTAACTCTAACTCTAATGCTCTCTACTCAACGTTGCCATGAAGGAGGTACAGGAGCCTTGGATCTCAAACCACCAGGTTCAGGAACAGTTATTACCTTCAACCATATGGCCCTTGAACAAGCACAGCTTCACCTACCACATCACTGAACTGTCCCACAATCTATGGACTCACTTTCAAAGGGACAGTATTGTAGTGTAGAGATTAGCATGACACTTTACAGTACAGATGACCTAAGTTCAATTCCCGTCCCTGCCTGTAAGGAGTTTGTATCTTCTCCCTGTGACCCGGTAGGTTTCTCCAGGAGCTCCTGTTTCCTCCTGCAGTCCAAAGATGTACCAGATGGTAGGTTAATTAGTTATCCCATGATTAGGCAAGGGTTAAATTGGGGATTGCTGAACGGCATGGCTTGAGGGGGCGGAAAAGCTTACTCCACGCTTTATCTCAATAGATAAAAAAACTCTACAACTCATGTTCTCAGTATTACTTATTTACTATTTTATTCATCTATTATTTGTATTCTTCTTGTGTTTATAGTTTGTCTTGTTGTGAATGTCAATTGCTTGTGTGTAGTTTTTCATCAATCCTGTTGTACTTCTTTGTTCTACTGTGAATGCCTGCAAGAAAATGAATCTCAGGGTGACATGTGCATACCTTGGTAATAACCCTACTCTGAACTTTGATGGTGACAGCCTGTGTCTAATGTCGATGCTTCATGTTGTTAGTAGCATTCTGAGCTACAGAATAACTCTGGAAATTGCTGTATTGGTGCTAGTGCAGCCATGGCAGAGCCAGCACCTGCATTCCCCCACGTAGTTACACCCTATTCACGATGCCTTAATGTGTCACTGTGAGACTCCTGTTTCAGACACGCCATCAAGGACACACTATATATACTGTACAAATAAATACTGTGTATACACTGTCCTGTGCAAATAGCTTAGGCACATATAAATAGCAGGGGTGTTCAGGACTTTTGTAGTAATTCTATGCATTGCATTGTACTGCTACAGCAAAAAAAATAATGACACATGTGAGTGATGATAAACCTGATTCTGAAATGGGTCTCTGTGTGGACTGAGAGCGGGAAGTTCAAAGTTCAAAGTAAAATTTATTATCAGAGTACATACATGTCACCACATACAACCCTGAGATTCTTTTTCCTGCGGGCATTCTTATCAAATCTACAGAACAGTAACTATAAACTGTTAACATCAGGAACTGTTAACTGTAAACCAACTGTTCAAATTCAAATATAAATAAATCGCAATAAATAACGAGCAAGAAATAACAAGAAATAAGTAAGTGTAGCTATCCCCTTTTGTTCAAGAGTCTGATGGTTGAGGGGTGGTAACTGTTCTTGAACCTGGTGGTGTGAATCCTGAAGCACCTGGACCTTCTACCTGATGGCAGCAGTGTACAAAGAGCATGGCCTGGGAAGTGAGGTTCTTTGATGATGGATGCTGTTTTTCTATGACAACATTTCATGTAGGTGTGCTCAATGGTTGGGAATGTTTTACCAGTGATGTACTAGACTGAATCTACTACCTTTTGTAGGATTTTCCACTCACAGGCATTGGTGTTCCCATACCAGATCATAACATAGACAGTTAGCACACTTTCTGCCACAGGGAGGCAGGGAAAGGGGAATCATGGTTGAGAAAACAGAAGGGGAGAGGGGAGGGAGCGGGAAGCACCAGAGAGACATTCTGTAATGATCAATAAACCAATTGTCTGGAATCAAGTGTCCTTGCCTTGTGTCTTAAGCATCCTAGCTATAAATATGTGCCTATAAATTTTGCTAAGACTGGCTACGTGATATGTCCCCTCATGTGTCTCTACAATTTGTTACCTGGTGCAATCCAGTTTTGTGTCATCAGCACATTTGTATATCTCACATTTGGTTCTCTCATTTAGGCATTCAGCTACCAGCAATGCCCAGCTAACTAGTCTATAGTTCCCTATTTTCTCACCCACTTTTTTATTTTAATTTATAGGGTTATATTTGTCATTTTTTTCCTGTGAGAACCAACTTGAGAGAGATGACAACATCCCCTCCATAACAACTGTGCTCCAAGCCTTGGCATATACAGTCGATCATCAGGTCCTGAGGGCTTATCAGCTTTCAGATTACAATTTATTCTAGCTCCTTATTCGGTTCAGAATACTTGTTATTTACTCTTCTTATAAAGTCTTCTCTGTCTTGTTCCAAGAAGAAAGACAAAAATATTTGTTTAATTTCTCTGCCACTTTCTTCTAAAATTCCCTAGGATAGTTTCTTTTTTTCAATGATGTCAATTTTTCTCAGAAGGTTTGGCACATTACTAACTCTAGATTAATTGTAAATGTAATCTGTTTTTCTTTTAGTTTATATCCCCCCCCACCCCTCCTGTTTCAGAATTTGAATCATAAATCTCTAATCTGAAATAAATCAAGGCCCTTCAGCCATTTTGTTTGACTTTGGGACTTTGACTTGCACAGTAGTTTAACCATAAAACTGAACGTGATACCTCTGGTCCAGTTTTGCTTTTGTCCAGCATTTTTAAATGTCCAAAGTTCACTGCTAAGTATCAGGATGAAAAAGCATTGCAAGTATGCAATCTCACTTGTTTTTGCAGACCACTTTAACATTCTGTCACCAGTGTCACATGTGTATCATTAACAGGATGATAATTCGGCGAATTGGATCAGCAAATTTGCGGATGACACCAAGATTGAATCAGAACCAGAATCCGGTTAACTATCACTGATATATATCATGAAATTTGTTTTTTTTTGCTGCAGCAGTACCATGCAAAATATTAAAAAATGTAAAAGATTTAAATAAATACGTAGTGCAAAAATAGTGAGGTAGTGTTAATGGGTTGGTTCATTGTCTGCTTAGATTAGGGTGCATTGAATAGTGCGGAAGACTATCATAAAGTTTACCACTTTAGCTAACCTACAACTCACCAGAGATCTGTGAAATGTGTATGGAAACTATGGGGTAAAAAAGCACTAAATTTTTCAGGTTAAAGAACCATTAAGAAACTTAGTGTGCAGGTTCCAGTTGCTCTTCACTGCACTTGATGCTGTAACTGGTACCGTTTTCACTTCCTTTCAGACGTTGACCTGCTGACTGTTTCGAACACTTTCTGTTCTCATTACACATCTACAACATTGGCACTTTTTTGATTTATGTTCCCAGTTGGGATATACATTTCAGTACCTGCAGAGAGTGTGAAAGCATCTTTGATATCAGTATGGCATCAGGTGCATGTAATTGCAACCTACTTATTGGATCATATGTCCAGGTTGTGACTTTTTTCTGTTAATCAACATGTTTTCTATCAATTTGTAAATGAATCCAATGAACATTACCTTGGCATTTTTGCTCTCTCTTCACACTACTGACTGTGTCATAGAGTCATGGAGTATTACAGTGCTGACACAGCCCTTCAGCCCATCTAGTCCATGTCAAACTATTAATTAAACTATTTACCTATCTATTTATCTGTCTATGGGGTGTCCAGGGAGGGGTAGCACCTCTGGTGGTGGGCTTGTCATGTTCCACCCAGGGGCAGCTCCCCCGCCTTTGGTTCCCAACTGCCACCGGCTCTCACCTGTGGCTCCAAGGAACTCTTTGCATGTGACAGTGGCCTCACCCCGGTACACCGCTTCGACAGACCGGCCAAACCAGGTGAGTGTGGCCGGGACCCTCCAACCTGGCGAGGTAGGGATGTGCCTACCCCGGCAAGCAAAGCCATTCCCGGTAAACTGGTCAGATGAGATCAACTACAAGATCCTACAGCTAGGAAGGTGGAGCTGCAATGCTTCGTGGAGAGTGAAGTGCATGACAAGGCACAGAAGGATTCATGGCTATGCACCGCAGTGGAGGAAGTCTCCAGTTTTTTTCTGTTTCATTGGATGAAAATTTTTGAGGCCAAGAGAGTGGAGCTGCCCCAGTGCAATGGCTTTTTATAACTATGAAACAACTTCCGCACAGGGTAAGTCACTGTCGGAAATGATGGACAGCCAGCATCTATCTATCTATGTACCTATCTATCCATTTATTGATTAATTGATTGATTGATTGAGATACAGCGTGGAATAGGCTCTTTCGGCCCTTTAAGGCTCACCACTCAGCAACCCCTGATTTATTCCTAGCCCAATCATGGGACACTTTAGAATGACAAATTACCTACAAACCTGTACATCTTTGGAATGTGGAAGGAAACCAGACAACCTGGAGGAAACCCACACAGTCAGGGTGAGAACATGCAAACTTCTTACAGATAGTGGTGGGAATTGAAAATGGGTTGCAGGCGCTATAAATCGATGTGCTAACCATTATGCTAACATGCCACCCCTCTGCCTAGTCCCATCAACCTGCATCTGGACCATAGCTCTCCATACCCCTGCTGTCTATGAACCTGTCCAAATTACTCCGAAATGTTGAAATCATACCCACACCCACTTTGCTTTCTCCAAGAAGGTTCCGGAAGGCTTCGAGCAAAGTGAGCAGCCTTGAGGCCAAGAAGCCTGGAGACAGTGTGTGAGCACAAGATTGACTCTATTTCTTGCCGATCTCACTGATTAATGCTTTGAGGAAGATTGAAATCATCGAGGACGAGAGCGGAAGGTGAGCAGGCATTCAGCATCGTCTGCCAGCCTCTCACTCACTGTTGCCAAAGAAAGGTGTCTATGTGTGATGCTGTCTCTGTCTGTCTGTCTGTCTGTCTGTCTCTCTCTCTCTCTTCCCCCCCCCACCCCCCCACACTGCTCCCGGAGGAAGGTGTCTGTGTTTGAACGATGTCTCCCTCCCTCACTGCCGTCAGAGGATGGTGCCAGAGTTTAGGTCTTTGGCAACAACGTTTAATTGATGTGGTTTGTGGATGGGACTTGGTAGTCTATGTTATGATGTGTTTTTGGTGGCTTCTTTTTTTGTTGCTGTTTTGGGTGATTTTGAAGCTGTCAGATAATGAACACTGAGCTGAAATGAATATACCTGGCCTCTTTCTCTTTCAGTTTGTGTTTACTGCGTTGCGTGTTATTCACTCTTTTTTTGTTGTCATTTGCACAGTGTGTGTGCTTTGTTTTGCTCGTGGGGGTGTTGGTGATTTTCTTTGAACAGATTCCACGGCTTTCGTTCTTTCCATGGCTGTCTGTGGGGACGGTGAATCTCAGGGTTGCATACTGCATACAATCTTTCTGTCTTTGAATCCACTACCTCCACTCGAAGCACGAGTTCCCCCTCGTGTTCCCCTTTAATATTTCACCTTTCACACTTAACCTATGATCTCTAGCTCTAGCTTCACTCAAATTACTTAATTTAATTTTATACATATATTTATAGTATTTTTATGTATCGCACTGTACTGTTGCTGCAAAACTTAAAATTTCACAACATATGCCAGTGATACTCAGCCTATTCATATTCTGATTCTGAGAAAACTCTCTCTTTCTGGCTGTGACCAAAAGTCATTGAAAGTCTGTCTGCTTGTCCTCTTGAGCATAAACATGCTGAAAAGAGGTTCAGTGACCACAGGGGAAAACTGTATAACCTTTGTGAACCAGATGATAAGAGGCACAGATTAAACGGATAGGCAGAAACTTTTCTCCCAGAGTGGAAACAAGGGTCATCGTTTTAAGCTGATTGGAGGGAAGTATGGGGGAATGGCAAATCTTAGATAGGCACACGGATGATAGAAAATTGCAGGGCTATGTGAACTCTAGATTGATCTTAGAGTTGGTTAAAAGTTTGGCACAACACTGAGGGCCAAAGGGCTTGTAGTGCGCTGTAATTTTTTATGTTCTGATTGCAAAAGGAACTGATGAATGCAAAGCTAGGCATAAAGATACTTGTCATTACAGGTGTGCATTCACACACACATATCTCTTCAGGATGCATGAATGTGCTTCCAAATTTAAATGCCTGCTCTCTAATGCTGAAATCAGACAAGTGGAGATGGCCAATTTCATTTTGAATTCAGTCTCTGTTTATTCACTGATTTATTTGCTAAGAAACTGAAAGCATTTCTATTTAATTTTTCTCCACTCCTACATCTCTCTTTTCAATTCCCCATTTTTTCCTCTTCTCACCCTTTCTCTTCACATTACCAGCCCATCGCCTCCTCCTGGTGCCATTCCTTCTTCCCTTTCTCCCATGGTCCGCTCTCCTCTTCTATCAGATTCCTTCTTCAGCACTTTACCTCTTCCACCTATCACTTCCCAGCTTCTTATTTCATTCCTCATCCCTCACCTGGTTTCATTTAACACTTTCTAGGTTGTACTTCTTCCCTTTCCCACCGTCTTATTCTGGCTTCTGCTTCCTTGCTTTCCAGTCCTAATGAAAGGTTTTGGACCAAAAAGTTGACGGTTTATTCATTTCCATAGATGTTACCTGAACTGCTGAATTCCTCCAGAAACCCATGAGTACTACCTCACTACTTTTTTATTTCTATTTTTGCACTATTTAGTTAAATTAACTATTTAATATGAACATACTGATTGTAACACAGTTTTTTCTACTGTTATGTATTGCACTGTACTGCTGTTGCAAAGACATTAAGTCTCATGACACATCCCAGTGATATTAAACCTGATTCTGATTCTGATTCTAACTTTGTGTGTGTTCTTTTAACAATCAATTTGCATTACTTCAGAACATAAGACCAGAAGATATAGGAGCAGAATTCGGCCATTTAGCCCATCAAGTCTGCTTTGCCATTCAGTCATGGCTGATCCATTTCCCTTTCAGTCCCAGTCTCCTGCCTTCTCTACATATCCCTTCATGCCCTGACTAATTAAGAGCCTATCAACCTCTGCCTTAAGTATACCCAATGACTTGGCCGCTACAGCTGTCTGTGGCAATGAATTCCACAGATGCACCTCTCTCTGGCTAAAGGAATTCCTCATCTCCATTCTAAATGGATGTGCCTCTACTTTGAGGCTGTGACCTCTGGTCTTAGACTCCCCCACCATAGGAAACATCATCTCGACATTCATCCTATCATGGTCTTTCACCATTCAATAGGTTCCAATGAGATCCCCCCTTGTTCTTCTGAATTCCACTGAGCCCAGAGCTATCAAACGCTCCTCATAAGTCTTTCAAACCTGGAATCATTTTCTGAACCTGTTTTGAACTTCTCCAATGTCAGCACATATTTTCTTAGATAAGGGGCACAAAACTGCTCACAATATTTCAAGTGCCATAATACGTCGGAGTACAGAAGTTGACGTGATATGTTGAAGTTGTATAAGACGTTAGTGAGGTCTAATTTGGAGTACCATGTGCAGTATCGGTCACCTAGACACAGGAAAAATATCAATAAAATTAAAAGAGGGCACAGAAAAATTACAAAGCTGTTGCTGGGAATTGGGGAGTTGAGTTCTAGGGAAAGGTTGAATAGTTTAGGACTTTATTTCTGGAGCATCCAGGTATGGGTTGCTGGGACCAGGCAGAATAATAGTCTGGCATGGACTAGAAGGGCTGAAGGGCCTGTTTCTGTGCTGTAGTGCTCTATGACTCTAAGAATCTGTAACCGATGCAGTGCTTTGAGGAAGAGATTTACAAGTTAAAGCTAGTCCTGATGAAGCAACTCAGTCTAAAACGTTGAAGATTGAACGTCTTGGCAATGAGAGTTCTGTGGAACGCTCTGGGATATTTTCCGAGATTAAAAATTCCAAACAAGGAGACGAGTAAACTGCTTTATCTGCTTGAGCATGTTTCACAATTTAGTGAGGTCATGACCGATTTGTCATCGAACTCTACTTTCTGCATCGCTTCATAACATCATTTAACAAAAATCTCCCAATCTCACATTCAAAATTAAGAATAAATCAGGCATCAATTGCCATTTATGGGACAGAATTTTTAAAAATCTCACCCTCCACACTGCCTTCTAATTTCACTAAAGAAATGTCTGGCTTGATTTCTTTTTGATATATCCCAGCCAAAAATTAATCAAACATTTAAAATTGTTTCTCCCCAGTTGAGTTATTAGTCATCTTCACCATAGTGAAAACTTCAGTTAAATTCCCTGTAGAAACTTTGGCAAATTTGACCTTGGTTTGTGTAATCTTTCATCGTAATGATGGTAGCATAGAGAAGAGGGATGTTATGGGTTCCTAATGCTGGATGTTGCCTTCCTGAGTTTTCAACTCTTGTAGATGTCCCATGACAGTGGGGAGATCTGTACCCATAATGGAAATGGCTGACTCCCCCCACTCTCTGTTCCCTTTCTATTGATGTAGACAGCTATGGGGGCCAACTCATGAGATATATTTAAAGCAGAGACTGATAGGTTTTTGATAGTCAGGGTGTCAAAGGTCGCAGGAGAATGGGGTTGAGAGGGACAATAAATCAGCCATGGTGATAAGGCATAGTAGAATCAATGGACCAAATGGCCCAATTCAGCTCCCATGTTTAAGATGGTCAGATGATCATTTAATACTAATATGCTCCCTCAAAGCATAATATTTCCATATGGCTCTGTGGAGCCTGGAGTTCCCTACAGTAACCCAATGGTTGTCCAGCCAGTGGTTTATGGTTATAAACACAAGAAATTCTGCAGATTTCCTTTCTCCCATGGTTCACTCTACTCTCCAATCAGATTCCCTCATTTCCAGCCCTTTACCTTATCCACCTTTATCCTTTGACCTATCACCTTCTCGTTAGTCCTTCTCCTTCTCCCACCTTTTTATTCTGGCATGTTACCCCTTCCTTTCAAGTCCTGATGAAGGGTCTCGCCCCGAAGCATCAAATGTTTGTTCATTTCCATAGAATATGCCCGACTTGCTGAGTTCCTTCAGCATTTTGTGTGTGTTGCTCTGGATTTAGGGTGGCAGGGTAGAGATACATCTCTACCAAAGGAGGTGAAATGTGCTCCTTCCCTCCACTAGCGTACAGCTCACCAGTGGGCAAGGTGTAGCACCTGTTTAGCCCCCCAGTCAGGGTCATGTGAAGTCATGGGAGCAGGTGGTTGATGGTCGTGTGAGCAGCTGGTGCAGATCACAAGTCCTGGTTTTGTGACCACTGATGCCAGGCAGCCAATCTCTGAGGAGTATTGATAATGGCTGCGGTCTGTAACTCAAATTAGCACATGTTAGCTTCAAATTACCTTTTCTGAACGTACAACTCGTCGAACCTTGAAATGGACGGGTTACTGCAGCAGAAAACGAGGATACCCTTGTGCCTACTTTATCAGGTCCAGGAGGTGTCGAATAAAGTGGCCATTGAGTGTTTAGATAAACATCAGTGGACATGCTGGAATAATAAAGAAGTTTGGCACCTTTACCTGATTCTTTTTCTCGGCCAGGTACAAGTGAATTTCAGTCAGATCATAACAATAGAAGCACTGAAACTTCAAGTACGTAACAATTAAAGTGGTTTTTACCAGAGGATGAAATGGAAAAGGTAACAAGATTTTTCCGGATATAAATCATCTCTAAGCACCTTGTCCCATAGGGTCAGAAACAATGATTGCAACATTCGTCAGGTGATGCCCTTTGGACCAATGTGAGGAAAGGACACCCAAAAACGGCACAGAAATACTCAGATGCAAGATTGCAGAAATGAAAAGAAATCTCTTGCACAATTGTAAAGTGCAGGATACGCCATTTAAAGACAGGTCTCTCATCAGTCAGTTAATGTGAAGAATAGACAAAATATTATTTGGGCTTTGTATAAACAGTTGATACCCTGTGCAGCTATCTAACGTTCAGACTCAAACGATTACATTACACATTCATCTTGAATCAGTAAACTGTATGAATTCAGAAGTACAAGACATAAGCTGTTATACATCGTTGAGCAGAAAGTGAGTGAGAATTCAGATTAGACTCTTTAGTCCATGAATAAGACAGCAGAGTGTTTCCTCTAATTTAAACTGATGCTGGATGGTGTACAGTTATTTCTTAAAAGGGTGCATTTTAAATCAGAGTGCCTGTAAATCTGATTTAAATGTGTTTAGATACAAATCTGTATTGTAAATGAGGGCTGACACAACCAATACATCTTGTAATGGAGCTTTTGGCAACAGAAAAATATTGAGCCAAGTGTACCAAGAAAAATTCTGTAAAATGTTCACTTCTGCTTTTGAATCCAAAACACTTCTTACAGTCAAAGTCTCATAGAATACAGTGGATTCTGGTTAATTGGGACACACTGGGACCAGTACATTTTGGTCTTATTAAGTGGCTGTCCCAATTAGGAAATAGTTAAAAAGGTATAGAAAACAAAATGAGTAATAAATTACGTATTTAAATGAAATACAGAACAAACTAGAACACTATCAATAGTACGGCAGTACTATAAAACTGTGTATTAGTTCCTAATAGTTATTCATCCTGTAATGCACACAAAATGCTGGAGGAACTCAACAGGCTGGGCAGCATCTATAGAAAAGAGTAAACGGTCGAGGTTTTGGGCCGATACCCTGGCCCACTGAGTTCCTCTAGCATTTTGTGTGTATTACTTCGATTTCCAGCATCTGCAGATTTTCTCTTGTTTAGAATTCATCCAGTATACACTGACGTGCTCTTCTGATTAGTGTTAAATGAACAAAATCAGTTCAGACACCTACAGCAGATAATGGACTTCTTTCAGGTAATCCTTTCAATGATTGCGTCCTCCAAATCTTCACTTTCATTCAACAACAACAACATTCAAGATTATTGTTGATACCTTCAAATCCTTTATTGTTCCTAACTTGTTGAATTAGTGAAAGGGTTTCATTTCCCAACTGTTTCTGACATCTCCAAGCCTGAATGCTTGAAACCACGGTGAGCAAAACGGTTCTGAATTGTCTTACTGCTTATTTCTCATCAACTATCAGTGACAGAAGTCACTGCTTTTTGAATACAAACACACACAACTGACATTACTGAAGAACTATTTACTCAAAGCGCAGTGTAGCGTCTAACAGCTGCACAAGTGCGTGCAACTGACGCTAGTTAGAAATTGTTTGGCAACAGTCTCCTGCCTGAATGAATGTCCTAAACAAATTACAGGAATCCTGGTTATTTTCTTGATTAGTTTTTGTTCTTAAAGATCTGTCCCAAGTAAGTGGCTGCCCTGATTAACCAATGGCCCAATTAACCGGAAACACTGTATTTGTGAAAAATAACACTGAAAAATATTGCAACTATCAGAATAATTTTTGATCTAATATTGCCATCATAAAATATAGAAATATTACAAAATCTGCACTTTGTATCCATTATATAATTCTATTGAATTAAGTCTTTGCACTTAAGATGTCAATCAGGAAACATAGTCTGTATGCACTCAGTGACCACTTCAGTAGATACATCTGAACATCTGCTCATTAATGCAAATATCCAATCAGCCAAGCTTGTGCCTGCAACTCAGTGCATAAAAGCATGCAGACATGGTCAAGAGGTTCAGTTGTTGTTCAAACCAAGCATCACAATGGAGTAGAAAATGTGATCTAAGTGATTTTGACTGTGGAATGATTGTTGGTGCCTGAAGGGATGGTTCGGCCACCTTAGAAACTGCGGGTCGCCCGGGTTATTCATGCACAGGTCTCTAGAGTTTACAGAGAATGGTGCAAACAACAGAATAAAAAAACATCCAGTAAGTAGCAGCTCTGTGGGTGAAAACACATTGTTAATGAGAGAGGACAGAGGAGAATGGCCAGACTGGTTCAAGCTGACAGGAAGATGACCGTAATTTAAGGAACTACACATCACAACAGTGATGTGAAGAAGGGCATCTCTGGAGGCACAGCACGTTGAACCTTGAAGTGGATGGGCTACAGCAGCAGATGACCACAAACATACACTCAGTGACCACTGTATTTGGTATGGGAGGTGTCTAATACCTCCCTGTGTGTATGTGATAGATTTTTATGAACCTGTTGTTAAAACAAGCAAGTTATTTGACCCATGGAAGCCAGCCTTTTACTTCGGCAGTTTAACCTCACTAAACTGATACTATTCATTTATTTTTTAATTTACAGGATGCGTGCATGTGTTCCCAAGAGGATTCCTATGATACAATATACCTCTGATGAAGGACAGTATATGGGTGCCACAGCAGCCTAGCGGTTAGCGTGATGCTTTCACAGCTCAGGGCATCGGAGATCGGAGTTCAATTCTGGCATTCTCTGTAAGCGAGCTTGTACGTGCTCCCTGTGTCCACGTGGACTTCCTCTGGGTGCTCCGGTTTCCTCCCACATTCAAAAGACATACTAGTTATCAGGTTAATTGGTCACTGTAAATTGTCCCGTGATTAGACCAGGGCTAAATCCAGGGATTGCTGGGTTGTATGGCTCGAAGGGCCAAAAGGCCACACTCCACGCTGTATCTCCTACTAAAATAAAGTTATTAGTATGAAATATTTCAGCCCAGGAAAATAGATGATAAGCCAGATTGAGTTAAAAGTATTCTCAGTGTTTTAACCAGGAGATGTTGCATCATCTGTATTCCTAATGTAAACTTTGTATTCTGTGGTAACATTAGTGCGTACAAAATCGTGCTAAACTACAGAACATTATTTATTCTTGTATTGAAAATAGCAAATGTGATGACAGCAGAAGGATGCGTCATTAATGATGATGAAGTAATAGAAGGGCCTGTGTGAGATAATTTACCAAGTATTAAAATGCATCACAATGTGCACGAGCAATTGACAAAACACGACAGTGTATCAAAGTGAAAGAAACTGATACTGATACTTCACATTAATAACTAAAATTATAAAAATGCTTAAGCACATGAGATTTGACTATTTATTCAATATGACAAATTGATAAGGAGTGAAGACTATACGTTTCAGCCATGTAAATACAGCGATCGGTTGCACATTAGGCAATTTTTATTCATTGCCGAGAGAATTCCGAGCCTGGGGAATACACAGAGTTATCCAGATATTTGCTTCCCACTAGTGTCTGTTATGGTTTCCTATCATGGTTGTGTGGCATTGGAGTTGGTGAGGGGTTAGGCAAACACTGATTCCAGGGACAAGTTAGTTCTACTGTTCTCACCAAATCCACTGAGGTCGAGTGAAACTACCAGAGGTCATGGGCTAAGGGTGAAAGATAAAATGTTTAAGGGGAATGTGAGGTGGAGCTTCTTCACTCAGAGGGTAGTGAGAGTGTGGAATGAGCTGCCAGTGCAGGTGGTGCATGCAAAGTTGATTTCAACATCGAAGAGAATTTCGGGTAGGTACATGGGTGGGAGGGGCTGGAAGGCTATGGTTTCAGTGCAGGTCCACAAAGAAGATTAACTGGTTCAGCACACTAGATCGGCTGTGGGGTGGCACCTGTGTAGTATTTGTCTTATCTCATGTGACTGCTCGCCACACTCTACGAGAAAATCTAATTATACAGTACTACACTAGGTGCTAGTGGGCCATCAGAAGCTGTAGATATCGAATGAGGCAGTGAACAGAAAACGCACACTTCAAGAAGTAAGTTTGCTCATAAAAAACTAGCTATATACAAAATATTTACATGAGCAAGAACAATTCAAAATTCCAACATTCTGTCTTCAGTTCCAAATCTCATATATCAAATGAAAACCAAATTTCTTTTTAGTTAGAATCAATGAGATTCATTATAATAACATTTATTACTCCAGTTTCTCAATACTAATTAGATCTAATGTTATTCCCTATTTAAAGGCTTGTAAACTAATATTTGCCATTTTTATTTATCTCTAGTTATTTAGGAAACTAATTGAATTCCTATTTTTAAGTTTTAGAGTTAACCTCAGTTTCAGTTCAGGTCAGTATGTCTACAAATTCAAATTCAACTCCCAAAAAATATATACAGTTTAACTCTTTTCACGACAAATTCTCCAACATCATAACTTTTAAACAAAATAAATTTCATTCAGTAACTTATCAAAGTCTTTACAAAAGTAATCGGTTCTTCCAGAAAATCAAATTCAAATCCTTTGAATGAGAAATAAACTTATACATCCAACTATATTAAATCCTCTGCGTCTTGAAACATTTCATCCCCGCGCTGGTTCTTCAATCTTGAGCGGCTCGCCATCTTGTTTCTTGGTTCGATGGATGAAATGGTGGGTCATCCACAGAAAGTCAATTCACAAAACTTACACAACAAAACTACCTGACCAAATCCCTTGGTAATGAATTAACAGGACTAATTCCCAGTTACATGGTAAAAATCTTGGTCACTCTCTGCCAGTATTGTCTCGCTATAGCTGGTGCACATTTTAGCTGTAGCTTCGATAAATCTTTTATTGATATTGTCTCTTCTCTAGGGGTTTCACCCTAACGATTTCTAGTAAGTAGGGTAATTCCAATTTTAACAGTTTTTATCTTTAGTTAGTTCTTATAGTTTGCTGCATTTCTGTCGCTTGTCCATCCCTCATTCTTGCACAGCTTTTTTTTCCCCCAAGTTCCCTTTTTTGAAAAATTTTCAGTAATCCTTATTTTCGCCCCTCCACAGGCGGATCTTTCTAACATTACATCTCTGAGTTTAGTTTACCTGGGTTACACCCTCCCCCTTTGTTGTGTCTTTTCTCATCAACCCTTTATCACGTCTTTTTTTCTTGTTTAATCTCAGACTCATCTGGGATTGACAAACTTTCCAGACTTCTTTCATCAGGTAGGGTACACTGATTACGCATCTCCTTATTTTTGTTTCTTCCGCAGGGTTTTTTTTTTCAGGACTGACAGGTAAGTTACTTTCTATAGTAGATTTCTCTATATCAGGTAAGTAACTTGCCTTTCTTTGGGAATCCAGCACTGAGTCTGCAACTGGACTGCTTGTAGGTGGCTTAACTTTTCGAGAAAAATCCTTGCTAAATCAGTGATAATATTCAATAAATCCCAGGAAGGACTTCAATTCCTGCATATTTCTGAGAATATGTCTGAGGTATTTGACTGAGGTCTATGCAAAAACACACTTTCCTGTAGCTAGTTTAAGACCATACTCTCTGAGTTGATGCAGGACTCTCATAAATCTTTCTTCATGCTCCACCAAGTCTTTAAAGAACACAATAATGAATACAAGGACTTCCCTCAGGTTCATATCAGCCATGCATTTCTCCATGAGTCACCGAAATGTACTTGGTCTGTGGAATCCTATCGAATTCATAAAATCCAAGAGGACACACAAAGGCTGCCGGTGTTTGAACGGTGTTCGTCAATAAGATTGATTTGACATTTCACTTTGTTGGTACATCCAAAGTCTACTGATGATATGAGAAAACATCAGGGATGCTTCATAATTTTAGGGTAAGTCTTGTCTTCCACTCAGTGGGGATAGGAGAATCACCAAAATTAAGCTCTGGGCTTGATGCTTGAGGGGATTCCGACTCACTGGAAGCTTTAAATGGTGGTTCTTGCAGAAGTACAGGTTGTACTGAATTTAGTTCAGCTATAACGCACCTCGGAGGAATCGTGACAGCATGTGCTGTAATATTGGTGATCACTACAGATAAGTGACAATGTTGTTTGTTTACCAAAGTAACCAGACAAGTCTTTACTATAAGTCCTCCAGGCAAGGGAGAAGAAAATGGGTGCTCTATGATAGCTCATCTGTCAGGATGCGGCATTCTGACTGTGACTGACTCACACAAGACTAGAGACTGCCCAGCTGGAATTTTTCTAGGGTCCTTGCTGGGTACTCTCACCAGCCCAACATTTCCCTCTGTAGTCTGTTTTTGTCACATTTGTTAAAATTCCAGGGTTTGCTTGTAGCCAAACTTGAGGGAGAAGTTCTGTCTACTTTGCAGTTTGGAGTAGTCGATATACAACTCATCAAGGGTAATCATGCCAACAAACATCACAGGCTGTGAACGTAGAGACATCTGAAACAATCAATGTCAGGGTGGGAACTTCTACATCCATTCCTATAAAGTTTTTGGGAATGTAATATTGGCTTCTACATATCCCAGGTATGGGACAGTTTGGCTGTTAGCACCCTCCACTTCCAACAAGTTGGTGAGAGAATGAACTGGTAGGTCTGACACATTGTGATCATAGAAGGATTTAGAGATGATAGTTACCTGCAATCCAGTATCTAGTAAACAGTTGCATTTTATTCCTGCTAAGCGTATCTGAGCAGTGCACTTTGTGCTGACTAAACCCTTGGGTAGGTTAACAGTCTGTCTTCTGGACTTTTTTTCACTGATCAAGATCTTGGAGCATTTGGGACATGCTTACTCAACATCAGCCCCTGTTTGCTTCCAGTTTAAATGAGGGTTAGGAGAACCATAACATGACTCCCGCTCATCTCATCTCTCTTCAAGCTGTTTTTTTCTGTTACTAATGCTGGATAGGGTTCTTAGCAGCAAGAGCTGGCTATGTGCCCATCTTTTCTACATTTAAAATAGTACTGAAGTTTTGGTTTGACACATGGCTGTTTGTCAATGGTTGTTGACTCTTGTTTATCTTTTGTGTCAGCCTTTCCTTTTGGTGGCTTATCACTTGCTGTCTGAGAACTCACTTTTACCTTCTGCTGCTTTGTAGATTGCAGAGTAGCGAGATGACTTTGAGGCTCAGTGATTTGTTTAGTCAGCTGAGAAGTAACTGAAGTTAGCTATACAACATCATCTTCTTTACAGGCACCTGCGATCTGAGACTATTCCTAAATGCTGTTTCATGCATGTGGTTCTGGAAGCATGCTTGTCTTCTTCGGTGTGTGGAAATGTCAATAGTTCAGTAAACGATAGCAGGTTTTGTTTTCTCTACACTCCTGCCGAAGGGTCTCGGCCCAATACGTTAACTGCACTTTTTGTACAGATGCCTGCTGAGTTCCTCCAGCATTTTGTGTGTGTTGCTTGGACTTCCAGCATCTGCAGATTTTTTCTCTTGTGTTTGTTTTTTCTGTTCCAGTTACAACTCTAAGATCAGGGAGCAGTTCCATCATCCCCTACAAAACTGCTTTAAAAGATACCTGTTAGCCTCAGTTTTGGCAACTCCGCTTCGCTTTACAGTCAGTGTCAATGTTACCTGTAGCCACTGTAGGTAGGCAGACGGTTCTTCACCCATGCTCTGTATCATGTTCATGAATTTGGTGAGTAATTCATCACCGTCTTCCATTGTTGCAAATGTTGAATCTAAGAGTTGTATGTAAATAGTGGGTGAAACTCCAGGGCTTATTGACTTGATGTATCAGAAGCTGGTGGAGGAATACTTTCACATACTTTCTGTGTTCTGTGAAGATCAGACACACTTGGGTCTTGCAAGAGCAGTTCAACACTAGCATGCCAAGTCTCATAATCCACCTCATTAGGTGGACAAGAGATTCTACCAGAAAGAGTTTGGAGCCTTACTGGTGGATTGCCATGAGCCATCAAGTCATTACTGCACACAATGTGTTCCAGTACAACTCTTTTGAATATCTGGAAGGCTTAGATTATTTTAGGGAGAGGGATGGGTTCACTACAACTCCATTAGTTTGCATTTACAGGGACTGAGTTATTCTGCACAGCAGCTAGCTGTTTCTGGCTGGTTAGTATCAGAGGAGACTGCTCTGAATTGAGGAGTTGTGATCTTGTTACATAGAGTACATCTTCAGCAGTTTGAACAGTTACTGTTTCCCTCCTCTCAGTAGGAAGGTTTTCACTGATCTGTGTTAACATCTCCCTCAGAATTTCTTCATGACCTTTCCCAGTGCACTTTGTTAAGGTTTTCAACTCACCAAAGTAAGCTTGAGTGGTGTCTTTTCCAACTTTCTGAGTGTGAGCACTGGCTAAAGTAATTACATGGTAAGAAACTTTTTGATCACTGCTTGCCTGTGAGAGTACGGGAGAAACGGCTGCAGATCTTGCACTGCAGAGCCAAAATTGCATTCTGCTATGAGGGATTTAGGAGACTCTACACCGGGGACAGTTAGAGGAATAAGTCTGGCAACTGAACCACATCCTCTTAGAGAGTCTAGTATTTCCTCATCTTTTTCTGTTCCTGACTGAAACAACATTTGAGATTTTGACACTATTTCCTTTAAGACATCCAGTTTCTTTCTCTGTAGGTTTTAATTGAACAAGTGAGTTTGAACAGCAAGGTTCTTTTAGTGCTTTGTATACTATTCAGTGTATCACTGGTTATCTAATACACTGCCTCCTGGCTGAGTGGTCAAGTTCAATGTAACTCCTCTGTAGTGCTTGTCTTATCTCGTGTGACTGGTCACTGCACTCTTATGAGAAAATCAAATTACATAGGTGTTAGTGGACCATCAGAAGCTCTAGATATTGGAAGGAGGCAGTGAATAGAAATCACACACTTCTAGAAGTAAGTTTGTTTATAAAATTAGCAATATTTACCTGAGCAAGAACAATTCAAAATTCCAACATTCTGTTTAGATTCCAAATCTCAGATATCAAACGAAAACCAAATTCCTTTTTAGTTAGAATCAGTGGGATTCATTATAATAACTCTTGTTACTTCAATTTCTGTAACTAATTAAGGAGGGAGGAGAAGATGGCGGCGCGACACAGTGCACGTGGCCGTTCCAAATTATATCGATATGTGTAACTAGGGGTGCCGTGCATAATCCAGATTTGATGGAGACAGCCGTGAGAAGTGCAGAGGAACGTCTGAAGTAACTTCTGAAATGCCTGCTTTGCTGCCACTGCTACTGTGCGATCGAGAATCTCCGGAGACTAAGGCCCCAAATCCTCGGCTTTGCGTATCGCCTGTTGCCGGGTCCGGGGTCAAAGCGCTCGGCAGAGATGGTGCTCAGTGCTCAGAGGTGGTCGAAGAGGTGGTTGGAGGCTCGGAGTTTTCGGACAGACTCGGAGTCGGACTGTGATCGGATGCTTCCCGGATGCTGCACCGGCAAGTTGGCGGTGCTGGAGGTTTACCGTCTGCGTGAGATGATGGGACTTTCGAGAGACTTTGAGACTTTTACTGTGCCATGGTCTGTTCTTATCAAATTACGGTATTGCTTTGCACTGTTGTAACTATATGTTATAATTATGTGGTTTTTGTTAGTTTTTAAGTCGGTTTGTCATGTGTTTTCGTGATATCATTCTGGAAAAACATTTTATCATTTCTTAGTGCATGCATTACTAAATGATAATAAAAGGGGACTGCGTGCCCTCATAATCATAATAATAATAATCATCATTAGGTCTAGTGTTATTCCATATTTAAAGGTTTATTTATCTCTTTATTTATCCCTAGTTTGTTAGAAAACTAATTGAATTTCTATTCTTAAGTTTTATGGTTAACTTCAGTTTCAGTTCAGGTCAGTAAGTCTACAAATTCAAATTCAACCCCCCCAAGAATTTATACAGCTTAACTTTTATCACAGCACTTTCTCCATCATCACAACTTTTAAACAAAGTAAATCTCATTCAGAAACTGATTATCAAAGTCTTTACAAAAACAATCAGTTCTTCCAGAAAATCAAATTCAGATCATTCAAATGTCAAATAAATTTATACATCCAACCATATTAAATCCTCTATGTCTTGAAACATTTCATCCCTGCGCTGGTTCTTCAATCTTGAGTGGCTCGCCGTCTTGTTTCTTGGTTTGATGGATGAAATGGTGGGTCATCCATAGAAAGTCAATTCACAAAACTTATGCAACAAAAAAGCCTGACCAAATCCTTTGGTAATGATTTTACAGAACTAATTCCCGGTTTCATGGTACAGATCTTTTTCACTCTCTCTGCCGGTATCGTCTCACTATAGCTGGTGCTCGTTATAGCCACAGCTTCAATAGATCTTTAATTAATATCATTTCTCCTCCAGGAGTTTCACTCAGAGGATTTCCAGTAAGTAGGGTAGAGATGCTAACTTCTAATTCCACTTTTAACAGTTTTTATCTTTAGTTAGTTTCTGGAGTTTGCTGTGTTTCTGTCGCTTGTCCATGCCTCATTTCTTTTCCAAGTTCTCTTTTTTCTAAAAAAAATTCTGTAAACCTCATTTTTATCCCTCCACAGCTGGACGTTTCTAACATTACATCTTTGAATTTAGTTAACCTGGGTTACACCCTCCCCCTTTGAATTTATGCAAGTCCCTTTGTATAAGGCTACAGGTTGCACTGTAATTGGTTTTAGGGTGTTCAACGTATGTGAAATGTGGAATAGTCTCTTACAATAGCTGATCTCAGACCTTGGAAAATGGAGCTGGGTTACTGTAGGGCCTGTTTCTGTGATGTATTTTTCTATGTATTATCCAATGACATACATGTCACCATACACGGCCCTGAGATTAATTTTCGAGTGGGTATTCACACTCTGTAGATACAAGAAACACAACAAAATCAATGAAAGACCGCACCCAACAGGATGGACAAACAACCAATGTGCAGAAGACAACAAACTGTGCAAATACCAAAAGAAAAATAAGGATGTAGTAATAATAATAATAAATAAGCAAAAATATTGAGAAATGATGACAAACTAGTCATTATAAACCTGTCATTTGTTAATAGAGCAAGTAAATATAGCTGCAGAGATATTTCAGATACAGGAAATTCAGAGAAATATACACAAAATACTCAGCAGGTCAGGCAGCATCTAAGGAGAGGGAAAAACAGTAAATGTTTTCAGCCAAGATTCTACATCAGGATGGGAAAGAAAGAAGCCAGAATGAAAAAGAGGGGGGAGGGGAAGAAGTTCTAGCTAGTAGGTGGAAGATGAGATTGGGAGACGGGGAAGGTGGGTGGTTGAAGAAAGGCGGATGAAGTAAGAAACTGGGAGGTGAAAAGGTGGAAGAGGTAAAGGAATGAAGAAGAAAGAACCTGATAGATGAGGAGAGTGGACAACGGAGTAAAGGGAATGATGAGGGGTACCACGGAGGGGATGGGCAAGAGAGGAGAAAGGTAGGAGTAAAAGGGAAGCCAAAATGGGGGATGGAAAAAGAGAGAAGGTTGAGGGGAGGTGGGTAGAAATTACCAGAGGTTAGAGAAATTTCTTTCTGTGCCACAGATTGAAGGCTACTCAAATGGAATACAAAACCAGAAGAACATAAGATATAGGAGCAGAATTAGGCCATTTAGTCATTGAGTCTGCTGCGTCATTTCATCATGGCTGATTCAATTTTCCGCTCAGCCCCAATTTCTTGCCTTCTCTTCGTGTCCCTTCATGCTCCGACCAAGCAAGAATCTCTCAATCTCTGCCTTAAACATACATAAAAGACTTGGCTTCCACAGCTGCCTGTGGCAAAGAATTCCACAGATTCACCACTCTCTGCCTAATTAATTCTTCCTCAACTCTGCTCTAAAAGGATGTCCCTCAATTCTGGAGTTTTGTCCTCTGGTCTTAGGCATTCCCACCTCAGGAAACATCCTCTCCACACCCACTGTATCAAAGCCTTTCATCATTCAATAGGTTTCAATGAGGTCACCCCTTATTCTTCTGAATTCTAGTGAATACACACCCAGAACCATCAGATGCTCTTCATATGACAAGCCAATCAACCCTGGAATCATTTTCACCAACCTCCTTTGAACCCTCTCCAGTTTCAGCACATCCTTTCTACGATCAAGGGACCAAAACTACTGACAATACTCCAAGAGAGGCCTCATCAATGCTTTATAAAATTTCAACCTTATATTCTTGCTTTTATATTCTAGTCCTCTTGAAATGAATACTAACATTGTTTTTGCCTTCCTCACCACAGACCCAGCCTGCAAATTAACCTTTGGGGAATCCTGCACAAGGACTCCCAAGTCCCTTTGCACCTCAGTTTTTTTTGTATTTTCTCTCCATTTAGAAAATAGTCAACCCTTTCATTCCTTCTACCAAAGTGCATGACCATACACTTTCTGAAAGTGTATTCCATCTGCCATTTCCTTGTCCATTCTTCTAATCTGTCTAAGTCGTTCTTTAGCCTCTCTACTTCCTCATAACTACCCGCCCCGCCAGCTATCTTCATATTGTCTGCAAACTTTGCAATAAAGCCATCAATTCCATCATTGACATATAATGTAATAAGAATTGGTCCCAATACAGACCCCTATGGAACACCACTCATGACCAGCAGCCAACCAGAAAAGGCTCACATTATTCCCACTCTTTGCCTCCTGCCAATCAGTCACTGATTTATCCATGATAGAATCTTCCCTGTAATTCCTTGGGTTCGTAGCTTGTTAAGCAGCCTCAACCTTGTCAAAGGCCTTCTGAAAATTCAAGTATGTAACATCAACGAGCACAAAATAATCTGCAGTTGCTGGGGTCAAACCAACACTCACAACACGCTGGAGGAACTCAGCAGGTCAGGCAGCATCCGTGGAAAAGATCGGTCGACATTTCGGGCCAGAATCCTTCATCAGGACCCTGATGAAGGGTTCCGGCCCGAAACGTCGACCGATCTTTTCCACGGATGCTGCTCGACCTGCTGAGTTCCTCCAGCGTGTTGTGAGTGTAACATCAATGAGCTCTCCTTTGTCTATCCTGCTTGCTACTTCTTCAAAGAATTCCAACAGATCTGTCAGGCAAGATTTTCTCTTGAGAAAAACCATGCTGACTAATGCCTATTTATCATGAGCCTCCAAGTATCCTGAAGTCTCATCCTTAATAATGGACTTCAACATCTTCCCAACCACTGAGGTCAAACTAACTGGACTATAGATTCCTTTCTTCTGTCTCTCTCCCTTCTTGAAAACTGGAGTGACATTTGCAGTTTTCCAAGTCTTCCAGATCCATTCCAGAATCTAATGATTTTTGGGAGATCAATACTAATGCCTCCATGATCTCTTCAGCCACCTCATTCAGAACTCTGGGGTGTACACCATCCAGTCCAGGTGACTTATCTACCTTCAGACCTTTCAGTTTCCCAAGAACCTTCTGTCTAGTTATGGTAACTTCACACACTTCATTCCACCGACACCTGGACTTCCACCATACTGTTAGAGTTTTCAACAGTGAAGAATGATGCAAAATACTTATCAGTTTGTCCTCTATTTCACTGTCCCCATTAATAACTTTCCAGCATTGTTTTCCAGTGGTCCGATATCCACTCTCGTCTCTCTATTATATTTGTGTATCTGAAGATACTTTTGGTATCCTCTTTAATATTAATGGCTAGCTTACTTTCATATTCTGTCTTTACCTTCTTAATGACTTTTTTAGTTCTCTTCTGCTGGTTTTTAAAAGCTTCCCAATCCTCTAACTCCCCACTAAACTTTCCTCTATTAAATGCCCTCCCTTTGGCTTTTATGTTGGCTTGGACTTCTCTTGTTAGTCATGTCATATTTCCTTTAGAATACTCCTTCCTCTTTGGGATGTATATGTCCTGTGCCTTCCAAATTGCTTCCAGAAATTCCAACCATTGCTGCTCTGCCACCATCCCTGCCAGTGCTCTTTTCCAGTCATTTCTGGCCAACTCCTCTCTCATGTCTCTGTAATTTCCCTTACTCCACTGTAATACTGATACATCTGACTTCTGCTTCTCCTTCTCAAACTTCAGGGTGAATTCAATTATATTATGATCACTTACCCCCTAAGGTTTCTTTTACCTTCAGCTCTCTAATCAATTCTGGTTCATTGCACAAGACCCAATCCAGAATAGCTGATCTCTTAGTGGACTCAACCACAAATTGCTCTAAAAAGGTATTTCATAGAAACATAGAAAACCTACAGCACAAAACAGGCCCCTCGGCCCACAAAGTTGTGCCGAACATGTCCTACCTTAGAAATTACTTGGGTTACCCATAGCCCTCTATTTTTTTAAGCTCCAGGTACCTATCCAAAAGTCTCTTAAAAGACCCTGTTGTATCCGCCTCCACCACAATTGCCGGCAGCCCATTCCACGCACTCACCACTCTCTGTGTAAAAAACTTACCCCTGACATCTCCTCTGTACTTACTCCCCAGCACCATAAACCTGTGCCCTCTTGTGGCAGCCATTTCAGCCCTGGGAAAAAGCCTCTGACTATCCACAAGATCAATGCCTCTCATCATCTTATACACCCCTATCAGGTCACCTCTCATCCTCCGTCGCTCCAAGAAGAAAAGGCCGAGTTCACTCAACCTGTTTTCATAAGGCATGCTCCCCAATCCAGGTACCATCCTTGTAAATCTCCTCTGCACCCTTTCTATGGTTTCCACATCCTTCCTGTAGTGAGGTGACCAGAACTTAGCACAGTACTCCAAGTGGGGTCTGACCAGGGACCAATATAGCTGCAATATTACCTCTCGGCTCCTAAATTCAATTCCATAATTGATGAAGGCCAGTACACTGTATGCCTTCTTAACCACAGAGACAACCTGCGCAGCTGCTTTGAGCATCCTATGGACTCGGACCCCAAGATCCCTCTGATCCTCCACACTGCCAAGAGTCTTACCATTTATACTATATTCTGCCATCATATTTGACCTACCAAAATGAACCACTTCACACTTATCTGGGTTGAACTCCATCTGCCACTTCTCAGCCCAGTTATGCATCCTATCAATGCCCTGCTGCAACCTCTGGCAGCCCTCCACACTATCCACAACACCTCTAACCTTTGTGTCATCAGCAAATTTACTAACCCATCCCTCCACTTCTTTATCCAGGTCATTTATAAAAATCACGAAGAGTAAGTGTCCCAGAACAGATCCCTGAGGCATACCCCTGGTCACTGACCTCCATGCAGAATATGACTCATCAACAACTACTCTTTGCCTTCTGTGGGCAAACCAGTTCTGGATCCATGAAACAATGTCCTCTTGGATCCTGTGCCTCCTTACTTTCTCAATAAGCCTTGCATGGGGTACCTTATCCATATATACTACATCTACTACTCTTCCTTCATCAATGTGTTTAGTCACATCCTCAAAAAATTCAATCAGGCTCGTAAGGCACGACCTGCCCTTGACAAAGCCATGCTGACTATTCCTAATCATATTATACCTCTCCAGATGTTCTGCCTCTCAGGATCTTTTTCATCAACTTACCAACCACTGAAGTAAGACTCACTGGTCTATAATTTCATAGGCATTTTAGAAATTTCACCATCTTGTAATACAGCACCATTCTTATTTTCCCAATCTACCTGCATATTGAAATCCCCTTAACTATTGTAACATTGCCCTTTTGGTACCCATGTTCTCTCTCCCATTGGAATTTGCAGAGCAACATCTTCACTACTGTATAGAGGTCCGTATACAACTCCCATCGGGGTACTTCTACCCTTGCTGTTCTTTCACTCTATCCACAACTATCAACAACTTCTGATCCTATTTCAACTCATTCTAATGATTTGATTTCATCTTTTACCAACAGAGCAATGCCACTCCCTCTGCCTTCCTGCCTCTCCTTTCGATGCAATGTGTATCCGTGGACATTAAGTTCTCAGCTATAATCTTCTTTCGGCCATGATTCAGTGATGCCTGCCTAATGTTAGAAAGTGCAACCTGCAACTGTGCTGCCATTTCATCTACCTTATTCCGTATATTGCGTGCATTCAGAAACAACACCTTCAGTCCTGTATTCACCCTTTTTTACTTTGTCACATCTTGCTCAATCTTTTGATTCCTAACTTTGTCTGAGGTCTTACTAATATCTGCTTCCACAACCTTTCCACTTAACTGTTCTGGCACTCTGGTTCCCTTCCCCCTGCAACTCTAGTTTAAAACCCACCATGCAGTGTTAACAAACCTTCCCACTAGGATATTAGACCCTGCCAGTTCAGGAGCGAACCATCCCTTCTGTACAGGTCCCACTTTCCCTGGAAGAGACACCAACGATCCAAAAATTCTATGTCCTCTCTCCCTCCCTCCCTCTATGCCCTTCCTCCCTCCAGATTAAATGTTTCAAACTGTTTAATCTTCCTAGTTCTGGCCTCACTAGTACATGGCATGGGTAACAATCCTGAGATCACAACCCTGAAAGTCCTTCCCTTTAATTTAGCAGCTAACTCCCTGAAGTCCCTATGCAGAATCTCATCATTGGTCAGTGGTACCTCCATGGACCATGACTTCTGACTGTTCTTCCTCCCACTTAAGAATGCTGAAGTCTTGATCCAAGACAGCCCAGACCCTGGCACATTCCATCTGGTAATCTCGTTCTTGCCCAGAGAACCTCCTGTCTGTTCCCCAAACTAACGAATCCCCGATCACCACAGTGAGTCTCTTCTTCCCCCCTTCCCTTCTGAGTGACAGAGGCAGACCAGAGACTTGACCACTCTGACTTTCCTCTGTTTGGTCTTCCCCCCTCCCCGACAGTATCCAAAGTGATATCCCTGTTGTTGAGGGAATTGGCCACAGGGATATTCTACACTGGCTCCTTACCCCTTTCCCCCTTCCTGACTGTCACCCAGTTTCCTGTGTCCTGCACCTTGGGTGTAACTACCTCTCGATATGTCCTATCTATCATCTTCTCAGCCTCCTGAATGATCTGGAGTTCATCCAGGTCCGGCTCCAACTCCTTCATGTGGTTTGTTAGAAGGTGCAACTAGATGCACTTCCCCTAACTGTAGTCATCAGGGACACTAAAGGTCTCCCAGCCTTCCCACATCCCACAAGAGGAGCATTGCACTATCCTGCCTGACATCTCTACCTAGCTGAGCAGATATAAAGAAGAGAAGGAAAAAACTTGACTTGAGCTTTTTTTCCCTGAGTGAAGCCTCTCTTCACTGAAGCCTCGAAGAGCTAAAGCCTTAAGATTACCAATCTATGTCCACTCCAATGACAGTGGCTGCGACGACGGCCACTGCGTTTGCCACTGCCTTCCCTTAATTTGCTTTTACTATTTAATCCCAATCACCAATTAAGCACTGGTCAAAACTTTATTCTGCAGTAGTGAACCGCTCCTGCCTTTTATCCCCAGCTGATGGACCTGATTGAATTTCCCTCCTCTACAAACTTCCAATATCTGGATTGGCTGCTGGTCAAAGCTCTATGATTCCCCACTCTCAGGCTGAAGAAATTCCTCCTCACCTCTGTTCTAAAAGGATGTCCCTCTATTCTGAGACTCTGTCCTCTGGCTTAGACTCCCCCACCATCAGAAGCATCCTCTCCACATCCAATCTATCAAGGCCTTTCAGCATTCGATAGGTTTCAAGGAGGTCACCCCTCATTTTTTGAATTCTAGTGAACACAGGCCCAGAGCCATCAAGCACTCTTGAAGTGACAAGCCATCCAATCCTGGAATAATTTTCATGAACCTCTTTTGAACCTGCTCCAGTTTCAACACATCCTTTCTAAGATAAGGGCCCAAATCTGCTCACAATCCCCCAAGTGAGGCCTCACCAACACTTAATAAAGTCTCAACATTACATCCTTGCTCTTACATTCTAGCTCTCTTGAAATGAATGTTAACATCATATTTGTCTTCCTCACCACATATTAAATCCACCCGCATATTAACCTCTAAGGAATCCTGCACAAGGGCTCCCAAATCCCTTTGTACCTCAGTTTTTATATTTTTTCTCCATTTAGAAAATAGTTAACTCTTTCATTTCTTCTACCAAAGTGCATGGCCATACACTTCCTGGCACTGTATTTCATTTGCTATTTCTTTGCCCATGCTTCTAAACTCTCCTAAGTCCTTCTTTAGCCTCTCTACTTTCTCAAGACTACCTGCTCCTCCACCTATCTTCATACCGTCTGCAACTTTTGCAACAAAGCCATCAGTTCCATTACCCAAATCAGTGACCTATAATGTAAGTAGAATTGGTCCCAACCCAGACCCCTGTAGAACACCACTCATCACCAGCAGCCAGCCAGACTCCCCTTATTCCCACCTTTTGCCTCCTGCCAATCAGCCACTGATTTGTCCATGCTAGAATCTTTCCTGTAATACTTTGGGTTTGTAAATAGTTAAGCAGCCTTATGTGAAGCACCTTGTCAAAGGCCTTCTGAACTTTTGGACTATATTGTGGACTCTGCGGTTGCTGGGGATGGCTAATCTCTCCAGTGAGGGCACTAGGGTGCTCCAGCAGTCATAGTGCCTGGTCTGTTTTTGTGCTTGTAGCATTAAACCAGCAGTTGAAAAAGGAGCTTCTCTCATCTGTCATCATGGACCGAATGCTCCCCACAATGTATACTTCTTTTGCAAATTATAGTTTTTTATTATTAAGTATTGCAATGTACTGCCGCCACAAAACTTCACAACATATGCCAGTGTTCTGATCTTCTGTGCACATCACTTCTGTGCTGAGCTTTCTGTCGAGGGTACCGAGCTCTGATTACACACTTCAACAACTTGATCTTTGCAGAGGAGCTTGCTCTTTGTCATCCTGCAAAATATGCCCTAAAGGCCAATTTAATACTGATTCAACAAATATTAAATGCCATTTCAAGGGAAATATGCACAATTTATACTGAACTAATTTTCATCACTTATTAAGAAAAGGGTTCCAGACACAAAATGCCGGAGGAACACAATAAGTCAGCCAGCATCTACAGAACTGAATAAACAGTCAATATTTCAGGCTTAGGCCCTTCATCAGAAGTGGAAAAGAATAGCGAAGAAGCCAGATAGGAGGGTGGGGGGAGGTATCTTGTTGTTCGGCCCTTTATCTCTTCCACCATCGTTGGTGCGGTCTTTCATTGATTCTGTTATGGTTATTATTTGTCCATGGATTTATTGAGTATGCCTGCAAGAAAATGAATCTCAGGGTTGTATAGGGTGACATATATGTACTTTGATAATAAATTTACTTTGAACCTCCCCACTTGGTTCTTCATCTGTTCTCCCCACCCTCCCACCTTCCCCCTCGTCCAGCTGAACTCCTTTCCCACGGCCCCCGCCAACTTCTTCTGGCTTCTGCGTCTTCCTTTCCAGTAACCGCGTCCACACTCCACTCGTGAAGAGTGTTGTGTTTCTGCTTTGTCACGTTCTGCCCAATATCACAATTAATGTCTTACAGAGCATTATTAATTGTTTTTCCCAGAACCTCAGCTGCTGTAGCATTAAACCCATAACCTCCTGCAGGAAGAATCAATTTCCGGAATCTCCAAAGAATGCATCTATTTCCCAAATTAATTTGTTTATATTTATTGATTTATTGAGACACAATGCAGAACAGGTCGTTCCATCCTTTGAGCCACGCCGCCCAGCAACCCCCGAATTAACTCTAGCATAATCACGGGACAAGTATAATGACCAATTAACCTACTAAGCAGTACACCTTCGGAATGTGGGAGGAAACCGGAGCACCTGCAGGAAACCCATGCGCTTACAAGCAGGAATGTACCAATTTACTTACAGTGGATGCTGGAATTGAACTCCAAACAGCGATGCCCTGAGCTATAATAGTGTCAGGCTAACCGTGGCAACCAATGCACGATGTGATGTTAAGAGTTAAAAACTCAGATTACTACTGAAGATGAATAAATGATCTGCCTTTCCCACTAACCATTCCTGCCCAAACTTCACCACACCTGACAATCAAGTTCAATGTAGGTTAGCAATTTAAATAGTTAAGTAATTACTGGAAAGATATTCAATAATTTTCTACAAAGTTTGCTTGCATAAGGATAATAAATTCAGTTCAGGAAATCTAATCAATGAAGATCTATTAAGATTATACTTTGTATCTTCCTTCCTGGCACAAAACTGGTGGTGTGCCCCTTCAGGCTGAGTTTGATGTTCTCCCAATGGGTTGTCTACTGGTGGGTTCTCAAGAAGCTGCAGAGATCAATTGGGAACATTAAGGATTAATGGAGAATGCATATCTGTGACTTTGTTTAACGTAGGGAGGCTGATGTACGGGTAGCCACCACACAGTGTTTGAAAGATCAGGGAGAGGGTCCGGTGGCATGGAGTGCAAGATGACTGGTGACCCTTCACTGCTGCATTCTTGCACCATCTCGACTACCATTGTGATGTGTTTTCATTTTCACCATCTCCACTGTTAAGGTCTTGGTTGGGTCGCTCTTTGTCTGGAACCTCTCCTTTGACCTTACTGCCATGGACGATCCTAACAGGAGCTGACCGTCTGATGGCTAAACTCCAGACGGCATCACTCACTGGATCTCAGGGGCTCATGGGCCTCTCCACCATGACAAGCTGACGATCGGTGGAGAAGGCAATGAAACAGTATTACAGATGAGCGGTACATTTCATTACGGGCACCTTCTCAGAATGGGAAACCTTGGTGTCTTTACCTTTGAAGACAAATCATTGAGGAAATGTGGAAGCTTTTCATTTCAGAGAAGGCTCAAGCCGACTTTAGATGAATGGCAAATTATAACACTTCTCCATTATGGAGTCAAATATTAAAAAATTCTATTCTAAAGACAATTAATTACACCACAAATGGCAAACGTGCGTCCTTGTCAGTAGAGTGTGTTCAGATGGCCTTTCCTCACACAGTGAATGGAGAGATTTGATCTGCTCTAATGGCAGTGCAGAGAAAGGGTAATTACACCATGGTCAAAGCTAATTTGCTTTCTGCCAGATGAACTGTTGTATTTTATTGTACTTTGACATTTTAAAGTAATTACAGCACTGTTGACCTCAGCCAATTCTACTTGTATCACCGTCTACGGCAGCAGATTTGAAACTCTTGGCTCCCAGTCACAGACAGACATGGCTGTAACAAGATAATGACACAGACACGAAGTACCATATGTGTCTCTTTGGAGCGATACAAAGTAGAGTGAAGGAAAGCATGAAAAATCACCATAACATAATCACAGGCATGATATATCACCAAAAACGCTGGCATATTTCTATACATGTGTGGTGGGGAGCATTCTAACTGGCTGCATCATCAGCTGCTATGGTGGGGTGAGGGTGAAACTGCACAGTATCAAAATAAGCTGCAAAGAGTTGTTAATTTTGTCAGCTCCCTCATGGTCTCGAGCCCCTGTGGTATCCACAGAATCTTCAAGGAGTGATGCCTCAAAAAGGTAGCATCTATCTTTAAGGGCCCCCATCAACCTTCTCTTTGCAACCATCAAGACGGAGGTACAGGAGCCTGAAAGCACTCACTGAACAATTCAGGAACAACTTCTTCCTCTCTGCCATCTAATCTCTGAATGGACATTGAACCTATGAGCACGACCTTACTACTCTTCTATTTCTATTTTTGCACTACTTTTTTAGTTTAGCTATTTAACATATATATAAATTTCACAATATATGCTGGTGATATTTTGATCCTGATAGGCATTAAACCAACACCTTACAAGATTATAAAAACTAGGTTATATCAAGAATTCCCAGATGTAACTGGTAGCCTCCTCCTCAGAAGAGAAATGTAGATCGTGGCAACAACTTCATGATTTCAGTTCAGTCAGTTCAATGATCCATTGCAATGAAAATTTGGACTTGCCTCTAATGCTTAGGCATTCTGAATCTGTAAAATATGAGCATCATTTCATGAATCTATGGAATTCATTGCCACACACAGATGTAGAGGCCAAGTCTTTGAGTATATTTAAAGTGGAAGTTGATAGATTCTTGATTAGTCAGGGTGTCAATGGTTATGGAGAGAAGGAAGTTTAGTGGTTTCAACATGGACTGGATGAGCTGAAGGGCCTGTTTCTGAGCTGCTCTTTTCTATGACTCTGTGTACCTAAGGCAGGAGAATGAGGTAGAGGGAGATAATAAACCAGCCGTGATGGATGGTGAAGCAAACTCAATGGACTAAGTGGTCTAATTCTGCTCTTATGTATTGTGATCTTATGGTTTTATCAATAAAATGAAGAGAGTGCAGTGCGCTTTCTTTGAAAAATAAGGCTATCTACTAACCCTGATGTAACTGTCCCTGGTAATATTAACACACGAAATTTTTAACAGCGTCTGCTCTCTTTTGTTTTGCAGAAGAATGTTCTCGTTTCGGAGCACTAGTTAGCATACTTTGAATGATAGGAATATTGCTTGCAGTAACTAACATATCAGCTGGTCCCTGCTACCTTCCTCACACAACATCTACTGTGTCAAATATCAACAAATCATGTAAGATCAAAGTGCTTGAGACAAAGGCAAAGGTGGTTCAACAGTTCAAACTTATATTATTATTATTCAGCCATGATCATGCGGAATGGTGGTGCAGGCTCGAAGGGCCGAATGGCCTACTCCTGATCCTACTTTCTATGTTTTCTATGTTTCCCCAAGTAAGCATTTGCAGGTCATTTGGATATAAGCATATATCTATACGCCAGAGTAGCATCATGGTTAACACAACACTATTACAGCTCAGAACGCCAGAGTTTGGAGCTCAATTCCAACATCCACTGTAAGGAGTTTGTACGTTCTCCCTGTGAGCATATGGGTTTCCTTCAGCTGCTCCAGTTTCCTCCCACAGTCTTAAGATGCACTTGTTAGCAAGTTAATTGATCGTTGCAAATTGTCTTGTGATTCATTATCATCATTATGTGTCATGTTGTATGACATAGGTGTTCATGGTGACCATGAATGTTACTGGTGAATCTTTCTACAGAAGTGGCTTGCCATTGCCTTCTTCTGGGCAGTGTCTTTACAATACGGGTGAACCCAGCCATTGTCAAAGCTCCTCAGAGATTGTCTATCTGGTGTCATTGATCGCATATCCAGGATGTGATCTGCACCGGCTGCTCATACGACCATCCACCGCCTGCTCCCATGGATTCATGTGACCCTGATCAGGGGGGTAAAGCAGGTGCTAAACCTTGCCCAAGGGTGACCCGTATGCTAGCAGAGGGAAGGAGTGCCTTACACCTCCTTTGGCAGAGGCATACAGTATCTCCACCCTATCACCCATGTCCTGTGATTAGGCTAGGGTTAAATTGGTGGTTTGCTGGGTGATGCAGTTCGTTCAGCTGGAAGGGCCTAATCTGTGCTGTGTCTCCAAATAAAAAGAAATAGAAAAATAAAAAAATCTATATTTTAAAAATAGGGTTTCTTTGTAAAACTTAACCTCGCCCCTCTGTGTCATGGGAATTGTTCTTATTAAACAAAAGATGAATTATGCATCATTGAGACAGTTAGCAGGTGAAGAGATCATGCAGAGGAATGTAAAATTACCTATTGGGATACTTCAACCAGATGCACTTTCTACACACATCCTCAAAGTACTGTTTTTAATCCGATAAGGCCCTTTCTTCTTTCATGCTCAGACTTACCTACCCTTGTTCATTAACATGGTGTACCCACTTTAAATTGTCCAATTGTGGAAATACGAGTATTTTAAGAATATTATTTGTATAAATGGATAGATTTGATACTTAACGAATAATAATTACACTCTGATCAAATTTGTTTCAGGACTGTGTAATCACAGAATCAGAATGATGTTAAGGCCATAAGATATAGGAGCAGAATTAGGCCATTAGGTTCATAAGGTCTGCCCCACCATTTCATCATGACTGATTCATTTCCTTCTCAGCCCAATCTCTTGATTCTCCCCATAACCCTTAACTACATTGAGGAGCACTAGAGTGAAGATACACTGCTGAGGGGGCATAGATTTAAAGTGCTTGGAAGTAGGTGCTGAGGGGATGTCAGGGGTAAGATTTTCACACAGATAGTGGAATGCACTGCCGGCTACAGTGGTGGAGGCAGATACAATAGGGTCTTTTAACCCTGACCAATATGGGTGATAGCATGCTGCAGATATAGTCCTTGACCAGCCTCTCAAAGTATTTGCTTATTGTTGAGGTGAGTGTGACAGGACGCCAGTTGTTCAGACATATTACCTTGGTCTTTTTAGGTACAGGGACAATGGTGGATGTTTTGAAGCAGGAGGACACTCTACACTGGGAGAGGAAATGGTTAAAAATGTCCATAAACACACCTGCCAGTTGTGCCGCGCACATCCTGAGTACCCACCCTGCGTTGCCATCCAGTTTCGCAGCCTTGCGACTGTCCACTTGTTGGAAACACCTGCGTACTTCGGCCTCAGGGATGACCAAGCTGCAGGTCCTATCAGCTGTACGTCTCCTCAGGGGCTCAGTGTTAGCCACATCACATTGAGCATAAAAAAGATTTAGCTCGTCTGGGAAAGAGGCAGTGATGTTGGAGACTCCACAGCATTTAGCTTTGAAGTCTGCGATGGTGAGCAGACCTTGCCATAAGTTGCGTGTGTTGTACGTTTAAGAGCCTGATGATTGCGGGTAATAGTAGCAGTGAGAAAAGAGCATGTTCTGGGCTGTGAGGACCTCTGATGATGGATGTCTTTTTCCTGCAACAGCGTTTCACGTACATAGGCTCAATGGTAGGGAGGGCTTTATCGATGATAGACTGGGCCCTATCCACCACTTTCTGTAGGAGTTTGAATCTTGAAACAAACTAGAATCTTGAAATATTGACAGAATGTACAGATGCAGGGAGCAGAGAGGCCCAACAGGTTAAATATCCTAATTGCCGAAGATATTTCATGGATGATAAAAGCTGAGCACAGTTTCCTTGTCAACAATCACTATGAAGTTCAGAAGATATGCAGGTTGGAGGAAATATACACAAACTAACAGGTTATTTTAACAAATTTGGAGGATGCATTTTCTATTGTGTTGCTGTATAGATTTAGCATTTATTTGCCAGATTGAGAGAAAATGTCTTGTCAGGAGAGATGATGAAAGAATGGCGTTTATTCTCTGAAGCATGTAGAACAAGAGATAATTGCTGACACATGGAAAACCTGTATTCCTGAATGAGCTGTGTTGCAAGCTAAGCTGTTCCAATATGATTCCAATACTGGCATCTACCTGACAATGTGGAAAATTGCCCAGGTATGCCCTATTCACTGAAAAAGGATATATCTGATACCACTGGTTACTGAGCAACACATGTAAAATGTTGAAGGGACTCAGGAGGCATCTCTGAAAATGAATCAACAGTCATCCTTTCGGGCAAGACCCTTCATCAGGACTAGAAAGGAAGGGGGGAAATGCCAGAATAAGAAAGTGGGGGAAGGAGGAGGAGAACAAGCTAGAAGGTGATAGGGAAGCCAGGTGGGTGGGGAAGGGGGGGGATGAAGTAAAAAGCTAGGAGGTGATAGGTGGAAAAGGTGAAGGGCTGCAGAAGAAGGAATCTATTAGAAGAGGAGAGTGGACATTGGAAAAAAGGGAAGGAGGAGGTGCACCAGGGGTTGGTGATTGGTAAGTGAGGCAAAGAGAGGAAGTAAGGGGAGAGCCAGAGTAGGGAATGGAAGATGAGGGAAGGGGAGGGGAAAAATTACTGGAAGTTAGAGAAAGCAATGCTCATGTCAACAGGTTGGAGGAAACCCAGACAGAATATGAAGTGTTGCTCTTCCAACCTGAGGGTGGCCTGATTGTGGCCATCGAGGACTTTATGGACAGACATGTCAAAGTGGGAATGGGGACAGGAATTGAAATGCCTGGCCTTTGGGAAATCCTGCTTTCTGTGGATAGAGGGAAGGTGCTTGATGATGCCCCCAGTTTACGCCGGGTCTCACCAATGCAAATGAGGCTGCATCAGGAGCTTCAGATTCAGTGGACAACCCAAACAGATTCGCCCTGGTGTTGCCTCACCTGCAAGAAATATTTGGGGGAGTGAATGGAGGTGAAGGCAGGGGTGAATAGGCAGATGTAGCACTTCTTCCACTTGTAGGGATAAGTGGCCAGTGGGAGATTAGTGCGAGGGACAAATGAACAAGGGTTAGTTATAGAGTCTACAACTGATCATGAACAAAGTGGTGAAAGTTAATTGTGGTATAAATTCAAAATCAGAATCTGCATCAGGTTTATAATCACTGAATTGTCGTAAAATTTGTTGTTTTGTGGTAGTAGTACAATAGAGTATAAATTACAATAAGAAAATGTTTTAAAAAATGAAATAAGTAGCAGAAAAAGCAAGTAAAGCAGAGTCAGGTAACCATCATGGTTTCATGGATCGTTGAGAAATCTGATGGTGGAAGGGAAGAAGCTGTTCCTGAAGTGGTGAGTGTGCATCTTCAGGCTCCTGTACCTCCTTCCTGATGGTAGCAATGAGAAGAGGGCATGTCATGTGTTAATGGGGGTCCTTAATGATGATGACCGCCTTTCTGAGGCAAGGCCATTTGAAAGGGGGTCCTTGATACTGGAGAATAGATAATAATAATACAAATAAAATTTAAAAAATAAATCATGATAATAATAAATAAGAAATAAATATGGAGAATATAGAACCATAAGACACCGGAGCAGAATTAGACCATTTGGCCCATCGAGCTTGGTCCACTATTCCATCATGGCTGATCCATTTCCCTCTCAACCCCATTCTCCTGCCTTCTCTCCATTACCTTTCACACCCTGACTAATTGACAACCTGTCAATCTCTTCAACTAGATGAGATGAAGAGTCCTTGAAAGTGTGGAGAGAGTTCAGTAATGAGGCAAGTAAAGTTGAGTGAAATTATCTCCTCTGATTCAAGAGCCTGATGGTTGAGAGGTTGTAACCGTTCCTGAGCCTGGTGTTGTGGGCCCTGAGGCTCGTGCATCACCTTCCTGTCATCATTTCTCACAGAAGGTTAGTGCAGGCATGGAGATGATGTTGGGGTTTAGGCTAGATTGAGGCCAATGCATCATGTTCCAAAATAAAGAACAAAATCTCACTCTAGATTACACCCAATTCTGTCGGTTGTTGAAATCACCTGATTATATTTAGTGTTCCAGCAGTGTGAACCACGTGCCCTGTGCGGGCGATGAAGCACTGACGTGCCTAATTACAAATACTGACTAATCCATCATGTGCCCTTTAAACAGATAAACTGCAATTCCAGGAGGAAGCCAGCTATTCCTGAAACAAAAATCTCAAAATAGCATCCTGTACCATTATCACATAGACAACAGAGAGAAAAGAGATTATCTTGGATAATTCCTGAAAGTGAGCACGGGAGTTGTTTGTTTGTTTATTTATTTGTTATTTAGAGATACAGATTGGAAACAGACCCTTGCAGCCCAGCGAGCCCACAGCACCCCATTCCATTCATGTGACCAATTCTCCTACTAACCCATTCATCTTTGGAATGTGGGAGGAAACTGGAGCCCCCAGAGGAAACCTCCTCATTCATGGGGAGAACATAGCAACTCCTTGTGGACAGTGGTGGGAATTGAACCTGGACCAGTGATGCAGTAATGGTGGCACATTGCAGTTCCACTAGTGGGTAAGACTTAGAATCAGAATCAATTTTAAAATCACTGTTGTATGTTGCAAAATCTGTTCTTTGAAGCAGCAGTACATTGCAATGCAAAATATTATAAAGGCTACAAATTACAATAATAAGTGTGTGTATATATATTTATAAAATTTTCATTGTCCATTCAGAAATCTGATGGCAAGGGGAAAAAACAGTTCCTGAATCACTGAACGAGTGTGTGTCTTCAGGCTCCAGTACCTTCTTCTTAGTGGTAGAAATGAGAAGAGAACATGTTCTGGGTGTTGACGGTCCTTAATGATGGAAGCCGCCTTTTTGAGGCACCACCTTTTGCAGATGTCCTCAACCCTGGGGAGGCTGGTGCCCATGATGAGCTTACAACTTCTCGCATCTTTTTCTGATCTGGTGCAGTGACCCCTCCATACCAGACAGTGATGCAACCAGTCAGAATGATGGGGGTTAATACTTAGGAGGAAGCAGTGTTGATTTAACTGGATGATACACCATCTCAGGGTTATGTAGCCAGAAATAAATTACTCAAGCAAGAAACATAAAATCATAAAAAATTACAACAGATTACAAGCCCTTTGGCACATAGTGATGTATTGATCTTTAAACCAACTCGAAGATCAATCTAACCCTTCTCTCCTACATAGCCCTCCACTTTTCTATCATTAATGTGCCTATCTAAGAGTTCCTCATGTTTCTACCTCTACCACCACCCTTGACAGGGTATTCCACACACCCACCACTCTCTGTGCTAAATAAGCCTCCTTTGACATCCACCCGATACTTTCCTCCAATCAGCTTAAAATGATGCTCCCTTGGCTTTGGCATTAAGCTGTAACTAGTAAAGTATTTCTGACCTGAGACCGCACTGAGACTCCAGATATACCCTTTCGGCTGTTTCCTGCAGTCTGTTCAGGACCACTCGGGCGAAGACCTTCCCAACGATGCTTCTCCCTTCGACAGCTACAAGAGAAATGCAGAGAGCAAAGACAACAACTCTATGTCACTTTCATTGACCTCATGAAGGCCTTCGACCTCACGAGCAGAGACAGCCTGTTCAAAATCCTCGCCAGGATTGGTTGTCTCCCGAGGCTTCTCAGGATAGTTCAATCATTCCACACAGACATGAAGGGCGTTGTTCAGTTTGACGGCTCTTCTTTGGAGGCCTTCAACATCCACAGCGGTGTGAAGCAGGGCTGTGTGCTTGCCCCCACCCTGTTTGGCATCTTCTTCGCAGTCATGCTGAAGCACGCCTTTGGAACATTAACTGATGGTGTCTTCCTCCACACCAGATCAGATGAGAGGCTGTTCAGTCTGTCCCAGCTGAGGGCAAAAACCAAGGTTCGCGAAGTACTCATCAGGGACATGTTGTTTGCAGACGACGCGGCACTGGCAACACACTCTGAAGAGCAACTGCAACGCCTCATGGACAGCTTCTCAAGAGCCTGCCAGGACTTCAGCTTGACCATCAGTCTGAAGAAAACCAACGTGTTGGGCCAAGGCATTGAGCAACCCCCTGCCATTACCATCAACAACTACGAGCTGGAGATAGTTCATGAGTTTACATACCTTGGCTCCACCATCACGGACAGCCTCTCCCTAAAGCCCGAGATCAACAGACGGATCGGACGAGCAGCCTCAACATTCGCCAGGCTGACAAAGAGAGTCTGGGAGAACAGAAAGCTGAAGACGCACACCAAAATTGCAGTCTACAGGGCCTGCGTCCTCAGCACACTGCTTTACGGCAGCGAGACCTGGAGCCTCTACTACAGACAAGAGTGGCGTCTCAACGCCTTCCACCTTCGCAGCCTGAGACGCATCCTGGACATCGCGTGGATTGACCGAGTCACCAATAATGAGGTCCTGGCCCGCGCCCAGATACCCAGCCTCTTCACCCTGCTCCAACAACGCCGTCTCCATTGGCTGGGCCACGTACACCGCATGTCAGATGGGAGGATCCCGAAAGACCTGCTGTACGGGGACCTGGCCTCCGGCAAGCGAGCACAAGGGCGGCCCCACCTTCGTTTCAAAGATATCTGCAAGAGAGACATGAAGTCACTGAACATCATGAACATCAAGAGGTGGGAGGACATCGCAAGCGATCGCTCTCGCTGGAGGCTGGAACTACGCAGAGGTCTAAAAAAAGGAGAAGAGAAGCTGAGGCTTGCTGCAGAAGAAAAGCGCACTCGTCGGAAATATAGCACTAAGACAACACTGGAGGACAGCGCCTTCAAGTGCATTTGTTGCTGCCAAGACTGTCACTCCCATGTGGGCCTCTACAGCCACAACAGACGCTGCTCTAACACAGACTGAAGCAAGACTTTCCAGGTGCAGATCCAGGTCTCGCGAGACTAACGAATGCCACCAATGAGTAAAGTATTTCATGTGATTTGATCAAAGTTTCATAATATACAGTTCTTGATCATTTCAATCCTATTTATGTATGGGAGTTTTAGACTAGTTCAAGTTTATTGTCATTCACCCATACACATGTATACAGCTAAACAAAACATCGTTCCTCTGGGACCAAGGTGAAAAAGCACATGATGCAGCACATACAATCACTAAATAATATCACTAAACCATAAAACTAAGTTCCTGAGTGACAAGAAGATTGATAGAAGGAATATTCGAAAATTCTGTATAATTGGGAATAAAGTTTAGAAACACTTTCACACATAAAGGTCAGTAACAATTTCGTTTGCAATTTTATAAAGCAGACATTAATGTTAGTTCTGTTGGTAATTTAGAAAATGAGATATTAATGCAGAAAAATTTAGGGAAAATGTAGGCAAATGAGGTTCATGGAAATGATTCTGTGATTGAAAGTCTAATGAGGAGCATTTGATGGGTCTGGACCTGTACTCACTGGAATTCAGAAGAATGAGGGGGAGATTTCATTGAAACCAATCAAATATTGAAAGGTCTTGATACAGTAGATGTGCAGAGGACATTTTCGAGAGTGGGAGAGTCTAGTTTCAGAGGGCACTGCCTCAGAATAGAGCAGTGTCCATTTAGATTAGCGATGAGGTGGAATTTCTTTAGCGACAGGGTGGTGAATCTGTGGAATTCATTGCCATATTTGTCTTTGGAAGTCAGGTCATTGAGTATATTTAAAGCAGAGGTTGATAGATTTTTGATTATCCTTCATACCTTCATACAATGTTGTCAATGATTGTATCCTCCAAATCTTCATTTTCACTGTAACATTCAAGATGATTTTCGACACCTTCAAACTATTTGTAGTCCCTAACTTGTTGAGGTAGTAAAATCATTTTATTTTCACTCCTAGCCATTTCTGACATCTGTAAGCGTAAATGTTTGAACCCACAGTGAGCAAAACCATTCTGAATTGTCCTTCTGCTTATTTCTCACCAACTATCAGTGATAAAAATCAACATGACATGCTTTAGGCAAAGATACAATTGCCTTAAGTTTACAGTCCATCTCAAAGGTGATGGGGTGGCGTCTGTACAGAAGGATTTGTAGAGACAATAGTACCCCATGTCGATGCAAGTCATTCAATCCTTGAAAAGTTGTGTTCACCAGTGTACTATTATTTTTTATTTAGAGATACAGCATGGAACAGGCCCTTCCAGACTTTGAGCCGTGCTACCCAGCATCCTCCTGATTTAGCCCTAGCCTAGTCACAGGACAATTCACAGTAACCAATTAACCTACTAATCGGTACATCTTTAGACTGTGGGAGGAAACTGGAGCACCTGGAGGAAACCCACACATTCCACAGGGAGTACATACAAACTCCTTACAGAGGACGCTGGGATTGAACTTCTAACTCTGGTACTCTGAGCTGTGATAGTGTAGCGCTAACCACTATGCTACCATAGCATCATTTTCTTGCCAGTCATAATAACGTACTGAGGGGCTGGTCCCCAAATAACTATTGAAAAAAAACAAGTTAATCTATGCATTAAACACCTTCAGCTTAGACAATAGGTAGAAGCACATGTACTCTATCTGGACATCTGATTAACTCCCAGGTTTTGATCCTCAGCATTGACCTGCGTCTCACCAATGACAATAATGGCAACAATTTTCATTCTTGCCATGCGGTTTAGATCCAAGAATGAAGGTGAACTGGTGCCACTAATGCCCTCAAAGTGTGCATTAAAGAGGTGAGTTTTGCAGAGACCCTGCTATCTTTTCAGAGAAAGAAAAACAATTGCACAATAATTCCTGTGTATAGGTTCAGCAATCAGGGGTGAAGATGAAGGAAGAACCCATAAAAGTAGCAATCAGAAGATGTAGAAGAGCTGTTGATTTCTTACAGTATCGATTCATTTGTCATGGTCTGGTCCGTGAAGTCCGCATTCCGGTACACGGTCCGGTCCATAGTTCCTTACTCCAGGTTTTCCAGTTTTCCCTTGTCCTGTTGTGTGCCTTAATTGAGGCACACGATTCTCATTTTGGGCTGGCTATATGAACAGCTCCTGGGCTTAGCTTCAGTTGTTGGACTGTTTCCTTCCCTTCCTCTTCCTTCTGTGGCCTCGCCTGCTACCTTTGCCTGAAGCCTTGCCTGCTACCTCATTTGTGTCCAGTTCTCTGCTAGGTAGATCTGGCCGTTTGCTGCTACATTGTGTTAGGAACCGTCTCTTTGTGCCCTCGCCTCCGCTGGGTAGGTCTGGCCGTTTGCCGCTACCTTGAGTGGAGATCTGTCTCTCAGTGTTCTGTGTATGAGTTCCGGCCCTACGTCCTGCTCCCTAGGAGGAGTCCTGACTCTGTGTAGAGCCCCGTCCCCAAGTCCCGTTCCCAAGGAGGGGACCCAGCTCTGTGTTCCATGTCCTCGTGCTCCCTCGACCAGGGCTCCGAGTCCCTGTTCTCCCTCGACCAAGTCAAGGCTTCGTGTTCTCGTCCTGTACATGTGCATCGCCCAGCCCAGTGCTGGGGTTCCTTCGTCCTGTCCAGGAGTCTCACGTCCAGTCCTGTTGCCACTCCTCGTCCTTTAGCCACGTCTTGTCCTCGCCTAGATCGGGGTCTGAGCCCGAGTCAAGACCCAGGTTCTGGGTCCCTGTCCAGTCTCTGGCTTGGAGTCCTTGTCCAGGTTCCACGTTTCTAATTCCTCATCCAGGTCCCGCATCTCTGGTCTAGTCCTAGCCTGGGCCCTGTATCCTAGTCTTGTCCAGGGCCTGTGTCTTGTCCAGCGTTGTTTCTTCACCACTTCCCTTGCTTGCTTGACTCACCTAGTCCTGTTCCTAGTACTTCAGTGTCTGTGTCTTGCATTTGAGTCCACTCCCACACTCCCCTCTATGACAAAGGTACCTTTAAATGTGCACTCTCCCATGCAGAAAAACAGCATTACTTCACTCCTGCATGTTAGAGTTATGGAGCTAAGCCTATTAGTTCATACAAATTCGCCAGTGTTTCCTCATGATTTTCTTTACTAAGTGGCAAGGCTGCTTGTCTGATGGTCATCAGAAAAGCTTTGAAATCATGTTCCTTCCCCTCAAATCAAATATATACTACAGAAAGAGGGAAGGTCCCAATATTTGCTACTGGATTACACTACATTCAAATCTGCACTGCTCTGAGCTCTATGCAATTATCCCTGTTGTTTATTTCCCACTAAAAAAATTCTATCCATGAAACTATCTTTTAATACTATTAGACATAGGAACAGAAGTAGGCTATTTGGCCCATCAAGTCTGCTCCACCATTCAATCATGGGCTGATCCAATTCTTCCGGTCATCCCCACTCCCCTGCCTTCACCTCATACACTTTGATGCCCTGGCTAATTAAGAACATATCTATTTCTGCCTTAAATACACCCCATGACTTGGCCTCCACAGCCACTCGTGGCAATAAACTCCATAGATTTACCACCCTCTGACTAAAGTAGTTTCTCTGCATCTCAGTTGTAAATGGAAGTCCCTCAATTCTGAAGTCGTGCCCTCTTGTCCTAGAATCCCCTACCACGGGAAATAACTTTGCCATATCTAATCTGTTCAGCCCTTTTAACATTCGGGATGTTTCTATGAGATCCTCCTTCATTCTCCTGAACTCCAGGGAATACAGCCCAAGAGCTGCCAGACGTTCCTTATATGGTAACCCTTTCATTCCTGGAATCATTCTTGTGAATCTTCTCTGAACCCTCTCCAATGTCAGTTAATCCTTTCTAAAATAAGGAGCCCAAAACTGCTCACAATACTCCAAGTGTGGTCTCACGAGTATCTTATAGAGCCTCAACATCACATCCCTGCTCTTATATTCTATACATCTAGAAATGAATGCCAACATTGCATTCGCCTTCTTCACAACCGACTCAACCTGAAGGTTAACCTTCAGGGTATCCTGCACAAGGACTCCCAAGTCCTTTTGCATCTCTGCATTTTGAATTCTCTCCCCATCTAAATAATGGTCTGCCTGTTTATTTCTTCCACCAAAGTGCATGACCATACACTTTCCAACACTGTATTTCATTTGCCACTTCATTGCCCATTCCCCTAAACTATCTAAGTCTCTCTGCAGGCTCTCTGTTTCCTCAACACTACCCACTCCTCCACATATCTTTGTATCATTGGTAAATTTAGTGAATTAATACTGTAGTCCAAGTCGTTGACATACATCGCAAAAAGCAGCGACCCCTGTGGAACTCCACTGGTAACTGGAGGCCAGCCAAAATAGGATCCCTTTATTCCCACTCTCTGTTTTCTGCCGACCAGCCAATGCTCCACCCATGCTAGTAACTTTCCTGTAATTCCATGGGCTCTTATCTTGCTAAGCAGCTTCATGTGCGGCACCTTGTCAAAGGCCTTCTGAAAATCCAAGTACACTACGAATACTGCATCTCCTTTGTCTACTCTGCTTGTAATTTCCTCAAGGAATTGCTGTAGGTTTGTCAGGCAGGATTTTCCTTTCAGGAAACCATGCTGGCTTTGGCCTATCTTGTCATGTGCCTCCAGGTACTCCGTAATCTCATCCCTAACTATCGATTCCAACAACTTTCCAATCACTGATGTCAGGCTAACAGGTCTATAGTTTCCTTTCTGCTGCCTCCCACCCTTCTTAAATAGCAGAGTAACGTTTGCAATTTTCTAGTCATCCAGTACAATGCCAGAGTCTATCGATTCTTGAAAGATCATTGTTAATGCCTCTACAATCTCTCCAGCTACTTCCTTCAGAACCTGCTACCTACTTCCATCAGGTCCAGGAGATTTATCCACCCTCAGGCCATTAAGCTTCCTGAGCACCTTCTCAGTCATAGTTTTCACTGCACAAACTTTACTTCCCTGATACTCTTGAATATCCTGTACGCCGAAGATATCTTCCACTGTGAAGACTGATGCAAAATGCGCATTCAGCTCCTCTGCCATCTCTGCATCTGTTATTACAATATCTCCAGCGTCATTTTGTATTGGTCTTATATCTACCTTTAACCCTCTTTTACCCTTTATATACGTTAAAATACTTTCAGTATCTTTTTGATATTAATCGCCAGCTTCCTTTCATAATTCATCTTTTCCTTCCTAATGACCTTCTTAGTTTCCTTCTGCAGGTTTTTAAAAGCTTCCCAATCCTCCATCTTCCCACTAGCTCGGGCTTCCTTGTATGCCCTCTCTTTTGCCTTTACTTTGGCTCTGACTTCACTTGTCAGCCACAGTAGTGTCCTTCTTCCCTTTGAAAATTTCTTTCCTCTTACATCATACAAATAAATACCATGGGCACCTCAGTAACGCTGCTGTTAGCACGACGTTATTACAGATTGGGGTGTTGGAGTTCAGTGTTCAATTCTGAAGTCCTCTATAGAGAGTTTTTACATCCTCCCTGTTGCATGCATAGGTTAACCCCGGGCGTTCCACTTTCCTTCCACAGGTTAATTTCTCACTGCACATTGTCCCGTGATTAGGTTAGTTTTAAATCAGGGTTGTCAGGGGTTGCCGTGGCAGCTTAGCTCGAAGGGCCAATAGGGCCTACTCTGTGCTATTTCACTAAATAAATAAATCAATCTTGTAAGCAGTCAGACCTGAAGCTCCATCACTCTGTGCCCAACGTTTCTAATAATGATCTTGTAAATGAGCATTACCATAATGATAAAGAATAATATTAGTGAGTGTGAACCTGACAGTTTCTGTGAGGGATGTACAATCCCACCCACTCCGGAATTCCTTCTCAGTGACTCACCAGGATAACAGCTTCAGCCCCACCGCCATCAGATTTCTGAATGGACAATGAGCCAATAAACACTACCCCACTATTTCTTTCTTGTTTTGGTCTCTATATACACATGACTGTGTGGCTAAGCATAGCTCAAATACCATCTTTAAATTTGCTGTTGATACAACCATTGTTGTTAGAATCTCAGGTGGTGACGAGAGGGCGTACAGGAGTGAGATATGCCAACTAGTGGAGTGGTGCCACAGCAACAACCTGGCACTTAACATCAGTAAGACAAAAGAGCTGATTGTGGACTTCAGGAAGGGTAAGACGAAGGAACACATACCAATCCTCATAGAGGGATCAGAAGTGGAGAGAATGAGCAGCTTCAAGTTCCCGGGCATCAAGATCTCTGAGGATCTAACCTGGTCCCAACATATCAATGTGGTTATAAAGAACGCAAGACAGCGGCTATGCTTAATTTGGAGTTTGAAGAGATTTGGTGTGTCAACAAATACACTCAAGAACTTCTATAGATGTACCGTGGAGAGCATTCTGACAGGCTGCATCACTGTCTGGTACGGACGGTCTACTGCACAGGACCGAAAGAAGCTGCAGAAGGTTGTAAATCTAGTCAGCTCCATCTTGGATACTAGCCTACAATGTACCCAGGACATCTTCAAGGAGCAGTGTCTCAGAAAGGCAGCGTCCATTATTAAGGACCTTCAGCACCCAGGACATGCCCTTTTCTCACTGTTACCATCAGGTAGGAGATACAGAAGCCTGAAGGCACACACTCAGTGATTCGGGAACAGCGTTTTCCCTCTGTCATCTGATTCCTAAATGGACATTGCATCTTTGGACACTACCTCAATTTTTAATATACAGTATTTCTGTTCAATATATGTAATTTATTTATTTATTTATTATTTATTTTTCTCTCTGCTAGATTTTCTATTGCATTGAACAGCTGCTGCTAAGTTAACAAATTTCATGTCACATGTCGGTGATAATAAACCTGATTCTGATTCTTCTTGCACAACATATTCAACATAATTTTAATATATATTTCTGTTTGTAATTTATATTTTTTCTTATTATTCTGTAATACAATGTACTGCTGCCACAAAACAACAAATTTCATGCCACATCGACGACTGAATTGGTGCTGCTTCCTGCACCCATGTAGAACTCGTCAACTTCATCCACTTTGCCCCCAGCTTCTACCCTGTCCTCAAATTTCCCTGGTCCATTTCTGACATCTCTCTCCACTTTCTCAATCTCTCTGCCTCTGACTCTGGAGCAGCTTATCTAATGATGTTTATTATAAACCCACAGACTCTCACAGCTACTTGGACTATATCTCTTCCTACCCTTTTATTTGTAAAAACGCTATTCCCCCTTCTCTCAATTCCTCCAACTCTGCTGCATCTGCTCTCAAGATGAGGCTTTTCATTTCAGAATGAAGGAGATGTTCTTCTTCAAAAGCAGGAGATTCCCTTCCTCCACCATCAACGCTGCCCTCAACCACATCTCTTCCCATTTCACAAATGTCTGCTCTCACCCCATCTTCCCCCCGCCCCAACCTACCGGGGATAGTATTCTCTTATTCTCACCTACCGCCCAACCAGCCTCTGCGACCGCGTCTGTTGGGGTCATATATTGTGTCCACTGCTCCTGGTGTGGTCTCCTGTATATTGGTGAGACCGGACGTAGATGGGGAGATCGCTTCAATGAGCACCTACGCTCCATATGCCAGAAAAAGTGGGATCTCCCAGTGGCCACCTATTTTAATTCCATTTCCCATTCCCATTCCAATATGTCTATCCATGTCCTCCTCTAATGTCACAATGAGGCGACACTCAGGTTGGAGAAGCAACACCTCATATTACGTCTGGGTAGCCTCCAACCTGATGGCATGAACATTGATTTTTTGAACTTCTCCCTGTCCTTCACCATTCCCCATCCTCTCTTCCCTCTCTCACCTCACCTCCTTGCCCGCCCATCACCTCCCTCTGGTGCTCTTCCTCCCTTTTCTTTCTTCCATGGCCTTCTGTCCTCTCCTGTCAGACTCCCCTTCTCCAGCCCTGTATCTCATTTGACAATCAACTTCTCAGCTCTTTACTTCACCCTTCCCTCTCATGGTTTCACCTTGTGTTTCTCCAAACTCTCCCCCCACCTTCTAACTCTACTTCTTATCTTTTTTTTTCTCCAGTCCTGCTGAAGGGTCTTGGCCGAAAACTTTGACTGTATTCCTTTTGATAGATGCTGCCTGGCCTGCTGTGTTCCTCCAACGTTTTGTGTGTTGCTTGGATTTCCAGCATCTGCAGATCTTCTCTTGTTTGAAGTTTCACGCCACGGTAGCCTAGGGGTTAGTGCATCTCTATTACAGCCTGAGGCGTCAGAGTTCAGAGTTCAATCCTGAAGTCCTCTGTAAAGCGTTTGTACACCCTCACCATGGAACACGTGGGTTATCCCCAGCTGCTCTAGTTTCCTCCCACGGTCCAAAAATGTACCGGCTAGTAGGTTCATTAGTCATTGTAAATTGTCCTGTGATTAGGATAAGGTTAAATCGAGGTTGTTCAGGGTTGCTGGAGTGGTGTGGCTCAAACAGCCGGTAGTGCCTATTCCATGTTGCATCTCTAAGTAAATATAAAAATAAAGCTTTTTAACAATCCTCTTGTGAAATACTTGATTCCAACTAGAGGAAATCTTCCAAATGTGAGTAAATGTACATTAGCTTTTAGTTAATGCTAATACACCTTTGGGAGATTGGAGAATGTGCCATACACAATAAAGTAAAACAAAACACCACAGGTTTATAATTGCTTTCAGAATTTTACTATGTGTATCCCACAGGGACGACGCATGCCCGAAATTACTGCACATTAATGCAAGCTCTGTGTGGATACTGTCTTGAATGCAAATAATTTTATCCACCAAAGGACATGTTGTTTCTTGAAGTAAATGTAATTCTTCAGTCTCCATTTTCCCTCCTTTTGTTAGCTTTGACCGTGCTCACTTTCAGCAGTGGTTTTGTTTACACGTTTGTGCCAAATTGGCAACAGGGCCATACGAAATAAAAACAGTCTAAAAAGTGTGAGTAGCCAGCATTTATGGAGATACAGTGTGGAATAGGCCCTTCCAGCCTTTTGAGCCGTGCTGCCCAGCAACTGACAATTTAATCCCGGCCTATTCACGGGAAAATTTACAACCACCAATTTAACTACCTGGTCCATCTTCGGACTGTGGGAGGAAACCCGGAGAAGATCCATGCATTCCACAAGGAGGATGTGCAAACTCCTTACAGCTGAAGTTGGAATGCCCCGAGTTGTAATAATGTCGCACTGACCACTACGCCACCATGCTGCCCAATGTGTAGTGGCTACCATGGAGTTTTGGCTGATCCAGTCATAAGATCTGTAAGGAGAGGAAAAGGAAGGGATATGCTAGTGTAGCAGTTAGCATAATACAATAGCAGTGCAGGTGAACCAGGTCCAATTTCTCTTCTCCCTGTGACCATGTGAGTTTCCTCCGGGTGCTCCGGTTTCCTTCCACAGTCCAAAGGTGTACGAGTTACTGAATTAATTGTTCACATGAGTACAAGTGGTTTGTTGCCCAGAAGAGCCTGTCACCGTGCTGAATCTCGAGATATAAAAAGTAAATAAAAGCTTAGCAAACACAGAAAGAATGCTTTAAGATGAAAGTAGATATTTTTCTTTGAGGGGTGTTCCTTCCCACTCATTTTACAGTGTTGGTGTCGCTATTCCCTATTGATGACTGACTTCAGAGGATTGACAATCAGTCATTTCCAGACAAACACTTGCCTCCCCACCATCGAGGACATCTTCAAAAGACAGTGCTTCAAAAAGGCAGCATCCATCATTACGGATCCCCATCACCCAGGATGTGTCCTCTTCTCATTGCTACCATCAGGAAGGAGGTACAGAAGCCTGAAGACACACACTCAGCTTTTCTTCCCCTCTGCCATCAGATTCTTGAATGAACAATGAGTCTATGAACACTACCTCACTATTCCTCTCTGCATGATTTGTTTCTTTTTTATTGTAACTTAGAGCAGTTTGTTCTGCCTGCACTGTTCTCTTTGGAGGGAGGGAAGCTGAGAATTGGCTTGATAGAGGTAGAGCTGATGATAAGAGGCATAGATAAAATGGCCAGAGAACTTTTTCCAGGACAGAGATGGCCTAAAATGAAGGGGGTATAACTTTGGAGAAAAGTTTAGGGGATGTCAGCTGTAGGTTTATTTTACACAGAGTGGTGGGTTCATGGAAAATACCGGCAGAGGCAGTGGTACAGACAAAAACATCAGGGACATTTAAAAGACGGTTAGATAAGCACATGGATGAAAGGCAAATGGAGGACTATATGGGAGGGAAGTGTCAGATTGATATTACAGCAGGCTAAGGTGCGTGGTGGTTAGCTCAATCCTATTAGAGCTTGGGGTGTCGGAGATCGAAGCTTATTTCCTGTGTCCTCTGTAAGGAGTCTGCATGTCCTCCCCATGGAATGTGTGGGTTTTGTCTGGGTCCTCTGGTTTCCTCCCATCGTCCAAAGACACATTGGTTGGTAAGTTAATTGGTCATTGTAAATTGGTCCTATCATTAGGCTAGAGCTAAGTTAAGGGTTGCTAGTCAGTACCGCTTGAAGTGCTGGAAGAGTCTGTTCCACGTTGTATCTCTAAATAAATAAAATAAAATAAATTAAAGGGCCTGCATAACATTGTGGGCTGAAGGGCCTCTATAAAGTGGAACTGATCTATGTTCTATATTCTACGCAGTGCCATACAAAACAACAAGTTTCACAGCTTTTAAATAGACTACATACCTGATTCTGATGCTAAAAGAGTCATAGGACACTACAGCACAGAAACAGGGCTTTTGGTCCATCTAACGTGAACCAGACTATTAATCTGCCAAGTTCCATTGACCTGCACCAGGACCATGGCCCTCCATACTCCTCCTATCTAAACTTATCTTCAATGTTCAAATCAAACCTGCGTTAACCACTTCCAATGGAAACTCCTTCCTCATTCTCACTACCCTCTGAGTGAAGAAGTTGCCTCTGAAGTCCCACTTAGACTTTTCACTTTTCACCCTTAACCCATGACCTTTGATTGTTGTCTCTCCTAACCCCAGTGAGATAAAAAACACTGATGCTATATAGCACACTGCAAGAGCAGCTAAACAAGAGCAGAGAAATAAACATGAAAATAGCCATCCAGAATATCATCAAGAGAAACTGTGATGTACAAGTCATAATTCTATAATGTATATTCATTCAACATGTGCCATGCCATAGATCTATCCATGACTATGGTTCTCCTTGGCAAAATTTTCAACAGAAGAGTGTTGCCATTGCCTTCATCTGGGCAGTGTCTCTACAAGACAGGTAACCTCAGCCATTATCAATACTCTTCAGAGATTGTCTGCCTGGCATCAATGGTTGTATAACCAGGACCAGCTGGATATGGAAACACCAATACCCTTGAACAGAAAATCCTACAAAAAGTAATGGATACAACCCAGTCCGTCACAGATAAAGCCCTCCCAACCATTGAGCACATCTATATGAAATGCTGTCGCAGGAAAGCAGCATCCATTATCCGGGTCCCCATCACCTAGAACATGCTCTCTTCCTCTCTTCTCACTTCTGCCATCCGGAAGAAGGTACAGGAGCCTCAGGACTCATATCACCAGGTTCAGTAACAGTTATTACTTCTCAGCCATCAGGCTGTTAAACCAAAAGGGATCAATTAAGTTCATTTGCTCTGCTATTGGAATGTTCCTACAACCAATGGGCTCACTTCAATGACTCTTCATCTCATGTCCTCAATATTTATTGCTCATTCATTTATTATCATTATTATTTCTTCTTTTTGTATTTGCACAGTTTGTTGCCTCCTGCACTCTGGTGGAACGCCCCAGTTGTGCCATATTTTATTGATTCCGTTATGCTTATCATTCTATAAATTTATTGAATAGGCACACAAGTAAGTGAATCTCAGGGCTGTATATAGTGACATATATGTAGTTTGATAACGACATTTACTTTGAATTTTGAATATGTGATTAGCCCCAGCTGCTCATACGACCATCCACCACCTGCTCCCATGGCTCCACGTGGCCCTGATCAGCGGGGAGGGCGGGGAGGGGGGATAAGTAGGTGTTCCACCTTGCCTAGGGGTGACCTGCAGGTGTGGTGGAAGGACCTCTTTTGGTAGAGACGTATCTCCTCCCCGCCACCCACTGCAATGTATGGCTAGGACTGAATGCAAACTAATAGTTATCACTGTAAACAAACAGAGCAACTTATCATTAGCAGCCCACCACTGTGTGGCTTTCCACCACAATCCTTGTCCCCCAGTGACCCTTGCCTCATGCATTATATTCTAACTGATTGTGGAATCTTATCTTACAATGTTGCTTACCTCCTGTCTGCTTTATATTCCCTCTCAGAACTCCATGACATGCAAATCTCATCTAAACCCCTGGCCAATATCATATTCTGATATGCATGTGAATTAAATTGTGAAGCCGTGCAACATTCTTATACATGGCAGTCAATCATTTAGCATGAAATTTTTTGTCACAGACACTTAAGTTCCTCTTATTATAAACCCTAATCTTCCTTGCTGCATATGCAGTGTGTACAAACACAAGGGCAGGAAGATTTAAAAAAATTAAAATTCCAAAACCACAAGGTGTAGAAGGGTTAACCATAATTTCTCTTTAATTTTGAATTATTTATCTGAGCGCATTCAAGAACAGCTTCATCTTTGAGAGTTAGCTCATTTACATATATCAATTCAAGTTAAAACTTGTTTTGGGGATAAGGGAAGTGCTGGAGAACACAGATAAAGAAAAGAGAAGATTTGAAGATCTAACCCAAGATACAAAAGAAATTCAGTTTATTGCATTTAAATCCCATTACTTAGAGCACTGTTGATTCAAGAATATACAAATAAGATTATGCAGAGTCGTCCAGCTCTAAAGTAAATTGTAAATATTTTTAAATTAAGCACATTTTAAATTATGTTTAAGGAAATTATTGAATTTAAATATGTTCTGAATATTTCAACTATTTCTGAAACCATTTCATGTAAATTTTTCCTCCACATGGAAAAAAAAATAGAGCTTCAGTCAGACCAGTACAGGTTACTATGCTTATTTCTTCCAAGTGAATGCTGTATTTCACAGGGTCTATGTCACCAGCAGCCTGTGATCACCCAGTATTTTATTATTTTTACTCAGAGGTACAGCATGAAACCAGCTGTAATGTTCTGTCCAGCTGTGCCATCCAGCAATCCGCTTATTTAACCCTAGCCCCAGGACAACTTACCATGACCAATTAACCTACTAACCGGTACGTCTTTGGAATGTGGGAGGAAACCTAAGCACCTGGAGAAAACCATGTGGTCACAGGGAGAAAGTACAAGCTCCAGAAAACGTTATTTACGGAAAAACCAGTAACATTGCACTGTCAACACACATCGAAGTTGCTGGCGAACACAGCAGGCCAGGCAGCATCCCTAAGAAGAGGTACAGTCAACGTTTCAGGCCGAGACCCTTCGTCAGGACTAACGGAAGGAAGAGCTAGTAAGAGATAGTAAAATCTACTCTCACTAGCTCTTCCTTCAGTTAGTCCTGACAAAGGGTCTCGGCCTGAAACGTGGACTGTACCTCTTCCTAGAGATGCTGCCTGACCTGCTGCATTCACCAGCAACTTTGATGTGCGTTGCTTGAATTTCCAGCATCTGCAGAATTCCTCGTGTTAACATTGTACTGTGGTGTATTTAACTGTATGTTATATATACACTTTATGTCATCTTGTACACCTACAGAATTTTTTTATTAGGGATAATATTATTTTATCTTCTGTATGTGATATATATATACTGAGTTTTACACCGACCCTAGAGGAACGTGTTTCATTTACGAGTATACATGTGCATGGTTGAATGACAATAAACTTGAATTTAAACATGTATTGCTATCAGAGACATAGCAACAACAGGACGTCACACCATTGCTTACACATTAATATCTGCAGATGCTGGAAATCCAAAGCAACACATTCCAAATGCTGGAGGAACTCAGCAGGCCAGGCAACATCTATGGAAAGGAGTAAACAGTCAATGTTTCGAGCTGAGACCTGATGAAATGCTGAATTCCTCCAGCATTTTGTATGTGTCACACCATTGCATATTGTTCTCTAATTACGTAAATATCTGCACCCAATTAAATATCTGCACGTCTAAACTGGAATAAAATGAAACACTTGGTACACATCTGTGAATCTCATAAACTGATTGGTTTTTGAAATATATGCTGCACGAGCACGTACCCTTGCTTCCTGCGAGATGGTCCAGTCTTTCTCTATCAGGCCTTTCACTGACAGGCTCTAAAGACTCTTATAATACATTGGCTCTAGGCTTGTTACTGACAGATGGCCCAGATTCCTAGCTTTTCATCAATGGATGATCAAAATTCTTCCCCAAGAAATGCTTCGGGCTTCTGGCTTTCAACAACCAATACTCCTAGCTCCTGCCTGGTGAGGACTCTATACGCAAACAAAAACTGTGTTCTGTATTCCCACATTGGCTGTGAATGCTTCTGCCAAAACGTACCTCTCCTGCAAGATCACATCAGCTTCTGCAGTTAAACAGTGCAGTTATGATGATAAACTGCGACAGAGCTGATTATACTCTTAATAAGTCACACAGACCGTCAGACACACTCAACTTCAGAGAAAAGAAAAAAATGAAAACCTATATTATTCTGCTCCATCATGGGCTCAACACTCACCAGTATCGACACCACCTTCAAAAAGTGATGCCTCAAATAGGTGACATCATCAATAAGGATCCCCATCACCCAAGACGTGCCCTCTTCTCATTGCCACCATCAAGGAGGAGGTACAGGAGCCTGAAGACACACATTCAATGTTTCAGGAACAGCTTCTTTCCCTTTGCCATCAGATTTTTCAATGGACAACGAATCCATGAATCCTGCCTCAATATTTATTTTTCCTCTCTTTTCACATAATATATTTAATTTATTTTTATATATACAGTTCTGTGCAAAAGTCATAATTAACTAGGGTGCCTACGACTTTTACACAGTACTGTATTTGTCAACATGGAGCAGAGAGTAAGTATGTAAATCCAGCGAGATCAAAGGATGTTGGGAATGGCGCGTGTGGAGCGCCGTGGGAGGGGTGTGGGACAGGTGGCAGAGAAGGAGTACTAGGGTATGGGTTGGTGTGGGTACGTACAGACCTAAAGCTGAGACACCAGGCAAGGTCATTTGATTCCAAACAATAGATTTATCAATCATTACAGAATATCTGTCTGGTGCTTCTCACTCCCTCCCATTTCCCTTCCTCTTTTCTGAACCATGACTCCCATCTCTCTGCCCCCTTCCCACCCTCAGTCCTCAGGCCTGTGCAAGGTTGCATGGAAGAACAGCAGTTGCCCATGCTGCAAGTCTCCGCTCTCCATGACACCAATGTTGTCCAAGGGAAGGGCATTAGGACCCATACAGCTTGGCACCAGTGTTGTTGCAGAGCAATGTGTGATTAAGTGCCTTGCTCAAGGACACAACACGTTGCCTCGGCTGGGGCTCGAACTCACGACCTTCAGGTTGCTAGTCCAGTGCCTTAGTCACTTGGCCACGTGCCCACACTCCCACCCACCAGGCTTCACCTATTCTTCCTTCCACTCCCCCCACCTTTTTATTCTGCTTTCTTCATCATTCTTTTCTACTCCTAATGAAGGGTCTCGGCCAAAATATCACTTGCTTATTCGTCCCCATAGATGCTGCCTGATCTGCTGAGTCCTTTCAGCATTTTGTGTGTGCTGCTCTGATTTTCCAGCAATGACAGAGTCTCTTGTGAATAAGAATCATGTCGCCAGGATCCTTGGCCAATATTGTTTCAATGAGTCCTGTCACCGTATGAAAATGTTTCTGGTGCTATCCTCGTATTTGTAAAATGTCGTGACAGAGTTGTTAATGCTCCTTTTTCTCCAGGATATTTTCCAATATGTAGCCTTTCATGTTTCTAATTAGGCCAGTAATGGTCCCCAAGTTAAACCAATTAAAATAAAGTATTTATTGTCACACTTTCTCTTGTCCAGTAGAGAGATAATTATCAGATATTTGAAGTCTTCTGAAGATGCACAATAACTATATTATAAGGAATAAGAAAAAGCATTAATGTATCAGCTGCTTCAGTCTCCTAAATAGCTTGCCTACGGCTGAGGTGGCAAAACAACACATTACACCCTCTCTACAGATAATCAGAGAATATTTACATTTATGCACTCTGTGTTCTTATGGAACATTTTAAGAAGGCTCAACACAATTTATCGAAGGAATATGCATATATTTTTTTTCTTTTTTTGGCAAAATTCAACAATCTCATTTTGTAATACCCATAAATCACTGGAACAGAATTAGGCCATTCAGCCCATCAAGTCTACTCTGCCTTTCCATCATGGCTGATTTATTATGCTTCTCAATCTCATTCTCCTTCATTCACCCCGTAACCTTTGGTGTCCTGACTAATCAAGAACCTATCAACCTCCACTTTAAATATACTCAATGACTTGGCCTCCACAGGTGCCTCTGGCAATGAATTCTACAGATTCACTACCCTCTGGCTAAAGAAGTTCTCCTCATCTTGATTGTAAAGGGATATCCTTGTATTCTGAAGCTGTGCCCTCTGGTCCTAGACTCCCCTGCAAGAGGAAACATCCTCTCCACATCCACTGTATTTAGGCCAGGGGCTCCCAGTCTTTTTTGTGCCATGGACCCCTACCGTTAACTGTGAGGTCTGTGGAAATGAGGTTGGTAACCCCTGATCTAGGCCTTTCAGCATTCAATAGGCTTCAATGTCCAGCATTACCAAGATCATTCTAACTAAATAATATGTCTATCAACACAGGACACATTGGGAGCATAGTTAGAATTTTAGCTGAGTCTCTCCTTGCCCAAAAATTGAGAGTTTGGGAGATTAAAGATTAAAATGGAAGAAAACCTTGGGAGTCACCACAGAGTGCAGCAGTTAGTGCAATACTATTTAGATAGATAGATAGACATACTTTATTGATCCCGAGGGAAATTGGGTTTTGTTACAGTTGCACCAACCAAGAATACCAGCCTATTGGCCCAGGGTGTCTGACCCTCCAAGGGAGGAGTTGTAAAGTTTGATGGCCACAGGCAGGAATGACTTCCTATGATGCTCAGTGTTGCATCTCGGTGGAATGAGTCTCTGGCTGAATGTACACCTGTGCCCAACCAGTCCATTATGTAGTGGATGGGAGACATTGTCCAAGATGGCATGCAACTTGGACAGCATCCTCTTTTCAGACACCACCGTCAGAGAGTCCAGTTCCATCCCCACAACATCACTGGCCTTACGAATGAGTTTGTTGATTCTCTTGGTGTCTGCTACCCTCAGCCTGCTGCCCCAACACACAACAGCAAACATGATCGCACTGGCCACCACAGACTCGTAGAACATCCTCAGTATTGTCCGACAGATGTTAAAGGACCTCAGTCTTAGCTCAGGAATCCGAGGTTGGGAAATTAAGGATTAAGATGGAGGAGAACCCTGGGATAGTGCAACACTATTATAGCTCAGGATTTAGAATCTGGAGTTCAATCCCAGTGTCCTTCATAGAAGTTTGTACATCTTCCCTGTGGAATGCATAGGTTTTCCTCGGGTGCCCTGGTTTCCTCCCACAGTCCAAAAGACGTACCATTAGTAGGTTAATTGGTCATCGTAAATTGTCGTGATTAGGCTAGGGTTAAATCGACGGGTTACTGAGTGATGAGGTTCAAAAGGCTGGGAGAGATTGTTCCATGTTGTATCCCTAAAATAACTGAGAGAACTAAAATCACACCCGATGCAAATCTCAGTTGATTTAATAAGTGAATAACCTTGCTTGAAATGGGGAAGAAGTCAATTCTGGCCCACACTCCAACACAACACGCACTTTCACTATTTGTAGTTGTAGATACCTGTGGTAAATCTACAGAGGCAGTACTGGAAGTCAAATGTAAACCCTCGTAGTGGGAGTTGTCAGCAAACAGATGCATCACTGTGATGCTATGAGACAATGGACCATGACTGAAAAGAATAACAAATTATCTGGATACGACACTTGGAATTATGTATGTGATCAGAACCAATATGAAAAGTACTGCACCAATTTGGATTCGGATTTGAAGTCTTGTTAAGACAATGGAACTCGTCATAAGGTTCAAATCAGAATCAGGTTTAATATTATTGGCACATGTTGTAAAATTTGATGTTTTGCGACAGTAGTACATTGTGATAAATAATCGTTTTTAAAAACTATAAATTACAATAAAAATAAATATGTTAAAAAAAAAGTAATGCAGAAAGAGAACAAAATAGTGAGGTAGTGTTTATGTGTTCATTGTCCATTCAGAAATCTGATGGTGGAGGGGAAGAAGCTGTTCCTGATTCGCTGGGTCTGTGTCTTCAGGCTCCTGTATCTGCTCCTTGATGGTAGCAATGAGGAGAGGACATGTTTACCACCAATTCCAGGAAATGACAATAAAAGCAAACAGAATATTAAATCATTTTTGGATTGATTTAATAGAAAACAAATAGCAGATACATTAGGGGCATTTAAAAAGCCCTTGGACAAGTGCGATACATAGATGATAGAAAAATGGAGGCCTAAATAGGATGGAAGGATTAGGTTGATCTTAGGTTAAAAGGTCAGCACAACATCGTGGGCCGAAGGGCCTGTTCAGTGCTGTAACATTTGGGCGCCATGGTAGCATAGCGGTTGGTGTGATGGTAGGGCTCGAGCCATCGGAGCTTGGAGTTCTGTCCCAGTGTTCTCTGTAAGGAGAGTTTGTACTCCATGGAATGCGCCAGTTTTCTCTGGATGTTCCAGTTTCCTCCCACAGTCCAAAGGGTGGTTAGTAGGTTAGTTGGTCATAATAACTTGTCTCATGACAATTTAATCAGAGTTTGCTGGGTGGGGTGGTTCAAAAGACTTAGGTTACTCAGAAAGACATGAAATACGGAGATGTTGTCTCCATGGTGATATACTTCATACTTTATTGTCACCAAACAATTGATACTAGAGCGTACAATCATCACAGCGATATTTGATTCTGCGCTTCCCGTTCCCTGGAGTACAAATCGATAGTAAATATTAAAAATTTAAATTATAAATCATAAATAGAAAATAGAAAATGGAAAGTAAGGTAGTGCAAAAAAACCGAGAGGCAGGTCCGGATATTTGGAGGGTATGGCCCAGATCTGGGTCAGGATCCATTCAGCAGTCTTATCATAGTTGGAAAGAAACTGTTCCCAAATCTGGCTGCACGAGTCTTCAAGCTCCTGAACCTTCTCCCGGAGGGAAGAGGGACGAAAAGTGTGTTGGCTGGGTGGGTCATGTCCTTGATTATCCTGGCAGCACTGCTCCGACAGCGTGCGGTGTAAAGTGAGTCCAAGGATGGAAGATTGGTTTGTGTGATGTGCTGGGCTGTGTTCACGATCTTCTGCAGCTTCTTCCGGTCTTGGACAGGACAACTTCCATACCAGGTTGTGATGCACCCTAGAAGAATGCTTTCTATGGTGCATCTATAAAAATTTGTGAGGGTTTTAGGGGACAGGCCAAATTTCTTTAGCTTTCTCAGGAAGTAAAGACACTGGTGGGCCTTCTTGGCAGTGGACTCTGCTTGGTTGGACCAAGTCAGGTCATTTGTGATATTGACCCCGAGGAATTTAAAGCTTTTGACCTGTTCCACTTGTGCACCACCAATGTAAGTTGGGTTGTGTGGTCCGCTACTCCTTCTGAGGTCAACAACCAATTCCTTCGTCTTGCCGACATTGAGGGATAGGTTATTGTCTTCGCACCATGCCACCAGATTCTTAATTTCCTCTCTGTACTCAAACTCATCATTACCCGGGATACGGCCTACAATTGTTGTGTCATCAGCAAACTTATATATTGAGTTTGATGGAAACTTGGCTACACAATCATGGGTGTACAGTGAGTACAGCAGGAGGCTGAGTACACAGCCTTGTGGGGCACCGGTGCTCAGAGTAATTGTAGAGGAGAGCTTGTCCCCTATTTTCACAACCTGGGTCCTGTCTGTGAGGAAGTTGAAGATCCAGCTGCAGACCTGAGTGCTAAGGCCCAGGTTTCGGAGCTTAGGAATCAGTTTATTTGGAATGATAGTATTAAAGGCAGAGCTGTAGTCAATGAAAAGGAGCCTGACGTATGCGTCTTTATTCTCCAGGTATCCTAAGGAGGAATGTAGGGCCAGAGAGATGGCATCTGCCATTGACCTGTTGCTCCGGTAGGCGAATTGTAAAGCGTTGAGGTTGACCGGTAGGCTGTGGTTGATGTGTGCCATAGCCAATCGCTCGAAGCACTTCATAGCAATTGATGTCAGAGCCACAGGTCGATAGTCATTCAGGCATGCCACCTTGCTCTTCTTCGGCACTGGGGTTATCGTTGCCTTCTTAAAACACAAGGGGATCTTAGACTGACGCAAGGAGCAGTTGAAGATGTCAGCAACACTCCAGCTAGCTCGCTTGCACAGGCCCTGAGAACCTGTCCTAAGACGCCATCTGGGCCCGTCACCTTCCTTGGATTTATCTTCGGGAAGGCCCTTCTAACATCCTCCTCGGTGACGATGAATCTCGATGGAGGGAGATGTCTTCCTTTTTTAAAGAAAGGGGCTTCCCTTCCTCCACTATCAACTCTGCTCTTAAACGCATCTCCCCCATTTCACGTACACCTGCTCTCACTCCATCCTCCCGCCACCCCACTTGGAATAGGGTTCCCCTGGTCCTCACCTACCACCCCACCAGCCTCCGGATCCAACATATTATTCTCTGTAACTTCCGCCACCTCCATCTGGATCCCACCACTAAGCACATCTTTCCCTCCCCCCCCCCCTGCATTCTGCAGGGATCGCTCCCTACGCAACTCCCTTGTCCATTCGTCCCCCCCATCCCTCCCCACTGATCTCCCTCCTGGCACTTATCCGTGTAAGCGGAACAAGTGCTACACATGCCCTTACACTTCCTCCCTTACCACCATTCAGGGCCCCAAACAGTCCTTCCAGGTGAGGCAACACTTCACCTGTGAGTCGACTGGGGTGATATACTGCGTCCGGTGCTCCCGATGTGGCCTTTTATATATTGGCGAGACCCGACGCAGACTGGGAGACCGCTTTGCTGAACATCTACGCTCTGTCCGCCAGGGAAAGCAGGATCTCCCAGTGGCCACACATTTTAATTCCACATCCCATTCCCATTCTGACATGTCTATCCACGGCCTCCTCTACTGTAAAGATGAAGCCACACTCAGGTTGGAGGAACAACATCTTATATTCCGTCTGGGTAGCCTCCAACCTGATGGCATGAACATCGACTTCTCTAACTTCCGCTAATGCCCCACCTCCCCCTCGTACCCCATCTGTTACTTATTTTTATACACACATTCTTTCTCTCACTCTCCTTTTTCTCCCTCTGTCCCTCTGAATATACCTCTTGCCCATCCTCTGGGTCCCCCCCCCCCCCCCCCCGCTCCTTGTCTTTCTTCCCGGACCTCCTGTCCCATGATCCTCTCGTATCCCCTTTTGCCTATCACCTGTCCAGCTCTTGGCTCCATCCCTCCCCCTCCTGTCTTCTCCTATCATTTTGGATCTCCCCCTCTCCCTCCAACTTTCAAATCTCTTTCTCACTCTTCCTTCAGTTAGTCCTGACGAAGGGACTCGGCTTGAAACGTCGACTGTACCTCTTCCTAGAGATGCTGCCTGGCCTGCTGCGTTCTTGAGCAACTTTGATGTGTGTTGCTTGAATTTCCAGCATCTGCAGAATTCCTGTTGTTCACCTTCCTTGGATTTATCTTCAGGAAGGCCCTTCTAACGTCCTCCTCGGTGACGATGAATCTCAATGCCACCAGGTCCGGTTCATCCAGAGGGAGTGGGATGCTCCTCTTCTGTTCGAATCTTGTGTAGAATACGTTAAGTTCATCAGGAAGAGAAGCGCCACAGTTATTGATATTCCCAGCCTTTTCTTTGTACCCAGTGATCTCATTTAGACCCTGCTATAGTCTACCGGCATCCCCCTGGTTAGTCTGGGCTTCCAACTTGGCTCGATATTGCCTCTTGTTGCCCTTAATGGCTTTCCGGAGTTCACGCCTAGATTCCGTGTTGCAGTTTAAAAATTTTTTTAAATATATTTACACTTTATTCCATTTCAAGATCAAGTTCAAGATCAAGTTCAATTGTCATTCCACCATACTTGACCCATTTATACATCCAAATGAAACAGTATTTCTCCATACCCAAGATACAAAACACAGTACCAACAGTCATACACAGCACAAGGCACATATAGAACATATAAGATAGCAGTAAATGTACAGTCACACATAATAATATTGTTGTACAATTCCCTGAGTCCATGACTGTTGCAGCAGTCTGCAGATGAACACAATATAGCTTGTCTTCAGCTGACCAAACACTGCAGAGCAGCACCAACACCACGGGTGTGGATACTGTGCCACATCTCCTTCAACAGCAACTCTGATGCCTCTCTACTGAGAGGCTGCAAACAAGTACACTGTGGCTTGAGACCTAGTCCTTGCTACGACCGAGAGCTCGCAGCTCCTCTTCCATCTGTCCCCTCTATTCACCAATAAACCAGTGCGCTGTACTTGCAGCATTCCAGGTCACCATTGTCCATCAGGGTCTTGCACCAGGCCCAGATCCTTCAGTTTCTCCACCAATGAGCAACTCACTGATGTTGAAAGAGGGCCAGCATACTGATAAATAAATTTTCCAGAGAATATTTCCCTGTCAAACCATAAGGCCACAAAAAAGACCATATGACATAGAATCAGACTTCGTTCACTCGGCCCATCGCGTCTACTCCGCCATTCCATCATGGCTGATTTTGAGATTTGATGTTTAATATTCACTCATTTAACATTTGCATGAATTGCTTTTTCTTTGTCCATTGGGTGCTTGATGTTTTTCTTTGAATGGTTCCATGGTGTTTCTTTGTTTTATGACTGTCTGTGTGAAGTCTAATCTCAGGGCTGTATACTGCATACACACCTTGATAATAAATGTACTTTGAATCTTTATTATCCCTCTCAACCCCATTCTCCTGCCATCACACCATCAATAAGGCCATAGGACATAGAGGCAGAACTAGACGTTTCAGCCCACCGTGTCTATTCTGCGATTCCATTGAGACTGCTCTACCATTCCAAACAAACTGTATCCCTTTTACCAATCCACTTTCCAGCTTTTGGCTCCATCCCTCCCCTCCCGCCTCTACAGAGGCGTGGTTGAGAGTGTGCTGACCTTTTGCATCACAAACTGGTTCTCCAGCTGCAGTGCTGTCGACAAAAAAGCCTTGCAGAGGTTGGTTAGGGGAGCAGAGAAGGTTATTGGGGTCTCCCTACCTTCAGAGTCGATGCCTTCAGAAGACACGGTACATCATTAAAGACCCCTCACACACTTTGTTCTTCTGCCATCAGGCAAACATTACAGGAGCATCAAAACTAAAACCACAAAGCTACTTAACAGCTTCCTTCCACAGACAGTCAGACTGCTAAATTGCTGCTCTACCTGACTCTGCTCTGGACACTCTTAACTTGCACTGGACACTTATAACTTGATTTTAACTGACATGTGGCTGTTGTGTTTTACTATTTGTTGTTATGTTTATTATTTAGTGTTGCTCTTGTTATGTTATGATTGCACTGCCCCTGAGAAACGCTGTCTCATTCTGCTCTGCAGAGCTGATGTACGGTTAGAATGACAATAAAATTGTTTGAATCTTGAATCTTCTCCTATCATTTCGGATCTCCCCCTCCCCTCCCACTTTCAAATCTCTTACTCACTCTTCTTTCAGTTAGTCCTGACAAAGGGTTTTGGCCCGAAATGTCGACTGTACCTCTTCCTATAGATGCTGCCTGGCCTGCTGCATTCACCAGCAACTTTTGTGTGTGTTGCTTGAATTTCCAGCATCTGCAGATTTCCTTGTGTTTGCGTGGTCATATGACTTATGCTGGTTTGGCATCTGGAACAGCTCCTGGCAAAGGTAAGAATAAAATCCCGAAAGAGTTCAGTGAGATACTAAATAATGGAAATCACAGCAGACATGACACCTGCTCTAGAGAGGGAATTCTTCAGATTATCCACGACCAGGTAAATATTTTTGAATCCAGACTTCCATGGATTTTGGACAGTAGTAGGTGTAGTGCATTCAATATTTCAGTAATGTTGTAAATACATTGTTTGATTAAACATTCTTTGTTAGTTTACATAATTCATTAAGGGGTTATATATAAGAAGTACGTGACATAGGTCATTGCACCACTACATCATACATGAACGCCTCACTAAGAAAAGAAACTAAGTAGGCAAGTTTCCTGACTCAGGTGCTTTTCTTCCGATTAGTTTCTGGAGTTGGACAATCCATATCAGAATGCGTGAAAAGAGTTATTTTTTAACCGGGTCGGCGATTGAGATTCCAAAACCAGAATTTCATGGCAGTTTTTCTGATTTGAGGAGTGACCAATCAGCAGGAGAGATTCATTAGGAAGGGCCAATAAGAATAATTCAAGTTCAAGTGGAGCGGCCGTTCACTTGGTCTGTGTCAGTCGTTAGAGTGGCTTTGTCTCATCAGGTTTGGGTGAAATCATATTTGGTAAGGTCTCTCTTTGTTCATTCCTCATCTATTAGGGCATTGTAGGTGAGTGAGAATGGCTGTGGGGACAGTGTTTAGTACTGTGGGAAGTCTGTGAGACCTCCAGGAGACATGTAACTGGGTGACTGTCAGTAGAAGGACGGGAAATACACAGCCAGTACAGAGTACACCTGTAGGTATCCCCCTCAATAATAAGCTTATAACAGGGGGATGACCTACCAGTGGGGAGCCACAGTGTCCGGAACTCTGGCACCGAGTCTGATGCTGAGTCTCAGAAGAGCAGAGAGGTGAAGAGGTCTGTAGTGCTGATAACAGATTATTTAGTCAGCAGAACAGGGCCGAGGCCCTGTGAGTGCAATAGGGACACCCGGATGGTATATTGCCTCTCTGCTGCCAGGATCAGGGATGTCTCGGATCGGGTCCATGGCATTCTCAAGGGCGAGGGTGAGCAGCCAGAAGCCTTGGTGCATATTGGCACCAATGACATAGGTAGATGAAGTGAAGAGAGCCTTTAGGGAGCTACGTAGCTAACAGAGAAACAGGATCTCCAGAGCAGAAATCTCTAGGTTGTTGCCTATGCCACGTGCCAGTGAGAGTAAGAAAAGGATAATTTGACAGGTGAATGTGTGACTGAGGAACTGGAGTAGGGGCAGGGGTTCAGGTTTATGGATCATTGGGATCTCTTCTGGAAAGGTATGACCTATACAAAAGGGATGGGTACTCCTGAAACCGAGGGTGTCCAATATACTTGCAGGCTAGAGTTGTTTGGGTGGATTTAAACTAATTTGGCAGGGGGATGGGAACCAGAGTGATAGTACTGAAGATGAGGTAGTTGGTTTACAAACAGAGGCAATGTGTAATGAGACTCCTAGCAAGGAGAGGCTGATGATAGGTCAAAATTACAGTCAACACCATGAGTTGCAACGTAAAAGGCAGACAAAATCGAAAAGGGTAAATATAGGACTGAAGGTGTTATACTTGAATGCGCACAGTATATGGAATAAGGTAGATGAACTTGCAGCACAGTTACAGATTGGCAAGTATGACGTTGTGGGCATCACTGAATCATAACTGAAAGGAGGTTATAGCTGGGAGCTCAGCATTCAAGGATACAGATCCTTGTGAAAGCATAAGCAGGAAGGCAGAAGGGGTGGACTGGCACTTTTGGTAAAAATGGAAATTAAATCATTACAAAGAGGTGACATGGGTTCGGAAGTTGTTGTATCATTGTGGATAGAGCTAAGGAACTGCAAGGATAAAACAATCCTGATGGGAGTAATATACAGACCCTTAAACAGTAGTAAGGATGTGGTCTACAAGTTACAATGGGAGATAGAAAATAGACGCCAAAGGGGCAATGTTACAATAGTCAAAGGTGATTTCAATAAGCAGGTAGATTGAGAAAATCAGGTTAGTGTGGGATTCCAAGACAGGAAATTTCTAGAATGCCTATGAGATGGCTTTTTAGAGCAGCTCGCGGTTGAGCCCATGAGGGGATCAACTATTCTGGATTGTGTGTTGTGCAATGAACCAGAATTGATTAGAGATCTAAGGTAAAAGAACCTTTTGGGGACAGTGATCATAATATGATTGCATTCACCCTGAAATATGAGAAGGAGAAACACTCTCCCCCCTCCCCCCACCTTTTAAATCTACTCGTCAGCTTTTTTCTCCAGTCCTGCCGAAGGGTTTCAGCCCGAAACAGCTGAAACAGCTGAAAAGTACAGCAACGGTACTTTTTTTCCATTGATGCTGCCTAGTCTGCTGAGTTCCTCCAGCATTTTCTGTGTTTTGTTTGGATTTCCAGCATCTGAAGATTTTCTCTTGTCTGTAGGAGAAGCTAAAGTCAGATGCATTAATATTACAGTGAAGTAGAGGAAATTAAAGAGGCATGAGAGAGGAGTTGGCCAGAATTGATGGAAAAGAACACTGCCAGCAATGACAGTGGAGCTGCAATGGTTGAAATTTCTGGAAGCAATTTGGAAGGCACAGGATATATACATTCCAAAGAGGAAGGAATATTCTGAAAGCATGATGACACAACCATGGATAACAAGGGAAGTCAAAGTCAAAGCCAACTCAAAAGCTGAAGAGAGATCATATAATAGAGCAAAGATTAGTGGGAAGTTGAAGGATTGGGAAACTTTTAAATGCCAACAGAAGGTAACTAAAAAAGTCATAAAGAAGGTATAGATGGAATATGAAAGTAAGCTAGCCAATTGTATCAGAGAGGATACCAATTATTTCTTCAGATATGTAAAGTGTAACAGAGGGGCGAGAGTGGATATCGATCAGCTAGAAAAAGATGCTGGAGAGGTAGTGATGGGGGACAAGGAAATGGTAGACAAACTGAATAAGCGTTTTACTGTCTTCAGTCTTCACTGTGGAAGAAACTAGCAGTGTGTTGGAAGATCCAGGTGTCATGGGTCATAAAGTGTGTGAAGTTACCATAGGTAGAGAGAATGTTCTTGGGAAAATGAAAGGTCTGAAGTTAGGTAAGTCACCTGGACCAGATGATGAACACCCCAGGGTTTGGAAAGAGGAGGCTGAAGAGATCATGGAGGCATTAGTAATGATCTTTCAAGAATCACTTGATTCTGCAGTGGTGGTGTTCCACAGGTACCTGTGTTGGGACTTATTCTTTTTACGTTATATGTCATAGATTTGGATGATGGAATTGATGGCTTTGTTGCAAAGTTTGAAGACAATACAAAGATAAGTGGAGGGGCAGATAGTTCTGAGCAAGTAGAGAGGCTACAGGAAGACAGATTAGAAATGACAGATGGAATTCAGTGTTGGGATGGTCATGCACTTTGACAGAAGAAATAAAAGGGTTGAGTCTTTTCTAAATGGAGAGAGAATACAAAAATCTGAGGCTAAAAGGGATTTGGGAGTCATTGCAACACACATCAAAGTTGCTGGTGAACACAGCAGGTCAGGCAGCATCTCTAGGAAGAGGTACAGTCGACGTTTCAGGCCGAGACCCTTTGTCAGGAGTCCTGACGAAGGGTCTCGGCTTGAAACATCGACTGTACCTCTTCCTAGAGATGCTGCCTGACCTGCTGTGTTCACCAGCAACTTTGATGTGTGTTGCTTGAATTTCCAGCATCTGCAGAATTCCTCGTGTTTCGGGGAGTCACTGTTCAGGATGACCTGAAGGTTAATTTGCAGGTTGAATCTGTGGTGAAGAAGGCAAGTGCAACGTTAGCGTTTATTTCAAGAGGACTAGAATATAAAATCAGGGATGCAACGTTGAGATTTTATAAAGCACTGGTGAGGCCTCACTTGGAGTATTATGAGCAGTTTTGGACCCCTTATTTTGGAAAGGATGTGCTGAAATTGGAGAGGGTTCAAAGGAGTTTCACAAAAATGACCCCAGGATTAAACGGCTTGTCGTATGAAAACCACTTGATAGCTCTGGGCCTGTATTCGCTGCAATTCAGGTGAATGAGAGATGACCTCATTGAAACCTCTCGAATAGTGAAAGGCCTTGATAGAGTGGATGTGGAGAGAATGTTTCCTATGGTGGGAGTGTCTAAGATCACAGCAGCAGAATAGAGGGGCATCCTTTTAGAACGGTGATGAGGAGGTTTTTTTTTATCTAGAGTGTAGTGAATCTGTGGAATTCATTGCCACAGGCAGTTGTGGAGGCCAAGTCTTTATGTATATTTAAGGTAGAAATTGATAGATTCTTGCTAGGTCAGGGCACGAAGGGATATGAGGAGAAGTCAGGAGACTGGGGCTGAGAGGAAAAATGGATCAACTATGATGAAAAGGCAGAACAGACTTAATGGGCCTAAAGGCCTAATTCTGATCCTATATCTTATGGTCTTATGATCATGTAATGGTAGGTGCTCTAATTCATGGAGGTGATTCTTATTATGATTGATGGTCTTACTTATTGTCTTGGTTGCTTTTCTTATGATCGCAAAACCTTGTTGGGCATTGTAGTGTGGAATGCTGCAAGTCCTGACGAAGGCTTCCGGCCGGAAACGTCGACTCATTGTTTCCACGGATGCTGCCCGACCTGCTGAGTTCCTTCAGCGTGTGGTGAGTGTTGCTTTGACCCCAGCACCTGCAGAGTATTTTGTGTCTACGATGCTGCAAGTCTAGTTCACTGGTTTACTGGTGGACGGCGGGGGGAGCTGTCTGGTCTCAGTCACAGCAAGGACTAGGCCTCAGGCCACAGTGGCACCTGTTTGCAGCTCCCTGGGAGAGAGTCGATGCCAGAGGCAGGGTGGTGTGGCATCCATGCTTGCAGTGTTGGCGCTATTCACTCAGCAGCAGACAAGCTGTATTGTCTTCTTCAACTGTAGACTGCTGCAACATTCATGGACGCAGGGAATAGGACTGTATATTTTTTTCTGCAACTGTATTTTACTTCATGATGGATGCCACATTCTTCATGATGGAACTGGCTGAGATTACAACTTTCTGCAGCCTTTTCCGATCCTGCGCAGTGGCCCCTCCATCCCAGACAGTTAGAATGCTCTCCACGGTACATATATAGAAATTTGTGAGAGCTTTCGGTGACTCGTCAAGTCTCCCCAAAAACTCCTCACATACTGGATCACTGTAAAACCTACAGCTAGCAAAAAGAGATGGGATTTAAGACTACACACTTGAATGAGATTAGAAGCTCTGCGTTCAGTGAGTGAATAGTGGACTCACTGGGTCATTTGATCCTTTAAGTGTGTGTCAGTGATTCTTTTTACATTTAAGAATGCTTCTTTGATTTTATTTCACTTAAATTTAACCAATGAAATGATACTTCATTAAAAGATAATTCCATTTTAATTTAGCGCTCTGTCATTAAATTGACTTAATGGACAATGACAAGAAGCAGTATGTCAGAGTGGCTAATAGGAAATTCATCAAGGATCATCGTTTATACTGACACTACATTTTTTGTAGAAACTTAAACCTCTTCTATTGCATTTAGGAAAAAATGTGATCATTTCAGTTGCCAAATTAATATCCACAAAAGCTTGAATTGGCAGCAATTACTTTTTATCCATGTGGTGTGTCATCTAAAAGAACTTGCACTCAGTGTCCACGTTATTCTGTACCTGTACCACTGAGTGTATGTCCACGGATTCTGCCGCTGCAGCCCATCCAATGCAAGGTTAATATGTTGTCCATTCAGAGAGTCTCTTCTGCACACCACTGTTGTAACGTGTGGTTATTTGAGTGACTGTCACCTTCCCATTAGCTTGAACCAGTTTGGCCATTCTCCTCCAACCATCTCATTAACAGGGCATTTTTCCCACAGAACTGGCACTCACTGGATTTTTTTTTTTTGCTTTTTACACCATTCTCTTGAATTCTACCGAGTGCTGCGAGTGAAAAATTCAGGAGGTCAGTGGTTTCTGAGATGCTCAAACCACCCCATCTGGCACCACAATAAGTTATTTCATGGTTTAGGTCACGTAGGCACGTAGGTCAGATTCCTTCCCCATTCTGCTCTTTGATCTGAACACGGAACCTCTTGACCATGTCTGCAGGTTTTTATGCATCGAGCTGCTGCTACATGATTTGCTGATTAGATATTTGAAATAACCAGCAGGTATACAGGTGTACTTAATAAGTGATCACTGAGTGTGTAAGTGGTGATATAGAAAGTGAATTGTGATGTGTGTTGTGTTTCCTTGACCTCTTGATTGTTAAACTTAAGATTAGGTTTGACAAATGGGACAAACTTGTCTAAAAATATATTGACTGTGAATCCAAATAAGCTTCTTCCCAAGCTCTCTGTCATCACAAGAAGCCTTTCTTCTGCCAATTAAATATATTTCACATTTTTTCATATATTGGCCATGAGCACTGGATGAAGCACAGCTGACTCTGCCGCTGTTCTGAATTAACTATCTCCTCTTGCAGCCGGTAAGATTGCTTCTGCAACACCAGAATAACATTTATCCATGCAAACAGAACAAAGCAATTTTGGTTCATTACAGAAAACAATGCAGTCCGAATCATCAGAAAGCAATTATAAACACAAGAGATTCCGTCCACAACAACACACACAAAGTGCTGGAGGAGCTCAGCGAGCCAGGCAGCATCTATGGAGAGGAATAAACAGTCGATGTTTCAGGCTGTGACTCTTCTTCAGAACTGAAAAGGAAGAGAGAAGCTGCCAGAATAAAAAGGTGGGGAGAAAGAAAGAAGAACAAATTGGCAGGTCATATACATCGATTGTTTATGTGTACAGCTGTTTCTTTTGGTAGTATATAGGTGTATGGCTGTTTCATTTGGTGGTATACCTGTGTACGGTTGTTCCATTTGGTGGTATACTTGTGTACGGTTGTTTCATTTGGTGGTATACTTGTGTACGGTTGTTCCATTTGGTGGTATACCTGTGTACGGTTTTTCCACTTGGTGGTATACTTGTGTACGGTTGTTTCATTTGGTGGTATACTTGTGTACGGTTGTTCCATTTGGTGGTATACCTGTGTACGGTTGTTCCATTTGGTGGTATACATGTGTACGGTTGTTCCATTTGGTGGTATACTTGTGTACGGTTGTTCCATTTGGTGGTATACATGTGTACGGTAGTTTCACTTGGTGGTATACCTGTGTACAGTTGTTTTATTTGGTGGTATACCTGTGTACGGTTGTTCCATTTGGTGTTATACCTGTGTACGGTTGTTTCATTTGGTGATATTCCCGTGTACGGTTGATTCATTTGGTAGTATAATACGTGTACGATTGTTTCCTTTGGTGGTATAATATGTGTACGGTTGTTTCCTTTGGTATAGTACATGTGTGTGTTTGAATAAAAATAAACTAAATTTGAACTTGAAAACAACATATAAATAAGCTCTTCATTCCCTCGTTCCTGGTCATCTTGAGGGCATGAACTGTGGCACAGAATTTAACACATTCTATCCTCCCTCTCACTGAACTTATTTTTAAATTACTATAATCTAATTGTAGGTACTGTGAGGAACTGATGGTGCAATTTGAACAAGAATTTAATAATTGCTGGAGAGTGGACTCAGTGGCAAGCAATTTGGATTTATTTTGAATCTCACTTTACACCTTTCACACAAATTACAGGAAATTTCATTCAATCACAGCAGAGTGTTGGCTGAAGTGTATCTGGGATCTCTTGAATGATGGGGACAATTATTTTTCTCTTGAAGAAATTTCATTTGTGATAGAGAGGCAAAAAACCTGACCTGAATTTTTAGGGTAGCACAGTAGTGTAGAGATTAGTACAAAACTTTACAGTACAGGTGACTGGAGTCCAATTCCTCCTGCCGGGAAGGAGTTTGTAGAATCTTCCCTTGAAAATGTGGATTTTGTCCAGGTGCTGCAGTCTCTTCCCACATTCCAAAGACTGAGTGGTTAGTAGGATATTTGGACATTGTTATTTGTCCCAAGATTCAGCTGGGATTAAATTGAGGGTTTGCCTGGTCAGAAGGCTCAGAAGGGTTTACCCTGCACTGTATCTCAATAAATAAAGAAATAAGAATGAATCACACATAAAAAATGCCAGAAGAACTCAGCACACCAGACAGCATCTATGGAGAAGAGCACAGTTGATGTTTCGGCCCGAAGCCCTTCGGCAGAACTGGAGAAAAAAAAGCTGAGGAGTAGATTTAAAAGGTGGGGGAGGGGAGAGAGAAACACAAGGTGAGAGGTGAAACCAGGTGGGGAGGGATGAAGTAAAGAGCTGGGAAGTTGATTGGTGAAAGAGACAGAAGGCCATGGAAGAAGAAAAAGTGGGGGGAGGAGCACCAGAGAGAGGCAATGGGTGACCAAGGAAATAAGGTGAGAAAAGGCAAAGAGGATGGGAAATGGTGAAGGGGGGGGCGTATGGGGTATTACCAGAGGTTTGAGAATAATAGAGGGTTATGTGGTAGCGAAATTCTAGGCAGCCTCTGGAGTAGGTTACATGGTCGGCACGACATAATGGGCCGAAAGGCCTGTAATGTGCGGTAATTCACTATGTTCTATGTTCTATGTTTTAAATCGATGTTCATGCCATCAGGTTGGAGGCTTCTCAAATGGAATATAAGGTGTTGTTCCTCCAAACTAAGTCATCACGACAGTGGACAAGGCTATGATCGACTATTGGAATGTGAATGGGAAGGGGAATTAAAATGTGTGGCCACCGGGAGATCCCTCTTGTTCTGGCATACAGAGTGTAGATGCTCAGCAAAATGGTCTCCCAATCCACACTGTGTGCATCAAGCACAGTAAATGACCCCAAGAGACCCACAGGTGAACTGTTGCCTTGTCTGGAAGGACTGTTTGGGGCCCTGAATGGTAGTGAGGGAGGAGCTGTAGGGGCAGGTGTAGCAAGTGTAAGCTCCAAGAGGGAGATCAGTGGGGAGGGACGAATGGACAAGGAAATCAAGTAGAGAGTGATCCCTGCGGAAAGCAGAAAGTCAGGGGGAGGGAAAGATGTGATTGGTTGTGGGATCCTGTTGGAGATGGCGGAGGTTTCGGAGAATTATGTGCTGGACGCAGAGGCTGGTGGGGTGGTAGATGAGGACAAGAGGAACCCTATTCTTGGTGGGGTAGTGGGAGGAGGGGGTAAGAGCAGATGTGCATGAAATAGTTGAGGGTAGGTCTATAGTGGAGGTAGGGAAGCCCCTTTCCTTGAAAAAGGAGGACATCTCCTACATGCTAGAATGAAAAACTTCATCCTGAGAGCAGATGTGGCAGAGATGGAAGAATTGAGAGAAGGAGTAGGCGACGTAGATTGGGAGGCCCGAAACATCGACTGTATACTCTTTTCCATCGATGCTGCCTGGCCTGCTGAGTTTCTCCAGTATTCTGTGTGTGTTGCTCAGATTTCCAGCATATGCCAATTTTCTTTTGTTTGAAATAAAAATGGATGATTGTACCATTGTGTGCATGGACATGGAGCGCTGCCACAAGAAAGAAGTATCTATCATCAAGGATCCGCACCATTAGGCCTTGCTCTTTTCCTGTGACTATCATCGAGGTAAGAGGTACCACACCACCAGGTTCAGGAACAGTTATTACCCGTCAGCTATCAGCCTCCTGAACTTTACTCACCCCGACACTGAACTAATTCCACAGCCAACCGACTCACTTTCAAGCACACTATAAGATATATTTTTTATTTGTACAATCTGTACATTGGTTGTTTGTCAGTCTTTGTTTATGTATTTTCATAAATGCTCTTGTATTTCATATTTTTTCCCTGTAAATGCCTGCAAGAAGATCAGTCTCAAGGTGACACACAGATATTTTGATAATAAATTACCTTTGACTTTGACTTTGAGAAAATGGGATTAATTGGAATTGATTTGATCTAGAAAGAGAAATAGAGTCTGTCAGAAGATGTGAGTGGATTTAGAGGGGATAAAGGTGCCCACAAAGCAAGAGAAAGAAGAAAACAAGCTGAACATTCTAACCAGGCTACATTGGGGATTTGTGGCACTAATTCCTCAAAAGTTCTTAATGAATGAATGGCAGAGTAGGAGTGAGAAATGTTCAAACATTTTTACCTGCAAAACGTATCCCAAAATTAATTTCAGAATGAGATCTAATATGCATGCTGGAATGTCAAAATAGTTTAGCAACTTGAAAATTATTGCCTTCTGACATTAAACATGATATATATAACAAGATTGCAGGAAAGCAGGCAGCAAGTATTTAAAATCTTCTGGGCCATTCACTACCTGATAGAGCAAACATCGAGGCTCTTTATTTCCATCTTTGGATCTTCAAGATGCATTTCACATCCAAAGCAAATAAAGAAGAGAGAACATAGAACAGCACAGCACAGTACAGGCCCATCAATCCTCAATGTTTTGCTGAAATTATAACCTACTCTATGGTCAATCTAACCTTTGTCTCTTACATAACTCTCGATTTTGCTATCATTCATGTGCCGATCTAGGAGTTTCTTAAATATCCTCAATACCTGCCTCTACCACCATTTCTGCCAAGGCATTCCAAACACCCACCACTCTGTGTAACACACTTGCCCCTGACATCCAGCCTGTACTTTCCTCCAATCACTATCAAATTATGCCTCTTTATATTAGCTGTTTCCACACTGGGAAAAAGTCTCTGAATGTCTATTTGAACTGTGTCTCTTATTATCTTGTACAACTCTATCAAGTCTCATCTCATCCCCCTTTGACCATAAGATCATAAGACATAGGAGCAGAATTAGGCCATTTGGCCCATTAAGCCTATTCCATCATTTGATCATAGCTGAATTTTCATCACTCTCAACCCCAGTCTTTTGCCTTCTCCCCATAATCTATCAACCTCTGTTTTAAATTTACTCAATGACTTGGCTTCCACAGCAGTCTGTAGCAACAAATTCCACAGATTCACTCCCCTCTGGCTAAAGAAATTGCTCCTCATCTCTGTTCTAAATGAATGCCCCTCTATTATGAGGCTGTGTACTCTGGTCTAAGGCTCCCCCAGTACAGGAAACATTCTCTTCCTGTGTGCTCTATCTAGGGCTTTCAATATTCAATAGATTTCAATGAGATCCCCCCTCATTCTTCTAAATTCCAGTGAGCACAGGCCCTGTACAATCAAATGCCCCTTATACATTAACATTTCCATTTGCAGAATCATTCTTGCGAACCTCCTCTGGACCCTCTCCAGTGCATATCCTTTCTTAGATAAGGGGGGCAAAACTGCTCACAATACTCCATGCAGTCTGGCTAATGTCTTATAAAGCCTCAGCAAATTTGATCTTTTTTCTTTTTGATCCAAAGGGTAAAGTCATAATATCATATCATTCACGGGTTCTCTATGGCATAAAATAACTTGATATAAATGACACCAATTTGCATTTGCAACTATATCTCCAACACCCAATTTATAGCAATGATGAGAATCACGTTGAGGATACAGTTGTTTCTGTTCTGTCTAAGGTAATAATGGACCAGTCCAAATCAACCTGCTGTTTGTAGGGGTGCCACGATACTGTAGCGGTTAGCACGAGGCTATTAGATCTCGGGACGTCCGGGTTCAGAGTACAATCACAGTGTCCACTGAAAGGAGTTTGTACGTCCTCTCTGGCAGTTGTGTCAGCTTTCTCTGGTTCTCCAACTTCCTTCCAGAGTCCAAAGACATAGGTTAGGTTTGTAGGTTAATTGGTCATTGCAGACTGTCTTGTGATTAGGCTGGGAGATGTTGGGTAGTACAGCTCAAAGGGCTGGAAGGGCCTGTTCTGTGCTGTATCTCTAAATAAAAAATAATTAGCATCAGGACAGGGTGCATCTCCTTTTTGCCACAAATTTGTTTGTCATATATATTATTGATCTGGATGATGGGATGGTAAATTGGATTAGTAAGTATGCAGATGATACTAAGATAGGTGGCGTTGTGGATAATGAAGTGGGTTTTCAAAGCTTGCAGAGAGATTTAGGCCAGTTAGAAGAGTGGGCTGAAAGATGGCAAATGGAGTTTAATGCTGAAAAATGTGAGGTGCTACATTTTGGTAGGACTAATGAAAATAGGACATACATGATAAATGGTAAGGCATTGAAGAATGCAGTAGAACAGAGGGATCAAGGAATAATGGTGCATAGTTCCCTGAAGGTGGAATCTCATATGGATAGGGTGGTGAAGAAAGCTTTTGGTATGCTGGCCTTTATAAATCAGAGCATTGAGTATAGGAGTTGGGATGTAATGTTGAAATTGTATAAGGCATTGGTGAGGCCAAATTTGGAGTATTGTGTACAGTTCTGGTCGCCAAATTATAGGAAAGATGTCAATAAAATTGAGAGAGTACAGAGGAGATTTACTAAAATATTGCCTGGGTTTCATCTCCTAAGTTACAGAGGAAGATTGAACAAGTTAGGTCTTTACTCTTTGGAGCGTAGAAGGTTGAGAGAGGACTTGATAGAGGTGTTTAAAATTATGAGGGGGATTGATAGAGTTGATGTGGATAGGTTTTTCCATTGAGAGTGGGGGAGATTCAAACAAGAGCACATGAGTTGAGAGTTAAAGGGCAAAAGTTTAAGGGTAACGTGAGGGGGAACTTCTTTACTCAGAGAGTGGTAGCTGTGTGGAATGAGCTTCCAGCAGAAGTGGTTGAGGTAGGTTTGATGTTGTCATTTAAAGTTAAATTGGATAGATATATGGACAGGAAAGGAATGGAGGGTTATGGGCTGAGTGCAGGTCAGTGGGACTAGGTGAGAGTAAGAGTCCGGCATGGACTAGAAGGGCCGAGATGGCCTGTTTCCATGTTGTAATTGTTATATGGTTATATGGTTATAAATTGAAGGACACTCCACAGACTAATACACATAAAATGTTGGAGGAACTCAACAGATCAGGCAGCATTTATGGACAAGAGTAATCAATTGACGGTTCAGGCCAAGACCCTTCACCAGAACTGGTCTCAACCTGAAACATGGACTGTTTACTCTTTTCCATAGATTCTGTTTGGTCTGCTGAGTTCCTCCAGCTTTTTGTGTGTGTTGCTCAGATTTCCAGCATCTGCTGGCTTTCTCTGCCGACTAAACTTGGCAGGTGATATGCTGCATCACTACGCTTTCAAACCATTCTGGAGAATTATATTTTAATTCTGGTTCTTCAGTACAGTTAGCAAGTTAATGATGATGACTGCAATGGTGTTTGTTTTTCAGTTATTGATTGGTTCTCCTTGTGTTGTTCTGCTGAACATTGTGGGCTTGCTGTGACGGTTCTCGTAAGGGTGGCATCACAGTTAGGCTGTGTCAGGCCTGCACGGGCAGACACTTCCCAGTCTCCACCCAGCTAACAGGAGTCACCTTCCACTCATTTCCAACTCATCACCGGCAACCTACTTAAACCAAACTCTCTCATCCACAATCCTTGTTCACCCATCGAACCAACCATCCCCAACCGGACGCTTCTAGCCTTCAGTTACCTAGCTGCCTTCCTTCATGGTTGTGGTCCCTCATAGCTTGTTATTTTCCAATTTATTTAAGTTCAAATTTCCATGTAAGTTTATTATCAAAGTACATATATGTCACTGTATACAATCCTGAGATTCATTTTTTTTTTGCGGACTACTCAATAAGTCCATGATAGGGTGACATCTATAACAGAAACAATGAAAGACCACACCAGATTGGGCATTCATCCAGTGCGTAAAAGACGGCAAATAGTGCAAATACACAAAGGAAGAAATAATAAGTAAATAAACAAACAAACAATAATTATCAAGAAGGTGAGATGAAGAGTCCATGAAAGTGAGTCCGTAGGTTGTGGGGACATTTCAGTGATGGGGCAAGTGAGGTTGAGTGAATTTAAACCCTTTGGTTCAAGAGCCTGATAGTTGAGGGTTTATCTCTGTTCCTGAACCTGGTGGTGTGAATCCTAAGGCTCCAGTATCTTCTTCCTGATGGCAGCAGTGAAAAGAGAGCAGGACCTGGGTGGTGGGGGCCCTGATGATGGATGCTACTTTTATGTGACAGCGCTCCATGTTGATGTGCTGAATGGTGGGAGGGCTTTACCTGTGATGGACTGGATGATTTTTTGAAAGATTTTCAAGGACATTGGTGTTTCCATAGCAGGCTGTGATGTAGCCAGTCAACCTACTCTCCACCACACATCTGTGGAAGTTTGTCAAAGTGATTCCTCCCCTTTAATTCATCTCCACAGCACTGCGTTTGGGTCAAACCTCCTCTACATTTCCTGACTGGCTGCCCCTGGCACGTTCTTCAATTATGCTGGCTGGTAATACATATGCTCAATGTGCATGTGATAATGAAAAGCCAGGGATGTTACTGGAAATATTTCCACTTTGCTATTTCGGTGGTCCTCAGTTATAAATTTAATACAACTTATGTTTATCATTTAAGTTTAGAGGATCTCCACTTAGGACATATCTGCTCTCAAGCATCCAGGAAATATGTAAAATAACTGAGCAGTGCTGTGAGATGTGTGACACCTTGCTGGTGTAAAGAGGCTTAAAGTCCTCGTCATTAACTTTATCACTGCTATAAATGTTTAATATGCATATGATCAGTACATGGGATATCCAGAGCAGTCTAAAATCACTATCCTGTAATTACTGTTCCAGCACCTGATAATAATAATCAGATTGCAATTATTCAGTGATTTTAATAGATGCCTAGAGCTACAACACAATAATTCAAGTGCAGTGATTGGGAACATGTTTCTGTTTGGCTACAGAATGATGTTTTAATCCGCCTAGATTGAAGGAACAGACTTCTGCCTGACTTGTGTAATTAAGCTACGTTTAAGCAGCCAAGTGGAATGATTTGTTTGATGTGAATTAAATTGAAGTGGAGTTATTTCAGAAGTCATTTATTTGGGCATTCGGATACTTCTGAGCTGACACCAAGAGCCCATTGAGATCACAGACCTTGTGTCTCAAAAATGAGATGCATAGTCACCAACACAACGAGAGCACATACAACTCAGTGGCCACTTTATTAGGTACACCTGCTCATTAATGCACATACATATATATTTTATTTTTATTGAGAAACAGTACAGAATAAGACCTTCCTGCTCTTTGGGCCATACTGCCCTGTAATCCTCTTGATTTAACCCCATCCTAATCACAGGAACATTTACAATGTCCGGTTAATCTACCAATAGTAAGTCTTTAAGACAGTGGGAGGAAACTGGAGCACCTGGAGGAAACCCACGTGGTCACCGAGAAAACATACAAGCCCCTTACAGGCAGTGGTGGTAATTGAACCCAGGTCACCTCTACTGTACGAATGTAGAATAAAGTGCACATGCTATAGAGGAAGTGCAGTGTACTATAGATAAATGATAAGGTGCAAGATTGTGAGATTAAAGATCCAAATTCTCATACCAGTGAACCAGAAGGCATATGAGCAGAATTAGGCTATTTGGCCCATCGAGTCTGCCCACCGTGTGATTCTGGCTGATTTAATTTCCTGCTTAATCTCTTTCTCCTGCCTTCTCCCTGTAACCTTTGATGCCTTGACTATTAGCCACATAGGTGCAATTATAAAGAAAGCATGGCACTCCCTCAGCTTACATGAGTAATGATTCCCCCCCCCCCCCCACAATTGTACACATTTACAAGGAGTATTGTCACAGGAGAGCAGTGTCCATCACCAGGGAGTCCCGGGGCATGCACCACCAGGTCCTCTTCTCACTGCTGCCATCAGGAACAAGGTGCCGGTGCCTCAGGACCCACACCACTAGGTTCAGGAACAGTCATTATCACTCAACTATTAGACTCTTGTATCAGAGAGGATAACTTCAGTCAACTTCACTTGTCCGATCACCAAACTGTTCCCACAACCTATGGACTCATTTTCAAGGAATCTTCATCTCATGTTCCTGATATTTATTGCTTGCTTATTTATTTTTTTATTTGTTTATTTATTTATTATTATGTTGTTTTAAAATTTATTTTCTCAGCTCAAGCTGCTAAAATCTGAGGTACAAGCACAGCCAAACACACACACTTCTCAATTGCTAGGAACTTTCAGACAATTCCAGTGGTGTTTAGTCACCTGGGCAGATTCGATCATTCTGTAGCCTTCTCAAGATTTACATATATGTTACTGTGTAACCCTAATTGTTTAATGCTTTTGTGTAGTGCCTTTGGGATGATACCAGTTGTAGATATTATTATTGGGACAATGTATACCCTGTTCATGTTCCATAGTCTTTCAATTTCCTTTTTTAATTCAGCATATTTCTGGTGTTTTTCACTTATTGATTTCTGTATCTTATGTGTGTTTGGAATGGCTATATCTATTAAGAAAGTTGTTCTTGCTGCTTATCCTGTATTATTATATTAGGATAGGTATTATGAACTGTCCTATCTGTAATAATGGATCAGTGGTAATACCAGTTGTAGGACTCTGGCTGTATCAGGTTTGAATTTATGGTAAGGTATGGTGCCTTTTATGAGTTTCTATTTTGATGCAAGATTTCATTGTTATGATTACTATTATTATTTCTTTATTCTTTCATTTTGCATTTGAACAGCTTGTTTATTTTTTACACTGATTATCTGTCCTGTTGGTGTGGTCTTTCATTGATTCTATTATGGTTATTGGATTTATTGAGTACTGCCCACAAGAAAATGAATCTCAGGGGTGTATATGGTGACACCTATATATATATAGATAATGAATTAGCATTAATCTTTGAACTTGGAACATCAAAATTCTATAGGGACGTCCTTCTGCTCGGGGGCTGTGCCCTCTGCTCCTAGATTCCCCACTCTAGACAACATCCTCTCCACATCCACCTTACTGAGGCTTTTCAACATCTGATTGGTTTCAATGAGATTTCCCCCCCCCCCCCCGCCCCCCACTCTTCTAAATTCCAATGAGTACAGGCCCAGAGCTATCAAATACTCCTCATTCCATACAGGACCAAACACAACCCTTCTCAAAGAAAACTCACAGTATTCTCTGCTACCTTACTGTGTACACATCTGGTCCACAGCAGACAAGGCCCTTGAATTAAGTTGTGGTAATTTAATGTTAAGCTCCTATTTGAAATGTTCACTCTGAGTGACAACTTCCCCAGACGCTGAATCCATTGTCAGGCAGATCTATCTACCACTACGCTCCCGATCCAAGTATCCTGATGCACAGCCAATGTACTAAACTAGCGCATAATTGTAACCAGACCATGCAGCTTTCCTCAAAGCTATTTCAGATTATATAATAGGAGACCAGAAGCACAAACTGACAGGAAGGTATTTAAAAGTATTGTAAGGTCATCTTTAAAGAAATATAGCACAATATTGAAAATAAAAACGTGCTACGTCTCGCTTCTGGATAACCATTTTTACTCAATGTCCTTTAATCTACAGATCGCATTTAAGAATGCAAATGTCTAGCACCAACCAGTCACGATAATATTAAGTTCAAGTTTGAGTTCAGTTTATTGCCATTTAACTGTACACAGGTATACCACCAAATGAAACAAAGTTCCTTTGAATCAAGGTGCACAACTCACACACAATCCATAAAGTAATATTACTACAAATAAATTAACAAATAATAAGGTGCAAATACAATACAAGTTAAAAAGTAAACCGTATAATGCTATTGGTGCTTCATACGCGATGAGACCTGGGTGGTGTTAGAGAGTTCAGTAGTCTTACAGCCTGGAGGAGGAAGCTGTTTCCCATCCTAACAGTTCTTGTCCTAATGCTACGGTACCTCCTGCCTCATGGTAGGGGGTCAAAGAGACTGCTGGATAGATGGGAGGGATCACTGACAATGCGTACAGAGCACTCTTGATAAATATGTATATTGGGGCGAAGCGAGACTCCAATTATTCTCTGATCAGTCCTTGCAATTCTTTAGGGACTTGACTTGAAATTTCCAAACCAGAGAGTGATGCAGAGGGTGAGGATGGAGCTCCCTTTCAATGCCTTGAACATGTAATCAGTTAGGTGCAGCAGGGTAGTGTAGTGGTTAGATTTACACCAATTTCTGCTGCTGTGGTAAGGAGTTTGTGTGCTCTCCTCATGACTGTGGTTTTGCTCTGGTTTCTTCTACATTCCAAAGACATTCACGGTGTGAGTGAGTTGAGAGCAGCCTGTGTTAGTGCTGGAAGTGTGGTGTCACTTGAAGGCTGCCGAGCACAATCCTTGCTGATTTGATTTGATGTAAAATGAAGAATTTCACTTAATCTTTCAATGTCCATGTGACAGATAAAGATAATGTGATGGAAAGATTTACATCAAGTTTAATAAATGTAATTATTTGATTATTACCATACGATTGCCATACAATTTGAAATGGACATTGAATCTATGAACACTATCTCACCTTCTTTACTTTTTAAATATATATTACTTCTGCTTTCACACTATTTTTAATCTATTCAATATCCATATACGAGGGGTGATTGATAAGTTTGTGACCTAAGCTAGAAGGAGTCAATTTCAGAAAACCTAGCACATGTATTTTTCCTAGATGTACACACTTAGTCCAGCGGTCGTGGAGCATACAGATCCTTTCTTTGTAAAAGTCGGTGTCTTGGACCTCCAGAAAGTGGTCCACAGCAGGGATGATTGACAAGTTTGTGGCCTACGGTAGAAGGAGATGAGTTATTAACTTCAAACTTTCTGCATTTTCACTCAAAGAGTTGAATTACACATGCATGTACCAAAAGCTGTATAACTGTCCAAGACACACAGTTCAACTCTTTGAGTGATAATGCAGAAAGTTTGAAGTTAGTAACTCATCTCCTTCTACCTTAGGCCACAAACTTATCAATCACCCCTGCTGCGGACCACTTCTACAAAGAAGGGATCCGTATGCTCCACGACCACTGGACTAAGTGTGTACATGTAGGAGGGGACTATGTTGAAAAATAAATGTGCTAGGTTTTCTAAAATTGACTCCTTCTACCTTAGGCCACAAACTTATCAATATGTATTTACTGTAATTGATTTACTTATTTATTTATTTTTATATACAGTATCACGTATTTGCATTCTACTGCTGCTGCTAAATTAACAAATTTCAAGACACATGCTGGTGATAGTAAAACTGATTCTGATTCGGAGTATTTTATGTTGGATTGAACTGCAATCTCTTTTTATTCTCTACATTTAATATATTCTTTGTCATGTCTGAATTCTCCAGTCCAGTTGCAGTTGATGGATCCTAAACTTCAACTAAAATTCCCTATAACTGATTGTCAGATGAAATGCAGGTGTGTCTTGGGTACAAACGCCATGCCAGCGCAGTGGTTAGCATGACGCTGTTACAAATTGGGCATTGGAGTTTGGAGTTCAATCCCAGCATCCGCAATAAGGAGTCTGTACGTTCTCCCCATGGGATGCTCTGGTTTCATCCCACGTTCCAAAGATGTACAAGTTAGTAGGTTAATTGTAAGTTGTCCAGTGATTAGTTAGGGCTATTTCGGGGTTGCTGGGTTGGCATGGCTCACAGGATCAGAAGGCCCTACTCTGCACAGTATCGCTAAGTAAATAAATAAAACTTGTTATCAGTCAGACCTGAAACTCCTTCTGTCTGTGCTCAACATTTCTAATGATCATCTTGTAAATGAGCACTACCATAATGACAAAGAATATTAGTGAGTGTGAATCTGACAGTTTCTGTGAGGGACGTACAATCCCACCCACTCCGGAATTCTTTCTCAGTGACTCACCAGGATAACAGCTTCACTCCCACCGCCATCAGATTTCTGAATGGACAATGAGCCCATGAAAACCACCTCACTATTTCTCTCTTGTTTTAGTCTCTTTTTGCACAACTTATTTAATATAATTTAATTTTTATATGTACATCTGATTGTAATTTATGTATTTTTTCTTATTATTTCAATGTACTGCTGCCACAAAACAACAAATTTCATGATACAGTAGCATAGCAGTTAACATGACGCTATTACAGCTCGGAGTTTCGGAGTTCCAAGTTCAACTTCTGTAAGGAGTTTGTATGTCCTCCGTGAAAAACATGGGTTTCTCTGGGTGCTCCGGTTTCTTCCTACATACTGGTTAGTAGGTTAATTGGTCATTGTATATTGTCCCGTTTGTTACTTACTAACTGCTCATTACGCTGCTGACATTTAGGATAGCAATGAAGGTCCTCAATCTCTTATGGTTTTCAGGGCTTCCTTCATCATGCCAAGAGCTTCCTCTAGATTTTCGCTGCTGATCGTCATGCAAGTCCTGTGACTGTCGCTGCACTGAGATGCAGAGGATTCTTCATTGCTGTTTCTGTAACAATTTTGTTTTACCAGTCAGGGTTGTTAGCCCTGAGCTAAACCCCCAAATCTGGAGGACCATAACACCATAAGACCATAAGACGTAGGAGCAGAATTAGGCCATTCAGCCCATCGAGTCTGCTCTGCCATTCCATCATAGCAGATCCCGGATACCACTCAACTCCATACACCTGCCTTCTCGCCATATCCTTTGATGCCCTGACCGATCAACTTCCACCTTAGATATATCCACGGACTTGGCCTCCACCATAGTCTGTAGCAGAGCATTCCACAGATTCACTACTTTCTGGCAAAAAAATTCCTCCTTACCTCTGTTCTAAAAGGTTGCCCCTCAATTTTGAGGCTATGCCCTCTACTTCTGGATACCCCACCATAGGAAACATCCTCTCCACATCCACTTTATCTAGTCCTTTCAACATTCGGTAGGTTTCAATGAGATCACCAAGCATTCTTCTAAATTCCAGTGAGTACAGGCCCAAAGCTGCCAAACGCTCCCCATATGTTAACCCTTTCACTTCCAGAATCATCCTTGTGAACCTCCCCTGGACCCTCTCCAATGAAAACACATCCTTTCTGAAAATACAAACTCCTTACAGGTCGTTGTGGGAATTGAACCCGGGTCTCTAGTATTGTACAACACTGTGCTAACCACTACACTACAGTGCCACCCCATTAGAGTGGTGGACCACTCTTAATCTGTCCTCTACTTTTTGACCTGCTTGGAATGGGCAACCTACCAAGAGCTGAAGCATAAAGCCTTGACTCCAACCAGCATCACTCTCTGCGTCATTGAGGCATCCAAGCCACAAAACCACGACAAGGTTGTGGTTCTCTCTGAGGGTCCCGTGATTAGACTAGGGTTAAATCGGAGGAATTCTGGCTGGTCTGGATCATAGGGCTGGAAGGGCCTATTCTGTGCTAAATGTCTAAAATAAATAATATGAATATTCTAGGGATTTGGATTCTAGTTCTGACTTTGACATTTATGCAATAACGATGTAGGCAATAACCCTGTCACAAGAGAGAAGATATTAGAAGGCAGAGGAATCTATGGTTGGAGGGAATCAATTTGCTATCATACATTTACTCATACTGACAAAACAATTATAATATAATGCAAGGTTATTGCGCTGATCCACTTAATCATGGACAATTAATATTTCAAAGGAAATGAATCACAACATACGTTTGGCCATTCAGACAACATCTATATTTATGTAAAGTTTGACCTGTTATGTTTCACGTAATTTCTCAACAGCCGTGATCTGGTGTCTGCGTGTTACACAGCATTCCAATTACTATCTTCAGCAAGTCACACAAGTATTTGACCTCTGACAGATTTAAAAAAAGGAAAACAACCTACACAGAACCTAATCACATTAACTAAAGCAAGAAAACATGTATTGCTGCCCTTCCTCAGTTATTAACTTCTATTATTTGAAACCTATCTGCATAATCCTGACAAAGGAAGAATGCAAAGAATTAAATTGAAAAGATCTACAATTGAATTATCCTTTGTCTGTTTGCCAATTAAAGCTGGTATAATATTAGAACACCCAGCCATAACCTTGAATTCTGCAAATGGTAAGGTCTTTCAGATGGAATAGGATGTGAACAGGAAGTCCAGGCATATTTTTCACATTTCTAGATGACATCTTCAAAGAATGATGCCTCAAAAACACGGCATCCATCATTGAGGACCCCCATCTCCCAGGACATGCCCTCTTCTCATTGCTACCATCAGAAAGGAGGTACAGGAGCCTGAAGGTACACACTCAATGGTTCAGGAACAGCTTCTTCCCCTCTGACATCCGATTTCTGAATGGACATTGAGCCCATATCCATTCATAACTTTTTTATTTCTATTTCTTTACACTACTGATTTAATTTATCTATTTTATATATATATACTTACTGTAATTCACAGTTTTTTCTCTATTATTATGTACTGCATTGCATTGCTGCTGCAAAGTTCAAGGCATATGCTGGTGATATTAAACCTGATTCTGAAAGTCTGGAGAGTTCGCATTGACAATAGTTGATTTCTGCTGCTGTCTGTAAAGACTATATATTTTCTCCCCATAACCACATGTGTTTCTTTTGGGTGCTCCCATTTCCTCCTGCATTCCAAAGACATACAGGTTAGGGTTATCAGGCAGGAAGTACCGTAGCATTAGGACAAAAACTGTTAGGATGGGAAACATTTTCTTCCCCCAGGCCGTAGGACTACTGAACTCCCCGACACCACCCAGGTCTCATCACGTATAAAGCACCTGCAGTGATATACTGTTTATTTTTTAACTTGATTTGCATATGCATCGTGTTGTTTGTTAATTTACTAATGGTAATATTACTTTGGTGTCAAAATGGTTGTAGCGATGCATCTAGTGTGGTGGTGCAGTGGGTAGTGTTTGTCACTCTCACTTTCTGCCCCCACCGCTGGCTGGCAGTCTTGCGAAGAGGAGAGGTTAATGTGTAATTCTGTCCCTGCCAGCACATAGCCTCTCCAACAGCCTCCTCGCTGGCGACAAATGGAAACTGAACTTCTATTCAGATCAGGCTGAACTACAGAGGATGGGGAGGAGGTCTGGCCCCTGCAAACAGAGCACGCAGGCCCTCTGGTGCGCAGACAAGCCCTGGTGCTCATGAACCAGATCCCCAGCTATGGGTAAATAACTCCACTGCCTTGTGAGCAGCCTCGGGAGAGACGAAGCTACGGGAGTAAACCCAGACAGAAAATCTGGAGTGGAGCCCCTAAGGCAGTTGGACGTCACGGAACATCCTTCTGGCAGATCCTACAGCCAAGCTGGTGCCAAACGTATTACTTCATAAGTTTTTCTTTGGACTGTACTGGTGAGGCCGAGAGTGGGATCTTGACTGGGATCTAGACTGGGATCCATACCTTCCATCTAGGCTTGTGATGATGATCATCATCACCCATTGTCCTTCGAGACAGACAGATGTCAACCAATCAATATTACTTTATGACTTATATTTGTGAGTTATATTTGTGCCTGACAGACTCAGATCAGGCTGTATCTGTGGAAAAAAACCTGAAATCTTATCTATTTCTCTTCCAACAGATGCTGCCTGAAGTGACACACATCAAAGTTGCTGGTGAACGCAGCAGGCCAGGCAGCATCTCTAGGAAGAGGTACAGTTGACGTTTCGGGCCGAGACCCTTCGTCAGGACTAGCTGAAGGAAGAGTTAGTAAGAAATTTGAAAGTGGGAGAGAGAGGGGGACATCCAAAATGATAGGAGAAGACAGGAGGGGGAGGGATGGAGCCAAGAGCTGGACAGGTGATTGGCAAGAGGGATATGAGAGGATCATGGGACAGGAGGCCCAGGGAGAAGGAAAAGGGGGAGGGGGGGAAAACCCAGAGGATGGGCAAGGGGTATAGTCATCATTTTCTGTTTTTAAAATAGGATGAAAACTCCACCATGGACAATTCCAAGCCTGGCTGTGAAAGGAGGAGGGTTGGGCATGGGACAACTCCATTCCATAAAAGAATAGTGCTGCAGAAGCACCAAGAGAAGATCCAAAGACATCCCTGGGAAAGGAAGGATCTTCATTGGGCTACAACTGAAAGAGTGACTCAAGACAGAGCACTCTGGCGAGCTGCTGTTGGTAGCCTATGCCCCAATAGGTGTGATTGGGCTTAAGAGGAAGAAAATTGTTTGAAAGTTCTGAGGAACAATTCTCATGAATAACATTAACTTTTCTTTCATCATGAAAGATTAGGGAAACTGAAGTCTATTTCCTGCAATTTGTGTTTCAATATAAAGTACTTGAACTTCCTTCTTTCATTTAATAATAATATAAATTATAATAATAATAGTTAACACAAAAATTATCAAAATATATAATAAAAGACCAACAAGTTCAAGATGATAAATGCAGAAAATGCTAAGGAAATCCAGAAACAATCCAACACATTACAGGATCCTGTAGCAGTTTAACTCAATCTGATTACTTACACAGGCACAATCAAGTGGCAAATATCATTTGCCAAAACACAAACACAAGGAAATCTGCAGATGCTGGAAATTCAAGCAACGCACACAAAATGCTGGTGGAACGCAGCAGGCCAGGCAGCATCTATAGGAAGAAGTACAGTGGATGTTTCGGGTCGAGACCCTTCATCAGGACTAACTGAAAGAGCTAGTAAGAGATTTGAAAGGGGAAGGGGGTGGGGGAGACCCAAAATGATAGGAGAAGACAGGAGGGGGAGGGATGGAGCCCAGAGCTGGGAATTTGATTGACAAAAGGGATACAAGGCTGGAGAAGGGGGAGTATCATGGGATGGAAGGCCTTGGAAGAAAGAAAGGGGGAGGGGAGCACCAGAGGAAGATGGAGAACAGGCAAGGAGTTAATGTGAGAGGGAAAGAGAGAGAATAAATAAATAAATAAATAAATATATTAGGGATGGGGTAAGAAGGGGAGGAAGGGCATTAACAGAAGTTAGAGAAATCAATGTTCATGCCATCATGCTACCCAAACGGAATATAAGGTGCTGTTCCTCCAAGCTCAGTGTGGCTTCATCTTTACAGTAGAGGAGGCCGTGGATAGACATATCGGAATGGGAATGGGATGTGGAATTAAAATGTGTGGCTACTGGGAGATCCTGCTTCCTCTGGCAGACAGAGCGTAGGTCTTCAGCGAAACGATCTCCCAGTCTGCGTCGGGTCTCGCCAATATATAGAAGACAACATCGGGAGCACTGGACGCAGTATATCACCCCAGCCGACTCACAGGTGAAGTGTCGCCTCACCTGGAAGGACTGTTTGGGGCTCTGAATGGTGGTAAGAGTGGAAGTGTAAGGGCAGGTGTAGCACTTGTTCCGCTTACACGGATAAGTGTCAGGAGGGAGATCAGTGGGAAGGGATGGGGGGGGAAACGAATGGACAAGGGAGTCGCGTAGGGAGTGATCCCTGTGGAAAGCAGAAAGTTGGGGGGGAGGGAAAGATGTGCTTGGTGGTGGGATCCTGTTGGAGGTGGCGGAAATTACGGAGAATTATATGTTGCACACGAAGGCCGGTGGGGTGGTAGGTGAGGACAAGAGGAACCCAATCCCTAGTGGGGTGGTGGGAGGATGGGGTGAGTGCAGATGTGCGTGAAATGGGAAAGATGCGTTTGTGGGCCAAAATCTTGTTTTAACATACAAACTCAGAAAATAAATCATACCTGGCTATAAATACAAGCCTGATCCAGTTTTAGAGTCAGAATACCACAAATTATATTATGGACCGATCCATTGCAGTATTACAGATAGGACAGTCCATAATAACTGTCCGGATATAATATTACAGGACAAACAGGCAAGAACAACTTACTTAATAGATATAGCCATTCCAAACACACATAACTTACAGAAATCACAAGTGAAAAAGAACTGCAACTATTCCCTTCTTCATTTTCCAATGTCATCAGCTTGGTATCAAATGAAGGTATTCCCAAGGATTGCTCACAGCTCCCTCCAAACCCCCTCCCCACCCCTAGGAAAGGAAGGCATCATTTGCATTCCTTTGCCCTGTTACATTATGTCACATCATGACATTTATTTATAATGACTACACAATATCAGACGTTTCAGAGACGTGGTTGTACTGTTTACGAGAAAGAAAAAGAGCAAATTAATGCTAAAAGGCCCAAGTTCATGCATGCGTCCTCTCTGTAAGTCTGTAACTATTAAATGTCAGTACAAGCTGTAGAAAAAAATAATTTTACACAAGCACAATGAATCATTCATGTGAGTTAATGCTTCCAACAGGCAAATTCATTATTAATCTCGTTTTCTTCCTAAAGTGTTGTATCAAGTTCTTACTTGTGTTATTATTGATTGATTGATTGACTGAGATACGTCATGGAATAGGCCTTTCCCACCCTTCCAGAAACCCCAATTTAATCCTAGTCTAATCACAGGGCAATTTACAATGACCAGTTAACCTACCAACTGGTATGTGGGAGGAAACCAGAGCACCCGGAGAAAACCCATGCATTCCACAGGGAGGAAATACAGACTCCTTTTGAAGGACATCAGGATTGAACTCTGAACTTTTTTCTTAAATACCCCTGTTTTTGCTTGTCATTTCTATGGTCTATTATGTTTCCTGTTCAGATATTTAATAAATTAAGTTTTCTTAGTACAATTAAATGCAAGGACACTGAATTCTGTGGTGTTAATAGAAGTGTTGGTCCTCATAAACTATGCTGTACGATCCGTGACAGAAACAGAAATGAATATATGATTCATGGTGGGAGACTTTTATCACGGAAGCTTGCTGTCTGGCAACAACTCCATTTTGCAAAAATTAACATAATGGATTTGCCAATAAAAGATGATACAGGAAACAGATATTTCTAATTTTCCTTTGCAATAATTTACTTTTCAGTTCACTCAGACACTTTACCATACAGAATAAGTATGCTCTGGAACTGAACGATAAAGGAACGGTTATGTATGGAAGCAGAAATGGAATCAATTCAGCATTAAATTAGGACAGAATAAAAAATCAATGAAGCTGACATTAAAATAGAAGACATCTTCACACAGGATATGGTAACTGAAGTCATTTCTAATCTTGCCCTGGGAAATTTATGAAGGGCATTTCTCTTTGTGGCTAATGAACAAGTTTGAGAATTTGTCAGCTTATTCCAGACTCTCACAATCCACATTCTCTGGTCAATAGCAAACTGTGGCCTTCACCTCTCAACTTGATGAAAGTATCCACACGAGAGTCAGCAGATGTTGAAAATCTAGGGCAACACATGCAAAATGCTGGAGGAACTCAGCAGGTCAGGCAGCATCTATGGAGGGAAATGGACAGTTGATGTTTCGGGCTGAGACCTTTCATTGGGAAAGAAAGAAGGGTGAGAACCAGTATAAAGAGATGGAGCAAGAGCCAACAAGTGATAGGTGGATCCAGGTACAGGGGGAGTGATAGGCAGGTGAGGGAGGGGGAGAATAGAAATAATGAAAGAGGCTGGGAGGTAATAGGTGGAAGTGACAAAGGGTTGAAGAAGGTTGAACCTGATAGGAGGGGATAGTGTCCAGCAATGTCATTTATTGTATCTGGTGAAGTCTCCTCTACATCAATGAGATCTGATGCAGATCAGTGGTGGTGGGGGGGGGAGGAAATTATTTCATAGAGTGCCTTTCCTTCATCTGCTATAACAGCAGAGATCTCCTTGTGTTCAGTCATTATAATTCCACTTCCCATTCCTACACTGATATGTCTGTCCACAGCCTCCTCTACTCTCAAGCTGAGGTGAGATGCAAATTAGAGGACCATCACCTTCTGTTTTGTCTTGACATTCTCCATACTAACAGCATAAAAACCAATTTCTGATAACCACTCCCCTCTGTCCCCCTTAGCTCTTTGGCCCTATCACCCCTTTTCTTTCCCCTCCCCATCCTCTCGATCTGCCCAGATTCCTCCCTGTGTTTCTGCTTCCTACCTCTTTCCCTTCATTCCATTTTCCACTGTCCACTGCGATGCCCCTCACATGCATGTACCTGTCACTCAGCAACTCTCTCTCCAATCCTCCCCCACCACCACCTTTTCTATATTGACTGTCTCCTTTCTTTAAGGCCTAGTGAAGGGCTTTAACCTGAAATGTCAAAGGCCCATTTCCATCCGTTAGATCTTGGCTGGCTGATCAGCTTCCTCAGCACTTTGATTCCCTGAAGGTTAACTTGCGGGTTGAGTCGGTGGTGAGGGAGGCAAAAGCAGTATTAGCAGTAATTTCCAGAGCACTAGAATACAAGAGCAAGGATGTGACGCTGAGGCACTGGCGAGGCCTGGTTGGAGTAGCTGAGCAGTGCTGGGCTGTTTAGCTAAGGAAAGATGTTCTCTTATTGGAGGCTGTCCAGAGGAGGTTCATGAGAATGATTCGGGAATGAAAGGGTTAACGTATGGGTAACAATTGAAAGCTGTGGCTTTGTACTTGCTGGAATTTAAAACAATGTTGGCATGCAAGATCTCAATGAAACTTATTGAATATAGAAAGTCCAAGATAGAGTGAATGTGTAGAGGACGTTTCTTATAGTGGAGAGTCTAAGACCAGAGAGCAATGCCTCAGAAAAGAGGGACTTCAATTTAGAACAAAGATGAGGAGAAATTTTGTTATCCAGAGCGTCATGAATATCTGGAATTCATTGTCATAGACGGCTGTGGAGATCAAGTCCTTGAGTATAGTTAAAGCGGAGATTGCTAGGTTCTATATGAGTCAGGGTGTCAAAGGTTACGGGGACAAGGCAGGAGAATTGGGTTGAGAAGGATAATAAATCATCCATAGTGGAATGGCAGAGCAGATTTGATGGGCCAAATGGCCTAATACTTTTCCTATGTCTTATGGTCTTGTGGGTTATTCCCAGTTACTCAGTAACCTCTGCTGTGTGAATCTCCTCAATCCCCAATGACAAGGTTCAAACTTATGCTAGTGAATCATAAGACGTATGAGAGAAGAATTAGGGCATTCAGCCCATCTAGTCTGTTCTGCCATTTGATCATGTCCAATTTGTTTTCCCTCTCAACCCCATTTTCCTGTCTTCTCACCGTAACCTTTGACACACTGACTAATTAACAACATATCAACCTCTGCTTTAAATATACCCAGTGACTTGGCCTTCACAGCCATCTGTGACAATGAATTCCATAGATTCGCTACCCTTTGGGTAAAGAAATTCCTTCTCATGTCTGTTCTAAATAGAGGCGTGTGTTTCATAATAAACTATTGGTGGTGTTCCAATGTGGCTACTTTGTTGAACTTGTGTTCCCCCAATCTTGAACATGTGACAATCAAAAGCTGTCCATTGTACTTACCTAGGGATTTCTCATCTGTGATTGTCACTGGAGTTTACATACCACCACTGGCCGACTATAATCAAGCATTTGAGATACTGCATGATGCTGTCTCCAAACAAAAAACACTCATTCTGATGCATTTCAAATCAGAGTTAAGGACCAAGTTGGCTTGTTTGAAGAAAACTCTGCCCAATTACCATCAGCATATACCATGTAGCACCAGAGGTCCCAGCATACTAGGCCACTGTCATACTAAGATAAGGAATGTCTACCATTCCATGCCTGGTCTTTATTTTGGGACATCTCATTATTTAACTGTCCTTAAACTAACTGCATACAGGCAGAGGCTAAAGAGCAAAGTTTCAGAGGTTAGGACAACAAAAAGGTGGTCACGGAAGACAGGGAAGCAGCTGTAAGATTGCCTTGAGTTGGTGGACTGGGCTGTGTTTCAGGATTTATCTGTGGACCTGAATGAATACATCATAGTTGCCATAGACATTATAAAAACAAATGTACCCCACAAAATCATTCAGAGTCTTCTCCAGCTGGAAGCCCTGGATGAAACATGAGATCCACAATCTGCTGAGGGCCAGATCAGAAGCATTCAGGTCTGGTATCAAAGTTTCAAAGTACATTTATTATCAAGGAATGTAGAAATTATACAACCTTGAGATTTGCTTGTACATAGGTAGCCACAAAGCAAGAAACCCAAAAGAACTCAATTAACGTAAAAATAAAAATAAGAGACCAACACCCAAAATGCAAGAGAAAAGAGAAAAAAAGCACAATCAGGCAAACAATTGAAGAGAACTATACAATGACCAAAAAAGTTACACGAGGTCCAGAAAGCCACCTCACAGGCAAACTGGCAATTCCAAACTAAACTTGAATCAATGAAAGATACTCGATTGCTGTGGCAGGCCTAGAATGCCAACACCTCTTATAAAGTAAAGTCAAGTGACACAGTTGACAACAGAGATTTGCTTCCTGATGAGGTCAATGCCTTCTATGCTCACTTTGACCGTCAAAACATGACGGAACCTTCATGAATTCCCGCAGACCCCAATGATCCTGTGATTTCAGTTTCTGAGGCTCACGTGTGAGCTGCCTTCAGCAGAGTGAACCCACGAAAATCATCTGGCACAGACAGGGTACCTGGCCAATTACAAAAAGCCTGTGCTGATCAATTGGCAGGGGTGTTCACTGAAATCTTTAACCGCTCGCTTTGGCAGTCCAAGGTGACCACCCGCCTCAGGCAGGCTTCAATTATACTGGTGCCTAAGAAGAACGTGGTAACCTGCCTCAAAAACATGCACTTACATTCTCAGCAGTGAAGTGTTTTGAGAGATTGGTGATGAAATGCCTTAACTTCTGCTTGAGAAATGACTTGGATCGGCTCCAATGTGCCACAGATGCAGCAGGTCCACAGCAGATGCCCCCTCATTGGCTCTTCACTCAACCCTGGAACATCTGGACAGTGAAGATGCATACATCAGGATGCTTTTTATCGATTACAGCTCTGCATTCAATACCATCTAATCTATTCAATAAGCTCCAAAAGCTTGGCCTCCATACCTCCTTTACAATTGGATCCTCAATGACAATGGCTGGGGTTTCCCGTCTTGTAAAGACACTGCCCAGAGAAGGCATGCAGAATCACTTGCAGAAAAATTTGCCAAGAACAATCATGGTCATGGAAAGACCATGATTGCCAACGTTATTATGAGATGCACATACTGAACAAAATGAATGACTTAAACAAATACGTAATATGGAATTAATTTACCCACTTTGACTATATCCTTATTAAATGCTCAATACAAAATAAACTTCAAGATGAAAGAAAATGCAGGTGCTGGAATTCAGAACAGATAGTTCAACATCACTCTATCCTAAACATATTTTATTTATATACTACCTTTATATGTTTCTTTAGTCAGAAGGTGGTGAATCTGTGGAGTGCACGGCCACAGGTGGCTGTGGTGGCCGAGTCATTGGGTATGTTTAAAACAGAGGTTGATGAATCCTTAATTAATCAGGGCATGAAAGCTTGTGGGGAGAATGCAGGAGAATGAGATTGAGGGGGAAAATAAGTCACCCATGATGGAAGGGTGGAGCAATCTAAATAGGTTGAATAGCCTATTTCTCTATGGTCTAGTGGTGTTTATCAGTGAAGTTGCAGAAAGAACACAAAAAATGTTCTTTAATCAAAATAGGCACATTAGTGCAATCAGAAATGTCTTACTGGATGATCTATTTAACGGATTTTAATTAAAGAAGGCAGCATCCATCATTAAGGACACTCACCATGCAGAATATGCGTTTTTCTCATACGACCGTGAAGGAGGAGATACAGGAGCCCAAAGAAACACACTCAGTATTTTAGAAACAGCTTCATTCCCTCCAAATAAGAATTCTTAATGATCCATAAACACATCAACACTACCTCGCTATTTTGCACCAAACTGATTCCACAACCTATGGACTCACTTTTGACGATACCACAACTCATGTTCTCAATATTATTTATTCCTTTTTATTATTATTGTTTGTTTTCTTTTTGTATTTGCTCAGTTTGTCATCTTTTGCACGTTGGTTGTTGTCCATCTTTCTGTGTAGGTTTTCATTGAATCTATTCTATTTCTACTGTGAATGCCTGCAAAAAAATTAATCTCAGTTTAGTATATGGTGACATACACGTACTTTGATAATGTTTATTTTGAATTTTGAACTACTTTTGTTTTATATTTCTTATTGTAACTTCTGGAAATATGTTTTATGTATTGTAATGTATTGAAGCTACAAAACAACATTTCACAACATACAGTACTGTGCAAAAGTCTTAGGCATACGTAAAAAAAAAATCTGTAAAACCAAGATACATTCCAAAATAATTAAATGAAACATTTCTAAATATCAAAAGAAAAATATTATAAAGAGCAGTAAACAGTAGGAAACTAAAGAAAATCAATGCTTGGTGTGTCCATCCTTTACCTCTAAAACTGCATCTGTTCTCTTTGGTACACTGTGTGCAGTTTTATTAAAAAGTCAGCTGGTGGGTTGTTTCAAGCATCTTGGAGAACTTGCCACAGTTCTTCTGCAGACTTTTGTTTTCTCACTTGCTTCTGACTCTCCAGGTAATCCCAGACAGCCTCAATAATGTTGAGGTCAGGGTTCTGTGGAGTCCATACTACCTGATACCATATAAAACACCTGGGGTGCCTAAGACTTTTACATAGTACTGTATGCCAGTGATAATAAACCTGATTCTGATTAATATAATTCCAATAGTCTATTGGTGCACTTGGGTGTCGGGGTGGGGATATGTCTCTACTGAAGGAGATGTAAGGTAATTCTTCTCTCCACTAGCCTTTAGGTCACCCATGGCAAGGTGTAGCACCTGTTTAGCCCCCTGATCAGGGTTACGTGAAGCCGTGGGAGCAGGTGATGGATGGTCATATGAGCAGCTGGTACACATCACGAGTCCTGGCTATGCCACCACTGATACCAGGCAGAAAATCTCTGAAGAGTATTGATAATGGCTGGAGTCACCTGTTTTGTAAAGACACTGCCCAGCAGAAGGTAAAGGTAAACCACTTCTGTTGAAAACTTTGTCAAGAATAGTCATGGTCATGGAAAGACAACGATTGTCCACGTTACACAGTACAGCACATAATGAATGAACTGCTATAATCGTGCACTGCTAAAATCTTATGGATTATATTGAATCCTTTCTTTAAAAGGAAATATAATAATTTGGCCAACTGAGAATTTAATACCTGGTGATTGTAAGTTCTACTTGAAGTGTTAGGCTTCAGACGTCGTGGTTGTTTTTTTTTATTTGGAGGAGTAAAAAGCCTCCATACAAAATCAGCATGCATTCAACTCTTGTACTTTTAATGTATGATGGGACTAGGACAGCAGCAGGGTCTTTTTCATCAAGAGGAGGAGGTTTCATCTCTGACGTTGAATTGACCTGTTTTCAAATAATCTACAAAAAAAAATGAAGATTAAGTCCTCTAACAAGGGCAGTTTTCAGTCTGTAACACAAAGAGAAGGATTCGGTAAAAAGATGAGAGGACAGCCGCATTGTGCCGACCCACTTAAATCTTATTTCAAATTCACTAAATGTGCTATTTGACTTGGCAAGTGAGCTGGTATGTGTATTAGATCAGCAGGGAGCCTCATCAAGGAGATGCCAAGACTGCCGCAGTCTCTCTGTACTCGACTGGCCCCAGTTAGTGACCTTAAGCAATGTGGGTGGTTCAACCCAAAGGAGAATAGCATTAACCTCGGCTTGAAGTTCAGGCAGATTTGAAGTCGCCTTTTGTACCTGATTCCTGAAATACGAACAGCATTCATCAAAACAGAATCTCGTTGGTTCAGCAATGCCTTTCCACTCGGTACTTTATAAAAGGCTGGTTCCATTAATGCTGACACATGTGAAAGAACTGAAAAGCATTAGCTTGGTTTAGGCACTTGATTTTACATCTGTAACACATTTATCTAGCACTTAAAAACTCAATTTAAGAAAATTACAACTTTCAAATTATGAAAATCTTTATTTCAAATGAACCACACAGCATTTGAAATTATGACTAGCAGTTCCAAAGGCACTGCAAATCTGAAATTAGAATAAAGAGGGTGGTTCACTATGAAGGGTTCTAAATATTATTTGTTATTTAAATATGAAATTGAAGAAAAAGAATATCTGGACAGTCTATATCACTTACATAGCAGAATATCACATAATTTTATATGATGACTGGGGCATATATTAATGTGATATGTCCTTTATATTTCAATATATATTTAATGCTTGTCATTTTGACTATATTCAACAAGTTTTGATGTATTATGCTTTGATGTGACGGAAACATGGAAAATTTTCTTTGATCCCCTGGGCTTTTCTGATGAGACATTTCAGAAACAAGTGAGCAGCAGGCTTCCATGGGATTGAACAAATAAATATACGACTTTACAAAGTAAACAGAGCAAAGAACATTGACAAGGATAAAACCTACATAGGGAAATGAGGGGTTGAAGACAGATGATGTGCATCACTGAACACCTCTACATGGAGCTCTGTCACAAGAAAGCAGCATCCATCATTAAGGACCCCTATCATCCAGATCATAAGACCATAACACCATAGGACATAGGAGCAGAATTAGGCCATTTGGACTATCAAATCTGCTCCACCATTCCACCATGGCTAATTTATTATTCCTCACAATATCCCATCAAGTCTCCTCCCTTCTTCCCATAACCTTTGACACCCTGATTAACCACAAAACTATTAACCTCCATTTTAAAAATACCCAGTGATTTGGCCTCCAGAGCCATCTGTGGCAAGGAATTCCACATATTCGCTACCCTCTGGCTAAAGAAATGACTCCTCATCTCTCTACGTCCCTTTATTCTGAGGCTGTGCCCTCTGGTCCAAGACTCCCTTACTAAAGGAAGCATCTTCTCCACATCCACTCCATCTAGACCTTTCAATATTCAATATGCTTCAATGAGATCCTCCCTCATTCTATTTAACTCCAGTTAGTACAGCTCAGCACCATCAAACGTTCTTCATTTGTTAACGCGTTCATTCCCAGAATCATTCTCATGAGCCTCCTCTGGACCCTTTCCGATGGCAACACAGTTTTTCTTAGATGATGAATCAAAACTGCTCACAATGCCTCAGGTGAAGTTTGACCAATGCTTTATAAATCTTCCGCATTAGTAATAGCCTTGCTCTTACATTTTAGTCCTCTCAAAATGAATGCTAAAGTTGTACTTGCCTTACGTACAACCAATTCAATCTTAAAACTTTAAAATTAAACTTCAGGGAATCCTGTACAAGGACTCCCGAGTCCCTTTGTCCTTCTGATTTTTGAACTTTCTTCCCAATTAGAAAATAGTCTACGTTTTTATTCCTTCTGCCAAAGTACATGACTAAATACTTCTCTACATTGTATTTCATCTGCTACATCTTTATCTCTTCTCCCAATCTGTCTAAGTCCTTCTGCAGACTCCCTGCCTCCTAAACACTACCTGCCCTTCCAACTATCTTCATATTGTCCACAAACTTGGCTCCAAAACTATTAATTTGGTCTTCCACATCATTGACAATATAACATGAAAATAAGTGGTCTTAATACTGAACCCTGTTTGACAACACTAGTCACCAGCAGCCAACCAGAACAGACCCCTTTATTCCCACTTTTTGCGACCTGCCAGTCAGCTGATCTTTTGTCAGTGCTGGTAATTTTCCTATAATACTATGTGCCCTTATCTTGTGAAACAGCCTCGTGTGCAGCAACTTGTCAAAGGCCTTCTGGAAATCCAGGGAAACAATATCCACTGGCTCCCCTTTGTCTATCTTGCCTGCTGTTTCCTCAAAGACTTCTAACAGATCTGTGAGGCAAGATCTCCCCTTAAAGAAACCATGCTGACTTTGCCTATTTTATCATGTACCTCCAAATACCGCAAAACTACATCCTTAAAATGGACTCAAGCATTCTCCCAGCCACTGATGTCAGGCAAACTGGCCGATAATTTCCTTTCTTTTGTCTCCTTCCCTTCTTAGGAATGGAGTGTCATTTGTCATTTTCTAGTCCTCCGGAACCATTTCAGAACCTAGAGATTCTTGAAAGATCATTACTAATGCCTCCACAATCATTTCAGCTAATTCTTTCATAACCCTGGTGTATAACCCATCTGGTCCAGGTAACTTACCTACCTTCAAATGTTTCAGCATCCCAAGCATCTCTCCTTAGTAATAGCAGAAGGAAGGACATACTCTCTTCTCACTGCTGCCTTTAGGAAAGAGGTACAAGAGCTTTAGGTCTCACATCACCAGGTTCAGAAACAACTATTACCCCTCAACCATCAGGCTCCTGGATAACTTCACTCACATCAACACTGAATTGATCACTGAACACAATGTATGGAGTCACTTTCAAGGGCTCTACAACTCATGTTCTCAGCATAATTTATTCTTTGATTTTTTTTTCTATTTGCACAGTTTGTCTCCTTTGTGCATTGTTTACTTGTCTGTGTTTTCCATTGATTCTATTGTATTTATTTGTTCTTCTACTGTGAATGCCTGCAAGAAAATGAACCTCATGGTTGTATATGGTGACATATACAGTACATTGACAATAAATTTACTTTGATTTTTCCCTGTAAAGAAAATCTACCTTCAATCTATTTTCTCTGAAATGAACATTGACAAAACTGTCTGAGAATGCAGAAGCTGTCTTTAATTTGTTTTTTTCTCTCCTGCGCACCCTTTAAATACGTTGGTTATGATTTTATATTTGAGTTTAGTCCCAGCTTGTGTATCACGTAGACTGCTAGGACATAATATCCATGTTCGACCCTAACCAACAGAAGGCTTCTTAGTAACACACATCAAAGTTGCTGGTGAACGCAGCAGGTCAGGCAGCATCTCTAGGAAGAGGTACAGTCGACGTTTCGGGCCGAGACCCTTCGTCAGGACTAACTGAAGGAAGAGTTAGTAAGAGATTTGAAAGTGGGAGGGGGAGGGGGAGATCCAAAATGATAGGAGAAGACAGGAGGGGGAGGGATGGAGCCAAGAGCTGGACAGATGATTGGCAAAGGGGATATGAGAGGATCTCAGGTCTTCTTAGTTTCTTTCAACTAAACTGCAACCTTAACACAATCTGGCCTTTTGTGTTTTTATTGACGCAGCTCACACAATGGATAAACATTCATACCTCATGGAACAGCAAAAGGCCAATTCACTTGGACAACCACTTGTGTGCTGTTGGCAAAAAATGGAAAAAAACAAGAAGTTATAAATATGGTCACTCATTCTAGCAGATGTGTTGTGTGAGTGGGCAGCCTAAACTAAACTTCAACATTATCGAATAGTGAGGATGGCATTTCTACCCATCTGTTTCCAATGATCTAGGCCTATGAGCAGATCTAATGATAACAATTAAAGACTTAAAGATCAGCTTTGTTTGTCACATGTACTTCGAAACTTACAGTGAAATGTATTGTTTGCTTTGAGAACCAACATAGTGCAAGGGTGGTGCTGGGAGGGGGTTGGGAGGCAGCTCACAAGTATTGCCATGCGTACAACTCCAAAGTAGCATGCCCGCAACTTACAAACCCCAAACTCTAACCCATACGTCTTTAGAATTTGGCTGGAAAGCAGAGCACCCAGAAGAAACCCATGTCATCATGGGGAGAACTTCTAAACTGCTTACAGATAAAATGGGAATTGAACCCCGATCACTTATCACCAGTGTGAGCTGCTAACAACCTTGCTACCCATAGCCACAGAACTCCAGAAGAAGAGGAGATTACAATCGGAAAGACATCCCAATGGAAACTCTTAACAGGCAGGACTGTGCTCATCCACCAGCTGAATGAATCTTCCACAAGCTTGATGACTAGGTGAGTGAACTCGGCCTTTTCTCCTTGGAGCGACAGAAGACGAGAGGTGACCTGATAAAGGTGTATAAGATGATGAGAGGCATTGATCGTGTGGATATTCTTTTTTCCCAGGGCTGAAGTGGCTAGCATAAGAGTGCACAGTTTTAAGGTGCTTGGAAGTAGGTACAGAGGAGATGTCCAGGGTAAGTTTTTTTTTACGCAGAGAGTGGTGAGTGCACGGAATGGGCTGCTGGTGATGGTGGTGGAGGCAGATACGATAGGGTCTTTTAAGAGACTCCTGGACAAGTACATGGAGCTCAGAAAAATAAAGGGCTATAGGTAACCCTAGGTAATTTCTAAGGTAAGGACATGTTCGGCACAGCACTGTGGACTGAAGGGCTGGTATTGTGCTGTAGGTTTTCTGTGTTTCTGACTAAAATAATTCTAAAAGTGTTGCATTTCTCCACATATAGTTCATTAAAAACAATTAAGAAACACTATTTCTGTAGACTGTGATTAATGAACATGTTTTTATATACAGTGGATTCCAGTTCATTGGGACGCATTGGGACCAGTACATTTCGGCCCAATTAAACAGCTTCCCCATTAGCTGAAGTTTCATGGAAATAATTAAAAAGGTGTAAAAAAGACAAATGACCATTTTACTGAGTAACAAATTGAAATACAGAACAAATTGGAATACTATCAATACTACTGGTGGTTGTCTGTTGTATCTGACATTGACAGGAAACCTGTGCAGGTAAGTTTTTAAAGTGGAAAAGGCATTGCTCTGGGGTACTTTCATTCTCTCGACCTCAGGTGTCTGGGTCCGTAATACGACTATTCATCACAACTGGAGTCTTCCTTGGTTGCATTGGATGACCATGACTTCTCTTGTGCCTCAAGATGCCCTTCGCTCTTCACAGTGTTGCAGAACTGCCTTCCTGACCATTGGATCTCACCATGAATCTCATCTGCCCAGTCCACCAGAGCTGGCTTCACACCCGAGGACAGGGATGTCCCTATCTCACCAGGGCATGAAGTCTGTCGGCTAGCATCACCTGGTTTATCCCACCTGTTGGAACAGTGTACCGGGGTTGTTGCTGTTGCATACAAAATGCTACTTGAGCTACAGGTGAGAGCTGAGTGTCTGGTGGGGACCAAAGGTGAGTGAGCTGCCTCAGCACAAATACTTAGTGTAGGTAATGGCCTGCCTTCATACAACGCTATGCACTATTACATCTTCCAAATCTTCATTTACATTGTAACATACAAGATGATTGTCAATTCTTCATAGTTGCTGAAGTACTGAAATTGTTTAATTTTTACTCCTAGCCTTCTCTGGCATCTTCAAACCTGATTGTTTGAAACCACAGTGAACAAAACAGTTCTGAATTGTCTCACTGCTTGTTCTCGCCAACTATCAGTGACCAAAATCACTGCATTTTGAACAAAAGCACATGCAACTGATGCTATTTAAGAACTATTCTCTCTAAGCACAATGTAGCATCTAATCGCCACGCAAATGCATGCGGCTGACCCTAAGTTAGAAACTGTTTGGCAGTGTCCCAAATAAATGAAGGGAGTCTCAGTAATTTTCTTGATTAGGTTTTGTTCTTTCTGAGTTGTCCCAAATAAGCTGCTGTCTTGATTAATTATTGGCACAATTAACTGGAATCAACTGTATTTTTATGGATTACAAAGAGACCACAACATAACTGATCACGTGTGTGTGTATATATATATATACACACACACACACACACACACACACATATATAGTACCTGTATTTTCATATCTTTGAGAATTTCCACAAAATTCCATCATTTTGCATCAGTATATGGTGAAGAGATGAAGGTAAAATAGAAGAATTGAGGCCACTGGAGAAGTAAGTTATTTTTTCTGGCTTATGACGAAAAGTAAAATCTGAAAATTGAAGGCTTGTATGATAGAGTAGGTAACGCAGAGATACTGAGTAATTCACAATTAGAACTAGAAATCGATCAGCAAGTTAGCCATTGCCAATTGCAAGTGTGGGGCCTTATGGTTACTGTGGTCCAGCACTCCCGAGCAGTTGTGAATACTTATTCAGACTTCAAAAAAAAAATCATGGAAGAAGGTGATGCAAGATCTCCAACCTGAAATGCTAACTCTGTTTCTCCTTCCCACAGAGCATTTCGAGCCTTTTTATTTTGAGTCACAGTGTGGTAACAGGCCTTTCCAGTACAATGAGTTTTCGCCACCCAGTTACACCGATTTAAGCAATTCACTCGGTTTGTGTTTGGACTTTGGGAGGAAACCCTGAAGAAACCCATGGGGTTATGGGGAGAACGTACAGGAATTGAACCTGGGTCATTGACACCGTAATAGCCTTATGCTAATCACTAAACTACTGTGCCTCCCATCAATGCTACCATCCGAGATTCTATTATAGATTTCCAGCATCAGAGATTTAACTTTGATTTTCGTAACAACTATCACCTTCCCATTCTCCTCCTCCCACAGCTCCATTCAGGGCCCCAAACAGTCCTTCCAGGTGAGGCAAATATTCATCTGTGAATCTGCTGGGGTCGTCGTTTGTGTCCAGTGCTCCTGACGCAGCCTTCTTTGCATTGGTAAGACCATTGTAAATTGAGGGACCACTCTGTCGAGCACATCCCCTCCAGCTACCGCAAGCGGAGCTTACTGGTGGCCAAATGTCTTAATTCCAATTCCCATTCCCATTCTGACATGTTGGTCCATGGCATCCTCTTGTGCCATCATGAGGCCATCTTCAGGGTGGAGGACCAACACCTTATAGTCTGTTTGGGTAGCCTCCAGCCTGATGGCATGAATATCGGTTTCTCCTTCCAGTTAAAAAATATCCCTATGCCTTCCCCTCTTCTACTCCCCACTCTGGCCTCTTACCTCTTCTCACCTGCCTATTACCACCTCTTAGCCCCCTCCTCCTCCCTTTCTCCTGTGGTCGACTTTCCGCTCCAATCAGATACCTTCCTCTCCAGTTCTTGACCTTTCCCACCCAACTGGCTTCACCTCTCACCTTCCAGCTGGCCTCCTCTCCCTACCCCCACCTTTTCATTTTGGTGGCTTCCCACTTCGTTTCCAGTCCTGAAGAAGGGTCTTGGCCTGAAATATCAACTGTCTATTCATTTCCGTAGATGCTGTCTGCACTTCTGGGTTCATCCAGCATTATGTGCATGTTGCTCTGGATTTCCAGCATCCGCAGAATCTCTCACGTTCATTATAGTTTGCTTGCCATTCTTATTGCCCTTGTGTTCTTTATGCACAAGGAGAGTTTATAAGAAATGTCTTACATCAATTTTAAAGTCTTGAACCCGTGACCCACACTCACTCCTAAATGATGTGAGCTTCAGTAATCTGTTAATACTATACATTTCTTTGAAGAGCTGTCAAATCAAAATATGGTACGCCAAAACACAACCTGACCTCCTGGCTCTGTACTGCCCAAACTTTGAAGACTGCTTCAAGCAGACAGTCCAAAGCAGTTGAAGACTGAACACATAAATCATCTAAAACCAGGTTCTGAATAGAACTGTGTTGCAATCGCCAGCCAGTTTAATAGCCCTTTTATCAAACTCTGCCAGAAAAACATTATCCCAACTATTGCAATGAAGTATCAGACTAGATTATGTTCTCAAATTTAATAAAGAGGGAGTGATGCTTCAGCACGTAACCTTCCAGGTTAGAAGATAAACAATTTCCAACTAAGGTATGCTGACAATCATCATTGTTGCCAATAGAAAGGCATCTTCACAAATTAGGAAGAAAAGGGAAAGACATGTCCAAAAATCAGAACCATTTATACAAAATATGGCCTTACTTGGAGAAAGAACATATATTTATCAAAACTTGGCTTTAAAAATGTATGTTATTTTTATTATTTGCTTGTAGCTCTGAGAATTGAATGATTTCCCCTTTGACCCAGTGACAGCCAATGGAGGCTTGTTTTGGCTCCATTTAAAATACTGAGAACCATGACTCTGGCCAGGCGGAGAACAAGAGGATCCCAGGAAACCAATTAATAGCTTGGATAGCGGTGCCGCCACTTGACAGCATTGTTTCCTGAAGTCCCACAGTTCTCATTCAATTTGTACAACACCGGTCACATTTCTTTTTAAAAAAATAGAGTCATTTTTGTCTCATGGAAATGGCCTTTACCCATGGTCTTACAAAGACAGGATGCACCTTGAGAATATCTAAGTAGGTTAAAATACAGAAAATTAAAATTAAAAACATCAAGATCAATATTTACTTACAGATACCGCACGTAATCTCTTTGAAAACTATTGAATGCTGAAAGGCGTCAATAGAGTGGATGTGGAGAGGATGGTTCCTCTGGTAATGGATCTAAGACCAGAGGACACAGACTCATAATAGAGGGATGTCCCTTTAAAATGGGAATTAGGAGGAATTTCTTTTGCTAGGGAGTGGTGAACCTGTGATATTCGTTGCCACAGGCGGCTGTGGAGGTCAAGTCATTGGCTATGTTTAAGGCAGAGTTTGATAGGTTCTTGATTGCTCAGGGTATAAATGGAATATGGAAGATTAGGGTTGAGAGGGAAATAGATCAGCCATGATGAAATGCCGCAGCAGACTCAAAGATCCAAATGGCCTAATTCTGTTCCTATAACTTACGGTCTTTCTTATAGAAAGAAACCATAGAAACCATAGAAAAACTATAACACAGAAACAGGCCTTTTGGCCCTTCTTGGCTGTGCCAAACCATTTTCTGCCTAGTCCCACTGAATAGAAACTTATCTTATGGAATAGGCCACTTTGGCCCTTTGAGCCCAGCAACCCCAGATTTAACTCTCATCTAATCATGGAACAACTTACAATGATTAATTAACCTACTAAATGGTGCATCTTCAGATTGAAGATTTAAGATTTATTAAAAATTTATAAAATTAAAGATTTATTAGAAACTTGAATGAGTTTCTTGGGTTTATCTTCAGGATTGCATTCCTGACAGCAGAGCATCTATTTACAGAGAGTCTGCTTCCATGATTCCATCTTGAAGGTCACTCTTGGTTCTGGAGAAGGAAAGATTTGCCGACCTCACTTGCTGTTTACAAGTTAAACACATACGATGGATTCCGGTTAATTGGACACGATGTCGCTTAATTGGCAGGAGACTGTTCTTGAACAATTTTCAACCAGCGTCAGTGGCCATTAGACACAATAGTGTACTTAGAGTGAACAGTTTTAAAATAGCATCAGTTGTGTGTATTTATGCTCAAAAAGAGTGTTTTTTTTTGTCACTGACAGTTGGGGATAAATAAACAGTAAGACAATTCCGAACGATTTTGCTCACTGCAGTTTCAAGCTTTCAGTCTTGGAGATGCCAGAAATGACCGGGAGTGAAAATGGAAGAACTTTATTACTTCAACAAGTTAGGAACTATGAAGAATTTGAAAGTTTCAACAGTCATTTTGAACATTACAATGAAAATGAAGGATTGGAGGAAGAATTGGCCTATCCAGTCCATGCTGAACTATTAATATGCTGAGTCCTATCAACCTGCAATCAGATCATAGCCCTTCATACCCCTCCCATCCATGCACCTATCCAAATTTTTCTTAATCAAACCCACGTCCATCACATTTGCTGGCAGTTCATTCCACACTCTCACCACCCTCTGAGTGAAGTTGTTCCTCCTCATGTTCCTCTTAAACATTTCACCTTTCACCCTTAACCTATGACCTCTAATTCTAGTCTCGATAGAAAAAGCTGCTTCTATTTACCCTATCAATACCCTCATAATTTTGCATACCTCTATCATATCTCCCCTCAATCTCCTGGGCTTCAGGCAATAAAGTCCTAACCTATTCAACCTTTCCTTATAACTCAGGTCCTCAAGTTCTGGCAAAATACTCATAATTATTTTCTGCACTCTTTCAATCTTACTTACAGTTTTCCTGTACATAGGTGAGCAAATCTGCACACAATACTCCAAATTAGACCTCACCGATGTCTTATAAAACTTCAACATACTCTGTAACATCCCAACTCCTTGCTCAATACTTTGGTTTATAAAAGCCTATGCGACAGCTTTCTTTATCACCCTATCTACCTGTGACACACTTTCAATGAATTATGAATCTGTATTTCTAGATCCCTCTGTGCTCCAGCACTCTTCAGTGCCGTACAATTGACAGTGCAAGTCTTACCCTGGTTTGTCCTCCCAAAGTACAACGTCTCACACTTGTCTGCATTAAATTCTATCTGACATTTTTCAGCACATTTTTCCAGCTGGTCCAGATCTGTAATCTGTACAGGGTCCATGAAATTGATGCTGCTTTGCCTCATTTCTATAGACTCTGTGCCCATCTCCTGAGTAAATACAGATGCAAAAAATCCATTTAAAATCTTCCCCATCTCTTTTCGACAACAGGTGTAGGGAAAATTTGGTGCATAAATGGCCACTTTAATCCTTTAAGTGAGCACCTAACTCCTTGAACTCACTTTGCTGGACCTTATTACTCTTCCTGACTGTGTCATTGGTACCAACGTGGATCATGACCTCAGCAATTTGACTGGTTGCATTACAGCCTGGAATAGAGTCTCCAATGCACAGGGTTGTAAGAAGAAGCGGAGGTTGTAGACTCGGTCATCTCCACAACTCACCCCACCATCAAGAACATCACGAGGCAGTACCTCAAGAAGCTGGCATACATCTTTAAAGACTCTTACCATTTGTGACGTGCCCTCTTCTCAGTACAACCATCAAGGTGGAGAAAGAAGCACCTGTAGAAGCACACTGAGTGATTGAGGAGAAGATTCCTCCACTCCAGCTGGCCAGTCAATGAATCTGCAAACACTACTTTCTGAGGAAGCCGAACAAAGCCGGACTTTACACATCCATACTCACATCATTCTACGGAGAGCATCCTAACAAGCTGCATCAGTGTATGGTATGGAAACTGCACTGCAGCAGACCAGAAGCCTCTACAAGGAGAAGTCAAAACTGCCCAACACATCACTGGCATCAGCCCACCCACCATCAAGGTGTCAGTACCTCCAGTTGAACTCTGTCTTTTTGTGTGTTTCCCCCAGCTATCAGTCTGTCGTTTTGTATTGCCATGTGCCCATCTCCTGCTCTACTCCGGCCCCTGTATTACTGAGTACTCTGTCTCTCACCTGTTTCCCATTATTACCTGTATTGCTGCCACCTGTGTCTCATGGTGCTCCACCTATCATTTGCCTCTCCGTTTATTGTTCAGTGTATTTCAGTCCTGTGTTTTGTCAAGGTTGTTGCCAGATTGGGCCAGTGAATTTTCCTTAGCCTTTCCTGCATTCGTATCTGTACTCTAAGTCTGACTGAATATTGACTCTGCCTATTTCCCAATTCCAAGGACAGAAAAGGGCCAGTAAGATCATAAAGGATCCCACCCACCCTGCTCATGGGCTGTTTGTCCCACTCCCATCAGGGAGGAGGTGACGTAGCTTCTGTAACAGGACCACCAGACTCAAAAACAGTTATTGTCCCCCAGCAATAAGGCTGATCAACAACTCTATGTACTAACCCACTACCCACCTCCCCAATCCCCTAACCACCACTATCAGTCACCTTATGTACAGACACTCCTGTGCCTAGCATTGCTTTATGGAAATACTGTACAATCAACCTATGTATTGAAGCTATCTTATGTACAAACTTTCTATTTATATTTATTGTGTTTTTTTATTACTGTGTTCTTATTGTGTTTTTTTTTTGTGCTGCATTGGATCTGGAGTAACAATTATTTTGTTCTCCTTTACACTTGTGTACTGGAAATGACATTAAACAATCTTGAATTGAATCTGAAAAAGGTTTAGTAGCTTTCCACTGGCCCTGTTGAATATCTGCAATCCAATGAAAAGCTTGTTGGAGATGAGAAACTAAATGGAAAAGCAATGTTTCCCAGCAACATGTTTCTGGTCATGGTAGCAGTGTGAGAGCCTACTCCTACACAAGGAAAAATCCATCCTTGCTGGTCCCAACTGCTCAGCCAGAGCACAGGGAAACCACATGTACACAAACAGTATTCAGCAAGCAGCTGTAGCTCCTCCAGCTGCCACATTCCAGCCAAATCACTGGTACTTTTTTGATTCAATCTATAACCACTCTGTCTCCTCAGAGCTCTTCTCGTTAACTAATTTGGTGTTATCTGCAAATAAAATCAATTCTCATTGGAAATCGGCCCCCAAATAGCCCGTGTAAATGCAGAACAAGTGGTGATCACAAGCCCCAGAGGAAACCTACACAGTAATTCCTGGTATCCAATCCAAACTAACTCTGTAAAAATAGCCTTTTTATTTCCTATTAATTACCACGAAATTTCTCTACTTTGAGCTTTTACTAATTATTACTTCATCAGATCAACATCTAATGTAAGCATTGTTTTTCTGTTACGTTGCCTTTCTCAATCACTGTGCCTCTACTGCCCTTGCAGTGCGTATGTACAAAAGTATGCACTAAGCTAAACACCTTCTCAAAAATCACCCGAGACAGAAAATTCTTCAGTGCTTTTAATACATGTAAAACTGGAAAAAGTAAAATACATATTAACTTCAATACTGAATTGCCGTGCGCCAAAATATACTAATACTGTCTATTACTTTTGGAATTGTAGGAAATGATATAAAAAGTGAGCTTAAATAGGGGAAATCATGTTCATTGAAAATGAACTACACCTCTAGAGGCTAGAAGAGTGCATGAAACTGAATGTGTGACTGTGAGAATCTTAATCACTCCCATCTTTGGATTTTCAAATTTATATTAATTAAAGGAAGTTCTCAATCAAAATGACTGCCCTATCTTCACCTTCCTTCATCTTTTCACAAATATTTTTCTCTGTATGTACATACATGGAGGGTAGCATACTCCAACTCTCTTCATCTCGTATGCATTCAGTGACCGCTTTATTGCAAAGATCTTCATTGGCCACCCATTTCAATTCTACTTCCTATTCTGATATGTCAGTCCATGACCTCCTCTACTGCCACAATGAGGCCACGCAAGTTGGAGAAGCAACACTTTAAAAAAAAATAAATATGCAATACATATGAAGAACATGAGATGTAGAATCCTTACGAGCGAATCCACATAAGGCGGAATCAGTTGCGTGCTGGAGCGAGTGAAGTTGAGTGATGTTATCCCTTCTGGTTCAAGAGCCTGATTGTTGAGGAGTAAAAACTGTTCCTGAACCTGGTGCAATGGGACTTGAGACTCCTAATGTCATTTAATCATAAGACATCAACAGAACATATTAGTTGTAATGTGTGATGTCATATTAATTTGAAGAATAACTGAGGTGACCATTCACTTCTAGGCATCAATAATTCTATGCACAATTTGTAGAAAGTGGAAGTACTGAAAGATCTGTTAAGGAATCATCAAGCTGAAATGTCAATTCAAATTTCAAAGCTCAGACTAATTTAGTATCAAGTACATATATGTCACCATATACTACCCTGAGATTCAGTTTACATCATACAATCAATGAAAGACCACACACAAGATAGACAAAAACCAGTGCTAAAGACAACAAACTGTGCAAATACAAGAAGTACAGACTCAGAATCTAGTTTAAAATCACTGGCATATGTCATGAAATTTGTTAATTTATGGCAGCAGTACAGTGAAATGCATGATAAATCAATATAGTTACATTAAGTACAAATCTGTCTATTAAATAGTTAAATTAAAATAAGTATTGAGGTAGTGTTCATGTGTTCAATGTCCATTCAGAAATCTGATGGCAGAGGGGAAGAAGCTGTTCCTGAATTACTGAATGTGTGCCTTCAGGTTCTGTACCTCCTTCCTGGCAGTAGCAGTGAGAAGAGGGCACGTCCTGGGTGGTGGGGGTCCTTAGTGATAGATACACACCTTCCTGAGGCACCACTCGTCGACGATGTCTTGGATACTACAGAGTCTGCTGCCCATGACCGAGCTGACTAATTTTAAAAGTTTCTGCAACTTACTTCAATCTTGTGCAGTAACCCCCACTCCCTACGAGACAGTGATGCAGCCAATCAGAATGCTCTCCATAACACATTTGTAAAACACAGAAACATAGAAAACCTACCGCACAATACAGGCCCTCTGGCCCACAAAGTTGTGCCGAACATGGCCCTACCTTAGAAATTACTAGGCTTACCCATAGCCCTCTATTTTTCTAAGCTCCATGTACCTATCCAAAAGTCTCTTAAAAGACCCTATCGTATCCACCCCCACCACTGTTGCCGGCAGCCCATTCCACACACTCACCACTCTCTAAGTAAAAAACTTACCCCTGACATCTCCTCTGTACCTACTCCCCAGCACCTTAAACCTGTGTCCTCTTGTGGCAGCCATTTCAGCCTTGGGAAAAAGCCTCTGACTATCCACACGATCAATGCCTCTCATCATCTTATACACCTCTATCAGGTCACCTCTCATCCTCCGTCACTCCAAGGAGAAAAAGCCTCTCATCATCTTATACACCTCTATCAGGTCACCTCTCATCCTCCGTCACTCAAACTGTTTCCATAAGGCATGCTCCCCAATCCAGGCAATAAAAGTTTTGGTGAGTTTCAGTTGACAAACCAAATCTTCGTAAACACTGAATGAAATATTGCCAGTCTTCCCTTCTTTATAACCACATGTTGGTGAGGTGGAGATGTCATTTCTCATCCAGACAGGCTGTGGTCTTCTGTTTAGGAAGTCGAGGATCTCGTTGTAGAGGGAGGTATAGAGGCCTAGGTTCCCTAGCTCTCTGATCAGGATGGTAGGAATGATGATGTTAAATACCGAGCTATAGTCAATAAACAGCATCCTGACACGCGTATTTGCATTGAACTGTTGATCCAAGGCTGCGTGGAGAGCCATTGAGATCATGTCTGCTGTAGACCTATTGTGGCCTTCATGAGTCTGTTTGTATACACAGCCATTGGCCAAGCAGCATTTATGTTGAAAGAAATACCTCAACTATCAGGGAGAAGGTACAGAAGCATCAGGACTCACACCAAATAGTAGTTGTAGTAGTAGTAATAATAATAAAATAAATAAATAATAGTGAGAACATGAGATGAAGAGTCCTTCAAAGTGAGTCTATAGGTTGTTGGGTGAATGAAGTTAGCCCCTCTGGTGCAAGGGTCTGATGGATGAAAGGTAATAAATGTTCTTGAACCTGGTAGTGTGAGTCCTGATGCTCCTGTACCTTCTTCCTGATGGTTGAGGTGTTTCTTTCAACACGATTGCTGCCTGGCCAAGTAGCCTCATGATTTATTATGCTCCTACATATGTCCTTGTTCCTCCCACTGAGACTACCCTACCTAGCAAACCCATCTTTTTAACTCTAGCCTCACACAAGGCAATCTATAATGTCCAATTAACCTACTAACCAGTACGTCTTTGGGCTGTGGGAGGAAACCAGAGCACCTGGAGGAAACTCACACACTCACAGGAAGAACATTCAGACTTCTTACAGAGGACACCAGAACTGAGCTCCAAACTTTGACACTCCAAACTGCTATCATATCGAGTTACCCACAACACTACTGTTATCCAACAAAAATACTGGCTTAAGTAATACACACAAAATTCTGGAGGAACTCGGCAGGCCAGGCAGCATCTATGGGAAAAAGTAAGCAGTCAACATTTCGGGCTGAAAGCCTTCATCTGAACTAAAAAAGAGATGAGAAGTTAGAGTATGAAGTTGGGGAAGGGGAGGAAGAAGTACAATATAGTAGGTGATAGGTGAACCTGGGGGGGGGGGGTGGGTGGTAATGATGTAAAGAGCTGGGAAGTCAAATGTTAAAAGAACTAAAGGGCTGAAGAAGAGGAAATTTGCTAAGAAAGGACGGGACGTGGAGAACTGGAGGAGCACCAGAGGGAGGTGATGGGCAGGTAAGGAGGTAAGGTGAGAGTAGGAAATGGGAATGGGGAATGGTGAAGTAGGAGAATTATTCCCAGAACCTATGGACTCATTTTCAAAGACTTATCATCTCATGTTTTTGATATTTATTACATATCTGTTAATTTTTAAAATTTCTTTTTTGTATTTGCACAGTTGTTGTCTTTTACACATTTGTTGTTTGTCCATCCTGTTGGCTGCAGTCTTTCATTGATCCTATTGTATCTCTCGGACTTACTGTGGATAAGCACAAGAAATCTAATCTCAGCATTGTATATGGTGACATATATGGACATTGACAATAAATTTACTTTGAACTCTGAACGTTGCCCTTTGCATATTGGTTGTTTGTCTGTCTAATCAATTTATTTATTTATTGAGATGAAGCGGGGAACAGACCCATCCCAACATTTGAGCCACGGCACCCAGCAATCCCCCAATTTAACCCTAGTCTAATGGAGGGACAACTTACAATGACAAGATTAATATACCAACTGGTATGTCTTTGGACTGTGGAAGGAAACCGGAGAACCTGGAGAAAACCTACAAGATCACGGGGAGGATGTGTATACTCCCTACAGGCAGAGGCGGGAATTGAACCCGCTTTTCTATACCATAAGGCGTTGTGCTACCCACTACGCTACCATGCCTCCCTTTGTGTTTGTATCCACTGTGAATATCTGCCAGAAAGTAAATCACAGGACAGTTGTATATGTGGTTTGATAATAAACTTCCTTTGAACTTTGAGCATTCTTTGCCATTATCTACTATAACATGTTTGCTTTTGTAGCAGTAAGGGTAACACTTTACAGTGGCAACAATCAGTGACTGAGGTGCAATTCCTACTGCTCTCTGTAAAGAATTTGTGTAGTCTCCCCATGACCTTGTGGGTTTCCTCCGGGTGCTCCAGTTTCCTCCCACAGTCTAAAGACATACAGGTAAGAGATAGTAAGTCGTTGACATGCTATGCTGGCACAGTGACCAAGAAAATAGTGGGATATCTTTACTGCAAAAATTCATTTCATTCAAAGCAGGAAAAATAAGGACTTATTTTGAATTTGTAAGCACAGGAATTAATTAGTAGGCAGCCGTCGATCCCAGGGGATCATGGGTTTGTGCCTGTGGTGGACTGTATCCTCTCTGGGGCACAAGCCTGGCTGGGAAGATTTGAAGAACCGGCTGTCGCCCATGCAGTGGGATCCTCCTCTCCACATCACTGATGTAATCCAAGGGAAGGGCAAGCGCCAATACAGCTTGGCACCAGTGTTGTCACAGAGGTTGCCAGAGTGAAGTTGTAAACAATATCAAACTGCCTTAGGGAGCCCGGCTCCAGATTTCTCTCTTGGGGTTTACTCCTGAAGCCTTTCCCATGGGTGGGTATGGCCGCAAGGCAGCGGAGTTTTAAAATCAGAGTTTTCCTTCTCCACGGGAATTTATAATCTGGTGTCATTAACAATAGCATTATTGATTAGAATTTTAATAGAGATGTTAATCACTAAGAATAAGGATGTGTTTTAAAGGAACATAATAGTCTATAGCACAGATACTAATGAAAATATTTTGCCTTTTTATCCTTCAGGGTTTTCTTTTGCCATTCAGAAACTTAGTCCACCTTCTTTCTATAACATATCACTGAAAACCTTTAATTTGTGGATCATTCAAGGACCACTGTGTTAAAAAGCTAGACCAAGTGTTTGATGTTCTGACAAACCACAAGACATTTCGATGATACAATTACACATTACAAAACTCATTTCTGACTCAAAATAGAACACCAGTGACATGAAGGCTGACATGATATGAAAGTGGATGATATGTGCTTTTTCTGGGGTTAGACTCATATTGTGAGCACATTAGCATTTTCAGCAGGGAATTTATCCATGTGAGGACTCAAAGAACTGAATGGAATTTTACCCAGTCTAATACCTTGATTAATTGTCGCTTTTCCTTCCTTTTAATTGCTGACATCTGTAAGTAACATTTTGTACAGAATGCTCAGCTTTGCAAGAGAGTGGGGGGAAACCAAAGTGCTAGGAACAACAATCATGCTTGTCATTGGTGACATAACGTTGGAAACTGTAAAGAAAGTGATTTGAGTATCTGGACTATAATGCATTGCACATTTGTGGGGCATGGAGCACTCTCCTCTAGCTCAAATAAACACAGCTGGGATTAAAGAAGGAAACACATTTGAAGGACAACATACTAAAATATGTTGAGAAGATAATCCTGATAATTAAATTATGTCTGTACTTTAATGTTTCTGAATACTTTTAATATCAATGTCAATATTCTTCTCATGACAACTAATGTTCTCCTTCTTTCATGAAGTAAAAATAAGAGTTCAATTTTCAGGATTTTCCAGTGTGATGTCTAAATGTAGCCTCAAAAGCACTTAGAGAAATGTTTCTGCTCTTTCTTTCTCTTCACTTTCAGAGCAAAAATATTGGTTAATATTTATGAAGCAGACACCATCAACTCTGGCAAAGATTCAACATCAAAACATTAATGTAATTTTCTCTTCTGCTCACCTGCCTATCACCTCCCCCTGGGTCCTCTCCTCCTTCCCTTTCTCCCATGATCAACTCTCCTCTCCTATCAGTTTCCTTCTTCTTCAGCCCCTTACCTCTTCCACCTAATCACCTCCCAGCTTCTCACTTCATCCATCCTACTCCAACCACCTACCATAGATGTTATATGACCCGCTGAGTTCCTCAGTATTTTACATTTGTTGCAGAGGATATGGCTTTAAGGTGAGAGGAAGGAGTTCTAAAGAACTGGGATTTAAGCTTGTTTTACAGAGAGTGATTAATATCAGAAAAATGACCGAGGAAGTGGTGCAACCAAATTTAATTACTACACTTAAGAGGCATTTAGACCATAAGACATAGTAACAGAATTAGGCCATTCGGCCCATTAAGTTTGCTCTGCCATTCCATCATGGCTGATTTATTATCCCTCTCAACCTCATTCTCCTGTCTTCTGTCCGTAACCTTTAACATTCTTACCAATCAAGAATGTTTCAATTTCCACTTTAAATATACACAATGACCTGACCTTCACAGCTGTCTGTAGCAGTTTACTTCACAGATTCACCATCCTCTGGCTAAAGAAATTCCTCCTCATCTCTCTTCTAAATGGATGTCGGTCTACTCATTCTGAAGCAGTGCCCTTTGGCCTATTCGCCCCCCCCCCGCCCACTATAGGAAACATCCTTTCCACATGCACTATATCTAGGCCTTTCAATATCTGATAGGTTTCAATGAGTCCCCCCGCCCACCCTTCAACATTCTGGTGAGTACAGGCCCAGAGCCATCAAATACGCCTCATATGTTAACACTTTCATTTCTGGGATCATTCTCGTAAACCTCCTCTGGACCTTCTCCAATACCAGCACATCTTTTCTGAGATTAGAGGCCCAAAACTACTCGCAGTTCTCCAAGTGCAGTCTGACCAATACCTTATAAAGCCTCAGTTTGCTTTTTTCCCCTTCTACCAATGTGCATGACCATGACCATGTACGTCCCTACACTAAGTTCCATCTGCCGCTTCTTTGCCCATTCTCCCAATGTGTCTCGGTCCTTCTGTAGACTCTGATTCCTCAACACTACCTGCCTCTCCATCTATCTTCATATTGTCCACAAACTTGGTCACAAAGTAATCAATTCCATCATCCAAATCATTGACAAATATATATAGAAACATAGAAACAAAGAAAATAGGTGCAGGAGTAGGCCATTCGGCCCTTCGAGCCTGCACCGCCACTCATTATGATCATGGCTGATCATCCAACTCAGATCAACATAAAGAGGCTGTTGCTACGCAGACCCCAAAGGAACACCACTGGTCAGCAGCATCCACCCAGAAAGATCCCCTTTATTTCCACTCTTTACCTCCTGTCAGTCAGCCAATCTTCTGTCCATTTTAGCACTTTTCCTGTAATGCCATGGGCTCTTATCTTGTTACGTAGCTTCATGCAGCATCTTGTCAAAGGCCTTCTGAAAATCCAAGTAAACAGATACCTAAACAGGCCAGGTAAAGAAGGCTACAGTTCTAATGTGGACACTTATCACCTCCCAGCTTCTCAATTCAACCCCTACCCACCTACCCATCTTCCCACTCACATGGTCTCCCCAGCTACTTGCCAGCTTGTACTCCTTCCTCTCCCCTACCTTCTTATTCTGGCTTCTTCCCCCTTCCTTTCCAGTCTTTCTGAAGGGTCATAGTCATATAAATTCACTTCTTATTCTTCTGTAATCCCAGAAAGACAGAACCTACCTGCCCAACCTCTCTTGATATGACAACTTTCTCATCCCAGGAATTAGCGTGACAGTCCTTTGGACCGTCTCCAAAGCAAGAATAAGCCTTTTTTTTTCCAGGTAAGGTGATCAATACTTTCCTCCAATCACCCTTTCATCAAGCAGGTAAAAATGTATGTCACAGGAACATCCGATTCACAATCATCACTGTCTTACATGACATGAAGTCTGCTGTTTGGAGCAGCACAACAGCTCATAGCAAAAACATAAAAATTACTATGAGTAATAAAGTAAATTGTGCAAACGATAATAGACAGTGGTTAATGAAGTGTTTAGAAATCTGATGGCAGAAGGAAAGAAGCTCTTCCTGTAATGTTGAGTGTGTGTCTTCAGGATTCTGTATCTGCTCATTGCTGGTAGCATTGAGAAGAGGGCATGTGCTGGATGGGTGGGGGGAATCCTTACTAATGGATACCACCTTCCTGAGGCATCTCCTTTGGAAGCTGCCTTCGATGGTGGGGAGGGTTCTGCCTGTAGTTGAGGGTTGAGTCTAGTCTTTGAAGCCCCTCAGCCTTTCTTCGCCATTCAGTCAGGTTGGAGCTGATCAGACTGTTGGTTTGATGGCCATTTCCTCCCTGATTCTCCTTCCCCTTGAATTCCCCTTTGGATTAAAAATCTATCTGAGCCTTGATTACACCTTATAACTCAGTATTCACAGCATTTGCAGCATAAAACATTCACGCCTGCCGTGAGAAGAAATTTCTTCTTGCTTTGGTCTTGGAACAAGTGCTTCATTTTCCAATTATTTATTTAGCGATAGAGCATGGAATAGGCCCTCCAGCCCTTTGAGCTGCACTGTCCAAAACCTCTGACAATTTTGATTTAGCTCTAACCTAATCACAGAACAATTTACAATGACTAATTAACCTACGAACTGATAGGTCTTTGGACTGTGGGAGGAAACCGGAGCACCCGGAGAAGCTCTAAGCATTCCATTGGAAGGCCGTGCAGGCTCCTTAAAGATGATGTCAGAATTGAACTCTGAACTTCAGCATTCTGCGCTGTAATAGCATCTGACCACCAGGCTACCATGGCATCCCTTTCTGTGGCAGTTTCCCAAACTCCTTCATCTGGTGCACTTGCATTTGTGTGGATGAGCATCAGGAAGGAAAACAGGCTACTGGGAACAAAAGTCACAGGAAAAGACCTTGACAGTGCAGCATTGTAAGCCAGCTGACAGCTTATTGGCAGCCAGGTTTACATCTCCCCTGAGTTTTCCATTGATCAGTCAGCAGAGACACAAGACAAGCTGCCGGTTAGTTATGATCCATATTATACATCTCAAGTCGTCAAAAGCTACTCCACCGCTGTGCTGTTGTGCTTCTGTTCCAAATGAGGGAGGCTTTACTAATCAAAGAATTAATACAGGAGAGCATGCACAAGCCGGGAATCATTAAACAGACTTTAAGAATCTCAATTGAGGATTCCACAGCCTGGATTAGTTAGTGCACACGTTACAACAAGCCTGTCTGTGTCAGCAAAACGGTGATGGCTTGCTGTGGATGTCATAACTTGGCAGAGGACAAAAGCATTTCATTTGGTAATGCACCACAGTTGAAAATTGTGGGACGGGACAAAAGAGACACATTGTCAAACATTGATCAATGAATTTTTTCTCTCTCTACTCATTCAATTAAACAGATGCAGCTGCCAATAACAATATCAAAGTCTAAATTTAAAATTGCAGTGCTGATTTTATAAGGCTACATCAGACTGATTTAACATTGCAGAGACCTACAATACTTTATTAATCTTCATGAACGTTCGGAGCACTACTGAATTGGGTAGAGCATTTTTATTAATTTGACTTGACTCCCACCAGAATTGACTGAATGTAACTTTCTTCTCAAGGTTAAAAGAATTTTATATCCAGTGTCTTCAATTTGTTTGCCCTATACTAAGGTTACATCATGAGAGTGGTAACTGGCATTTTGAAGTCATAAAGAGTCTAACCAGTTTCAACTTTAAGACCCAAAAACTTGGACTTATAATCAGTGGAAGTAGAGGTGTTTCACTCACTTAAATAAAACGACCACTGTGTTGTAAACACTGTCAGATTCACACCACAAACTGCTGGAGGAACACAGCAGATCAAGCAGCGTCTAAAGAGAGGAATTAAGACCTGGGGTTTCAAGCTGAGACCCTTCAACTGGACTGGAAAGGAAGAAGAAAGAAGCCAGAATAACAAGGTAGGGGAGAAGGGGAGCAAAATATTTACATTTATAGTACTGTGCAGAAGTCTTAGACTCATATTTATAGCTTGGGCACCTAGGGCTTTTGCACAGTACTGTATTTGTCAACGTGAAGCAGAAAGCGAGTTTGTTAATCTGCTGGGATCAAGGGATGATGGGAATGGTGAGGGTGGGGTGCTGCAGAAGAGATGAGGGGCAGGTGGCAGAGAAGGAGTGCCAGGGAAGAGGGAACAGGGGATGGGGTGAAGGTGGCAGGGGGTGCAGACACACCCAGCCATGAGACACCAGGCAAGGTCATTTGATTCCAAAACAATTAGTTTATTGATTATTACAGAATGTCTCTCTGGTGCTTTTGGCTCACTCCCCTCTCCCTTTCTCTTTTCCCAACCTTGATTCCTCTCTCCTGCGCCCTTCCCACTCTCAGTCCACAATAGAGACCCATATGGTAAGACTCTTAGCAGTGTGGAGGATCAGAGGGATCTTGAGGTGTGAGTCCATAGGACACTCAAAGCTAGGTTAATTCTGTGGTTAAGAAAGGATACGGTGCGTTGGCCTTCATCAATCGTGGGATTGAGTCTAGGAGCCGAGAGGTAATGTTGCAGCTATATAGGACCCTGGTCAGACCCCACTTGGAATACTGTGCTCAGTTCTGGTTGCCTCACTATAGGAAGGATGTGAAAACCATAGAAAACGTGCAAAAGAGATTTACAAGGATGTTGCCTAGATTGGGGAGCATGTCTTATGAGAATAGGTTGAGTGAACTTGGCCTTTTCTCCTTGGAGCGGCGGAGGATGAGAGGAGACCTGACAGGGATGTACAACTTGATGAGAGGCATTGATCATATGGATAGTCAGAGGCTTTTTTCCTAGGGCTGAAATGGCTAGCATGAGAGGGCACAGTTTTATGGTGCTTGGAAGTAGGTACAGAGGAGATGTCAGGGTAAATTTTTTTTACACAGAGCGTGGTGACTGCGTGGAATGGGCTGCGAGCGATGGTGGTGGAGGCGGATACGATAGGGCCTTTTAAGAGACTCCTGAATAGATACATGGAGCTCATAAAAATAGAGGGTTGCGGGTAACCCTAGGTAATTTCTCAGGTAAGCACAGGTTCAGCACAGCTTTGTGGGCTGAAGGGCCTGTATTGTGCTGTAGGTTTTCTATGTTTCTATATCAGAATCAAGTTTATCATCACTCACGTATGTCATGATTTTTTTGTGTGGCAGCAGTCAGCACAATACCTAAAATCTTTGTACATTATTATACATTTCTTTTTAATAAGATCATTCAGGATTAAAGATTGTTTGATTTAATTTCCAGTACAGAGGTAGGTGTAAAGCAGAATGAAATAATCGTTATTCTGGATATGATGAACATAAGAAAAAGTACACAATAATTACAAAAAGCCACAATAAATATAAATACATTAGATAGTGCGCGTGTGTGTATATATATATATCGACTGAGCGTCCATAAGGTGACACTAGGCACAGGAAGGACTGGACTTAAGGTGACTGACAGGAACAAACTCATTCATAAGGCCAGTGATGTTGTGGGGATGGAACTGGACTCTCTGATGGTGGTGTCTGAAAAGAGGATGTTGTCTAAGTTGCATGCCATCTTGGTCAATGTCTCCCATCCACTACATAATGTACTGGTTGGGCACAGGAGTACATTCAGCCAGAGACTCATTCCACCGAGATGCAACACAGAGCGTCATAGGAAGTCATTCCTGCCTGTGGCCATCAAACTTTACAACTCCTCCCTTGGAGGGTCAGAAAACACTGAGCCGATAGGCTGGTCCTGGACTTATTTCCTGGCGTAATTTACTATTACTATTTAATTATTTATGGTGCAGCTGTAACGAAAACCAATTTCCCCCGGGATCAATAAAGTATGACTGTGACTATGACTATGATAAAGTAGTGGTGGTTGGGGTATGGAGGGGTGCGTTAGTGGGTGGACGTTTCGATCAGCCTCGCTACTTGGGGAAAGTAACTGCTTTTAAGTCTGGTGGTCCTGGCATGGATGCTACATAGCTCACGACTTTCAATATTCTGAAATCTCTATCCTAGATTAATCTTGACCATGCATCGCCACCTGGCTTCACCTACCAACTTGTCCTCCTTCCCTGCTCTCAATGGTCTGGAACTGGTGAACATCACAGAATCATTTTGTTTTATAATCCCGCTCCAGCTCTTAGGTCTTCTTCTGTCGGTCTCTTAAATTTAAACAATCTCCCTCAAAAGATAACTGACAGGTCAGATATTTTGAACTACGCTTCCAAACTGTGGAATTCAATACCTAAAACTATAAGGGATGCAGACTCAGTTGGTACTTTTAAACACCAGTTTAAAACCTATTTATTTAACCGTGCTTTGAACTAACATTGTTTTGTCTTTCATTTTCATGTTTGCTCTTTATCCCATTGTAAAGCATTTTGAACTACATCATTGGTATGTAAAGTGCTCTATAAATCAAGTCAATAAGTTTATTGTCATTTAATCATATGCATCTATACTGACAAAGGAGACAATGTTTCTCTAGACCAGGGTGTAAAGCACAGTAATACACATATAACATGCTCTAATTTAGAAAAGTAAGAATTATATTTACAAAAGAATTATGCATAAATAATCAAAGTAAAGTGAATAAATTAGATATTGTAGATACAGAACAAATAAACTGGTGAAATTATTATCATTACATATATTAACTGTGCAGCATTGTTTGGGCGATTGCTTTACAGCACAGTCTGTAAACCATTTGTATGTTCTGTCCAGGTGCCCTGGTTTCCTCCTACATTCCAGTTAGGGCTAGGGTTAGTACATTGTGGGTACGTTACATTGGGGCTGGAAACACGGTGACACTTGCAGGCACAAATCCTTGCTGATTTGATTTGACGCAATCGACATATTTCACTATATGTTTTGATATACAAGTGACAAATACGAGGGGTGATTGATCAGTTCATGGCCGAAGGTAGAAGGAGTCAATTTTAGAAAACCTAGCACATTTATTTTTCCTACACTTAGTCCAGCGGTCATGGAGCATACGGATCCCTTCTTTGTAGAAGTCGACATCTTGGACCTCCAGAAGGTGGTCCACAGCAGAGATGATTGATAAGTTTGTGGCCTAAGGTAGAAGGAGGTGAGTTATTAACTTCAAACTTTCCGCATGTTCACTCAAAGAGTTGAGCTGCACGTGCATGTAACAAGAGCTGTATGACTCATCGCCTTCTACCCAAGGCCACAAACTTATCAATCACCCCTGCTTTGGACCACCTGACAGTCCAAGACGCTCTCGTTACATGCACGTGCAGTTCAACTCTTTGAGTGATAATGCAGAAAGTTTGAAGTTAATAATTCATCTCCTTCTACCTTAGGCCACGAACTTATCAATCACCCCTGCTGTGGACCACTTCTACAAAGAAGGGATCCGTATGCTCCACGACCACTGGACGAAGTGTGTACATGTAGGAGGGGACTATGTTGAAAAATAAACATGCTAGGTTTTCTAAAATTGACTCCTTCTACCTTAGGCTACAAACTTATCAATCACCCCCTTGTAAAGTTCATCTTTAATCTTACTCTTTAATCTTTCCTGATGTAAATTCACTTTTGTATGTTACCTTCTCACTCAGTCAAGTTCTGGAAACATTGAGAATTTCAGCCACGTTCAAGTTTATTGTCACTCAACCTTATGCCTGTATACCGCCAAACCGAACAATGTTCCTCCAGATCAAGGTTCACAATACAGTACATATAACTCACACACAACACATAAAGTAATATTAACATTAGTACCTTAACAAACAATAAGGTGCATATACAACACAGTTAAAAACAGTGCAGAGGAATGTCCAATCAATCTGATTCTTTGTAACGTTAGAACATTCAACGTTGTCAAGTTATCCTCAATCCAAAGTTTTACATAATCTGTTTAATCATAATTTTATCGATTTAATCTTTGTGTAACTTTACAAAAGATGACAACACATTTTCTATTGTCCTGCCTATTGACAAGGGTTCTGCCCTCATCAATCCAGACAATTTGCACTGTGCACCATTAGCATTCCGACAACGGCTAATCTTGCAAAACGGGCAAACAAGCACCACCTCGACTTACATTGGCACACTTTGCAAAATGTAATCGGAAGATCCAATTGAATTATTGTGCAAATAAGTAGGTAGACTCAATTAGCACGATCTCTGAATTGGTTCTTACTATTACATTTATTTAAGGAGACTATTGTATGTATTTATTTTGTATTCCAGAAGTTCTATAATCAGTGGATGGCATAGAATTGAATTTGATTTCTGTTTACTTGCTGTGACTGAAAACTATCACAGCAAGTTAATGGTATCAAGTAGTAATTAGTTTGAACATCTCCATCAAATCTGCTTCTGAACTTTCTCTGTTCCAAGACAAACAACCCCGGCTTATTTATTCTTTTCACATTACAACATTTATGCATTCCTAAATAATCTCTGCAATTTTTCTAGGGTTTTGACATATTCCTCAGAGTATATTGTCTAAAAATGACCTCAATACTCTTATGAGGCATGTGAAATTGAAGGCTCAATTTATTGTCATATTTGTGTAAAATCAGATCCTTTGGCCATTACATTTAATATTTAAAATTAATTTCAAAACCTTGGGAAAATTATAATAACCAGCTTTCACTGCGGATCATGGACTCTTAAGAATACTAGAACTAGAGGTTATAGGTTAAGGGTGAAAGGTGAAATATTTAAGGGCAACCTGAGGAGGATCTTCTTCACTCAGAAGGTGGTGAGAGTGTGGAATGAATTGTTAGTGGCAATGGTGGATGAGGATGGCAACATTTAAGAGACATTTAGGTGAGTACGTGGATGGGAGGCGTATAAAGGTCTATGGTCCAGGTGTGAGTCGATGGGACAAGGCAGAATAATATTTCAGTAAGGACTAGAAGGGCTGAAGGGCCTACTTCAGTGCTGTAGTACTCTATGACTCTCTGTATAACTGTATCATGACAGTGGTGGGAATCATTACCAACAATGAAGAGCGCGAGGCCCGGTGCCAGGCAACTAACCTCTTCCTCAAAGTACATACATACCACTATATACAACCCTGGGATTCATTTTCTTTCAGGCAATCACAGTAAATACAAAAACACAATAGAACAATGAAAGGCCGTACCCAGCAGAATGGATAAACAGCCAATTTGCAAAAAGAAGTGAACCCATACAAAAAGAAAGAGAAGAAATAATAATAATAATAATAAATATGTGATGAATATCAAGAACATGAGATGAAGAGTCCTTGAAAATAAGTCAATGTCAACAAGACAAAGGAGATGGCTATCTACTACAGGAGAACTCAAACCATTCACACCCCTCTTTACATCAGCGACACAACAGTTTCAAACTCCTGGGAGTGCACATCTCAAACATCTTCTCACCATCCCAGAACACATCCTACACAATCAAGAAAGTGTATAAAAATGATTAGGGACATTGATCGTGTGGATAGCAAGAGGCTTTTTCCCAGGGCTGAAATGGCCTACACGAGGGGGCATAGTTTTAAGGTGATTGGAAATAGGTACCGAGGGGTTGTCAGGGGTAAGTTTTTCATACAGGGAGTGGTGGGTGCGTGGAGTGCACTGCCGGTGGCTGTAGTGAAAGCAGATACAATAGGATCTTTTAAGAGCCTCTTAGATAGGTACATGGAGCTTAGAAACACAGAGGGCTATGCAGTAGGGAAATTCTAGGTAGTTTCTAGAGCAGATTACATGGTCGGCACTAAATTGTGGGTCGAAGGGCCTATAATGTGTTGTAAATTCCTACGTTTATGTTCTGACCAATGCCTCTCCTTAATGAGGAGTATGAATAGAGCTGGACTTTGCACATCCATACTTACATCATTCTACAGATGCACAGTAGAGAGCATCTTAACAAGATACATTACCTCATGGCACGGAAACAGTACTGTGGCAGGCAGGAAGGCTCGACAACTGGTAGTCAAAACTGCCCAATGCTTCACCGGCACCAGTCTACCTGCCATCAAGGACATAGATACAGAAAGGTTCTGGAAAAGGGCCAGTAACATCATGAAGGATCCCACCCACCCTGCTCATGGACTGTTTGTCCCACTCCCTTCAGGGGAAAGGCTATGTATTAGCCACACCAGGACCGCCAGACTCAAAAACTGTTACTTTCCCAAGCAGTGAGGCTGATCAACACCTCCACACTCTCAACCACCACCACTTTATCATTTCCTATAACGACTCCTGTGACTAGCTCACTTCATGTACATACAATCAATCTATGTATACAAGGTGTCTGATTCATTGATATTTGTGGTGTTTGTTATTATTGTGTTCTTTATCTTTTGTATATCTGGAGTAACAATTATTTTGTACTCCTTTACACTGGTGCACAGGAAATTACCTGAAACAATCTTGAATCTTGAATCAAATCTGGTCCACTAATTACTGTTGGGGGTTCAAACCAACTATAGTTCAGTGGGGCTTTATCAACTTTCCAGAATATTTTGAATTTTACTGTGAAACTCAGTAGAGAGATTCCAAAACATTTTAGAGAACGCAGTGTGGGAAACGAAACAGCGCGAGTTCCTTTCATGAGATGACAGTTGATACAAATAGCCAGCAGCGTGCTGGAAAGACTATGATATGACCCATGACCTTTTTACACCATCATAGGGTACAAAATGAAAAAAAAAACATTCTCTTCCCATCCAAATGCACTAATGAGAAAAAGATTATTCCCCAATTTTAAGTAATTATTAAAACATTTGATACGATTGCTATGTCCTCGTTTATAGTTCATTAGAAGGGCATAGACTGGAGTTTTTTTTTGCATTAATTAAGATTATAATCTTAAGTTATATTTTTCTTCCATGTGTGTTTTATAGAATCTCTGAGGACTGCATGAACATTATTGAGGTGACCGATGTGTTGTAGCCCTACTCAGATATGGATTGCTTGGCAACCATTCAAGAATATCATCCTGTTAGTCAGTTTTTTGCTCAGTATTTTGGCATTCAATCCCCTCTATGTGGTTTCCTAACAGATTGTTTTACGAAAGAGAATCAGCCTGGAGGGAATATTAATTTCCCTTTTCCCACTACAAGACAAATGTGACTTATTAAAATTGTTCATCAGACAATAAAAGTATATATTTTGGAATATTAACCAAATAACAAATTAATTAATTGGTAAGTGTTGTGCATCCTGTGTCTAGTACACAGATATTTCTTTGCATTAGCCATAAAAGGTCTGAAAATTTGATTTATTTTTTTCCACAATGATGCAGGCAAAAAAACATTTTGAAACACGAGCTGTTCTCATTCAGCACATCGCTCCAACTGCCATCCCTGCCAGGAATTACAACAAAATTTCTCCTCTGATGACCATGGGAACTTAAACAGCAACTATAACCCACAGCATGGATTAAAAAAAAGACAGAAAGAACTCGTATATTAAAAAAAGGTTTCTGCAGTTATTTTGAAGAAAGGCAATTTCAAGCCTCACAGACCTTTTCTGTGTGGGCTTTTCAAATGTGACATGGTTCATATTTCCCTATTTGGTTGGAGAAAAAAAAATACACACCAAATTTGTGAAGGGAACACGGACCTGCACTCAGAGGATTCAAAGATGAATGCGATTTGGAAAGCAAAGTGGCTTTCACAAAAGCATATCAGTCATGAATTGTGTCTTTGCCCCCTTAAAAACCATCCACAATATAACAACACTGAGGCTGAAGAGTCAAGTACTGTCATATTCCTAATTCCTGTGGATACATGCCGAAATGCATATTTAAGACCATATGATATGGGAGCAGAATTAGGCCATTTGGCCTATCAAGTCCGTTCCAATGTTTCGTCATGGTTGATTTATGATAACCCTTTCTCGTGAATCTCCTCTGGACCTTCTCCAATGCCAGCCCATCTTTTCTTAGATAAGGAGCCCAAAACTGCTCCTAATTTTCCAAGTGCAGCCTAACCAATGCCTTATACAGCCTCAGCATTACATCCTTGCTGTTGTATTCTAGACCCTCAAAATGAATGCTAACATTGCATTTGCCTTCCTTACCACTGACTCAACCTGCAAGTTAACCTTCACAGAATCCTGCAAGAGGACTCCCAAGTCACATGGCACCTCTTGATTTTTGAATTTTCTCCCCGTATAGAAAATGGTACATGCCTTTATTCCTTCTGCCAATGTGCATGGCCATACAGTTCCCTACACTATATTCCATTTGCCAATTCTTTGCCCATCCTCCTATTTTGTTCAAGTCCTTCTGCAGACACCCTGTTTCAACAACTCTACCTGTCCTTCCAACATATCGTACACAAACTTGGCTCCAAAACTATTAATTCTGTCTTCTGGATCATTGACATTTAAAGTAAAATAAATTGGTCCCAACACAGACCCCTGTGGAACATCACTCGTCACCAGTATCCAAACAGAAAAGGCTTCCCTTATTTCCACCCTTTTGCCTCCGGCCAGTCAACCAATCTTCTATCGATGCTACTACCTTCCCTATAATATCATGGGCCCTTATCTTGTAAAGCAAACTTATGTGCAGCATCTGTCAAAGGTTTTCTGAAAATCAAAATAAACAACATCCACTGACTTTCCTTCATCTATCCTACCTGTTATTTTCTCAAAGAATTCCAGCAAATCTGTCAAGCAAGATTTCTCCTTTATAAAACAATTCAGACTTTGGTCTATATTATCATGCGCTTCTAAGTACACTGAAATATCATCCTTAATAATAAACTCCAACACCTTCCCAACCATTGAAGTCAGGCAAACTGGCCTATCATTTCTTTTCTTCTGCCTCCCTCCCTTCTTAAAGAGTGGAGTGACACTTTCAATTCTCTGGACCTCCAGAACAATGCCAGAATCTAATGATTCTTGAAAGCTCATTACTAAATCCTCCCCAATCTCTTCAGCCATCTCATTCAGAATCCTAGGCTGTAGTCCATCTGGTCCAGGTGACTTATCTACCTTCAGATTTTTCAGCTTCACAAGCACCTTCTCCTTAATAACAGCAATGACACTTACTTCTGGCCCCTGACACTCTGGCATTCTGCCACAGTAAAGACTGACAAAAAAAAACTTATTTATTTTGTCTGCCATTTCTTTGACCTCCATTGCTACCTCTTTAGTATCAATTCCCAGTAGTCCGATCTCCACTCTCATCTCTCTATTACTTTTTACAGTATATCTGAAAAACATTTGGTACCCTCTTATATATTATTGGCTAGCATACCTTCATATTTAATGTTTTCTCTCTTTATGTTTTTTGTTTAGTTGCCTTCTGTTGGTTTTTTAAAGCTTCCTAATCCTCTAACTTCCCCATAATATTTACCATATTATATGACCACTCTTTTGCTTTTATTCTGTCTTTGACTTTCCTTGTCAGCCACAGTTGCCTCATCCTCCCTTTAGAATAGTTCTTCATCTTTGGGATATATCTTTCCTGTGCCTTCCAAATTTCCCCCAGAAACACCAGCCTTTGCTGTTCTGTTGTCATCCCTGCTCGTATCCCCTTCCAATCAACCTTGGCCAGCTCCTCTGTCATGCCTCTGCAATTGCTTTTATTCTGCTATAATACTGATAATCAGACTTTAGCTTCTCCTTTTCAAACTGCAGGGTGAATTCAATCATGTGATCATTGTCTCCTAGGGGTTCCTTTACCTTAAGCTCACTAATCAAATATGGGTCATTACACAACACCCAATGCAGAATTACTATTCCCAAAGTGGGCTCAACTTCAAGCTACTCCAAAAAGCCATTTTGTAGGCATTCTACAAATACACTCTCTTGGGATCTGCACCAATCTAATTTTCCCAAGTTACCTGCATTTTGAAATCCCTCATGGTTATCTGAGCATTACCCTATACTTTTTGTACAGGTCATGCTTTCCCCAACAGAGTATCCAAAGCAGTATACTTATTTTTGAGGGGAATGGCCACAGGGGTACCTTGCACTGGCTGCCTATTCCTGACAGTCATGCAGGTATTTACCTCCTGCAGCTTAGGGGTGAATACCTCCCTGTAGCTCCTACATATCACCTCCGAATTCTCCTGTAAGAGCCAAAAGTCAGCGAGCTGTAACTCTAGTTATTTAACATGGTCTCTAAGGAGCTGCAGCTTGGTACACTTCATGCAGATGTAGTTATCAGGGATAATAGAGGTCTCGCAGAGTTCCTACATCTTACAAAAAGTACATACCACTACAACTGGACCCATTCTCAGCACACTAGCTATGTAATAACAGAAAAAAAAACTAGAAATTTACTTCGAACCTCTACCCATGTTTGCCCAAAGTCTGTTGAGCCAACACCTGACCACTCGAACACTGGCCCACCCACACAATGGCTGTTCTGTTACACCTCCCTCCGCTTTATTGGCCTTGCACTGACTGCAGCCTGGCAAAAAGAGCCAAAAGCACCAGAGCTTTTTTTAAACTTCATCATATAACATAACGGAAGCTCCGTTCACATTTTCAGATACCATTTATACAAACTTCAAAGTTCAAAATAAATTTATTTTCGGAGTATATAAAAGTCACCACACACAACCCTGAGATTCAATTTCTTGTGGAGATTCACAGTAAATACAGGAAACACAAGAGAATCAATGAAAGGTCACACCTAAGAGACAGACAGACAACTAATGTGCAAAAGTCAAAAAACTGTTCAAATACAAAATGAGAAAATAAAAAATAAATAGATAAATAAATATATAAATTTTGTGATAACTATTGAGAACATGAAATGAAGAGTCCTTGAAAGGGAATCCATAGCTTGTGGGAACAGTTCAGTGATGGAAATAACGAAGTTGAGGAAGATATCCCCTTTGATTCGTAGCCTGATGGTTGATGGTTACAAACTCTTCCTGAATCTGGACAGATGCACAGTGGAGAGCGTCCAAATTTATTGCAACACAGCATGGTACGCAAACACCAGTACTCAAGATCAGAAAAGTATACAGAAAATGGCGGATATATCCTAGTCCATCAACAACAAAGCCCTTAGACCATAAAACCTTAGGAGCAGAATTAGGCCATTCAGCCCATCAAGTCTACTCCACCATTTCATCAAGGCTCATCCTGGATCCCACTCAACCCCATACACCTGCCTTCTCGCTATATCCTTTGATGCCCTGACCGATCGGGAATCTATCAACTTTCACTTTAAATATACCCACAGACTTGGCCTCCACCTCAGTCTGCCACACAACATTCTACAGATTCGTTACTCTCTGGTTAAAAAAAATCCTCCTTACCTCTCCTCTAAAAGGTCGCCTCTCAATTTTGAGGCTGTACCCTCTAGTTCTGGGTATCCCCACCACAGGAAACATCCTCTCCTTATCCACCCTATATAGTTCTTTGAACATTCAGTAGGTTTCAATGAGATCTCCCCGCAGTCTTCTATGTTAGTCATAGTCATACTTTATTAATCCAAAGGGAAACTGGTTTTCGTTACAGTTGCACCATAAATAATTAAATAGTGATAAAACCATAAATAATTAAATAGTAATATGCAAATTATACCAGGAAATAAGTCCAGGACCAGCCTATTGGCTCAGGGTGTCTGACCCTCCAAGGGAGGAGTTGTAAAGTTTGATGGCCACAGGCAGGAATGACTTCCTATGATGCTCAGTGTTACATCTCGGTGGAATGAGTCTCTGGCTGAATGTACACCTGTGCCCAACCAGTCCATTATGTAGTAGATGGGAGACATTGCCCAAGATGGCATGCAACTTGGACAACATCCTCTTTTCAGACACCACCATCAGAGAGTCCAGTTCCATTTCCACAACATCACTGGGCTTATGAATGAGTTTGTTGATTCTGTTGGTGTCTGCTACCCACAGTCTGCTGCCCCAGCACACAACAGCAAATATGATTGCACTGGCCACCACGGACTCGTAGAACATCCTCAGCATCCAGTGAGTACAGGCCAAAAACTGCCAAACTCTCCTCATATGTTAACACTTTCATTCCTGGAATCATCCTCATGAACCTGCTCTGGAATCTCTCCAATGACAATACATCCTTTCTGAGATATGGGGCCCAAAACTGTCACAATACACCAAGTGCAGCCTGACTTGTGTCTTATAAAGGCTTAACATTATCTCCTTGCTTTTATATTCTATTCCCCTTGAAATAAATGCATTTACCTTCTTTACCACAGACTCAACCTGTAAATTAACCTTCTGAGAGTCTTGCATGAGGACTCCTAAATTCCTTTGCACCTCTGAGTTTTGAATTTTCTCTCCATTTAGATAAAAGTTTGCACTATTATTTTTTTTTTTAAAAAGGCATTATCATACATTTCCCAACACTGCATTCCATCTGCCACTTTTTGCCCATTCTTCAAACTCATCTAAGTCCTGCTGCAGTCACATTGCTTCCTCAGTTACTACCACCTATCTTTGTATCATTGTCAGACTTTACCACAAAGTCATCAAATCCATTATCTAAATCATTGACAAACAATGTGAAAAGTAGCGGTCCCAATACTGACCCCTGAGGAACACCACCAGTCACTGGCAGCCAACCAGAAAAGGCCCCCTTTATTCCCAGTCGCTGCTTTCTGCTGGTCAGCCATTCCTCTATCCATGCCAGTATTTTTCCTGTAATGTTTTATCTTGTTAAGCAGTCTCATGTGTGGCACCTTATCAAATAGCTTCTGAAAATCCAAGTGACAACCACTGTCTCTCCTTTGTCCACTCTGCTTGTTACTTCCTGGAAGAACTCTAACAGATTTGTCAGGCAAGATTCCCCTTCACAGAAACCACACTGACTATGACTTATTTTATCATTAGTCTTCATGCACCCCGAAACCTAATCCTTAATAATGGACTCCAACACTTTCCTAAACACCGAGGTTACACTATCCGGCCTATAATTTCCTTTATTTTGCCTTCCTCCCTTCTTAAAGAGTGGAGTGACATTTGCAATTTTCCAGTCCTCATGCCAGAATCAAGTAAGTGGTTCTTGAAAGATCATGACCAATCCATCTGTTATCTCTACAGCAACCTCTCTCAGGACTCTGGGATGTAGTCCACCTGATCCAGGTGATTTATCCATCTTAAGACCTTTCAGTTTGCCTTGCACTTTTTCCTTTGTAATAGCAATGGCATTCACTCCTGCTCCCTGACACTCACAGACTGCTGACACACTGCTAGCATATTCCACAGTGAAGACTGATGCAAAGTACCCATTAAGTTCCTCTGCCATTTCTTTGTCCCCCATTACTAACTCAGCCATATCATTTTCCAGTGGTCAAATATCAACTCTCATTTCCCCTTTACATAACAGAAACTTTTGGTATCATATTTCATATTTGCCATCATGTTTCATCTTGTCCCTTCTTATAGCTTTTTTAGTTGCATTTTGTTGGATTTTAAAAGCTTACCAATCATCCAACTTCCCACTCACTTTTGCTACCTTATATGCTCTTTCCTTGGTTTTTATGCTATCCTTAACTTCCCTTGTCAACCACGCTTGCCCAACCCTGCCATTTGAGAACAACTTCTTCTGTGGGGCATATCTATCCTGCACCTTGTGAACTATTCCTAAAAACTTCAGTCATCTCTGTTCTGCTGTCATCCCTGTCAGTACCACACTCCAGTCCACCTGGGCAAGCTCCTCTCTCATGCCTCTGTAATTCCCTTCATTCCATGATACATGTGACTTATGCTTCTTCCTCTCAAATTGCAGTACAAATTCAATCATATGATGATCACAGCCTCCTAAAGGTTCCTTTATGTTAAGCTCCCTAATAAGATCTGAGTCATTACACAAAACCCAATCTAAGATAGTCTTTCCCCAAGTAGGGTCAAGCACAAGCTGCTCTAAAAAGCCATCCTGTAGGCACACAAAAAATTCCCTCTCTTCCCAACGCTGAGCATACTGTATCTAGTGTATAAGGAGCACTGTCACAAGAAAGCAGCATCCATTATCAAAGACACTCATCATCTAGGCCATGCCCCCTTTTTACTGCTGTTACAGGAGCCTCGGCAGCCACAGCACCATGTTCAAGAACAGTTATTACTCCCCAACCATCAGGCTCTTGAACCAACTTGGACACCTTCCCTCACATCAATGTTGAACTGATTCCACAACCTACAAACTCCCTTTCCTGATAATAAACTCACGCTCTCAGCGTTATTTATTGATTGATTTTTATTCGCACAGCTTGTCTTCTTTTACACAGAGGCTGCTGATCCGTCTTGGTGTTTAGTTTTTAGTTGATTTTATCGTATTTCTTTATTTTTCTGTAAATGCCTGCAAGAAAATGAATCTCAGGCTAGAATATTGTGGCATATACGTACCTTGATAATAAACGTACTTCTGATTTTTTGGGCTGGAACGCACCACAATAAAGCACAAACTTTCAGAAGGAGAGAATAAAAGTGTAAAGCTTGCCTATTTGTAAAGCCGCTTTCCTGCTGATCTAGAGGAATCATATAATGGAAGACCATGAACTCTTAGTGGTGTGCAGTTTGGTATTTGGTCCATAGTCAGGTCCAGTGCCAAAAAGCTTCATCCTAAACTGCTGTATGGGCTCAGTCCAACTATAGACACACTGGATTTAATATTAAATCCTGAAGAAGGGTCTCAGCATGAAATATCAACTTCCTATTTTCATATTTATTTTATTTTATTGAGACACGGTGTTGAATAGGCCCTTCTGGCCCTGTGTACCAAGCATTTTAGCAATCGCCCCCAATTAACCTGAGCCTAATCACCGGACCATTTACAATGGCCAATTAACCTACCAGTGGACCATGGGAGGAAACTGAAGCACCCGGAGAAAACCCACACGGTCACAGGGAGAACATGCAAGCTCCTTACAGGGAGTAGTGGGAATTGAACACGGCCCTCCTGTACTGTAAAGTTTGTGCTAACCACGTTGCTACAATGCCGCCCATTGATGCTGCCTGACTTGATGAGTTCCTCCAGCATTTGTGTTTGTTCCTTTGGATTTGCAGCTTCTGCAGATTCTTGTATGTTTTGGGTTTAATCTTAACTGCAACAACTGAGAAATACAGTGTAGTCCTTCCTACTGCATAGGCCTTTTCCGTTCTCACTGAAGTCTTTATCACTATTAATTGTGCACTGTGAAAAGTCTTCAATTTCAGCTGAAGAATTTCACCTTCATTCTACATTCACTCCACCATGACAGGCAGAATTCCCATGTCATCTACCCAGAATTCCCTCCACATTTATGTTCAGTACGTAACACACAGCAAAGCTCGACAGCACCCCACAGGGGTCAAAATATGCATGAATAGACAACATCTGTGGAAAATGTTGCCATAGGCAACACTGAGGCCAAGTCATTGGGCATATTTAAGGCAGAGGTTGATAGGTTCTTGATTGGTCAGGGCATGAAGGGATAAAGGGTAAGACAAGAGATTGGGGCTGAGAGGGAAATGGATAGACCATGATGAAATGGTGGATCAGATTCAATGGGACAAATTGCCTTCTTCTGCTCCTATATCTTATGGTCTTATCAAATCAAATCAAGCTTTTAATTGGCATTCAAACTATACATAGATACAGCTGAATGAGATAGTATTCCTCTGGGGCCAAGGTGAAAAGCATTCAAAATAACAAGTAACTTAATTCAAAATAGTGAGCAAAGAAGCACATTCACTCAAAAGAAACGCTCAGCTCGAGTGAAGAAGTACCCCCTCAGGCTCTTATTAAATAGTTCACCTTTCACTCTTAACCTATGACCTCTAGTTTGAATCTCAGCTAACCTCAGTGGAAAAAGCTTGCAAACATTAACCCCACCTACAGCATAGCCTTCATAATTTTGTACACCTCCATCAAATTTCACCAGTTTCTCCAAGACTCCAGGGAAAAGCTGAAAGCAGCGTGAAGGACAGATCACCTGGATGTCCAGCACTTGATCATTAACCCAGAACCTGTGGCTGTTATACGAGACCTTTCACAGTGAACCGTGAGGCACCACTAGTAAAATACCTGAAACACCCTGGTTTCTTTGGCTGCATAAGTGTAGGGAAGACACTTCCATGTCCCGCCAAACTTGTGAGATTGAGAAGCTCGTCCCACCCCAAACCCCGGTTTGTGTGGATGCTACCCTGTTACAGCTTAATGGCAAGAAATAACAGACAGCACATTGCACATGATTAAAGGAATTATATTTATGAATCTTAACTTAACTAAAGGGTTAGTAAAGAATAGCGAAAAGGAAAGGGTCTATTCTAATTAAATGTGCACAGGTTGGAGCTGATCTTGAACTTCTCTGTCACTCACGCGCTGGGCTCTCGGTCAACGTGAAAGCACACACCACCTTCCAAACGTCACTCGCAATCCATCTCGAACAAACGGGTCTCCCACTGGATCATATGCTACGACCAGTTCTTCCCAACGTCTTCTCTCTTCATCTCCCGCTGAACAAAAGCCCAAAACCAACTTTATTGTCCCTCATCAAGAAAACCTCCTGCTAATTGGATGGCACACATTCCACATCATCCCTTATCTTCAACAATAACCCAAACAGGCTGAAAGCAGAACAGACTGCTCAATCAATGAAATATCTACAGCATAACAGTAACGATGTGAATCAGGGCATTACATACCATTGCTATCGGTTCTTATATGAATGAATCATTAGGTTCACGTGTGAATGGATCCACAACTTGGCATGTAAAAACACATTCACTGAGAAAATAAAAGATGCAAGAACATTTTATTTTTGTATCTACATTTATCTTTGTCACTGGCTGTGAAAATCCACTTTGGTTTTACTGGGAATCGTCAAACAAAATCACCAATAACACTCAATCTCAAATTCAAGTTCCGATTTAGCGTCATTTAACCCTGCATTGGGGTTAGGTTAAGGTTAGGGTTACCCTAAGCTGAATGCTTATATACTGCCAAATGAGACAATGTTCCTCCAGATCAAGGTGCATAACACAATACATAACACATAAAGTAATATTACCTCAAATAAGTTAAATAATAAGGTGCATTTATGACACAAGTTTAAAAAGTAAACAGTATTGTGCTACTGATGCTTCAAGCTTGATGAGACCTGGGTGGTGGCAAGAAGTTCAATAGAATAATGGCCTGAGGTAAGAAGCTGTCTCCCAGCCTAACAGTCCTTGTCCTTTTACTATGGTACCTTCTGCCTGAGGGGGATCAAGGAGATTGTTGGACTGACGGAAGGGATCCTTGACAATGCTAAGGACCCTGCGTACACAGTGCTCCTGATAATTATCTCAATTGGGTGGGAGCGAATGAAATGCCTAATTTATGTCTGTTCATTACACACACAGTAAGTAATCTGCTTAATTTACCAAATAACCATCTTGTGTTCCTACGACATGCACAATAAAGCAGAGATTGAGCAGGAAGTTAATCTGGAAGATCAGATATGGGAGCATGTAGTGGGCATTACGGATCATTAGCAAGCAACTTCTATGACACACAAACTTCCTCACCAACTTCCTGTTTGTCCAACAGTCGGAAATAAAACATCCTAAAGGGTAGTTGGGCAGCGTGAGATTTGCTAGCCTGGGAACCACTCTTCTGAATCTGGTTGTGTTCACATCTCATGTAAATGTTTTAAACAGATGATAAAACACAGCTTTTCTCTAAATCCCACAGGCTGTCGCTGAATACATTTGGAATTCAGATTATTCACTTTGACCCAGCTTACTTCTATACACATAAAATATATACACTGGAAATCATACATGCTAACATCTTACAAAGAATTTCAGCACCTGGGTGTAATCAATAACAAAACAAACTTTCTATAACACACACACAAAATGCTGAAGGAACTCAGCAGACCAGGCAGCATCTATGGAAAAAATTACAGTCGATGTTACGGGCCGAGACCCCTCGGCAGAACTCAGTTCTTCCAGCACTTTGTGTGTGTTGCTTGGACTTCCAGCAACTGCAGAATCTCTTGTGTTTTTGAACATGCTTTCTTTTGTTTGGGGATACGAATTGACAATAAACTGGACTGGTCAAAGAACACTGAGGCTGTCTACAAGAAGGGTCAGAGCCGTCTCTATTTCCTGAGGAGACTGAGGTCCTTTAACATCTGCCAGACGATGCTGAGGATGTTCTACGAGTCTGTGGTGGCCAGTGCAATCATGTTTGCTGTTGTGTGCTGGGGCAGCAGGCTGAGGGTAGCAGACACCAACAGCCTCAACAAACTCATTCGCAAGGCCAGTGATGTTGTGGGGATGGAACTGGACTCTCTCACGGTGGTGTCTGAAAAGAGGATGCTGTCTAAGTTGCATGCCATCTTGGTCAATGTCTCTCATCCACTACATAATGGTCTGGTTGGGCACAGGAGTACATTCAGCCAGAGACTCATTCCACCGAGATGCAACACAGAATGTCATAGGGTCATTCCTGCCTGTGGCCATCAAACTTTACAACTCCTCCCTTGGAGGGTCGGACACCCTGAGCCAATAGGCTGGTCCCGGACTTATTTCATAATTTACTGGCATAATTTACATATTACTATTTAACTATTTATGGTTTTATTACTATTTATTACTTATGGTGCAACTGTAACGGAAACCAATTTCCCCCGGGATCAATAAAGTATGACTATGACTATGACTTGTTTGTGGCACTTTCTATATCTGCAGGGAAGCTGATATACTTCACCATTATTAATCTGTGGATGGATATGGAGACAAAGATGAGGAAGGTGATAACGTGAGAAAATGGGAGGCAGGATGCTGTTGTGTCCCATTAGCAGGTTGTGCTGACAATGGGGAGGTTTATAACATGAAGAAGGTCACTAGATATTTGTATAATATGGGGAAGGTAACCGGGTATTTCGATAACATGGGGATGGTAAAATAGAGGGTTCCTGGGAATGTTTAGAATGTGGGGAGGGTCACCAGGTATTTTTATCACATGGGGAGGACCAGTGGGTATCTTTATAACATGAAGAGGGTTCCTGGGAATGTTTATAATGTGGGTCGGTAACCAGGTAATTTTATAACGTGGGGAGGGTCACTGGGTATTTTTATCACATGGGGAGGGTTATCGGGAATTTTTATAACATGGGGATTGTTTCCAGGTACTTATAATCAAGTGGGGAGGGTTACTGGATATCTTTATACACTGGGGACAGTAACACAGCGGTGTTACCGGGTAGTTTTATAATATGGGGAGGGTTACCAGGTATTTTTATAACACGAGGAGGGTTACCAGGTACTTTTATAACGTGGGGGGGGGTGTTACTGGTTAAACAGAGCAGCCTTACGACTCAGTTTTGGACAGGTTAGCATGTTAGTGAGCTACCAGCTGCTGACACACCCGTTTCACGACAGCCAGAAGGAGCTCCGAAACAGATTTTAAGGATTCTATCTCTTGCCAAAGGAGAGGGAAAAAAGAATGTTACAGCACATATCAACATTAGAAGATACACTAAAATTACTCTTGGATTAAATTAATCTTGGATTGGAGTAACCCTGAATTACTCTGAACTATTCCCATAACGTATGGACACACTTTCAAGGACTCTTAATCTCATGTCTTCAATATTTATTGCTTATTTATTTATTATTGCTTTCTCTCTCTTTTTGTATTTGTACAGTTTATTGTCTTTTGCACATTGTTTGTTTGTTTGTCCTGTTGTGCTGGTATTTTATTGATTCTATTGTGTTTCTTGTATTTACTGTGAATGCCCACAATAAAATGAAGCTCGGGGTTGATATGGTAACATATATGTACTTTGATAATAAATTTACTTTGAACTTTGAACATGGACTGTGTAAGTCCTAAAGGTCAAGAGGGGGCACCATTGCATAAGCCTATTCTACTTCAGTTGACCCCTTGGATCAAAGGTGAGTTCATTCCACAAAATGCTGGAGGAACTCAGCAGGTCAGGCACTATCCATGGAGAGGAATAAACAGTCGACATCTTGGGCAGAAACTCTTCATCCGGACTAATGAAAGGTCTCAGCTTTAAACAACAACTGTTTATTCCCCTCCATAGACGCTGCCTTACTCTTGAGTTCCTCCAGCACTTCATTTGTATGCGTTGCTTTGGATTTCCAGTATCCAGAGAGTCTCTTCTGTTTAGGAGTTACTTTCTCTCTGGATTGTGGCCTCTGGGGATGCTGTTGAGACCATTGTAGGAAACCACAGACTGTCTCACTGGTGAGTGTGAAAATGGATGACGGAGAGGCAGATGATGATGGTCTTCCTATTTCTATGTACTCCAGAGACATAGCTTTGAAGTTACTCATTCATTCATTCTGGATCGTGTCCTGTGACGTGGGGGATCATGGTCTTTCCATGACCATGATTGTTCTTGGCAATTTTTTCAACAGAAGTGGTTTGTCATAGTCTTCTTCTGGGCAATGTCTTTACAAGATAGGTGATCCCAGCCATTATCAGTACCTTCAGAGATTGTCTACCTGGTGTCAGTAGTCGCATAACCAGGACTTGTGATATGCACCGGCTGCTCATACGACCGTCAATCACCTGTTCCCATAGCTTCACATGACCCTGATCAGTGCGGAGGGGGGGCAAAGCAGGTGCTTCACACATTGCCCTAGAGTGACTTGCAGGCTGGCAGAGGGAAGGAGTGCATTAGACCTCATTTGGTTGAGACGTATCCCCACTCTGCCACCGTTTGAAGTTGCTACTATGCAAAACTCCCCGACCTGACATTAAGCAGCTAAGGAACAATGGCTTCCAAGTGTCAATGGGCATATGTTGCTTCAACATGGAGGATTTGGTCAGAACTATAAATCTTAATTGTGGGAGAGTCTAGGATCCGAGAGTACAGCCTCAGAAAAATAGGACTCAACAGAAATGCGGAGGAATTTCTATAGCCAGAGGGTGGCGAGTCTGTGGAATTCATTGCCATACAGGTTTGTGGAGGTCAAGTCATTGGTGATATTTAAATCAAATTGAAATGAGCGCCAATTTTGAAAATTGTAAGACCTTTCATCAGGAAGACAGAGGACCTATGTAAACAGCAGAAGGAGTACACTAAAACCTTCCTGCCCCATCCCTGTCAAGCTCATCTCTAGAGTGATTTCAGAGCCAATACAACTAGGGTGGAAGCAATTCAAGATTCAAGACCTTCAAGAAAGAAAATTGTTTCATGTCATTTGCTGTACATCTTAACATAGGAAAGTGAAATAATTGTTACTCTGGATGCAATACAGCACAAAAAACCATAGAGAACATAATTAATAACAAAAACAACAATAAGAAAATAATAAAAACACATTAAATATAAATACATAAGGTAGTCTAAACATATAGATTGATTGTGTGTCCATAAAGTGATGTAGGGCTGTTCATAAGATGACTGATGGGAAATAATAAAGTAGTGGTGGAGTCAGTGGGTGGAGGTGTTGATCAGCCTCACTACTTGGGGAAAGTAACTGTTTTTGAGTCTGGTGGTCGTGGTGTGGATACTACACAGCCTCCTCCCTGACAGCCGTGGGACAAGCAGTCCATGAGTAGGGTGGGTGGGATCCTTCATGATTTAGTGACCCTGAGGAATTGTTGATTGGTCTTCTGAATGTGATGGATAGAATAAGTCAGACAGAGACACATCTAAAACAATAAGGTGTCTAATATTTATACATTGGATTGTCCCCAGCACTCTACTGATACAGACAATGATCTTATAAAGGTTTAAAATTCCCAATTCCAGTTTCCAAAATAAACACTATCCCAAGCTCTGCATAAGAGAGAAATTACCAGATAAGAGAAATTAAATGATGAGACATAGGAGCAGAATTTGGCTACTTGGTTCATCGAATCTGCTCTGCTATTCCATCATGGCAGAATTATTTTCCTTCTCACCCCCATTCTCCTGCTTTTTTCCCTGTAACCACTGATAGCCTGACTAATTAAGAAATGAATAACCTTTGCTTTAAATCAAAATTCAAAGCAAAATTATTATTGGAGTACTGTATATACAGTGCTTTTAAAAAGCATTCATCCCCCTTGGAAGTTTTCATGTTTTATTGTTTCACGTCATTGAATAACAGTAGATTTAATTTGGCTTTTTTTTTGACACTGATCAACAGAAAAAGTTTGCAGTGCCAAAGTGAAAACAGATCTCTACAACAAAGTGATCTAAATGAATTTTGAAAATAAACCACAAAATAATTGATGGCATAAGTATTCCCCTGCCCCTTTAGTATGACACACCAAGTCATCTCCAGCGCAGCCAACTGTTTTCAGGGTCACATAATTAGTTAAGTGAAGATCACCTGTGTGCAGTCAAGCTGTTTCAATTGTTTGTAATAAAAATACACTTCTATCTGGAAGGTCCGACTACTGGTGAGTCAATACCCTGGCAAAAACTACATCAGGAAAACAAAAGAACACTCCAAGCAACTTCGCAAAAAGGTTATTGAAAAGTTAAAGTCAGGAGATGGATGCAGGAATATTTCCAAGTCACTGAATATCTCTTAGAGTACAGTCAATTTAATCATCAAGAAATGGAAAGAATATAGCACAGTTGTAAATCTGCCTAAAGCAGGCCATCCACAAAAGCTGAGCGACCGTGCAAGAAGGGGACTAATGAAGGAGACCAACAAGAGACCTATGACAGCTCTGGAGGAGTAACAAGCTTCAGTGGCTGAGATGGGAGAGACTGTGCATACAACAACCGTTGCCCGGGTGCTTCACCAGTCGCAGCTTTTTGGAAGAGTGAGAAAGAGAAAGCCACTGTTGAAAAGCACTCCCATTAAATCTTGGCTAGAGTTTGCTAGAAGGCATGCGAGAGACTAGGAAGTCAGCTGGAAGAACGTAGTATGGTCTGATGAAGCCAAAATTGAGCTTTTAGGCTATCAGACTAAACGCTATGTTTGGCATAACCGAACACGGTGCTTCGTCAAAAACACACCATCTCTGCTGTGAAGCATGGTGGTGGCTGCATCATGCTGTGGGGATGCTTCACTGCAGCAGGATCTGGAAGGCTTCTGAAAGTAGAGGGTAAAATGAATGCAGCAAAATACAGGGAATTCCTGGAGGAAAACCTGATGCAGTCTGCAAGAGAACTGTGACTTGGGAGAAGATCACATATATTACCCTGAGATTCATTTTCTTTCAGGCATTTACAGTAGAACAGAGAAATAGAATTGAATCAATGAAAGACTACACACAAAGACTGACAAACAACCAATGTGCAAATGAAGACAAACTTTACAGATGCAAAAAGCAATTAATAATGAATGTATAAATAAATAAATACTGAGAACATGACTTGTAAAGTCCTTGGTCATCTGCTGCTCCTGTCGCCCATCCACCTCACGGTTTAATGTGCCGTGCATTCAGAGATGCTCTTCTGCATACCACTGTTGTAACATGTGGTTACTCGAGTTACCATCACCTTCCTGTCACCTTGAACAAGTCTGGCTATTCTGCTCTGACCTCTCTCATTATCAAGACATTGTCACCCACAGAAAAGCCGCTTGCTGGATGCTTCGTTTTCTTGCACCATTCTCTGCAAACTCCAGACAATGTTATGTGTGAAAACCCATAAAATCAGCAGTTTCTGAGATACTCAAGCTACCCGGTCCAGCACCAACAATCTTTCCATGGTCAAAACTCAGTTCGATCACATACCTTTATGTTTTGTCTGAACAACAGCTGAACCTCCAGACCACGTCTACATGCTCTTTGCACTGAGTTGCTGCCACATGATTGGCTGATTAGATATTTGCAGTAATGACTGGGTGTAGGGGTATAGCTAATAAAGTGACCATTGGGCATATATATCTGCTGTCAAATAGGGAACAAGTGAAAGAAACAAGTTAAGTATGATTGAAATGAAAATCGAATTTAATAATACATCTTTGTGAATGTATAATAAGTTTTTTTTTTGCTTTAGCTTACATTACCTATCGAACATTCTGCTTTAAAGATCACATTAAATATTGAAACACCAGTGAGGCAGACCAAGCTAAATTTTCACCTTTGTACTTCAGAAACTAATTACATAAACCGTGTTACTTGATTGCAAATACAGTGATAAGACACATCTGCTGAGTTACGAGGGCAGGTTTACCATTAATACCTGCAGTGTTAAACGGTCGTTCACACTCAAGGAACAGCCCGAGGATTGGCTTTCCTGGCTATGAATATAACAACAGTGCAGAGACCATTGCAGCATAGTACAGGCCCTTCAACTCACAATTTAAACTACTGTAAGATCAATCTTAACCCTTTCCTCCCATGTAGCCTTCCATTTTTCTATCATTCATATGCCAATTAGAGTCCCTAATGTAACTCCAATGTGGGATGGCACGGTAGTGTAGTGGTTAGCACAATGCTTTATAGTACAGGCAACCCGGGATCAATTCTCGCCGCTGCCTGTAAGAGTTTGCACCTTCTCCCCGTGACCATGAGTGTTTCTTCCGGCTGCTCCGGTTTCCTCCCGCGATGCACAGGTGAACCAGTTGGTAGGTTAATTGGTCATTGTAAATTGTCCTGTGATTAGGCCAGGGTTAACCTGGGCGATTGCAGGGCGGTGCATATTGAAGGGCCAATTCTGCGCTGTATTGCAAAAAATAAATAAAAATGAAGTCTCTCCATCACCACCCCTGGAATGAAGGGCTGGAAGACCTTATTCCCTGCCGTATCAAAAAAAATAAGTAAATATAGAAACATAGAAAACCTACAGCATAATACAGGCCCTTCAGCCCCCAGATTTGTGCCGAATATGTCCCTACCATAAGCTTTCCCCAGTAGCCTTAGCAAACCTCCCCGCCAGGATATTGGTCCCCCTGGGATTCAAGTGCAACCCCTCCTTTTTGTACAGGTCACACCTGCCCCAAAAAAGGTCCTAATGATCCAGAAATCTGTATCCCTGCCCCCTGCTCCAATCCCTCAGCCACGCATTTATCCTCCACCTCATTCTATTCCTATACTCACTGTCACGTGGCACAGACAGCAATCCTGAGATGACTACCTTTACGGTGCTGCTTCTCAAGTTCCTTCCTAACTCCCTGTAGTATGTTTTCAGGACCTCTATATGTTGCTTCTTAGACTGATCTTGAATTTCCAGTTGCCTGTCACTTTAATTAATCATCGTAAAACTTCAATGAATTATCTGATTTTGGTTCTTGTCTTTTTATACTGTTCCAACAAATGATGTACACTTGTGGAACTTCGGCAAAACAAACAAAGACAGCAAAGTTCAAAAAGTCCAATGTCAAAGAACATTTAGTACGTATACCATATACAACCCTGAGATTCATCTTCTTGCAGGCAGCCACTAAAAAAAGAAACACAATAGAATTTGTGAAAAATCCCCACTCAACAAAGGCTGTCAAACCTTTAATGTATGGAAAAGAAAGAACAAATTGTGCAAACAATAAAAGGAAACAAACAAACGATCCACAGAAGCAGAACCACAGAGTTTCTGGAAGTGAGTTTATAGCCATAGTGCTGGTTCAGTGCTGCAGTCAGTCCAGAAGCCCGGCTAACATTTCCAAAGAAAATGCTTTTGCCTTTTGAGTACTGAGTGGTTTCGGAAATACTTTGACACTTATATAACAGTGTTTTTGTCCCTATTTAAGGTATTTTACACCTCCAATTTCTTCAAATTATCAGCAATCTCCAGCCTGTCAGTCATTCGAGCAATCATGGATTTTACAGGGACCACCAGGCAGCTTATTGACAAAGCAATCCTGAATGATGTAGCGTTTGCAGGAAAATGGGAAACACTTCCAACCTTCACTGCTAAGCTTGCAGTAGATTAATCCTTCTGAGAGAAAATAAACTTTGCAGTGATAATCATTGAGTATTTGTTGTTAAGCGTGTTAATGCCTATCTGCTCTTCTCGACAGGTGGATTGGCAAAGAGCTTGTGAGGTGACTGTCTTCATTTCGAACTGTAAAGAACCTAATATCCTTGTGAGAAGAAGAAGTGGCTTAGCATTTTCTTTACACAAATGAACTGGACAGATATCTTTTTGCAATGAATTTAATTATTTAGCAATATATTCAGTAACCCGAATCTTCACCAACATGAAAGAAGCAAATAAAGAAAGTATTTACATTTATATAGAACCTTTCACAATTTCAAATTTGATTCCTGATGAAGGGTGTCAGCCAGAAAGGTTGACTGTTTATTCCCTTCCATAGATGCTGCCTGACCTGCTGAGTTCCTCCAGCATTTTGTGTGTATTACAAATTCATTTTTATTTTATTTTAGAGATGCAGCGTAGCATGTTAACGGGCCCTTCCAGTCCAATGAGCTGAGCTGCCCAATTTCACCCCTTTAACTACTAACTGATACATTCTTGGAATGTGAGGGGAAACCCCATGTAGCTATGAGGAGAAATCGCAGACTTCTACAAATAGCGGCGGAATTGTACCGTGTTGCTGGCACTACAATTGCGTTATGCGAATCACTATGCTGCCCTGCCACTCTGATAACCTCATCATCAGTATGTGCTGTGTCATATGACATAGGCTCCATGACCATTTTCTACAGAAGAGGTTTGCTGTTGCCTTCTTCTGGGCAGGGTCTTTACAAGACTGGGGACCCCAGCCATTATCAATACCCTTCAGAGATTGTCTGCCTGGCGTCAGCGGTCGCATAACCAGGTCTAGTGGTATGCACCAGGTATTCATACGACCATCCACCTCCTGCTTCCGTGGTTTCACGTGACCCTGATTGTGCGACGGGAGGCCGGGGGTGGGGGGGATGATGAGCAGGTGTTACACCTTGCTCAAGGGTGACTTCCAGGCTAGCCGAGGGAAAAAGTGCCTCACACCTCCTTTGGTACAGACGTATCTCCATCCTACCACCCAAAGGGAGGTTACCTCATTAAATATATTGTGGTATTCCAAAAGCATCGTTCACAGCTTGCCCCAGCATTCCAAGTGGCCAGTACTATTTATTGTTCTTGTTTTAAAATACGCTTGTGGGATTATGATGGGATGTTCAGGCTCATTATTGTTACACTTTAGCTCAGGTTACATGGTTATTCACTTGTGAGTTTGTGGGTCACCCTGACTGTAACCGGGGTGTGTAATAATCACCTCCCCTGTCTGTACGTGACTGAGTGGGCTCTCTCCCCGGGACACAGTGCCTGGTCTGTTTTTGTGCTTGTCGCATTAAAGCGTCAGCTGAGCTAAAGAAACCGCTCTCGTCTGTCATCATAGATCGAATGCTCCCCACGTTGGTGTCAGAAGCGGGATCAGAAACTGACGTTGAAATAGAAGAGCTACAGCATTGGATGGAATGCCTTAAAATCTAGGGAATAAGTCGAGGGACCGAGCAGTATGCCTCCCCTACACCCCTGGGCTGGGCTCCCGAAGATAGGATGATGGACCGGAGGGAGAACCTGGAAACTGAGCATTGTGCATCCTAGGGAACCCCGATGGGGGTGAGCGTACACAAGCTCCTTAACCCGGGGTACACAGCGAAGCATACCATCCGCCTCTCTTGCAGCCCATGCCGGGGAGCCCAAGGTGCCCCAGGCATGGGAGTCTGGGGAATGCGGCGGGCACCACTGACATCACCAGAGAAACAGCAGCACCAAAGGGGCCCAGGGATTCACACCACTGGGTCGATTTAATTCAACTCAAGTTGAATGATACATGAACACTCATGAATACAGCTAAATGAAACAGTGTAACTCTGGGGTCAAGGTGCAAAGATCTTGAGGCCCAGTCCTTGCCCTGAAGCCCGACTCCCTCGAGGTGAACCTATAGCTTTGAGGTGTAGTCCTTCCATATACAAACACATAGAGATTAATAGTAAAAACACAATCAGATAAATATATAGGTACATAGTCCTGACCCCTCAGTCTACAATTGTGCTATGCCATCCCCAGCAGAACGTGATAGTTTGGAACCTCTCCTCCAGCAGCTGAAAAGCAAATGACCCTGCAGCCTGAGGCCTGGGTTCATTGAGTGCTGTTAAAATAATCTGCAGTTGGCCACAGTAGAGCTCGTCTGCAGCCGAGCGAAACTCTGGGAGGGCAGCACTGGCTCCATTCTGGACACTGAGCCACGCTGCCCCTGCTGAAGTGCAACAGCTTGGTATCCTCACTCTGGACGACTGCAAACAGGCGACACCGTGGCTTCAGGCCTAGTCCTATGACCAAGGACTATGCCCCCTCCGTCTGCCCCTGCTTGTATCCAATAAGTCAGTGAGTGAAACTTACGGAGTACCAGATGAGTTAATGTCCAAAAGGGTCTTGCAATCACAAGAAAAGCGACTATGACGGCCACTCGCTGTTTGACTGTGAACCTCCATTGACTCTGGCAGCAGCACCTTGGACAGCTCCTTCATTATCTCCGCAACTTGCTGCTGGTGTAGACCTGCAGTCCTTTCAGTTCTTAATGTATAGTAGGATCTTGCAATCATTAGACATATGTTTAAGTGGAGGAGTATGCCCATCCTGAAGCTCCCTGATACAATGGTACCAGCCGCCTGGAGCCTTGAGCAAGTCAAATTTGGTGTTCATGAGTCAACCATCACCATCATCCGTATAGGTTTCCATCCCAGCTTGGTGTAGCCATCCCTGCCTAGGTTGACAATGATGGCAGTCCAGCTGGCTATGGTCACCAGCGACCATGAGAGACAAGAGGTGGCTGCGCATCGCAGCGGGGGGAAACAAAGCGGAGCATGAGGCCGACATCCGGGACTCCTGCATGATTGGCCTGGATTTAATGTCCCACTGGGGGCCCATGTGGATGTGTAGGGGCAAAACTCTACCTCGGCTCTGAAGCCATTCGGCCCTTTGAGCCAGCACCACCATTCACTGTGATCATGGCTGATCATCCACAATCAGTACCCTGTTCCTGCCTTCTCCTCATATCCCTTCACTCCGCTATCTTTAAGAGCTCTATCTAACTATTTCTTGAAAGAATCCAGAGAATTGGCCTCCACTGCCTTGTGAGACAGAGCATTCCACAGATCCACAACTCTGTGTGAAAAAGTTTTTCCTCAACTCCGTTCTAAATTGTCTACCCCTTATTCTTAAACTGTGGCCTTTCGTTCTGGACTCCCCCAACATCAGGAACATGTTTCCTGCCTCTAACGTGTCCAATCTCTTAATAATCTTATATGTTTCAATCGGATCCCTTCTCATCCAAGCCCAGTCGCTCCAATCTTTCAACATATGACAGTCCCGCCATCCCGGGAATTAACCTCGTGAACCTATGCTGCACTCCCTCAATAGCAAGAATGTCGTTCCTCAAATTTGGAGACCAAAACTGTACACAATACTCCAGGAGTGGTCTCACCAGGGCCCTGTACAACTGCAGAAGGACCTCTTTGCTCCTATACTCCCCTCCCCTTGTTATGAAGGCCAACATGCCATTAGCTTTTTTCACTGCCTGCTGTACCTGCATGCTTACTTTCAGTGACTGATGAACAAGGACACCTAGATCTTGTTGTACTTCCCCTTTTCCTAACTTGACACCATTCAGATAGTAATCTGCCTTCCTGTTCTTGCCACCAAAGTGGATAACCTCACATTTATCCACATTAAACTGCATCTGCCCACTCACCCAACCTGTCCAAGTTACCCTGCATTCTCATAAAATCCTCCTCACATTTCACACTACCACCCAGCTTTGTGTCATCTGCAAATTTGTTAATGTTACTTTTAATCCCTTCATCCAAATCATTAATGTACACTGAAAATAGCCGCGGTGGCTTTCCCATGTTCACCCTCATAGTTACATTCTCAAAAAAACTCCAGAAGATTAGTCAAGCATGATTTCCCCTCCATAAGTCCATGCTGACTCGCACCTATCCTGCCACTGCTATCCAAATATGCTGCTGTTTCATCCTTCACAATTGATTCCAGCATCCACCCCACCACTGATGTCAGACTAACTGGTCTGCAATTGCCTGTTTTCTCTCTTCCTCCTTTCTTAAAAAGTGGGACAACATTAGCTACCCTCCAATCTGTAGTGCCAGTGTTCACTGTGAAAGGCAATAACAGTACACAGCAAATTCAAGAGTGTCAGGGAGCAGTAGTGAACATTGTTGCTATCGACTTGGAGAAGGTGCTAGGGGGGCTGAAAGGGGCAGAGATAACTAAGTCATTACCGTGAAAGTTACTGGCATGATTAGATAACTGGCTGACTGGCAGGAGACAAAGAGCTGGAATAAAGGAGGCCTTTTCTGGTTGGCTGCTAGCGTCTGGTGTTGTTTCACAGGGGCTGGTTTTGGGACAACTTCTTTTCACATTATATGTGAATGATTTGGATGAAGAAATTGATGGCTTTAGGGCCAAATTTGTGGATGATACTAAGATAGGTGGAAAGGCAGGTAGTGTTGAGGAAGCAGGGAGTCTGCAGAAGGACTTAGACCACCAACTGGGGGAATGAGCAAAGAAGTGGCAGACGGAATATAATGTGCATGGTAATAGATGGAATAAATGTGTTTTCTAAAAGGGGAGAAATTTCAGAAATCAGTGGTGCAGAGGAACTTGGGTGTCTTTGTGCAGGATTAAATAAAGATTAACTTGCAGGTTGAGTCAGTGGTAAGGAAGGCAAATGCAATGTTAACCTTCAAGGACTGGAATACAAATAAGGATGTAATGCTAAGTCTGTATAAGGCATTGATCAGACCACACAGCCGAAATACTGGAGGAACTCAGCAGGTCAGGCAGGATCTATGGAAAGGAGTAAATAGTCAATGGTTCAGGCCAAGACCCTTCTTCAGAACCCAAGAGAAGAGAGCCTAGCCTGGACGGTGGGGGTCCTCAATGATGGAGGCTGGTTTCCGGTGACAGTGCTCCATGTATACGTGCTCACTAGTGGGGAGGTCCTTGCTAATGATGGGCTGGACCGTATCCACTACTATTTGTAGGATTTTACAAGGGTATTGGTGTTTCCATACCAGGCTGTTAAAAATAACATATTATTTTTGGCCAGAGTTCCAGTACTGATCTCTGTGGCATTTGTTAACTGATTGCCCTTGGAGATGTCCTATTTAATGCAACTCCCTGACAACTAGCCATCCCACTACCCATTTTAGTGCAAAAACTTCGTGCTCTTATCCTATGCAGTAAAATTATGTGACATCTTATTGATTACTTTCTGGAAATCCAAATATACTACACCTTCTTCAACCCTGTAACATCCTGTGAGAACCCCAGGAAATTCATGAAACATTCATTTCCATTTCATAAAGCCACATTGTTTCTGCTTGATTGTCTTTTGATTTTCTTAATGACCTGCTATTGACCTCGTTAATAACGGATTTCTACGCTCTGTGCGGCCCCAAGCCACTGGAAGCTGAGCAACAAAAAAAATTATCACTGCAGGCAGGTCACAATTAAATGTTCTACAATAAAGGCTATGATCAGTGAGAGCAGCTCAGGGGAATTATGAAACTTTATAGTGGCCAATGACAATTCAGCCTGGGAGATAGTGTTTGCAGGACACACAAATGGCAGCAATACAATCATTTAACCATTTTTTCCAGACTTTACATGAGATTTTTAGTGATAACTGATTTTCTTTTCCCTGTGAGATATAAAGATTAGCTTTTCTTCATTGCAGGAAAGCAGCATCCATCATCAAGGAACACTACCATCCAAGTCACGCCCTCTTCTCGCGGCTGCCATCTGGAAGGAGGTACAGGAACCTCAGGATCACACCAGCAGGTTCAGGAAGAGTCATTACCCCTCAGACATCAGGCTCTTCACTCGCTGAACTGTTTCCACAAATTATGGACTCTCCTTCAAAGTCTCATGCTTTCAAAATTTACTGCTTATATATTTATTATTGTTTTTTTTTCTTTTTGTATTTGTACAATTTACTATTGTTTCCACATTAGCTGATTGTCCATCCTGTTGGGTGTGGTTTTTTGTTGATTCCATTCTGTTTCCTGTATTTACAGTGATTGCCCGCAAGAAAATAAATCTCAGGGCTGTCTGTATATGGTGACATATACGCACTTTGATAATAAATTTACTTTGAACTTGTCATCAAAGCATACAGTGAAATGCATGGTTTGCATCAATAACTGACACAGTCCTAGGATGTGCTGGGAGCAGCCCGCAAGAGTCATTACACATTCCACTGCTAATGTAGCATGGTCACACTTTAGTAACCCTAACCTGTACGTCCTGGGAATATGAAAGGAAACCAGAGCATGCAGAAAAAACCCATGCAGTCATGGAGAGAATGTACAAACTCTTTACAGACGGCAGCAGAAATTGAGCCCTGATCGCTGGAATTATAAAGCATTATGCTAACTGCTATATTATCATAATATTTCCTCCAGTACAAATGCTCCAGTTTTCACCAGCTAAACATTCCAAACACACATAATGTACAGAGGTCAATCAGTGGAAAAACACCAGAAATATGCAGAGTTAAAAGAAGAAATTGATGGACTATGGAACATGAACAGGATATAATCACGTACAAGAAAAGTTTCCCAACACCTTCTTACTCTGACCTCTCATCTTTTTCCTCTAGTACCGATCAAGGGTCTCGGCCCAAAATATCCACCATTTACTCTTTTTATGGATCCCGTCTGGCCTGCTAAGCTCCTCCAGCATTTTGTGTGTGTTGTCTGATGAACAGGGTATACATTGCCCCAGTAGAAATATCTACAACTGGTATGATCCCAAAGTCACCTCATAATGGCATTAAACAATTAGACCTACACAGCAATATTTATGTAAATCTCCAGAAAGCCACAAAACTAAACACCACTAGAATAGTCAAAAAATTCCTAGGAATTGAGAAATGAGTGAGATTGGCTTTGTCAGTACCTCAGATGTTACCAGCTGGAGCTAAGAAAAAATAAAAATACAACAGTAAAAATAGAGAACATGAGAAGAAGAGTCCTTGAAATGGAGTCCATAAATTGCGGGAACAGTTCAGTGATGGAGTAAGTGAAGCTGGGTGAAGTTATCCCCACTGTTTCAAGAGCCTGATGGTTGAGAGGTAATAATTGTTCCTGAACTTGGTGATGTGAGTCCAAGACTCCTGTACCTTCTCCCTAATGGCAACGAGAAGACAGCATGGCCTGGATGGTAGGAGGTCCTGATGATGGATACTGCTTTCCTTTGACAACGCTCCATATAGATGTGCTCAGTGGTGGGGAGAGTTTCACCCTTGAGGGACTGAGCCGTATCCACTACCTGTATGGGTAATAGCTAAATTATTAAGGAATGTTTATATTTACAGATTTTCCTGATAGTTAACTGATGGCCTTATGATTTCCAATTTTAAAAAAGGATGAAGGTTCATTTTATTTGTCAAATCTGCATTGAAAAATAATGAAATACATAATTTGCCCCAAGTCAAATCAGCGAGGATGGTGCTGCACAGCTGGCAAGTGTTGCCATGCTTCCAGCACCAACATAGCATGCCAATGAATTTCTAACCCTAAACTATACATCTTTGAAATGTGGGAGGAAACCAGGACACCAGGAAGGAAACCCACTCAGTCACAGATATTACATACAAACTCCTTACAGATGGAGGTAGGAATTGAAATCTGATCAGTGATCATTGACACTGTAAAACAATTCAGAATTTGGGATGATTACTAAATTTTGATTGGAGCACTGCATAGATGCAACAGAAGCGTTCCTGCTCAGGTCCGGTGAAGAGCTTTAAAAACCCAGTCTCTATAAAAGAGGGTAGCAGAGCCTAGCAGAGCAGGCATCATTGGAGTGGTCATCCTCAGAGTAGTCTGAGTCATAGCAGTTACGCTTTGGCTCAACAAGACTTTGGTGTGAACAGGCAGAAGCAAGGTAAGTATACAAGTTTGTTCCTTATTTCTTATTTCCTGAATTAATAAAGGGAGGTGAGAATTGATATTGGACGACTGGAAAATGATGCTGGTGAGATAGTAATTGGGACAAAGAAATGGTAAATGAACTTAATAAGTACTTTGCTTTAGTCTTTACTGTAGAATACACCAGCTGTATGTCCATGAATGTCAGGGAGCAGGAGTGAGTGCCATTGCTATCACAGAGGAAAAAGTACGAGGCAAACTCAAAGATCTTAAGGTGGAGAAGTCATCTGGACCAGATGGACTATATCCCAGAGTCCTGATAGAGGTTGCTAAATAGATAATGGATGCATTGGTCATGATCTTTCAAAAATCATTTGATTCTGGCATGGTCCCAGAGTACTGGAAGATTGCAAATGTCAGTCCACTCTTTAAGAAGGGAGGAAGACAAAAGAGAGGAAATTATAGGCCAGTTAGTCTAACCTTAGTGGCTGGCAAAGTGTTGGAGTTCTATTATTAGGGATGAGGATTTGGGGTACATGGAGACTAATGATAAAATAAGTCAAAGTCAGCATAGTTTCTGTAAAGGGAAATCTTGCCTGACAAATCTGTTAGAGTTCTTTAAGGAAGTAACAAGCAGGGTGGACAAAGGAGAGGCAGTGGATGACATTAACTTGGATTTCCAGAAAGAATTTGATAAGGTGCCACACATGAGGCTGCTTAATGAGATAAAGTCCTATAGCATTACATGAAAGATATTGGCATGGATAGAGGAATGGCTGACAGGCAGGAGGCACTGAGTGGGAATAAAGGGAGCCTTTTCTGGTTGGCTGCCAGTGACTAGTGGTGTTCCTCAAGGGTCAGTATTGGGACCACTACTTTCCTCATTGTTTGTCAAAGATTTAGATAATGGAATTGATGGTTTAGTGGCAAAGTTTGCAGAAGATTCAAGATAGGTGGAGCGGTAGTTACTGCTGTGGAAGCAATGAGATTACAGCAGGACTTAACAAATTGGAAGAATGGGCAAAGTGGCAGATGGAATACAGAGTTGGGAAATGTATAATAATGTATTTTGGTAAAAGGAACAGTAGTGCAGAGTATTATCTAAATGGGGAGAAAATTAAAATATCAGAAGTGCAGAAGGACTTAGGTGTCCTTGTGCAAGACTCCCAGAAGGGTGACTCTGGTAAAGAAGGCAAATGCAATATTCACATTTATTTCAAGGAGAATAGAATATAAGAGCAAGGAGATAATGCTGAGCCTTTATGAGACATAGTCAGGCCACACTTGGAGTATTGTCAACAGTTTTGGGCCTCATATCTCAGAAAGGATGTGTTGTCACTGGAGTGAGACCAGAGGAGTTTCACTAGAATGATTCCAGGAATGAAGGGGTTAACATGAGGAGCATTTGGCAGCTTGGGGCTATCCCTCAAGGTCGAGGATGATGGTCTTCATTCCATTGATCTATTTATGGGCTCTCAAGTGGCTTATGAGTCCGATCTTGGCTTTGAACGTTCTTCCACATTCAGGACAGGTAGTTCCAGATGGCAGATCGGGCTTTGGTTGTTGCTGCCTCTCTTTCCATTATGTTCTCTTTTCTTCTAATTCTGCACATCTGTTGGCCTCGAAAGTTGCTGTTCCTTCTCGGATGATGGCTTGCCAGAGTTTCCTGTCCTTGGCATTGGTTTCCCAATTGTTGATGTCGATGTTACATTTCTTCATGTTGGCTTTTAAGATGTCTTTGAATCTCTTCTGTTGTCCGCCTCTTTTACGTTTGTCTTCTTTAAGCTGGGAGTAGAAGATTTGTTTCAGCAGATGTTCGTCTTTCATCTGCACAACATGACCGCTCCATCTTAGTTGGTTCTTGATAATGTAGGTTTCAATGCTTGTTGTTTTTGCTTCATTTAGCACACTGACGTTGGTTCTTCTATCTTCCCAGCTGACATTTAAGATGTTTTGAGGACAGCGTTGATGGAATTTTTCAAGTGCCTTCAGATGTCGTCGGTATGTTGTCCAGGTTTCTGATGCAAACAGGAGCACTGGGATCACCACTGCTTTGTACACTAACATTTTGGTGTTTGTTTGGATGTCACAGTCATGAAAGACTCTTGTTCGGAGACATCCAAAAGCTGTTCCAGCGCATTTAAGATGATGTTGGATCTTGTCATTAAGGTCGACATTGGAGGAGAGGTGATTTCCAAGATATGGAAAGTGGTCCACGTTGTCCAGGGTTGTTTCACCAAGTTGAATTGATGGTTCTATCCGATTTGTCTCAGTTGGTGACGGTTGGTAGATGATCTGAGTCTTCTTGGAATTGATGGTAAGTCCAAGTTTCGTGTATGCACGGTTGAAGGCAGTCAGAATCTGTTGTAGGTGGTTTTCTGAGAGAGTTGCAACATTGTTATCATCTGCGTATTGGAACTCGATGAGGGAACTCGTGGACGTCTTGTTTTTGGACTTGAGACAGGCAAGATTGAAAAGTCTGCCATCTGTTCTGTAGATAATTTCGATTCCTGGGAGTAGGTTGTCCTTGATAATGTGGATGATTGTCGCAATGAAGATAGTGATTAAAGTTGGGGCAATCACTCATCCCTGTTTTACTCCTGATCTAACTTGAAAAGGCTCACAGTTACTGTTGCTGACCATGACTGTGGCAAGCATGCCATTGAGGAGGAATCTCAGGATTCAAATGTACTTTTCAGGGCATCCATAGGTGGATAGGACATCCCATAGGAGTTCCCTTGATACCAAGTCAAAGGCTTTGGTGAGGTCGATGAATGCCATATACAAAGATTGAAGTTGTTCATGACATTTTTCTTGTAGTTATCACATTGTGAAGATCATGTCCATTGCTCCACCTGATGGTCTAAAACCGGCTTGTGTCTCCGGAAGGATCTTCTCGGCTAAAGGCCTGAGCCGGTTGTTCATGATGTGGGTGAGGATCTTTCCTGCTGTTGCTAACAGGGAAATTCTACGATAGTTTCTGCATTCCGATCCATTGCCTTTCTTTTTGTAGATGGTAACGATTGCTGAGCCTCTAAATTCTGCTGGTACATCTTCATTTATCCAGATCTTGATGAGAAGTTGGTGCAGTTGGTAATGAAGCGGGTTACCTCCAATTTTGTAGACCTCTGCTAGTATTCCATTGAGTCCAGTGGCCTTGTTGTTTTTCAAGGTTTTGAGGGCTTCCTTGACTTCAAGTGTTGGTATTTTGCTTAGGGAGTTGTCAACAGGCTATTTTGGAATGTTGTTAATCACACTCCTGTCAAATGAAACAGTTTGATTTAGAGGACCTTCAAAGTTCTCCCTCCATCTAGAATTGATGTCAGCATTGCTCTTTGGGATGGTTTAACAATCTTTGCTTTTGAGAGGGGCTTGACCGTGAGTGGATGGGCCAAAAATAGCTTTCGTTGCGTTGAAAAAGCCTTGAGTGTTGTTTGCTTCTGCTAATTGTTGAATTTCCTGAGCTTTCTTCCTCCACCATTGGTTTTTCAGGTTTCAGGTGCTCTTCTGGACTGCAGCCTTGCATTCCTGATAGTGTTTCCTCTTGGTAGCTGATCGTTGGACAATTTCGTAAGGTGATGAAAGCTTTTCTCTTTTTGTCGATGAGTTGTTGGAGTAGTTTGTCATTATCATCGAACCAATCCTGATGTTTTTTCGTCCTGAACCCAATTGTTTCTTTGCAGGAGGTGATGGTAGCATTCCTCAATTGATTCCAGTGTTCTTCTACAGATAGTGGGATTTGTTGAGGCAGTTGTTCTTGAAGATTTTGTTGGAACTTCTGTACATGGTTGATGTCTTGAAGGATGTCAACATTGAATTTCGTAATAGTGTTCTGATTTTGGTGATTCTCTTTGGGCCGAATCTTCATTCTCATGGTGGACGAGATGAGTCGATGGTCTGTCCAGCACTCGTCAGCACCAGTAACATCTCTTATTATCAGTACGCCTTGTTGGTCCCGAAATCATATGATGATGTAGTCAATGAGGTGCCAGTGTTTGGAGTGTGGATGCTGCCAGGAGACTTTGTGCCTATTTTTCTGGCAAAATAGGGTGTTTGTAATTACCAGGTTGTGTTCAGCACATTTGGTGAGGAGGAATGTTCCATTGGTGTTGACCTTGCCAACTCCTTCCTTGCTTATTATTCCAGTCCAGAGCCTATGATATTTCCCGACTCTGGCATTGAAGTCTCCCAAGAGAATGATCTTGTCATTGTTGGGAACAGAGGAAAGGACGTGGTCCAGTTGGGTGTAGAAGTCATCTTTACTTCATCTTCAGCATAGGCACTGATGATGGTGGCATGTTGGTTCTTGACAAGCTGAATTCATTGATTCCCAGTGGTTGCTCTGTCAGCTTCTGAAGTAGACTGTTTCGGATGGCAAAACCTATTCCATGGATCCTCGGTTGTTCAGGATCAAGTCCTTTCCAGAAAAAGGTGTATTGACCTTGTTCTTCCTTTAGTTGCCCTTCTCCAGCTCTGTGGGTCTCACTCAGAGCAACAATGTCAAAGTTGAATTTTTGGCAAAGGCAGTTCTCCTCTCTGGTCGGTCTGAGTTTGGGTTATCCATCAGAGTTTGTATATTCCAGGTTCCAAATTTCATAGTTTCACTTCTCGATATTTTTCGACCACATGATGGTGATCCCTCTGGACGCGGCTTTCCAGACAGGATGGGGTGAAGCAGACTATTTTTAGGGCACCTTTTCTAGTCCCTTCCCAGTTCAAGGTGAGCAGAGTGGATCCTAAATAGGGCTGCTCAGACGTGAATACTGCTACCGAACAACTTTCCTGCTTCTGTCCAAAAGTTGAGCGACTGAATCAAGTATTCACTGCTTTCGTGCCGGTTCTTGACTAGGAGCTTCCAGCCATCACATTGCCTGCTTCCGTCGCCCTCCCCGATCGCCGAAAAACTTGAAGAAGTGGCCCACAGAGCGAAGACGCCTGTGCGTGTATTTGTTTAATGTTTACTTGATGTTGCACTCCAAGAAGCACACGATACTTCACAAATCAACCAACTGATTCCAAAGTCATGGAAACCACGACGATTGGAGCTGATGGATTTGTTGCAGCCTTCATCCGCCTTCACAGCCGTTGAGTTCAAAGTAACTTCATCCGCCTGTTCCATCGTTGAGGTCTTGGTTGGATTGTTCTTTGTCAGGGACCTCACCCTCGACCTTACCACCATGGGTGACCCTACCAGGAACATAGCTCCAGACAGCATTGCTCTTGGGATCACAGGACGACACAGACTTCTCCATCACGACAAGGTGACAATCCATGGAGAAGGGCAAGGGTACTACAATCCTCCAAACTGCAGCCAGGATGTGGATTACAAGTTACAGCAGGAGATAGAAAAGGTGTGTCAGAAGGGCAATGTCATGATAATCATTGGGGATGTTAATATGAAAGTGGATTGGGAAAACCAGGCCAGTACTGACCTCAAGAGAGACAATTTGTAGAACGTCTAAGGGATGGCTTTTTTGAACAGCTTGTTGTTGAGCCCACTAGGGGATCAGCTGTGCTGGATTGGGTGTTGTGCAATGATCCGGAGGTGATAGGAGAGTTTAAGGTTAAGGAACCCTTAGAGTGCAGTGATCACAATATGATCAAGTTCACTTTGAAACTTGAGAAGGAGAAACTAAATTCCAATGTGTCAGTACCTCAGTTGAATAAAGGAAATTACAATGCATGAGAGGGGAACTGACCAAGGTTGACTGGAAAGGGACACCAGCAGGAAGGACAGCAGAACAGAAATGGCTGGAGTTTCTGTGAAAATGAGAGAAGTGCAAGACAGATATATTCCAAATAAGAAATTTTCGAATGGAAGAAGGACATTACCGTAGAGGACAAGTGAAATCTAGGCCAAGGTAAAGCAAAAGAGAGGGCATACAAGGAAGCCAGAGCTAGTGGGAAGATAGAGGATCGGGAAGCTTTTAAAAACTTGCAGAAGGGAACTAAGAAAGTCATTCGGAAGGAAAGGATGAATTATGAGAGGAAGCTGGTGACTAATATCAAAGAAGATACTAAAAGCTTTTTAAAGTATATAAAGGGTAAAAGAGAGTCGAAGGTAGATATAGGACCAATACAAAATAATGCTGCAGATATTGTAATGAGAGATGCAGAAATAGCAGAGGAACTGCTATTTGCCCATCCTCTGGGCTTTTCCCCCCCTCCCCCTTTTCCTTCTCCCTAGGCCTCCTGTCCCATGATCCTCTCATACCCCTTTTGCCAATCACCTGTCCAGCTCTTGGCTCCATCCCTCTCCCTCCTGTTTTCTCCTATCATTTTGGATCTCCCCCTCCCCCTTTTAAATCTCTTACTAGCTCTTTCTTCAGTTAATCCTGACGAAGGGTCTAGGCCTGAAACATCGACTGTACCTCTTCCTAGAGATGCTGCCTGGCCTGTTGCGTTCACCAGCAACTTTGATGTGTGTTGCTTGAATTTCCAGCATCTGCAGAACTCCTCGTGTTTGCGAGAGGAACTGAATGCATATTTTGCATCAGCCTTCACAGTGGAAGACGTCTGCAGTATACTGGAAATTCAAGAGTGTCAGGGAAATGAAGTTTGTGCAGTGAAAATTACAACTGAGAACATGTTCAGGAAGATTAATGGTCTGAGGGTGGATAAGTCTCCTAGACCTGATGGAATGCACCATTGGGTTCTGAAGGAAGTAGCTGGAGAGATTGCAGAGGCAGTAACGATGATCTTTCAAGAATCGATAGATTATGGCATTGTACCGGACGATGGGAAAATTGCAAATTTTACTCCGGAATTTGTTGGAATTGATTGTTAGGGATGAGATTACGGAGTACCTGGAGGCACAGGACAGGAAAGGCCAAAGCCAGCATGGTTTCCTAAAAGGAAAATCCTACCTGACAAACCTACTGCAATTCTTTGAGGAAATTACAAGCAGGGTAGAAAAAGTAGATGCAGTAGACATGGTGTACTTGGATTTTCAGAAGGCCTTTGACAAGGTGCTGCACATGAGGCTACTTAGCAAGATAAGAGCTCATGGAATTACAGGGAAGTTACTAGCATGGGTGGAGCATTGGTTGGTCAGCAAAAAACAGAGTGGGAATAAAAGGATCCCATTTTGGCTGTCTGCCGATTACCAATGGAGTTCCACAGGGTCGCTGCTTTTTACGATGTATGTCAATGATTTGGACTATGGTATTAATGGATTTGTGGCTAAGTTTGCCAATGATACAAGACACGTGGAGGAGTGGGTAGTGTTGAGGACAGCAAGCCTGCAGAGAGACTTAGATAGTTTAGGGGAATGAGCAAAGAAGCAGCAAATGAAATACAATGTTGGAAAGTGTATGGTCATGCACTTTGGTGGAAGAAATAAATGGACAGACTATTATTTAGATGGGGAGAGAATTCAAAATGCAGAGATGCAACGGGACTTGGGAGTCCTCGTACAGGATACCCTAAAGGTTAACCTCCAGGTTGAGTCGGTTGTGAAGAAGGTGAATGCAACGTTGGCATTCATTTCTGGAGGTATAGAATATGAGAGCAGGGATGTGACGTTGAGGCTCTGTAAGGCACTTGTGAGATCACACTTGGAGCATTGAGTGCAGTTTTGGGCTCCTTATTTTAGAAAGGATATACTGACATTGGAGAGGAGATGGCCGCGTGCCGCACTGCGCGCGTCCACTTCAGTGGTGATGTCTGTAATTTGTCAAGTAGGGGACCGTGCACAATTCTGATTTGATGGAGACAGATGTGAGAGTACGGAGGAACATCTGGAGAAACTTCTGAAATGCCCGCTTTGCTGCGCTGTTACTGTGTGGTCTGGAATCTCCAGAGGAGAAGGCCCCGAAGCCTCGGCTTTGCTTGTTTCGGAGGCCAGGACGAGGTCAAAGGCGCTTGGCAGAGGATGGCGCTCGGGAGGCTGTATCGGAGGGGCTGGTCGGAGGCTTAAAATTTTCGGATGGACAGACTCAGTGTCGCTGTGGTCAGCTGCTTCCAATGCATTGGCAGTTGTCGGTGTCTGGAGGTTTCTGGCAGGGAGTTTCTCCCTTTGCCGCCTGCTATCGGGGACTTGGGAGTCGATCGACTCGGGACTTTGAGACCTTTTTTTAACCATGCCCATGTTCTGTTCTTTATCAAATTATGGTATTGCTTTACACTGCTGTAACTATATGTTATAATTATGCGGTTCTGTCGGTGTTAGTCCTTGGCTTGTCCTGTTTTTCTGTGATATCACTCTGGAGGAACATTGTATCGTTTCTTAATGCATGCATGCATTTCTAAATGACAATAAACAAGGACTGAGTGTTCTCATAATCTAATTCAGAGAAGGTTCACGAGAATGATTCCAGGAATGAAAGGGTTACTTTATGAGGAACGTCTGGCAGCTCTTGGGCTGTATTCCCTGAAGTTCGGGAGAATGAGGGGGGATCTCATAAAAACGTCCGAATGTTAAAAGGCCTAAACAGATTAGATATGGCAAATATTTTCCATGGTAAGGAATTCTAGGACAAGAGGACATGACTTCAGGATTAAAGGACGTCCTTTTAGAACTGAGATGCAGAGAAATTACTTTAGTCAGAGGGTGGTAAATCTGTGGAATTTGTTGCCACAAGTGGCTGTGGAGGCCAGTCATTGGGTGTATTTAAGGCAGAGATAGATAGGTTCTTGATTAGCCAGGGCATCAAAGGGTATGAGGTGAAAGCAGGGGAGTGGGGATGACTGGAAGAATTGAATCAGCCTGATTGAAAGGTGGAGCAGACTTGATGGGCCGAATGACCTACTCCTGCTCCTATATCTTATAGTCTTATAATATCCAAATTAGGCCTCACCAACATCTTATACAACTTCAACATAACATCAACTCCTGTACTCAATACATTGACTTATGAAGGTCAATGTGCCAAAAGCTTTCTTTATGACGTATCTACCTGTGTCACCACTTCCAAGGAATTATGGATCAATCTGTCCATCTCCCTTTGTTCCACTGTATTCCCCAGTGCCCTATCATTCACTCTATAGGATCCATCCTGGTTGATCCTACCAAAGTGTAACACCTTGCAATTGTCTGCATTAACTTCCATCTGCTAGTTTTAGAGACAGAGAGAAATACAGTACAGAAACAGGCCCATCTAGTCCATGCCAAACCCATTTAAACAGCCTACTCCCATCAACCTGCACAGGGTCCATAGCTCTCCATATCCCTGCTATCCATGTACCTATCCAAACTTCTCTTAAATGTTGACATTGAGCTCGCATGCACCACTTGCACTGGCAACTCACTCTGCACTCTCACAAACCTCTGAGGGAGGAAGTTTCCTTCATGTTCCCCTTAACTTTCTCGCCTTTCACCCTTAAACCATGACGTCTGCTTTTAATCCTACGCAACCTCAGTGGAAAAAGCCTGCTTGCATTTACCCTGTCTATACCCCTCATAATTTTGCATACATCTATCAAATCTCCTCTCAATATTCTATGTTCTAAAGAATACAGTCCAAACCTATTCAATCTTTCCTTATAACTCAGGTTGTCCAGACCTGGCAACATCCTTGTAAAATTTCCCTGTACTCTTTCAACCTTGTTTACATCTTTACTGTAGAGAGGTGACCAAAACTGCACACAGTACTCCAAATTAGGCCTCACCAATGTCTGATACAACTTCAACATAACATCCCTTCCCCTGTACTCAAATACATTGATTATGAAGGCCAATTTGCCAAAAGCTTTCTTTACAACCCTATCTACCTATGACGCCACTTTCAATGAATTATGGACCTATATTCCCAGATCCCTTTGTTCTACAGCACTACTCAGTGCCCTACCGTTCATTGTGTAAGGCCTACCCTGGTTGGTCCTACTGAAGTGTAACACCTCACAATTGTCTGCATTAAATTCCATCTGCTATTTTTCAGCCCATTTTTCCAGCTGATACGGATCCCTCTGATAGCATTTTTCACTGTCCACCACACCGCCAATCTTGGTGTCATCTGCAAATTTGCTGATCCAGTAAATCACGTTATCATCTAGATCATTGATATAGATGACCAACAGCAATACCTGCAACACACCGTTGGTCACAGGCCTCCAGTCAGAGAGGCAACCAGCTACTACCACTCTCTGGCTTTTCCCACAAAGCCAATGTCTAATCCAATTTACTACCTCATCCTGAATGCCGAGCAACCAAACATTCTTGATCGGCCTCCCATGTGGGACCTTGTTAAAGGCTTTTTAAAGTCCATATAGATTACATCCACTGCCTTGCCTTCATCAATTTTAGAAACAGGTTTATTATCACCGGCATGAGTCATGAGATTTGCCAACTTAGCAGCAGCAATACAATGCAATATATGAAAATATAGAAAGAAAAAAATTGATTAAAATATGCAGAACAGGAAGAATATATGAAGAAGTGAGGTTGTGTTTATGGGTTCAATGTCTATTTAGGAATCATATGGCAGATGAGAAGAAGCTGTTCTTGAATCACTGAATGTGTGCCTTCAGGTTTCTGTACCTCCTTCCTGACAGTAACAATAAGAGGGCACATCCTCTTCTCCTAGTTTTCTTAAAAAAAAATCTCTTTTTTGATTGGTCAGACATGACATACCATGCACAAAGGCATGTTCACAATGCCTAATCAATCCCTGTCTATCCAAATACGTATATATCCAGTCCTTTAGAATACCTTCCAATAGCTTTCCCACCACTGATCTCAGGCTCGCCAGCCTATAATTTCCTGGTTTATTCTTAAGAGCCTTTCTTAAACAACAGAACAACGTTAGCTATCCTCCAATCCTCCAGCACCTCACTTATGGCAAGGGTCCCTGCAATTTCTGCACCAGCCTCTCACATGGTCCAAGGGAACATTTTGTCAGAGTGGAGACTGGGAAGAGCTTGCATGTGCAGGCCTAACAATAAATCTCAACATAAACCGTTGGACAATTAACAGCATTACAAGTCTGATGCATTTGTTAAGTCAAAATGCTATTCAGCTTTTTATCAGATTTATTTAATGTTGTTGACTAATTGGTTGGATGTCAAAATCTGGTACAATTGATTTTGCTTGATTTTGGTTAATTGGGGCAGCCTCTAACTTGGAACAATTCTTAAAGAACAAAAACTAATTAAGAAAATAGCCCGGATTAGCTTCATTTATTTGGGACACTATGCCACTTAATTGGACTAGAGACTGTTGCCAAACAGTTTCTAACTAGCGCCAGTCGTGCGCACTTGCATAGCCATTAGACACAACACTGTGCTTAAAGTTTTTAAAATAGTGTCATGAGCATGTGCTTGTGTATATAAAGCAGTAATTTTTGTCACAGATAGTTGGTGAGAAATAAGCAGTAAGTCAATTCAGAATTATTTGCGCACCGTGGTTTCAAGCATTCAGGCTTGGAGATAAAAGAAGCAGCTCAAAGTCATTTTGCTACTTCAACAAGTTAGAAACTATGAAGAATTTGAAGGCATCAGCAATAATCTTAAATGTTATAATGATAATGAAGGTTTACAGGATGCAATCACTAACAGCATTGTATGAGTAGTCAGCACACAATGTGACACAAATGAATTCCTCCATCAATAAGTATTAAGACCTCATGCACAGTTTTACAGTACTGTAGTAGTATCGGTAGTGTTCTAATATATGTACTTTATTTAAATTCATAACTTGTTACTCAGTTAAATGGTAGTTTTTCTTTTTTATACTTTTAAAACTTTGCATGAAACTGGAGCCATTGGAGCGGCAGATTAAATATGCCCCATGTGTCCCAATTAACTGGAATCCACTTAACTTGAGGATCTCTGTATTACCTTTCCCTCACAAATCATACTTCAGTAAACCAGGGTCTGGAAGCCTCGGTCTGGCAAAAATACTGTCATTACAATGTTGGATAACAGAATGGTGGTGAGGGCAGAAGGAAGGCATTGATGGAGGGATAGAAGAGAAATGATAGGGAACCTTAAGGATTGTTGAAGAAATTTGGAGAGGAGCTGACCCCAGACAAATGGATTCAAGACAGGAATTTCAGATTACTGTGACGATAAATTTGCTCAGGGTAGAAGGGTAGCAAATAAAATGTTCCCATAAAGCTGGAAAATCTTTGCCAATAAAATAGATTTTTTTTTATTCATAATGTCCATAAGAGCAGAATTAGGCTATTCACCCCTTTGAGTCTGCTCCGCCATTCAATCACGGCATTTTTAAGACAACACACACAAAATGCTGGAGAAACTCAGTAGGTCAGGCACATCTATTGAAATAAATTTACTGCCGACATTTCGGACTAACTGTCTTCTTCAGGACTGGAGCGGAGGGGAAGTTGCCAGAGTAAAACATGAGGTGGATGGGAAGGAGGATGAGTTAGAAGTTGATGGGAGGGTAGGAAAAGTAAAGGGCTGGAGACGCAAGAATCTTATAGGAGAGGACAGTGGACCATAAGAGATAGGGAAGGAGGATGGGACCTAGGTGGAAGTGATAGGCAGGTGAGAAGAAGTAAGAGGCCAGAGGGGGAATAGAAGAGGAAGAGTGAGGGAAACACTTTTTACCATATGTTGGAGAAAAAAAAATAAATAAATAATCGGCAGGAGGAGAAGATGGCAGCGCGCCGCACATACGCAGCTCTCCGGTGAAAAATGATGTTGTATCTGTTAAATAGGGGCCATGGACAATTCTGATTTGATGGAGAATGGACGTGAAAGCACAGAGGAACATCTGGAGAAATTTCTGAAACTCCTGTCCGCTGCTGTTGTTACTGTGTGGTCAGGAATCTTTCGGAGGGTAGGCCTCAAAATCCCGAGCCTTGCCTGCTTTTGGCGACCGAGAAGGAGTTCCAATCATTCGGCAGAGATGCCGCTCAGTACTTGGTGTTGGACAGCTGATCAGAGCTCGAAGTTTTCGGATGACTCAGAGTCGGATTGTGGTCGGCATGGCAGGGAGAGTTTTTCTTCCTTCTCCCGTCTGCGTGAGATGTGGGACATTTGAGAAACTTTGAACTTTACTGTGCTCACAGACTTTCTTCATCAAGTTATGGTATTGTTACACTGTTTGTAACTATATGTATAATTATGTGGTTTTGTCAGTTTTTTTCACTCTTGGTTTGTCCTGTGTTTTGTGATATCACACTGGAGGAAATAATGTATCATTTTTTAATGCATGCATTACTAAGTGACAATAAAAGGGGACTACGTGTCTTCATAATCTAATCTAAAATCGATATTCATTCTTCAGGTTGGAGGCTACCCAGATGGAATATATGGTGTTGCTCCTCCACCCTGATAGTGGCCTCATCATGGCACAAGAGGAGGGCACATAGGCTGACACAGCAGTACAAGAATGGGAATGCGAATTTGGCCACTGAGATGTTCTGCTTTTGACTGATGGAGCAGAGGTGGTTGACATAGTGGTCCCCCAATTTACAATGGGTTTCCTCGACCGCATCCTCTTGCTTTCTCCCCAGAACCTTAACCGCCTTTATAGTTAAAAACCTATCAAACTCTGCCTTAAATACACCCAGCAACTTGGCCTCCACAACCCTGTGGCAACAAATTCCACAGATTCACCACCCACGGGCTGAGGAAATTCCTCATCTCAGCTTTAAATGAACATCTTTTTATCTGAAACAGTACCCTTGGATCCTAGACTCCCACACAAATGGAAACATCCTCTTTGTGTCCACAGGCTTTTCAGCAGTTTCATTTCCCCTTCCTTTTTCTCTTGTTGTGGAAATGTTGTTGTGGAATCACCAAGCCTGAACAGCCTCAGTTTGGCTGAGACTAAACCCATTGAACCTTTCTCTCTATACGCGGGTCCTCAATTCCTGGGAACATCGTTCTAGCTAATCCCTTAACCAGAAGCTTTAAATGGGATTTCCAGTCAGCTTTTTGAACTCCACCAAGTACAGGGCCCAGAGACATCAAATGTCCTCATATATTAAGCCTTTCATTCTTGGGGTTAATTGTTTTGAATTTTCTCTGGACTTTCTCCAGGGCCAACACATCTTTCCTGAGATGTTAGGCCCAAAATGGCTCACAATATTCTAAATATAGTCTAACCAAGGCCTTATAAAGCCTCAGAAGTACTTCACAAACAAAAAAAAAAAAATCTGCAGATGCTGGGAATCCAAACAACACACAAAAAATGCTAGAGGAATTCAGCAGGCCAGGCAGCATCTATGGAAAAGAGTGAACAGTTGACGTTTTGGGCCATGACCCATTTTGTTCGTGATGCACAGCAGTAGTACATCATTGCTTTTATATTCTAGTCCTTTCAAAAGGAATGCTGACTTAGCAGTTGCTACTGGATTATATATATGCCAGCAGCATCGAGAAGTAAGAGTGAAAGAAATCAAACTACTGGAGGAACTCGGCAGGTCAGGCAGCAACCATAGAGGAAAATCAACAGACAACATTTTGGAAGCTCACATCAGAAGAAAGGGAATAAATTTTCCATAACCCCCTTGTGCCCAGTACACCAGTCAATACAATATAATCAGTATCAAGTTCTAGATAAGCAAGCCAAGGAAGTACAATATGGAGAGCAAGCTGTTGCCCATGTAGCAAGATCCCCATCTCTAAGCAGCTGATGAATCCAAAGGAACAGGTGAGACCGATACAATTTGGCACCAGTAGTGTCACAGGAGTGGCTAGTCAGCATTGAACTCAGTGGAAGACTGCCTTAGGGACTGCGACTCCTAATTTTTCCTCAGGATTTACTCCCAAAATCTTCCCTGTGAGTGGGTATAGCCACAAGGCAGCAGAGGTTTGAGATCAGAGTTTTCCTTCTCTTAGATAGGCTGCCAACCACAGCCAAAGAGGACCATGGGCCCAAGCATATATATAGTTCATTGTCCATTCAGAAATTTGATGGTGGAGGGGAAGAAGTTGTTCCTGAAGCTGATCCTTTGCCTCAAGCCTGTTTTCCCTGCCCTGTCACCAGAGGGCTGCACATCGTTGAAGATACTTCCTCCTTATATTGGTACTAAATAGCTAACCCCTCAACCAGAATCCAGGGCAAGTTCCCAGACAGAGGAAAAACTTCTTGATATTTATCTATAAAGATCCCACGCAGAAGCCTAGGCCATAAGACCAAAAGATGGGAGCAGAATTAGGTCATTCAGCCTACTGTTGAAGTCTGCTCCAACATTAATCCTTTCATTCTCAGAATCATTCTCATGAACCTCCTCAAGGCACTCTTTTGTATGTCACAATGCACTCAGCTCTATCTTCCCAATTCCAATGAGTTGAGACCAATTTTTGCCCATCTCTCTGCAGAGAAGAGCCCTCTGTTCAAAGAAAACTAACATACAAATCCTTACTGCACTGATTCGAAGTCAGATACATCCAATGTCAGACCTGCACATGCAGTCTCTTCCCAGTCTCCATTCAGCTAATAGGAATCATCCGTCATTCATTTCTAACTCATCCCCTGCAGCCTATTTAAACCCAACTTTCAGCCACAGCCCTAGTTCACTCATCAAACCAGCCAGCCTCAACCAGTTGATCCTAGCCTTCAGTTACCTTGTTGCCTTTACCATCTGTTTTCTCTTTTTTTGTGATCCTTATACCACTGCCCCCCACTCCGTATCCCGCTGCCTTGTTATTTGCAGTTTATTATTGAAATTATCGCTCATTGCTAAATCATCTGCTTTGTTGTTATTTCCTGGTATTTTATTTTTACACACTACATGCTATTTCATCACCCTGTTATGTTCAGGGCTGACAACTGACTGAACCGACACTATCAATGAAATCATTCTAGAAACACAAGGAACCCTGTGATAAAGGCTAATCAGAAATCCACTTTAAAAAAAATCAGTGTGTGGAAAACCCGTGCCAGTTAAAATAAACTTGACAAGATTAAACAGAAAGCCTAAGGCTTAACAACTCCAGATAAGACAACAGTTAACAAACACAGGTGCACAGGCACTCAGGGGCCATGACATTACAGTTTCAGCAAGACTAGGTTCCATTTCTATTCCAATCACTCTGCAGTGAAGGGCAGCATTCCAAATAGTTCTGTCTTTGTTCGCTGTGACTCTTTGCCTATTTCCTGTGTCTTTTGAACCAAATTCCAAAGTCACTCAAATTCCATGAGTTTGTTTGTTAAAGATTCAAGATCAGATTTATTAGTTACATATACACTGAAACACATTGTGAAATGTGTTGCTTTAGTTAAGAAGCAACACTGCCTGAGGATTGTGCTGGGGCAGGCTGCAAGTGTCACCGTGCTTCAAGTGCCAACAAAGCATGTGCATAGTGTTCAGCAGATCAGCACCATGCCAACATACAAGACAAACACAACAATTTCAAAACAAACTCCTTTGTACAAACCCCAACCTCCATCAGGTCAGGAATCCCCACCCTCTAGACCCATTGACCTCGGCACTCCAATGCCACGACAGGCCACCTTCAAGCCTCTGACTGCCTGGACCCACTAACCCTCTGACCTCTAACCTCTAACATCTGGTCCTGCCTACTGACTTCCACCCTTAGGACCTGGTGACCAACCTTTGTCCCAGGATGCCATTTTATATTCCACCTCTGCATATTTGCTTCTTCTTGCTGAACTGATCTTATGAACTGAATTTATGGACTTATTCTCTTCACTCTCACTTTCTACTGAGTGATTCAGAAAGGGGAAGTTGAGGGAACACACACCAGTCCTCAAAGAATCTGAAGTGGATGGGGGAAGTAATATGCACGTGAGAGGAAGTGGATGTTCAGGGTGACGGAATATAAGGTGTTGCTTCTCCACCCTGAGGATCCATCTTGTGCCAATGAGGCCTCACATAGAGTGGACGAACTTCTGAGGGTAAGGTACTTCTTCTCACCTGCCTATCACTTCCTCTGGGTCTCCCGTCACATGATGATGATTCAATATTGATCAGTGGTGAGCGTCTGATAATTTTCACATCAACATTTTCAGATCAGCTACCTGCTTTTCCAATTGAGCTGTTCACTTCTAGTCTCCAGATTCAGATTTATTTATCATGTGTACGTGGAAACATACAGTGAAATGCGTCATTTGCATCAACAACCAACACAACGCGAGGATGTTCTGGGGGCAGCCTGCATGTGCCACTGCACATTCTGGCGCTAACACTGCATGCCCACAATGCTCGGTGGAACAACACGGAACACAGCAAGCAGCAAAACAACAACAGTGAACCTCATTCATTGTGGAACAAATCCAGTGGTGATCATGATACAAGCTAGAGCTTTGTTTCAAGAAGAACACCTGGAGCACAGAAAGAGGCCCTTCAGCCCATCTAGTCCATATAGAACCATTTAAACTGCCTAGTCCCATCAACCTGCACCTGGACCATAGCGCCCCCCCCCCCATACCCTCCCATCCATCTACCTGTATAAACTCCTCTTAAATGTTGAAATTGAAATCACATCCAACACTGGAGCTGGCAGCTTCTTCCACGCTATCGCTACCCTCCAAGTGAAGAAGTTTTCTCTCATGTTCCCCTTAAAAACATTTCTTCCAAATGATGGAAGAAATACTTGATTGTTGCATCAAGATAAATCTTGAAGTTCAGATTCCTTAAAACTTTACATTCATCCACATGGTCCCTCTCTCACTGGTCCCATTGTCTTGGCTCCTTACAAACAGCAGTGTTATTAGAATAAGCAACACTCGTTCCTAACTCCGACATGGACGGTCCAAAGCCTGGCCGTGAAAGGAGGAGGGTTGGGCATGGGGTTAGCAACCCCATCCTGTAAAACCCCACAGCTGGAGAAACGTCAACGGAAGCTCCAATGACCTCATCCTTGAGAGAGGAAGGATCTTCAAAGATGGGCTACATCCAAGGATGACTTGAAGGACTGGCCCAGGAAAGAGAACTCTGGCGAACTGCAGTCAGCAGTCTATAGCCCAGTCAGGGTGATGGGCTTGAGAAGAAGAACTTTCCTTTCTGAACTGAATCGGACCAATTGTGAGAATGTGCAAAGTGTGCATGTGGCCAACGGATAGTGTAGTGAACTGATTGAGCCTCTGATGCACAGAGGGCCCCTCACTTTTTGCTCAGACTTTAGAGTGCAAATGTTTTTTTGTCTTGGTGGGCCCGGTTCATTGCTTCCACACCGTAAATTGCTCAGTGTATCATATCTAAAATGATTCAAAGAAATGTTTCATCCTACTGCTCCATTGCTGTTCTTGCTCTATGCAAACATACTGTCAGTGTTCAAAAGCTCTCCCTCATTCTGCCATCCCACACCCTAACTGAGGAAACTGCTTCAATTTCCTTCTCAGCATCTCTCTTTGCTGCTTTCTCAGTTAGTACATCAGAGATTCACAGCCCTCAGCAGAAAGTATGATAAAGTGTGTAGGACAAAGAGCCAGTGGTTTTTCTTTCGGCCACTGGAGATGGTTAGAAGTTATACTCTATGACTCCATGGACTAGCTGGACAATTTCTGTGCTGTCCCTTTGATTCCTTGACTCTATATCAGGAGTTCCCTACCTTCTTGATGCCATGGACCAATACCATTAACCAAGAGGTCTGTAGACCCCGGGTTGGGAACCCCATTCTACATCAATATGGATTAGAGAAAGGAAGTATGAAGGAATCCTGGACAACAATACATCCTCAGCTTTCCTACTTCATCACATCATGCAAAACCTATCCAATCACACTATTCCTTGACTCTCATGAAACCAAGCTCCTTCTGACTTCTTCCCCCTTCTTTTACATTCTTGATGAAGGGTTCTAGCCAAAATATCTGCTCTTTATTGCTTTCCATAGATGCTGCCTGACCTGCTGAGTTCCTCCAGTGTTTTGTGTGTGTTGCTCTGGATTTTCTGCATCTGCAGAATCTCTTATGTTCTCATGCGATTTTAGACCATCATTTACTTGTAATTAGAATTCACAGTCTTAAGAACAAACCACTTTAGGATAACTAATGCTTAGCTCTTCGGTTTAGAAACGTAGAAACCCTACAGCACAATACAGACCTTCAGCCCGCAATGCTGTGCCAAACATATACTTACTTTAGAAATTACCTAGGGATACCCATAGCCCTCTATTTTCTAAACTCCAGGTACCTATCCAAGAGTCCCTTAAAAGTCCCTTCTTTTTACATTGCACATCAACGATTTGGATTATGGAATAGGTGGCTTTGTGGCTAAGTTTGCTGATTATAAAAAGATAGGTGGAGGGGCCGGTAGTGCTGAGGAAACGGAGAGTCTGCAGAGAGACTTGGATAGATTGGAAGAATGGGCAGAGAAGTGGCAAATGAAGTACAATGTTGGAAAGTGTATGGTTATGCACTTTGGTCGAAAAAATAAACGGGCAAACTATTATTTAAAGGGGAAAGAATTCAAAGTTCGGAGATGCAACGGGACTTGGGAGTCCTCGTACAGGATTCCCTTAAGGTTAACCTCCAGGTTGAGTCAGTAGTGAAGAGGGCAAATGCAATGTTGGCATTCATTTCTAGAGGAATAGAGTATAGGAGCAGGGATGTTATGTTGAGGCTCTATAAGATGCTGGTGAGACCTCACTTGGAGTACTGTGGGCAGTTTTGGTCTCCTTATTTAAGAAAGGATGTGCTGACATCGGAGAAGGTACAGAGAAGATTCACTAGAATGATTCCGGGAATGAGAGGGTTAACATATGAGGAACGTTTGTCTGCTCTTGGACTGTATTCCTTGGAGTTTAGAAGAATGAGGGGGGACCTCATAGAAACATTTCGAATGTTGAAAGGCATGGAAAGAGTGGGTGTGGCAAAGTTGTTTTCCATGGTGGGGGAGTCTAGTACGAGGGGGCATGACTTAAGGATTGAAGGGCGCCCATTCAGAACAGAAATGCAAAGAAATTTTTTTAGTCAGAGGGTGGTGAATCTATGGAATTTGTTGCCACGGGCAGCAGTGGAGGCCAAGTCATTGGGTGTATTTAAGGCAGAGATTGATAGGTATCTGAGTAGCCAGGGCATCAAAGGTTATGGTGAGAAGGCGGGGGAGTGGGATTAAATGGGAGAATTGATCAGCTCATGATAAAATGGCGGAGCAGATTCGATGGGCTGAATGGCTGATTTCTGCTCATTTGTCTTATGGTATCCATCTCCACCACCATTGTCAGCAGCCCATTCCATGCATTCACCACTCTCTGCGTAAAAAAAACTTACTCCTGACATCTGCTCTGTACCTACTTCCAAGCACCTGTGCCCTCTCGTGATAGCCATTTCAGCCCTGGGGAAAAGCCTCTGACTATCCACACGATCAGTGCCTCGCATCATCTTATACACCTAAATCCTTCCTAGAGGTTTACTGTCCTAAAACCTTCACTATCGGTTTCAGAGTTCTTTGAGCATGCAATAAAATTTCATAAATCCTTATCTACGCAGCAACACGAGGATATGCAGCTAAAATTATTTCATCTGTCATTTTTATAATGGAATTTGAGAATCTCTGGTGTTCCCCATTCTTCGTCTGAATGTCCGGACTAACTGCAACAAATAGCTGACAGTCGTTCGGCTGAAAAGAATTTAAAAATGATTCTTAGGTCAAACTGCCACAGAAGTACAAAGCCTATTGGCATTGTTGAAAGTTCACAGTAAATTTAACATTGAAGTACATGTATGTCACCATATACAACCCTTAGATTCGTGTTCTTACAGACATTAAGAGTAATTACAAAGAAACACAACGGAATCAATGAAAGATCGCACCCAAAAGGACAGACAACCAATGTGCAAAAGACAATGAACTGTGCAAATTCAAACAAGTAAAATAAATAATTATAGTAATAGTAAAAATGCAATAAATATCAAGATCAAGAGATGAATAACCCTTGAAACTGAGTCCATAGTCTGTGAAACAGTTCAATGTTGGTACAAGTGAAGTTATCTTCTCTGGTTCATGAGCTGGATGGTTGGGGGGTAATAACTGTGTCTGAACATGGTGGTGTGGGTTCTGAGGCTCCTGTACCTTCTTCCTGAAGGCAGCAGTGAGAAGAGAACATGGACTGGATGGAGGGGCGTCCTTGATGATTGATGCTGCTTTCCGGCAACAGTGCTTCATGCAGATGTGCTCAATGGTGGGGAGGGCTTTGTCCCGTAACGACTGAATCTGAGTTTGTTGGGAGTTTAAAGTGAACCAGTGCCAGCATTACCTTTAGCTTCAAAGTCATTTCTGAATCAGGATCCAGAGTGACTCATTTCTTCTGAGTAATCTGACCCAAGACTCTTCATCTCATGTTCTCAATATTTATTGTTTATTTCTTTATTATTATTTCTTTCATAGTCATACTTTATTGATCCCGGGGGAAATTGGTTTTCGTTACAGTTGCACCATAAATAATAAATAGTAATAGAACCATAAGTAGTTAAATAGTAGTATGTAAATTATGCCAGTAAATTATGAAATAAGTCCAGGACCAGCCTATTGGCTCAGGGTGTCTGACCCTCCAAGGGAGGAGTTGTAAAGTTTGATGGCCACAGGCAGGAATGACTTCCTATGACGCTCTGTGTTGCATCTCGGTGGAATGAGTCTCTGGCTGAATTTACTCCTGTGCCCACCCAGTACATTATGTAGTGGATGGGAGACATTGACCAAGATGGCATGCAACTTGGACAGCATCCTCTTTTCAGACACCACCGTGAGAGAGTCCAGTTCCATCCCCACAACATCACTTGCCTTACGAATGAGTTTGTTGATTCTGTTGGTGTCTGCTACCCCCAGACTGCTGCCCCAGCACACAACAGCAAACATGATAGCACTGGTCACCACAGACTCGTAGAACATCCTCAGCATCGTCCGGCAGATGTTAAAGGACCTCAGTCTCCTCAGGAAATAGAGACTGCTCGGTCCCTTCTTGTAGACAGCTTCAGTGTTCTTTGACCAGTCCAGTTTAGTGTCAATTCGTATCCCCAGGTATTTGTAATCCTCCACCATGTCCACACTGACCCCCTGGATGGAAACAGTGGTCACCGGTACCTTAGCTCTTCTCAGGTCTACCACCAGCTTCTTATTGTATTTACACAGTTTGTTGAATTTTACACATTATTTGAATGCTCATGTTGGTGCAGTCTTTTAATGATTCTGTTATGGTCAAAGTCAAAATGCATTTTTTACCAAAATATGTACGCAGTATACAACTCTGAGATTCATCTTCCCACAGACAGCCCCGAGAAAAAGAAAATCATGGAACCCATTCAAAGAAGATCAAACACCCACTGAACAAAAACAAAACAAATCACACCACCCGGCAAAATAAAAAACAAGCGAAAAACATAGAACATAAAGCACAAATCCACCAAGTTAATGAAATAGTCCAGGAATATTCAGTTTCAGCTCAGCTCAGTTCAGTTCAATTGAACACTGTGCCATTTGTTATCTGCAGGCCGCAGAACCAGCGCTCACCGATCAAAATCTTACAAAATAACAACAAAAAAGGAGCAGCCGGAAACCAGAAACACATCGTATCATCAACTACAGAGTGCAATCCACAAACCACATCAATTAAACCTTATGCAAGACCAAAGACCTTATGCACCATCCTCCAGCAGGAAAAAGCAAGAGAGAGAGAGAAACTGATCAAATACAGGCACCTTCCTCTGGGAGCAGCAAGTGAGCATGAGAGAGAGACCGGTCATTCGCAAGCAGACGGCACTGAACACCTGCTTGCCTTCTGCTCTCATCCTCACAGATTTCAATCTTCCTCGATGCCTTAATTGGCGAGTCTGGCGAGAAATCAAGTCAATCATGGGCCCGCACCCTGTCTCCAGGGTTCTTGTCCTACAGGCCTCACACTTAGCTCAAAACCTCACCAGACACCCTCAGAGACAGCAAAGTACCAGCTCACTCAATCAACCTGAAAACATGCCATCAAGCTGTCGGTCACAGTCTCCAATAGTAGCTGAACCATATTTGAAAGAAAAAGAAGACATAAAAGATGTAATTTCATGAACTGTCTGAAGGATGTTGCCTTTGATCGTGTTGTTTGCTGGTGCTATCTTCTTCCATTATGGAATTATTGAGTATGCCCACAAGAAAATGAATCTCAGGGTTGTGTATGGTGACATATGAAATTTGGTAATAAATTTATTTGAACTTTGATCTTTGGATTTCCATTTCAGGTCTGTTATACTTCAGATGCTGGCTGTGCCTGCTCTCGATAAATTCAACGATTAAAAACAAATGGACAAGGAACAATTTACAACATCAGAAGGTCAAATAGATGCTGAAAATTCTAACAAAAACAGTTTTATAGATCCAAATCTAATCCAGTTTCAATGTTCCAAGAGACATAACAAGAAGATTTACTTTGCTAATGGAACCTTTAAGCAAGAGGAGACTCAATTACTCTTACCTCATCTACGCATCGCAAAGCACAATAGTGACTAGCATTTAATGGTTAATAAGTGCAGCAGTTCTGCAAGGTTAGAAGGAAATGCTGGAGGGATGTGACAGTTGCTTGGTGAAATTTTTAAAACTGGCAGTAGGTCACCTCTCCCTTGCCTTTGAGTAACCATGCATTGCTGAAAGTTATTCCCTCTCAGCCCTCAGACGTTGGGATAAATGCATTGCACTTCTTCGGTGTTTAAGTATTATATTCGCCAATGAATTATAACTGAATGTTTCAAAAAAAAAGTCATCATCATCGGATCAACTTGCTTCGCTGTGTCAGTCTAAGAAGGATTATACCGCAGTCACATTTTGTCACATGTTCAGAGAAATTAGTTTCTACATTGGAAATAGTCTGCATTAAAAATTCTGCACACGTTCTGTACCAGTTGACCCTGAAAATCTCTCCTCCCACTTGTCTATTTTATCTTTCTGTAAAGCAGTAGTTGAACATTAATCAATTTCATATGGAACCGTAAGATAATGTTAAAAGTAGCAAATTAGTAATTGCTCTTGGTAATGAAGATTAAAATGAATGAACTATAATTGTCTTTACTTTTAAAGAAATGTGAAAGTTCAATATTTAAATTTATGGGCTGATTGTCATAAATTTATTATGTAAGATATACATGTGTGGTTCAGTAACCATGACCATCCTGAACTTGTCATTAGAGCTAAGGAGTCTCCCCCTGAGCATAACAATTTTTAGTGAGGGAGTACTTAGCAGACACCATCCCCAGCCTTTTTTTAAAAACAGTACTGATAAATACAACACTATTGATACATTTACCAAAGAGTAATTTTCTATTCAGCTTGTTTTTAGAACACAATTCCACAACAAATTAAAATAGCTGTAAATAACAAGAATTCAATCATTAGCTGCTTGGACACTGAAGCAGAGCACCAGACTGAATTTAAATCTTCAAGAATATTTTAACAATAGGTACGTTGGTCCTTATAATATAGAGAAAACCTGTTTTCCTTAACCCTTTGACAGCATTGTCGTTTGATAAATATTGGCATTTAATTTTATATCACTGCTTTCAGTTAATTACCAAGTTTTGTTATGCTGCGATCTCATATATTTCACAAGGTTAAGAAAAAGGATTGTTTAAGTCTGCTTATCCTCCAGAACTGAGGATAGTCATATAACAGAGTGGAGATGATTCACCAGAAATGCTGTTTGTAAGTCTTGCAGATTTCTCCCGGGCATGTAATCATTATAGCAAGACATATGAAATTGGAGTAGAATTCGGCCATTCAGCCCATTGAGTCTGCCCCATCATTCAATCATGGCTGATTTATTGTCCCTCTGAACCCCATTCTCCCGCCTTCGCCCCATAACCTTTAACTTCCTGACTAATCAAGAACCTATCAATCTCTGCTTTAAATATACCCAATGAATTGGCCTCCACAGCCATCTGTAGCAATTCATTCCACAGATTCACCACTTTCTGACTCAAGAAATTCCTCCTCATCACTGTTTTAAATGGATGTCTCTCTATTCTGAGGCTGCGCTCCCAGTTCTAGACTCCCCCACTATAGGAAATATCCCCTCTACATCCACTCTATCTAGACCTTTCAATATTCGATAGGTTTCAATGAGAATCCAGCCCTTCCCCATTTTCCCAGGATCATTCTCGTGAATCTCAGCTTGATCCTCTCCAAGGCAGGCTCATCACTTTCTTAGATAAGAGGCCCAAAACTCCTCACAATACTCCAAGTGCAGTCTGACCAATGGCTTATAAAACCTCATTATTACATCTTTTTTTAGATTCTAGTCCTCTTGGAATGCATTCCAACGTTCAATTGGTGTTGTTCCCTGCACACATGCTGAGCTCGTTAATTTCAGAAAATTTGCCTCCAGCTTCTGCCCTGCCCTTGTATTTGTCTTCATTACTACTGACTGACTCACCCTGCAAGTTAAGCTTGAGGGATGAGAAAGTGGATAGCCCAAAAAATAGAGTAAGTTTATTAGTTTTCCGTACATCTAGATCAAGATTTAAAACATGTTATGAATTTCCTCTAGAGAGCCAATAAATTAGATGTAAAGACTTCTTAAGCACAAAAATTAAACAAAGAACATTACAGCACAGTACAGGCCCTTTGGCCCAAGGTGTTGTGCCGACTTTTTAATCTACTCTTAGATTAATCTAACCTTTCCCCCTACACAGCCTTTCTAAGAGTGTCTGAAATATTCTTAGTGTATCTGCCTCGACCACCACCAGTGGCAGCACGTTCCATACGCTCAGCATCCTCTGTGTAAAAAACCTACCTCTAACATTCCCCCTATACTTTCCTCCATTAACCTTAAAATTATGCCCCTCGTATTATCCATTTCCACCCTGGGAAATGTCTCTGGCTGCTTCTTATCATCTTTTACATCTCTATCAAGTCACCTTTCATCCTCTTTCACTCCAGATCTAAAACTCACTTAATATGTTTAGTAAACACTTGAAAATGGAAAATATACCATTTAACCAAGGAAAATTGTAATTGATGAGAAGGGAAAGCAAGCCATATGATGATGCTCATAGGATTGTGGAGAAAAAAGTATTTTGGTAATTGAAAACAATTTAAGTTTAATAATGTTAAAAAGTTAAACTTACTTGGCCAAATGTCAGTACCATTCTACAAAACAAATGAATGGGTACAGAAGAAAAGCACATCACAAAACAGATCATGTCTACATTGAGCTGCGGCAATAAGATTAACTGATTAGATATCTGTATTAATGAGCAGATGTACAGGTGTACCTAATAAATTGGCCTGTGTACACTGTAAAATCCTATCATGAAGAGTGCCATATCAATCATTATTGATGTTTTTGCTCAAATGGCCTTTCTTCAGTATGATCAGACTGTTAACCTTGTTAAATGTTTCACATTACCGTTCTGAATTCACCTATATTTGTCACAATGTTTGAAATTCTCTGCCAATATTGCTTTAATGATACATTGCAGTGATAACCTTACCCCATAGAACAAAAGAGATCCCTTTATTGGGAGAGGAAAAGCTAATTGATTATAGATAAAGGTGCTTTGGAGTGATAATTAATCAATTTGTTTCCATTATTGTTCCGTGACAACTGGCATAGCCCAGGCTTCCCTCTGAAGTTTAGTTATTACATGAAAAAAGTCGGTTGTGCAAAGAATGAAGATCAGAACTTCAAAGGTTATTCTTCTGATGAGTGGAAAACAAAACCTGAAAGTAAAATAGAATTGTTCTCTTCAATCTTAAACATGCCGGGCATATAATATCCAAGATGGTGCATCTGTACAAAACTTCTTCAGTTGACATCATGCAAGTAGATCATGAAACCATGTATTTCACTTCTTTTATGCCTTTTACATTTGTTTTTCTTTTGTCTTGGTTGTGATTCTGGAATTGTTGGAGCCTGTGATTTGTAGTTTGGAGATAACTTGGGTGTTTTAGTGTTCTGTGGTCTCGAAGGATTCCAGGAGGCAGGGGCAGCATGCACAAGCCTCATAGCAGGAGGGCTGCGGGATGGGGTGCGAGCTGATGTTCGACCCCATTTTGTCAATTAAAGTTTCCATTGTTCACCAGTTAAAGCAATGAGGAAGATTGAAATGTTGAGACAATTGCAGAAGGGGAGCGCAGCTGCCTGCCTTTTTATTGCTGAGATATCGCTCCGCTGCCAGAGAGGGGAGACTGCCTTTTGATCACCGGTGAGACCACTTTGCTGCTGGAGACGGGATTCTGCCTCTTGATCGCTGGGGGATCACTCTGTTACAGCAAAGGGAAGGCAGCCTTTTGGCCGCTGGTGACATCGCTGTACTGCTGGAGAGGGAAAAGTCTGCACTGTGCTTGGAGAATGTTACCATTTCGGATATGGTTGTAGGTTATAGTTTTTTTAAATTCTGTGTTTTACACCAAATCCTTTTTTGTGTGTGGGGGAGGGGGATTTGGGGGTTGATGTGTCTGTTCCATTTTTGTTTGTTTTTTTGTGTGGTGAGGAGGGGAGATGATCATTCTATCTTTCATTTCTTTCTTGGTTTCATGGCTATCTGGAGAAGAAGAATTTCAGAGTTGTATACCTTGATAATAAATGAACCTTTGAATCATTGACCTTTTACATATATACAGAACTGTGACACTATAAGATACAGGAACAGAATTATGCGATTTGGCCCATCAAGTCTGCTCTGCCATTTCATCATGGCTGATCCAATTTTCCTTTCAACTCCAGTCTCATGCCTTCTCCCTGTATCCTTTCATGCCCTAACCAATCAATAAGCTATCAACCTCTGCCTTAAATATACAAAAAGACTTGCCTTCCACAGCTACCTGTGGCAAAGAATTCCAATAATTCATCACTGTCTGGCTAAAGAAATTCCTCCTAATCTCCGTTTTAAATCTGAAACTGTGTCCTCCGGTCTTAGACTTTCCCACCAAGGAAATGTCCTCTCCACATCTATTCAATCAAGGCTTTTCACCATTCAACAGGTTTCAATAAAGTCACCTCCTCATTCTTCTAAATTCTAGTGAATATAGATTAAGAGCCATCAAACACTCTTCATATGAAAAGCCATTCAATCCTGGAATCATTTTCTTGAACCACCTTTGAACACTCTCCAGTTTCAGTGCATCATTTTCAAGATATGGTGCCCAAATCTACTCAGAATACTCCGAGATGCCTCATCAGTGTTTTATAAAGTCTCAACATTACATCCTTGCTTTTATATTCTAGTCCTCTTGAAATGAATGCTAACATTGCATTTGCTTTCCACACCATAGACTGAACCTACAAATTAAACTTTAGGAAATCCTGCACAAGGACTCCCAAGTCCCTTTACATCTTGTTTTTTTTGTACTTCCTCTCCATTCAGAAAATAGTTAACTCTTTCATTTCTTCTAAGTGCATGCCTATGCACTCCCCTGCACTGTATTCCATCTGCCATTCTTTTGCCTATATTCCTGATCTGCCTAAGTTCTTCTAGCCTCTCTACTTCCTCAAAACTATCTGCCCACCATCTATCTTCATATTGTCAGCAAACCTTGCAACAAAGCTATCAGTTCTATCATCCAAATTATTGACATAAAACATAAAAGGAATCAGTCCCAACACAGACTCCTGTGGAACATCACTAATCACTGGCAGCCAGTCAGAAAAGGCTGCCTTTATTCACATTCTGTGCCTCCTGCCAATCAGCCACTGCCTTATCCATGCTAGAATCATTCCTGTAATATCATGGGCGTGTGGCTTGTTATGCAGCCTCATGTTTTGCCTTCTGAAAATCCAAGTACACAACATCAGCTGATTCTCCTTTGTCTATCCTGCTAGTTATATCTTCAAAGAATTGCAACAGATTTGTCAGGCAAATTTCCCATGAGGAAACCATGCTGAGTATGCCGTATTTTATCATATGCTTCCAAGTACCCTGAGACCTCATCCTTAATAATTGAGTCCAAAATCTTCCCATGGAGCTTAGAAAAATAAAGGACTATAGGTAACCCTAGGTAGTTCTAAAGTAAGGACATGTTCGGCACAGCACTGTGGGTCGAAGGGCCAGTATTGTGCTGTAGGTTTTCTATGTTTTTAACTACTGAGGTCAGATTGACTGGCCCTCAGTTTCCTTTCTTCTGCCTCTCTCCCTTTTTGGAGAGTGGAGTGACATTTGCAATTTTCCAGTCTTCCAGAACCATTCCAGAATCTAGATATTCTTGAAAGATCATTATTAATGTCTCCATGATCTCTTCAACCACCTTTTTCAGAACTCTGGGATGTATACCAACTGATTCATATGGCTTATCTACCTTCAAACCTTTCAGTCTCTCAAGATCCTTCTCTCTAGTTAAGGGAACTTCACACTCTTCATGACCCCTGACACCTGGAACTTCCACCATATTGTTAGTGTCTTCCACAGTGAAGAATGATGCAAAATACTTATTCAGTTCATTTGCTATTTCACTGTCCTCCATTACAGCCTCTCCAGCATCATTTTCCAGTGGTCTGATATCCACTCTTGCCTCTCTTTTACACTTTACATAACTGAAGAAACTTTTGGTGTCCTCTTTAATATTATTGGCTAGCTTCCTTTTGTACTCCATCTTTATGACTTTTTTAATTCCCTTCCATTGGTTTTCAAAAGCTTCCCAATCCTCTAATTTCCCACTAATTTTTGTTATTATATCTCTTCTCTTTGCCTTTTTTGTTTGCTTTGACTTCTCTTGTTAACCATGGTTGTGTCATCTTTTCTTTAGAATACTTTTTCCGCTTTGGGAGTTATATGTCCTTCCGAATTGCTTCCAGAAATTCCAACCATTGCTGCTCTGCCGTCATCCCTGCCAGTGTTCTTTTCCAATCAATTCTGGCCAGTTCCCCTCTCATGCCTCTGTAATTCCCTTTACTCCACTGTAATACTGATACATCTGACTTTAGCTTCTCTTTCTCAAATTTCAGGATGAATTTGTCATATTATGATCACTTTCTCCAAGGGTTCTTTTACCTTAAGCTCTCCAATTAATTCTGCTTAATTGCACAACACCCAATCCTGAATAGCTGATACTCTAGTGGGCTCAAGTACAAGTTGCTCTAAAAAGCCATCTCGTAGGTACTCCAGAAATTCTCTCTCCTGGAATCCAGCACCAACCTGATTATCCCAATCTACCTCCAAATTGAAATCTTCCATGATTATTGTAACATTGCCCTTTTGGCATGCATTTTCTATCTCCTGTTGTAATTTTAGGCCACATTCTTACTACTGTTTGGGGGTCTGTATAGAACTCCAATCAGAGCATTTTTACCCTTGCAATTCTTTAGCTCTACCACAATGATTCAACATCTTGCAACCCTATGCCACGTCTTTCTAAAGGTTCGATTTCATTTTTTCCCAACAGAGCAACACCGCCCCACTGCCTTCCTGCCTGTCCTTTCAATACAATATGTATCTTTGGACATTGAGCTCCCAACTATAATCTTTCTGCCATGATTCAGTGATGCCTACATCATCATACCTGCCAATGTGCAACTGTGCTGCAAGTTCATCTACCTTATTCCATGTACTGCATCCATTCAAATTCAACTCCTCCAGTCCTGCATTCACCCTTTTCAATTTTGTTCGCCTTTTACATTGCTGCTCCTCCTATTCGCAGCAAAGTATCTCCTCACTACACATTGCCTCTGTTTGTAAACTAGCTATCGTATCTTTAGCACTATTATCTGTCTTTCCTACAATACTTCTTGCATAGAAATTATCATTGAACCAATCCAATGTAATGAACACCAATGATGTAAAAATACTTGTTAATGAATGCCCCAATTTAATATGTTTTTTCTTATGATGTACAATACTGTGCAAGAGCCTTGGGCACATATATATAGCAAATATATACAGAACTGTGTTTGACTATGTGGAGTGGAAAGTGAGTTTGTAAATCTGGCAGAAGCAAAGGACGTTGGGAATGGTGAGGGTACAGCATCACAGGAGGGGAGTAGGATAGGTGGCAGAGAAGGGGTTCCAGGGGCAAGGGGTAGGGGTGGTGCGGGTGCAGGCACACCCAGCCCTGAGACACCAGGCATGGTGATTTAGTTCCAAACAATCGGTTTCTTGATCATTACAGAATGTCTCTCTGATACTTCCTGCTCTCTCCCCTCTCACTTCCCCTTTTCCCAATCATGATTCCTTTCCCACTCTCAGTCCACAATAGAGACCCATATCAGAATCAGGTTTATCATCACTCACATACGCGTCATGAAATTTGTTTCTGTTTTCGGCAGCAATACAGTGCAATACATAGGACTACGGCAATTTTGTGCAAAGGTGTTGGGCACCCTTGCTATATATGTGCCTAAGACCTTTGCACGGTACTGCACATACCACAACATGCCTCATTTGTACTGTACAAAGCATAATGCATACTTGATAGAGTTGTGGTTAGTGCAATGCCACTGTCTGTAAGGAGTTTGTACGTTCGCTCTGTGACCACAAGAGTTTCTTTCCAGTTCTTCAGTTTCTTCCCACAATCCAAAGAGGTATGAGTTAATAGGTTAATTGGTCACATGGGTGTAACCCAGCAGCAAGGCCTTGTTGGGCTGGAAGAGCCTGGTACCACGTTGTATCTCTAAATAATAATTTAAAATAATATATGAATGCATGAATGTATTAAAATAGGAGGCTGAGGATTGATTTTGCCAACTCATGAAGGGCACAGGTAAAGTGGATGGTCACCATGTATTCCCCAGGGTAGGAGAGCCTATAACTGAAGGGTGGAGGTTCAAGGTGAGAAGGGAATGATTTAAAAGGGCCCTGAAGGATAAGTTTTTTCCCCACACAGTGAGTGTGGTGAGGATGTGGAGCAGGGTACCTGAGAAAGTGGCAGAGGCAGGTACAATGACAGAAAGATGAGCTTTTTTTTGTCACATCAAAGCAGGCAGCGAAATGCGTTGTTCACATCAACATTCAACACAGTCTGAAGACTGCACGTTGGTGTTGTCATGTACCTGGTGGCAACAGAGCATGCCCACAATTTACTCATCCTGAGCTGTACAGCTCTGGAATGTACGAGGAAAGTAGAGCAGTCAGGGGAAATCCGTTCTGTCATGGAGGAACATACAAACTCCTTTCTGACAGAGGTGGGAACTGAACCCTGATCTGTGATTGCTGACACTGCCTGCAATAGTGTTACACTAACCACTTCATAATTATAAAAGACATTTAGACAGATACATGGATTCAAAAGGTTTAGCAGGGTTTGCAACAAAGGCAGGCAAGGAATAAAACGTGTCCAGGAGCATACCCCAAGAATATGCAATCCATAGATTTCCACACACTAAATTTGAGCAAAACAACAAACACAGGAAGAAACACTAAAACACCACGGCTGCCATCTTGGGCACCACACTGTCCAGCACAAATGCAACAGACTGAAATCCATAAGATCCACCCCTTCTGTATTCCCACTTCTCACAACTCCAACACCTCAAATAGTGTATTTCAATCTCTTTGACCTGCTCAGATCCCTAATTTGGTTCAGTTTGGCAGCAACGCTGTTGCAAACACACACGAAATGCTGGAGGAACTCAGCATGCCAATCAGCATCTATGGAAAAGAGTGCAGTCAACGTTTCAGGCTGAGACCCTTCCATACTCTTTCCCATAGATGCTGACAGGCCTGCTGAGTTCCTCCAGCATTTTGTGTTTGTTACTCGGAATCCAGTATCTGCAGATTTTCCCTTGTTTGAGGATAGACAGTGTCCCTTGACTAACAGAGACTTTTCAACTTTATAGAGAAACCCGTTAGAAGTTGGTTTATTTCCTTTGTAGATCTGTGATATTACACATGACTTCTGTGATACAATGTTTGAATCAGGACCAGGTTTGATATCATTGGCATTTGTTATGAAATTTGTTGTTTTGTGGCAGCAGCACATTACAATAAAAACTGCAAATTACAGTAAGTATATATTAAAGTTAAATTAAATAAGATAAAAAAAATTATAATATGTTTGTCATAATCACAAGAGACTCTGCAGATGCTGGAAAGACAGGGCAACACAAAACGCTGGTGGAACTCAGCAGGCCAGGCAGCATCCAGGGAAATAAATAAACATCGACATTTTGGGCAAAGGCCCTTCATCAGGACTGGAGAGGAAGGGGGAAGAGACCAGAATAAGAAGGTGCTGGGAGGGGCAGGAGTACAAGCTAGAAGGTCATAGATGAAGCCAGGTGAGGGGGAAGGTGGGTGGGAGGGGGATGAGGGATGAAGCAAGATGCTGGGCGGTGACAGGTGGAAGATATAAAAGGCTGAAGAGGAAGGAATCTGATAAGAGTGGTCAGTGAACCTCTGACATCCCTCCAATCACCTTAAAATTATGCCCCTTTGTAATAGAAGCTTCTGCCCTGGGATAAACGTCTCTGACTGTCCAGTTGATCAATGTCTCTTATCATCCTGTACACCTCTATTCCTCCAACATTCGTGTGTGTTGTGAGAGCCCTACAAATGACTGAATTGTGAGCTCCTGCGCTGTAGCAAGCCTCCTTAAAGAGATATAAGCACATCCTTGACGTTTAAAATCTTGAAGTAACAATGGCACAAAATGACTTAACAGAGAGCAGAAACCCTCAAGCCTGTTAGAGTGCAAGATGTACCCTTTTGAAAAGGTTGTGCTTAAAAATGTTAAAAGGCTCAAATTCCATTCTTGACAGCAGCAGACAACTTTGCAATCCCATCCCAGACTGTGCTGTACTTCCTCAGCCTGACAACTTTTGTCCTTGTTGTGGTATTACTCTCAAGATAAATTATGAAGGCAATGTAAAAGCTGTAAAATTTGTTGTATCTTCTATTATCTCCATGTTAAAGGCCACAAAAGCTCTTCAGTGAAGTCAGCCATTAAGAAATGACAGGTATTGCTATCAGCCTTCTTTATAGCCTATTACCTACAATGACAACCGCTCCAGCAGTAACACTGTACAGCCTATCACATTATTTGCAGTTAAAGCTGGCTACTGTGTCATTTTCCCTCATTTTCTTGACAGTGGTATCATAAATCCATTCAGCTGCAGGGGTAACTGCCTGCTGCCTCGATTACCTTCATAGCACGAATGAATCTTGAAATGTATGTAACAGACAATGACTGTTATGGATCAGACACAAGAGTCATTCTCAATCCAGCCCATCAGCTCTACCAAGCAATGCTGTCTCCAACTGGGGTTTCCTGCACTCTCGTCACGTAGCACTGTAATACAGTACCAGTAACTGCACTTAAAGAGATGTGTGGTTCTTAAATAACATGTTCCAAGATATTTACACTGAAACTGTATTGATTAACTGTCCTAAAAGAAGTATTTCTGCATCTTGTTGAAAAAGCCCAGATGTTTCCAACACTACTGAGAACGCTATAAATTTTTGTGAGTACTGACTTTTGTTTTTGGCTAACGGCAAAGCAATACATTTCTAACACTGTACAGCTAATATTTCATTTTGTCAAGTACTAGTATAAATTTTTCAAAAGAAGCTCTACAGCAAACAATAGAAAACATAACTGTGTTTTTATATAGTGTGATGACATATTGTTTGAAATTTCATTTTCCATGCAGATTCTATATCATCCATATATTTCCAATAACTATTATTGCCACCCACTGTGATATTAAGTATTTGTAAGTCAACAACAGGCTGAATTTTGGTCTGACTGTCTACATTATGTTACATTAGTATTTGCTGATATATTGTTCCCTGGTTCATTAAGATTTGGAACAAATTTGGCTTCACTGCAAGGTCAAAGATGTTTTCAATAGCAGTGGTTATAGCAGCCACATCTTGTGATGAAACACAACTGGATCTTTTTCTTTCCCCTTCATCAAGGTCTTTAACTAACTGGAGTACTCAAAGTTTTCATGTCTAACAAGGAAACAATCCCATTTCTAAAGTTACTTCCTTAATGTTATCAATGTATTTCTGATGATTAATCGTCTGGGGGTCTTGCACAAGCACCAGCAACAGAAACAAGAAGACTGGATTAATGTCAAGTGGGGGGACCTAATCACTATTCCTTTGGACTCTACTGACACACAGAATTTTTCATGGCTGCACTAGATGCGTTTAAAAACTTTTTAAAATTAGCTTTGTTCATCACGTGTACATCATTTGCATCAGTGACCAACACAGTCCGAGATGTGATGGGGGTGGGGTGGGGGGGAGGGAGACCAAAGCACAGCTCACTCCAAACCTGTACGTTTTTGGAATATGGGAGGAAACAGGAACACCTGGAGGAAATCCGTCCACAGCCATAGAGAGAACATACAAACTCTTTACCAACAGCAGTGAGAACTGAACCCCAGTTGCTGGTGCTGTAATAGCTGTGCACAGGATCAGAAAAAGCTGCAGAAATTTGTGAACTCAGCCAGATCCATCAAGGACACTAGCCTTATCAGTATTGAGGACACTTCAAAAGGTGAGATGTCAAGAGTGTGGCAGAAGACCACGGGCATACGCTCAGTGCTCACTTACTAGGTACAAAAGGTACTGAATAAACTTAACCTGATGAAAAACACTAGACTTTTTATAAAGTTAATGTTCAGGTTCTGTCCAGAAAGCATATACAGATTGGATATAGACAGAGTTGATATGGAATTGAGTCTTTCCATTGGTGAGGAAGAGCATAACTACAAGTCTCTTCAAAAACAAGATCATCATTCAGAAATCGAATCAGGAATTCTGAAACGTTTTATCCAAAGAGCAATAAGCATGTGGAATTCACAATTGCATAGAATGGTTGAAGCAAATATTTGGCATACACTACATTTAATCAGAAGGTAGAAAACTGCATGAATGAGAATAAATAAAGAATTATACCAATGGCGCCACTGTAGCGTAGTGGTTAGTACAACACTATTACAGCTCAGAGTGCCAAAGATAGGAGTTCAATTCCAGCGTCCTCTGGAAAGAGTTTCTACGTCCTCCCTGTGGAATGCTTGTGTTTTCTCAGGTGCTCTGGTTTCCTCCCACAGTGCAAAGGCAGACTGGATAGATTAATAAGTCGTTGTAAGTTGTCCCATGATTAGGTTAGGGTTAATTGGGGGATGCTGGGCTTTGTCACGATGAAGGGTCTCGGTCCAAAATGTCATCCGTTTATTCCTTTCTGTAGATGCTGCCTGACCCGCTAAGTTCCTCCAGCAATTTCTGTGTGTTTCTCTGGTTAATGAACGATTAGGATTTTGGCATTCATAAACAGGTTCAGAGGAAGCAAACAACAGGAAGTTACAGAAAACCACTGGTTACGTGAAAAAGGAAATGCCTATTTTGTTACAGTTTAGGAAGGTTAAGAAGGTCCGGAAAAAGTACTGGGAAGTTGTTGGAATCAATTGTTAGGGATGAGATTACAAAGTACCTGGAGGCAAATGACAAGATAGGCCAAAGCCGGCATGGATTCCTGAAAGGAAAATCCTGCCTGACAAACCTACTGCAATTCTTTAAGGAAATTACAAGCAGGGTAGATAATGGAGATGCAGTAGACATGGTTTACTTGGATTTTCAGAAGGCCTTTGACAAGGTGCCGCACATGAGGCTGCTTAGCAAGATAAGAGCCCATAGAATTACATGAAGTTACCAGCATGGGTGGCGCATTGGCTGCACTTTGGTGCAAGAAATAAACGGGCTGACTATTGTTTAGATGGGGGAAGAATTCAAAATGCAGAGATGCAAAGGGACTTGGGAGTCCTTGTGCAGGATAACCTAAAGGTTAACCTCCAAGTTGAGTCGGTGGTGCAGAAGGCGAATGCAATTTTGGCATTTATTTCTAGACGTATAGAATATAAGAGCAGGGATGTGACTTTGAGGCTCTGTAAGGCACTCGTGAAACCACATTTTAGAAAGGATATACTGACATTGGAGAGGGTTTAGAGAAGGTTCACAAGAATGATTTCTGGAATGAAAGGGTTACTGTATGAGGAATATCTGGCAGTTCTTGGGCCGTATTCGCTGGAGTTCAGGAGATTGAAGGAGAATCTTATAGAAACATTCTGAATGTTAAAAGCTTTGAACAGATTAGATATGGCAAAGTTATTTCCCATGGTAGGGGAGTCTAGGACAAGAGGCATGACTTCAGGGTCGAAGTACGTCCATTTAGAACAGAGACGCAGAGAAATTACTTCATCTAGAGGGTGGTAACTCTGTGGAATTTGTTGCCACAAGTGACTGCGGAGGCCAAGTCATTGAAGGCAGAGATAGGTAGTTTCTTGATTAGCCAGGGCATCAAAGGGTTGGAGAGAAGGCAGGGGAGTGGGGATGACTGGAGGAATTGGATCAGCCCATGATTGAATGGTGGAGCAGACTCGATGGGCTGAATGGCCTACTTCTGCTCCTATATCTTATGGCCTTACCTGATCTGGAGTAATAATTATTTCATTCTCCTCTACACTTGTGTACAGAAAATGACACTAAACAATCTTGAATCTAGTGGTCATTTATGTAAAATGTTAGATATAGTGTAACAATTAATAGTTGCATAAACATTTATTCTGGGACTAAATGATTTTGCTCTGCCTGCCATGGGACTGCAACTTCATGATGAGTTCTGCACACAGCGTAGGCAGGAATGGTATGTAGATTTCTATTCAGTATATCATATGTATAAACTCTCTTCACCCTTCATTCAAAGAGAGGTAGCTATGGGGCAAAAGGTTACGAATAAAGTGCATGCAAAAACTCTGTACTCCTCTAAAGGTAATACTCGTGTGGAAGCTCTACACCACCAAACATTTTAATTGACAAACTATATCACCGTCAATTCATAGGCTGCAGACTCAAAGTACAGCATCTGAAATATTTAGTCAAGTCTTCTTTCAGACCATTTACCTGTCACAGACAGATCGTGGGCTGCTCCATATGCTATCTTGTGGACATTATGTTCTTCTCGCACACTCGGAACGAACATCTCCTTTCTGTGGCCTATGCCTGTCTGACCATGACTGTTGGCTCTGAACAGAGCGACATTTCCAAGTGAGTATTATTTTGTAACCCACATGCTTGTGCACAAGTTCAGTTGTACACAACGATGAAAAGAGATCCATTGACTGTGGCAGTCAGTGTTGAAACTTCCAGCAACAAATTTGGAATTGCTAAGGTAAAAGGAAAGCCTCAGAATGAAAAAAAGAGAGTAGTTACTCAACCATAAACAGCTGTGGCAATGAAATAAATAGATCTAGTTAATGGGTTGTAATTAAACCATCAGATAATTGTAATGTAAACTGCTGCATTTATAAATAAATAATATCAATAAATGTTATCAATTAATCATTTTATTTATTTGCTTAATGTTTGGGGAGACGACTGCATATAATTTACCAAAAAATAGAAATATAAAGTTGGAAAGGTACTCAACTCATGGCATTAGGTGTGATGTTTTCAAGCCTAACTAAGTCCTGATTTACTTCTTGTTCAAGGTGAAACATTTACTTTGGATTCTATAGATGATGGATTCTTTACAACTTCATCCCATAACCCAGATTTTGATCATTAGCTGACAATATATCAAGATGAGATTTTTAAGATTAATGTTATTTGCCCTATGTGCATTGAAACGTACAGTGAAATGTGGCATTTGGATTGAAACAAATCAGTGATGATTGTGCTGGACAAATTCAAAGTTCAAAGTGAAGTTTTATCAAGGTGTGTAAATGTCACCCATATGCAACCCTGGGATTCATTTTCTTGCAGGCATTCACAGTAAATACAAGAAACACAATAGAATCAATGAAAGACTGCACACAACAGGACAGACAAAACAACCAAGATTCAAAAGACAACAAATTGTGTGTATACAAGAAGAAAGAGAAATAATAGATAAATAAATATTTGTTTGTTTATTGATTGATTGATTGAGAACATGAGTTGCAGTGTTGCCATGTTTCCGGTGCAGACAGCACAACTACAACTCGACTCTTCCTATCGCTAGCTAGACAATACGTCTTTGGACTGTGGAAGGAAACCGGAGCACCCGGAGGAAACACGTGGTCACAGGGAGAGTGGACGAGCTCAGTACAGACAGCAGTGGTAGTTGAACACCAATCTTACAGCTGGTATTGTAAAGCGATCCGCTATCCACTACGCTACTGAGTCTCCACACCAAAACACCTTAGAAATATCATTGAGGATTTATTTGTCTACCCTTTCAAGTAATAAGCTTACAGAGAGCTCTAGAACCTCATTATTCATTGGATGGAAAGATTTCTATTCAACTCACCTCCTTCTTTTTCTAATTTCTTCTTGCTAAAGATGGTGCCGGGAGGTGACTTCTCCCAGCTCATCAGTGGAACAGTTTAAATTCTTCTTTCTAATGTCTCTATTTTTCCTTTTCAAGATGACTGGGGTCCTGGCAATGTCTGTCATCTAGAGCAGCACTCGAACTGTGGTTCTTCACTTTGGCACGTTCCTGTTTCTCAGAGCTCGCCGGAAGCTTGGGAGATGTTTGCCTTTGGGGTGCGGCCTGGCGCAGCACTGTGGACCCAATTTCTCACCGTAGTCGCTACGTGAAGCATTACAGGGAACTGGAACATGGAGACACCGAATGCACCTGTTGGATGCCTCTGCACTCGGTGATCTCTCTCTCTCTCTCTCTCTCTCTCTCTCTCTCTCGCTCTCTCTCAGGATGGTGAGTGAGAGTTTGCTGCCAATTCTTGAGCTGGGGGTAATTGAAATAAAAACGAAGCCACAGGCTGCAACATCGAAACAGCAAACAGTTTGTCTCCCCTCTCGCTGTGGAAGGAGTGATATCTCTCTCTGCCTTGTTGGTGAGAGAAGTAGAGCCTGTGAATTGTCAAACTGTTGGGATGAGCAGTAGTTTTTGATCGACTGTAGACCATGGTCTCTCTATGGAGCTTTGCTGCTGTTTGCACGTTGGGTGGTTGGGAGTGCTGATGCCTCATGCTGGAATAAGTGGGGGGAGGGGGAGGCTTTGGGAATCTTACATTTTTTTCTGTCATTCATTCTTTGTGGTTTTTATTCCGTTTTGTGGATGTCTGTGAGGAGTAAGAATTTCATGTTGTATACTATCTACATTCTCTGATATCGAACTATTGAACATGTTAAACCCGGATATTGTACTTCAATTAAATCTCCCTTCCAAAAAAAATTATTTCAAAAAGCACATCAATTCTACAAAGATGCTGGAAATCTAGCATAACACATACAAAATTCTGGAAGAACTCAACAGGTCAGGCAGTGTCTACAGAAATGAATAAACAATTGACTTTTCGGGTTGAGACCCTTCTTCAGAACTGAACTACTTTCTTGTATATGTCCTCTGTATCCTTCTAGACTTTCCCCAATAATTTGCTGATCAAGATTGTACACAATCTAGTCATATTCCATCCTGCATGATGCCATCCTTCATACTGCATCAAGGGTCGTCACATGAATGATCATTACTGAGGGGAAGAAGACATTGTAAGCGCTTTCAGCATGTTGCTGAATGGTTAGATGAGGCAAGATGAAAGGCTGAAGCATTTTAAAGGATGGTTGAACAATTAGAAAACAATAAACACAAGGGATTCTGCAGATGCTGGAAACTTGAGCAAAACATATAAAATGTTGGAGGAATTCAACAGGCCAGGCAGCACTTATGAAGAGGAATAAAGAGTTGATGTTTTGGGCCGAGACCCTTTATCAGGATTGGCAAAAAGAATAAAAGGATAACCTCATTAAAGGTTATTGGCATTCTTTTTTACGTTTCTAAGGGTGAAAAGTTGGTCTACGACATAAATTTGCCAGTTTTATTGCTGGAATTAAATATCATAAGGCAATTAATTCTCCCAGTGAAAGTGGGAAGTTTAAGTCCTGGAACCAGATCTATTGTGTTTCTTTTATTTACAGCAAATTCTTCTTCAGCTCATCATCCCTATTGGGACATAGGCCACCAAAAGCAACTCACTGGAGTCCTCTGTCCTCAGCCAGTCTTTCAAATTGTCCCTAGGTGTAGCCCATCTTCGAATATCCTACCTCTCCCATGGATGAAGTTTTTTGAGGTTCTGTAACACTGGGATGCCTGCCCTATGCCTAATCCGCCTCCTTTCACAGCTGGGCTTGGGACCGTCCATGGTGATGACAGCTACACAAAAAAAAGGATCTCGAGGTTGTGTATGATTACATTTGACACTTTGATAATAGATTTAATTTGAACTTTGAACACTTCAATTAGAACTTATTTGATCTTATTTTAGTGATACAGCCTGGAGAATGCTTTTCTGGCTCTTAGAGCTGCACCACCCCAACAAGCACCCACAAACCCAATTTAACCCTAAACTAATAATGGGATAATTTACACTGACCAGTTAACCTACTGGGTAGGTCTGTGGACCGTGCAGGGAAACTATAGCACCCAGGGAAAACCCACACATTCCATGGGGACGACATACAGAGAGGCACCAGAGCTGAACTCTGAACTCCGGAATGGCCCCAGCTTTAATAATGTTACATTACTGTAAATTAGTTCAGATACTCAACAATATGTGCACAACTACAAAACAGATTTACAGATTCTTTGAAAAATACGAAAAAAGGGAGACTATTTAATATGACTTAATTAAACAAGAAAATGTGTTGGATTTATTGGTTGAATTCAATTACTTTTTAATCTACCTGGTTTACTAATATTACCATAGTTCCTAAAGACACTGGAGTTCAATTATTGCCTTTAATCGAAGTTCAAAGTAAACTTATTTTCAAGGATCATATATATCACCATATACAACCCTGAGATTCATTTTCTCGTGGGCATACTCAATAAATCCATAGAATAATTACCAAAACCCAATCAATGAAATACTGCACCATGGTAAAAATTGGTCAAATAACAGATTAAGGAACTCTGTTGGCCGGGGCTGAATGTGGATATGGAGTCGTAGCTCTCTATGTGATCCGCAAGCCAGGGCAGTACGATATGGAGAGCAAGTTGTTGCCCACGCAGCAGGTTCCGCCTCTTCACGCAGCTGGTGAGTCCAAAGGAACAGCAGGGAATGATACACATTAATAACAGAATACGCAGAAAGGAGAACAGGGAATTTTCAATACACACAGCAAAATCAGGAGAAGTAAAGACTTGTAAGCAAAGACTCCTGAAATTCAACTTCAAGTTCAAGTTCAGTTTATTGTCATTCAACTGTACACATGTATACCTCCAAACTAAAACAATGTTCCTCCAGACCAAGGTGCACAGTGCAGTACATGTAACTCTCACATACATAACACAAAAAATAATATTACAAATAAATTAACAAATAATAAGGTGCATATTAAAAAAAATAAAAAAAATAAAGGCATCCGTTAGGTCTGTGCCTGGAAAGTCTTCACTCTCCAGGGCGCAGGCCTGGGCAAGGTTGTATGGAAGACAGGCAGTTGCCCATGCTGCAAGTGTCCCCTCTCCACGACACTGATATTGTCTGAGGGAAGGGCATTAGGACCCATACAGCTTGGCACCAGTGTCGTCGCAGAGCAATGTGTGATTAAGTGCCTTGCTTAAGGACACAACACGTTGCCTCAGCTGGGGCTCGAACTCACGACCTTCAGGTAGCTAGTCCAGTGCCTTAACCACTTGGCCATATGCCCACACTAAGTGACACAAGTTAAAAGCAAACAGTATCACTGGCGCTTCATACATGATGAAACCTGGCTGGTGGCAGGGAGTTCAGTAGTCTTACAGCCTGGGGAGAAAGTTACAGCACCTCCTGCCTGATCGTAGGGGGGGTCAAAGAGATTGTTGGATTGGTGGGAGGGATCACTGACAATGTTAACGGCCCTACATATGCAGCACTCCTGATACTGTAAATATGTCTGATGGGTACAAGTGAGAGGCCTCTCCCAATGATTCTCTCAGCAGTCTTTGCAATCCTTTGTAGAGAGTTGCAGTCAGATACCTTTTCTTTTGCACATTTTAACCTAATTGCTGTGTATTTATTGTTCCTTATCGTGTCTACAATTTATATTGCAGTTTCCCCGCTGATTTGTGAGCTGGTTCTGTGGGTACATTTACATTTAACCAGGATAATCTAATTAAGAACAAGTTCTAGACACAAGAGATTCTGCAGATGTTAGAAATCCAGAGCAACTCACACATAAAATGGTGGAGGAACTCAGCAGGTCAGGTAGCATCAATGGGGAGGAATAAACAATTGATGTTTCGGGCTGAGATCCAGAATTCCTGATTGACAAAAAGACTGATGTTGCAAATTTCAATTAAAATTCAAAAATGTTAGAAACGTTTGTAAAAGTGAAACAGCAGAAATTGGAGTAGAGCAGGGGTTTCCAACCTTTCCTATGCCATGGACCAATACCATTAAGCTAGGGTCCTTGGAACCCAGGTTGGAAAGCCCTGAGGAACAGAAAAAATCTGCATAATTCAATGTGTTTAATTTCAATTATGAACCAGATCTTTTTTATTTCTGATAATGATCACTCTGTGTATTGAAAATTTTTCTTGAAATTTCAGAGGTTTATTAGTGTAAATCATAATGTTTAGGATTTCCTAATAAAGGTCAGAACATTTTCGAGCAAATCAAATTTTGCAATGCAATTTATTCCCAGATTGTGCAATAGGAAATTAACATTTCTAAGGGAACAACGTGATATTGTTTCCAAGTTACTTGGCCTCCATCGGAATTTTTGGTGGTATTTCCCATCTTTCTGTCTCCAATGCAATCAGGAAGGAATGGGTTGTCATCCTAACCTGGGCTAAGATCCTTTGCTGTCCATGGCTGGTTGCCCATTCTGGCATATTCTGGGAATAATATGGTCTTAAACCTACCCACTTGGAAGATCAAAGTTCAAAATTCAAAGAAACTGTATTATTATTAAAGTACATATGTCACAATATACCGCCCCGAGAGTGATTTTCTTGTGGGCATACTCAGCCAAAGGTGGTGTGTAGTGGCTCCATATGTCACTAGCACAGGGCGTGACGACCCTGCCTTACACGAGTCCCGGGCTCAGCTGGATCCGGGTGACAGTACCCGGTATGGGCCCCTATCCAGGGTTACGGATCCTACTGCCTTGTGGGTATCTTCGGGAGAAGAGAAGGCTAAGAAGTAAACCCGACACAAATCCGGAGTGGAGGCCCTAAGACTGTTGGATGATGTATCACGTCACCTCCCGGCAGCTTCTGCAGCCAAGTTGATGCCAAATGTACTGCTTCGCATTCCTTTGGACCACATCCACGAGGCCGAGAGGGGGATCTTGATGTCTGGGCAGCCCAGGATCTCCATGTTTATCGCCCAGGTCTGAACCTCGGACCGGGTGCGTCCATTGTCTGCTTAGACAGATGGAGCCAGGAATGACTCAATAAATCCAATAACCATAATGGAATCAACGAAGGACTGCACCAACAGGGCGGACAACCAGTGTGTAAGAGACAAAAAGAAATAAATAATAATAATAATAATAATAATACCATCCCAAAGTCACTGCAGAATAGCATTAAACAATTAGGCCTATACAGTAATATTTATTTATACTAAACATCACTAGAATAGTCTGAAAGGTCCTAGCAATTGAAAAACTGAGTGTTCTTGGCTCTGCCCGTACCTCAGGTTTTACCAGCTTGAGCTGAGAAAAATTTTTAAATGTATGAAAAATAAATAATTAAACAAACAAACAAACAAGCAAGCAAGTCAAAGGGGAATGGGAAACATCTTACAGTTTTATAGAGTAGAATGAGGTGGCAGATAATGCCTGGCTGAAGAATTGGAGCAGGGGGCAGGGATTCAGATTTCTGGATAATAGTCACCTCCTCTGCGACATGTGTGACCTGTGCCAAAGGTGTTGGGTTGCACTTGAACCTGAGGGAGACCAATATTCTAACAGGTAGGTTTACTAGAGCTGTTGGGAGTGATTGAAGCTAATATGGCAGGGGGATGGAAACCAATATGATAGAGCTGAGGATGAGCCTGCAAGTTTACAAGTGGGTAATGGATGTAACAGGAATGTAAAGAAGGACAAGCCAATGATTGGGTACAAGTACAGACAGAGCACAGAGTTAAATTGTACCACAGTGGCAAAGTTCAAAAAGGGAGAAGAATGCAGGACTGAAGGTGCTGTATTGAAAAGCGCATAGCATTCGGAATAAGGTGGACAAACTTGTGGCGCACTTGGAGATTGGTCAGTATAACATTGTGGGTATCACTGAGTCATGGCTGAAAGAAGGCCATAGTTGGGAGTTTAACATCAAAGGATATACTTTGTTTTGAAAGGACAGGCAGGAAGGCACAGTCGTTGGCGTAGCTCTGTTGGTAAGAAATGGAATTACATCTTTAGAAAGAGGTGATACAGGGTCAGGGAATGTTGAATCTTTGTGGGCAGAGTTAAGAAACTGCAAGGGTTAAAAAACCATTATGGCAATCATTTATAGGCCTCCAAATAGTAGCCAAGATGTGGGGTTGAGATTGCAAAAGGAGTTGGAAAAGGCATGTAATTAGGGTAATGACACAATTGTAATGGGGAACTTCAATATGCAAGCGGATTGGGAAGGTCAGGTTGGTGTCGGATCGCAAGAGAGTGAATTTGTTGAATGCCTGCGAGATGGCTTTTATAACAGCTTGTGCTTGAGCCTACTCAGGGAAAGCCTATCTTAGAATGGGTGTTGTGTGAAAACCTAAATCTTATTCTTCTTCTTCTAATGTAGAGGAACTCTTAGGAGTCAGTGATCATAATATGATTGAATTCATACTGAGAGGGAGAAACTTAAGTCACATGTATCAGTATCACAATGGAATAAAGGGAATTACAGAGGCATGAGAGAGGAGCTTGCCCAGGTGGATTGGAGGAGGACACTGGTGGGGATGATGGCAGAACAGAGATGGCTGAAGTTTCTGGGAATAGTTCACAAGGTGCAGGATAGATATGTCCCTCAGAAGAAGAAGTTCTCAAATGGCAAGGGTAAGCAATCGTGGCTGACAAGGCAAGTTACAGATGGCTTAGAAGATAAGGAAAGGGCATATAAGGCAGCAAAAGTGAATGGGAAGTTGGATATTTGGGAAGATTTTAAAACCCCACAAAAGGCAGCTAAAAAGCCATAAGAAGGGAAAAGATGAAATATGACAGCAAACTGCCCAATAACATAAAGCAGGATACTAAAAGTCTTTTTTTCACTTATATAAAGAGTAAGAGGGATGTGAGAGTTGATATTGGACTTCTGGAAAATTATTCTCATGAGGTAGTAATGAGGGACAAAGAAATGGCAGATGAACTTAATGTGTACTTTACATAACTTTTCACTGTGCCAGAGGTCCATGAGTGTCAAGGAGCAGGCGGGAATGCCAATGCTATTACAAAGGAAAAAGTGCTTGGCAAACTCAAAGGTCTTAAGGTGGATAAGACACTAGACCAGTTAGACTACATCCCAGAGTCCTGAGAGAGATTGGTGAAGAGATTAAGGATGCATCAGTCATGATCTTTCAAGAATCACTTGATTCTGGCATGGTACCAGAGGACTGGAGGATAGCAGATGTCATTCTTCTCTTTAAGAATGGAAGAAGGCAAAAGAAAGGAAATTCTAGACCAGTTAGCCTAACCTCAGTGGTTGGGAAAATGTTGAGGTTTTGGGATACATGGAGACTAATGATAAAATAAGTCAAAGTCAGCATGGTTTCTGTCAAGGGAAATCTTGCCTGACAAATTTGTTAGAGTTCCTTAAGGAAATAACAAGCAGAGTGGACGAAGGAGAGGCAGTGGATGTCATTTACTTGGATTTTCAGAAGGTATTTGATAAGGTGCCACACATGAGCCTGCTTAATAAGATAAAATCCTACGGCATTACAGAAAAGATACTGGCATGGGTAGAGGAATGGCTGACAGGCAGGAGGCAGCAAGTGGGAATAAAAGGTGCCTTTTCTGGTTGGATGCTGGTGACTAGTGGAATTACTCAGGGGTCAGTATTGGAACCGCTACTTCTCACATTGTTTGTCAATGATTTGGGTAATAGAATTGATGGTCTTGTGGTAAGTTTGCGGATGGTACGAAAATACATGGTGGGGTAGGTATTGCTGAGGAAGTAATAAGATTGCAGCAGGACTTTGACAAATTGGAACAATGGGCAAAAAAGTGCCAGATGGAATACAGTGTTGGGAAATGTATGATAATCCATTTTGGTAAAAGGAACAATTGTGCAGATAGTAATCTAAATGGGGAGAAGGTTCAAAAAAAGAGAGATGCAGGAGGACCCATGCAAGACTCCCAGAAGGTTAATTTTCAGATTGAGTCTGTGGTAAAGAAGGCAAATGCAATGTTGGCATTTATTTTGGGGGAATTGAATATAACAACAAGGAGATGATGCTGAGTCTTTATAAGACACTTGTCAGGCTGCACGGAGTATGGTCAACAGTTTTGGCCCCATGTCTCAGAAATAATGTCTTGACATTGGTGAGGGTTCAGAGGAGGTTCATGAGGATGATTCTGTGAATCAAGGGGTTAACATATGAGGAGCGTTTGGCAGCTTTGGGTCTGTAATTGGAATTTAGAAGAATGCGGGAGGTTCTCATTGAGTCCTACCGAATGTTGAAAGGACTAGATAAGGTGGATGTGGAAAGGATGTTTCCTATGGTGGGACTATCCAGAACTAGAGGGCACAGCCTCAAAATTGAGGGGCAACCTTTTAGAACAGAGTACGGATTTTTTCTTGCCAAAGAGTAGTAAATCTGTGGAATGCTCTGCCACAGACTGCAATGAAGGCCAAGTCCATGGATATATTTAAGGTGGAAGTTTATTATTTCCTGATCAGTCAGGGCATCAAGGGATATGGTGAGAAGGCAGGTGTATGGGGTTGAGTGGGATCTGCGATCAGCTGTGATGGAATGGCAGAGCAGACTTGATAGGATGAGTGACCTAATTCTGCTCCTGTGTCTTATTGTCTTATGGTTTTATGGTCTATGATCAACAATCTTCCTCCATGCAGACAATTTATTACCCATGAACCTACATATGTTTCTCTGATACACAGCTGGCTCTTTTTAGCAAACACAAGAGATTCTGCAGATGCAGGAAATCTAAAGCAACACACACAAAATTCTGGAGAACATCAGGTCAGGCAGCGTTTATGGAAAGTAATAAACAGCTTAAATTCCAGGCTACTTTCTCTAACTTTCAGTAAATTTTCCCCATCTCCCTTCCCATTTCCCACTCTGGCACCTTTCTCACCTCTCCTCTTCTCTTCACCTGCCTATCGCCTCCCCCTGGTGCCCCACCTCCTTCCCTTTTTCCCATGGTCCACTCTCCTCTCCTATCAGAATCCTTCTTCTTCAGCCCATTACTTTTTCCACCTATCACCTCCTAGCTTCCCACTTCATTCCCTTCCCCCACTCAATCTCATACTCTTCCTCTTCCCCCGCCCCCAACCTTCTTATTCAGGATTTTTCCCCTTTCATTTCCAGTCCTGATGAAGGATCTCAGTCCAAAATATCGACTGTTTATTCGTTTCCATAGATGCTACCTGACCTGCTAATTTCCTCCAGCATTTTGTGTGTGTGGCTCTTCATCGTTCCCATTTTGTAACAACGCATGAATTTCCAAGGCTTTCATTGCTCCTGTACAGCTCTCCAATCTATCTTCTAGCACAATATGGAGATCCTGCATTTGCCATTTCTGTTCGAACAAAATAAGACAGCTGACGTAATGATTAACCTAATGTTAATCAAATCCTCATCAGCCTTCACCCCACAGAATAAATACCGGGGTCCAGATCTCCAATTTCCAGAGAAGCAATGTATTAACTCTCTGATTTCTCACACCTGAAGAGGGCAGGAGAATTTCTAAGCCATTGCGTGCCTAGGTAAAGGTATACGAACTATGGCTTCAACCCTGTAATTGTCATAGAATATGAAACCAGCTGCCTACTTTTATTCTTTGTCATTTTCACCAATAGTAGCTCATCAGTCACACTGCTGAAAGGAGTGATGCTTGTGAGAAATTAGTCACAGGCCTGGATTTGAGGCCTGATGTCATTGAGTCTGAGTGTCATAGAACACTAGGGGACAGAAGAAGGCTCCTTGGTCCATCTAGTCTGTGCTGAATGCTTAATATGCCAAGTCACATCAACTTGCTCCTGACCCATAGTCCTCCGTACCCCTCCCATCCATGTACCTATGCAAAGTTATCTTAAATGTTGAAATTGACCCCGCATCCACCATTCACACTGGCAGCTCATTCCGGGCCAGGCACTGGAGATGTGAAGCTCACTGGTCAAGGCAAATCTGGGCCACAGACTGGAGGTCAGAGGCCTGATGTCTGCAAGTTTCCATCAGGGCCAGTGAATGGAGGTCAGAGACCCAGTGGTTAAGGCCCAACGTCTGCGATCATGTGAGTCCGCAAGTCCGATCCGGGGACTAGAAGTCAAAGCCCGATATCTGTGAGTTTGCAAGTCCAAGCCAGGGCTTGAAGTCAGAATTCTAGTGGTCAAGGCCCAATGTTTGCAAGTTCAGGCCAGGGATTGAAGGTCAGATGCCCAGTGGCCAAGGCTCTATGTCTGTGACTCCACAAATCTGGGTGAGGGACCGGAGCTAAGAGGCCTAGTAGTCAAGGCCTGATGTCTGTGAGCCTGTGAGTCTGGGCCAGTCATTAGAGGCCCAGAGACAGCCTCTCCTGGCATTGGAGGTCTGACTGTGTGTGTGGGAGAGTGTGGGTGGGTGGGTGGGCCAGTGGGATATGGGATGCTAGTGTCCCCTTCCAATCAGCTCTGGCCAGCTCTTCTCTCATGCCTCTGTAATTCCCTTTACTTCACCATAATACTCATATCTGACCTTAGTTTCTCCCTCTCGAATTGCAGGGCAAAGTCTATAATATTATGATCACTTTAAAAACTTTTTATAATGCTGATTACTTTGTAAATATATGCTGGTATTTATGTATTTATGCAGATTTTACTCCATATCTATACTTTAAAACTGTAACTTTATTTTTTTTATCTAATTCTTTATTCTTGTAATCTTTCAATGCTGTTTTTCTTCTGTGCGTCACACCAACATAACACAGTGAATTCCTAATATATGTTAATGTATATTGCGAATAAGTCAATAAGGTTGTTCTGCTGAACATTGTGGGCTTTGGCGCTGGAATATGTGGTGACACTTGCAGACTACCTCCCAGGACATCTCGGGCATGTTGGTTGTTAAGGCAAACAACACATTTCACTGTATGTTTCGATGCACATATCTCATCACGTATGAAGTACCACTTGTATCATTTGTGAACCTTATTATTTGCTAATTTATTTATGGCCATTTTACTTTACCCATTTTATGTGCGTAAGTTCAGCAACTTGGTCTGGAGAAATGCTGGTCTCTTCTGGCGATACAGTTGAATAACAAAGGGGTAGCACAGTAGACAATAGACAATAGACAAGAGACAATAGGTGCAGGAGTAGGCCATTCAGCCCTTCAAGCCAACACCACCAGCAGCATAGCGATTATCCCAATGCTCTACAGTACAGACAACCTGGGTTTAGTTCCCACCGCTGCCTGTAAGGAGTTTGTACGTTCTCCCCATGACTGTGTGGATTTCTTCCGGGTGCTCCGGTTAACTCACACAGTCCAAAGACGTACCAGTTAATTGGTCATTAGCCCAGGATCATAGGGCCGGAAGGGCCTACTCTGTGCTGTACGTCAATAAATAAAAATAAATAAACAAATTGAACTTAAGCTTGATAAATCAACCTGAATCTGAAGTATAATTACTGAAACACCCACAACTGTAAATTCTGCCAGCAGGAAATATTGTAGCACTCCTTCACTGTAAACAAATGTATCTCAGCATTTCAGCTCTTTATGGTGACATTCCACAAATTCCTTCAAACAATGCATTGTTAACAATTAAGAAAAGTGCCATCACTTTCATGACACCTTTGTCCTCAGGAGCTATGTACTTTACAGATGATAACGAGTTCCTGTATTCAGCATCCCATCACATAATACAGCATCTCGCTCATAAAGGCCACGAGCCAAGGTCCAGTCGCTTTATAACTGCAATGGCTTCATAAATGAGAGCCTGGTAATGAGGGTGGATTCTAATAGCATATTTCTTCATTCTGGAATTTTTTATCCCAGGGTCACAAGGAGTTCAAGAACTATTGCTGTGTTGACCAAAACATTCACAAAAATACAGAAGTATTATTCTCTACGAAAAGGTAGCTCATGGTTGTTCACGGACTACTGTGTACACCATGTCTACAATTAGACTGTTTTACATCTCATACACTGATTCATCTTTTACACTGTCTATTTATTTCTGGAACTTAAAGCAATTTTCATGTCTTGCACTGTGCTATGGCCACAACTACTCTCCTTTACCGAATGAAGTGGGCATTAAGCACATGTTGGTGATAATAATCCTGATTCTGATGCAAATGTGATTTGATGGACTTTGATAGACTGTTGATTTGGATTCTGTTTTAAGCTAACAAAATGCCGATTTGATATATCAGGAAAAAGGATCAAATGTTAACTTCCATTGATCTTCATGTAAATAGAAAATTATACATGAAAATTCAAATTTTTCACAAAGTATCCACTGTAATACAACCAGTGCATGAACAGTCTTTGTATTAATATCACACCTTATTAAAGCTTATTCTTCTCAAATTACCTTATTTTAATCAAAGAGCTGCACTTAATTTATTGTGTGCTTTAAATTGCTGGTGCTAAGTCATAGTAGTAGACAGCTGTCAATCCCAGGGGATCGTGGGTTTGTGCCTCTGGTGGACTGTGTCCTCTCCAGGGCACAAGCCTGGGCAGGAAGATTTGAAGAACCGGCTGTTGCCCATGCAGTGGGTTCTCCCTCTCCACGTCACTGATGTAATCCAAGGGAAGGGCAAGCGCCCATACAGCCTGCCACCAGAGTCGTCGCAGAGGCTGCCAGAGTGAAGTTGTAAACAACATCAAACTGCCCTAGGGATCCCGGCTCAGGATTTCTTCCTCAGGGTTTACTCCTGAAGCCTTTCCCATGGGTGGGTATGGCCACAAGGCAGCAGAGGTTTAAAATCAGAATTTTCCTTCTCCTAGGAGGGCTGCCGTCCAAGGCTGATGAGCCCCACCTGCCTGAGGCAACTGGTTTTGAGGCGCCAATGTTCTGCCTTTGCCCCTTCTCGTGTCAGTAGAAACAATTCCGATAGGCCTAGTAGCTAGGCCACATGTGAAGGCTAGGAGTTGGCGTTGGTTGTCAGAGGCTGTTAGGGTCACACACCATTCGGAACACTTTATAGGTAGTGGGAGCTTATCCCCACTACCACGCCTGGCTATGACAACCTTAGGAACAAAGGTTTATTTAACTTTAATTCCACAATCTGTGGAATTGTCACAACAAAAGATGAGGACCTTTTGCCCCAGCAAGTTTCTTTCTGTCCTTGGTAGGGAAATCCAGCCAGGCACGTTGCCAGTAAAATGGTTCATGGGAATGAAGCCCTTGGCTCCTGCCAGTTAGGGACTCATGTGAATAGAGCCAAATGTCTAGCTGTGTATGTGGCATTACAGATGAGAACAGGGTTGTCAACAGTTTGATAAAGCGCAGAATGTCGGGGAAGCAGAGTTTGAAAGAGCGGGGTAGGAAATCCTCAATTCATCCCCAGTTCTGGCTGGTGATGTCACTGTGTGTGTGAGCACTGTCGAGGCAAAGGAACGACACCACAGATGTCTACCATCCCACCCACTGACGACCTGCTCCTCATGGGATCACCTCAGGTTGGCCTAAATCCAAACCTTGGGACGAGCCAATAGCATCTTGGACCATTGACCACAACAGGATGAAGCTGGGCCGAGCCTAGGTCCACACTCAGCTCTGGAGGTACCATATTTGTAATCACAGTGTTGTCTTTGCAACATTCGTGATGTGCAAACGGAAGTTGCAGTTTCAGAATCCTTACAATTGAGTAGCATTTGAACATCTACTCTGCATATCCTTCTGAACAGCTTTTCAAAAATAGTGATGAGCCTATCTGGATTATTCGGAGCAAGTTATACAGAATTAGTCTAATCCCAGTTATTTGACGAATAAAGGCGAGAAGTTTAAGGGGAACATGAAGGAGAGCTTCTTCACTCAGAGGGTGGTGAGAGTGTGGAACGAACTGCCAGCACAAGTGGTGAAAACATGGTCGATTTCAATGTTTAATGGAAGTTTGGATAGGTACATGGATGGTAGGGGTATAGAGGGCTATAGTCCAAATGCCGGACAATGGGACTAGGCAGTTTAAATGGCTCAGCACATGTTAGTTGGGCCAAGGGCCCTGTTTCTGTGCTGTACTTTTCCATGACTTAATGACAAGCCAAATGATTGAAAGAATCCACTGAGCTGATTAATTCTTTATTTGTTAATAACAAATAGAACATAGAATATTACAGCACAGTACAGGCCCTTCAGCCCATGTTGTGTCAACATTTTAACCTACCTTAAGATCAATCTAACCCTTCCTGCCCACATAGCCCTCCATTTCTCCATCATCCATGTGCCTATCTAAGTGTTTCTAGAATGTTCCTAATTTACCTGCCTCTACCACCACTCCTAGCAGACCTACCACTCTGCATAAAAACCTTACCTCTGACATCCCCCTAAAATTTTAATCCGATCACCATAAAATTCTTACCGGCTGGTGGCGTAGTTGCATCAGCGCTGGACTTCGGGGCGAGAGGTCCGAGTTCGAATCCGGCCGGCTCCCTTGCACGCTCTCCATCCATGCCTGGGTTGAGTGTCGAGCTAACAACTTGACCTCGTAAAAAAAAAACCCGGAGTGGGATGGGCTCCGCCAGGTTTCAGATGCCCAAGACATGCCGTACGATGTGAATGCCAAAAAAGCTTTTCGTGACAGTGTCCCGACGACTCCACCAGAAGTTAAGGGCGCGCACACACACACATAAAATTCTGCTCCCCTGTATTAGCCATTTCCCCTCCAGGAAAAAGTTGCTGGCTGTCCACTTGATTTATGTCTCCTATCCTCCTGTACACCTCTGTCAAGCAGCTGCCCGGGTGCACGGCCACACCGTAACTGAAATGCTCCCGGAACTGGATGCAGCTAGAAAAAGTTTATGAAGTGTGAAAGATTTCTTTGTTGTATTATATTTCATTTTAACCTTCAATTAATAAACAGAAGTATGTGATTCTTCAATTTTCATTCTAAACAACCATTAGCATGCATATTAAAAAAAAGATAAATGCCACACAGTCTTTCCATGACCATGATTGTTCTTAGCAAATTTTTTTTCAGAAGTGATTTGCCATTGCCTTCTTCTACGCAGTGCCTTTACCAGTTGGGTGACCCCAGCCATTATCAATTTCTTCAACTATTGTATGCTTGGCATCAGTGGTCATATAACCAGGACTTGTGATATGCATCACCCGCTCATACAACTTTACACCACCTGCTCCTATAGCTTCACATGGCCCTGACTGGGGCTCTGAGCAGGTCCCATACCTTGCCCAGGGCTGACCTGTAGACTAGTGGAGGGAAGGAGCAACTTACACCTTCTTTGGTAGAGGTGTATCTATCTCTCATCCCAACACCCATGTGAAGAGTTAACTTTTTTAATTAAATAGATAAGCAAATGTGTGAAAACAGTGTAAAAAAATTCCAGGTAAAGTTCAAAGTTCAAATTAGTTTATTATTGAAGTACATATCTGTCACCATACTCTACCCTGAGATTCATTTTCTGGTGGGCATTCACAGTTGAACACAGAAAGGCAATAGAATAAAAACTACACACAGGCAGGCAACCAATATGCAAAGTAAACAAATTGTATAAATAAAAACAAACAAACAGACAAATAAATAATATTGAGAACATGAGTTGTAGAGACCTTGAAAGTGAGCCCATAACTCGTGGAATTGGTTCAGAGTTGCAGTGAGTGGAATTATCCGCATCAGTTCAGGAGCCTGATGGTTGTAGGACAATAACTCTTCCCGAATCTATGGTGTGGGACCGAGGTTAAGGATCCACTTGAATCACCATCTACTGTTCTTTTATATGAATTAGAAATTTGCTGAGGTGTGATGATGTGACATGCAACAAAGAGCAACAACATTCAATAATTATGAAGAATAACATAAAAGTAGATTTAGAAGTGTGGATATGGAATAAAATGTGCATAAATAATAAATAAATTCATACAGCAGCAACTTTAAGTCCAGCGTTTTAAAATTAATTACATTTCATTGATACTTTGAAACATAAGTAACCCCAGAGATATTAAATCATTTAGTGCTGGCACATCATAACTTAAATGCTCAAGATTCAGCCTTAGCCGTTGCAGTATTAAATTTAGATATGTTGCTCTGATCATGGACTGCAAGGGAACACATTTCACTTTAAAAACTAGAGTTGTTTAACAGAATGTAAGGCAGGGCCTTGTAGACTGGAGTCCACAGACGCCTCAATTAATCATAGCGGTCCATGGCATAAAAAAAGGTTGGGAACCCCTGATGTAAGGATAATTCCAGACTACTATATTATCATAAGTTTCGGCACCATGGTGGTGTAGCGCTTAGCACGACGCTATTACAGCTCCGGGCGTCAGAGTTCGGAGATCATTCTGGGAATCCTCCGTAAGGAGTTTGTACGTCCTCCCCATGGAGTGCATGGGTTTCTCTGGGTGCTCCAGTTTCCTCCAATGGTCCAAATATTTACCGGTTAGTAGACTAATTGGTCATTGAAAATTGTCTCATGATTAAATCAGGGACTGTTGGGCAGCACAGCTCTAAGTGCTAAAAGGAACGATTCCTCGCTGTATCTCTAAATATATTCTTCATTCCACTTCCTGCCCTGAAGAACCCAGCAAGGTAGATGCTTCAGAATCTTCTCTTTGCAGAGACATTGTGTGGTGTTTCACTACAAGTGTGTTCACTGAACAATGCAGAGAATCAAGCTTTTGTTGTAATACTCAGAGACCACTGTGAAGTTTAACTGGTACAGGTGCAAGAATAATCTTACTTTGCCTCCGTATTTACAAGAGGTCTCACCTTTGCTATGCATGTTTTAAAAGAAATGGCTTTATCAAAGGCAGCTTCCTGACAGACCCCAGGGACAGCTCCTTAGACAGTTACATGCCTGAGACATTCTGATGTGCATATATAGCCAGGGACAAGTTAAGATGAGAGCTGCAGTTGCTCTTTGAAGTACTCTACACGGACAAAACTGTCAGACATATTTTAAACTCAAGTAGTTCTGCTGGTCTGCATTGATAACATAACATAACAATGTCACATTCATATAAAACATGCTCCCACCCATTGAAACAAATTCCATAGCTGGTTCTGACACAAAACTTAACTCATCCACATCATCCCACACAGGGAAAATGAAGGGGCAGTAAATGATTGGTGAACCAGTACACATTTTTTGCATTGGTGCAAAAGACAACAAGCTATAAAATTATAGATATTTTGAGCACCATAGACTATTGTTTCTGTGCTAACTGGAAAAGACAGATTCAAACTAATCCCCTCAGGGTGGAGGAGCAACATCTCATATTCTGCCTGGGTAGTCCCCAGCCTGATAGCATGAGCATCGATTTTCCAACTTCCGGTAATTTCTTCTCTTACTTCCCCCTTCCCTCTTCTTCTATTCCTCACTCTGGTCTCGTCTCACCTGCCCTCCTCCTTCCCTTTCTCCCATGGTCCTCTCTCCTCTCCCATCAGATCCATTCCTCTCCAGACCTTTGATTTTTCCACCTTTCACCTCCCAGCTTCTTTTCATTCCCCCTCCCCCACCTACCTGACTTCACCTATCACCTTCTAGCTTGTCTTCCTTCTCCTCCCCAACCTTTTTATTCTGGCATCTCCTCACTTCATTTCCTCTCCTGGCAAAGGGTCTTGGCCTGACATGTCAACTGCTTATTCATTTCCATAGATGCTGCATGCAGCATCTGCAGAATCTAATGTGTTCACACTAATCCCGTTTCCCAGCTGCAGGATATCAGGTGCACATCTGGTTGGAGCAGACTCGATGGGCCGAGTGGCCTACTCCTGCTCATATGCCATATAGTCTAAATATGAGGTGTATTTAATAGTTTCTTTAAGTGAAGCATTCTACTTATCCTGTTTGAGTGAAGAGAAATGATCTTCACTTCAGATCTATGCATCACACACCCCAGCCATGCCCACGTATTTATTAGATAGCTCTCTGCTTGGATCTCCACCTCTTCCAAACGTCTTACTTTCAGTCACCTCAATGAAACTTCCCATCCCTTTTCCAAAGAAAAATATCCCCAGTTAGGGAATCTTTCTCCTTAACTAAACCCTTTTCAGCCTATCAGCAGATATTTCTGAATGGACAACCTCACTAATTTTTTCTCTCTTTTCCACCATTTCTTTAGTTTAATTTGTTATATGTTTTGTATTGTAGTATTTTTATACATATACACGTAACGTGCTGCAGCCACAAAACGACACAGTTGACGACGTAGTCCAGTGATATTAAACCTGACTCTGATTCTCCTCTGTACCTTTGTACTGCTATTTTATTTTCCTTCTGGGGCGATGATCACTCGATTGTCTGAGTGAACGGGCCTTCAAAAATGAAACTCAGCAAACCACTCCAGCGCAGCAGAAGGATTTGTCACGACTGACGGTTCAGGATCTGCTTCCCATCAAAGTAAGGGAGCTGACTGCTAAACTAGGACAGTGATAGTTGGTCTGACTCTGACACTTGGTCATCAGAGACCCCCACCAGGTTATGAGCAGCCTTCCTCACGTGAGAAACTACATTACGATTAATCTAACAGCAGTTTTTGCATGGCTGGTGAATGCCAGAGCACTGATTTCACAGGGTGGAACATGCAAACACTGTGCAAATGGGACCAGAGGTTAGTACTGAACTTGAGCAGTATGAACTATGAGCGTGTGATCCAATGGACAGTTTGGGATTTCTTGTTATGATCACAAGTCCCTGTTGACATTAGTAATGTAGAATACTCTAATGTAGTAATGTAGATTTAGTAATGTAGGATCTCACCTGGACTGTATGTACCGACTGTGTGGTGAAAAAAGCACAACAGCGCCTCTTTCCCCTCAGACGGCTGAAGAAGTTCGGCATGAGTCCCCAATTCCTCAGGAATTTCTACAGGGGCACCATCAAGAGCATACTAACTGGCTGTGTCGCAGCCTCGTATGGGAACTGTACTTCCCTCAATCGCAGGGCACTGCAGAGAGTGGTGCGGACAGCCCAGCGCATCTGTAGATGTGAACGTTCCTCTATTCAGGACATTTACAGCAGCAGGCGCATAAAAAGAGCTTGGAGGATCATCAGGTATTCCAGACACCCCAACCACAAACTGTTTCAGCTGCTACCATCTGGCAAATGGTACCGTAGCATTAAGGCCAGGACCAACAGGCTGCAGGAGAGCTTCTTTCACCAGGCCATCAGATTCATCAATACACATTGATCTGATTGCAAATCCGACCGTACATACATGTATGCAAAGCAATTATGTATACAATCTGAGTGTCTGGGCAATATTCTCGGACAGTTCCTTCCTTATTGCTTGTACATAGCGACAGAGACGCAACATAATAATTTTTACTCCCTTGGATGTAAGAAGTAAAATAAATACAAACACAAACATAAATACTGCAAGTCTGAATCACTGGTTCTTTGGAAACACCGACACAGGGGGAGCTGTGTTGCCTTGGCTGTGGTACATCCAGGCCCACATGCCTCAGGGTCACCAGTGAAGGAGACCCCGGAGTTCGCTGTGTGCCGCTGGTTTCCATACTGGGTTCGCTGTGTGCTGCTGGTTTCCGTACTGGGTTCGCCGTGTGCCACTGGGTTCAGTACTGAGTTCACTGTGTGTCGCTAGTTTCCATACTGGGTTGGCTGTGTGTCGCTAGTTTCCGTACTGGGTTCGCTGTGTGCTGCTGGTTTCCGTACTGGGTTCGCCGTGTGCCGCTGGGTTCTGTACTGGGGTTGGCTGTGTGCCGCTGGTTTCCGTACTGGGTTGGCTGTGTGCCATTGGGTTCCATACTGGGTTGGCTGTGTGCCGTTGGGTTCCATACTGCGTTGGCTGTGTGCCGCTGGGTTCTGTACTGGGTTTGCTGTGTGCCGTTGGGTTCCATACTGGGTTCGCTGTGTGCCACTGGGTTCTGTACTGGGTTGGCTGTGTGCCGCTGGTTTCTGTACTGGGTTGGCTGTGTGCCGCTGGGTTCCATACTGGGTTGGCTGTGTGCCGTTGGTTTCCGTACTGGGTTTGCTGTGTGACGCAGGTTTCCATACTGGGTTGGCTGTGTGCCGCTGCGTTCCATACTGGGTTGGGGGCTGGCCCATTCTGTCTGTGCTGCTCTTCAGTATTCGCTTGGTGGGAATCAAGCTGGATTGCGTTCATCTGCGTGAGGAACTGCTACGAGTTGTTCTTGCAGGAGCATGGCTCCAGCACAACATCCCATGCACCATCAATCTACAGACCATGACACTCGGAAACTTGGGGTATATTACAGATATGAGAAAGTCTGCAGATGCTGGAAATCCAGAGTAACACACACAAAATTTTGGAGGAATTCAGCAGGTCAGGCAGCATCTACTGAAAAGAGTAAACAGTCAATGTTTCAGGCCGAGACCTACTCCAAGGTCAATCTAATCCTCCCCTCTCACATACACCAAGAAGATTCCAATGACTTCCAATCTCACCATCCTCCCAGTCATGAAAACACCAACCAGGCATTTATGCATGACTGAAGTGCTGGAGGAACTCAGCAGGTCAGGCATCATCAGGAAGAAGGTACAGGAGCCTCAGGACACACACCATTAGGTTCTGGAACAGTTATTACCCCACAACCATCAGACTCTTGAACCAGAGGGGATAACTTCATTTAACTTTGCTAGCCCCATCACTGAAACCCCTCCTGAATAAGACTCACTTTCAAGGGCTCTTCAGCTCGTGTTCTCAATATTTATTAAATATTTATTATTGTTATTTCTCTTTTCTTTTTATATTTGCACAGTTTGTTGTCTTTTGCACATTAGTTGCTTGTCCGTTCTGTTGGATGTGGTCTCTTATTGTGTTACTTTGCATTTCTTGCATTTACTGTAAATGCCTGCAAAAAATAATGTCAGGATACTCTATATATACTTCGATAATAAATTTACTTTGCACTTTTGAACTTTGGACTTTGCATCTGTGGAGAGAAGTTAAACATGTCCCGATGAAATGAAACAAAACGAAATGAAATATCTTTGTTGTCATTGCATAGTACAATTTGTCATGCACCAATACAGTGAAAATGAGTTTGCAACTCTCATACTCAATGCTATAAAACAACAAATAAAATAAATAAACAATAAATAAGATCAAGTAACCAGCCAGTACAAGCAATGTCCAGCAGTACAAAAGGGTCTCAACCTGAAACATTGGCTCTTTATTCCTCTCCATAGATGCTGTTTGACCTGCTAAATTCTGCCAGAAATTTGTGTGTGTTGCACTAGATTTGTAGCATCTGCAGAAATTCTCCACGCCTTCCATTGTTGAGTCAATTAGGACCCAATTTACCTCTCTCCCTTGCATTGTATGGGTTTTTATTATCATGATCTGACTGCCATTTAGAACTTTGCCTTGATCAAATTCACAGAGAACAGATCAAATACTCTGGTGTCACTGATTTTTTATTGAAAAGGTAATGAGGAAGATCAAACTGCTTACCGATGACCTTCCCTTAGATCTAATATGACTCTCCTTGATTAAATGTGCCTTTCTTAACAGTGTCTCTCAGATTTTTTTTTCAATATCTGCCTTCCACCTTAATTCAAGTTCAGGTTCAAGTTTAATTGTCATTCAACTGTACGTGAACACCCATGAGCACGTCCAAATAAAGTATTGTTTCTCCAGGGACAAAGTGCAAAACACAGTAGTAACAGTTATAAACAGCACACAGCACATATAGCACATAGAGGATACAGTAACCATACAGTCACACAAAAAAAATCAATATAGTCCAAGTGCTTGAGTCCATGAATGTTGTCGGCAAGGGCAAGCTCGCAGCAGTCAATAGATGAACGCCACCCAGCTGGTCTTCCTCCAGGTGAACACTGGAAAGCAGCACCGACACTTCACCACACCACCTACTGGCACTGACTCCATAAGGCCGTAAGATATAGGAGCAGAATTAGGCCCTTTGTCCTCTCGAGTCTGCTCCGTCATTTCAACATGACTGATCATTGACTCCAACTCTTCTGAATGGGAAAGACGTGATGTTATAAATCAGAATTAGAATCCGAATCAGGTTTAGTATCACTGGCATATGTCGTGAAATTTGTTTTTATGCAGAAGTACATTTCAATACATGATAATAAAAAAACCTGTAACTTACAGTAAGTATATATATATATATATATATATTCTTTTAAAGAGTTAAATTAAATAGTGCAAAAGAAAGCAAAGCAAAATTCGTAAGGAAGTGTTCATTGATTCAACGTCCGTTCCGAAATCTGAGGGCAGACTAATGAATCATTGAGTGTGTACCTTCAGACTGCTAAACCCATGGAACAACGGGAAGAGAGTAGGTCCTGGGTGATGGAGTTTCTTAATGATAGATGCCAGCATTTTGTGACATTGCTCCTTGAAGATGTCCTGGATGCTGGGACAATTAGTCCAATGATGGAGCTGATTGAATTTACAAGCTTCTACAGACTATTTCAATCCTGTGCGGTGCTCCCCCCCCCCCGCCCCCACCCCTTATCAGACGGTGATGCAGCCAGTTAGAATGTTCTCTGTGGTACATCTGCAGAAATCTGTGATTGTCTTTGGTGACATACCAAATCTCCTCAAACTCCTCATGAAATATAGCTGCTGTTGCGCCTTCTTTGTAACTGCATCGATATGCTAGTGCCAGGAGAGATCCTCAGAGATGTTGACATCCAGGAACTTGAAACTGCTCACCCTTTCTGATCTCTCAATGAGGACAGGTGTGTGTTCCCTCATCTTACCCATTCTGAAGTTGTCACAATCAACTCTTACTGATGGCAAGGAAATCCTTTTCAAATCTGGCTGCATTCAGGTCTGGCACAAAATGACACCCATTCTACATCTATCGTGGGTCCATCATAGTTCATGCAGTCAGCCAAGGCACAAAGGATTCCTAATAATGCTGTCACTACCAATTTCCCCAAATCTACAGATAGGACCAACAAGTCAAATCAGCATCCTCTTGCAGGAGAATATGCCTAGTGCTCAGTCTCTCAGAGGACAATATGCCTAGTGCTCAGACTCTAATCACACCCAACTAGCTCTAATGGGCAAATAACTCCAATTACATAGCGTGGAATAGGCCCTTCTGCCCAGCAACCCCTGAAACCCCCCATTTAACCCTAATCTAATCATAGAACTATTTACAGTGACTTGTTAACCTACCTGGTAGGTCTTTGGACTGTGGTAGGAAACTGGAGCATCCAGAGGAAACTCACACATTCCACAGGGAGGACATGCAGAGATTCCTTACAAAGGACACCGGGAATGAGCTTCAAACTCCAATCACTTGAATGGTGTAGCATCACACTAACCACTGCGACTCCATGGCACCCGCTCTGTTACCCTCAGTCAATGTTTCATGTAGAGCCAGTCCTGATAAAGGATCTTTACCTGAGAAGTTAACTTTCCCTCCATAGATACTGCCTGGCCCACTGAGTTTCTCTGGCATTTCATGTATTGTAGTGGAAAAATAATCATCTTCTCTGAGTGAATGACAAAAATGAAGCAAAAAAATTGTACTAAACTATATTCCTTCCAAACTCAGGGACCGTGTTATGGAGAAAAGCTGAAAAGTAGGAGACTAATGGGTGACCTTATAAGAGGTGTAAATTATGAGGGGCATAGTTAGACAGTTACCCCCAGTCTGAGAAATCTACAACTAGAATATGTAGCTTTAAGGTGAGAGGAGGAGGACGTAATGGGAGCATTGGAGCAACTTTAACTTCTCCATGGGTAGTCCCAAGCCCAGCTGCAAAAGGAGGAGGGTCGGGCAGCTAGAAACTCCATCCCATAAAAACTTAGAGCTTTAGAAATGGCACCAGAAGCTCTAAAAACCTCATCCCTGAGAGAGGAAAGACCTTCATAATATGGGCTATAGCTGAGAATAATTTGAAAGACTGGCCAGTACAGAGGTCCCTAGTGAACTGCTATTGGCAGCTTATGCCCCAGTAGGGGTGATAGCCTGCAGAAGAACAAGAATTGGAGTAACTTTGTCACCTTGAAATTGGTCTATTGAATGAGCTTCCAGGAGAAGTGATTGAGACAGATACATTGTCGACAAATAAAATACATAGGTATTTGGAGGGTTCAGAGAGAGATGGGCCAGATGTAAGGAAATGAGACTAGCTTAGATTGACATCTTGGTCAGCCCAGTCTGGTTAGGCTGAAGGCTCATTTGTGTGCTGTTTGACTGGAAGTCTTAAGCTTACTCTGGCTTCAGTCTCCAGTCTGCCAGCAGTCTTCCTCCTTCTCAAGAACAGATACAGGAAATCAACAGGAAACCTCTCAGAAATATTGAGAGATTGTCGGAATCAATATAGAGTGTTCCATTTGGCTTGGTGGAAGCAAACCTGCATACTCCTCATCTATCAGGCCCTGATACTGGCCTCTTTCCCCTGTAGGCCAAAGTGAGAGTTAATACAAGGTGAATTCTTTGCTTAGAATCTGGAAATGACTTGAAAAGTATCACAGGGTTTAAAAAGAAAATATGTTTAGGGAAACAGAGGAATTGGCCTTTGGAAGCAAGCTAAATATGGACAGTTTATGAATAAGATTTCATTCAATCATGGAGATATATCATTGCCTCGAAGGAGTTAGACCACTTCCAGATTTATTACAGTTGATATGCTTGCCAAGAATTCATATTTACTTCCAAAATCTTTAGCTACCCTGACTTTGACAATCTGAATGATATCAATTGTGTCATACCAAAGGGAGGTACTTTGACCTTCAGCTTTGATGAAACATTCTTTTTCAAATGTATTAGAACAGAGAGACTCAAGTCATAAAACAAATCATTGCTTCTGGTTGGTGAGCTTTCATTAGGCAATATCTTTATTCCACTAAAGTTTTCCATCAAAGTTCTATCTGTTCGGTCAACAAAACATCTAGGTATCAGCACTATTATGCCTGTCAAAATTATAAAAATTCTGACAAAACTGATTAAAACAATTTTATTTAAAAGCTCCTATATTCCACAATAATAAAATGAAGCGTTTTCATCAGAGTTGGATGATCTAAAATTGACTCTGTACTCTCACCACTCGGGCGGCAGAGTGGAAATTTGTCTCTACCAAAGAGGTGTCAGACACTCCTTCCTCCACAAGCCTGCAGGTCACACTTGGGCAAGGTGCAGTACTTGCTTAGCCTCCTAATCAGGGATCAGGGTCATGTGAATCCATGGGAGAAGGTGGTAGATGGTTGTATGAGCAGCTGGTGTATATCACAAGTCCTGGTTATATGACCATTGACTCCAGGTAGACATTCTCTGAAGAATATTGATAATGGCTGGGGTCACTCTTTTTATAAAGACACTACTCAAAAGAAGACAGTGGCAAACCACTTCAGTAGAAAAATTTGCAAAGACCAATCATGGTCATGGAGAGACCATGATCACCCATGTCATAAGATACAGCACGTAAAAATGATGACTCTCACCACTGTTCCATTCCCTCCTTGGACACCTGTCTGATGAGGAAAGGCTGAGGGAAATAGAGCTTTTCTCTTTGGAGCAGAGGAGAATGAGAGGTGACTTGACTGAAGTATTTTAGATTATCAGAGGCATCGATAGAGTAGACATCCAACACCTTCTTCCCAGGATAGCAGTAGCCAATACCAGAGGACATCCATTTATGGTGCGTGGAGGAGAGTTTATTATGGATGTAAGAATTAGACTTTTTTTTAACAGAGAGGGCTGGGAGCCTGGAACATACGGCCAAGGATAGCAGCAGAGGATGATAAAATAGGGACATTTAAGAAATTCTTTAATTGGTTTGACACAACATTATGGACTGAAGGGCCAGTTCCTGCACTGTACTATTCCAAGTTCGATGTTCTATATAGTTGCACAGGAAAATGGATGCATGAATATTGCAAGGTTATTGACCGTGAAGGACCCTACTGTTCTGTACAGTTGTGTGACTCACCTCAGAAATATTTATTTAGACCTTAAGACCATAAAACATAGGAGCAGAATTAGGCCATCTGGACCATCGAGTCTGCTCCGCCATTCAATCATGGCTGATCCTTCTTTTCCTCCTCTTCAACCCCAGTTCCCAGCCTTCTCCCCATAATCTTTGATGCTACGTCCAATCAAGAACCTATCAATCTCTGTCTTAAGTAAACCCAACAACTTGGCCTTCACAGCTGCATGTGGCATCAATTTCCACAAATTCACTACCCTTCGGCTAAAGAAATTTCTCTGCATCTCTGTTTTGAAAGGCACCTCTCTATCCTGAGGCAGTGTCCTCTTGTCCTAGACTCTCTGACCATGGGAAACATCCTTTCCACATCTTTCAACATTCAAAAGGTTTCAATGAAATCCTCCCTCATCTTTCTGAATTCCAGCCAGTACAGACCCAGAGCCATCAAACATTCCTCCTTTGATAACCCTTTCATTCCTGGAATCATCCTTGTGAACCTCCTCTGGACCCTCTCCAATGCCAGCACATCTTTTCTAAGATGAGGGGCCCAAAACTGTTCACAATACTCAAGGTGAGGCCCCACCAGTGCCTTATAAAGCCTCAGCATCACATCCCTGCTCTTGTATTTTAAACCTCTTGGAATGAATGCTAACATGGCATTTGCCTTCCTCAAAACCTGCAAGTTAACCTTCAGGGTGTTCTGCACAAGGATTCCCAAGTCCCTCTGCATCTCAGATTCCTGGATTTTCTCCCCGTTTAGAAAATAGTCCGCACATTTATTTCTCCTACCAAAATGCATGACCATGTATTTTCCAACACTGTATTTCATTTGCCACTTTCTTGCCCATTCTCCTAATCTGTCTAAGTCCTTCAGCATCCTACCTGTTTCCTCAACACTACCTGCCCAATCACCAATCTTCATATCAACAAACTTGGCAACAAAGCCACCTATTCTATCATCTATATCATTTATATAAAACATAAAAAGAAGTGGTCCCAACACCGACCCCTGCAGAACACCGCTAGTCACTGGCAACCAACCAGAAAAGGATCTTTTTATTCCCACTCACTGCCTCCTACCAATCAGCCAATGCCCTAACCATGTTAGTAACTTTCCTGCAATAGCATAGGCTCTTAATTTGATAAGCAGTCTCATGTGTGGCATCTTGTCAAAGGCCTTCTGAAAGTCCAAATATACAACATCCACTACATCCCCCTTATCTATCCTACTTGTAATCTCTTCAAAGAATTCCAACAGGTTCGTCAGGCAGGATTTTCCCTGAAGGAAACCATGCTGACTTTGTCCTATCTTGTCCTGTGTCACCAAGTACTCCATCACCTCATCCTTAACAATTGACTCCAACATCCTCCCAACCACTGAGGTCAGGCTAACTGGTCTATAATTTCCTTTCTGCTGCCTTCCTCCTTCCTTAAAGAGTGAAGTGACATTTGCAATTTTCCAGTCCTCTGGCACCATTTCTAATGCCACCACAATCTCTAACGCTACCTCTTTCAGAACCCTAGGGTGCAGTTCATCTGCTCCCAGTGACTTTTAGAGAAACATCACGGAATAGGGCCTTCTGGCCCTTTGAGCAGCACTGTCCAGCAACCTCTGATAAAACTGATTTAACCCTAACTTGAGACATTGGACAATTTACAATGACCAATTAACCTACCTGATATGCCTTTAGACTGTGAGAGGAAATTGGAGCACCTGGAGATAACCTATGCGTTCCACAGGGAGTATGTGCAGAAACTTCATACAGTGGACACTGGGCTTGAACTCTAAACTCCGACAACCCAAGCCGTAACAGCTAATCTCTACACTAATGTGGAATAAAGCAGATTGCACACTCGGAGCAGCACAGTCGTTTAGCAGTTAATTAATTGCCTTACGGTGCCAGCTGTAAGACCGGGTTTAATCTCCACTGCTAACTGAAACATTTTTTATGTTCTCCCTGTTACAGCGTGGGTTTCCTCTGGGTGCTCCAGCTTCTTCCTACAGTCCAAAGATTAGGTTTATTGAGTTATGGGAATGCTATGGTGGTGCTGAAAGTGTGGTAACACTTGCCAGCTGCCCAGTACAATCTTTGATGATTTGATTTGACACAAAATGACTCGTTTCACTATATGTTTTGATGTACATATATGTAACAAATAAAGGTGATCTTTAATTTTTGATGGATGATATGTTCCTTCCATCCACTTTTCCTGCTTATCTGTTTCACACAAGGTCATTTTTATTTATTTCGGGAATAGGTACTTATATTTTGATTTAGATTATGAGAACACTCAGTCCTCTTTTATTGTCACTTAGAAATGCATACATGCATTAAGAAATGATAAAATGTTTCTCCGGAGTGACATCACAGAAAACAGGATAAACCAAAGACTAACACTGACAGAACCACATAATTATAACATATAGTTACAGCAGTGCAAAGCAATACCATAATTTGATAAAGAACAAACCATGGGCATGGTGAAAATAGTTTCAAAGTCCCTGAGTCAATCGACTCCCGAGTCCCTGATAGCAGGCGGCAAAAGGGAGAAACTCCCTGCCATAAACCTCCAGGCACCGTCAACTTGCCGATGCCTTGGAAGCAGCCGACCACAGCCGACACTGAGTCCGTCCGTCCGAAAACTTCGAGCCTCCGACCAGCCGCTCCGATACAGCCTCCCGAGCGCCATCCTCTGCCGAGCGCCTTCGACCTCGCCCTGGCCACTGAAACACACAAAGCCGAGGATTTCGGGGCCCTCTGCTCTGGAGATTCCGGTTACCACACAGTAGCAGTGGCAGCGAAGCGGGCATTTCATAAGTTTCTCCAGATGCTCCTCCGTACTCTCACGTCCGTCTCCATCAAATCAGAATTGTGCAAGGTCCCCTACTTGACAGATAACAGACATCATTCATTCACCAGAGAGGCCGCGCGCGCTGCCGTCGCACCGCCATCTTCTCCTCCTCTTGATTTATTTATCAAGATAACGTGCAGCACAGACCATTCTGACCCTTTGAGCCACGCCTAATCATGGGGCAATTTACCATGCCAATTAACCATACATCCTTTGACTACTGGAGGCAAGTTGAGCATCTGGAGGAAACCCAAGAGTTGCATGCGGAGGACGTACAATCTCTCTACACTGGATGATGGGATGGGATTCTGAACTCCGATGTCCCGAGCTGGAATAGTGTTGTGCTAACCACTATGTTACCATGGCACTGGACCATTTGATGCAAATCAGTGTATTTCACTGTATGTTTTGATGTACACACATGTAAAAAACAAAGCTGGCCTTTAATCTTTTGATGGTGATATGTGCCTTCCATCAACCTTTCCTGCTTATCTGTCCCTCACAAGGTTACCTTGTGACCGGGAACATAGCAGATGGCAAACTGCAGGTGACTTTCCTCGAATTTCACTGGGAAAATCACATTTAGATAAAATTCCTCTATCTGACACTGCAGACAGAGAAATGCCTCGAGGCATTTGATATCATTAGCATCATCTACGCTGGCCATGAAGTTGCATGAGATATTGTCTGAGACCATTCCTGTGAATATCACTGGAGGGGCTTGGATTATCACAGGCAACCATTAATATAAAGGAAAGATGTTGCTCACCAGAATCATGGAGAGAGGCTGCAAATTACCTTTGCATCGAAACCGCATGGACATACGGGTCACAGATTAATTCAAAAGCTTCAATTGTTTTTTTGAATAAACTCTGAACAGAAAATCATAAAGTGCAAGAGACAGAAATGAGCTTGAATGACGCCTAGTCCTGAGAGGTAGAGTTAAAAGATGAAGGTAAAAAAAAGCATAAAGATGTCACTATTCCAGTCAAGAAATGCACATTTCATCTGTGATATCAATTCTAAATGAAAATGGTGATGAACTTAGAGCATGGAACTAAAATGTTGTGGCCATTGCAGAAACTTGGTTGCGAAAGGGACAAGAATGGATGATTAATGTATTGGGTTTCCAAAGTTTTAGAAAAGAGAGGGGCTAAAAGAGGTGTCGGAGATGCATTGCTAATCTTGGGCAATATCACAGCTGCACTTAGAGGAGACTTAATGGAGAGGTCAGAAGATGATTCCATTTGGGTAGAACTCAGGAATAGAAAGGGTGCAATCACACCGATGGGATTGTACTGTAAACCCCCTAATAGCCACTGGGACATTGAGGAACAGGTACGTAATCAGATTAAGGAAATGTGTAAACATAATAGGGTTGTTGTCGTGGGAGATTTCCACTTCCATAACATAAACTGGGACCTTCTTAGTGCAAGGGGTTTGGATGGGGCTGAATTTGTTAAGTGTACCCCGAAGGGTTTCTTAAATCAGTATGTGGATGGTCCAACGAGAGGAGGGGCCGTACTGGACCTGGTGTTGGGTAATGAGCCTGGCCAAGTGATTGACCTTTCAGTGGGTGAGAAGTTAGGGGTCAGTGAACACAACTCCTTAACTTTCAGGATAGCTATAGATAAGGATAGGTATGGTCCTTGTGGAAGAGTTTTAAATTTGCGTGGGGCAAATTATGAAAGCATTAGGTAGGAACTAAGTAGAGTTAATCGGGAACACTTTATTTCCTTGCAAGTCTGTATAAAGATCAATTGCACAGAGTACAGGAAAGGTATGTTCCTGTTAGAAGGAAGGACGGGGAGGGAAAAATAAGAGAACTTTGGATGTCCAGAGAAGTGATGAATTTAGTCAAGGAGGAAAAGGAAAAGTATATAAATCTTCAGAAGTTAGGCTCAAACAAGGCACATGAGGAGTATCAAAAAGGCTGAAAAGAACTAAAGAAGGAATGAGGGAGACCAGGAGGAGCCATGAAATTCCCTTAGTTTTAGTAAGTAGGATCAAGGTGAATCCCAAGGCATTATATTCATACTTCAAGAGCAAGAGGATAAGACTACTCAAGGATAAAGGGGGAACATTTGCTTGGATGCAGAGAATGCGAGTGAGGTACTTAATGAGTACTTTGCCTCAGTATTTACAAGGAAAAGGATATGGAGGATCAGGAGATCAATGCTGAGTGTATTAATATGTTAGGCCAATTAGAGGTCAAGGAGGAGGAAGTTTTGGGCCTCCTAATGAATATTAAGCTGGGTAAGTCCCCAGGGCTTGATGTGATTTAGCCCAGGTTATTGAAGGATACAGATGAGATTGCTGGGACCTTGACCAGTTTCTTTGTGTCCTCCCTAGCCACAGGCAAAGTTCCGGAGGACGGGCGAGGGGCTAATGTTGTACTTCTATTTAAGAAGGGAACAAGTAAAGTCCTGGGAACTATAGACTGGTGAGTCTCATGTCAAGTTGTAGGGAACTTGCTGGAGAAAATTCTTAGGAATAGGATATATGAGCATTAGGAAACCTATCACCTAATTAGGGAGAGTCAGCATGGCTTTGTGATGGGCAGGTTGTCTCTTACCAAATTGACTGAGTTTTTTCACAAGGTGATGAGAGAGATTGATGGTGGTAGGGCAGTGGATGTTGTCTACATGGTTTTAGGAAGGCATTGGAGCTGGAGGTCTGATATTAGTGGTGTTCCACAGGGATCTGTGCTGGGACCTCTGCTGTTTGCGATATATATAAATGACGCAGATTAAAATGTAGATGGGTGGGTTAGCAAGTTTGTGGTTGATACCAAGATTGGTGGAGTTATAGAAGATTGGCAAAGAATACAGCGCAATATAGATCAGTTACAGATATGGACATAAAAATAGCAGATGGAGTTTAGCACAGATAATTGTGAGGTGTGGCACCTTGGTGGGGCAAATGCAAGGAGACAGATCACTAAGGGCAAGATGCTTTCCAGTGTTGCTGAGCAGAGAGATCTTGGGACCCAAGTTCATAGTTACACAGAGCATTAATGTGGCTCAGAAGGCCTGTGGAATGCTTGTTTTTATTAATTGAGGCAATGAGTTCAGAAGTCAAGAGGTTATGTTGGTAACTCTGATTAGGCCACATCTAGAGTATTGCATATATTCTGGTTGCCCATCTATAGGAAGGATGTCAAGGCTTTGGAGAAGGTGCAGATGAGGTTTGTCAGATTGCTGCCTGGTTTAGAGGGCATGTGCTATCAAGAGAACCTGGATAAACTTGGGTTGTTTTCTCTGGAGTGACAGAAACTAATTGGAGATCTGATAGAGATTTATAAGATTCTGAGAAGTGTAGATGGAGTAGAGAGGAAGTATATGTTTCCTAGGGTTGAATTGTCTAATACCAGAGGACATGCATGGAGAATGAGAGGGGGTGGATTCAAAGGGGATGTCAGGGGTAAGTTTGTTATCAGAGAGTGGTGGATGCCTGCAATGCACTGCCTGGTATGGTGGTAAAGGTAAATACATCCGAGGCTTTTTAGAGAATTTTAGATAGGCACATGGATGTAGGGAGGGATATGGACATTGTGTAAGTAAGAGGGATTGGTGTTCGGGTGTTTCTGATTCGCCTTTTAACTGGTCTGGCACTACGTTGTGGGCTGAATGGCCTTTTCACAGGGCAGGGAGGGCTTGGCAGCTCATCTAGAAGAAAGATTCTGTTCTCCAACATCCACTGCCTTGCGGCTACACCCACTACACCCACAAGGGAAGGCTTTGGGAGTAAACCCTGAGAGAAAAATCTGGAGCTGGAGTCCCTACGGCAGTCCTACATTGAGTTCAATGTTGACTGGCAGCTCCTGCGACACTGCTGCTACCAAACTGTATCGGTCTCTACCATTCCTTTGGGTTCATCAAATGGCTGGAGAGGGGGAGCTTCCCACTTGGGCAACAGCTTGCTCTCCATATCGTACTGCCCTGGCTTGCATATCTCGACAGCCAGGTTGCAATATCCATAGTCAACTCTTAAGACACTTTTAGATAGGCACCTGGAGCTTAGTAAAATAGAGGGCTATAGGTAAGCCTAGTAATTTCTAAGGTAGGGACATGTTCGGTGCAACTCTGTGGGCCGAAGGGCCTGTATTGTGCTGTAGGTTGTCTGTGTTTCTATGTATGTCAATATCTCTTCATCACACTTACTACATAACATGGTTTCCACTGGTAAAAATTTAATGGAAAAAAATTCCGTTATAAGAATCTCACTGAAACCTAACAAATATTGAAAGGTCTACACAGAGTGAATGTGGAGAGGATATTTCCTATAAGGGGGAAGTCTAAGGCCAGAGAGCACAGACTCAAAATACAAGGATGTCCCTTCAGAACAAAGATGAGGAGGAATTTCATTAGCCAGAAGGTGGTGAATCTGTGGAATCCATTGTCACGGCTGGTTGTGGGGGCAAAATTATTGTGTAATTTTAAAACGGAGGTTGATAGGTTCTTGTCTAGTTTGTATGCTCATTCTGTGCCGTGTTGTATAACATGAGCGATCATGGTCTTTCCATGACCATGATTGTTCATGGCAAATTTTTCTGCAGAACTGGTTTGCTATTGCCTTCTTCTGGGTAGTGTCTTTACAATACAGGTGACCCCAGTCAGTATCAATACTCTTCAGTTGTTGGCATCAGTTGTTGCATCACCAGGACTTGTGATAAGCACCAGCTGCTCATATGGCCATCCATCACCTGCTCCCATGGCTTCACGTGACCCTGATTGGGGTGGGAGAGCGCTAAGCAGGTGCTGCACCTTGTCCAAGGGTGATCTGTAGGCAGCAGAGGGCAGGAATGCCTTACACCTCCTTTGGTAGAGATGTACCTCTACCCTGCCACACAGTAATGGTGTCAGAAGTTTCAGGGAGATGGCAGAAGGCTGAGGTTGAGAGCAATAATAAATCATTCATGATGAAATGGCAGAGCAGGCTCAATGAGCTGAATGGCCTAATTCTGCTCCTATGTCTTATGGTTTATGGTCTAAGAACACATGTAGCCTGGGGATGGTGGGAGAAGATGTGGGTGAAATATACAGAAAGAAAAATAAGCCTTTAGCCTGCAGTCAATTTGAACTCATAATTCTTTTTAGAACAAAGATGATTGTATAGGAAATGGAAATGGTAAATTTGAAGGAAGGCATTACTGAAAGAGTTGGGACATGCAATTAAAATAGCTTAACTTGAGTACTTTATCTTCAGCATTGCCATGATAGACCAGAGGAGTTCTTTGCATGCTGAAAATCCTGTTGTGTAAACTATCCACCCATTTTCATCAGATACAATTTCAATCTATTTATTTTATAGCCTCTAAAGAAGTTAAGTTTATAACTCAAGGATTCTCTGAGTCATACTCTACACTTCAGATCTATTTACACATCACTAAGAGAGTCTGAACGAACAGGGAGCGGAACAGTTCCATATACAAATACCAGGGGAAACCAGTCACAAATGATTACTGTCAGCATGGAAAAAAAAGGAATCTTCATCTGTGTCTAATAAGAATTAAGTATTTGGTTTGCAATGCCATTTTGAATCAAAAGACGAGTACATTACCACACCTGAAGGCACGGAAGCTTAAGGCCGAGGAGAATCGGTCGGAGTACAAACTCGGAAGAGTGAAAAATGGCATTGGAATGAAAAAATTTGCACATATGACCTGCAAAGCAATGTTTCTCAATCGTTGGGATTGAATCATAGTGTCACAGAGTATGGAAATGGATCCTTTGGCGTATCTCCACCTGCTCCTTTGAAAAAGAACTACAGGAGCCTGAGGTCCCACCCCACCAGGTTCAGGAACAGCTATTACCCTTCAACCATCAGGCTCCTGAACCAGTGTGGAGAACTTCACTCACCTCAACACTGAACTGAATCTACAACCTCTGCACTCACTTTCAAGGACTCCACAGCTCATGTTCTCAGTATTATTGATTTATTTGTTTGTTTGTTTGTTTATTATTGTTTGTGATTTTTTTGTATTTGCACAGTTTCTCCTCTTCTGCACATTGGTTGTTTGTCCGTCTTTGTGTGTAGTTTTTCATTGATTCTGTTGTATTTTTTGTTCAACTGTGCATCCTCACAAGGAAATGAATCTAGGGTGGAATATGGTGATGTATATGTACTTTGATAATAAATTTACTTTGAACTTTGAAATGGTCCATACTGACGTGTATTTCCATCCAAACTAGTCCCACTTGCCTGTCGTTGGCCCATATCCCTCTAAACATTTCCTACCCATGGTTGGGATATTTAAAAGTGTCTTTGAATTAAATATGATTTCAACTGTGATTACTGGTTGGGCCAGCATCTGCTTTCCTAATTATTCCCAAGAAGTGTTGCTGGTTCAGCCATTTTGGAGGAATGAAGGGCCCTGAGTTTGCACGTTCTCTGACCGCGTGCGCTCCAGCATCCTGAGCTGCAATAGCATTGCACTAACCACTAGCTACTGTGGCATCCAATGGATTGTTTTCCATCAAAAAATATTAAAAGTAAATATATGTCACCATATACTCCCCTGAGATTCATTTTCTTGCAGGCATTCACAACAGAACAAAGAAATACAATGGAATCAATGAAAATCTACATCGAATGGCTCAGAAACAACTAAAGTGCAAAAGAGGACAAATTGTGCAAAGAAAAAAGCAATAATAATAATAATAATAATAACTAACAAAATAAATAACACTGAGAACACAAGTTGTAGAGTACTTGAAAGTGAGTCTGTAGGTTGTGCATTCAGTTCTGAGTTGAGATGAGTGAAGTTATTCCTGCTGGTTTCAGAGTTTGATGACTGTAGGGAATAATTCTTTGTGAACCCGGTGGTGTGAGACCTGAGGCTCCTGTACTTCCTTCTCATTGGCGGCAGTGAGAAGGGAGCATGCCCTGCCTTGTGACAGTACTTGATGATGTTTGCTGCTTTCGTGTGTTAGTGTGCTGTGTAAATGTGATCAACGTGGGTGCAATGGGGGATGGGCATTTCCTGTGATGGACTGGGCCGTACCTATCACTTTTTGTAGGCTTTTCTGTTCTTGTATCACATGCACAACCAACACACACCATTAATTGTACATTTGAATGCACAAGATTTTGTGATGCAAGATATAATAAAATTTCTAAACGTCAATGAGGAGTTAACGCATAAATCGTTAAGTTTTATTCCTGGACAACAATATGCATGTCAGCATAACGTCTCACCAGCGCATTATTTTCTGCCTCTGAAATTCATTTCACTAACTTCAATGTATTGAATTGAAGAGCGTAGTACAATTGCTGACATTACAACAGGTCATACTAATGACCAGGGTGAATTTTTAAATAGGAAGATCTCATAATAATACGTGAAGTAACAAAGTGACAGAGAAAATATTACAGGAAGCAAAGTGTGAACACTGTAATGTCATGGCTCCCACAGGGAATGTTGAAGCCATTTGAAGTGAAGTTTGCAGCCAATAAGAATTTTAATGTATCATAGGTTACCAGCAAGTCTTCCTGGATTTCACTCACAGGAAGTCAGAGGCTCTCATTTGTATGCATTAGATGAGGTTATGGTGTAATGGGTGAATTTGTTGTTTGTTCCCTAGATATGTTTAAGGTGGTGAAGTGAATGTGGGTTGAAAAAATGAATGGTAACAAATACTGGAGAGCAGTTACACAATGAACACTAATTGAAATAAATTAAAAATATATGATATTGAACATTTGAGTTATTTGATAATTTTATCATACAGCATTATAATGATACAACTTTATACTACTTTATAATTTATCATACAAGTTTATTGTGACCTCTTGTTCTTTAATGACCTCTATAACTGCTCAGACAAGAGGTTTACATTCGAAGCTGGACTGTGAAATCTGCAGTTTGGTGTAAACTGCTGCTCCACTGAGTGAGAGGTCGTGTGGATAGGGTCTTACAATAGTCCAAGTTGTGAAATACTAAGCACAAGGCTTACTTATGGTTGAAAGAGAAAATGGTTCTAAGACAATGTGATAATGATAACACCTTCTTAAAAATACTAGCAATTGCTATGGTAAATAATGAGATTCTAACTGAACAGCCGTTATTAGTTAATTTTCAAGTCATTTATACTTAAAATGTCAATGAAGCAGAGAAAAGGAGGACAGTAAATGCTAAATGCACTCTTCAGTGCTTCTTAGCATTAATTCAAACATCCACAACACCAAAAGAAACAAGCAAATTCCTTTTACCACCTTAGACTTGTGCAGGCAGAGGTGGGGTGACCTTGACGCTTCACCTCTTAATGTTCTTATTGCAAGTAGTTGCAATTTAGAACTGTGAAGAGGTGCAATTGCCGCCTCAGTGACACAAGCGCATTGTGCAGAGTCTACTGGGATAGCCCACGGGCATGCACCGTCTGAGCGATGTGTAGACTGTGCTTTTAATCGCAGTTGGTACGCTTGTCTGGTCATTAACAAGCCCAGCACAGTGACCCAGTCGCAAAGCTTTCTTTACACACTCTTGTTCCCTGCACCAAGCTCTGAGTGCAAAACTGTTAATGCCTGACCAGGATATATCAGAACACACTCACAAAGTGTTTGTAGATGAGTTCTCCTGATATTGGGGAAGATAAACCACACAGGTAGGGTTTGTAATAAATAAGAAATGTACATTATTTTAAAAAATCAGAAAAATGGTTCTTCCTGCAAAGCAGCCAGAATACAGTAATCAAAGGCCCTACCCACCTTGAACATTCTCTCTTCTCCCTTTTTCCATCAGGCAGAACATACAAAAGCACATGGCAGCAGATTCAAGGACAGCTTCGGCCCTTCTGTTATAAGGCTATTAAATGGTTCCCTATTACGATAAAATGGACTCTTAATCTCACGATTCACCTTGTTAAGACTTCAGAATCAGGTTTAATATCACCGGCATATGTTGTGAAATTTGTTAACTTAACAGCAGCAATACAAATGCAATAGTGATCAGTAAATACCCCAGCATCTGCAGATTATTTTGTGTTTAAAATAAACTGAGTTATCATAAGTATACACATGTCTATTAAATAGTTTAGTTAAAGTAAGTATTGAAACTTCTTTTTGAACGGAAATAAAAAAATAGTGAGGTAGTGCCCATGTGTTCAATGTCCATTTAAAAATTGAATGGCAGAGGGGAAGCTGCTCCTGTATCACTGAGTGTGTGTTTTCAGGCTTCTGTACCTCCTTCCCAATGGTAGCAGTGTGAAGAGGGCATGTCCTGGGTGGTGGGGATCCTTAATAATAATGGATGCAGCCTTCCTAAGGCACTGCTCCTTGAAGATGTCTTGGACACTATGGAAGCTGGTACCCATGATGGAGCTGACTAATCTTACAAGTTTCTGCAACTTACTTTGATCCTGTGCGATAGCACCCGTTCCCACCACACCCCACCCATACCAGACGGTGATGCAGCCAGTCAGGATGCATTCCACAGCACATTTTAGAACACAGTAGAAGTTTTTGAGTGTTTTAGTTGACAAACCAAATCTCCTGAAAAGCCCAATGAAATATAGTTGCTGTCTTGCCTTCTGTATAGTTACAAGAAGAAATTTTCGAATGGAAAAAGGATGCAACCGTGGCTGACAAGGGAAGTCAAAGCCAAAGTTAAAGTAAAGGTGAGGGCATACAAGGAAGCAAACATTAATAGGAAGACAGAGGACTGGGAAATTTTTAAAAGCTTGCAAAAGGAAATTAAGAAGGTCATTAAGAGGGAAAACATGAACTATGAAAGGAAGCTAGCAAATAATATCAAAGAGGATACTAAAAGCTTTTTCAAGTATATAAAGAGTAAAACACAGGGGAGAGTAGATATAGGTCTGATAGAAAATGATGCTGGATAAATTATAATGGGAGATAAGGAGATGGCTGAGGAACTGAACGAGTATTTTGCATCAGTCTTCACTGAGGAAGTCATCAGCAATATATCGGACACTCAAGGGTGTCAGGGAAGAGAAGTGTGCGCAGTCACAATTACGACAGAGAAGATACTCAGGAAGCTGAATAGTCTAAGGATAGATAAATCTCCTGGACCAGATGGAATGCATCCTCGTGTTCTGAAGGAAGTAGCTGTGGAGATTGTGGAGGCATTAGCAATGATCTTTCAAAAGTCGATAGATCCTGGCATGGTTCCGGAGGACTGGAAGATTGCAAATGTCACTCCGCTGTTTAAGAAGGGGGCAAGGAAGCAAAAAGGAAATTATAGACCTGTTAACTTGACATCGGAAGTTGGGAAGTTGTTGGAGTCAATTGTCAAGGATGAGGTTGCGGAGTACCTGGAGGCATATGGCAAGATAGGTAGAACTCAGCATGGTTTCCTTAAAGGAAAATCTTGCCTGGCAAACCTATTGTAATTTTTTGAGGAAATTACAAGTAGGCTAGACAAGGGAGATGCAGTGGATATTGTGTATTTAGATTTTCAGAAGGCCTTTGATAAGGTGCCACGCATGAGGCTGCTAAACAAGCTAAGAGCCCATGAAATAACAGGAAAGTTACATACGTGGATTTGGCGTTGGCTGATTGGCAGGAAACAGAGAGTGGGAATAAAGGGATACCATTCTGGTTGGCTGCCGGTTACCAGTGGTGTTCCACAGGGGTCCGTGTTGGGGCCGCTTCTTTTTACGTTGTACATCAACAATTTGGATTATGGAGTAGATGGCTTTGTGGCTATGTTTGCTGACGATACGAAGGTAGGTGGAGGGGCCGGTAGTGCTGAGGAAACGGAGAGTCTGCAGAGAGACTTGGATAGATTGGAAGAATGGGCAGAGAAGTGGCAAATGAAATACAATGTTGGAAAGTGTATGGTTATGCACTTTGGTCGAAAAAATAAACGGGCAGACTATTATTTAAATGGGGAAAGAATTCAAAGTTCTGAGATGCAACGGGACTTGGGAGTCCTCGTACAGGATTCCCTTAAAGTTAACCTCCAGGTTGAGTTGGTAGTGAAGAAGGCGAATGCAATGTTGGCATTCATTTCTAGAGGAATAGAGTATAGGAGCAGGGATGTGATGTTGAGGCTCTATAAGGTGCTGGTGAGACCTCACTTGGAGTACTGTGGGCAGTTTTGGGCTCTATTTAAGAAAGGATGTGCTGACATTGGAGAGGGTTCAGAGAAGGTTCACTAGAATGATTCTGGGAACGAGAGAGTTAACATATGAGGAACGTTTGTCTGCTCTTGGACTGTACTCCTTGGAGTTTAGAAGAATGAGGGGGGACCTCATAGAAACATTTTGAATGTTGAAAGGCATGGACAGAGTGGATGTGGCAAAGTTGTTTCCCATGGTAGGGGAGTCTAGTACCAGAAGGCATGACTTAAGGATTGAAGGGTGCCCATACAGAACAGGGATGTGAAGACATTTTTTTTAGCCAGGGGGTGGTGAATCTGTGGAATTTGTTGCCACGGGCGGCAGTGAAGGTCAAGTCATTGGGTATATTTAAAGCAGAGATTGATAGATATCTGAGTAGCCAGGGCATCAAAGGTTATGGTGAGAAGGCAGGGTAGTGGGACTAAACGGGAGAATGGATCAGCTCATGATAAAATGGCAGAGCAGACTCGATTGGCCGAATGGCTGACTTCTGCTCCTTTGTCTTATGGTCTTATGGTATTATGGTCCAGGTTAGGTCCACAGAGATATTAACACCCAAGAACTTGAAATTGCTCACTCTCTTCTGATCCCTCTATGATGATTGGTTTGTGTTCCCTTGTCTTACCCTTCCTGAAGTTCTGAATGAGCTCTTTAGATTTTGGTCTTACTGACTCTGAGTGCAATGTTGTTGCTGCGATACCCCTTTATAATTTAACTGCACCGGTCTTGCTGATGTTGCTGACAACTGTGGCATATTCACATGTCATATCCAAAGACCAATCCCCGAATGTTGTCCAGTCTACCAACTCAAGGCAATCCTGGAAGTGCTCCTCCATCTCCATCGACCATACCTTCTTGGTCTTCACCACTGATGCTCTGTTCTTTATTTTCTGCCTATACTCTGGGAGTAGAAGTATAGCCAGGTGAATGGACTTTCCAAAATATGGGAATGGCACGGTAAGCAACCTTGATGGTGGTATAACAGTGGTCAAGTGTTTGCCTCCTCTGTTTCCACAGCTGATATGGTGGAGGTCGTGGTTCAGAGGCTTCTTCAAGCTGGCCTGGTTGAAATCCCCCGCAATGGTAGGGAAGGCATCCAGTTGCAGAGCTTCGTGCTTGCTCATTGTGCTGCTCTGCTCCTCCAGTACCTGTCTGATGTTAGCCTGAGCTGGAACGTAAGCTGATACCTGAATGATGGCAGAAAACTCCCTCAAGATAAGTGGACACCATTTGACTGCTGGATGTTTTAGGTCGGATGAGCAGAACTGAGACAGAACTCACATCTGTGTACCACAATGAGTTAATCATAAAGCATACTCCACTTCCTCTACCTTTAAAAGACTCAATCTTGAATAGCGAAGCTGCTGGAGTGCATCTCGACATTGGAAATTATGCTGGTGAACCTAATACATCAGAGTCCTTGATGTCTCTCTTGTATTGCGGTCTTGCTCTGAGTTCTTGAGGTATTGCACGAACAGTATGCAAGAAAACGGCTTTCTCTCTGACAGTAATAAACCGTAACAACGTAAGATGCAGGAGACAAATAAGGCCATTCCTCCCATTGAGTCTGCTCCACCATTCTATCATGGCTGATCTATTATTCCGTTCCACCCCATTCTCCTGTCTTCTCTCCATGACCGTAGATGCATTGTCAACCAAGAACCTATCAACCTACATTTTAAATATGCTCATTGACTTGGTCTCCACAGCCAGCTGTGGCAAAGAATTCCACTGATTCACAACTCTCTGGTTAAAGAAATTGCTCCTCATCTCTATTTAACTGGGTGTCTGTCTATTCTGAGGCTGTGTCTTCTGGTCCTGGACTCCCTTGTCATAGGAAACATTCTGTTCACATCAACTGTATTTAAGCCTTTCAATATTTGATAAGTTTCAATGAGATCCCCCATCATTCTTCTAAACTCCAGCGAGTACAGGCCCAAAGTTATCAAATGCTCCTCATATACAACTCCTTTTGTTCCTGAGATCATTCTTCTGAGCTTCGTCCAGACCCTCTCTAGTGCCAGTATAAAGTCCATTACGTAGCATTCTACCCATCCCCTTGTCACATCAGAATCGGAATCAGGCTCAATATCACTGCCATATCTCTGGAAGTTTGTTGTTTTGCGGCAGTACATTGACATGCATAATAATAAATACTCTGCAAACCGCTCTCGGGGCTCGTATGGAAACCTGGCTCAGTAGCCGGCTCTGCTAACTGCCATGGATTCAGCGATGAGAAGGCCTCCTTTCATAGACAATATACGTCTGGAGTCAGTATGATTTGGGGTTCAACCAAACAGGAACGTAGTGATGTTATGATTAAAGAAACCCCGATTTGAGCGAATGCTGCATAAATACTGCCCATACACAATTGCCAGTCAGCAAGAAATACAGATTGTACACAGCAAAAAATTATAAAGAGAGTATATTTACAAATTTCAGCTTTATTGAATAGTTAGTAGTACAAAATAAGGAAAAGATAAATAAAAGGGTCCCATTTCAGTTAACCGAGCACATAAAGTTGAAGCTCATTTTGAAATTGTCTTTTTACTCACACGCTGGACCCACGGTCTGCGTGTAAGCACACACCACGTTCCAAACACCACTCGAAATCCTTGTCGAAACAACAGTCGCGCTCATCAGGAGTACTGGCCCTTCTTCCTTGCAGCCATTCATCTGTCCAAAACACTTTGTGAACAGGGAGACTGCTTCCAGGGCTCCTCAGCCATCTTCCCTCCTGTCCTCTCTGCAGCCCCCACTAAATAAAAGCCAGTGAGCCACACTGTCCATCACAAATCTTTCTCCACCCGTTCTCTCGAATCTTCTCCCAATTCGGCCAATGCCGACTGGCTGACACAACATCATAACCCCTTATCATCTAGCCAAAACTAAAGCATCCTGAAAGCAAAACAAACTACTTTTACAGAACAGCTAAAATGAAATACCTGCAACAGAGCAGTAAAAATCTTAACCAGGGTATTACAGCAATAAATTACAATCAGAAGTATACACATCAAAAATAAGTTAAATAAGTAGTTCTAAATAGGAGGAAAAATAGAAGGAAAAAAACTGAGCTAGTGTACATTGTCACTTCAGAAATCTGTTGAGAAGGGAAGAAGCTCTTCTTAAAGCATTGGGTGTCTGCCATCAGGCATCTGCAGGTCCTCCTTGAAAGGAATTATGTGTTTAACTTTAAGTGTTTCCTTCACCTGTATCTCTCCTACATTTTATTTGTTTGGACTCAGCCATCCATCGCATATTTTTGTTTTTCCTTGTGTGGTGATTTCATGAACTTTTATTACATGGTTGATCTTGTCAGCATTTAAATGTGTTCCTAATCACAAGGTTTTCAAGAAGTAGAGCATCATGTGTGCCTTTCAATACATCACAAGCTGAAGGAGACAGTGATTTCCACAGAGCTGCAGGTGACAGTGATTTCCACACTGTGACACCAGCTGAAGGTGACAATGATTTACACAGAGCTGAAGGTGACAGTCATTTCACACTGTGACACTCGCTGAAGGTGACAGTGATTTCCACACTGTCACACAAGCTGAAGGAGTCAGTGATTTTCACACTGTGACACAAGCTGAAGGTGACAGTGATTTACACACTGTGACACTTGCTGAAGATGACAGTGATTTCCACACTGTGACACAAGCTGACGGAGACAGTGATTTCACACTGTGACACAAGCAGAAGGTGACACTGATTTCCACATTGTGACACCACCTGAAGGTGACAGTGATTTACACAGAGCTGAAGGTAACAGTGATTTCCACACTGTGACACATGCTGCAGGTGACAGTGATTTCTACACTGTGACACAACCTGAAGGAGACAGTGATTTCCACACTGTGATACAAGCTGAAGAGGACAATGATTTCCACACTGTGACACAAGCTGAAGGTGACAGTGATTTCCACTGACACAAGCTGAAGGAGACAGTGATTTACACACATTGACACTAGCTGAAGGAGACAGCAATTTCCACACTGTGACACATGCTGAAGATGACAGTGATTTACACACTTTGACACCAGCTGAAGATGACAGTGATTTACACACTGTTACAGCAGCTGAAGGTGGCAGTGATTTACACAGAGCTGAAGGTGACAGTGATTTCCACATAGCTGAAGGTAACAGTGATTTCCACACTGTGGTACAAGCTGGAGATGATAGTGATTTTAACACTGTGACACTAGCTTAAGGTGACAGTGATTTACACACAGCTGAAGATAACATTGATTTCCACGCTGTGACACAAGCTGAAGGAGAAAGTGATTACACACTGTGATACAAGCTGAAGGAGACAGTGATTTACACACTGTGACACCAGCTGAAAGTGACAGTGATTTACACACTGTGACACCAGCTGAAGGTGACAGTGATTTCCACATTGCTGAAGGTAACAGTGATTTCCACACTGTGGCAGAGGGCGGAGATGACAGTAAATTTAACACTGTGGCACTAGCTGAAGGTGACAGTGATTTCTACACTGTGGCACAAGCTAGAGGAGACAGTGATTTCATACTGTGGCACAAGATGGAGACAGTGATTTACACACTGTGACACTCGCTGAAGGTGACAGTGATTTCCACACTGTGACACTCGCTGAAGGTGACAGTGATTTCCACACTGTGGCACAAGCTGAATTAGACAGTGATTTCCACACTGTGATACAAGCTGAAGGAGACAATGATTTACACACTGTGACACTTGCTGAAGGTGACAGTGATTTCCACACTGTGACACAAGCTGAAGAAGACAGTGATTTCCACAGTGACACAAGCTGAAGGTGACAGTGATTTACACACTGTGGCACAAGCTGAAGGTGACAGAGATTTCCACGGAACTGAAGGTGCAAGTCATTTCCACATAGCTGAAGATAACAGTGATTTCTACACTGTGGCACAAGCTGAAGGAGTCAGTGATTTCCACACTGTGACACAAGCTGAAGGTGACAGAGATTTTCACGGAACTGAAGGTGCAAGTCATTTCCACATAGCTGAAGATAACAGTGATTTCTACACTGTGGCACAAGCTGAAGGAGTCAGTGATTTCCACACTGTGACACAAGCTGAAGGTGACAGAGATTTTCACGGAACTGAAGGTGAAAGTCATTTCCACAGAGCTGAAGATTTCCACACTCTGGCACAAGCTGAAGGTGACAGTGATTTCCACAGGCCTGAAGGTGATAGTGATTTCTACAGAGCTGAAGGAGACAGTGATTTTACAATGTGGCACAAGCTGATGATGGCAGTGGTTTCCACACTGTGGCACAAGCTGCATTTTATTTTAGTTATTACATCAGCGGTAATAAGTCATGACTTTTTTTTTAAGTTGCTGACTTCTTTAGAGCACAAGTTCTGCTTGGCTGCCAATGTGGGATTTATTTGATAGTTAGCCTTAAGCATGTCCTGAAATTTAATTTCCCCTGTCCTATAACTCATGTGCATAGAGGAATGATTTCTTACATGTACTTACTTTCAGCGTATGCTGTTTAGGTTAGCTTTACAGGCTTTTATATAAAGAAATTATGGCCATAATATGGAATAAGAGCTCCGGAATGTCCTCAGGGTCTAGTGCATTAAAATATATGTCCCATCATAAAGACAGTTTTACATTTACATGCATTGTATGTGGTAACAAGTGACCTGCTGTAGATTAGATGATCATTCCGGTCAGATACAAATAAACTAAAATCCACAAAATAAACTGATCGATTGACGCACAAATCATAATAAATTTGTTAAAATTTGTCGTATAAATTTCCATAGTAAACCTGCGCATTACCACTATAACATATGTTCTTTGTAACTGCCCTGTGTTCAACTGATGAGTGTATACAGCTTCATGTTGTCATTTTATTTGTCCCCAAGGTGCGAAGAACAAGAATGGATTTGCCATCAGCGATCTTAAGAGGAAACCCCAAACATTTGCAGCCCCCATTACTATGCCAATGATTCTGTGTCGTATCACCATCTGCGATAGGAAGTCTCAATCCAACACTTCACACTTTAAACTTATCCTCACTCTTTCAAGGGAAAATAACATTTCTGACCACCAGCTTCTCCAATCACTCCTATCAAGAATATGATATAATACTGCTCACTGTACAAGGCATTCAATTGGCAGAATGATCTAAATCTCTATTATAGTGGTAACTGATTGCCAAAGACTCAAGTGCTTCTGTACATACAAATAATGCAAAGTCAAGCCTTCGTATATGAAGTAGGAACTTACTTCTCAAAGGTTTAGACAAAATCTACAGATGTGTAGTGGAGGCTATATTAACTGGTTGGATCACAGCCTGGTATGGTAACAGCTTGGTGTGGCATGTGGCCAAGTGTTTAAGGCTTCGGTCTAGTGATCTGAATCTAAGGTGTCGCTAGTTCGAGCCTCAGCTGAGGCAGCGTGTTGTGTCCTTGAGCAAGGCACTTAACCACACATTGCTCTGTGACGACACCGGTACCAAGCTGTATGAGTCCTAGTGCCCTTCCCTTGGACAATGTTGGTGGCATGGAGAGAGGAGACTCGCTGCATAGACGACTGCCTGTCTTCCATACAACCTTGCTCAGGCCCCAGTCAACATCGAAAATCGATGGACAGCCGAAGAAGATGGAAACATCAATGCCCTTGAACAGAAAAGTCTACAAATGTAGTGGTTATGGCCCAGTCCATCATGGGTAAAGCCCTCCCCACCACTAAGTCCATGTATACCGAGTGTTGTCACAGGAAAGCAACATCCACACTGGGGACCCCCATCATCCAGCTCATGTTCTCTTCTCACTGCCGCCATAGGGAAGGAGGTACAGGAGCCATAAGACCCACACCACCAGGTTCAGGAACAGTTATTACCTCTCAACCATCGGACCCTTCACAAGAGCAGGTAACTTCACTTGCCCCATCACTAAACTGTTCCCACAACCTATGTTCCCACATCTCACGTTGTCAATATTTATTACTTACTTATTTTCTTTCTTCCTTTTTGTATTTGCACAGTTCATTGTCTTTTGCAATCTGGTAGTATGTCTGTCCTGTTGGGTGTGGTCTTTCATTCATTCTATTGTTTTTCCTGCATTTACTGTGAATGCCCACAAGAAAATGAATCTCAGGGTTGTATATGGTGACATAGATGTATTTTGACTTTGAACTTTGAACATCTTCAGCGATTCTTTCACTGGTTTCAATTAATCCAATCCTCTGTAAATATTTGACTTTCTATGGATAATATCTGCACTCAGTGGCCATTTTATTAGGTACTTCCTTTTCTTAATCTAACACTCTCATCATAGGCTTGTAATGAGTTAGCCCATTACTGTGAATCCAACCTAACAGCAACATAACTCTGCAATGCCTGGGGAATAACGATGAGAAGGCTATTTTAATAAATGAAAATATCTAGAGTATATGATTCAGGTGAACACAACACACAAAAGTTTGAATGTTTATTTAAGGGAAAATAAGACCATAAGACATAGAACCATAGAACCATAGAAACTACAGCACAGAAACAGGCCTTTTGGCCCTTCTTGGCTGTGCCGAACCATTTTCTGCCTAGTCCCACTGACCTGCACACGGAACATATCCCTCCATACACCTCCCATCCATGTATCTGTCCGATTTATTCTTAAATGTTAAAAAAGAACCCGCATTTACCACCTCATCTGGCAGCTCATTCCATACTCCCACCACTCTCTGTGTGAAGAAGCCCCCCCTAATGTTCCATTTAAACTTTTCCGCCCTCACCCTTAACCCATGTCCTCTGGTTTTTTTCTCCCCTTGCCTCAGTGGAAAAAGCCTGCTTGCATTCACTCTATCTATACCCATCATAATTTTATATGCCTCTATCAAATCTCCCCTCATTCTTCTACACTCCAGGGAATAAAGTCCTAACCTATTCAACCTTTCTCTGTAACTGAGTTTCTCAAGTTCTGGCAACATCCTTGTAAACCTTCTCTGCATTCTTTCAACCTTATTTATATCCTTCCTGTAACTTGGTGACCAAAACTGAACACAATACTCCAGATTCGGCCTCACCAATGCCTTATACAACCTCATCATAACATTCCAGCTCTTATACTCAATACTTTGATTAATAAAGGCCAATGTACCAAAAGCTCTCTTTACGACCCTATCTACCTGTGACGCCACTTTTAAGGAATTTTGTATCTGTATTCCCAGATCCCTCTGTTCCACTGCACTCCTCAGTGCCTTACCATTAACCCTGTATATTCTACCTTGGTTTGTCCTTCCAACATGCAATACCTCACACTTGTCTGTATTAAACTCCATCTGCCATTTTTCAGCCCATTTTTCCAGCTGGTCCAAGTCCCTCTGCAGGCTCTGAAAACCTTCCTCACTGTCTACTACACCTCTAATCTTTGTATCATCAGCAAATTTGCTGATCCAATTTACCACATTATCATCCAGATCATTGATATAGATGACAAATAATAATGGACCCAGCACTGATCCCTGTGGCACACCATTAGACACAGGCCTCCACTCGGAGAAGCAATTCTCTACTACCACTCTTTGGCTTCTTCCATTGAGCCAATGTCTAATCCAATTTACCACCTCTCCATGTATAATTAGCGACTGAATTTTCCTAGCTAACCTCCCATGCAGGACCTTGTCAAAGGCCTTACTGAAGTCCATGTAGACAATATCCACTGCCTTCCCTTCACCCACTTTCCTGGTAACCTCCTCGAAAAACTCCAATAGATTGGTCAAACATGACCTACCACGCACAAAGCCATGTTGACTCTCCCTAATAAGTCCCTGTCTATCCAAATGCTAGTAGATTCTGTCTCTTAGTACTCCCTCCAATAACTTACCTACTACAGACGTTAAACTTACTGGCCTATAATTTCCCAGATTACTTTTCGATCCTTTTTTAAACAATGGAACAACATGAGCCACTCTCCAATCCTCCAGCATCTCACCTGTAGACAGCAACATTTTAAATATTTCTGCCAGGGCCCCTGCAATTTCAACACTAGTCTCCTTCAAGGTCCAAGGGAACACCCTGTCAGGTCCCGGGGATTTATCCACTTTAATTTTCCTCAAGACAGCAAGGACCTCCTCCTTTTCGATCTGTACAGTTTCCATGATCTCACTACTTGTTTCCCCCTAACTCCATAGACCTCATGCCAGTTTCCTTAGTAAATACAGATGCAAAAAAACCTATTTAAGATCTCCCCCATTTCCTTTGGCTCCGCACATAGCCGACCACTCTGATCTTCAAGAGGACCAATTTTATCCCTTACAATCCTTTTGCTCTTAATATACCTGCAAAAGCTCTTTGGATTATCCTTCACTTTGACTGCCAAGGCAACCTCATGTCTTCTTTTAGCCCTCCTGATTTCTTTCTTAAGTATTTTCTTGCACTTCTTGTACTCCTCAAGCACCTGATTTACTCCCTGCTTCCTATACATGTCATACAACTCCCTCTTCTTCTTTATCAGAGTTGCAATATCCCTTGAGAACCAAGGTTCCTTATTCCTATTCACATAGGAGCGGATTTAGGCCATTTGGCCCATTGAGTCTGCTCCACCATTCAATCATGGCTGATCCTTTTTTTTAACTCCTCATCAACCCCATTTCCCGGCCTTCTCCCCATAACCGTTGATGCCATGTCCAATCAAGAACCTGTCAACCTCTGCCTTAAGTACACCCAAGGCTATCACTGACACAACTATGCAAATTTACTGTTTTCTAGGAAGCGATAATTTAACTCACACCTGCATAAACTTAAATTGAAATTGTATTGACAAAATATTTTAAACTAATACAAAAAAAAAGGAAAAGTGTCTATTACACATATATATGCCTATTGTGTCCACAGAGTTGTTAAAACTCATTGTTGTGTAATCAAGCAAAACACACAAAATGCTGATGGAACGCAGCAGGCCAGGCATTTTGTGTGTGTTGCTTGAATTTCCAGCATCTGCAGATTTCCTCGTGTTTGTGTTGTGTAATCAATCCAGTTTGCTTCACTTCGTTTACTCATGGTTTTGATCAATTCTGCCTGAAAACACGGTGCAAGTAAAACATCAATAAATATCCACACCACATGCAAGGACAATGCATCTAATTTTCTCCAAGGTTATGTGATGACTAGCCAATGAAAGGTTTTCTGTACATTCTCCGTGCGACCTTTGTCTGCATGAGAATTTTCCAACAGCAGTATCTGTCCTTCCAAATGACTTAATGTTCTTCTGCTATGTTTATTGTCCATTTCCATAGAAACATAGAAAACCTACAGCACAATACAGGCCCTTTGGCCCACAATGCTGTGCCGAACACGTCCCTACCGTAGAAATTACCAGGGTTACCCATAGCCCTCCATTTTTCTAAGCTCCATGTACCTATCCAAAAGTCTCTTAAAAGACCCTATCGTATCTGTCTCCACTACTGTTGCCGGCAGCCCATTCCATGTACTCACCACTCTCTGCGTAAAAAACTTACCCCTGACATCTCCTCTGTACCTACTCCCCAGCACCTTAAACCTGTATCCTCTTGTGGCAGCCATTTAAGCCCTGGGAAAAAGCCTCTGACTATCCACACGATCAATGCCTCTCATCATCTTATACACCTCTATCAGGTCACCTCTCACCCCCCGTCACTCCAAGGAGAAAAGGCCGAGTTCACTCAACCTGTTTTCATAAGGCATGCTCCCCAATCCAGACAACATCCTTGTAAATCTCCTCTACACCCTTTCTATGGTTTCCACATCCTTCCTTTAGTGAGGCGACCAGAAATGAGCACAGTACTCCAAGTGGGGTCTGACCAGGGTACAATAAATTCAATTGAAAGATTGATGGAGGCCAATACACCGTATGCCTTCTTAACCACAGAGTCAACCCGCGCAGCTGCTTTGAGCGTCCTATGGACTCGGACCCCAGGATCCCTCTGATCCTCCACACTGCCAAGAGTCTTACCATTAATACTATATTCTGCCATCATATTTGAACTACCAAACTGAACTACTTCACACTTATCTGGGTTGAACTCCATCTGCCACTTCTCAGCCCAGTTTTGCATCCTATCAATGTCCCGCTGTAACCTCTGACAGCCCTCCACACTATCCACAGCACCCCCAACTTTTGTGTCATCAGCAAACTTACTAACCCATCCCGTCACTTCCTCATCCAGGTCATTTATAAAAATCATGAAGAATAAGTGTCCCAGAGCAGATCCCTGAGGAACACTACTGGTCATGCAGAATATGACCCATCTACAACCACACTTTGCCTTCTGTGGGCAAGCTAGTTCTGGAAACAAAAAGCAATGTCTCCTCGGATCCCATGCCACCTTACTATCACAATAAGCCTTGCATGGGGTACCTTACCAAATGCCTTGCTGAAATCTATATACACTACATCTATGACTCTACCTTCATCAACGTGTTTAGTCGCATCCTCAAAAAATTCAATCAAGCTCATAAGGCACGACCTGCCTTTGACAAAGCCATGCAGACTGTTCCTAATCATATTATACCTCTCTAAATGTTCATAAATCCTGCCTCTCAGGATCTTCTCCATCAACTTACCAACCACTGAGGTAGTACTCACTGGCCTATAATTTCCTGGGCTATCTCTACTCCTTTTCTTGAATAAGGGAACAACATCCACCACCCTCCAATCCTCCAGAACCTCTCCCATCCTCATTGATGGTGTGAAGATCATTGCCAGAGGCTCAGCAATCTCCTCCCTCACCTCCACAGTAGCCTGGGGTACATCTCATCCAGTCCCGGCGACTTATCCAACTTGATGCTTTCCAAAAGCTCCAGTACATCCTCTTTCTTAATATCTACATGCTCAAGCTTTTCAGTCCACTGCAAGTCATCACGACATTCACCAAGATCCTTTTCCATAGTGAATACTGCAGTAAAGTATTCATTAAGTACCTCTATTATTTGCTCTGGTTCCACACACACTTTCCCACTGTCACACTTGATAGGTCCTATTCTTTCATGCCTTATCCTCTTGCTGTTCACATGCTTGTAGAACACCTTAGGGGTTTCCTTAATCCTGCCCGCCAAGGCCTTCTCATGGCCCCTTCTGGCTCTCCTAATTTCATTCTTAAACTCCTTCCTACTAGCCTTATAATCTCTAACATTACTTAGCTCTCTGAACCTTTTGTGAACTTTTCTTTTCTTCTTGACTAGATTTACTACAGCCTTTGTACGCCACTGTTCCTCTACCCTACCACCTTTTCCCTGTCTCATTGGAACATACCTATGCAGAACTCCACACAAATATCTCCTGAACATTTGCCACATTTCTTCCATTCCTTTCCCTGAGAACATCTGCTCCCAATTTAAGTTTCCAAGTTCCTGTCTGATAGCCTCATAATTCCCCTTACTCCAATTAAACTCTTTTCTAACTTATCTGTTTCTATCTCTCTCCAATGCTATGGTAAAGGAGATAGAATTATGATCACTATCTCTAAAGTGCTCTCCCACTGAGAGTTCTGACTCCTGACCAGGTTCATTTCCCAATACCAAATCAAGTACAGTCTCTCCTCTCGTAGGCTTATCTACATATAGTGTCAAGGAACCTTCCTGAACATACCTAACAAACTCCACCCCATCTAAACCTAGGGAGATATTTGGGAAATTTAAATCTCCCATCACGACAACTCTGTTGTTATTACACCTTTCCAGGGTCTGTTTCCCTGTCTGCTCCTTGATATCCCTGTTTCTATTGGGTGGCCTATAAAAAACACCCAGTAGAGTTATTGACCCCTTCCTGTTCCTAACCTCCACCCACAGAGACTCCATTTTCTGTCTTTCTCCTTCTTCCCCCAAATCTCTTGTATTCTCTCCAGAAAATGGCTACCTACCCTACCCTACCATACCCTAACATACCCTACCCTACCCTGGCCTGCCCTGCCCTACACTCCACCCTGCCCCACCCCTGCCCCAAATCCTTCTAGAATGTTCTGGGGTATCTTACTGGACAAAATGTTAACGCGTCAAATCCTATTGGCTACTGCAACAAGCCTAACTTAGTCAACTGAATTATTATCTAAAACAGCAAAAGAAAAACAACAAAATACCTAATTGTATAATGTAATTAAAGGAACAGATTGCATTTTGAGAAAATCTGCAGAAAATGAAGTACCCAACAGCATAACTGTATTAATACATCAAAATAAGATCTTCAACCGGGATATAGCTCTGATAAAGTGGCCACTAAGTGTACGTCTGTGACCTTCTGCTGCTGTAGCCCATCCACTTCAAGATTTGATGTGTTGTGCATTCAGTGATGCTCTTCTGCACACCACTGTTGTAACTCATGATTATTTAAGTTACTGTCACCTCCCTGTCAGCTTGAAACGGTCTGACCATTTGTTTTTCATATCATTCTCTGTAAACTCTAGAAACTGGTGTACATGAAAATCCCAGGTGATTAGCAGTTTCTGAGATACTCAAACCACCCCATCAGGCACCAACAAACATTCCACGGTTAAAGTCACTTAGGTCACATTTCTTCCCCATTCTGATGTTTGGTCTGAACAACAATTGAACTCCTTGACCATGTCTGCATACTTTTATGCTTTGAGTTGCTGCCACATGATTGACTAAAGAGATATTTACACTAACGAGCAGGTGTACAGGTGTACCTAATAAACTGGCACTGATTGTAGGTCATGATGGTATAGTTCATGGCTAATGTGAAGCTTAAATTTGATTTGGCTAATTTTGGAGAATGCTACAAATAACTTCTGACTTTTCCAAAGTAACACATATCTCTTGTTACAATTTCAAAAAACCTGACAAGATTTAACAAATAATACATCACATTTTGCACATTATGATTGGATCTGTCCAAGATTGAAATAGGCAAAATTTACATTCAAGTTTAAATTATAAAATGTATTTCAACACCTTCGGATAGCTATTTTCTAATTAAATACTGATAGCCAAGAATTTCTTGTCAGCTTCTGTTATTTTTATCAGTGACAAATGCTTCTGAAGTAAGGCTCAATATGTAAGAAAGTGTTGTTAGATTACTGAATGCATTTAGAACCAATTATTTTCAAATTTTCTCAGATCACGTGTTAGGAAAGTTAAATTCAGCATTAAGCTTCCACTACATTCTCTGAACACTGCAACTTGGGAGCTTCATTTGAAATACCAGATTCAAGAACAGCTACTTCCTTTCAATCATTTGATTGTTGAGGCCTTCTGTTGGTCAGGGTCGACCATGGATATTGCATCCTGGTTGTCTATGTGTCTATATGCAAGCCAGGGTAGTATGATATGGACAGAATGCTGTCTCGTATGCAGTGGGCTCTTCCTCTCCATGCAGCTGATGAACTCAAAGGAATGGCAGAGACCGATACAGTTTGGCATTGGTGCCATTGCAGGAGTTGCCAGTCAGCATTAAATCAACACAGCACTTAGTGACTCTGGCTCCGGATTTTCCCTTGGGATTTACTCCCAAAGCCTTCCCCGTGAGTGGGTATAGTTGCATGGCAGTGGAGGTTTGAGATCAGAGTTTTCCTTCTAGATGAGCTGCCAACCACAGCTGACAAGCCACATCTGCCCAAAGAAACTGGTTTTTAGGTGCCAGTAACCTGCTTTTGACCCTTCTCCTGTCAGTAGAAACAGTTCTTCTGGTCTTTGTAGCTGAGCGACATGTGAAGGTCAGGAGCTGAACTTGGCTGTCAGGGGCTATTTGAGACACTCATCATTGGAAGCATTTAATAGGTAATAGGTGATGGGAGTGTATCCCACTATCAGTTCCAACTATGACATCCTTTAGAAATCAGCTGGAGAAACCCTAGTCATTACATTTAAGCAACACTATGACCACTTAGCACTAAAATACTCTTCTGTATTTCTTTTTCTTATTGCGTTTTCTTAGATGGAGAAGTGAGTCAGTTTACGAAAACCAAGAGAGGCGTTAGACAAGGGTGTGTTTCCTCCCCTGATTTATTTAATGTGCACAGTGAAACAATATTACAAAAAATAAAAGACATCTTGGGAATGAAAGTTGGCGGTGAAAACATCAATAATTTCAGATATGCAGATGACACTGTGTTAATTGCAAGTACTACAAAACTTAATTGATATAATTATTGAAGAAAGTGCAAAAATGGGTCTATCTATCAATTGCAAAAAGACAGAATGTATGGTGATATCCAAAAAGAAGGAGAATCCTATCTGCAGGCTGAGAATAAACAGGCAAGACATAAAACAATTACAGAACTTTTGCTACTTAGGAAGCTGGGAGACATCAGATGGCAGGTTTGACTTGGACATCAAAAGGAGAATAGGGATGGCAAAAGACACCTGTACGAGAATGAAGAGTACACTGACAAATGCTAAACTAGGCATGACAACCTGCCTCAGAGTACTGAAATGTTACGTTTATCTAGTTATGTTATATGGCTCAGAATGTTGAACAATATCTAGTAACATGAGGAAACGAATTGTAGCAGCAGAGATGTGGTTTTTGAGGAGGATGCAAGGAATATCATGGACGAAACGAATATCTAACGAGGATGTCATGAACAGAGCAAACACAAAAAGAGAAATAACGTATGAGATCATGAAAAGGCAACGTAACTTCACTGGACATGTGATTAGGAAAGAGGAGTTAGAAAGCACTGTCGTTATGGGAAAGATTGAAGGGAAGAAAGCAAGAGGAAGACAAAGACAAATGATGATGGAGACAGCAGCCAGAGAACTGGAAATGAATACCAATGAATTGATCCTCTCGACCAGAAACAGGAGTGTGTGGGCCATGGCAGTCAAAGCTCAAACTGGGCATGGCACCTGATGATGATGATGATGATGATGATTTTCTTGTTAAGATTGTGTACAGTTAATATTTTCTGTCTGTAATCTCACCAGCATAATCAACGCCCACACCCACCCAAACATTTTCTTTTGTCCCCATTCCTATCAGATAGAAGATATAAATACCAGAAAGCACATACCACCAGGCTCGGGGACAGCTTCTGTCCAGCTGTTATAAGACTATTAAATCATTCTATTCTCGTTATGATCCTGAACCTTATTTTTTACCTGCACTGCACTTTCTGTGTAGCAGATACACTTTATTGTTGTTTTACCTTGTTCTATCTCAATGCGGTGTGTGGACATGTGACCTTTTTGGCAGAATGCAAGACACTGTATCTTGAAACAACTGACAATAATAAGCCAGTCCCATCTCCAATGTTTAAAACTATATTCTTATGGTGAATGATCTGTACCTGAAAAGCTACCAAAGTTCAAAGTAAATTTCTTTTCAAACTACAGATATGTCATCACATACAATCCTGAGGTTGATTTCCCTGCAGGTATACTCAATAAATCTATTGAATGTAACCTTAACACATCAACCAAAGTGCAGAAGACAACAAACTTGCAAATGCAAATATAAATAAATAGCAATGCATAATGAGAGTATGAAATAACAGGATAAAGAATGCTTAAAGCGGGATCATTGGATGTGGGGACATCTCAGTGTATGGGTAAGTGAGAGTAGTTATCCCCTTTTGTTCAAGAGCCTGTTGGTTGAGGGGTAATAACTGTTCTTGAACTTGGTGGTGTGAATCCTGAGGCTTTTGTACCTTCGAACTGATGACAGCAGCAAGAAAAGAGCATGGTGGTGAGGATCTTTGATGATAGATGCTGTTTTTTATGGCAATATTTCATGTAGATGTGCTCCATGTTGTGAGGGTTTTACCCATGAAGTACTGGGCTGAACCCTACCTTTTGTAGGGTTTTCCATTCAAAGGGAACAGCCATAATGGAGTTTCTCATTGCTCCTGTGCACACATGCATGACAATAAACTCAACACTGACTTTGAATCCTGGATGATATTTCTGACATTAATATTTTTGTTGCCCATCAGAGCTAGTGTTAAAGAAAGATCTGGAAGATTCTGTGTCTCAAAGGTACTCATAAACTTTTCTGTTTGCGAGTAGTTGCTACTGTAAGTATATAGTATGCAGACTGGATAACAAGCTTGCCACGTTTTTTTTAAATTCAAAGTTGAAAGTATATTTATTATCAAACTACATATACTCAACCCTGAGATTTGTTTTCTTGTGGGCATGCACAGCAAGTCCAAGAAACACAATAGAATCAATGAAAGACCACACCCGCCAGGACAGAGAGAAAACCAAAACAAACTTTATAACGAAGAAATAGAGATAGAAGCTTAACTTATAAAATGTACTTTGCTTCAGCACCTCGGGATAGATATTTTTAATTCAATGCTTATAGCTAAGAATCTTTGCTCTTGTTACTTGATTTAAAAAAAAACCCAAGACACAGAGCTTTATTCTTTCCTTTCTGTTAATATCACAGGCTTCTTAATATCACATTCAGAACGTAACAGCTTCCAAGAACAGCTATCCTTCAGTTCTGCATAAGAGACTCTGAAGATGCTGAAAATCCAGGAAAACACACACAAAATGCTAGAGGAACTCAGCAGGCCAGGCAGCATCTATGAAAGGGAATAAACAGTCAACATTTTAGGCTAAGACCCTTCATCAGGATTTGGTAAAGGAGAGAACTTCCTGAATCATTTTCTCTGCTTGGTAATGTCTTGGAGAAGCATCAAATCTAGGTGGTGGCTGTGACAATGGAAGACATTTTAAACACAAGAGTTTCTGCAGATGCTGGAAATCCAGAGCAACACGTACAAAATTCTGGAGGAACTCAGCAGGTCAGGCAGCATCAATGGAGAGGAAAAAATAGTTGACGTTTTGGGTTGAGACCCTTAGTCAGGACTGGGAAGTAAGGGGCCAGAAGCTAGAATAAGGATATGAGGAGTGGGGATGGAATACAGGCTGGCTAGTGATAGGTGAGTGGGTGGGGGTGCGGAAGATGAAGAAAGAAGCTGGGAGATGACAGCTGGAAAAGTTAAGGTCTTAAAAAGAAGGTATCTGATAGGAGAGGAGAGTGGACCACGGAAGAAAGAAAGGGGAGCAAGGGGGCACCAGAGGGAGGTGAAGGGCAGGTGAGGAGAAGAGAAGGAGTAAGAGGGGATTCAGAAGCAAACATGTGTAATCACATCAGACATGCAACATTATTTTTGTCATTTGCTGACTAGTATAGATATTTACCATTAGCAAAATGGAATGTGAAACTCAAAGGAATATCTCTGGCAGATGAATCATGGTTTCAGTATCAATAGATTAACACACTAGCTCACCATTAATCAGCCTGCCAGAGTGATTGTTGACAATTTAAGTTAGTGGCTTGCATCGATATTTTGTCATCTACTTATCCAACTCACATTTGTGGCAAGAGTTAATGTTGACAGTGGCATTATAAGAACCAAGGAATTCTTCTTCGGTTGTCCATCGAAATCCGATGACGACATCTACTCCTTTAACGGTGAGATGTCTGATGACTATACAGTCGTATCCTGGACCCACAAGCTCTACTGCAGGTGGGACATGTATATGCAGTAGTGGTGGCCACCATGGCTGCATTTCTCCTGGCTCTCTTCTGCTGTCTTCTGGTTGTTCTTTCCATCTCCAGAATACGAACCCCGGCCCTACACAGCTGTCGCCAGGTGGTACAGTCAGCAGCAACCTCCTCCAGGTCCTCGGGTCTGATCTTGCGCTTCCATAAACCATTCTTCATCTGATCCTCATAGCGCTTCTTCGGCCCTCCAGCTGAGCGTCGACCATTATGCAGCTGGCCGTATAACACTCTGCGGGGTAGCCGACATGGGGGCGTCCTTATCATATGCCCCAGCCACTACAGCTGATGCTGAGTGATCATGGCCTCAATACTTGTGCAGTTGGTCTTTACAAGTAGTTCAGTGTGAGGCACCTGCTCACGCCAGGTAATTCCCAGGATGCGCTGGAGGCAGCTTATGTGGAAACGCTCTAAGGACTTGATGTGATGGCTGTAGGTTACCCAAGCTTCACAGCTATAAAGGAGGGTGGTGACACAGACCGTTTGGTATACGGCGACCTTTGTAGAGGGACGAAGGCTCCTGTTCTGAAAGACTCTATGCCGAAGTCTCCCAAAGGCAGCTGATTCCTGTTTAATGCAGCTCTGGATGTTGTTGTCAATGCCGCTATCCTCAGAGAGAATGCTCCCCAGATATTTGAAAGATGGCACTACTGACAGCTTTTCATCACCAACAGTGAAGGCAGGTAGAGTGGGTGGGACACTGGTACTCCATTGGCAAAACACCTCTATCTTGGTGGTAATGACAGTCAGCCTCATCCTGCTGTACGCTCTCACCGCTACGGCAAGGACAGTCTGAAGATCCTCCGGAGTATGGGCCACAAGAGCACAGTCGTCTTGCCTGCCGAATATGTACATGAAAAAGACAGACTTCGGTAAAAAAAGCAGAAACAAATATCTTTACTGAACTCAAGGTTGTAAATCAGGTAATGCAAATCAAATTCTTTTCATTTTGATTTGGCACCATGACTTACATTTCAGCAGAAATACCCTTGTTCTTTGTTTTAGAAGATTATCTAGCTTGTTAAAAGAGATTAGCTTTATTTGTCACAAGTACATCAAAACACAACAAAATGCATCTTTTGTGTCAACAACAGACACTGTCTGAGGATTGTGCAGCCCGCAAGTGCTGCCATGCTTCTGGTGCCAATATATCATGCGCACAATTTACAACCATAACCTGTACAGAATGGAGGGGCGTCCTTTTAGATTGTGGATGAAGAGGAATTTCTTTAGCCAGAGAGTGGTGAATCTGTGGAATTCGTTGCCACAGGCAGCTGTGGGGGCCACATCTTAATGTATATTTAGGGCAGAGGCTGATAGAGTCTTGATTAGTGAGGACATAAAGTGATACAGGGAGAAGGCAGAAGATTTGGGGCTGAGAGAGAAAATAGATCAGTCAAGTGGAGCAAACTCGATGGGCCCAATGGCCTAACACTGTTCCTATATCTTATGGTCTTACGGACTTATTTTTGGGATATGGAAGGAAACTGGAGCACAGGTAGGAAATCCAAACATGAGAAAATCTGCAGATGCTGGAGATCTAAGGGAACACACAAAAATTGCAGGAGGAACTCAGCAGGCCAGGTAGTATCTATAGAAAAGATCCCTTTCCATAGATGCTGGCTGGCCTGTTGAGTTCCTCTCGCATTTTGAGTGCACAGGAAACCCATACAGTCATTGGGAGAATTGAACAATGGCAGGAATTGAACCCTGATCTGTTGGCACTGGGAAGTGTTACACTAACTGCTGTGCAACTGTGCAGCCTGATTATTGGGAACTAAAACACTGGAGGCCAACAGAAGTGGATAATAGATACTTGTATAAACAAATGTAAAAGACTAAAATAATTCACCTATAAGTGCCACAAACTCTTTTTACACTGCAATATGATTCTCTACATGTTAATCCAACAATCAGCATCCTTTCTGTCAAAGATCAGTGACAAAAGTACCCTCTGACTTGGCCTCCACAGCTATCTGTGATAATGAATTCCAGATTCATGAAGTTCGAGTTTTAAGTTCATTGTCACTGAACCGTAGGCATGTATACCGCCAGACAAAACAATGCTCCTCCAGACCAAAGTGCATGACGCAGTACGTATAACTCACACACACAACACAAAGTGATATTACCACAAATAAATTAGAAATAATAAGGTGCATTTATGACACAACTCAAAAAGTAAACAGTATAACACTACTGGCACTTCATACCTGGGTGGTGGCAGGGAGTTCAGTATTCTCACGGTCTGGGGGAAGAAGCTGTTTCCCATCTGAATAATTCTTGTCCTAATGCTACGGTTCCTCCTGCCTGATGATAGGGGGTTGTTTTATGAATGGGAGGGATCATTGACAATGCTAAGGGTCCTGCATACACAGCACTCCTGATAAATATCTGGATGGAAGAGAGACCCTAATGATTCTCTCAGCAGTCCTCGCAATCCTTTATAGGAATTTGTGGTCTGATGCCTTGCAATTCCTGTATTAGATAGTGATATGGCTGTTCAGGACACTCTCTAGTTAAAGAAATCCCTCCTCACCTTTGTTCTAAAAAATGTGTCAGCCTTAATGAAATTAAGCTGATAATATGCCAGAGGATTCTTTAGATCTACAGCATTCCAGACATTGCAGTAATTACAACATTTATTGCTGGATATGGCTGTGGCAAGATTTCACAGTTTTCAAGTACTTACAGTACATGGCAATGAATCCAGGGGGCCCCCACCATCCAAGGCATGCTGTCTGCTCACTGCTGTAATCAGGAAGAAGCTACAGGAGCCTTAGGACTCACACCACCAGGTTTATGAACAGTTACTGACCCTCAACCATTTGACTCTTTTACCAAAGGGGATAACTTCACTCAACTTTTCTTGGCTCGTCATTGAAATGGCACCACAACCAATGGACTCACTATCAAGGACTCTTAGATTAGATTAGATTAGGTTAGGTTCAACTTTATTGTCATTGTGCCGAGTACAGATACAAAGCCAATGAATTGCAGTTATCATCCAACCAGAAAAGCAAAGAATAGTGTTATTTACAAAATAACTGCAATAAAAAGTGCTACAGCACACAAATATAAAAGTACTGAGACAGTACAATATGGGTGTAATACTGCTTAGCGCTGTGATGTGAGGTTCAGCAGGGTCACAGCCTCAGGGAAACCTTCACAGCCTTCATCTAATGTTCTCGATATTTATTGCTTGCTTGCTTGCTTATTTATTTATTTATTATTTATTTATTTATATTTTTACTTCTTGTACTTGCACAGTTTATTGTCTTCTGCCAACATGTTCAACACCATAGTTGAATGGTCTTTGATTGATTCTGTCATGGTTATTATTCTATAGATTTTTTATGCCCATAAGAAAATGAATCTCAGGATTGTATATGGTGGCATATATGTACTTTGATAATAAAACTTATTTGAACTTTGAGTTTAATTAAAATGCAAATTAAATACCATCTTTATGTTCATTCTCCCTTCCCTTCTATCCTTCCCCAAACACACACACAACTGACGGCATCCCCTGTTCTTTTAGTTTTCTAAGGTTTATCTTTGTAGTTTGTATCCTTGTATTTATAACCTCGGGAGAACACAAGATGCTCTATCATGCAAAAACTGGGCTTGGCTATTGTCTTTTCACTGTCCCTGGGGTTGCAAGCTACAGTTTTAGAATTAATGCGGTATATTTTCACTTTGTTTCTGAACGTTATTTGATCATTTTCTTCTATTTCTATACATGCAACATAACGGGTGCCCAGCAGAAGTCTGTGTTTTACACAGAGTAACATTTTCCTGACTAAGGTTCATAATGCTGAAAAGTTCACTGTCTTCTCTGCAACACTACTCGTTCCAATGTAACACCACTTCGAACATCTGATATTCCACAGCTTATGTTTTCACCTCTAATTAGTTTCAAAATTATTATTATATATTTTAGTGAACTCTTCAATTTGAAGTTATTCGGCTCAATGGTGTGAATAATAGGTAGCAGGATGAAGATACGTCTCTAGCAATGGAGGTGTAAGACATTCCTTCCCTCTGCTAGCCTGCAGATCACCCTTGGTCAAGGGGTAGCACCTGCTTAGCCTCCCCCCACCCCCGATCAGCGTCACATGAAGCCATGGGAGCAGGTGGTGGATGGTTGCATGAACAGCTGGTACATATCACAAGTCCTGGTTTTGCAACCACTGAAGAGTATTGATAATGGTTGAAGTCATGTATCTTGTAAAGACACTGCCCAGAAGAAGGCAATGGCAAACCACTCTTGTAGAAAAATTTGCCAAGAACAATCATGGTCATGAGACCATGATCATCTACATCACACGACACAGCACATAATGGTGATGATAGTGTGAATAAATTGGATAACACAGAAGGACAAAACATTGAAGACCTTTAATGTAATTAGTTGTTGTTCATCCATCGTCAACGTCGATGAGGACCTCGACACCAAATGGTGTTGAGACTAGCGCGTGATTTGGATTTAAGTGAGGGGGAGTTGCGCAGCGTCAGCCTCGCTCTCTCTTCCCAAAACCCATCTAGATCCAGTGGCAAGACAGAGTCGAAACGGCTGGAGATGGGACTAGGCGCAGTGGATGACCAGGACGTCTTCTGTGTCTTGTCCTGCTCTACATGTTCCACAATGCTTGCAGAGACCGTCTTCTTGACCATTGGACCTTCCATTGGTCTCGTCCGCTCAATCCATCTTCACCTGCTGGGATAGACAACTCCCTATCTCACCGAGGGTTTGAGACCCATCGGCTACCCTCATCTGGTTTAGCCGGCTTGTCAAAGCCGTTGCCCGGGGTGTGGCCGCTGTGGCATGCAAACAGCTGTGGGGAGCCACATGTGAGAGCTGAGTGCCAGGTGGGGACAAAAGGTGGACTAACCGCCTTGAAAAGGACGCAACATGTTCCCCCACCAGAGGTGCTACCCCTCCCTGACACCCCATACACCCCAATGTAATTAGTAGGTTTGCTGTGTACCCTGAGCTCAATGATGGATTCCTGACAGAGTCATAGAGTCATAGAACACTACAGCACAGAAACTGGCCCTTCAGCCCATCTATTTCATGCCAAACCATTTAAACTGCCTAGTTACCGAACATTACATGCAGAGGGACTATTAACTATAATGGTTTTAGTAAAAAAATCTTTGATTTTTTTTCTAAATAATTATTAAAAATATATCCACAATATCTTCAGGCAGGTTTGGTTTATTAAGAATTCTTAAATCAAGGATTCCACCATTTTGTATGCCATGGACCCCTACCATTAACCAAGGGGTCTGTAGACCCCAGGTTGGGAATCCGTGCTCTAAATGCAATTATTAAGAGGATCATATATAATACAGAAAAAAATTTCTACTCCATGTATAAGATGACACAACACTTAAAGAGTTGAAGCAGCACTGGAATGAGTGGTCTGTCAGAGAAAACACAGAACTTTTAAGCATTGTGATCATTAATTATAGGATAAAGTTACCTACCAACCCACCAATGTCCACGTCCAGCACATAATTCTCCGCAACTTCTGCCACCTCCAACTGGTTCCCACCACCAAACATGTCTTTTCCTTCCCCTCTTTCTGCTTTCCTCAGGAATCGCTCCTTTATCCATTCATCCCACTCACTCCCCCTCCTGGCACTTATCCTTGCAAGTGGAACAAGTGTTACACCTCTTCCCTCACTACCATTCAGGCCCCCAAAGAGTCCTTCCAGGTGAGGCGATACTTCTCCTGTGAGTCTGTTGTGGTCATATCGGTGTTTGGTGTTCCCGGTGTGGCCCCCTGTATATCAGCGAAACCCGACATAGATTGGGAGACCACTTCACTGAGCATCTAAACTCTGTCTGCTAGAAAAAACGGGATCTTCCAGCGGCCACCCATTTTAATTTCACTTCCCATTTCCATATGTCAGTTCATGGTCTTCCTTTGCTCTACTGTCCTGATGAGACCACACTCAGGTTGGAGGAGCAATACCTTATAGTCCGTCTGGGTAGCCTCCATCCCGATGACATGGACATCGATTTCTCAGACTTCCAGCAATGTCCCCCCTCAGTTCCTTCATGATTCCCCATCCCCTTTCACCTGTCTCACCTTATCTCCTTGCCTGGCTATCACCTCCCTCTAGTGCTCCTCCCCTTTTTCTTCCCTCCATGGCCTTCTGTCCACTCCTATCAGATTCTCCCTTCTCCAGCCCTGTATCTCTTTCACCAATCAACTTCTCAGAGCTTTCCTTCACCTTCACCCCCTCCCCTGTCAGTTTCTCCTATCACCTTGTGTCTCTCCCTCCCTTGCCCCACCTTCTAACTCTGACTTCTCATCTTTTTTTCCTCCTGTCCTGATGAAGGGTCTTGGTCTGAAATGTCGATTGCTTACTCTTCTCCATAGATGCTGCCTGGCCTGCTGAGTTCTTCCTGCATTTTGTGTGTGTTGCAAAAAATCAAAAAGAACAAATTTCATGACAAATGCCAGTGATATTAAACCTAGTTCTGATGCTGATTCAAAGCAGAATGAAAACAGTGAAAAATATCTGGTCTCAAACACCAAGCTGGAATGAAATGTAACAGAAGCAGATCTGAAATTAGTTACACCACTCACAATAAGAACATTAAGAACTTAGAAACTCCAAAATGCAGCTGATGGTTTCAAGCCTTTTTCACAACTATCTCTCAGCATTCACACGTCAAAGGTACAGCTTTTAAAAACATCCTAAAAAGTATTAAAGATGGCTTATTTGCTCAGAGAGGAACAAGTAAAGAAAATGGAATTTACCAATAAAATAGATTTTTCTCCTCAAGAAAGTATCATTTCCCCAAAGGAAATTATGGAAAGAAGCAAACATAGATAAAGTGGAAAAGTTTAGGCCCTCTATGAAAGCAGTGGAATCTTTCTATCAAGGTTCAACAGTTCCTGTAGCTGAAAAGAAATTAATGTAAGCTGCAACTGACTATTTTACAGTTTGTTAAACAACTGTCAAACAGAAAAATATTCACAAAAAACATCTGGACAGAGAGTTGGTGAACACACAGGAAATTCTCAAAGGTTCTTGTTAGTTTTCAGTAACTGCGATTTGTAAACTGCAGAAACGGTCCTCCTGCTTCCTTTGTAAAGAGAAGTAAAAAAATGTTGACCAGACAATGGAATGAATAGTCCCTGTCTCATACAATCACACGTTTTTCTAATACTGGTAACATAACATGCAGCCACAATTTGAGCCATACCGGGAAGTCGCGGTAGTATAGCAGCTAGCACGATACAATTACAGCTCGGGCCATCAGAGTTCGGAGTTAAATTCTGGCACCGCCTGTAAGAACTTTGTACATTGTATCCATGAATGCGTGGGTTTCCTCTGGGTGTTTCAGTTTCCTGGTACAGTCCAAAGATGTGCCGGTTAGCAGGTTAGTTGATCATTGTAAATTGTCCTGGGATTAGCCCAGGGTTAAATAGGTGGATAGCTGAGCAGTGAGTTGGAAGGTCCTGTTATGCACTGTAACTATAAATAAATTTTGCCCATAGCTGCACGGTGGAAGGATCCATAATGGCAAAATCAGATATCCCTGGAAAGAGGATGCTGAGATTGTAATTCACCTGCTCCTCTCTGACCCAGGACTGGGCATACATCATCATCATTATACGACCATACACCATAAGACCCCAAGACGTAGGAGCAGAATTAGGCCATTTGGCCCATCGAGTCTGCTCCACCATTCAATCATGGCTGATCTATTTTCTCCTCCTCAGCCCCACTCCCCTGCCTTTTCCCCATAAACCTTGATGCCATGTCTGATCCAAGGACCTATCAAGCTCTGCCTTAAATACACCTAATGACCTGCCTGTGGTAATAAATTCCATGAACTCACCACCCTCTGACTAAAGAAATTTCTCTGCATCTCTGTTTTAAATGGACACCCGTCTATCCTGAACCTGTGCCTTCCAGTCCTAGGCATCCCACCGTGGGAAATATCTTTTCCACATCTGCTCTCTCTAGGCCTTTCAACATTTGAAAGGTTTCAATGTGTTTGCCCTCATCCTTCTGAATTCCAGCGAGTACAGACCCAGAGCCATCAAACGTTCCTCGTATGATAACCCTTTCATTTCCGGAATCATCCTTGTAAACCTCCTCTGGACCCTCTCCAATTCCAGCTCATCTCTTTTAAGATGAGGAGCCTAAAACTCTTCACAATACTCAAGGTGAGGCCTCACCAGAGCCTTATAAAGCCTCAGCATCACAACCCTGCTCTTGTATTCTAGACTCTTAAAATGAATGCTAACATTGCGCTTGTCTTCCCCACCACTAACTCTACCTGCAAGTTAACCTTTACAGAGTCCTGCACCAGAACTTCCAAGTCCCTTTTCGTCTCAGACATTTGGATTTTTTCCTCATTTAGAAAATAGTCTGCACATTTATTTCTACTGCCAAAGTGCATGGCCATGCATTTTCCAACATTGTATTTCATTTGCAACTTTCTTGCCCATTCTCCTAATCTGTCTAAGTCCTTTTGCAGCCTACCTGTTTCCTCAACATTACCCGCCTTTCCACCAATCTTTGTATCATCTGCAAACTTTACAACAAAGCCCTCTATTTCATCATCTAAATCATTGATATACAGCATAAAAAGCAGTCCCAACACCGACCCCTATGGAACACCATTAGTCACTGGCAGCCAACCAGAAAATGATCCTTTTATTCCCACTCACTGCCTCCTACCAATCAGTCAAAGCTCTAACCATGCCAATTACTTTTCTGTGATGCCATGGGCTCTTAACTTAGTAAGCAGACTCATGTGTGCATCTAGTCATAGGCCTTCTGAAAATCCAAATATACAACATCCACTACGTCTCCTTTATCTATCCTACTTCTAATCTCCTCAAAGCATTCCAACAGGCTCGTCAGGCCAGATTTTCCCTCAAGGAAACCCGTCTTGGCCAGTGTCACCAAAGACTCCATAACCTCATCTTTAACAATTGACTCCAACATCTTCCCAACCACTGAGGTCAGAGTAGCTGACATTATCATCATTATGTGCCATGTAATTTGATGTAGGTGATCATGGTCTCCATGACTATGATTGTTCTTGGTAAGTTTTTCTACCGAAGTGGTTTGCCATTACCTTTACAAGATGGGTAACCGTCATTGGCCTTGTATCTGTACTCGGCACAAAGACAATAAAGTTGAATCTAATCTAATCTAATCTAACCCAGCCATTACCAATACTCCTCAGAAACTGTCTGCCTGGTGTCAGTGGTCACATAATCAGGACTTGTGATATGCTCCAGCTGCTCATACGGCCATTTGCCACCTGCTCCATGACTTCATGTGACCAATGGTTGATGGGGGTTACAGCACGGGTCATTGGATTTTAAAGTTCTGTGCCAGCATCCTTTGTAAGCAGTTTGTTCATCCTGCCCATGGAATGTGTGGGTTTTCTCCGCATGCTCCAGCATAACATCTAAACCTTTGAAGAACTTCTGTAGATGTGTGGTCTGAGTATATTGACTGGTTGCATAGCAACCTAGTATGGAAGCACCAATGCCCTTGAAGGGAGAACCTACAGAACATAGTGGATATGGCCTAGTCCATCACAGGTAAAGTCCTCTCCCCTGTTGAGCACGTTTACATGGAGTGTTGAAATATGGAGTCAGCCCTCTCCTCCATTGAGAATGTGTACACGAAGAGTTGATAAATGGAGTCAGCCCATCCCTCCATTGAGAATGTGTACACAGAGTGTTGATATATGGGGACATCCCTCCCCTCCATTGATCACATGTACACGGAGTGTTGATGTATGGGTCAGCCCTCACCCTTATTGAGCACATCTGCATGGATCATTGATTCATGGAGTCCAAGTGAAAGGTCTCAGCCCAAAACGTCAACAGCTTACTCTTTTCCATGGATGACGCCTGGCCTGCTGCATTCCTCCAGCATTTTCTGTGTGTTGCTTTGATTTCCAGCATCTGCAGCTTTTCTCTTGCTGTGATTCTTCTGCGCAGAGCATTGTCACAGGAAAGCAACTTCCTGCCTGAGGGACCCCCACCACCCAGGCCAACTTCTCTTCTCATTGTTGTCATCAGGAAGATGGAACAAGAGCCTAAGGGCACAAACCACAATTCAGGAAGTTATTAACCCTTGGCCAGCTGGCTATTGTACCAGTGGGTATAACTTCATTCAACTTCACTTGCCCCATCATTGAACTGTTCACCAACCTGTGGACTCACTTTCAAAGACCCTTCATCTCATGTTTTCAATATTTGTTGCTTGTTTATTATTATTATTTACTTATTTTCTTTCTTTTTGTACTTGCACAGTTTGTTGTTGTCTGCATATTGGCTGTCCGCCCTGTTCAATGCAGTCTTTCATTGATTCTATTATGGTTCTTGGATTTACTGAGTATGCCTGCAAAAATGAATCTCAGGGAAGTATTTGGTGACATATTTGTACTTTAATAATAAATTGATTTTGAAGTTTAAACTTTGAAAATGTATCTCAGGGTAGTATTTGGTGACATATTCGTACTTTTATAATAAATTTACTTTGAACTTTGAGTATTTATAAATGGGCACAATCTAATTGAAGATTCAGGAAGTGTGAGCTCTGCTGAAAATCATGCTGAAGCTGGGTGAGTCTACAATCCTTTACAGCCTCTTGCTATCCTGAGCATCGGATGCCTCATACCAGACTGTGACGGAACTAATTCGAATGCTCTCCTCTAAGAGATTTGCAAGAGTTGTTGGTCTCAAACCAAATGATCCCCCCAAATCATTTCTGCAGCATTACCTTAAAATTTTTGATACCTTCAAACAAAGATTCACGCACTATAAACAATTAACTTCTCTAAACAAATAAAAGTAAAGGCATCCGTTAGTCTTGCGAGACCGTGGATCTGTGCCTGGAAAGTCTTCACCTTCCAGGGCGCATGCCTGGGCAGGGTTGTATGGAAGACCGGCAGTTGCCCATGCTGCAAGTCTCCCCTCTCCACGACACCAATGTTGTCCAAGGGAAGGGCATCAGGACCCATACAGCTTGGCACCGGTGTTGTCGCAGAGCAATGTGTGATTAAGTGCCTTGCTCAAGGACACAACACGTTGCCTCGGCTGGGGCTCGAACTTTCGACCTTCAGGTCACTTGTCCAATGTCTTAACCACTTGGCCACGTGCCCACACCTAAAGAAATAATGGCCTGAAAATTCATTTTGATCTCTCAAAAACAAAAATGGTTTTGCATACTTCAGCTAATTTTTTGGAGTGAGACTTTTGATTTTCCTGGTACAATTTCCCTCTGATTTTCTACCCCCTCGTGTAATATTAACACTCATGTACTTCACAAATATCACCTGCAGTAAGATTTCCAACTTCTCCAATCTGAATAACAATTTGTTTAACTTCTCCACAGGACACCCAACTTTTCCTCATCCAATTTCCCCTGAAGTTGTGCTATTTAAACAGTTAATATTCAAACTGCATTTGTTCTCACAGGTTACTAGGCTTCTACAAACTAAAAACTAACCTCATATACGGTACTCCTCCATTATACCTGCCCCTGTGTGCCCACCTCTGTGGGTCAGATAGAAGCAGAAGGGAGGGATCCCAGATAAGCCCATAATATTACAGGAAAGATTCTAACATGGACAAAGCAGTGGCTGAGTGGCAGAAGGCAAAGTGTGGGAATAAAGGGAGCCTTTTCTGGTTGGCTGCCGATGACCAGTGGTGATCCATAGGGGTCTGTGTTCAGACTGATTATTGTTACATTATATGTCAATGTTTGGATGATGGAATTGATTGATTTGTTGCAAAGTTTTCAGATAATAAGATAAGTGGAGGGGCAGGTAGTTTTGATGAAATAGGGAGGCTGAAGAAGGACTGAGACAGATTAGAGAATGAGCAAAGAATTGGCAGATGGAATACAGTGTTGGGAAATGTATGATAATGTACTTTGGTAGAAGAAATGAAGGTGTTGTCTGTTTTCTAAATGGAGAGAAAATACAAAAATCTAAGGCACAAAAGGATTTGGGAGTCCCTGTGCAGGATTCCCTGAATGTTAATTTGCAGGTTGATTCTGTGATGAGGGAGGCAAATGCAATGTTAACATTCATTTCAAGAAGATTAGAATATAAGAGCAGGGATGTAATGTTGAGACTTTATAAAGCACTGGTGAGGCCTCAATTTGAGTATTGTGAGCAGTTTTGGACCCCTTGTCTTAGAAAGGATGTGCTGAAACTGGAGAGATTTCAAAGGAGGCTCACAAAAATGATTCCAGAATTAAACGGCTTGTCATATGAGGGGTGAGCTCATTGAAAACTATTGAATGGTGAAAGGCCTTGATAGAGTGGATATAGAGAGGATGTTTCCTATGGTGGGAGAGTCAAAGACCAAAGATCACAGTGTAAAATAGAGGAAATGAAGAAGAATTTCTTCAGCCAGGGAGTGGTGAATCTCTGGAATTCGTTGCTACAGGCTGGTGTGGAGATCAAGTCTTTATGTATATTTAAGGCAGAGGTTGATAGACTCTTGTTTGGTCAGGACATAAAGCGATAGAGGGGGTAGGCAGGAGGTTGGGGCTGTGAAGAAAAATGGATCAGCCATGTTGAAATGGTAGAACAGACTTGATGGTCCAAATGGCTTAATTCTGCTCTTATATCCCATGGTCTTATGGTCTAAGACTTTCCTAGCTTTCTCCAGCCAGAAATACCTGGCTGTGGCACTGAATTACTCTTTGGACCACTGCACAAATAGAATGCCTCTGTTCTTCAGTAGTCCAAACAGATTCCTCTAATCTTCTGGAACCATCCTCCTGTCACATCGTTTATTGTAACAATTCCAGGAGTCTGTGGTGTTCAAAGTCCAAGGTACATTTATTAACAAAATACATATATGTCGCCATATATTACTCTGAGATTGAGTTTCCTGTGGGCAGTCACAGTAAATACAAGAAACAGGATAGAGTCAGTGAAGACTGCACCAACTTGGCTCAGCGTTGGAGACCTCTTCCCAGAAACAGAAGTGTTCTTGTGACAATGGAGGACTGGGTTCTTATCGCTAAAAAGTTATCAAAACACATAACAACAGAGCAACAAACTCAAGATGATAAATGCAAAAAAAAATGGCAAGAGAAACCAGAAACAATCCAACACATTATAGGATCCTGCAGCAGTTTAGCTCAATAGAACCATAGAACCATAGAAAACTACAGCACAGAAAACAGGCCATTCGGCCCTTCTAGTCTGTGCCGAAACTTTATTCCATTAGTCCCATTGTCTTGCATCCAGTCCATAACCCTCCAGACCTCTCCCATCCATGTATCTATCCAATTTATTGTTAAAAGAGTGAGCCCACATTTACCACATCAGATGGCAGCTCGTTCCACACTCCCACCACTCTCTGAGTGAAGAAGTTCCCCCTAAACCTTTCCCCTTTCACCGTAAAGCCATGTCCTCTCGTATTTATCTCTCCTAATCAAAGTGGAAAGAGCCTACTAGCATTTACTCTCTCTATACCCCTCATAATTTTGTAAACCTCTATCAAATCCCCCCTCATTCTTCTACGCTCCAAGGAATAAAGTCCTAACCTGTTCAATCTTTCCCTGTAACTCAACTTCTGAAGACCCGGCAATATCTTAGTAAATCTTCTCTGCACTCTTTCAATCTTACTGATATCCTTCCTATAGTTAGGTGACTAGAACTGCACACAATATTCCAAATTTGGCCTCACCAATGTCTTATACAACCTCACCATAACATCCGAGCTCCTATATTCAATACTTTGATTCATGAATACCAGGATGCCAAAAGCCTTCTTTACAACCCTGTCTACCTGTGACGCCACTTTCAGGGAATTATGTATCTGAACTCCCAGATCCCTTTGTTCCTCTGCACTCCTCAGTGCCCTACCATTTACTGTGTATGTCCTACCTTGATTTTTCCTTCCAAAATGCAACACCTCACACTTGTCTGCATTAAATTCCATCTGCCATTTTCTGGCCTATTTTTCCAGTTAGTCCAGATCCCTCTACAAGCTTTGAAAGCCTTCCTCGCTGTCCACAGCACCTCCAATCTTAGTGTCATCAGCAAACCTGCTGATCCAATTTACCACATTATCATCTAGATCATTGATATAGACAACAAACAGCAATGGTCCCAGCACAAATCCCTGAGGCACAGCACTAGTCATAGGCCTCCAGTCTGAGAAGCAATCATCCACTACCACTCTCTGTCTTCCCCCACACTGCCAATTTGGAATCCAGTTTACAACCTCTCCATGGATACCTAGTGTCTGAACCTTCTGAACTAACCTCCCGTGAGGCAATCTGATTACTTACACAGGCTCAATCAAGTAGTAAACATTATTCACCAAAATCTTGCTTTAAAATACAAACTCATAAAATACATCACACCTTACTGTAAGTACAAGCCTGATCCAGTTTTAGATTCAGAGTTCCACAAATTCTATTATGACTGATGCATTATCACAGATAGGCCAAACCATAATAACCATCTGGATATAATATTACAGGATAAGCAAACAAGAACAACTTACTTAATAGATACATTCATTCCAAACACACATAATTTACAGAAATCAATATGTGAGAAACATCAAAAGTATGCTGAAATAAAAGAGGAAATTGAAAGACTATGGAACATGAATAGGGTATACACTGTCCCAATAGTAATACCTACAACTGGTATCATCCCAGATTCACTATACAGTAGCATTAAACAATTAGGCCTACACCATGATATCTATTTAAATCTCCAGAAAGCCACAATACTAAACATCACTAGAATAGTCAAAAAATTCCTAGCAATTGAGAAATGACTGTGCTTGGCCATGCTTGAACCAAGAAAAATTTTAAAAAATAAATAATCAATTAATATTGAGAACATGAGATGAAGAGTCCTTGTAAGTGAGTCCATGGGTTGTGGGAAGAGTTTAGTGATGGGGCAGGTGATACTGAGTGAAGTTATCCATGCCAGTTCAGGAGTCTGATAGTTAAGGATTAATAACTTTTTCTGAACCTGGTGATGTGAAGGAACATGTACCTCTTTCCCGATGGCGGCAGCAAGAAGAAATCATGGCCTGGGTGGTGGGGCTCCCTGATGATGGATGCTGCTTTCCTGTGACAGCCCTCTGTGTAGATGTGCTCAATGATTGGGCGGGCTTTACCTGTGGTGGACTGGGCCTTATCCACTACTTTTTGTTGGCTTTCCCATTCAAGGCTATTGGAGTTCCATTGCTTGTTTGTAGCCTGTCCTCTTAGAAGCTGAGTGCAAGCGTTACACTGCTCAGTCACATTGATAGACCAGTAGAGAACTGACAAATCCAGCTTCAGTGGACATTTGACAGCGTTCTGTAAACTTGGCATTCTGTGTTCTGTAAACTTCTCTGACTTTCATATGCAATGATAGAGTGGCCAACTCTGTTGCTTTAACACCCCCAAAAAAGACACAGATGAATTATTAGGCACTATTAGTTCACAGATGAGCCTAGTTGTGCACAATAGAACAGACAGATGATGGAATATCAAATTATCTCTCAACCTTGCCAGTGACAACAGGACAGCAAAAGTTCAAAGTCTGTGAAAACAGACTGTTAACAAGTTCACTTCATTAATATTGTGTGATTTTTATCTTGTGCAAAAAAAGGAGCAGAGGTTGTTCTGGAATGTTTGATTGATGTACGAGTGACCTTCATTGTCAAATATTTTGTTCAAGGACCAAGGATCAACTTTATTCATCACATACATTTACAATACTGTGCAAAAGTCTTAGGCACAGATATAGGCTCAAGACTTTTGCACAGTACTGCAATAATTTTATGTATTACACAGTACTGCTGCCCAAAAAAAGTTTAATTTCCTGACAAATGTGAGTGATGATAATAAACCTGATTCTAATATGGATCTCTGTTACGGAGTGAGAATGGGAAGGGGCAGGGAAATGGGAATCCTGGTTGGGAAAAAGGAGAAGGGAAAGGGGAGGGAATGTGAAGAACCAGGGAGTCATTCTGTAATGATCAATAAAGCAATTGTTAGTAAACAAATGACCTTGCTGGGTGTCGTGTCTGCACCCATGCCACACCCTGCCTACGTCACTCCTTCTCTGCCACTTATCCCACAGTACTCCCACTCACCATTCCCACCTTCCTTTGCTCCCACCAGATCCAAAAACTGACTTGCCATTCCTTGTTGACATATACAGTAATTTGCAAAAATATAAGGCAACCTAACAGTATATATGTGCCTAAGATTTTTGCACAGTACTGTGCATTTATTCCTCCAAGAGGAGCATGTTGTCATAGGGTTTTGGAGCCTTGCATGCCTCAGTGACCTGGAGAACTATGTCGGTTGGAGTCAGGGTCTTGTGCTATGAATCTTGGTATGGTCACCCATGGCAAACAGTTCAGAGGGTAGAGACCTGACTAAGAGTGGTCCACCAGTCCTTCATGTTCAGGGTTCAGCTCAGGACTAAAAACCCTGACTGGTCAAAAAATTGTTAAGGAAATGGTAATGAAGAATCTTTTTAATGTCTCAGTGTGATGGTGTTCCTGAATCTCCACCCAGGATCTGCAGGACTGACAGTAGTGAAAACCGAGAAGAAGCAGGTGGCGTGATGAAGGAAGCCCGGAACATGGCCAAGACCAAGACCAAAATTGGATTTTGGAATGTATGATGAGAAGAGAGGCCAACTCCATCATTGAGACAGCAGTTTATTGGACCCCTGAAGGGCAGAAGAAACACAGGAAACCAAAGGCAACTTGGCACTGTAGCACAGAGGCAGAAATGAGGATCCTAAACCACACCGATGGCACTTTGGAGAAGATGGCCAAAGACAGACAGAGTTGGAGGACATTCATTGCTGCCCTAAAGGTCAGTGGTATAACAGGCATTAATGGTGATGAGGATGATGATGTACTTTTATTGGGAATTATTATTGTTGTGTTTTTTGTGCAATATGAAACATAAAACAACATTCAACAATTATAAAGAATAAAGAATTATGTAAAAATAATTTAGATGATAAAGTACAGATACACAATAAAATGTAGAGTGTTTGTAGAGTAAAATAGTTATAGAGCCACACTGACACAGTGAGGAATCATGAAGGATGCATGTATACTTCATTAGGAGTTTAAGGAGATTTGGTATGTCACCAAAAATTCTAACAGGTTTCTTCTCAGTTGCAGTGAAGAGCATCCTGACTGGTTGTGTCACAGCCTGGTATGGAGACTCCAAAGCACAGGATGGTCAGAGGCTGCAGAGGGTTGTAGTCTCAGCCACCTCCACCACAAGCACCAGCATTCTCACATTGAGAAAGTCTTCAAAATGTGGTGTCTCAAGAAAACCGCATCCATCGCTAAGGACCCTCGCCATCTGGGATATGCTCTCTTCTCATTACTAACATCAGGGAAGAGGCATAGGTGCCTGAAGACACACCCAGTTCTTTAGGAACAGCTTCTTTCCCTCCACCATCAGATTTCTGAGCGGTCCATGAACACTATCTCACTATTCCTCATTCTTCTTCTTCTTAGCCCATCACCCTACTGGGACATTGGCCGCCGACAGCAGCTCGCCTGAGTCCTCTGTCTTGGTCCAGTCTTTCGAGTTGTTCCGTGGTATAGCCCACTCTGTTGCTGTATCCTGCCTCTCCCAGCAATGAGGTCCCCAGAGTTTTCTTTGGTGATTCTATAGCCTTGGATTTTACAGGATGGGGTTGCTAGCTCCAAGCCCAACCCTCTTCCTTTCACAGCCGGGTTTGGGACCGTCCATGGCGGAGTTCCACTATTTCTCTTTGGCTCTTTTTTTTTTTAACTTATCGTGTTATGCCTTGCACTATGCTGCTGTGGCAAAACCACAAATTTCTCTACAGATGATCCTGATCCTGATTCTGTGGTTAAAATTTCAAGGCTGAGTAACTCATAGCATGTGGCCACAGGACTGCACAAGAAGCCTTGGCGAAACCAGAACAAAATAAACGAGACCCCTCCCCTTGCCTCTTCTTCAATTCCCCTCTCTGGCCTCTTACCTCTTTATCTCATTGCTTATCACTCCCCCCGGCTCCCCTCTTCCTTCCCTTTCTCCCATGGTTCATTCTTCTCTCCTATCAGATTCCTTCTTCTCAAGGACTTTGCCTTTTCAACCTATCACCTCCCAGCTTCTTACTTCATACCCCTTCCTGGCTTTACCAATCACCTTCTAGCTTGCCCTCCTCCCCTCCCCCCACCTTTTTATTCTGGCATCTTCCCCCCTTCTGTTCCAGCCCCAAAGAAGGGTCTCGGCTTGAGATATCAGCTGTTGATTCATTTCCATAGATACTGCATCTCCTGCTGAGTTCCCCCAGCATTTTGTGTGTGTGGGTTCTAAATAAATTCCTTCTTTGTTATATGTTGCACCTTCTTAGATTCATTTTTAGTTTTTCAAAGTGGCAAGAAAGAATTGCCACCAGTATGTTTCCATAAACATTGCAGTAGCTGGTGGTATTTTTAATGTTAACAAGCATTGATAAGCCAATTTTATAAGAGTAACAATAATGCATTGCTATCAATAATATTCAACAGCAGTCCAGTTCAGCCAAAGTTTACCCAGTGTTGATTCAGTGTTGAAGGCCCAATAAATACAAGACATAATATTACATTAAAAACATTACCACGCTCCAAATGGAAGCACAAGAGATTCTGCAGATGCTGGAAATCCAGAGAAATATGCACAAAATGTTGGGGCAATTCAGTAGGTCAGGTAGTGTCTGGTGGGTGGGACATTAACAGTCGATGTTTCGAGCTGAGACTCTTCATCGGGATGGCTAAGGAAGAGGGCAGTGGTTAGGATAAAAAAGGGAAAAGAGCTGAATGGTGAATCCAGGTGAGCAGTGGATAAGTGGTTAGGGAAGGAAATAGAAGGGAATTGGAATTACAGTCAGGTTTATTATAGAGTCATAGAGAAGTATAGCAAAGGAACAGGCCCTTCAGCCCATCTAGTTTGCGTCAAACCATTTAAACTGCTTATTCTCATCAAGCTGCTCCAGGACCAGAGCTCGCCATACCCCTGCCATCCATGTACCTATCCAGACTTCTGAAACGCCTGCTTCGCTGCTGCTGCTACTGTGCGATCGAGAATCTCCAGAGGGGAAGGCCCCAAATCCTCGGCTTTGCCTATTGCCTGTTGCCGGGGCCAGGGTCGAAGCGCTCGGCAGAGATGGTACTCGGTGCTCAGTGTCGGAGGGCTGGTCGGAGGCTCGAAGTTTTCAGACGGACTCAAGAGTCGGCTGTGGTTGGGTGCTTCCAGGATGCTGCATCGGTAAGTTTGCGGTGCTGGAAGTTCATGGCAGGGAGAGTTTCTCCCTTCTACCATCTGCATGAGATGATGGGACTTTCGAGAGACTTTGAGACTTTTTTTTACTGTGCCCATGGCCTGTTCTTTATCAAATTACAGTATTGCTTTGCACTGTTGTAACTATATGTTATAATTATGTGGTTTTTGTCAGTTATTTTAGTCTTGGTTTGTCTTATGTTTCTGTGATATCATTCTGGAGGAACATTGTATCATTTCTTAATGCATGCATTACTAAACGACAATAAAAGAGGACTGCATGTCCTCATAATCTAACCTAATCTAAACGTTGAAATCAAGTGCACATACTCCACTTGTGCTGGTAGCTCATTCTGCACTCTCACAACCTGCTGAGTGAAGAAGTTTCCTCTCGCATTACTATTAAACTTTTCATGACCTCTAGTTGTAGTCTCACTCAATGTCAGTGAAAAAGCCTGCTTGCATTTACCCTATCTAAACCCCTCATAATTTTGTATACCTCTATCAAATCTCCCCTCAATCTTCTACATTCCAAGGACGTAGAAGATCTTCACTGACCTATGTTGTGAAATTTGTTGTTTTGCAGCAACAGTACATTGTAAGACACAAAATACTATAAGTTACAATAAAGAATAAAATATGTAACTAGTGCAAAGGAGGAATAGTGAGGTGGTGTTCATGAACTATTCAGTAATCTAATTCTGGAGGGGATGGTGCTGTTCCTACAACACTGACTGTGCATGTTCAAACTCCTGTACCTCCTCGCTGATTGTAGTAATGAGAAGAGGTCAAGTCTTACTGAGGATCCTTCATGATCCTACCTTCTTGAGGGACTGCCTTTTGAAGATGTCTTCACTGGTGGGAAGCTGTGCCCACGATGGAACTGGCTGAGTCGACAATCCCTCTGCCGCCTCTAACCACCCTGTACATCTGTAGAAATTTGCCAGAGGTTTGGCGAACTCAAAGAGTTTGGTGAACTTTTTCCTCAAACTCTTAATGTAATATAGCTGTTACCATGCCTTCTTTGCAATTGCATCAATATGTTGGGTCCGGGATAGATTCTTTGAGAACCTGAAGTTTTTAGATTAGATTAGATTAGATTAGATTAGATAATGACGACACTCAGTCCTCATTTATTGTCATTTAGAAATGCATACATGCATTAAGAAATAATACAATGTTCCTCTGGAGTGATATCACAAAAAAAACAGTACAAACTAATGACTAACACTGACAAGACCACATAATTATAACATATTGTTACAGCAGTGCAAAGCACTTCCATAATTTGATGAAGAACAGACCACGGGAACAGTAAAAAAAAGCCACAAAGTTCTGATCGACTCCTGATAGTCCCCGATAGCAGGAGGCAGAAGGGAGAAACTCTGTCTGCCATAAACCTCCAGGCACCAACAACTGTTGATGCATTAGAAGCACCCGACCCCAGCTGACTCTGAGTCCGTTCGAAAACTTCGAGACTCCAACCAGCCCTTCGACACTGAGCACCGAGCACCCTCTTTGCCGAGCGCTTCGACCCCGTCCTGGCTGCCAAGCAACAAGCAAACCAAGGACTCGGGGCCTTCTCCTCCGGAGATTCAGGATCACACCGTAACAGCAGCAGCGAAAAAGGGATTTCAGAAGTTTCTCCAGATGCTTCTCCATTCTCTCAAGTCTGTCTCCATCAAATCAGAATTGTGCACTGCGCCCTACTTGACAGATTACAGATATTATTCACCGGAGTGGCCACTGCAAGCTGCGTTGCGCCACCATCTTCTCCTCCTCCATAAGTTGCTCACCCTTTCTACTGTTGACCTCTCAGTGAAGATTGGTGTGTGTTCTCCTGACTTCCCGAATGATGAGAGAAGTTAGAACGTGGTAAGTGGAGGTCAGATTAGAGGAAATAGGAGGAGCCAAAAGAGAAATTGTTCAGGGTGAGTACCATTCCAGTCAGACGGAGGAGGATGGTGGTGAATAGGAACGGGTTAGGTTGGGGGTTAAGAAAGAAGCCACTCACCAGGTAAGTAAAGAACTGTGCAATAGTCGTAGGCATCATATGTATGGCCAAGGTGCCTGAGACTTTTGCACAGTACCGTGGTAGTTATTTGTATTACACTGTACTGATGCCACAAAAAATCAAATTTCATGACATGAAATTTTTCATGTAAGTCATGCCATCATTTCATATGAGTGCTGATAATCCTGATTCTGATCTGTGTCTCTATTGTGGACAGAGAGTGGGAAGGGGGCAGGGAGATGGGAATCATGGTTGGGAAAAGGGGAAGGAAGAGGGAAGGGAGTGCGAAGAACCAGAGAGACTTTCTGTAATGATTAATAAACCAATTGTTTGGAATCAATTGACCCTGCCTTGTGTCACAGGGCTGGGTGCATCTGCACCTCTGCCACCTCCCCCCCACTGCCCTGGCACTCTTTTTCCACCACCTGTCCTACGTCCCTTCCATGTCGCTCCACCCTCACCATTCCCAACATCCTTCCAATTTACAAACTCACTCTCCACTCCATTTTGACAAATACAGTACTGTGTAAAAGTCTCAGGCACCTTAGCTATATACATGTGGCTGAGACTTTTGCAGGTGCTATAGCTTTTGCTAATGATTCATGAAATAGTGGAAATATTTCTGCTTGCTCATATATGAGGTGTTAATGTCCAAGGAACTAAGAACTCAACTGGACAGAAAACTGGACCAACGACGGACCCGACACATGCAGCTAAATTATCATTGAATAGGAAGGACACTTGACTTATCAACTGATAATTCACATTGTGAGGGATGTAGGCAGGCAAATACAGTATCCCTGATGTTATTTAAAGGAGCTAGCATCTCAGTGCTGAACTTCTCATAAAATGCCAGGCAGCAAGGGGAATGGAACTGATTCGCCTGCAGTCCCATTGGTATTCTGGAGAACAGGATCAACAGAGAGACAGAGCTTTGCTTCAAAAGTTAAGTGAATTTTTAATGACGTGGGCCCGACTTTTGCTTAAAAATGTTTGATCTAATCAATATACACAAGAAGCTAGAGGAACTCAGCAGATCAGACAGCATCTATGTAGAGAGATGAACTGTTGATGCTTTGGGCTGAAATCGTTCATCAGCACTGTAAAGGAAGGGAGAAACAAGCCAGAAGAAGAAGGTGGGGCAACAGGAAGGAGTACAGGCTGACAGACAGTAGCTGAAGCCAGGTGGCCGGAAGTAGATGGTTGGGTAACTTCTCCACCTTCTTATTCTGGCATCTTCCACCTTCCTTTCCAGTCCTGATAAAGGGTCTCGACTTGAAATGTTGACTATTTATTCCTCTCCATAGATGTTGCCTGATCTCCTGAGCTCCCCTACCGTTATGTGTGTATGTTGCTCTGGATTTCCAGCATCTGCAGAACATCTTGTGCTTATTATCTCTCTGCGACCTACTTCAAAATCTCTTTCTAAGAGACACAGTTGGGTGTTAGCATTCAACAACCATACTTGAATCCAATTTCTAGGCATAAGTAACTTATTTTAATTTTTAATTGAAATGTTCCTACCTGAGACATTTAGTGAATGTTTTAAATGCCCTTGATAGCAGAGACTTGTCAAACGGTCTGAGGCAGGATCCTCCAATGGCCAAGGCCTTGTTATCACTCACAGTTGATGCCACTTTACAGATTTCCAATGCTGTCTGTAAGAAGTTTGTACGTTCTCCCCATGACAGTGTGGGTTTGCTCCGGGTGCTCTGGTGTCCTCCCACATTCCAAAGCTGTACCGGTTAGGTTAATTGGTCACATGAGTGTAACTAAGTGGCATGGACATGTTGAGCCAGTTGGGCCTGCTACCATACTGTATTTCAAAATAAAATTTAATAATTGCAAACTTCCCAACTCAGTCAAGCATGAGCTGGCCTTGCACAAACCAAGTTTAAAGTTACCAGTTCCTATTTATTCCAAAACCACAAAGTTTAATAATTAAATGTGGATATGTACAGTAGATGGAATAGTTGCATATCTAGACTATCTAGAATTGACAGCAGCACCTCCTGTGGCATTAAGTTATAGTCCTGTGCACATTTTAACTATCAGCCTCACCTCATCGCAGAAGGATCCAGCTCAGAATATCTTTCACTGTTTGTCTTATCAGCCGTTGATTGTCTCTTATTTTTAATACCCGATTCACTGTTTACAGGCTCAGTCATTACAATTAAAAGCACAACACATTCTACAGACAGTCAAAATTGCACATCGAAATGTGCAATGCTGGAAAAGTGTTGAAATACAAGCTACAAAAGAAGACTGAGCTGACAGCTCAATGCCTTTGCTTGAAGAATCTCAGATTAGACACTAATTTTCAGTCAGCTAAAGAGGGAGGGCAGGCACTAATTCCCAATCAACCAAGGAGGGAAGGGTACTACCAATTCCCAATCAGCCAAGGAGGGAGGGCAGGCACTAATTCCCAGTCAACCAAGGAGGGAACACAGACATTCTGGAGGAAGCCAGAAGCAACCACAGTATCAGACAACTCAAGGACAGAAGCATCAGCTTAAACCAAACCCTCAGCAATAATATGAAGAACAAGAGAAAAAAATACAAGAACAGGCAGCATAAATATCTTAAAAACATGCACCAACTTGTCCTTACTGGAATTCTTAATATCCCAAGGTACTTCATTAGACCCCCGCCACATAAAGTCCGACCCCGAGCAATGAAAAGTGACGGAGACCTGGTCAGAGAAGTAGGATTCAAGACACACCTCAAAGAGATGCTAGAGAGCAAAGAGAGATTCAGGGAGGAACATTGCAGCTTGATGCCTCGGCTGCTGAAGATGCACCTCATTTTGGGGCAATCAGAAGCGGAGATATACAATTAGTTTGATGTGGAATGACTCCTTCCCTTCCCCCCATCTTTTTATTCTGGCATCTTCCTTTCCAGTCTGGATGAAGGGCCTCAGCCTGAAACGTTGACTGTTTATTCATTTCCATAGATGCGGCCTGACCTGCTGAGTTCCTCCGGCATTTTGTGTGTGTTGCATATGGATTTCGAACATGTGCAGAATCTCTGGTATATATAACTGGTGAGTGTTTGGGAGTCTAGGGATTGAGCACTCAATAACTAGTTCAATTAGTTTGACACCGCACTCTGGGCTGACGAGCTTGTTCCTCTGCTATTCTGTTCCATGTTTGATAAATGCCACAGTAGCACTATGAGAGCGTAGCGGTTAGTGTGACACTATTACAGCTTGGGGCATCGGAGAATGGAGTTCAATTCCAGTGTCTTCTGAAAGGGGTCTCCTCCTCATGGAATACGTGGATTTTCTCCTGGTGCTCCAGTGTCCACCCACAGTCTAAAGACATACTAGGGAGGTTAATTGGCTTTGGTAGATTGTCCTGTGATTTGGTTAGTGTTAAATCTGTGTGGTTGGGAGTTGCTGGGGAGGAACGTCTCCAGGAACCAGATGGGCCTACTCCACACTGTGACACTAAACAAAATAAAAAATCTCAGGAAGGGTATGAGAGATGCTCAAAGTTCACAAGAGGCCTGGTGGAGAGGGGAAGAAACTGGGCAACATAATTTGAAACAAATGTTACAACCAAAAACTGGAAACAATTGTAGAAACTTCTTTTGGACTTCAAACATGGACCTCTTCCAGATTAAAAGCTGCAAATTTTACTTAGTAATCATATTTAATGAGGGCATTAATAGAAATGCAACTGACATCACCAATCTAACTTGTGTTATAAAAAATATTTTGACAATACCAAGTGAATTTCATTCAATGGCTGTTAATATGATCTGTCTATTTATATGAAACAATTATTACTCAGTTACTGATATCTCCTTAGATTTCTGATTTATTGTAAGAAGTTTTTTTTTCTCATTTTAAACTGGAAAATTGATACAGGTTTATTAAATATATTTATGTTGAGAATTTACAGTTAGTGGCCACTTTATTAGTTACCTCCTATACCTACTACAGTGACCTTAAGTGTATGTTTGTGGTCTTCTGCTGCTGTAGCCCATTCAATTTAAGGTTCAACATGTTGTGTGTTCAAAAATGCTCTTTTGAAATATTGTTGTAACACATGGTTATTTGAGTTACTGCTGCCTTTTTGTCAACTTGAACCAGTCTGGCAATTCTCTGGAAACAAAGATGAGAAATTAGAGCAAGAAGGTAGTGGGAGGGGAGGAAGAAGTACAAGCTGGTAGGAGATAGGTGAAACTGGAAGAGAGAGAGGGGTGAAGTAAAGAGCTGGGAGGCTGATTGGTGAAAGAGATAAAGGGCTGGAGAGGGGGAAATCTGATTGGAGAGGATAGAAGAAAATGGAAGAAAGGGAAGGGGGTGGAGCACCAGAGGAAGGAATTGTTCCCTATGTGACTCTCTTGTCCATTCATCTCTCCCTACTGATCTCCCTCCTGTTACTTATCCTTACAAGAGGAACAAGTGTCATACCTGCCCCTACACCTCCTCCTTCACTACCATTCAGGGCCCCAAACAGTCCCTCCAAGTGAGGCAACATTTGATCTGTGTGTCTGTTGGGGTCATCTACCGTAACTAGTGCTCCCAGTGAGACCTCATGTATATTCATGAGACCCTAAGTAGATTGGGAGCCATGTTTACTGAGCATCTATGCTCCATCTGCCAGAAAAAGTGGGATCTTCTGGTGGCCGCCTACTTCAATTCTACTTCCCATTCCCATTCTGACGTGTCAGTCCATGGCCTCCTCTACTGCCGTGAAGGGTTGGAGGAGCCACACCTTATATTCCATCTGGGTAGCCTCCAACCTGATAGTATGAATATCGATTTCTCGAACTTCCAGTCGTGGCTCTTCCCTTCATTCCTATTCCCTTTTCCCTATCTTTTCTGCCCATCATCTCCCCCTGGTGCTCCTCCCCTTTCCCTTTCCTCCATGGTCCTCTACCTTCTCCGATCAGATTTCTCTTTCTCCATCCCTTTTTCTCTTTCACCTATCAGCTTCCCAGCTCTTTACTTCACCCCTCTCCCTTCCAGTTTCACCTATCACCTACCACTTTGTACTTCTTCCTCCTCTCCCTCACCTTTTTGCTCTAACTTCCCATCTTTCTTTCCAGTCCTGATGAAGGATCTTGGCCTGAAATGTTGACTGTTTACTCTTTTCCATAGATGCTTCCTGGCCTGGTAAGTTATTTCAGTATTTTGTGTGTGTTGCTTGGATTTCCGGTATCTGCGGATTTTCTTGTCTTTGGGCTCACTGAACCTCTTGACCATGTCTGCATGCTTTTATTCGTTGAGTTGCTGCCACGTGATAATCTGATTAGATATTTGCATTAAAAAGCAAGTGTACCTAATAAAATGGCCACTGAATGTATGCTACGAACTGCAATTCACAGCTTCTTAAAACATAGTTTGTTTTTACAGTAGAAATTACATTTAGTTTATGTTTAGTTGAAGTTGTTGAATTCTTGCAACATTTAAAAAATGAACATTGTTTTTATTTTAGTTAATAAGGATTAAATGCAAAAGATTACTGATGGAGAAAACACTGTGCATTATTTAAATAAAAACTGCCATGAAATATTTTACAAATGAAGTCTGTAACAAGAATGCTTCTTGCAGTAGAAATTCATAGCACAACAAAATTTTAAAACGACATTTCTCCTGACAGCTGTTAATGCAAACTATGGTACTGTGCAAAAGTCAGCACACACACACGCACACATATATATATCACAAACAAGAGAAAATCTGCAGATGCTGGACATCAAAGCAATACACACAAAATGTTAAAGGAACTCAGCTGGCCAGGCAACATCTGTGGAAAAGAGTGAACAGTGTTTGTTTCAGGCCGAAACCCTTCACCAGAGTCCTCTTTTCCATAGATGCTGCCTGGCCTACTGAGTTCCTCCAGCATTTTGTGTGTATAACATATATATATTTAGGGTGCCTATGAGTCTTGCACAGTAGTGTAATAATCCTATGTATTGCACTGTAATGCTGCTGCTACAAAAACAAAAAGCAAATTTCATGACATATGTGAGTGACGATAAACCTGATTCTGAAATGGGTCTCGATTGTGGACTGAGAGTGTGAAGGGGGCAGGAAGAGGGGAATCATGATTGGGAAAAGGGAAAGGGAGAGGGGAGGGAGCAGGAAGCAACAAAGAGACATTCTGTAATGATCAATTAACCAATTGTTTGGAATCAAATGACCTTGCCCAGTGTCTCAGGGCTGTGTGCACCCTGCCCCTCTGTATTGTTATCCAAAATGTGAGTTTTGAGTTTGGTTGTAATGCTGGCAAATAAAAGGAACCCAGACAGTGAAAATCTGCCAGTACTAATAATCCTTTACCATTCTCAGATGACGACAAGGAAGCGTAAAGAAGTGAGATAGGTTACACGTCTGGGAGGTGTGGCACCAACTTTTCTCTCAATGTCAGTAAGTCCAAGGAAATGATCATAGACTTCCTGAAGGAGAAATCAAGAGAACACACACCAGTCCACATCAAGGGATCAACCGTGGTAAGGGTGAGCAATTTCAAGATACTGGGGGCTCAAGTTCTTATAAGATCAACTCTGAGGCCAGCACATTGCAGCAATCATGAAGAAGGTATACCAATGCTCATCTTCATTGTAGCTTTCTGCAGGTAAACAGCATTTTGACTGGTTATATCACAGCCAGGTATGGAGGCTTCAATTCCCAAAATTGAAAGACACAGAAGAGCAGGCTCTCTTCAATCGTTTTTATGCCATAGATCAACACCACGAGGCAAGGTGTCTGTGGACTCCAGGTTGGGAAGCCCTCTAGACGACCAGACTCAGCCATTTCTATATGAACACAACCATCCCCATCACCGAGGACATTTTCAAGAGGCAGTGACTCAAGAAAGCAGCATCCATCGTTAAGGACACTCATCGTCTGGGACATGACTACCATGTTGAAGGAAGTACAGGAGCCTGAGAGTAACACTTAATATCTTAGTAACTGTTTCATCCCCTCGACAATCAGATTTCTGAATGGTCCATGAACCCAAAGACACGACCTTGTTATTTCTCTTTTCCACTTTTCATTCGTTTATTTTTGGTGTTTATGGTAATTTATGTGCCTTGCACTGAACTGCTGATGCAAAACAACACGTAACATCACATAAGTCAGAGATAATAAACTTTCTTCTGATTTGGAGATAACTGGCTACTTGGCCAATATAAATATTGAAAAATTATCAGCAAAAGATAGAGCAGAAAGGCTATAATATCACCAGACACAGGAGCAGGGTGAGGCCATTCAGCCCTTTGAGTCCACTCCTGCATTCCATCATGGCTATTATTATCCCTCTCAATCCCAATCTCCTGCCTTCCCCTCGTAATCTTTGATACCCTGACTAATCCAGAACCTATCAGTCTCTGCTTTAAGTACAGCCAATGACTTGGCCTCTACAACCATCCATGGCAATGTATTCCACAGATTCACCACTGTCTGGCTGAAGAAATTCATCCTCATCTCTATCCTAAAGGGACATCCTTGTATTCTGAGACTGTGTCCTCTTGGTCCTAGATTCACCCACTGTAGGTAATATCCTCTCCACATCCACTCTATCTAGGCCTTTGAATATTCGATAAGTTTCAATGAAATCATCTCAATTTTCTAGAAGATCCTCTAGTTGGCTCTTCCACAACCTATGGACTGTCTTTCAAGGACTCTTCACCTCACGTTCATGATATTTATTCCTTTTTACCTATTATCATTATATCTTTTTTATTTGCGCATTTTGTTGTCTTTTGCCCATTGGTTGTTTGTCCTGCTGGGTGTGGTCTTTCACTGATTACTTTATAGTTCTTGGACTTACTGAGAATGCCCACAAGAAAATGGATCTAGGGGATGTAAATAGTGACATATACGTGCTTTGGTAATAAATTTACTTTTAGTAGACGATGGCCCTGCAGATGCCAGTTTGTGAGTGGCTATTATGAAAATATTCTTCCGGGCTGCTATAAAATCAGCATTTGTAATGTGGTCTCCTTGGCACTGGTGAAGATTTGCTGAATGCTTGTTAGGGGGCAAATGTTCAGTCCATAAAAGTGCTCTTGAGTTTCCTGTTGCCCATCACCACAACTGACCATTCTCCCACAATCCCCACCCTGACAACACGCAAGAAACTACAGATACTTTGTAGGTGCAGATCAACAAATCATAGAAATGGGCAAACCTTATATGGACTTTGTCTATCCTTGTTGCTGTCTCAGTAGGGAGCCATGTTGACGTAGCAGTTTGCAAGCAAGTTCCAACACAGGGCAGTTCAAGGACTTTAAATGGAACAAATATAAAAATCAAACATCAAATTTTGGACAATATATGAGGAATCAAATCACAAGAAAATAGATATGATAAATAGAAGTTACAGTGCAGGAGATTCTAATTAAAAGCTACAGTGAAAAGAAAAGTTTTAAGTCTCGATTTAAGAGTTTAAAGTTGGGGCAGACTTCAGATCCTCTGGAAGGTTATTCTAGACAAGCGGAGCATAGTAACTAAAAGCTGCTTCACCATGTTTAGTTTTGACCCTGGAGACGGTAAGCAGACCTGCCCCAGATGATCTGCGAGCTCAGGAAGGTTCATAATGCAGCAAGAAATCGGAGATATATTTTGGCCCCAGACCATTCAGCGCTTTATAGTAATAGTAATATTTTAATGTTAGTCCTCTCTGATGGGCAGGAAGCCAGTGTAGGGATCTGAAAACTGGAGTGATTTGTTCTACTTTCTGGATCTTAGTGAGGAATCTAGCAGCAGAGTTCTGAATGAGCTGCAGCTGTGTGAGGGACGTTTTACAGAGGCCTGTGAAAATGCCATTACAGTAGTCGAGCTTACTAAAAATAAATGCATGGATGAGTTTTTCTAGATATTTCTAGATCTATTACAGCTTGGGGCAACAGAGTTTGGAGTTAAATTCTGATGTCATCTGTAAGGAGGCTCTATGTCCTCTCTGTGGAATATGTAGGTTTTCTCCAGGTGCTCTGGTTTCCTCCCACTGATTTGCTGGTTAATTGGTCTTTGTAACTTGTCTCATGATTAGACCGGTATTAAACTGGGATGCCATGGCTCAAAGGGCTGAAATGGCCTGTTCCAAGCTACATCCTTAAATAAAAACTAATATAAGCAGCCAGCACAACCAAAAACCCCTCCCTCCCCAGACATAATGTCTCCCCTCCTCCCATTGAGCAGAAAATACAAAAGCCTGAAAGCACACAGCAGCAGGCTCAAGGATGGCTTCCACCCTGTTGTTCTAAGAGAATTGAAAGGTTGCCAAGCACAATAACATGTACTCTTGACCTCAGAACCAATCTCATTATTACCTGCACCTTACCTGTACTGCACTTTCCCTGTAGCTGTGACACTTTATTCTGCGTTCTGTTATTTTCTAATTTGTTCTAGCACAATGCACCATGTAATGATATGATCTGTATGAAGATTGTGCATGCAGTGGCTACTGGAACAACCCTCACCGTTTAGAGACTAGGCACGGCTGGGGGCAGTGAGGAGGTGTATCCTGGTTGACACGTCTTCTGTAGAATCTAATAAAAATAATGTTCAAGGTTGAAGAAATGTGCTTGTTCTTTTATTAAAAAACTAGTAAAACAAACAATTTTGAAATGATAAAAACTAATAAAACTGAAACCTACAAAATTAACCAAAGTTAAACACAAATGTTTAAATGAAATTAAATGATCAACAAAAAGATATCATCACAATCTAGTCCCTTATTCTAAACTAACCAGAGTGACTCTGAAAGACACAAATATGTAATTAAACTCTTCACTTCTACTACGCCCCACCCACATACCTAACTACCATAATTAACATAATGAACTCACACCACAAAGTACAATGCAGATAGAGAACAGATACATGGTTCCTACAATGTGCAAGAAAAGCTCTTCTCTGGATCTCAGTACATGTGACAATAAAAAACCAATTCCAATATCTGTCTATGGTCTCCTGAACAAGAATAGCACACCACAAGCTGTACAAATAAAGCTGCATATTTCAATAGAAGAATGCAACTTTTTGGATTCAATATTTGATTTTTTCCATCTTCAGATAACTTACTCTCTCAATCAGAACTGGCTATTTTTGACTGTTATCACTTTGACCGCTCTTTTTTCTCTATTTGTGTCATAGCACAACGGTAGGGGAGTGGTTAGTACAATGCTATCACAGCTCAGGGCATTGGAGCTCGGAGTTCAAATCTGACGTTATCCTTAAGGAGTCTCTATGTTCTCCCCATGGAATGTATGGATTTCCTCCGGTTGCTTCAATTTCCTCCCACAGTCTCGGTCAGCAGGTAATTGTTCATTGTAAATTGTCCTGTGATTAGGCTACGGTTAAGTCAAGGGTTGTGGAGTAATGTGGCTCAAACAGCCAGAAGGAGCAACTTCACACTGTATCTCAATAAATAAATAAATAAATCAGGCCCACTGTGTATATCCCACAATCTCAGTCATAAAAATGCATGACACAAATGAAATGTTTTGGATTGCTCTCATGCCAGGTATCTCTCTTTATTTTTTGGTTACTACATGAGTCTTTCCAGCTTTCTTTGTTTTCATTGCCAGGACATTTTTGGCTGGAAAAAGGCAATTTTTGAAAATATAATGAAGTAAGCAGAACTACGAGCCTGTCAAATACAATACAGTTCGTATATCCCAGAGGCACATCAACTTAGATAAGCCCATGGAGAACATTCTAACGAGTTGTATCGCCGTCTGGTGTGGAGGGGCCACTGCACGGGATAAGAAAAGGGAAAAGAGGGCTGCAAGATCAGCCTGCTCCATTATGGGCACTAGCCTCCTCACAATTGAGGACATTTGGAGGCGGCACGGTAGCGTAGTGTTTTCCAGTTCCAGCAAGCCGGGTTCAATTCTCGCTGCTGCTTTTAAGGAGTTTGTACGTTCTCCTCGTGACTATGTTGGTTTCCTCCCACAGTCCGAAGATGCACCAGTTGGTAGGTGAGTGAGTGGGCCATTGTAAGTTGTCCCATGATTAGGCTGGGAATAAATTCGTGTGTTACTGGGCATTGTGACTCAAAGGCCAGAAGCGCAAATTCCATGCTGCATGTCAATAAATAAATGAATGAATGAATGAATAGATGTGTGTTCAACAGGCAATGCCCAAGAAGACAGCAACCATTATTAAAGACCCTGATCACCTAGAATATGCCCTCTTCTTATTGCTACCATCAAGGAAGAGGTACAGGAGCCTGAAGACACTCATGTAACATTTCAGGAAAAGCTTCATCCCCTCTGTCATCAGATATCTGAAAAGGTCCATGAACCCATGAGCACCATCTCATCATTTTGCTCTCTTTCTGCACTTAACATAGAAACATAGAAAACCTACAGCACCATACAGGCCCTTTGGCCCACAAAGTTGTGCCGAACATGTCCCTACCTTAGAAATTACAAAGGTTACCCATAGCCCTCTATTTTTCTATGCTCCATGTATCCATCCAGGAGTCTCTTAAAATACCCTATCGTATCCACCTCCACCACCATTGCCGGCAGGGGTAAAAAACTTACCCCTGACATCTCCTCTGTACCCACTCCCAAGCACCATAAACCTGTGCCCTCTTGTGGCAGCCATTTCAGCCCTGGGAAAAAGCCTCTGACTATCCACATGATCAATGCCTCTCATCATCTTATACACCTCTATCAGGTCACCTCTCATCCTCCGTCGCTCCATGGAGAAAAGGCCGAGCTCACTCAACCTGTCTTCATAAAGCATGCTCCCCAAGCCAGGCAACATCCTTGTAAATCTCCCGTGCAACCTTTCTATGGTTTTCACATCCTTCCTGTAGTGAGGCGACCAGAACTGAGCACAGTGCTCCACGTGGGGTCTGACCAGGGTCCTATATAGCTGCAACATTACTGCTTGGCTCCTAAATTCAATTCCACAATTGATGAAGGCCAAAACACCGTATGCCTTCTTAATCACAGAGTCAACCTGTGCAGCTGCTTTGAGTGTCCTATGGACTCGGACCCCAAGGTCCCTTTTATCCTCCACGCAGCCAAGAGTCTTACCACTAATACCATATTCTGCCATCATATTTGTCCTACCAAAATAAACCACTTCACACTTATCTGGGTTGAACTCCATCTGCCACTTCTCAGCCCAGTTTTGCATCCTATCGATGTCCCGCTGTAATCTCTCACAGCTCTCCACACTATCCACAACACCCCCAACCCTTGTGTCATCAGCAAATTTACGAACCCACCCTCCATTTCCTCATCCAGGTCATTTATAAAAATCACAAAGAGTAGGGTCCCAGAACAGATCCCTGAGGTACACCACTGGTCACTAACCTCCAAGCAGAATATGACCCATCTACAACCACTCTTTGTCTTCTGTGGGTAAGCCAGTTCTGGATCCACAAAGCAATGTCCCCTCAGATCCCATGCCTCCTTACTTTCTCAATAAGCCTTGCATGGGGTACCTTATCAAATGCCTTTCTAAAATTCATATACAACACAACACAACACAGTCATCCTTGGGCAGGTGTAGCACCTGCTTAGCCCCCCATCAGGGTCACGTGAAGCCATGGAGGCAGGCAGTGGATGGTCGCATGAACAGCTGGTGCATATCACAAGTTCTGGTTATGTGACCACTGACGCCAGGCGGACAATCTTTGAAGAGTATTGACAATGTCTAGGATCACCCACCTTGTAAAGGCAGTGCCTAGAAGAAGGCAATAGCAAATCACTTCTGCAAAAATTTGCCAAGGACTATCATGGACATGGATAAGACCATCATCACGCTCGTCATGTGACACAGGGCATAATGATGATGAGCTGGGAGGGAAGGATAGTGGGAATGAGCTTCCACAACCTATTAAGTGCTCTCAATGGCGTGTGACTCAAATAGCTTCTGATAGTCAAGTCCAGCTCCTGGCCTTCATCAATGTGTTTAGTCACATCCTCAAAAAATTCAATCAGGCTCATAGGGCAATCCTCTAATCCTCCAGAACCTCTCCCGTCCCCATTGATGATGCAAAGATCATCACCAGAGGCTCTGCAATCTCCTCCCTCGGCTCCCATTGTAGCCTGGGGTACATCTCATCCGGTCCCGGCAACTTATCCAACTGGATGCTTTCCAAAACCTCCAGCACAACCTCTTTCTTATATCTACATGCTCAAGCTTTTCAGTCCACTGCAAGTCATCACTACAATCACCAAGATACTTTTCCATAGTGAATACTGAAGTAAAGTATTCATTAAGTACCCCTGCTATTTCCTCAGGTTCCATACACACTTTCTCACTGTCACACTTCATAGGTCCTATGCTTTCACGTCTTATCCTCTTGCTCTTCACATACTTGTAGAATGCCTTGGGGTTTTCCTTAATCCTGCCTGCCAAGGCCTTCTCATGGCCCCTTCTGGCTCTCCTAATTTCCTTCTTAAGCTCCTTCCTGTTAGCCTTATAATCTTCTAGATCTCTAACATTACCTAGTTTTCTGAACCTTTCATAAGCTTTTTTTTTCTTCTTGTCTAGATTTACTACAGCCTTTGTATACCACGGTTCCTGTACCCTACCATAACTTCCCTGTCTCATTGGAACATACCTATGCAGAACTTCACACATATATCCCCTGAACATTTGCCACATTTCTTCCATACCTTTCCCTGAGAACATCTGCTCCAAATTTAAGCTTCCAAGTTCCTGCGTGATAGCCTCATAATTCCCCTTCCTCCAATTAAACGCTTTTCTAACTTGCCTATTCCTATCTCTCTCCAATGCTATTGTAAAGGAGATAAAATTATCACCACTATCTCCAAAATGCTATCCCACTGAGCGATCTGACACCTGACCAGGTTCATTTCCCAATACCAAATCAAGTACAGTCTCTCCTCTTGTAGGCTTATCTACATAATTTTTTCAAGAAACCTTCCTGAACACACCTAACAAACTCCACCCTATCAAAACCCCTTGCTCTAGGGAGACGTCAATATATATTTGGGAAATTAAAATCTCCCACCATGACAACTCCGTTATTATTACACCTTTCCAGGATCTGTTTCCCTATCTGCTCCTCAATATCCCTGTTTCTATTGGGCAGCCTATAAAAAATACCCAGTAGAGTTATTGACCACTTCCTGTTCCTAACCTCCACCCACAGAGACTCCGTAGACAATCCCTCCATGACGTCCACCTTTTCTGCAGCTGTGACACTATCCTATTTGTTTTATATGTTTGAACTGATAGTAAATTTGTTTTGATGTTATACACTGCACTGCTGCTGTAAAAGCAAGAGAGTTCATGCCATAAACCCAACTCTGTTTCTGATGTCTAATATTAGCATCGAAATTTGCTAGGCTGAGATGTCTTGGATGGCGGAGTGGAGGTACATCTCCATCAAAGGAGGTGTGAGGCACTCCTTCCTCCACTAGCCTGCAGATCACCTTTGGGCAGGTGTTGCACCTGCTTAGCCCCCCATCAGGGTCACATGAAGCCATGGGAGCAGGCGGTGGATGGTCGCATGAACAGCTGGTGCACATCACAATTCCTGGTTATGTAACCACTGACTCCAGGCAGACAATCATTGAAGAGTATTGACAGTGGCTAGGATCACCCCCCTTGTAAAGACAATGCCTAGAAGAAGGCAATAGCAAATCACTTCTGCAAAAATTTGCCAAGACTATCATGGTCATGGATAAGACTATCATCACCCTCGTCATGTGACACAGGACATAATGATGATGAGCTGGGAGGGAAGGATAGTGGGGATGAGCTTCCACGACCTATTAAGTGCTCTCAACAGCGTGTGTCTCAAATAGCTTCTGATAATCGTCTAGCTCCTGGCTTCACATGTAGCTTAGCTATTAAGCCCAGCAGAGCCATTTCTACTGACAGAAGAAGGAGCAAAGGCAGGTTACTGACAGTCACTTCAAGCAGATGGGGGTCATCAGCTGTGGCTGGCAACTCATCTAGGAGAAGAACTCTAATCTCAAACCCGCACTGGCTTGCAGCTATACCCACTCATGGGAAAGACTTTGGGAGTCCCTAAGGCACTTGTATGTAAAATTCAACACTGACTGGCAACTCGTGCAATGACGCTGGAGCCAGACTGCATCAACCTCTGCCGTCCCTTTGGATTCATCAGCTGCGTGGAGAGGGAGAGCCTGTTACATGGGCAACAGCCTACTCTCCATATCGTACTGCTCTGGCTTGCATATTATGTAGACTGCTAAGACACATCCATCAAGAGAGGGCCTTAAAAAAAGTGTATTACAGAAGAATCCATAAGGAAAAGTACACTTTGTTTATCTTTATTCAGGCCACAGTTTTCTCATGTTCAGTACCACCTACTCCATCATTAAAATTGGCAAAGTTAGGATGCAACACGTACAGTTATTAAGCCCTAACTTGGGTGTTGTTGTTGTTGTATGTGAACTTGGGAATTCCTTGTCTAAGGAATCCATTGTAAAACAGTGTACATCGCAGACTATGAACAACCTCAAGTCTGCCAGCTCATGGGCAATCAGAGACGGTCATAAATACTGAACTCATCACTTTTCTCCCATAAGTAAGATTTTAAACAGTCAATTTTCAGAAACTGAATTGTTTTGAAGGGAGTTATTTTTCAAGAAAAAAACTTCAAAATTGCCCAAGGGTTTGCAAGCAGCTCCCTCTGGTGGGGACATGTCACTTTCTCCAGGGTATGAGAAAATCCCTTGTCTCGTAGCTATGGTGACAGTCAAACAATTTCTCCAGCAAAACATTAACATTTGAAGTTTTTAAATTCAGTGCAAATACTTGATTTGAAATGCGGCCTCTAATAGGTTTTCCCATTATATTTGCTTTTACACTGTTTGTTGAAGTCCGTGGTCAATACTAAACTATTCAAGTGAAAATATTTGACGTTCCCTTGACAACTAATGGGATAAAAATTTAATGTTATCCAGGAGATTATAATTGTTGTAATTATCTCAATCCTTTGGTGAACTATCAGTATACAATACAGAGCAAGCAAGGTATCTATAAGCAAAAATGTCCAAACTTTTATTAATTTTAGAGATAATTGTTATTCTATGGGTACCAGGGTAGTGTGAAGGTTAGTGCGACACTATTACAGCTCATGACATTGGATTTCGGAATTTAATTCCAGTGTCCTCGTTAAGAAAGTTTGTACGTTCTCCCCATGCTCATGTGGTTCTCCTCCAGGTGCTCTGGTTTCCTCCCACAGTCCAAAGGTGGACCGCTTAGCAATTTAAAATTGGTCTTGTAGATTTTTTTGAGCATAAGTGGGTTGCTGGGTAGTGTCGTTTGTTGGGTTGGAAGAACCTGTTCTGCATTGTGTCTGTAAAGAAATGTCCTCTGTCATTCCCACTCTAATAGTACCTTAAACATAGCTATTCATTTATTTAACAAGACAAGGGAAAGATGAGGGGCTCTAGATAAGATCAAGTGCGTTTTGGTTTATTTATCTATATTTCAGCCCATCTCTTTATTTATTTATTTATCTATCTATTGAGATGCAGAGGAGAAGAGGCCCTTCCGGCCCTTTGAACCGTGCTGTTAGTAACCCCCCGATTAAACCCTGGCCTAATCACGGGACAGCTTACAATGACCAATTAACCTCCTAACTGCTATGCCTTTGGACTGAGGTCGGAACAGTTCTGTCCATGTGAGGTCAGTAAGGAATCTCAGCGCTGAGATTATGAGATTGTTCATGTATGTATGCGTTAGGCTTGTGTAGCAGAGGCTAACCTCCAATCATCGTCAACCCCTAAAACTCTCTGTGCCACACATGAAATGCTGGCAGCATCTATGGAAAAGAGTACAGTCAACACTTTTCTGTAAGTCTGTATGGAAGCTGGTAAATCTCTACAGGTGTAGTGTGGGGAATATTCTGACTGGTTGTATCAACATCTGGTATGGGGGTGGGGGCCTGCATAGGATTGCAAAAAGCTGCAGAAAGTTGTAAACTCATTTAGCTCCATCATGGGCACCAGCCTCCCCAGTATCCAGGACACCTTCAAAAAACATTGCCTCAAATAGACAGCATCCTTTACTAAGGACCTCCATCACCCTGCTTCTCAATGCTACCATCAGGGAGCAGGTACAGGAGCCTGAAGATACCCAATCAGTGTTTCAGGAGCAGATCTTCCCCACCCGCCGTCAGATTTCTGAATGGACAATGAACCCATGTAATCTACCTCACTGTTTTTTTTCTTCTTTTCTTGCACTACTTACTTACTTTAAGTGTGTGTATATATACATACACACACACTTTTATATATATAAACTTCTTTTTGTAACTTACAGTTTTTATTATTAGGTCTTGTATTGAACTGCTGCTGCAAAACAACAAATTTCATGACCTACGTCAGAAATATTAAACCCGATTCTGATTCTGCTTCCAGTCATCACAGGTCACAGGGATTGCCAAAGAAGATCACTTTATTCAGCAATCACAGATTAGGATTGAATTCCTGCCAACATCTGTTAAAAGTTTATCCGCTCTCCCTGTGACCCCGTGGTTTTCTTCCAAGAGCTCCGGTTACATGGTATAATTGGGCAGCACGGGCTTTTTGGGCCGGAAGGGCATGTTACCACATAAAACACAATTGAAGTGTGTTTTGTATCAAAAACTAACAAGAAAATATGATTCAAAGATTCAAAGTACATTTATTATCAAAGTATGTATACAGTATATAACTTCAAGATTTGTCTCCTCACAGATAGTCATAAAACAAAGAAACACCATGGAACCTGTTGGGAGAAAACATCAAACATCTAACATGTAAAAAAAATGAACAAATCATGCAAATTGCAAGAAACGAGCCAGCAACACACAGAATAGTAAATATCAAACACAGTCCGTGAAACAGTCTAGTTCAGTTCAATCTAGCGTTGTGTCACTCGTTGGCAGAAGGCCGCAGAAGCAGATAAAGATCATGCAAAATAGCAATAAAAGAAGGAGTAACCAGAAACTAGAAACACATAAAATATAATCTGCAAAAAAACAACTCCAAATCACAAACCGCGCCGCTCAAACCTTGCCCAAGCCTCAAGACTCTGACATCATCCTCCGGCAGCATGTGAGTGAGAGCGAGAAGGAGACCAGTCAAATGGTGCTGAAAACCTGCTCGGCTTCTGCTCACGTCTTCGTTGATTTCAATCTGGCCCGATGCTTTAATCAGCTCACGCCCCATCTCCAGGCCTCTTGGCCTCCAGATCATGCGCCCCGCTCCAAAACTCACCCAACTCACTTGGAGGTAGCAAAGCTGCAGATTACTCTGTTGACTCAAAAACACACCACCAAAATGTAATCACAGGTTCCAATCACACACAGAAACATACTTGAAAGAAGTAAAAGAAGTAGTTTTGTGAGCTGTCTGAAAGGCGTCGCCATTGGTCATGCTTTACGCTGGCACCATCTTGCTCAGAGGACCAGAAACCAAATCCCTTCATTAACTACGCGGGACAGAAGCAAGGTCACATTGTGTATTCCAGGGACCAGCTGTTTGCGCTAAAGCCGGCCAGTTTAGCGAGCAGAGCGGCGGACACCCCTGGTGAAATCTGGAGGAAAACGCACAAAAGATGCAGAGGGGGAATCACAAAGTCGAGGAAAGAGGACCGGGTCAAGACAACAGAGACTTATGGAGAAGAGGAGTTCGGTGGGTAACACCGTTCCGGCTGACCAGAAGTGCACTGAGAGCGGTAAGCATAAAGGAGTTGGGTGCTTACTGATCTGGTTAACAACGGATGGTGCAATCCGGGTCATATTACGATTGAGGAACGTACTTGTAGACCGGATATTGAACTTTTTACTGTTGGACTTCGGCCACATTCCACCGAGATACAACACTTGGCGGTACGGGAGGTCATTCCTGCCTGTGGCCATCAAACGTGCAGCTCCTCCCGTGGAGGGTCAGACACCCTGAACCAATAGACTGGTCCTGGACTTATTTTCCATCTGGCATAGTTTGCATTTTGTTGTTTGATTGTTTGTGGTTTTTGTATTGCTATATTTGCGCTCTATTCTTGGTTGGTGCGGCTGTAATGAAACCAAATTTCCCTCGGGATTAATAAAGTATATCTATCTATCTGTCTAATACAGATGAAAGAAATTCTGCATGGATTTTATTTGAGATTTCATGACTGGCTGATAGGATGTGCAAACGATTAGCATCCATTTTGCACAAGACGTTCGGTCAGCTGGGAAAGCAGGCATGGTAGATACACAGGGGTGCTGTGACATCTGCTTACCTTGCAAGATGAAGATCCGTTTTTTGTGAAGAACACAAATGGATGCACATAGCAAAGCCTTGTGAGCACATCAGCATAAATAGGATTTCCAAACACACTAAAAGAAAAAATCCCGGGTTTCATAGGAGCTGAGCTCCTCACACACTACAAGACAAGAATATGAAACCTGGATCTCTCCTGTGAAAGACAAAATGGATTCCTTAAAATAAAGTGCCTGTGAGTTAAAGACAACCCACTTCAAAACAAAAGCAAACCTGTAAATCAGAGAGCCTTTAGATCATAAGAGGATAAGACAGAGAAGCAGAGCCAGGCTATTTGGAACATCGAGTCTGCTCCACCATTCTATCATGGCTGATTATTAACCCTCTGAAACCCATTCTCCAGTCTTCTCCCCATATAGCCTAGAGTCACTTTGTGGACGTACAATCAGTCTATGTATAAGAGGGGTGATTGATAAGTTTGTGGCCTAGGGTAGAAGGAGTCAATTTTAGGAAACCTAGCACATTTATTTTTCAACCTTTTTCAACCTCCTACATGTACACACTTAGTCCAGCAGTCGTGGAGCATTCGGATCCCTTCTTTGTAGAAGTGGTCCGCAGCAGGGGTGATTGATAGGGTGGCCTAACGTAGAAGGAGATGAGTTATTAACTTTCTGCATTATCACTCAAAGAGTTGATGCCTCCATAGCCATCTGTGGCAATGTACTTTTACTGCAAAAATGCACTTGGATGATTAGAAATGTTGCCCTCCATACCTGCATTGCTGGCTTTTGACCGCATAAGCAGAAACAATATTACTGAAATTCATACATAGGGGTCAAAGTATGAAGGGGTCAGATCAGATGAGCTTACAGACTATTCTCTGACTTGTTAGACTTAGTTCTCACTGTTCTGTTTACTAAACTTTTAGTTTTGAACTTCCCTTGACCAGATAAATAGACCAGATCAGCACCATGGTTGCATAGCGGTTTGGGTGACACTATCACAACTCGGGCGTTCCGATAAAATTTCCCTGCCATTTGTAAGGAGTCTGTACGTCCTCCCTGTGGAATGCTTGGGTTTTCTCCAGGCACTCTACTTTCCTCCCATTGGCCAAAGATATACGGGTTATGTTTAGTGAGATGTGGAGATGCCTTACCCTTGGAATACTGTTTCTGCATTCAAGGGATATGATTTGGTGCCACAGAGGTGTAGTAGTTAACACAACCCTATAATAACTTGGGTTGTTGGAATTTGGAGTTCAATTCTAATATCATCTGTAAGGAGTCTGTATGTCCTCCCTGTTGAATGTGTGAGTTTCCTCCAGGTGCTGCAGCATCCTCCGACAGTTTGAGGTCTTATCAGTTAGCACGCTAATTGGTCATTGTGAATTGTCCTGTGACAGGGTTAAATCGGTGGATTGCTGGGGCAGCACAGCTCGAAGGGCCAGAAGGGCCTGTTCCACAATGCATTTCAAAATAAATAACTAAATAGAGCAGAGAGAGGCTGGTGGGAGAGTGGAGAAAGTTTGGAGAAAGAGAATAAAAAACTTCTCTCCAAGGAGAAGGAGCTGGATTTGACTCCAAGAATTAACACTTATTCTGAATGGTGTTTTTTTTTCCATTAAACTGAGTTGAGGCACTCTTTATACAGATTAGCAGAAGCTCCATGAATGTTTTATGGAGTGGATTATGTCCTTGTGACTTCTGCAAATATTGTGCTGTAATAGATTCATTTAGCAAGTGCTAATGATCTATTCAATCTGAAGTGATAACCAGCCCTCAGAATGCTCCCCAGAACTGCTCTGATACTGGCTGCATGTCTCTAATATTGATGAGAATTCAAGTTTGGTATTTGTACCCACATTAAGCATTACATCAAATTACTGTATGGTGGTGTAACATGCTCGCTTTCTAAAGCTTCTACTGGTAACGCTATAAGATAGCACAATAGTGTAGTGGTTAGCGCAGTCTACGTTCATGGGGAAGGTTTCGGAAGAAAACCCCAAAGAAAAACCCCGAGCTGGAGTCCCTAAGACAGTCCTATGTTGAGTTCAACATTGACTGGCAGCTCCTGTGACGTTACTGGTGCCAAACTGTACCAGTCTTTGCTGTTCCTTTGGATTTATCGGCTGTGTGGAGAAGCGGAGCCTGCTACATGGGCAACAGCTTGCTCTCCATATCGTACGGCCCTGGCTTGCCAACTGGATTGTATGTCAAATAGACAATTAGGGTGCAATATCCATGGTCGACCCTGACAAACAGAGGACCTCAGTAAATAATGTCAGGAAACCTTATGTATTTTGAAATCAAAACACCATCATTCATAACTAACAGGAATAATAATTACTGATTTTCCTACACATGTTTCCAAATCCACTCACTTGCCTCTAATCTGCCCTGTAGGTCATCAGCATAATTTGCTGAATTATGCATAGAATAACATTGCAATTGGAAAATGACCTGAATCCATCAACACCCAATTGCACCAATCAGCTTTTGTGATCAATACTTCCAAAGATCAACAGTGTATCCAATTAGGTAATAATGGGCCCCATTTCTGCTGTGGTTTCAAAAGTTCATGGCTTCTGCAACACACTGTCAAAAATATTTTTGAGGTTCAAATTGCGTAGACTTTAATCTTGCAAATATATCAGGTACAGAAACAGGTTTATAGAAAGAATAGTCCCGACTAATGGCCACAAACCTAATTCAAATCAAATTGCATACCACTTTGCCAATTCTTTCCTCACCATTGCCTTTTTTATTTCACATAAAAAAACTAAATTCAAATGTTATTTCAAGCAATATGGAAACAATTTTATATTTATCTTTTCCATCACCATTACTATTAGTGACTAGGTATATAGTTACATGTATAAAAATTACTACCATACTTCCAGAAGTAAACGGTTACATGCCAACTGAAGTTAATTAAATACAGAAAAGATGAATGCATCTAATTTGTCTAATTGGTGCTGATGAAAGGTCTTGGCCCAAAACATTGACTGTTTTTATTCATTTCCATAGATGCTGTCTGACCTGCAGAGTTCCTCCAGCATTTTGTGTGCTATGCACCTAATTTTCTCCTTTACCAACAGCACTTCCAAAAGATGCAAACTGAAAAGTCTTGTAGCTTTTTTAAAAATTTTAAGCTATGTGTAAATTCGAGCAAAGGCGCCTGTTTGTATATTTATTAGGGTTAGAATACCATTGCAATGAGTCTTCAGGTCTCAGCATGCGTTTTCCATTTAAATTTATGCAAATTTTTGCAATTGTGTCAAATAGCATTGATGGTAAATTTACATAATATAAAATCTAAACTTTGCTGAAATAAAGTTTGGCTGCATACTTACAATTCCTCAGATCAGAAGGTGATACAGTGGAAAAAAATTGAGTGATTGGAATGATCTAAACTCCATAACAAAACCCTTTGCAATTGGTTACAACAATTAACAGATAATTTGCCTGCCATCTTGCTTCGTCTACTTTTTGCAAAGTTTAATGGCGGTTGGCAGACCAACATAAAGTACATTACCGCCACCTACCGAAACGGAGCATGGAGCAAAGAGACATGAAATATACCCACTAATCACTCCCCAAAAAAACCTTAAATAATATCAAAAAGTCTAAGCTTTTCAGAAAGTCAAATACGCACTTACATACATTATGATGACAGTAATATCCTGACAAACTTTTCATGTTAAACTGTGTCTGTCCCAAGGATCTCAATTTAGCAATTTGATGTTTCCTTTACACCTCACACGAACTGCATTTAAACAATGCTGTATATGCTGCACTGTTTCTTGACAAGTGCCTGAATCATGCATATTAATTCTGAACAAGGGATTATTCAACCTAATAGATCCAATACGTAAACGAGTTACTCCAACTTCTTCCCTCCTTTTATATCCATCTCTCAGCTGAGTTCTCACCATCTTCTAAATTTTATGTAAATGCTGTCCTTTCTTTTCCTTCTCCCAACTTTGTTACCACAGTGATCAAATACACTGTTTAATTATGGCTTTCACCTTCTCCTTATGCAAAAGCACAACTATCCTCAATTTTAAGTGATTGCTTGGCTAAAATGACTGCCACCTCCTTCCCTTCAACCCCAACATGAGCCGGGACTCAGGAGATATGGATTCACAAGCCTAGACCCTGCAGCCTTTGCCCTCTTGTTTCTGGTGGTATTTCAAATTTAAATGCTTAATAATTCAGCATTAACCATGGAACTACTCTTCATCAGTTAAAAATAAAACTCTTGAAAACTTGACAAAAGTTTAAAACACTCTTAAAGCACATCTCTTACTTTGTACTATTCATGACGGTTGTAGCTACTTGCTTAACATCTCCCGAAAGTGATTGACTACAGCGGCACTATTTGCACCTAATTATGGTAGATAGGGAGTGGATTTCTGAATTGTTATATTCGGGAATTAATATCCGGGGGCTTGAGCCTGTAGATCAAGCAAAGCGGTATTAGTGATAAGGTTGTCAGCTTAGTAAAACCCTACTTAGATTTGTCATCCTCCAATTAGGTAGCACAGTTCCCAACTGCTGTACAGGACTCTTCACACAAAGCCCTGTGACAGATGACATCAACTTGTTCCACTAGAGGATATCAGTGCTGGCTATTTAAAGTTCCTGCTAATTTTGTGAATGTATCAGCCCTCCAACCAGTCTCCAAAGGGCATTTGTATCTCATTTGACGATTCAGGAAGTGATGCAGGAAATTTTATTTATTTATTGAGACAGAGTGTGGAACAGGCTCTTCTGGCCCTTTGAGCCATGCCAGCCAGAAATCTCCCGATTTAATCCAAGCCTAATCACGGAACAAGCTACAATGACCAATGAGCCTACTAACCACTACGTCTTTAGACTGTGGGAAGAAACCGGAGCACCCAGATGGACCTCACATGGTCACAGGGAGAATGTACAAACTCCTTACAGACAGCAATGGGAACTGAACCTGGGTCAACTGTACAGTAAAGCATTGTGCAAACCATTGCGCTACCATGCCGTCTCAATTTAATATCACAGAATCATTATAGTTTATCCAAAATGCAAGATACTTTTTGGATTGCAAAATGTAATCCAAAGTGCTTTTGCTTTCAATATCTGGTGTCGTTAAGAATTGTGCAAATTCCTCAAAGTTGCACATTACGTACTTTGGATTTTCTCAGCTGTCACCTTTGGCATGAGTGGTATCCGTGAATGATGATAGGGTTTCTGGCAGCAAACGTTCAAAGGCATAGTGAGTCACCCAAGCTTTGGCTTCCCAGTCAGGGTGATCTCAGAGTTAGTCTCTAATGGGTGTTGAGAGAATGCGGTTTGGCTGACATTTTGGCCATTTGAGTCAGAAAAATGCTTAGACCTCTTGCTCCTGATGGTTACCCAGTATACATCCAGAGCATTCTTATGTGTACTACCATAGAAAGAGAAATATAAAGATTAGCTTTATTTGTAATATATGACCGTAAGGCAACAAGACATAGGATCAAAATAGACCATTCGGCCCATAGGGTTTGCTGCTCCATTCCAGCATGGCTGATTTATTATCCCGCTCAATCCCACTCTCCTGCCTTTTCTCTGTAACCCCTAATACCCTGACTAATCGAGAACCTCTGTTTAAATATCCCCAATGACTTGGCCTCCACAGCCCTCCATGGTAATGAATTCCACCAATTCACCACCCTCTAGCTAAAGAAATTCCTCCTCATCTCTGTTCTAAATGGACGTCCCTGAGACCGTGTCCTCTGGTCTTAGACCTCCCCCCCACCCCAGTATAAAAACCATTCTCTCCACATCCAGTCTACATTGCCTTTCAATATTCAATGAGATCCCCCCCTCATTCTTCTAAATTCCAGTGGGTACAGGACCAGAGCCTGCTTCATTGTGTACTTTGTACAATATACAATACGTACATTGAAAGATACAGTGAAATGCGTCGTTTGCCCAACTCAGTCCGAGGGTGTGCTGGGGGCAGCTCCCAAGGGTTGCCACGCTTCCGGTGCCAAAGTAGTTTGTCCACAACTTACTAACTCAGTATGTCTTTGGACTGTGGGAGGAAACTGGAACACCTGGAGGAAACTCATGTGGTCACAGGAAGAACATACAAATTCCTTACAGACAGTTGACAGTGGCAGGAATGAAACCACGATTGCTAGCTCTGTAAGGTGTTGTGCCAGCCGCTTCACCACAGTGCCACATTCATGGAGGACAGGCTTAATGCACTATGAATCAGAACTCTGAAAAAAGCAGGCCAGCATACTGCTGCATCTAATTTGAAATAAGGGGTCAACAAAAAGATACCATTTCCCCCAGCCACAGCATTTTTCCTTAATGGTGCAATATGGGACACAGATCTAGTTCAGCAGATGAATTGTGAGAGGTTGGAGGTTGGAGCAGGGGAAGGGGTGGGGATAAAGCTTGGTTGAATAGTTCAGGAGTTTGGTTTGGATGGGAGTCAAGTTCAAGTTCAGCTTATTATCATTCAGCAGTACGCACGTATACCGCAAAACGTATCATTCAGCCGTACGCACGTACACCGCCAAACGTATCATTCAGCCGTACGCACGTACACCGCCAAACGTATCATTCAGCCGTACGCACGTACACCGCCAAATGAAACAACATTCCTCCAGACCACAGCACATATTATATATGGTGGTTGTCCATCATGTCTGAAGATGACAAGAAACCTTTTTTTGTTGCTATTTTGGGTATTTAAATCGGAGCGGCCTACAGACAATGAACACTGAGCTGAACAGAATATGCCTGGACTCCTCCGATTTTGTGTTAATCACTTTATTTTTTGTTGTCGTCATTTGCCTGGGGTGGGGGGTGTTGATAATTTTCTTCGAATTGGTTCCATGGTTTTCTTTGTTTCATAGTTGGCTGTGGGTAAGATGAATCTTAGGTTTGTATACTGCATACATTACTTAGATAATAAATGTATTTTGAAAGCCTTCAGAGTTGTTAAAGTGGAAAATCCACTGCACTGGGGTAGTTCCACTCTTTCAATCTCAGAAGTCCAAGTCCAGTAGTACGATCAAGCATCACAAACTGGGATCAGCCTTGGTTGCAGTGGATGGCCATGATGTCTTCTATGCCTCGTCATGCCCTTCCCTCTGCATGGAGCATTGCAGTACCACTTTCTGGGCCATTGGATCTCACTGTAGGTCTCATCCATGCAGCCTGCCAGAGCTGACTTCACAAGCTAGGACAGGCATGTCCCTATCTCACCAGGGAATGAGGCTACCAGCTACCCTCACCTGGTTTAGCCCTCCTGTCGAAGTGCTGAACCAGTGTGCGCAGGGAGTTCAATCGACTTATGGCCTGGGGGAAGAAGGTAACTCTCACCAGTGCTGGTGGTTGGAGTATATCCTGATTGTCAGACTGGGTGGGATGATATGAAATCAAGTTAAAATAATTATCCACTTCGATGTCACCCCTGTACCTGCCAAGTCTGCAGACAGTACAAAACAGGCGGAGGGGAGGTAGTGTTGAGGATGCAGGGAATCTGCAGAAGAACTTGGACAGATTGGGAGAATGGGCAAAGAAGTGGGAGATGGAATACAATGTAGGGACGTGTATGGGCATGCATTTTGGTAGAAGAAATAATGGTGTAGATTGTTTCCTAAATGGGGAACAAATTCTGAAATCAGAACTGTAAAGGAATTTGGGAGTTCTCATGCAGGATTCCCTAAAGATTAACTTACAGGTTCAATTGATAGTAAGGAAGGGAAATGCAATGTTGACATTGATTTTGAGAGGACTAGAATATAAAAGCAAGGATGTAATACTGAGGCTTTATAAGTCATTGGTCAGACTGCGTTTGGAATGCTCTGAGCAGTTTTGGGCCCCTTACCGAAAAAAAAGATCTCCTGGCATTGGAGAAGGTCCAGAGGAGGTTCACAAGAATGATTCCAGGGATGAAAGTGGTTACATATGAGAGGTATTTGACAGCTCTGGGCCTGTACTTGCTGAAATTTAGAAGATTGAGGGAGGATTTAATGGAAACCTACCAAATATTGAAAGGCCTCAATAGGATGGACGTGGAGAGGATGTTTCTATTACTGAGAGAGTCTAGGTCCAGAGGACACAGCTGAAGCATCGACTGACGTCTTTTTAGAGCAGGGATGAGGAGAAAGTTCTTTAACAGGAGGGTAGTGAATCTGTGAAGGTTGATAGGTTCTCAGTTAGTAAGAGTGTCAAAGGTTATGGGGAGAAGGCAGGAGAAAGGGGTTGAGAGGCAAAATAAACTAGCTGTGATTAAATGGCAGAACAGACCTGATAGGCTGAATGGCCTAATCCTGCTTCTAAGCCTTACGGTGTTATGGCCTTCAGTCTGGTAGTCTGCACTGCCTGTGGTCACACTCAGTCAGATGAAACTCACTAAAAAGGCATGTCACATGTCCACATCCCTCAGTCTATTAGCAAGTCAGACACACCAAGGATCCTGATGGAAAATTACAGATTTAACAACTTGCACAGCAAGTCCCTGATTATATTTTTAATTATTCATGCCGATATTAATAGTTTTAATGTCCTTGAATGTCAGAGACATTTAAAAAGCGATTAAAATGTCTCACAGCTTTGATCGGAGCTGTGAACTCTTCTCCCAAGTTTCCCCTCATCAGAGTTTAACGGGTGTTTCAGACTAGGCCCTCTGCTCTGCATTCCATCACAGCTGGGTCCCAACCCAGGTGAGTTGCTGATGTGATTGGTCCTCCATGTCCTACACAGTTCTGTATGGCTGAGTACTGGAGGAAGCAATTTTAAGACAACACATAAATCTAAAGATAATCTCTCAGGTCTGAAATACCACCACTTGAATTGGTTATAAGGATGAAAAGATTTTAAATTCATCATCCTTGTAATATAATTAGTCAGAAAACAAGCCCTTCAGCCTAACATATCTGTGCATTTAAAATGTCCTTGTATGATGAAGATTCTAAAGATTAGTTTTATTTGTCACATGTCATCGAAACATACAGTGAAATGTATTGTTTCAGTCAACACCAAGACAATCCAAGACTGTGGTGGGGGAAGTTCGCAAGTGTCACCGCATTTGCATTTCCAGCACCAAAATAACTTGCTCAAAGCATACTAACTGTAACCAGTACGTCTTTTCGGATTGGGGGAGGAAACTGGGGCACCCAGAAGAAGCCCGCTCAGTCATTGGAAGAAAGTGGAAGCTCCTTACAGTCAGCAGTGGGAAGTGGGAATTGAACCCTGAATGTATAGCTGGTGCTGCACAGTGCTACACTAACTGCTGCATTACCATGTCACCCCACGGTGACCTCTTGACTTGACAATCTACCTTGCTATGACCTTGAACCTTGTGGTCTGCCTGTTCTGCACAAGTTCTGTTACATGCAACATTTCATTCTGCATTTCATTGTTTTCCCACAACAAAGTTTTACTGTACCTCAGCATGTATATGGGTGGAGTCCAGCACAGGTAAAGATCACCCCCCCCCCACCATCTACACAGAGCGTTATCGCAGGAAAGCAGCATTCATCATCAAGAGCCCCCACTACCCAGGACATGCTCTCCACTCGCTGTTGCCAACAGGAAGAAGGTACAGGAGCCTCAGGTTGAAGAAAAGTTATTAACCCTCAACCATCTGCCTGTTGAACCAGTGGGGGACAACTTCACTCACCCCACCATGAAACTGTTCCCACAACCTATGGACTCACTTTCAATGTCTCTTCATCTCCTTTGTATTTCCATTCTTCGTCCATCCTGTTGGGTGTAGTATTTCATTAATTCTATTCTGTTTCTTGTATTTACTGTGGATGCCCAGAAGAAAATGGATCTCAAGGTTGTATATAGTGACATATATGCAGTTTGATAATAAATTTACATTGAACTTTGAATAAACCAATTCACCAAGGTGTCTAATTAAGCATGTCTTATTTGCCTATGTTTAGAACATAATCTTCTAATCTTTTCCTATCCATGTAACTTTCCAAGTGACTTCTTACTGTCATAATTATATCTGCTATGTAATGAATATTTCAGTAATATTTGAGTAATATTGTAACTATATTGTTTAATTGAGCATTCTTTGTTGTTTATATAACTAATTTTAGATAAATGTAGAAGTATGTGATGTGAATGGCATACGTCATTATGACATCACATCATACGTGCGTGCCTCACTAAGAAAAGAGAACGTAGAGAACGCTTATGCCCATCTCCATGTTTTACTTTCAAATAGCTTTACCTTTTGGAGTTACGTAATTTAAAAAGTCCATAATTAACAGAAAGTGTTAACACAGGGTCACAGAGTCATAGAGGAAGTTTTTGGCACATTGGGCTTCATAAATTGAAGTATTGAGTACAGGAGTTGCGATGTTATGTTGAAGTTCAACAAGACGTTCGTGAGGCTTAATTTGGAGACTGTGTACGGTCTTGGTCACCTACCTACAGGAAAGATGTAAAACAAGTCTGAAAGAGTACAGAGAAAATCTATTAATAAAGTATAATAGATACTTTATTGATCCCAAAGGAAATTATAGTGTCACAGTACCATTACAACTGCACAGATATAAATATTAGAAGAGAAGTAGAAAGAATAAAAAAAAGTTACCACAAACAGGAGAGGTCATCAGTTCCCTGGCTATAAGATGAGTATAGGAAAGATAGATTAGGATGTTATTCCTTGGAACATTAAGGATTGAAGGGAGATTTGACAGAAATATACAAAATTATGAGGTGTATAGATATAGTAAATACAAGCAGGCTTTTTCCACTAAAGTAGGGTGAGAGGTGAAAAGTTTAGGAGGAACATAAGTGGAAATTTCTTCATTCAGAGAGTGTTGACAGTGTGGAGTGAGCTGCCAGTGCAAGTGGTTCATGCAAGTTTGATTTCAATGTTTAAGAGAAGTTTGAATAAGTACATGAATAGTAGGGTTATGGAGGTCTATGGTCCGGGAGTAGGCAGTTCCGCATGGACTAGAACGCTGAAGGGTATGCTTCTGTGCTGTATTCTTCTATGACTCTAATATCTACCTCCATATGATCCTCCGACAGGATGCTCCACTCACTCACTACCCTCTGTGTGAAAAATTTGCCCCTCAAGTTATTTTTAATCTCTCCTCTGCCATTTTTGACATCCCCTACTCTGTGAAAGATTCAATATCTGTATTCAAAATATCTATGCCTCTCATGATATTATACTTTTTTCTAACTCTTTTTAGAAAAAACTCTAATTGAAAATAAATTTTCATTCAGTTGTAAGTAATTGTTTCAATTTTTAATTTAATGTTACAGTTTTTCCCCATCCCACATTAGTTCTTGGCTGAATGTTTAAACAGAGACAAAATCCAGTGTTGTCTTTTAAATGGCCACTGGGAGGTGTGAATAAACAGTCCTGTATTGCTTTCACTCTTCCTGTGATCAAGCACCAATCTCCCCATCAGCAATTTATTTATTAATTTTACATTATTGGCATTGAACTGCATACTTGCTACAAATAGCACAGAATGTGGGAGCGTCAACACAAAATGTCACCAGCTATTTTTATGTTAATATTATCATGCTGAAAATTTAAATCTCCAGTCATATTTTTCTTACTTCTTGTTTCATGAAGCCTTGATGTCTGACACTGGAGTAGAGTTTTTAATCACATAATTGGTAACAAAGCTGAGAGGAATGCTGTTTGTAATAAATTTGTTTCCTTTTCATTTTATTGACATAATTTTCAATGAAAAATTGCCCAGTTTTATTTCCTAAACACAAGAGATTCTGCAGGTGCTGAAAATCGAGAGTAGCACACACAAAATGATGAGTCCATGGGTTATGAAGGCAGCTCAGAGTTGAGGTGAATGAAGTTATCCATGCTAGTCCAGGAGCCTGAATGTTGTAGGATAATAACTATCCCTGAACCTAGTGAGGTGGAGCCAAGGAATTTAAAGTTACTGACCCTTTCCTCCTCTGATCCTCTAATGAGAACTGACTCATGAAATGATTCGATGTCACTTTAAGACTCTCTTCACCTTTTTGAGTTCATCGTTCTGCAGCACCGTCTATTTCCAGAGATTCTGCAGGTGCTGGAAGTCCAGGGTAACACACTTACAACTGAGTGACAAGTTAGCAGCGAACAGTCATATGACCACCTTGTATTCATTCCCTTTCTAACTCTTCCCCTTTGAGAGATCTTCAACTCCCTCCTCTGTGATCATCTGCCCTGATGTCTTCTTTGCTTTGATGAAAGTTCAAAGTAATTATATTATCAAAGTATGTATATGTCACCTTATGCTCCCTTGACATTCATTTTTTGCAAGCAATTACAGGAAAATAAATAAATATAGATTAGATTATGAGAACACTCAGTCCTCTTTTATTGTCATTTAGAAATGCATACATGCATTAAGAAGTGATACAAGGTTTCTCCGGAGTGATATCACAGAAAACAAGACAAACCAAAGACTAACACTGACAGAACCACATAATTACAACATATAGTTACGGCAGTGCAAAGCAATACCATAATTTGATAAAGAACAGACCACAGGCACGGTAAAAAAAAGTCTCAAAGTCCCAAGTTGATCGACTTCCAAGTCCCCAATAGCAGGCGGCAAAAGGGAGAAGCTCCCTGCCATAAACCTCTAGGCCCCGTCAACTTGCCGATACTTTTGAAGCAGCCGACCCCAGCCGACCCTGAGTCCATCCGTCCGAAAACTCTGAGCTTCCGAGCATCCTCTCCGATACAGCCTCCCGAGCGCCATCCTCTGCCGAGCGCCTTCGACCTCTCCTCGGCTGCTGAAACACGCAAAGTTGAGGATCTCTGGGCCTTCTGCTCTGGAGATTCCGGTTACCACACAGTAGCAGCGGTAGCAAAGCAGACATTTCAGAAGTTTTCCAGATGTTCTGCTGTGCTCTAACGTCTGTCTCCACCAAATCAGGATTGTGCACGGTCTCCTACTTGACAGATAACAGATATTCATCACCGAAGTGGCCGCGCGCGCTGCCATCGCGCCGCCATCTTCTCCCCTCTCCCGGGAGGATTTTTATAATAGAATTTATGAAAAGCTCTACATAAGCAAAGACTGACAAACAACAAATGTGCAAATGAATCAAGTCATGCAAATATAAATAGATAGACAGATTGATTTATCTACCTATCAAGGGTCGTGAGAATGTGAAAAGAACTGCCAGCACGCGGTGCATGTGAAATTGGTTTCAATATTTAAGAGGAGTTTGACTAAGTAATGGATGTAATGAGTATGGAGGGCAATGGCCCGGTGTAGGTCAATGGGAGCAGGCAGTTTGAATGGTTTCAGCATGGATGGGCTAAAGGACCTGTTTCTGTGTTGTACTCTGTGACTCTAGAAATGGATATAGATGGAGAGATAGATAGATAGATGGATAGAGAGATTGCAAGACAAGTAGACAGATAGATAAATAGATAAATAAATAATACTGAAAACATGATTTGTAGGGTCATTGAAAGTGAGTCCATAGTTGGTGGTATCAGTTCAGAGTTGAGGTGAGTGAAGTTAACCACGCTGTTTCAGGAGCCTGATGGTTATAGGTACTAAATGTTCCTAAACCTGATGGGGAGAAGCCAAGGAATTTAAATTTCTTGACCCTCTCCACCTCCGATCCCCTAATGAGGATTGGCGAATGGACCTCTGGTTTCTGTTTTATTAAATTGTGCTATGGCATCTTTATGAGCTGATCAAACCATAGCACTGTCTACGTCAGGTCAAAAGCTGTCTTCTATCAGCCCACTAGGAGATGACTCAAATGGGGAACTGGTCTCCCCAAATGGAAAAAACCTTAGACTGAGTGGCTCAAGCAAGAAGCTTAAATCTGACTTTTTTGAGTGTTAACTAAAACAAAATTTAAAACAAAAATATACTCAGTGGCCACTTTAGTAGGTACACCTGTAACCTGCACACTAATACAAATATCTCAACAGCCAGTCATTTCAAAGTTCATAGTAAATTTAATAGTAAAGTACATATACGTCACTGTATACAACCTTGAGATTCATATCCTTGCAGGCATGCACAATAAATCTATAGAATAATAACCATAACAGAATCAATGAAAGACCGCATCAAATTGGATGTTCAACTGGTGTGCAAAAGACAACAAATTGTGCAAATACAAAAAGAAATAAATAATAAGAAGAACAAAATAAATATGTAATAAATATAGGGAACATGAGATGAGGCAGCAACTCTATGCATAAAAGCATGAGGACATAGTCAAGAGGTTCAGTTGTTGTGTAGAACAAATGTCAGAATGGGGAAGAAATACGATCTAAGTGACTTTGACCATGGAATGATTATTACATGTAACAATGAAGACACCTCTTCATTCTTGGCCTTTGTCACTCAAGTGACGTTTTAGTATCTATTTGAAGCATTCTGTCACTATTAGATTGAGTTGCAGAACCCCCACTGTGTGAGCCCAGTTACCGCAATAGTCACAGACAGAGAGAAATAAACAACAGGAGAACTAGGTCCAGAGGACACAGCTCCGAAATAGAGCAATATTCAAAGCCTCATTTGTTATCAAAGCATGTATCAATATATAAATTTTAAATTTGTCTTCTCCAGATAGCCATGAAACAAAGAAAGAACAGGAAAGTCATTTAGAGAGAAACATCAAACCCACCCCCTGAATAAAAAAGGGTGACATCCCGATCATTAATCCCCAACACCACAACCCCCACACAAAACAGAACATGAACATCAACCCTCCAAGAACCAACCCCTTCCCCACACAAAAAACTAGCAGAACACCAACCCCCCTCCCAAACACCCTCCCCTCACACAACTAAATGGAAAAGGAATGAGTGATAAAAATACAGAATATAAAAACTATAAGCCTGAAAAAGTCCACAGCCTATGAACACAATAGTCTAGTCCATAAACACAGAACTATTCTCTGAAATCACCAACGTTCATCGATAGAGAGGGACACCACACAAGATAGAGAGGCCTACCCGCCCACCACAGCAAGCCACACAGTGACAGGCCGCTCACAGATTCGCTCTCCAGCAGTGATCAAAAGGAAAGCAGTCAGCATTGAACTCTCACTCACCTCCCACATTCATCTCAATGTCTCAATCTTTCTCTACGCTTTAATCTGCGATCAATGGAGTCGAACATTGTCTTGAATTGAATTCACTTTATTTCTTATATCCTTCGTATACGTGGGGAATAAAAATCTTTATGTTACATCTCCATCTGAACGTGCAATGTGCAAATTATAGTAATTTGTAATAAATAGTATGTACAACAGGACAGTCAATATAGCGTAGAAATACAATTGTGTCTGCGTGAGTTAATCAGTCTGATGGCTTAGTGGAAGAAGCTGTCCCGGAGCCTGTTGGTTCTGGCTTTTATGCTGTGGTACCATTTCCAGGATGGTAGCAGCTGGAACAGTCTGTGGTTGGGGTGGCTTGGGTCCCCAATGATCCTACGGGTCCTTTTTAACACAACAGTCACTGTAAATGTCCTGAATCGTGGGAAGTTCACATCCACAGATATGCTGGGCTGTCCACACCACTCTCTGCAGAGTCCTGAGATTAAGGGAAGTACAGTTCCCATACCAGGCAGTGATGCAGCCAGTCAGGATGCTCTCAATTGTGCCCCTGTGGAAAGTCCTTAGGATCTGGGGACTCATGCCGAACTCCTTCAATCGTCTGAGGTGAAAGAGATCCTTGGTGATGAGTAGAGCGAGGAACTTAAAGCTGTTCACCTTCTCATCCCCGGATCCATTGATGTCAATAGGGGTGAGCCTGTCTCCATTCCTCCTGCAGTCCACAACCAGCTCCTTCGTTTTTGTGACATTGAGGGAGAGGTTGTTTTCTTGACACCACTGTGTCAGGGTGATGACTTCTTCTCTGTAGGCTGCCTCATTATTATTTGAGATAAAGCCAATCGATGTAGTGTCGTCAGCAAATTTAATTAGCAGATTGGAGCTGTGGGTGGCAACACAGTCATGGTTATACAGAGAGTAAAGGAGGGGGCTTAGGACACAGCCCTGAGGGGCACCTGTGTTGAGGGTCAGAGGGGCAGAAGTGAGGGAGACCACTCTTACCATCTGCCAGTGATCTGACAGGAAGTCCAGGATCTAGCTGCACAAAGCAGGGTGAAGCCAAGGTCTCTGAGCTTCTTGTCAAGCCTGGAGGGAATTATGGTGTTGAATGCTGAACTGTAGTCCAAGGACAGCATTCTCATGAAAGCATCCCTCTACTCCAGGTGTGTAAGGATGATGTGTAGAGCTGTGGCTATTGTGTCATCTGTCGATTGGTTGTGTTGGTAGGTGAATTGTAGGGGGGGGGGCGTCAGTGTGGGTGATAGCATGCAGCAGATGTAGCCTTTGACCAGCCTCTCAAAACATTTGCTTATAATTGAGGTGAGTGTGACAGGATGCCAGTCGTTCAGACATGTTACTTTGGTCTTCTTAGGTACAGGGACAATGGTGGATGTTTTGAAGCAGGAGGCCACTCTACACTGGGAGAGAGAGAGATTAAAAATGCTTGCAAACATACTAGCCAGTTGTGTCGCGCACATCCTGAGTACCTGCCCTGGGATACCAAATGGTCCAGCAGCCTTGTGGCTGTCCACTCGTTGGAAAGATCTGTGTACTTCAGCCTCAGAGATAACCAAAGCGCAGGTCGCATCAGTGGTTCTCCTTGGGGGCTCAGCGTTGGTGACATTGAAATGAGCATAAAAAAGATTTAGCTCATCTGGAGAGAGGCAACAATGTTGGCTACACCACTGTGTTTAGCTTTGAAGTCTGCGATGGTGTGCAGACCTTGCCATAGGCTGAATGTGTTGTTGGTGGAGAGATGTGCCCAGATCTTACCCCTGTCTTGTCATTTTGCTGCCTTGGTGACTTTGGTAGATTGTAGCTGCATTTCTTGAGTTCCTGTTTGATTACAGGCAGCCAAAGCTCTGTCTCGCACGGTGAGTGCCACACACACGGAACTGTTGATCCAGGGTTTTGTCTCGCGCCCTGTCTCAAAACTTTTTTGCATCAGGGCTGTCCAAGTATGCACTCACTTCCTGGAATTGCTCGATCGCTCAAGCGATCTCCAAACTGTAAATGGCAGGCTCTAACAGTTCCAGAAACACATTTAAGGTGAAAAAACAGACGTAAAAGAAGTAAAAAAGATATTTTCGGGAGCTAACTGGAAGATGTCAACCGAGGGAGCGATGTATGCTGGTGCTATCATGACCAGAAGACCACTTAGACAGAGATGAGTAGGAATTTCTTTAGCCAGAGGGTAGTGAATTGGTGAAATTCTTTGCCACAGACAATTGTAGAGGCCAAGTCATTGGGTATATTTAAAGTGGGGGTTTTTAGTCAGGGTATCAAAGATTATGGAGAGAAGGCAGCAGAATGGGGATGAGAGGTATAATAAAACACTTCTGATAGAATGCCAGAGAAGACCCAATGATCCAAATAGCCTAAAACTGCTCCTATATCATATGGTCTAACTGACATCAAAGCTACTGATTTTTAGCAAAGAAATTGGCTAAGTGGCAGGCAATGTTCCCTCTATTTTATATTACAGCTGCATTGCTCTGAGCATGAAATGCCTACATGACCTGAAAACTACGCAGCATTCTAAACGCTCTTTTTTGTAAGATGCATATTACACCATCGGTGTTCTGTGGGCCAATGGTTTTTTAACAATAAGCTACTGACTTCCATTCTGGATTTATTTTCAGAATTTGTAACAATGTTGTATCTTGATATACTCACTATGTAAGTATGTTGAAACTCTAAGATGTTTCAAAGTAAAGGTTGTGGTACATTTCTTATTTAGAAAACTTATGGATTATATTCCTTAACGTATATTTAATCGCAGGGTATTTCACAAGTATATTGATAGATTTCAAAATTATATTACCATTTTAGAAAAGCAAGTCCCAGCTGCGCAGCAACAACGGCTATGTGCATGGGAGCATTTCAGTTACTGCGTAGCTGCACTCCCGCACAGAGAGGTAACAGTGCTGATAGGATGGGTACTCAGTTGTCACAATGTGCACAGGCAATGTCAGAACCCAAGTGCAGAGGAAATACAGACTCCCAGGTAGAGATGGCGACCGAAATTTATTCAGAAGAATTCCAACAGAACATTGGTGGTTCACCGAGCGATACCATGAGACGTAAGATCCTCAGAACTAGGACCCCACAATTTATGTTAATCGGTCATCACTTAAATAATACAAGTAACACAGAAACCCTGAGCTTATCAAAATAAATTTAACAAAGTTAAACAGAAAATCCCAGGTGACCGCATTACCAAGAGCGAGAAAAACACAAGGAGTTCTAAATGATTAACGACTCTCCTTAAATGACAATTAACCAATTCAGGTGCTCTGAAAACCTCAGAGCCCAATGCTTTCCTGCTCCCTGCACAGGGTTGAAGAGCCCACTACATCAACTCACTACGTAGGAGAATCAAAGAATTATTTGGACATAGTGGAAAGTCATTGAACTTACTAATTCTATGTTGGCCTCGTTGAGGCTTTTCCCCCATCTTGTCCTCATAAGCCCGTAAGCTTATGTCACTAGTTTCTGATCTAAATTATTTATCATCTCTCTTTCACCACCTTTACATTCAGTAAGTTCAAAGTCATTATTACTTCAACCAGTTTAGAATCAGAATCAGGTTCATTGTAATACTGACATACGTTATGAAATTTGTCATTGTGTGGCAGCAGTACAGTGAAAGGCAAAATAAGTGCATAAGCAGTAAGGAAGAGGAATATTGATGTAATGTTCAAGGGTTGATGAAGCATTCAGAAATCCGATGGCAGAGGAGAGGAAACTGTTCCTCAATCATTCAGTGTGGGTCTCTCAGCTCCTGTCCCTCCTCCCTGATGGTGGTAATGCGAAGAGGAAACACCCCAGATGGAGAGGTTCCACAATGGTAGATACCGCCTTCTTGACTCACCACCTTATCAAGATGTCAATAATCGTGGAAAGGACCATCACGATTGTGACGGAGCTGGCTGGTCCACGACCTTTTGATCCTGTATATTGGAGCCTCCATTCCAGATGATAATGCAACCAGTCAGAATGCTCTTCACTAGACTCTCTGGTGACATACTAAATCTCCGAAAGTGCTTTATGAGACATAGCTGCTGGTGTGCCTTCTTTGTGATTGTAACAATGTGTTGGGCCCAGGATGTTGTCACCTAGGAACACAAAGCTGTTGTCCCCTCAATGAGTGTTCTCCTGACTTCCCAAATGATGCAAAAAGCTAGGAGATAATAGACTGAAAACATATTGGATGAAGTGGGAGCAGGCAAAAGAGAAATTGTTGAGGGTAAGTTGCAGGTCTGTGATGGTGGAGGGGAAATGGTTATGTCCGCTGTCAAGTGTTGTGTGATGTGCACTCCCAGGAGTTTGAAATTGTTCATTTCCTGTGCAGGAGTTTATTAAATCTCCCCTCAAGCTCCTTTGCTCCAAGGGAGAAATACCATCAGCTTTTCCATCTTAACCTTGTTGCTAAATTCTTCCTTTTCTGGAAAATTTCTGGCAAACCCAAGTTGTAACTTTAAGGATCATGATATCCTTTCGAAGTCACACAGAGCAGTGTTTGTGGCCACACTATTGCTTTCTTTAATTTATACAGCCCAGCTCTTGATATGCTTTGATTATAATTCTCTCAATATACTGTTCCATTTTAAGACATCTTTTATTTATATCAAAATAACCATTCATAATAAAAATTAAATATAAGAATAAAACATGCAATGTATTTTATTCTTACATTAATAGACAATGTGTAGTGATGCATAGTGTAAAATTACATTGTCTAAAACCAATAGCATGGTTGCCACTCATGTGCACCCTTGGGGTGGCCATCTACTAAAATAATTTAGTGGCTTCCACACCCAATCTGGACCCTCCCTCTCCAATAGCGGAAGAACCCTATATTGTGGTCCTTCCCCACTGAACCTCTGCGGTGACTGCACTAAACTTCACTGCATCTCTTGGCACATACTCCTGCAGCCTGGAATATGCCAGTCAGCAGCATTCTTCCAAGGGCATCTCACTGGCTGGCAGACCAGCAAGATTTGGGCGGACCAAAGGGCATCTTTCATTGAGTTGATGATCTGCCAGAAGTACTTTTTGTCCGTCTCCGTCCGTGTCCCTGGGAAGAGCCTGTAGATCCGAGAATCCTTTATCCTGCAGATGTTTAAGATGAACCATGACACAGACCCTTGCATCGTTCTCCATTAAGGGAGCTAGGGCTTTACTCTTTGGAGAGAAGGAGGATTAGAGGAGACATGATAGAGGTGTACAAGATAATAAGAGGAATAGGTAGAGTGGATAGCCAGCGCTTCTTCCCCAGGGCACCACTGCTCAATACAAGAGGACATGGCTTTAAGGTAAGGGGTGGGAAGTTCAAGGGGGATATTAGAAGACGTTTTTTTACTCAGAGAGTGGTTGGTGCGTGGAATGCACTGCCTGAGTCAGTGGTGGAGGCAGATACACTAGTGAAGTTTAAGAGACTATTAGACAGGTAAATGGAGGAATTTAAGGTGGGAGCTTTAATGGGAGGCAGGGTTTGAGGGTCGGCACAACATTGTGGGCCGAAGGGCCTGTACTGTGCTGTACTATTCTATTCTATACCTTCTTCGCAAACCACAGTCCTCAAAGAACCCCAAGACATCACTTGTTTAGTCATAGTCATATTTTATTGATCCCAGGGGAAATTGGTAGTTCCCGGGGGGAATTGGTTAAACGGAGCAACTGTAAGCGGCTGTATGCACAACCGGCGCATGCGCACAACACTACCTTGTTTCACACACATACTGTCGATTAGTACTGAGCTATTAAATTTCTATTTCTCCTTGCTTCCCTTCTGCCCCAATGTGTCCTTTCACAATTCTCTGTATAACCTCCAACTGCCTGTTGTTTGCCTGTTTGTTTCCTGCTGTATCAGGTAGGTCCCAGCCTCCGCTTTTGCCAAATTGTTGAGAGAGGAGAGAGAGGAGAGTGGAGAGAGAGAGAGAGAGAGTGAGAGAGAGAAAGGGAGTGAGAGAGAGAGAAAGACAGACAGAGAAAGTGAGACAAAGAGAGAAAGAGAGAGACAGACAGACAGAGAGGAAAGTGAGTGTGAGAGAAGAGAGAAAGGAAGAGAAGGAGAAGCAGAGAGAAGAGAGGAGAGAGAGTAAGAAAGAGAGATGGTGAGGAAAGAGAGAGAGTGGAGAGAGAGGCAAAAGAGAGAGAGTAAGTTTGGGAGTTTCAGAGAAGTTGGTAGATGAATGCACTAAAAATGAAGCAAAATTAATAATATTGGATTCTGGAAAGATAGAGAGTGAAGAGAGAGAGTAAATTTAATGGATGCACATAAGGGATGAAGGAGATGGGTAGTGCATAGGGAGAAGCCTATGTTGTAAGGCTGTAGAAGATTATAGTGAGAGAGAAGGGTCTGAAAGCAGCGAAGGAGATTTTAAAAATTTCAAGTATTGCTTCTCAGGAGCCAATGTACTGTAAGTGATGAAAGTTGGTGAGTGAATAGGGTCAATGCGAATCGTTATATAGACACCAAAAATCTGACCTTATATTTATGGACAGGAGAAAAAGAGAGGCAAGAAAGAAAAATATTGGACTCTTTAATTCTTGGTGTAATAAAAACAGGGATGATGTTTCAGCAGCAGATGAGCTGGGGCAGGGATGGAATCATTCTCTGTTGGAGGCACTCGTACTACTGAAGCTGAAATCCAGGTCAAATATAACATCACGATTATGAGGAACTAATAGAAATCGCTCTATCCCCAGTGTTTAATTTGCTCTGTATAAGATTGTGCTCAACCAATGGAAATCATTATGATTTATCAAAGACTGAGATATCACATTCTGGAGATTCAAGTCATTTCTATTTTGTCGACCAGTTGGGAATATGGCACCGTGTATGCATAAGTTTAATGTTTTTATCGTGTAGGCCTCTTAGATGGGAAGAAAGGGGAGAGGAGGCAGTGCACTTTAGTAATAGGGGGGCCTGGGGATTTGCATACGCTAATCTTTGAAAGTAGTGTGTAAAAAAAATTGATGAGGTCTTTAAGCATTTGTGGGATTCTTTCTTTCTGTACAGATACATTGAGAGTAACAGCAGTGAAGTTCCATTTAACCTTATAAATGGGTAGTTACATCAGCAGGAATGTTGTGTCCTATTCTTTAACAAGGATATGAAAGCCTTTTTTGAGAATACAAAGGAAGATCACTAAAACACAGGGATCATAAGAACATAAGATATAGGAACAGAATTAGGCCATTCAGCCCATTGAGTCTGCTCTGCCATTCCATTGCAGCTGATTTACTATCCCTCTCAATCCCATTCTCCTGCCTTCTCCCTCTAACCTTTGATGCTCTGACTGATCAAGAACCAATCAACCTCCACTTTAAATCTACCCAATGACTTGACCTCCAGAGCTGCCTGTGATAATGAACTCCACAAATACATTACTGTCTGGCTAAAGAAACTCCTCCTCATCTCTGTCCTTGTATTGTAAAGTTGTGCCCTCTAGTCCTAGAACTCTCCCACTATTGGAAACATCCTTATCCAAGTGCACTTCATCTAGGCCTTTCAACATTTGAAAGGTTTCACTAAGATCCCCCTCCTCATTCTTCTAACTCCAGTGAATACAGGCTCAGAGCCCTCAAATGCTCCTCATACATTAAACCTTTCATTCCCAAGAATCTTCTCATAAAACTTCTCTGGACTCTTTCCAATTCCGGCATATCCTTTCTTAAATAAGAAGCCCAGTTTTTGGGCCTATCAAGGGCCTCTTTTAGAGAAGGGGGTACTTAGTTCTGTGGGAACACAGCATATTCTGATTTCTGTTTCCTCAGAGCAAAGGTCAGATGAAGATACAATTGAAGTGATCAAAATGATGGCAACAGACATCAAAGTTGCTGGTGAACACAGCAGGCCAGGCAGCATCTCTAGGAAGAGGTACAGTTGACGTTTCAGGCCGAGACCCTTCATCAGGACTAACCCATTATCAAAATGATATGGGTTTTAATAAATTAAGAGAAACTGTTTCCAATGGGAAAGAGCTTAATAATGGATGAATGCTGATGCAAGGTGCCTGTCAGAGATGTGGACTGCACTGCCAGAAAGGTGAGTAAAAGTCCTGTAAATGCAAAGTAACCATTAAATATGGAAAGGCAATTGAAACAAAAAGAAGAATCATGAGTTACGAGGCTAGAGAAAAGGAATTAAAGTTCAAGGTTCAAAGTAAATTTATTATCAAAGGACATATATGTCACTACACAGCACTTGGAGATCCAATTATCTTGTGGACATTCACAGCAAATACAAGAAACACAATCAAATCGGTGAAAGACCACACCCAACTGGATGGACAAACAACAAATGTGCAAAAGACAACAAACTGAGCAAATACAAAAAGAAAGAAATAAAGAAACAATAATAATAATAATAATAAATCAATAATCAATAAATATTAACAGGATGAGATGAAGACTCCTGGAAAGTGAGTCCAGAGATTGTGGGAACAGTTCAGTGATGCAGCAAGTGAAGTTGAGTGAAGTTATTCCCTCTGGTTCAAAAGCTTGATGGTTGGAGCCATAGAGTCATAGAAGAGTACAGTACAGAAACAGGCCTTTCAGCCCGTCTAGTCCACGCTGACCCATTTAACCTGCCTATTCCCATTGACCCGCACTGGAACCATAGCCCTCCATAACCCTACTATCCATGTGCCGAGCCGTACTTCTCTTAAATATTGAAATCCACGTTTGAGAGGTGATAACTGTTCCTGAATCTAGTGGTATGGGCTCTAAGGCTCCAATAATTAATTTAATTTGTATTTTCTTTTACTTAGCGATACAGCATGGAACAGGCCCTTTCAGCTCTTCGAGCGACACTGGGCCAGAAACCCCTGACAATCCCAATTTAACCTTAACCTAAACACGGGACAATTTAAAATGATCCATGAACCTACCCTGTACGTTTTTGGACTTTGGGAGGCAACCCACACGTTCCATGGGGAGGATATACAGAGACTCCTTGTAGAGGTTGCTGGGATTGAACTCTTAATTTCAATGCCCCGAGATATAATGACATTGTGCTAACTGCTATGCTACTGTGCTAATTAATATGCTATATTAACTAATATAATTAATAAGTAAATAGTAGTTATATTATAAAGTATACAGCTCAGTCCACAACAGGCAAAGCCTTCGCCACCTTTGGGCACATCTACAAGGAGTGGTGCCACAAGAAATCATCAAGGGCCTTCTACTCCAGGCCATGCTCTCTTCTCGCTACTATCATCCAGAAGGAAGTACAGGAGCCTCAGGTCCCTCACCACCAGGTTCTGGAATAGTTACGAACCTTCAGACATCAGGCTCCTGCCTAGTAGGAAAACCTCAACTCTGAACTAACTCCACAACCTGTCGACTCAGTTTCAAGGACTCGCATTCTTGTATTATTTATTACTTACTTATTTTTTATTATTATTATTATTATTTTGTATCTATAAAGTTTGTCTTTTACATATTGGTTGACTGTCAGTCTTAGTGGATAATGTTTCACTGATTCTATTGTATTTCTTTATTCTACTGTGAATGCCTACAAAAGAATAAATTTCAAAGTTTTTTTTTAATGGATTTCAGTGTATACTGTATGGTGACATAGTGTATATGTACTTTGATAATAAACATACTTCAAATTTCATTATAGAAAATAAAAAATCCTCTTTCCCTTTCTCTCATGATCCACTCTCCTCTTCTATCAGATTTCTTCTTCTCCAGCCCTTTCCCTTTTCCACCTATCACATCCCAGCTTCTTATTTTATCTCCCCTCCCTCACCCACCTGGCTTCATCTATCATCTGCCAACTTTTACTGCTTCCCCTCCCCCCACTTCCCTATTCTGGCATCTTCCCCCTTCCTTTCCAGTCCAGACGAAGGGCTTGGGCCTGAAATATTGACTGTTTATTCATTTCCATAGATGCTGAGTTCATTCAGCATTTTATGTGTGTTGCTGTGGATTTCCAGCATCTGCACTTATGATCTCTTGCATTTATGATTAGATAGCCAAACTGATTCTAATACCGATTCAGCTCCCCATAAACCTGATGGATATAACTTCAGGGTAAGTTATAGTATCCTTTATAGGACTTGCAAGACTTGCCAGTTAATATACCATTCTGAATTGCCTTCACCGAGCAGATCAGAGGTGGAACCTGAAGGGAATTGTTGAGACTATAGGAGCAATTGACGGTAGGGACAAGAAGAAGAGGACGTGAGTTTGCTCGATGGGAAGGCTAGATTCAACAGTCCAATGAACTTCCTTTCTCCTCAGGGAATATGAAAATTAGTATAATTTTGCTGCCCTCAGTATGTGTGTATACACAGCTATGCAGTGAGCCAGATAACTTCTCAAAAATCACCGAGATGAAAGGCTTCTTCAGGATTTTTAATGAGATCTCTTTACTGTGAACTGTAGAGAATTATGTAAAATATGTACTAAATTCAATATCGTATCTCTGTGTGTCTGAATGCACTAATACTGCTGATTATTCTCTCATCCAAGGTAGTGCACACATATGCAACTTCTCCATAACTATGCTGTGTAAACCAGAGTGAACTTATGGCACAATGATAAACATAATATTTCCTTCAAAATATATCTGCTAAATGTTTACCAATATTACCAGAACTTAAGACTCACAGAGATTGCTGTTTTAGGGGCAAATGAGGAGAGATGGAGATGGATGTTTTCCCATTGTGTGCCCCAAATCGAACCAAAATTAACCCACCCAGGAAATGAGATAAAAAACAGAAGTGATGTTCATATAAAATTAACAGCACCTCCGGAGCCAAAACAATTACTGTATTCCTTTGTAAATAAGTTTGTAGAAAGAGCTGCCAATGGAAGTAATGAATGTGGGTTTCACTGTAACATTTCAGAAAAGTTTGGATAGGTGTATGATTGGGAGAATTATGGTGGTTCAGTCCAGGTGCTGGTTGATGGGACCAGGAGGTGTATGGTTCAGTTCAGGTACTGATTGATGGGACCATAAGTTCTATAGTACTGGTGCTGGTTGATGAGACCAGGAAGTCTGTGGTCCAGGTGCTGGTCAATGGGACCAGGAGGTAATGGTTCAAATGCTGGTTGATGGGACCAGGAGGTCTATGGTCCAGTCCAGGTGCTGCTTGATGAGACCAGGAAGTCTATGGTCCAGGTGCTGGTCAACTGCACCAGGAGGTCTATGGTCCAGGTGCTGGTCAATGGGACCAGGAGGTTCATGGTTCAGGTGCTGGTTGATGGGACCAGGAAGTATATGGTCCATTCCAGGTGTAGGTCAATGGGACAAGACATGAACTGGATCAGCTTTAGGGCACGTTTCCATGCTATAGTACTCTATGACTCAACTATATGTAAACTATATTATCCTGTAAACTTAAGCCGAGTGTGCTTCAGCACTTTGTACATTGAAAGCATTAAACCAGTAAAAAGCTGCAGAGACAGTTGTAATCGCGAGAGACAAGAAATCAGAGCAATTATCACGACACTCTCAATGCTTGGCACTAGATGTGTTACATAAGTTATGAATGATTGATTGTCTAAACGACACTAACTATGGTTAAGACTTGATTTCAGTGTTAAGTCAGCAGTACGTGTTATTTAATGAAAAAAAAATCACTCAGAATTCCTATCTCCATGTAATACTTGCAATGTGTCAAATTCCCACTCCATATACTGGATATATAACATACTAACTTTCTGCAAATAGATAGACCCGACATAAGCTTCTTCCTTATTTATCTTATTTATGGAATAGGCTCTTCTAGCCCTTCAATCTGCACGGCCCAGCAACACCCAATTAACACTATCCGAATCATGGGACAATTTACATTGACCAATTAACCCTGTAACCAGTACATCTTTGGACTGTACTTAGGAAGAAATCAGAGCACCTGAAAAAAAAAACACACACACTCCACAGGGAGAACCCATAGACTCCTTACGGATGATGTTAGAATTGAACTCCAAACTCTGACGACCTGAGCTAGGACCAGAGGGCACAGGCTCAGAATAGAGGGACATCCATTTAGAACAGAGCTGAGCAGGAATTTCTATAGCCTGAGAATGGTGAGTCTGTGGAATTAGTTTCCCCAGTGTCTGTGGAGGCCAAGTCATTGGGTATATTTAAAGCAAAGATTGATAGTTCTTGATTAGTGAGGACATGAATGGTTATGGGAAGAAGGTAGAAGACTGGGACTGAGAGGGAAACGGATGATCTTATAGTAATAGCATCACACCAGCCACTACCTCGTCAAGGTTCCACTGACTATTAATACAAGTGACGCATTTCACTGCGCTTTTTTATACACAAATGATAAATCTGAGTCTAAATCAAAAGCATTATGACTATGCCAAACCGTTGATGCAATTACTGCGGTAGAGATCACATTCAGAGATCCTGAGGTGTAATAGCATCTTCTTCTGCAGCTAATCTGATACAGTCCTGTGGCATTGAGGACAATTTGCTTTCTCTCTGATCTTATGTGGTCAGAGGAGGCTGATGTGGCCGCTGAGTGAACACGTGTTCCTTCCACAGATGTGCCCTGAGGTGTTCAATGGGGAGGTTTGCGAGGTAGCGTGCTTCTTCTCTCAGTCAAGTTCAAAGCCGCTTCTCCACTCACGAGCGGTCATGACTCAGAGATTTAGGGGTGGCACTGTAGGGTAGTGGTTAGCACAACGCTTTACAGTACAGGCAACCCAGGTTCAATTCCTGCCACTGCTTATGAGGAGCTTGTACATTATCCCTAGGACTGTGTCGGTTTCCTCTGGGTGCTCCGGTTTCTTCACACAGTCCAAAGACCCACCCATTGGTAGGTGAATTGTTCTTGTAAATTGTACCATGATTAGGCTAGGATTAAATTGGGGGATTGCTAGGCCTCAGAAGGGCCTACTCTATGCTATATCTCAATAAATAAATAAATTCAGTGAGGATATTGCATTTCTTCGAGAAAGCTTAGAGATTCTGCAGATGTAGGTGAGGGTGAAGGAGTACAGGCTGGCAGGTGATAGGTCAGACTAGCTAATGGGGGAGGTGGATGAGTAGGGGAGGAGTGATGAATTGAGAGGCTGGGAGGTGATAGGTGGAAGAGATAAAGGGCTGAAGAAGAAGGAATCTGACAGGAGAGGAGAGTGATCCATGGGAGAAAGGGAAGGATGAGGGGCACCAGAGGGAGGTGAGGGGCAGGAAAGGAAAAAAGAAGAGGCAAGCTGGGAACTGGAATGGGGAATGGAGTGAATAATAGAGGGGGGAAAATTACCAGGAGTTAGAGAAATCAATGCTAATGCCTTCAAGCAGAAGGCTATCCTGACGGAATGTAGATGTGAAATTTTCCATTGGGCCATAATGTATAGGAGCAGAATTAGACCATTTGGCCCATTGAGGCTGCTCCTAGATTTCATTATGGCTGATCCATTTCCCCTTCAGCCCCAGTCTCCTGCCTTCTCCTCATATCCCTTCATGCCCTGACTAATCAAGAATCTATCAACCTCTGCCTTGAATATTCCCAATTTTCCTCTGCAAAACCTCCAAGTAGAACATGCAGTAGAATTCAGGCAGGGGAGTCCAATACCACCATTTTACCCAGCCAGGAGGTCATCTTTCCTGGACCTCAGGATTAACCCCTTTCTATCTCTCCTACTGCACACAAATAACACCAGGACAAACTGCATTGTTTTCTGATGATGGAGGGCATAATGGAGGCACCTTAAACCAGAGGGTAGCATCTACTATCAAGGATGCCCACTATCCAGGTCATGCTCTCTTCTCACTACTACCATTGGGCAGAAGGTACAGGAGCCTCAAGACCCACAACACCATGTTCAGGATCAGTTTGATTGTGGAGTAGGTTAAAAAGTCAGCACTTTTTGTGGGTGGAAAGATCCAAACCATCCTGTGCTGTTCTATATTCTAAAATACTGTGCAAACGTCTTGGGCACATCTATTGTATATAGCTAGTGTGCCCAAGATGTTTGCACAGTACTGTAGTAGTTTTATGTATTGCACTGTACTGTTAAAGCACAAAAAAAAAACAAATTTCATGACATATGTGAGTGATGATAAACCTGTTTCTGATATGGGTCTGTATTGTGGACTGAGAGTGGGAAGGGGGCAGGGAGAGGGGAATCATGGTTGGGAAAAGGGGAAGGGAGAGGGGATGGGGCAGGAAGCACCAGAGAGACATTCTGTAATGATTAGTAAATCAATTGTTTGGAATCAAATAAATTTGCCTGGGTTTGTCTCAGGGTTGGGTGTGTCCACAACGCGCCACCTGGCACTCCTTCTCTGCCACCTGTCCCACACCCCTCCCACGGCACTCCACCCTCACTATTCCCAACATCCTTTGTTCCCACCAGATTAAAAGCTCACTCTCCACTCCACAATGACAAATAAAGTACTATGCAAAAGTCTTAGGCACCCCAGCTATATTTACTGTGCGTGCCTATGACTTTTGCATAGTAACATATGTTCTCTGTTCTATGTTCTATGAATCCTATACTATATTCTACATTGTGCCAAATGTGAATCTATGCACTAAAAAATGTGGCTTTAATTTATGAGCCTTTTAAAGATGGCGTCCTGTAATTAACTGCGTTCTGTGTTGCAACCACGTTGAAAGTTTCAGAGGCAACTTGTAAAAGCTCCAAGTAGAATGCTGCTGAGTACTTTCATTATTAAATAGCTTTGCTGTTAGCTTGAATTCTCATCTACATTCAGTGGCCACTTTCATAAAAAACTCCTGTACCTAATAAGACCGCCACTGAGTGTCTATTTCTGGTCTTCTGCTGCTGCAGCCCATCCACTTCAAGGATCATTCAGAGCTGCTCTGCTGCACACCACTGTTGTAACGCATGGTTATTTGAGTTACAGTCACCTTCCTGTCAGCTTGAAGCAATCTGACCATTCTCCTCTGACCTCTCTCATTAACAAGGTATTTTCATCTACAGAGCTGCTGCTCACTGGATGAGTTTCTTTTTCTGTTTTTGTACCATCCTCTGTAAAATCCAGAGACTACTGTGTGAGAAAATCCCAGGAGATCAGTAGTTTCTGAGATAATCAATCCACCCCATCTGGCACCAAGAATCATTCCACAGTTAAAGTCACTTAGATCACATCTCCTCCCTATTCTGAACAACAACTGAACCTTTTGACCAAGTCTGCATGCTTTTATGCATTGATTTGCTGTCACATGATTTGCTGATTAGATATTTGTATAAAAGAGCAGATGCACCTAATAAAGGAGTCACTCAATGTACATCTAGCATCTCACAGAATGAATGGTAGATATAGCAAGCCACCATCAGTATGACAATAATCACAAGGTTGCTTGTATGATGGAGTTGCATATATTACTGTCTGCTTATTCAAAGATGTATGTCTTCATGAATATGAAGGAAGGGTATAATATCGAAACAGAGACATCTCAGAAGTTATTACAACTCTAGTCAGGAAGAAAAAGCATTTTGTTTCTTAAAAAAGTTTGTTTGATTAATATGATCTGTTGATCACACGTTACTGATGTAAGTCTCCAGGACTGGTAAGACAAGATGACAGTGCACTAAAATGTACTGTGGCAGATAGGAAACCTCTACAACGGGTAGTCCAAACTGCCCTTCGCATCGCCAGCACCAGCCTACCCATCATCAGGGACATGTATACAGAAATGTACTGGAAAAGGGCCAGTAACATCATGAAGGATCCCATCCACCCTCCTCATGGACTGTTTACCCCACTCCCATCAGGGAGGAGGCAACGTAGCATCCACACCAGGAGCACCAGACTCAAAAACAGTTACTTTCCACAAGCAGTGAGGGTGATCAACATCTCCAACCCCCAAACCACCACTACTTCATTATTTTCTGTTAGTTACATTACGCACAGCCTAGTGTCACTGTATGGACATACAATCAATTTATGTACATAAACTATCTTATGCATTTATAATTATTTTGTTTATTATTATTATCATTATTATTATTATTAATGTGTATTCAATAATCTTGTCCTTTATCTTTATCTCTCAGTCCTCCAGGTTTGGGGGTTCAGCTCATTGTTAATAATCCTGACTAAAAAAACAAAGTTGTTACAGAAACAGCAATGAAGAACCCTTCCACATCGGAATGGCCAAGGACAGATGGATAGGGGACCCTCATTGCTGTCCTAAATGCCAGCAGCGTAATAGGCAGTAAGTAAGTAAGTAATTTCTTTAATCTTTCATGTTTTTTTTATGCTGCATCCAATCTGGAGTAACAATTATTTTGTTCTCTTTTACACCTTTGTACTGGAAATGACATTAAACAATCCTGAATTTTGAATCTTAAAAACGGATGGTATGTTTCAGTAACTTTTGAGCACAGACATCCTTTTAACGAATACTGTGTTTGCACTCAAATTGCTTGGTACAAATGCATCTCTTGAGAGAATGCATTCAGTCATGAATAATGCTGCATGGTAAAAGTGTGCAAATGAATGGTAGCAGTAATGAAAGCAGGTGTGAAAACAGATATATACCAGAACTCTTTTATATTTTTTTTAGATGTGCGAAAACAAGAAACTATTATAACAGATTTATTTATCTGAAAAGGTATACCCAAATGATATTTAAAAGCTAGAACTATTTGCTGTAGGATTGTAAAGTAACATTTATTGTTTTTCACAGAATTCTAAGAAGTTTGAATAAAATTGCCTGTGGTAAATGTATTCCTACATTTTACATAATATACATCCAAATAATTTGTGATATTTTTATGTATTCTAAGAAACAATTCATCAGGTAAAATTGATTTTAATGATAAAGATGAACTGATGTGAGCAATGATACTGAATTTAAAATTTAAAATACTGAATTTAAGCATCCTTTCCACATCTACTCTGTCTAGGCCTTTAAATATTCAAAAGGTTTCAATGAGGTCCCTCCTCATCCTTCTAAATTCCAGCAAGTACAGACCCAGAGACATCAAATGTTCCTCGCATGATAACCTGTTTATTCCCAAAATCATCTTTGCGAACTTCCTCTGAACCCTTTCCAATGTCAGAACATCTTTTCTTAGATGAGGAGGTCATGTAAGGTTACAGTGATTCTCTCAGACTTACACTGTGGAGCATTTTACGCTACGTTTCACTTCAGGGTAATGATTATGCAATTTTTGGCCCCAGACAGTCCTTCCAGCTGAGGCGACACTTCACCTGTGAGTCGACTGGGGTGATATACTGGTCCGGTGCTCCCGATGTGGCCTTTTATATATTAGCGAGACCCGACACAGACTGGGAGACCGCTTTGCTGAACACCTACGCTCTGTCCGCCAGAGAAAGCAGGATCTCCCAGTGGCCACACATTTTAATTCCACATCCCATTCCCATTCTGACATGTCTATCCACGGCCTCCTCTACTGTAAAAATGAAGCCACACTCAGGTTGGAGGAACAACACCTTATATTCCGTCTGGGTAGCCTCCAACCTGATGGCATGAACATCGACTTCTCTAACTTCCGCTAGGCCCCACCTCCCCCTCGTACCCCATCTGTTACTTATTTTTATGCACACATTCTTTCTCTCACTCTCCTTTTTCTCCCTCTATCCTTCTGACTATACCCCTTGCCCATCCTCTGGGTCCCCCCCCCCGTCTTTCTTCCCGGACCTCCTGTCCCATGATCCTCTCGTATCCCCTTTTGCCAATTACCTGTCCAGCTCTTGGCTCCATCCCTCCCCCTCCTGTCTTCTCCTATCATTTTGGATCTCCCCCTCCCCCTCCCACTTTCAAATCTCTTACTAGCTCTTCCTTCAGTTAGTCTTGACGAAGGGTCTCGGCCCGGAATGTCGACTGTACCTTTTCCTAGAGATGCTGCCTGGCCTGCTGCGTTCACCAGCAACTTTGATGTGTGTTGCTTGAATTTCCAGCATCCGCAGAATTCCTCTTGTATGCATTTAAAGAGATTAGCTTTATTTGTCATATACACATTGAAACATCAATATATACAGTGAAATACGTTACTTGCATCAATGACCAACACAGTCCAAGAATGTACTTGGGTCAGCACACAAGTGTCGTCCACTGAACATGCCCACACGGTAACAGGAACAATGTACAAACTCCTTGCAGAAAGCAACGGGAATTCAATCCCAGTCAGTAATCACTGATGCTGTAAAGTGATAGTGTTAACCACTACATTACCAATCTGTGCTTAAGATTACTAAAAGAAAGAGTAACCCATTTTGCTTGAATTTTGAAGACCAATTGTCTGAGGCTTTTTGCTTTTAAATATTTAAGTATTCTAATTTTTAAAAACAGTTTCTTATTTTTTTTACTGATGAAGGGCATCGGCCCAAAACATCATCTGTTTATTCACTTCCGCAGGTTCTGCCTGACTTGCTGACTTCCTCCAGCATTTTGTGTGCGTTATCTTTAATTCATATGCAGGGTCTGAGGCACATATACAATATATTGCTAGGGTGCCTAAGACTTTTGCACAGTAATGTATTTGTCAATGTGAAATGGAGAGTGAATTTGTAAATTTGGCAGTAGCAAAGGATGTTGGGAATGGCAAAAACAGAGCACTGATGGACGGGTGGTGGCCGGGTGGCAGGGGAGCGCCAGGCCCAGTGGGTGGGGGAGAGGTGGCATGGGTGCAGGCACACCCAGCCCTAAGACACCAGGCAGACTCATTTGATTCCAAACGTTTGGTTTATTGACCACAGAATGTCTCTCTGGTGCCTTCCGCTCCCTCCCGTCTCCCTACCCCTTTTTCCAACCATGATTCTCCACTCCCTGCCTCCTTCCCACTCCCAGTCCACAATAGAATCAGGTTTATCATCACCCACATATGCTATGAAATTTGTTCTGAGCAGCAGTGTGGTGCAATACATAAAATTACTACAGTACCGTGCAAAAGTCTTCGTCACTCTAGTTATATGTGTGTGCATTTATATATAATTCTAATTTGGTGCACAGATATATTTACCTTTTGGAATGTTGTTGAATTATGGGATCATTTAAAGTGTTTGAAGTGTTTTGGTGGCTTGTTCAACTGGCTAAAGCAGGCCTGTGTTCTGACTTCATCTGGCCACCGCATTCTGAGACGGCCTGATCCAGGATGCTCGCATTTGAGAAGCTGTACGTGATAAATGAAGACAGTGCACAGGCCAGCGGCAAACACAATCAACTCGCCGTTGTCTACACAATTCCAGCCAAATGTATATCCAAGATAATAAATTGGTGTCTAGACAATGACATAGCAATTTCTGACCAGGTTTGCCATTTCTAAAAGATAATACTGGAGACTAAGAAGCAATTTAAAGAACTTTCATGTCATCATAAGGCATCATTAGCATTCCGATTGTAAACTATTTCTTACATACGGATACAGTACTGTGCCAAATTCTTAGCTGCATACACATATATAGCTAGGTACATAAGATTGCGCAGTACTGTAGTAATTTTATGTATTGCATTGCACTGCTGCCACAAAAAAAACAAATTTCATGACATATGTGAGTGATGGTGAAGCTGATTCTGATCTGGGTTTCTTATTGTGGACTGAGAGTGGGAAAGGGGCAGGGAGAAGGAATCATAGCTAGGAAAAGGAGAAGGGAGAGGGGAGGGAGTAGGAAACACCAGAGAGACATTCTGTAATGATCAATAAGCCAATTGTTTGGAATCAAATGGCCTTGCCTGGTCCCTCAGGGCTGGGTGTGTCTGCAGCCTGCCAACCCCCGCCGCGACTCTCCTTCACTTCCACCTGTCCCACACATGTCCTGTGGCGCCCCACCATTGCCATTCCAAACATCCTTCAAAAGATATTTTATTTTAAATCTTAGTTCCAATAAAACACCATCATTCAGCTTCTCTCTCCACAAACGCTGCTTGATTTGCTGAATATTTCCTGACTTCTATAAAAAGATAGCTGGTTTGCAGGAACTGATGTCAGAGACACCCAATGACAAATGGACTTTGCAATAGCATTAGCCACAAAGAAAAGAACCAGAAACTAATGGATACAGCCCAGTCCACCATGGATAAAGTCCTGCCCACCATTGAGAACATGTACAAGGAATGGTGTCGCAAAAAGCAGCATCCTTCATGGACTCCTATCATCCTGGACACGCTCTCTTCTCTACGCTGCCATCAGGAAGAAGGTACAGGAGGGTCAGGACACACATCACCAGCTTCAGGAACAGTTATTACCCCTCAACCAAAGGGGATAACTTCACTCAACTTCACTTGCCTCACCATTGAAATGTTCCCACAATGTTTGGACTCACTTTCAAAGACTCTTTATCACATGTTCTCAATATTTATTTATTTTATTTGTTTGTTTGTTTATCTATATATCTGTCTATTTACTTATTTATCTACCTCTTTCTTTTTGTATTTACACAGTTTTTCTTGGCACATTAGTTGTTTGTCCATCCTGTTGAGTATGATCTTTCATTGATTCCATTGTGTTTCTTGTATTTACTGTAAATGCCCTCGAGAAAATGAATCTGCATGTGGTAACATATATGTACTTTATTAATTTACTTTGAACTTGGGACTTTAGAATCCTTCTGCTCTTCTGTGAGTTCCTCCCTTTAATCAGAGAAACAGCTCAGGGTCTCCATGGTGCATTTTTGACTGATGAAGCCGGGTATTGGGTGGGGGGGCGGGGGGGGGGGGGAGTTGCAAAGGTGTTGGAGTGGGTTATTTAGGCTCCAAAGTCTTGCGTTTTGTTTTCCAAGTAACACACAAAATGTTGAAGAATCTCAGGTCAGGCAGCTTCTATAGAAAAAGGTACAGCTGACTTCATCAGGACCAGAGAAAAAAAACGACGAGGAGTCAGAGTTAGAAGGTAGGGGAAGGGGAGGAGGAAACACGAGGTGATAGGTGAAACCAGGAGGGGGAGGGATGAAGTAAAGAGCTGGGAAGTTGATTGGTGAAAGAGATACAGGGGGAATCTGACAGGAGAGGACAGAAGTCCATGGAAGAAAGAGAAGGGGGAGGAGCACCAGAGCGAGGTGATGGGCAGGTAAGGAGACAAGGTGAGAGAAAGAAAAGGAGATGGGGAATGGTGAAGGGGGGCGATGGGGCATTGTCAGAAGTTTGAGAAATCGATGTTCATGCCATCAGGTTGGAGACTACCCAAATGGAATATAAGGTGTTTCTCCTCCAACCTGAGTGTGACTTCATCATGACAGTAGAGGAGGCCATGGACTGACATGTCAGAATGGGAATGGGAAGTGGAATTAAAATTGGTGGCCACTGGGAGATCCCACTTTTTCTTGCAGACGAAGTGTAGGTGCTTGGCCAAGTGGTCTCCTAATCTACTTCATGTCTCACCAATATACAGGAGGCCACACTGGAGCACAGGATACAGTAGGTGACCCCAACAGACTCACAGGTGAATTGTTGCCTCACATGGAAGGACTGTTTGGGGCCCTGAATGGTAGTGAGGGAGGAGGTACAGGAGCAGGTGTAGCACTTGTTCACTTGCTAGAATAAGTGCCAGGACAGAGGTCTGTTGGAAGGGATGAATGGACAAGGGAGTCACATAGGCAGCGATCCCTGTGGAAATCAGAAAGTTGGGGGAGGGAAAGATGTGCTTGGTGGTGGGATCCCGTTGGAGATGACGGAAGTTATGGAAAATTATGTGCTGGCACGGAGGAGAGGACAAGAGGAACCTTACCCCTGGTGGGGTGGTGGGATGATGGGGTGATGGCAGATGTGTGTGAAATGGAAAAGATGTGACTGAGGGCAGTATTGATGGTGGAGGAAGGGAAGTCCCTTTCTTTGAAGGAGGACAACATCACCTTACTTCTGGAATGAAAAGCTTCATCCTGAGAGCATATGTGATAGAGACAGAAGAAATGAGAGAAGAGGATGACATTTTTACAGGTAACAGGGTGGGAATAGTCCAGTTAGCTGTGAGAGTCAGTGGGTTTATAATAGACAGCAGCAGTTAGGTTGTCTCCAGAGATAGAGACTGAGAGATCAAGAAAGGGGACGGAGGTGTCGGAAATGGACCAGGTAAATTTGAGGGCAGGTGGAAGTTGGAGACAAAGTTGATGAAGTCGCTGCAGGAAGCAACACCAATGCAGTCGTTGATGTTGTCGTCCACGCCTACACTGGTATCGCTCCCCAACTTTTCCTACAGGTGTAGCCATGGGCACTTGCATGGGTCCCAGCTATGCCTGCCTTTTGCCAGAATCATGGAACAGTCTATGTTCCAAGCCTACACTGGTATCGCTCCCCAACTTTTCCTACACTACATCGACAGTTTCACCTATCACCTTGCATTTCTTCCTCCCCTCCCCCCACCTTATTATTCTGACTCCACATCTTTTTTTTTCTCCAGTCCCGATGAAGGGTCTCAGCCCAAAACATCAACTATACTCTTCTCCATAGATGCTGCCTGGCCTGCTGAGTTCCTCCAGCATTTTGTGTGTGTTGCTTGAATTTCCAACATCTGCAGATGTTCTCTCTATTTTGTTTTGCATGTTTTGCTTTGACAGTATACCCTTCTGAAGAGGCAGCTAATGCTTTAGCAGATTGATATTCAGCTACACAGTAATGCAGAATGCACAAATGCAGGCTTTTAATTCTACTTCCCTTCTGTTGTTTCTTGTGGTCGTTGAAGAGTGGAGCTCTAGGCTGCTGACTCATTGTTATTGTCCTGGTCATGGCCAACAGCATACCGTGGACAGCTTGAGGATTATGGCCATGGATGTACACATTATATAGGAAGAACTGACTCATAACTTTAGATGTCTGTTGTGGTGGAAAATAACATAAAGTCACTCAAAACCACTACAATGGTGCCACTGCCTTTTGGTCAGTGATTTGTTATTGCAGGAAGTATAATTAGTTCTCTGTCTCACTGGCTGAGTGTACTCGGCCTTTTCTCCTTGGAGCGACGGAGGATGAGAGGCGACCTGATAGAGGTATATAAGATGATGAGAGGCATTGATCGTGTGGATAGCCAGAGGCTTCTTTCCCAGGGCTGAAATGGCTAACACAAGGGGGCATAGTTTTAAGGGGCTTGGAAATAGGTACTGAGGGGATGTTAGGGGTAAGTTTTTCACAGAGAGTGGTGGGTGTGTGGAATGCACTGCCGGTGGTGGCAGTGGAAGTGGATACAATAGGGTCCTTTAAGATCCTCTTAGATAGGTACATGGAGCTTAGAAAACGAGAGAGCCACGTGCTAGGGAAATTCTAGGCAGTCTCTAGAGTAGGCTACGTTTGGCACAACATTGTGGGCCAAATGTCCTGTAATGTGCTGTAAATTTCTATGTTCTATTTTCTATGTTCCCTCTCTCTTCTCTCTCTCGCACTCTATCTCTCTGTCCCTCTCACTCCATATTTCTTTGTCCTGTATGTCGCTCTCACTCTGTTCTTGCCTGTTGAATGTCTGTGTGTCTGTCACTGTTTCTATCCTGAGCTGACTCTCTCTTTCTCGGTATCCCTTTGTCTCTCTTTCTCTCTCTCTACCTCAATCCGTACCTCTCTTTCGTTCTCTCTCTCGCTCTCTCTCTCTGTTTCTGTCATCTCTCTCTCATTCTCTCTGTGTCCCTGTCAGTCTGTCTCTCTTTGTCTATCTCACCCTGTGTCGCTCTCTCTTTCTCTGTCCCTGTCTATCTGAATCTCTGTTCCTCTCACACTCTGTATCTCTGTCTGCCTCTCTCTGTTCTTGTCTATCCATCTGTCTCAACCTGTCTGTCCGATTCTCTGTCTCTGTCTGTCTTAATCTGTCTCTATCTCAGTCTCTCTCTGTCCACCTGTCTATATCTGTCAGAATCTGTCTGTCTGTCCTTCTGTCTCTCTCACTCTGTATCTCTGTCTGACTGTCTTGTTCTCTGTCTGTCTGTCTGTCTGTTGATCTCTTTCTCTCTCTCTTTCTTTCTCGGATTAAAGGAAGGTTATCCAATAAGTGATGCCTCTTGATACCCATCTCACCTCTCGTATTGCTTCTGACATTTTTCTTTAGTACAATTGTAGAAAACTGTAAGCAGGCACTGGAATTCTCTCTCTAGCAGTCATGTGTCAATCCTTGACAATTTCTACACTAAATATTGCCTTTATTTTGAACAACAAAGGGTTAAAGTACTGTTTCTCTATCTATTACTTGAAACCTACAGGTACAGGAACCTGAAGACACATACTCAATGTTTTCGGAACATTTTCTTTCCCTCTGCCATCAGATTTCTGAATGGACATTGAACCCATGCAGGCTACCTCAGTACTTTTGCTCTTGTTTTGCACTATATATTCAATTTATTTTTTATATCTTATTGTAATTGATGGTGTTTTTATGCACTGTACTGTTGCCACAAACAACAAATTTCATTACATATTCCAGTGATATTAAACCTCATTCTGATGTCCATTTGCTAATACCACAAAAGAACAATTCTGGATGTAGTTTCAATGGTGTTTATTTTATTTCATTCAATTTAATGAATTAATCATTTGTTTGTTTGTTTATTTAGAGATATAGCAGAAAATAGGTTCTTCCAGTCCTTTGAGCCACACTGTCCAGCAATCCCCGGCAATCCCAATTTAACCCTAGCCTAATCCCAGGACAATTTACAATAGCCAATTAACCTACTAGTCAATATGCATTTGGATTGTGAGAGAAAGGTGGAGCACTTGAAGATAACCCACTCATTCCATGGGGAGGACGTACAATCTCCTAACAGAGGATGCCAGGATTGAAATCCAAACTCAGCCAGCCCGAGCTGTAATAGTACCATATACGCTCAAGTTTGTGTTTAAAAGTCTAAAGCTGACATCAGCATAAGGCAGGTGAGACCTATCATCTGTAAACCAAAGGCTCCCAACCATCCTCATGCCATGGACCAATACCGTTAAGCAAGGGGTCCATTGGCTCCAGGTTGGGAAGCCCTGCTCTAATATGGCGGGAGGAGAAGATGGCGGCGCGACGCAGTGCGCACGGCCTCTCCGGTGAAATGATATCGAATTTGTTAAATAGGTGCTGTGCACAATTCTGATTTGATGAAGACAGATGTGACAAGCACGGTTCGCTGCCGCTGCTACTGTGCGATTGAGAATCTCCAGAGCAAAGGCCCCAAATCCTCGGCTTTTCCTGTTGCTGGTGGCTGGGGCTGGGGTCGAAGCGCTCGGCAGAGATGGTGCTCGGTGCTCGGCGTCAGAGGGCTGGTCGGAGGCTCGAAGTTTTTGGACGACTCAGAGTCGGACTGTGGCTGGGTGCTTCCAGGATGCTGCATCGGCAAGTTTGCAGTGCTGGAAGCTCATGGCAGGAAGAGAGTTTTCTTCCTTCTCCCATCTGCGTGAGATGATGGGACTTTCGAGAGACTTTGAACTTTTTTACCATGCCCATGGTCTGTTCTTCATCAAGTTACAGTATTGTTTGCACTGTTGTAACTATATGTTATAATTATGTGGTTTTTGTCAGTTTTTCAGTCTTGGTCTGTCTTGTGTTTCTGTGATATCACACCGGAGGAACATTGTATCACACATTGTATCATTTCTTAATGCATGCATTACTAAATGACAATAAAAGAGGATTGCGTGCCCTCATAATCTAAAAAAAGCCATCCAGTTACCAGGCAACTGCAGGTACCAGTATGAAAAACACTGGAGCTGACTTTGTCAGGGGGTTTCCATGAGACATCTCTTTAAGGAGTTGAAACTTTGCTGTTGTGAGATAGGGATCAGATTCATTCAGAGTGTCATGGCTATTGATTTTCAATACTTCCCAAGAAAATACGGATGTAATTCTTTGGATTGGCAAGATAATGAGAGCCCAAACAGATAACGGCGGCACAGGGCAGAGTGATGCAGATGTAGTGATTTACTAATAGATTCAGACGGACGGTGAAGGAAATGCAGCAATCACAGCAATGACAGTGAGAGAGAGAGAGAGAGAGAGAGAGAGAGAGAGACAGACGCTCTCTTGCCAGTTCCTTAGGACATTTAGAATCTCAGCCAGATAGCTGGATTTTAATCTGTGCTGCACAGTGTTGGTTTCGATGCAGTCTACCCTGAGGCTGTTGCTTACACTAAGACAGAAATGCCAGATCTATTGAAGGATTATAGCCCTCAGAACATTATCATCTATGATGAAATGGGGCTTATTATGGATCGCTGTTGATAGCAGCTTAGTGCTCAAGAAAAAAATCTTTACCAGGCAGGAATGATAGCCTGTCAACCATGTTACATGCTAACATTAATGGGATAGAAAATGTGAAAACTTAGAAGTAAATTATGCTACCAACTGTTTACCACTTATAATGGCACAATACAATTTCACCATGTCTTATATAAACTCAATGGCAATTGGATGTTGTTAACGGCTAAAGATAAAGATCACCCTCACCTTCTCATCATTTTTGAGAAATAAAATGGCACGTTTCTGCTAAAAGTCAATTTACAGCAGCTTTAATCCAGACGAACATCAATTTGTTTTTAATTCGGTTTAAAACCACAGGGCACTTCATTAGCTCACTAACAAACTAAAATAGACCCTCAGTGGCATAACGAGATACCAGGATAGCTTGGTCAATGAGATAATTTTAAGACTATATGATATAGGAGCAGAATTTGGCCATTTGGCCCATCATGTCTGCTCCTTATTCCATCATGGCTGATTTATTATCCCTCTCAACTCCATTTTTCTGCCTTTTCCCCATAACCTTTGATGCTCTTTCTAATTGAGAATTAAGTTGCAACATTCAGATGGGCAGTGGGGAGAGACTTATAAAAGAATTCCAGAACATTTATGAATGCAATGTTCCTTGTTTCCAGAGAAAAGACCAAAACCAGCAGCCAGGTGAAGCAATTTGTTTTGACGGAAGACACTCTAATTTCTCTCTCACTCCAATATTGGTAGCCTATTCGTAATGGTTAATATTAATAATTTACAAGAATGTTGCAGAAACTTGGGAACCTGAGTTATGAGGAAGGGTTGAACAGGTTCGGACTTCATTCCCTGGAACACTGAATCATGAGGGGAGATTTGAAAGGGGTGTACACAATGATGAGGGGTATAGATAAGGTAAATGCAATCTGCTTTTTCCACTGAGGTTGGATGAGATAAAACTAGATGTCAAAGGTTAAGGATGAAAGGTGAAGTATTTTTGGGGAAGCTGAGAGGGAACCTCTTCAATCAGAGGGTGGTGTAAGTGTTGAACAAGCTGATGGATGTGGGCTGGATTGCAACATTTAGAGAAGTTTGGATAAGTACATGTATAGGACGGGTATGGAGGGCTATTGTCTGGGTGCAGGTGAATGGGACTAGACAGAATAATAGTTCAGCATGGACTCGATGGTTTCAGTGCTCTATGACTCTATGATAAATTTAGCAATAATGAAATGTTGAAGCACTTCAGCTTGAAAGAAATTGGAATGAGGTTTTAGCCTGGTTTGGTCATCTAATCACGACTCAAAGTTTTCTGCTCTCTGTTATCTATTGTGAGTCACACAGCTGGGATACATTAGCCTCTAATACTGCGGAGGATCAATGTTTCTCCATGCAAAATGCCATCTCCATAATTAGATTACATGGCATTATTGTCTCAAAGGAACTGAACAAATGCAACATTAATAAATAATGCACCAATATAACCATTGTGATGAGTTCTACAAGAATGCCTCAGAAAAGGCAGGTCACTGGATTTGCGTGAGCTAATATACTGTTAGTCAATATGGATGGGACGTGTCTACTTCAAACATCTCCAGAGAAAGAGTTGTTTCAAATACTATATACTTTTTGAAATAAACATGAGATGACTAAAATAAATTTTTTAAAAAACTGTTTACATTTCAGGAAGATGAGTTGTCTGAACTTAGACTGGCAAAATGATACCTCATAAATTTGGACACATTTATTAACCCCTAACCATCAAGTTCCCATTTTGCCATTAATTTTAGTTCAAAAGATGTTGCTTTTCTAAGAATTGTATATTGTACATTTTCAGATTTTATAAAACTTGGCATTTAAATGAGACTTAGCCTTGATAGTTCATTAACTTACTGATGTCAAGTTGGTGATCTTTTATCCATGAGCAAACCAGTGCTCAGTAAACTGGTAAAACACAGTGAAATGTACTGTTGAAGTGTTAATTGTGAAGGATGGTGGATACTGACAATATAATTATATTCTACATCTGTGTCAGCACATTTTTGAGATACAAGCTTCAAAGTGTAGAATGGAGCATGGGACGATAAAACTCAGAACAGGCTAGGAATATCTCTGATGTTGTGAATGAAGCTGTTTTTCTATGTTTGTAAAATGCTCGCTGGTTCAGAGATCTGATGGTATGAATATGCAGGATGAGAGACATCTTTATGTCAAGAAATTCAGTTGCTGTTCACACCAAACATCAGAATGGGAAAAGATGTCATCAAAGTGACTTTGACTGTGGAACGATTGCTGGTGCCAGGCGGGATGGTTTGAGTATCTCAGAAACTGCTGATCTTCTGGGACTTTCACACACAACGGTCTCTAGTATTTGCAGAGCATAGTACGAAAAACAAAAAAAAATCCAGAGAGCGGCAGTTCTGTTGATGAAAACACTTTGTCAGTGAGAGAGGTCAGAGGAGAAACTGCTGATAGGAAGGCGACAGCAACTCAAATAACCACGAATTACGGCAGTGGTGTGTAGAAAAGCATCTCTGAATGCCAAACATGTTGAACCTTGAAGTGGATGGGCTAAAGCAGCAGAAGACCACAAGCAAACACTCAATGAACACTCAATTAGGTACTGGAAGTAACTAATAAAGTGGCCCCTGAGTGCATTTCAGAAAGATTTTGTGCTGGACAAGAAAAATGTTAACTTCAGTTGATTATAGTTTGTCTTTGCAACACGTTCAATGATGGAACAAGAAAAGGAAGGCAATAGATTCTTGCCTTGTTTGCCTTATGAAGTAAAATCAATAGATGTGGATTTAATATTTCTTCTCCTGCAGCACACATTATCACTCTCAAACTGTTTATTGAACTGCTTCACATGTTGCCGTCTCTGGCTTCAACAAGACACCTAATACCCAAATGAAAACAGAATAAATGAAATGTCATTTATTAAAGGTATATTCAGTCCCCTGTTGATAAAAACAAGTACTTTACAGATGCTGGAAATCCAGAGCAGCACACACAAAATGCTGGAGGAACTCTGCAGGCCAGCCAGCATCTATAGAAATGCATAGTCAATGTTTCAGGTTGGAAGGAAAACACATTCTACGGGTTTCCGTGGTTATCTTGACAATACCTCTTCCTATACTGTCTGCTGTAAAACTGCTATTCCCTTTTCTCAGTTCCTTCATCTGCACCACATCTGTTGACAGGTTGAGGCTTTCCCTTCCAGGACGTCAGAGAGTTCTCATTCTTCAAAGAGCAAGATTTCCCTTCCTCCACTATTGATGCTGCCCTTACCCACATCTCCTCCATTTCTCAAACATCAGACCCCAATTTCCTGCCGCATTAAGAGTGATTGAGTGTCTCTTGTCTTTACCTACCACCATGAGCCTCCACATCCAATATTGCATCTTCTGCAACTTTCATCGTCTCCAAAGGGATCATGCATTTTCCAACAATGAACAGTATTTCATTTGCCACTCTCTGGCCTATTTTCCTAACCGGTCCTAGTCCTTCTGCAGCCTTCCTGTTTCCTCAAAACTACCTTCCCCTCCACCCTCCTTTTTAGTCTGACGCCTTCCCCTTTCCTTCCCAGGGAAGATATATGGAGTTAGGTAGAAAGCTGAAAAGCAGGAACTCCAGGGTAATAATCTCTGGATTTCTGCCTTGTGACACATGTCAGAGAGGGTAAGAATAAGATGATTTGGCAAAAGAATGTATGGCTGAGGAGTGGGTGCAGGGGGCAGGATTTTAGATTTCTGGATCATTGGGATCTATTCTGGGGAAGCTATGACCTGTACAAAAGGGGCAGGTTACACCTGAACTCAAGCAGAACCAAATCCTTGTGGGCAGGTTTGCTAGAGCTGTTGGGGAGGGTTTGAACTATTCTGTCAGGGGGATGGGAACTGGAGTGATAAGGCTGAGGATGGAGCAGTTGATACGCAAGTAAATGCAGTGAGTAGTGAGATTGTGAGGATGATTGCATCAAAATTGCAGTTAGTGGGATGAGTTGAAATGTAACATTGGTGGCAATATCGAATTGGGTGACAGATACAGGACTAAAGATATTATATTTTGTACACAGTATACAAAAAAAGGTAGATAACCATATCATGGTTAGAGATTAGCAGGTATGACGCTGTGAGCATCACAGAGTCATGGTTGAAAGAAGATCATAGTTGGGAATTAACATCCAAGGATACACATTGTATTGAAAGGACAGACATGTACAGAGAGGGGGTGGGGTAGCTCTGCTGGTAAAAAATGAAATCAAATCCTTAGAAAGACATAACATAGGGTCAGAAGATGTTGAATCCTTATGGATAGAATGAAAAACTGCAAGGGTAAAAAGATATAGATGGGAGTTGTATACAGGCTCTCAAACAGTAGCCAAGATGTGGGGTACAAATTGCAAAAGGAGAGAGAAAAGGCTGTAAAAAGGGTAATGTTACAATAGTCATGGGAAATTTCAAAATGCAGGTAGATTGGAAAAATCAGCTTGGTGCTGGATACCAAGAGAGGGAATTTGTAGAATGCCTAGGTGATAGGTTTTTAGAACAGCTTGTGGTTGAACTCACTTGGAGAAAGGCATTTCTGGATTGGGTAATGTGTCATGAACTATATTTAACTTGAGAGCTTGGAATCCTTAGGAGGGAGTGCTCATAATATGATAGAATTCACCCTGCAGTTTGAGAGGGAGAAGCTGAAGTCAGATGTATCAGTATTACAGTGACGTGAAGCAAATGTCACTCTACTCTTTAAGAAGAGATGGAGGTAAAAGAAAGGAAATTATAGGCCAGTTAGTGGTGGTGAAGATGGAGTCCATTATTAAGGATGTAGTTTCAGGGTACTTGGAGGCACATGATAAAATAGGTCAATTGGCATGGTTTCCTCTTGACTAACAAATCTTTTAGAATTCTTTGAAGAATTGGTTTTCTAAATAGGGAGAAAATTCTAAACTCAGAATGCAAAGGGACTTGGAAGACCTGGTGCAGGATTCTCTAAAGGTTAAAGGTTAACTTGCAGGTTGATTTGGAGGACTAGAATATAAAATCAAGGGTGTAATACTGAGTTTAGACCATACTTGGAGATTTTTGTGAGTGGATTTGAGCCCATTATCTTAGAAAAGATTTGCTGGCGTTGGAGAGGGTTCAGAGGAGTTTCACAAAAATGATTCAGGGAATGGAAGGGGCAATGAATGAAGAGTATTTGGAGGCCCTAGGCCTGTACTCACTGGAGTTTAGAAGTATGAGAGAGATTTCATTGAAACCTATCAAATATTGAAAAGCCTAGATAGTGTAGATGTGGAGAAGATGTTTCCTATAGTGGGGAAGTCTAGGATCAGAGAGCAGAGCTTCAGAATAAAGGGATGTCCCTGTAGAACAGCCAGAGGATGTGAATCTCTGGAATTCATTGCCACAGATGGCTGTAGAGACCAAGTCTTTGTATATATTCAAGATTCAAGATTGTTTAATGTAGTTTCCTGCACATAAATGTAAAGAGAATGAAATAAGTGTTATTCTGGATCCATTGATTGCAGACCAAAAAAACTCTAAAGATAAAGGATGCAATAATAATTAAAATAAACTCTAAAATCTATAAGAAGCTTCTATACATTTATGTATGTCACCATATACAACTTTGAGATTCATTTTCTTGTGGACAAACTCAATAAACCTATAGAATAGGAACTACAACAGGATAAATGAACAACCGCCAAATGAGGGCTTTCAACCAGAGTGTAGAAGACAACAGTGCAAATATAGAAAGAAGTAATAATAATAATAATAAATAACAAGAACATGAGATGAAGAGTCCTTGAAAGCGAGTCAAGCAACACCCACAAAAGGCTGGGGGAACCCAGCAGGCCAGGTGGCATCTATGGAAAAGAGTACAGTCGATGTTTCCAGCCGAGACCCTTCGTCAGGACTGGAGAAAAAAAATGAATGTGAACGTGAGTCCATAAGTTGTGGGAACAGGTCAATGATGGGGCGAGTAAAGTTGAGTGAAGTTATCCCCTTTGGTTCAAGAGCCAAATGTTGAGGGGTAATAACTGTTTATACCCTCAGATTCATTTTCTTGCAGCCATTTAGACAAAACAAATACAATTGGATTTTATGAACAAACTACATCATAAACAGGCAAGGACTGACAAAGAACTAATGAGCAATTAAAAATAATATTGAGAACACGCGTTCTTAAAAGTGCTTTAAAGTGCGTCTCTATCAGTTCAGACGAGCGGTGAACACCTGTTCAGAAGCCTCACGGTTATGAGATAAGAAGAGTTACTGAACCTGGAAGTGTGGGACCTGAGACTTTTGTACTTGCTTCTCGATGGTCGCAGAGAGAAGAGAGCATGGCCTGGATGGTGGGGTTCTTTGATGATGGCTGCTACTGTCTTGCACAGTACTCCATGTAGATGTACTCAGTGAAGTGGAAAGTTTAGCCTGTGATGGGCTGAATTACATCCACCATAGCCTTTTCTGTACCTGCGTATTTGTGTTTCTATGCCTTCTTTTTTAAAAGGTTAGCTTTATTTGTCACATGTAGATTGAAACATTGAAAATACAGCAAAATATATTATTTGCAGCAAATTAACAGAGTGAGGATTGTGCTGGGAGCAGCCTGCAAGTGTCACCATGTGTCTAGTGCCAATATATCAAGCCCATAACTTACTGACCCTAACCTATAGGTGTCATGGTCCGGATCGGGGTTCCTTTAAATTTAGCTTGTTTATGTTACGATCTGGACCATTGATTCCCTGTTTTCCCGTGTCCCTCGACTTTGGTGATTAGAGGCAATTAGCACACGGCTGAACCGGTAGTTTATAGTCTCCGGCTTTCGGTGCGGGAACGTTTGCAAAGTCACGGCGTGCCAATGTCATCTGGCCGAAGCAAGCCTTGTCTCTGCCCGAAGTGAGTGCCGGTAATTCGCCTTTCCTCACTGGAGCAACCCTGTCCAGTTACTTCACCAAAGAGAGCCTGCAAAGTTTCCTCATCAAGGTGGGTCCATCAGTTAACCCGCCGGAGAGAATCAAGAGCCACTGTCTACTGTTCCCAGGCCGAGTCGAGAGCTCGGCACTACCCGGAGGTTCCAAGCACCACATCCTGGCTCCGGCGGCATCCAAGTACCACGTCCACGTCCTGTCCCTGGCAGCGTTCAAGTACCATGTCAAGTCCTGGTCCTGGTGGCGTTCAAGTACCATGTCAAGTCCTGGCCCTGGCGGTTTCCCAGTTCTGAGTCAAGTCCTGGCCCTGGCGGTCTGTGATTCCTGTCCTACCCCCTTGTCTGAATCCCTTCTCTGCCCCTCTCGCCTCTAGCCCTCGTCTGCAGTCCCTGTCTGCACTTTGGCCTAGTTCTATTGCCGGAGCTAGATAGGTACTGTCTGGTGTTCTTTCGTGTTGGTCTTGTCTTGTCTTGTCCTTGCCTCCGTGGGGTAAGTTTGGCCGTCTTGCTTTTGCCCCGCAGGGGGGTCATGTTCTGTCTTGTCTTGTCCTTGCCTCCGTGGGGTAAGTCAGGCCATCTTGTCGTTGCCCCACGGAGGGTCATGAGTCCCGGCCCTATGCCCTGTACCCAAGGAGGGGTCCCGAATCTGTGCTCTGTGTATGTGTCCATGGTTCCATGTACCTGTTCTCCCAAGACCGAGGCTCAGTGTTCCCATGTTCCTCCTCTCCCCAGTCCATGTCATGCCCATGCCTGGTTCTGGGGTCCGAGCCCGAGGCAAGACCCAGGTACTGGGTCCTTGCCCAGTCTCAGGCTCGGAGTTCATACCCTAGCCTCTTCATGTCTCCTCTAGTTCTGGGAGCCGATTCCGTGTCCTAGCCTAGACCCTTGGTCCCAGCCTAGTTGTAGTCCTCAGTCCTTGTCCAGTTCGCTACTCCTGCTCCTGCCTAGCTCTCCTGATATCAAACAATAAACTAAATTTAATTAACCTCACAAGATGTGTCTTGCATTTGGGTCCACCCTTGCTCCCAATGCCCCTGCCATTGTGACAGTACGTCCTTGGACTGTGGGAAGAAAATGAAGCAGCCAGAGGAACTCACACAGTCACAGGGAGAATGACAGCTGTGGGAATCGAACTCCAATCATGATTGCTGGCACCCAAAGCTATTGCACTCTCCGCTACACTATTGTCGTTCCGCAAACTAGAATGATTTCATTATTCTAAGTAATTTCACAAAATTAACAAATTTCATGACACATGCCAGTGATAATAAACCTGATTCTGATTCTGAAATATATCAACCAGAATAATATTCATTCATTCATTATGTGCCATGTCATATAATGTCGGCAATCATGGTCTTTCCGTCACCATAATTATTCATGGCAAATTTTTCAACTGAAGTCGTTTATCATTGCCTTCTTCTGGTCTGTGTCTTTACAAGACAGGTGATCCCAGCCATTTTCAATACTCTTCAGAGATTGCCTGCCTGGTGTCAGTGGTCGCATAACCAGGACTTCTGATACGCACCAGTTGCTCATGCGGCCATCCACCACCTGCTCCCGTGGGTTCACATGACCCTGATCAGGGGACTAAGCAGGTGCTACACCTTGCCCAAGGGTGATCTGCAGGCTAGCGGAGGGAAGGAGCACCTTACACCTCCTTTGGTAGAGCTATATCTGCACCCTGCCACCCAAGGATATTATTATTAATTTGGAAAATTGTGGACATGCTGTGTTGGTGACACCTCCCAATACATTTTGGGTGTGATGTTTGCTAGTGCAAACGACACGTATCACTGTATGTTTTGATGTGGTGTACATGTGATAAGTAACTCAGAATGCAAATTTGAAGTGTTGCTTCATAGACAATTACAGTAGCATTGCAGTTAACGTGACAGTGTTACAGCTCGGAATGTTGGAGTTCGGAGTTCAATTCTAGCATCCTCTGTAAGGAGTTTGCACATCATCATCATGAGCGAGTGAGTTTCCTATAGGTGTACCAGTTTCCTCCCACAGTCCAAAGACATACCATCTTGTAGGTTAATTGGTGATTATAAATTGTCCTGTGGTAAATAATACTCTATTGTGACTATACTCTATGTGTAACTACATTGTATATATCCATACTGTACGTACTGTGTTGCACAGCTTGCCCTTAGAGGAACAATGCTTTGTTTAGCTGTATGTCAATAAACCTGACCTTGATTTCTTATCACAGGTTAATCTACTATATAAATGCACGATAAATATAAGGCTTTTCTGGTGAAGACTATCTTGCAGCTTTGTTTCAAAGTTCAAAGTTCATAGTACATTTATTATCAAAGTATGTATACTTTATGTATCCTTGAGATTCATCTCCTCAGAACAAAGAGACCCAAAAGAACCCATTAAAAAAGAAGGCGGTCAAAAACCCAATGTACAGAGAGATGAAATCAAATTGTGTGAACAATAAAAGTAAGCAAACAGCATTCAGAACTGAAATTTATGAAAAGGAGTCACAGACACGAATCCAGGCATCACTGCAGCCGATTCAGGAGCAGACCACAGACTCAGTTCAGCACAGAGCCGAGAGAACATCACAGAGCAGCGAACTGAACCAGCCCTGACATCCAGAACTTTTCAATCCTTTGTATATTTGTGCCATTTTATGAAAGCACGAAATGGAGTTATAACCTTCTCAATGGTTTCCTGACACAACAATCTCCGGAAAGGTAGCATAAAAATGAAAATAATTTAGAGGGTACTTTACACTATTTCCCTGAGTAGCTGCTGATCTTACGGCAAGTTTAATCAGGAGATCTAGAGAATCCCTGCAGAATTTACTGACACCAGATTTTAAGTGGTAGTACTTGAAGGAACAGACGTACAATAGAAAACATCCAGAACGTACAGCTGAATCTGTGTGTTAATAGTGACAATGCATCAGGAAGCTTGTTTATTTAAAAATAGATGCTTTGCTGTTGAAACTGTCAGCATGGCAATTCTCACTTTGACTTTTCATTTTGAAGCTTTCTGACTGTGTAAGGGTTTGTCAGGAGCAGAATGAAAATGCTCCAAGAATGAGAACCTGAATCCCCTTCTGAGTCTGTTAGAAACATCTGCATCCTTCTCAAGGTGAGAATTGTCACCAAAAACTAAATGGTGCCAATGAGAGGCGCACTGCTGTCACTTTGTAACTTGCCATGCCAATTTGAAGTGAATGATATGTCTCCATGTTCATTTTTATTTTTAGGATGTGACCATTGCTGGAAATACTGCACACTACATAAGGATGTTGGATCAGTTTGGTATGGCAAGAGCAGCCGAGGATACATGACATGTTTTCTTTTTTGATTTTTGAACAAATTGGGCTATAGAATGGCAATCTGACAACTCTCACGGCTTTGAGAGTCACTAGACTGAATTCAGCATCCTAATACTGTGGACTTACTTTAACACTACGATTTCCAGAGTGTGAAACCTGTCGCACAGGCTGATTCTACAAACTTTCAAGGACACTACAACTCACCTTCTTGGTATTATATATTTTTATGCACAATTACAGAATCAGAATCCGTTTTATTATTACTCGCATACAGTACTGTGCAAAAGTCTTAGGCAAATATAGTATGTATAGATAAGGTGCCTAAGATGTTTGTACAGGACTGTAGTAATTTTATGTCTTGCATCGTACTGCTGCCACAAAAAAAAACAAATTTCATGACATATGTTGGTGATAATAGAACTGATTCTGATCTGGGTCTCTATTGTGGACTGAGAGTGGGACGGGGGCAGGGAGAGGGGAAATCATGGTTGGGAAAAGGGGAAAGGAGAGGGGAGGAAGCAGGAAGCACCAGAGAGGCATTCTGCAATGATCAATAAACCAATTGTTTGGAATCAAATGACCTTGCCTGGTGTCCCTGGGCTGGCTGTGTCTGCACCTGTATTCCTTCTCTGCCACCTGTCCCTCACTCCTCCCACAGCCCTCCACCCTCACCATTCCCAACGTTCCCTGCTCCCGCCAGATTTACAGACCCACTCTCCACTCCACATTGACAAATACAGCACCACACTAAAGTCTTCGGCACCCTTGTGTCCATATATGTGTCTTCAGCCTTTTGCACAGGATGGTACAGTGTGAAATTTGTTGTTTTGTAGCAGTACAGTGCAATACATAAACATACAATAAATTACAGTAGATATGTATCAGTACTGTAACACAGTTATGACAACTACTCACACCACTAGATTTGGAATTCCGAGGTTGAGAGAGTGGAACTGCCCTGCTGAAACAGCTTTCTACTTTAAAAGCTCCTCCTGCGCTGACTTCTTTATGCATTTCACATCACCTAATGCAGAATTGCACCAATCTGACTGCAATCGTCAGATATGATGGACAACCAATCAATCAAAAGTCAGTGAATATTATTAAATTCTTCAATTATTAGTACTGAGGCCCTCTATTGGCTGGGTTGGGATCGACAAAGGGTATTGCCTCCTAGCTGTCTACATGATGCGCAAACCAGAGCAGCTTATATTATATTATTGCAGCACTATTATAATCGTATCCAGTTTTTTTAATTGCTATTTCTCCTTCTTTTGCAAATTCCCTGTTTTTTTTTTCAAAGAATTCTATTTTCTTGCAAACTTGCCAGTCTTCCTTCTTAAAATGCAGCAGGTCTCTTGCAAGGGCCCACAGGCAACAATCTGACAGGTTGTCTGGCTAATCTGTTTTAGGGCTTTTCCCCTCCCACCACAGCATAGGCAGACATCATGTTCAGGCATTTGAACGAGGGCAATCTCCATCTGATGTTCTAGCCCTAAGCATCCATTTCGCACCAGTGCCATTAGCCATTATGACCTCAAAAAAATCAGAACAACTGTTTCTTTAAGGTGCCAGAAGATTGAAATTTCAATTACCTGTATGGCATCCTAAGCAAACCCATTTATCAAGGTACATTTTACACACTGTAACTCTCCAACTTTTTGGTATTGAGTGATTGTTTGTTTACTTGTCTCCAGGCAAAATTCACACTGTGACATTTTCAGTTCAAAGATTGTACAATTAAGACAGATATTTCTTTGGTACTTATATTCTCCTTTCCAGAGGGTTTAAACATGTTACAGTCTTTTCAGATTGTAAATTCATGGATATTGCTGGTAGTCTGTTTTCTTAACATTTGATACTATAAATAAGCTCTGCTTTCAAATAATTTTTAGTTATTTTATTTAGAGATGCAGCATGGAACAGGACGGACAACCCATCTATTTAATCCTAGCCTAATCACAGACTATCACTCCAGAGTGGGACTCCTCATTCCTGCACAAGCTTTTCTTGTGTGCTACCCACCGCTTTTTGAAGGGAGTCACATTTTTTAAAAATTGTGGTACAATTTACAATGACAAATTAACCTACTAACTGGTACGTTTTTGGACTATAGCGGTGTGGAGGACTATTGTCCACATGCCAGTCGATGGGACTAGGCAGAGTAACAGTTCAGCAGGGACTAGAAAGGCCGAAGGCCTCCCTTCTGTGTTGTGGTGTTCTATGACTCTATAATTCATGATACAAGATTCAAGTTCAATTGCCACGTGCACGTCAAAGCATCCAGTGAAATGCATCATTTGCATTAACAACCAACACAGCCGAGGGTGTCCTGGGTGCAGCCCACAAGTGTCACCACATAGTCTGGCACCAATATAGCGTTCCCATGATGCTCGGCAACACAACAAGCAATGAACAACATCAGTGAAAAAAGGCCACAGCCTTCCCTCCCTCACATCCAACCCATACCCATACACAGTCCTCTGACCCCAGAACAAGTCTCCAGCCTCCAGCCTTCAGTGGACATGGACTAGGGCCTGCAGACACTGGGCATCGACCTCTCCAGCAAACTTGCAGACTGATGACAATAATTTTGGTCCCCTAATCTGAAGAAAGACATCCTTGCCATAGAGGGAGTACAAAGAAGGTTCACCAGATTGATTCCTGGGATGGCAGGACTTTCATATGATGAAAGACTGGATCAACTAGGCTTATACTCGCTGGAATTTAGAAGTTTGAGGGGGAATCCGATTGAAACGTATAAAATCCTAAAGGAATTGGACAGGCTAGATGCAGGAAGATTGTTCCTGATGTTGGGGAAGTCCAGAACGAGGGGTCACAGTTTAAGGATAAAGGGGAAGCCTTTTAGGACCGAGATTAGGAAAAACTTCTTCACACAGAGAGTGGTGAATCTGTGGAATTCTCTGCCACGGGAAACAGTCGAGGCCAGTTCATTGGCTATATTTAAGAGGGAGTTAGATATGGCCCTTCCAACTAAAGGGATCAGGGGGTATGGAGGGAAGGCAGGTACAGGGTTCTGAGTTGGATGATCAGCCATGATCATACTGAATGGCGGTGCAGGCTCAAAGGGCCAAATAGCCTACTCCTGCACCTATTTTCTATGTTTCTATAATACATGACTTTATTAAAATATGTTGTAATAACATATTATTTAGATTCTAATATATATTATGTTGCTGATTGAATCACTGATTCTATTGTGTTTCTTGTATTTACTTTGATGCCCGCAAGAAAATGAATCTTACAGTTGTATAGGGTGACGTACATGTACTTAGATCATAAATTTACTTTGAACTTTCAGTCATATGTTATTATTGACATCAAGAATAGTTTATTTTAAAGTCAATATCTTTATTACAATATTTTATAAAATTATATACTTTATTAGAAACACACATAAAGAGACATAAAATTAATAAATTACTTTTGTCAAAAGGAATGTATTATAAGGGGGTGTATGGGGTGTCAGGGAGGGGTAGCACCTCTGGTGGGGGAACATGTCACGTCCTTTTCAGGGCGGTTAGTCCACCTTTGGTCCCCACCTGGCACTCAGCTCTCACCTGTGGCTCCCTGTAGCTGTTTGCATGCGACAGCGGCCACACCCCGGGCAACAGCTTTGACAAGCTGGCTAAACCAGGTGAGGGTAGCTGACAGGTCTCAAACCCTCGGTGAGATAGGGAGTTGTCTATCCCAGCATGTGAAGACAGACTCCGGCGGACTGAACGGACGAGACCAATGGAAGATCCAACGGTCAAGAAGGCGGTCTCTGCAAGTGTCACGGAACGTGTAGAGCAGGACAAGACACAGAAGATGCCCTGGTCATCCACTGCGCCTAGTCCCATCTCCAGTCATCTAGACTCTGTCTTGCCACTGGACCCAGATGGGAATTGGGAAGAGAGAGTGAGGCTGACACTGCTCAACTCTCCCTCACTTAAATCCAAATGACGCACTAGTCTCAACACCATCATAATGGTGTCGAGGTCCTCATCGACGTCAACGATGGACAAACAACATAAGGCAGAAATAATATATGACACTACAGTATATATTAAACTTTTCCTATAATAACTTGTAAACTATATGTAAAATCTTACAAAATTTTAATACTATTTACACCAAGCATCTCATACTAATGCTTCTTAATTAACTCATAAGATCTGGTTTCATAAATAAAGAGTACAATTAGTAACAGTACTACTGCCATTTGGGAAGTAAGCTCTGTCATACCCTCTGGACAAGGCCAATCCTTTTTAATTTCTCCTTTTATCTCCACAAGTGCCTGAAAGAGTTACACATAGCATTGGCCAAGTGTTCTGAGGGTCTTTTTGTTCAAATGGCCACAAAATGCTCTTGCACAAATGCTTTTGTTAGGTACAACTTGGGAGGTATTAGCAGCCCTCCTCAAGGGCTGGATAAAGTGTAGCCACTTTAGATTGGCCTTTTGTACATGTCATATGGATTTAATAAGGTCAGATTACAGACTGTCATACCTTAGGAATTCAAGAGTCAATTGGTAATCCCATCCGAATGAAAAAGCAGCTTTGTTACAAAGTTGCCACTCAACAACTCCTCACTTGATATGTCAAACCTGCTGAAAACACACACGTTAAAAATTAAACAGTTCACAAAAAATTCATCCGCCCAGAGGCCAGAGTGGCCTTGTGGCTCATGTTGAAAATTGACAGTTGATGAAAATTGTTGGCTCTCCTTGTAGACAACTCAGTTAAAGATACAATCATCTTCTGTTTTTCTCCCTCTCTCTTTAAAATAACAAACTATTCATAATTGGGACAAATTGAACCGATTCTCATGACCACTTTGTTCTTCCAAATCAGAATCAGGTTTATTATCACTGACATACTGTATGTCACGAAATTTGTTGCTTTGTGACAGCAGTACTAGAAGTTACAATAATAAATATAAAAATTAAATAAGCAGTGCACAAAGAAAAAATGAGATAATGTTCATGGGTTCATGGTTTGTTGAGAAATATGATGATGGACGGAAAGGAGCTGTTCCAAAAACATTCAGTATGTGTCTTTGTTGAGTATATTGGGTCATGGAAAGCCTAATGCCCGTGATGGAGCCGGCTGAGTTTATGAGTCTCTGCAGCTTTTGCCGAACCTGTGCAGTGGCCTCTCCATCCCAGACAGTGATGTAATCAGTCAGAATGCTCTCCACAGTACATCTGCAGAAATTTGCTAGAGTCTTTGATGATGTACCACATCTCTCAAACTCCTAATGAAATATAGCTGTTAGCGTGGCTTCTTGGTAATAGCATCAATATGTTGGGCCAGGAGAGACCCTCAGAGATGTGACACCCAGAATGTGAAACAAACATTGTTGTGTACAGCTCCTGTAAACTTTAACTATTTATGATTTACTTGAATTGGACTTAAATAAAACATACAAGAGAATTGACATCACCTATAGGGACTTTCAGTAGAAAAACCTTTCATATTTATTTATTTGTGTATTCAATAATTCTTCAAAAAATGCACCATTTAATATTTGACCAAAATTAGAGCTGAGAAAGATCATGAGACACCAATAGATTAAAGCTATAGCCATTTCACATGAAAAAAATTTCACAACGCATGCCAGTGTGATTCTAAAGCTGATTCTGATTCTGACAAGGGTGACAATCTGCTATGAGGAAATGATCGTGCCAAATACAGTCGATTCTGCTTAATTTGGTCATCGGTTAATCGGACAGCCATTTAGTTGGGACAGCTCTGAAAGAACAAAACCTAATTGAACAAACAGCTGGGATTCCTTTCCTTTATTTGGGACACTTTCCCACTTAATTGAGACAGGAGACTGCTGCTGAACAGTTTTTAACCAGCGTCAGATGTGTCCACCTTTGTGGACGTTGGACACTACACCGTGCTTAGAATGAACAGCTTTTAAATAGTGCCAGTTGTGTGTGGGCAAAAAGCAGTGATTTATGTCACCGGTATTTCAACAAATTTCACCGCATGTTGGTGATGATAAACCTGATTCTGATTTCTGATTCAGAATATATTCTCACAAGCAATATTGAACACATCCAACACACACAAAATGCTGGAGGATCTCGGCAGGTCAGGCAGCATCTACGGAAATGAATAAATCGTCAGTGTTTCAAGCCAAAACCCTTCATCAGGACAGTTGGACGCATTACAGCTTAGTTGATTGTTGGTTTGTACTTATTGTTCAAACAATTGTGCATGCACAGTGGATTCCAGTTAACTGGGCCACCTGTTAATCGGGACAGCTGCTTATTTGGGGCAACTCTTAAAGAACAAAAACGAAAGGTCAAAATAGTTGGGATTCCCTTCATTTATTTGGAATACAATGCTACTTAACTGGGGCAGGAGATTTTTGCTGAACAGTTTCTAGCTGGCATTAGTTGTGTGCACTTGTGCGACTGTTAAACGCTACACCATACCTAGAACAAATAGTTTTTAAATAGTGTCAAGTTGCATGTGCTTGTGTTGTGTTCAAAAAACAATGATTTTTGACACCGAAAGTTGGTGAGAAATAAGCTTTAAAACAATTGAGAACTGTTTTGTTCACTGGGGTGTCAAGCATACGGGCTTAGAGATGCCGGAAATGGCCAGAAGTTCAAAGTTCAAACTGCAAAGTAAATTTTATTTTCGGAATTCAAATACAGTATGTCACTACATACAACCCAGAGATTCACTTTTCTGTGGGGATACTCAGCAAATCTACAGAATGGTATCTATAACAGGATCAATGAAAGAGTAGCTAGAGTGCAGAAGACAACAAACTGTGCAGATACAAATATAAATAATTATCAATAACTAGCGAGAACATGAAGTAACAAGACAGAGAGTCCTTAAAATGAGATCACTGGTTGTGGGAACATTTCAATGAGAGTGAATACAAAATGATTCCACTACTTCAATAAGTTTGGAAGTACAAAGAATTTGAAGGTATTGACAATCATCTTGAATGTTACAATGAAAATAAAGATTTAGAGGATGCAACTGTCTCCGCTAAATTGCATTATTTGAAGGCAGTCCATTATCTACACTAGGTGTCTGCACTGGTTTTGTTCATTTACAGTCCATCAGAATAACACAGCAGTGTTATTCCTCCATCGATAAAGATTAGGAACTAACGCACAGATTTATAGTACTGTAGTAATATTATTTAGTGTTCTAATTTGTTCGGTATTGCATTTCAATACTCTATTCTTACTCAGCTCAATGGTGGTTTGTCTTTTTATACCTTTTTAATTATTTTCATGAAATAGTTAAAAGTATAAAAATGCTAATTGAGAAAGTTGCTTAACTGGGACAAAATGTATTGGTACTGATGTGACCCAATTAACCAGAATCCACTGTATAAAGATAAGCTTTATTTGTCACATGTACATTGAAACATTGAAACATGCAATGAAGTACGTCATTCTGTGTCAATGGCCAATCCAGTCAGAGGATTGTGCTGGGGGCAGCCTGCAAGTGTCACCATGCTTCTAGCACAAACTGTGCTGCACGCTAGAAAAATACATTACCTGAATTTAGCAAAGGCAGCTAATTCTGTCCTGGAGCGGGGAAAAATTAGCAATTTCTTGTCTTGATCACTGACTAATGGCTACAAGATATGGTTTCATATGATGTATGTTATAGATACTCGACTGAGTTCCAAATGGCATTCATCATTAGCATTAACATTAAGATCTCAAGTCCTAGTTTAAATTTCAGACATCCATATGTGAATACCCATGATACAGCCAAACAAAACAGTGTTCATCTGGGGCCAAGGTGCAAAGCATGGTGCTAACAGTCATACAGAGCACAAGGCACATATAGCAAGAACAAGCAGTTCTCAGCAGTCTGGAGACAAGCATACACATGCATGCAATCTGCAGTCTAGCTTGTCTTCCACCAAGGCAGCAGCAACCGGTGCGGCCAGCCTTCAATCCTTTCTTTTTAAATCTTTTTATTGAATTAATACACAAAAGGTAAAACATATAGCAACCCATACATTGTTAAGGCATAAATATACAAGTAATATTAATACAAAAAAACAATGCAAACAATGTAAGTTAGTTACAAAATAACAAGGTAATATAGTTGTATACTAATTTTCCATATATATCAATAGAACAAGAAAAGAAAACCCAGAAAAAAAAGCAAAAAAAAACCTGCCGTGCAACTACAAAGCAAAGCAATGGGCTAACTAGGTAAATAGTAGGCTTGAACAAATTAAACAGTCACATCCTCAAACCCGACCTCCGCTAATAGCAGATAAAATCCACAAAGGGAACGTATATATGATCAGAGAGAAAAAAAATAGTTACATTAAATGAAAATATTGAATAAAAGATCTCCAGGTCTGTTCAAATTTAACTGAGGTATCATAAAGATTAGGTAATCCAAAGATAGCAGTAACAGGATGGGGAGAAATATCACTATTCAAAACCTTTGAGATAATATTAAAAATGTCTTTCCCAAAAATATCCAGAGTAGGGCAAGACAGATAGCTTCCTTGACATGTGGGTCAAGGAAGTTATCTCCCCATGACATCTATCACAAAGAGGGTTAAGGACCAGCCTTCAATCCAACATGGACACGGTGCCACACCACTCCTAGCATTTTCCCCCCCCCCGGACTGCTGCAACAGGCAAGCACGCGGCTGGAGGCCTGGTCTTCATTACAACCAAAGCCATGGAGCTCCCCTGCTGTCAGTCTCACTCATGCACCAGTGAACTGGACTTACAGTATTCTACATAACCAATCACAAGAAAAATGTCCAAGGCAATCACCTGCTGTTAGATTGCTCACTGCCCTGTAGTTATACAAGCCAGTGAGAAATGCATCTCAGGGAAAGCAGCAATGCAGGCACAGCTGGGATCGCAGGATTGAGTTTAAGAGCCGAGAGGTAATGTTGCAGCTATATAGGACCCTGGTCAGACCCCACTTGGAGTACTGTGCTCAGTTCTGGTCACCTCACTACAGGAAGGATGTGGAAACCATAGAAAGGGTGCAGAGGAGATTTACAAGGATGTTGCCTGGATTGGGGAGCGTGCCTTATGAGAATAGGTTGAGTGAACTCGGCCTTTTCTCCTTGGAGCGATGGAGGATGAGAGGTGACCTGATAGAGGTGTATAAGATGATGAGAGGCATTGATTGTGTGGATAGTCAGAGGCTTTTTCGCAGGGCTGAAATGGCTAGCATGAGAGGGCACAGTTTTAAGGTGCTTGGAAGTAGCTACAGAGGAGATGTCAGGGGTAAGTTTTTTTTCACAGAGAGTGGTGAGTGCGTGGAATGGGCTGCCAGCAATGGTGGTGGAGGCAGATACAATAGGGTCTTTTAAGAGAAACCTGGATAGATACATGGAGCTTAAAAAAATAGAGGGCTATGGGTAACCCTAGGTAATTTCTAAGATAAGGACATGTTCGGCACAGCTTTGTGGGCCGAAGGGCCTGTATTGTGCTGTAGGTTTTCTATGTTTCTAAGTTTCAAACTACCAACCTAGAGTAAGCAACCAGCAATGCAGGGACAACTGCCAACCCAGTGTAAGCAGATTGTGACATCAATTGATATGCATGAGCTCATTGCAACTTCAAATGTGAATATTCCAACTCGAATCTTTCTTAACTTTACACAGTTGTACAGTTTGTTTTATTTATTTATGTCATATTGTAATGTATACCTATAGCATTGTCACAGGATCAGCTCCTTCCCCTCTGCCATCAGATTCTGAATGGACACTGAACCCACGAACACTACCTCGTTTTTTTTCTTTTCATTTTGAACTACTTATTTAATTTAATTTTCATAGATATTTCTTATTGCAATTTATAGTTTTTATTATGTATTGCAATGTACTGCTGCCACAAAACAACAAATTTCACGACATATGTCAGTGATATTAAACCTGGTTCTGTCTAACACTGCATTGCTGCCAAAAAGCAACAAATTTCACCGCATGTTGGTGATGATAAACCTGATTCTGATTTCTGATTCAGAATATATTCTCACAAGCAATATTGAACACATCCAACACACACAAAGTGCTGGAGGATCTCGGCAGGTCAGGCAGCATCTACGGAAATGAATAAATCGTCAACGTTTCAGGCCAAAACCCTTCATCAGGACAGTTGGACACATTACAGCTTAGTTAATTGTTGATTTGTACTTATTGTTCAAACAATTGTGCATGCACAGTGGATTCCAGCTAATTGTGGGGGGGGGAGAGGGGGAGGGGAACGTCGACTCAGACCATGAGAGGCCTGCGTCGGGCATTTTCATGCCTTACAAGGCGCAGATTGGAAGTCTGTGTGGGGTGCCACTCCTCACACAGACTGCAGCAATGTGTGATTAAGTGCCTTGTTGAAGGGCACAAACACGCTGCCACAGCTGAGGCTCGAACTAGCAACTTTGAGGTAACTAGACAAACGCCTTAACCACTTGGCCACGTGCCCAGCTAATTGGGCCATCAGTTAATCAGGACAGCTGCTTATTTGGGACAACTCTTAAAGAACAAAAACCAAAGGTGAAAATAGTTGGGATTCCCTTCATTTATTTGGGATACAATGCTACTTAACTGGGGCAGGAGATTTTTGCTGAACAGTTTCTAGCTGGCATTAGTTGTGTGCACTTGTGCGACTGTTAAACGCTACACCATGCTTAGAACAAATAGTTTTAAAATAGTGTAAGTTGCATGTGCTTGAGTTGTGTTCAAAAAGCAATGATTTCTGACACTGATAATTGGGGAGAAATAAACAGCAAGATAATTCAGAACTATCTTGCTCGCTGCAGTTTCAAACATCCAGGCTTGGAGATGCCAGAAACATCTGGGATTGAAAATGAAACAATCTCATTACTTCAATAAGTTAGAAACTACAGAGAATTTGAAGGTTTCAAATTCTTGGCAGTTTCTACCCCAAAGGTAACATTTTGAATATTACAATAGAATGAAGATTACAGTCCATTATTTGCATTGTGTTGTGCTGATTTTGTTTAAAATCAAAAGAACACGGTGCAGATGAATTGCTCCGTCAGTAAGTATTAAGAACTAATTCTCAGGTTTTTTTTTGTACTCCAGTGTTATTGGTGGTGTTCTAATTTGTTTCGTATTTCATTTAAGTACATAATTTGTTACTCAGTTAAACGGTAGTTTGTCTTTCCTATAACAATTTTTAACAATTCCCATGAAACTTTGGATAATTGGGGCAACTGTTTAATTGGGCCAAAATGTACTGGTCCTAATGTGTCCCAATTAATTGGAGTCCACTGCATTTGTTATTTTCTTCTTAAAATAAACAAGCAAAATTGCGGCAGTGGCTAAAGAGTGACAGCAAACGAGGAGGTCAAAGGAAAGGTCATCGAGCTGAAACACTCTCTCCACCAATGCAGCGCGACATGGTGAAATAATTGCAGATTTCATCCGATTGCTCTGAGGCAGAGTGTGTTAATAAACAGTACAATATGACTCGGATTTCAGGCAGAGTGTGGCCAGATTAACAGTAAACAGTGAAACATTTGAGGGGAACATGAGAGGGAACTTCTTCAACATGAAGAATGAGCTGGCAGCAGTGGTGGTGGATATAGCTCCCATTCATGATTTAAGAGAGAAGTGGATCAGTACTTGGATGGGAGGGCTATGGAGGGTTATGCTCTGGGTGCAGGTCAATGGGACCAGCAGTATAATAGTTCAGCCTGGATTGGTGCGCTGATGGGCCTGCTTCTTGGCTGCAGAGATCTACTATTCTATTAAAGAGCAGTCAAAAGGCAAAAAGAGTCCTAGCAGGAAATTTCTTAGAGCTTGGTGCCTGGGATGTTCAGGGAACATTACTTCTCTCTGATTTTCAGCAAAGAAGAACATATGGGACATCTGCATTTCAAAAAAGATATTCTCAATGAATGCCACTTGTTTTAAACATAAATATATGTCAAAACAGGCTTAGGAGTACTTAGACTAGCACAGCATAGGAACAGCCCTTCAGCCCACAAGTTTATGCTGAACCAATTAAATTAGTAGACAGATAGAATATAGAGTAGGGAAGTGTACGGTCATGCACTTTGGTAGAAGGAGTAAGGGCATAGTCTATTCTCTAAACAGGGAGAAAATTCAAAAATCAAAGATACAAAGGGACTTTGGAGTCCTCGTGCAGGATTCCCTAAAGCATCTTGCAGGTTGAATCAGTGGTAAGAAAGGCAAATTCAATGTTACCATTCATTTCGAGAGGACTAGACTATAAGAGCAAGGATGTAATGCTGATACTTTATAAGGCACTGGTCTGAACACGTCTGGAGTACTGTGAGCAGTCTTGGACCCGTTATCTAAGAAAGATTGCACTGGGGCTGGAGAAGGTCTAGAGGAGGATCGCAAGAGCGATTCCAGGAATGGAAGGGTTAGTGTACAAGAAGCATTTGGGCTTGTACGCACTGGAGTTTAGAAGAATGAGGGGAAATCTCATTGAAACTTATTGAAGATTGAGAAGTCCAGATAGACTGGATGTGGAGTCATAGTCATAGTCATACTTTATTGATCCCGGGGAAAATTGGTTTTCATTACAGTTGCACCATAAATAATAAATAGTAATAGAACTATAAATAGTTAAATAGTAATATGTAAATTATGCCAGTAAATTATGAAATAAGTCCAGGACCAGCCTATTGGCTCAGGGTGTCTGACCCTCCAAGGGAGGAGTTGTAAAGTTTGATGGCCACAGGCAGGAATGACTTCCTATGACGCTCTGTGTTGCATCTCGGTGGAATGAGTCTCTGGCTGAATGTACTCCTGTGCCCACCCAGTACATTATGTAGTGGATGGGAGACATTGACCAAGATGGCATGCAACTTAGACAGCATCCTATTTTCAGACACCACTGTGAGAGAGTCCAGTTCCATCCCCACAACATCACTGGCCTTACGAATGAGTTTGTTGATTCTGTTGGTGTATGCTATATTGAGTGAGTCTCAGACTAGAGGGCACAGCCTCAGAATAGAAGAATATCGATTTAGTACAGAGATGAGGAGAAATTTCTTTAGCCAGAGGGTGGTGAACTTGTGGCATTCATTCACATGGATGGCTGAGAAAGCCAAGTCATTTAGTATATTTAAAGTGCAAGTTGATAGGTTCTTGGTTTCAAAGATTACAGGAAGAAGGCAGGAGAATGGGATTGAGAGGGATAATAAATCAGCCACGTTGGAATGGCGGAGCAGACTTGGTGGGCCAAATGGCCTGATTCCTCTTCAGTGTCTTATGGTGATATGGATATAGAGCATCAGTGACTTGGTTCAATTCTGCCATTCTCTGTAAGGAGTTTGTACGTTCTCCCCATGATCGCATGGATTTCTTTCAGGTCCTCCAGTTCCCTCTCACATCCCAAATACTAATGGGTTATCAGGTTAATTAATCAGATGGGTGTTACTAGGAAGCACAAGCTCAAAGGGCCAGAAGGGCCTGTTACCGTGCTATATCTCTAAATAAAAATAAAAACAAAATAAATAGAATCCAGACTCAGTAGCAGTGGTAAAATATAAATTCTGCTAATCCTGGAAGTTGAATTTGATCTCTTTTGAAGATCAAGGTAGGTGGCCATTATAGACGGAAGCACATATCATATTGTTTGTTATGTGCTGTGTCATATGACATGGGCAATCATGGTCTTTCCATGACTGTGATTGTTCCTGGCTATTTTTTCTACAGAAATGGTTTGCCATTGCCTTCTTCTGGGCAGTGTCTTTAGAAGATGTGTGACTCCAGCCATTATCAATACTCCTCAAAGATTGTCTCACTGGCATCAGTGGCCGCATAACCAAGACTTGTGATATACACTACCTGCTCTCATGGCTCCACATGACCCTGATTGGGGGGCTAAGCAGGTGTTACACCTTGCCCAAGGCCAGCAGAGGAAAGCAGAACCTTACACCTCCTTTGGTAGAGACGTATCTCCACTCTGTTACCCAAACATATTGTATATGTGCAGTGTAAATATGCATTGTGTTTCTTTTGGTGGAGGGATGGGATAAGGAGTGATGGACCTTCCTACACATATCCCTGGTCAACATCACAGCTTTTGTTGTTTGCAGAGAGAGAGCACTTAATACTTTCATACATAAATACTGTCACTCATAAAAGATTGAAAGTATAAAGAAATGCCAAGACAATGCAGAGACCATGGGCTTCTCATCCTATCGATGCCTTCTGCGCTGCTTTTGATAGCGACAGTGCCATTCCTTGTGTGTGTGAGGTGTCATCTTCCTCACACCCTGAATAAAACAATAGCTCCCATCTCATCAGCTGCCTCTGCCCAGACTGTGTTCATTTTTGTCTTGCTAATGCAGAACAGGCTCAGATCATTGTTCTTCATTATGTCCACCACTCACATGTCTTTCCACTTTCATATATAGCAGGGGTTCCCAATTTGGGGTCCACACTCCACTTGGTTATTGATAGGGGTCCATGGCACAAAAAAAGGTGGATACCCATGATACATGCTGCTTACGTCCCCATGTTCCAATAGTCATGGCCTTTGATGATAGAAGGATAATCAGCCCTATGGCTTACAGAGACCTGTGACTTTCACCACTCGACTTCATTCATATTCTAGGTGAAGATCCTTCTTCACTGAGGGTTGAGATCTTTGGAGCTTCTGTTGGTGTTTCTGTAGCTCAGGGTTTTTATGAGAAGGTTGCTAGCCCCATGCCCATTTTACAGCCGGGCTTGAGACTGTCCATGGCAGAGTTGTAAAAGATCAAGCCAATTTAAGATCATGCAACATTTATTTATCTAATTGCTAGTTTGACATGTGTACATTTCAAAGTCTGTAGTTAAGTGGGACAGATAAGTTGATGCAGTCAATCATTGATTCTGTGGATTTATTGGTAAGCTCATAAGACAATGAATCTCAGGGCTGTATATGGTGACATATATGTACTTTGATAATAAATTTCCTTTGAACTTTGAAAAGCATTATGTTTGAGGTAATATCTTGGGTTATGACTAGAGGTAACTGGGACTTTGGAATGTATGTGTCCAATAAGAGGGATGCTGTTCTTTCTTGTGAGTCTGGAAGACAGATTTTTGCGGTCTCTTGTCGACGAGAGAAGAAGAAGGAAGAAGCTTGTGGAGGGAGCTGGGAGACGACCGGACGGAGTGGACCGGGAGCGAGGGTCGGAAGATCGGTGATGCTCAGAGGAGGTCGATGTTTGATGAATGGTTGTATCAGTGAGCTCCAATGTGCATTTCTGACTTTTTTCATAAAATGGGTCCTTTTACTTTTTATTTTCTTTAATAACCCTATATTCAGGTTAAGAGTTATAAAGTTCGATCATTTAATTGCATATTGTGTACTGTCTGATATCTTGCGGTGCAGATTTGTAACCGGGCAACATATCACGCAGCAGCCACACAGATGAGATTTCTCAGTTTGGCGGGGCCAGGAGTTGTCTTCCCCAAGACAAACACCTGCTGGTTGGGCCTGAGGGTTACACTACCATCAAGGAGAAGGTTCAGGAGCCTGAAGACACATACTTAACATTTCAGGAACAACTTCTTCCCTTCTGCAATCAGATTTCTGAATGGACAATGAACACTACCTCACTATTTTTTTCTTTCTCTTTTTGTACTACTTAATTAATTTAGATTAATTTATATATACTTTTTGTAATTTATAGTTTTTATTATTATGTATTGCAATGTACTTCTACAGCAAAACAACAAATTTCATGACATATGTCGGTGATATTAATGAATTAATTTATTTATTTATTGAGATTCAGTGCTGAATTGGCCCGTCCAGTCCTTTGAACCAGCAACCCGCAATTTAACCGTAGCCTAATTACAGGGTAATTTACATTGACCTGCTAACGGGAGGAAACCCAAGGAGAATGTACAAACTGTGGGAATTGAACCCGGGTCACTGGGACTGTAAAGCATTGTACTAACCACTACACTACCATGCCGTCCTGGTGTTAAACCTGATTCTGATTCTCAGAATACCTGGAACAGGCATATTGCCTTAGAAGAACAGACAAGTTAAACACATATTTGTCAGAGTTTAGAAGAAAGAGAGATGAGTGAAGCGTGATTAACAAATTAAGGTCCAAAGGGACACACACAAAATGCTGGAAGAACTCAGCAGGCCAGGCAGCATCTTGAAAAAGTGTACAGTCGACGTTTCTAGATGCAGCCCAGCCTGCTGAGTTCCTCCAGCAGTTTGTGTGTGTTGCTCGGATTTCCAGCATCTGCAGATTTTCTCTTGTTTGTGGAAGTCCAGAGGGAACTCAACAGGGTGGACATGGAGAGGATGTTTCTCATAGAAGAACCAAATATGAAGGAACACTGTTTAAAAATGGGGGCTTCCCATTTAAAATGGAGATGAACCAGTGTTTTGTTTCTTACACGGTCATTAGACTTTGGAACTGACTTCCTTAAAGGGTCATGGAAGAGTCCTTTTAACACAAAGGCAGACAGACACCTGATTAACAAGGAAATGAAAGGATGCTACAAGTAATTTGAAACACAGAGCTGATGTTACTGTCAGACCAATTGCACTCGCCCATTACTAAACTGTTCCTACAAGCTGTGAAGGAATCTACAATTCATGTTCTCAGTATTTATTGTTTATTTATTTATTTATCATCACTATGTTTTTTTTCTCTCCTTTTGTAACTGTGCAGTTTGTTTTCTTTGGAGCATTGGTTCTTTGTCTTCCCTGTTGGCTGCCATCTTTCACTGACTTAATTGTATTTCTTGTATTTACTATGAATGCCCTCAGGAAAATGAATCTCAGCACTATATATTGTGACATGTATGTACTTTACCAATAATAATTTTTCTTTGAACGTTGAACCACAGCCCTACTGAATGAGGGAGAATGGATGGATCAAGCATTGCACTTAGCAGGAAATTATTACACAGCCTGAAAACTGCATGGTATATTAATATGCATACTATGAAGATTTATAATGAAAACTGGAAAATCACATACATTTGACTTTACTTATTCATTGTAAGGTATAACAAAATAGAGTACAACAAAGAAAATCTTTCACTTTTCGTAAACTTTTTTATGACTCTCTTTATCCCAGTTGCGTGGCAACAGAGGCTGTGCGTGAGGGACCATTTCAGTTTCTACCAGTCTGCACTGGTACAGCCTACAGGGAACAGTGACTGAGGGGTCGAGTTGTATCCTCCTGCTCTGAATTCATCTGTTTGTGTAAAAATGACCCGAAAGCTGAAAATGCAGCAAATGACAATATCAGCAAATAGTGATGACACCCAACACAACAGAAAACACCCAACAGGACAGACAACACCAACAAGACAGAAAACACGCAACAGGACAGGCAACACCCAACAAGACAGGCAACACCCAACAAGGCAGGCAACATCCAACAGGACAGGCAACTTTGGTAGAAAAAGAAACAACAGTAATGCTTGAGGTCACAGGGCATTCAGCCCAAAAATGTTCTGTCCACAGACGTTGTCTGAGTTATTTATTTATCGAGTTTGTATATTTAGAGATACATTACAGAATAGGTCTTTCCTGTCGTTCAAGACACGCCGCTCAGCAACCCTGGTTTAACCCCAGCTTAGTCCCAAGACGATTTACAGTGACCAATTAACCTACTAACCAGTACGTCGTTGGACTATGGGAGAAGACCGGAGCACCCAAGGAAAGCCCACACATTGCACGGCTAGGACATGCAAACTCCTTCCAGAGGACACCAGGGTTGAACTCTGAACTCTGACACCCTGAGCTGTCATAGTGTTATGCTATCTGCTGCACCCAGTTAATACTTTATCTGTTTACATGTTATAGATTTTCCTCTCATAGTTGTATCCTGATAGAAAAAAAAGCCCCATAATTCAATTGTCTTTTTTGTTCTGCATCCTCAACTTTTGGTTTGTATCTTCGACTTCCTAACCAGCAGAACACAATCTGTGAGAATTAGAAAAAGCACCTCCACCTCACTGACAATCAACACTGGCACACCTCAGGGACGTATGCTAGGCCCACTGCTCTACCCTCTCCACACACATTACTGTGTGGCTAGGCAAGCTCAAATGCCATCTATAAATTTGCTGATGGTACCACCATTGTAGGCAAAATTTCAGATGAGGATGAGTAGGCGTGCAGAAGTGAAATATATCAGCTGGTTGAGTGGTGTCGCAGCAATAAACTTGCACTCAATGTCAGTAAGACCAAAGAACTGATTGTGGACTTCAGAAAGGGTAAGGTGAGGGAACACAGTCCAATCCTCACAGAGGGATCAGAAATAGAGAGAGAGAGAGCAATTCCCTTTGTGTCAATATCTCTGAGGACCTAAGCTGGACACAACATATTGATGCAGCTATAAAGAAGGCAAGACAGCAGCTATATTTCATTGGGCATTTGAGGAGATTTAGTTTGTCAACTAAAACACTCAAAAACTTCTACAAATGTGCTGTGGCATGCATTCTGACTGGCTGCATCACCATCTGGTATGGGTGGGGTGTGGTGGGTTCGGGTGCTATTGCACAGGATCGAAGTAAGTTGCAGAAACTTGTAAGATTATTCAGCTCCTTCATGGGTACCAGCTTCCCTAATATCCAAGACACCTTTAAGGAGCAGTGCCTTAGGAAGGAGGCATCCATTCTTATGGATCCCCACCACCCAGGACATGACCTGTTCTCACTGTTACCATTGAGAAGGAGATACACAAGCCAGAAGGCACATACTCTGTGATTCAGGAATAATTTCTTCCTCTCTGCCATCCAATTTCCACACGGACATTGAACCCATCAGCACTACCTCACTACTTTTTTATTTCTGATTTTTGTACCACTTATTTTAACGTAACTATTTAATAGGCAGATGTATACTTAGTGTAACTCTGACCTTTTTATAAATTAACAAATTTCACGACACATGCCAGCGATATTAAACCTGATTCTGATTACAATTCTGCAACATGACATGAACCTATATCATAACCTCTATAAAGCCTCAGTAAACAAATTAACGAGTATAATATTGCACTTAGCACTCACAGTTGCAAGATTATCCAAGTCTGTAAATCTTGTTATCTAATTTTATAATTATTTAAGCTTCCTAAGATACCTAGTTAGTGTAGCAGTGTGCACGACACTGTTAAAGCTCAGGCTGCTACACAATTTCTCTCACATGACACCCTGGAGACAAATGGCCTCCCCACAGGGACATCATCACCACAGCCTGAAAATCTCTTGATTCACATAGTACATGAACTTTGAAATGTGTGGAACAAACATTTGTGAAAGGTGAAGGTGAAGAAATGAGAAGGAGATGTGAAAACTGTGAAGTTTCAATCAATCTGAGAACAGCACTGAACATTGAACAGAAAACAAACACGAAGCATGGATTGAATGAGAATCAATCGTAGAGTCATAGAGTCATATATATAGTTTGCTTAAGCATTCTTTTTCATTTAATAATTGATTACAGGTTATATGTATAAAGAAGGGAATTGTACATGTCTTCAGAACACACGTGATACGTGTGCATTTCACTTAAACACAAAGCTAGATTCACATTTCAGACTCCCATGTCTTCCATTGAATTAGTTTAATGTTTTGATGCCACAAAGCACAGCACCAATGACCCCTAATTCTAGTCCCACCCAGCCTCGTGGAAAAAGCTCCCTTGTGTTAGCCCTATCTGTAACCGTTATAATTGTGCATACCTCTATGAAATCTTCCCTCACTCTCCTATTCTCCAGGGAACAAAGACTAAACCTATCCAAGGTTACACTACAAAAACTGTTTTTTTTGTGTGTGTATTATACACTCGCTTTATTTTACTTCATACAGGATTAATTTAGAAACATCAACGATGTGCTGAGCAGCGTTTAGTCTTGCATTTGAAAGACGTGTACAAATGCTTGTCGCAGGACATTTCTCGTGGTTGAACTATGAAATTGAGAATAGTTCCCTGAGCAAAGCATTTTCCCTGACCTAAAGAACCTGCCTGTCTGTGTTCTATAGCCTTTCATGATGCTCTTCGTTTCTGTAGACCTTTTAGGTTTGGATTTGGGAATTGTCATTTTGAAACTTGGTATAATCCTGGAAATAAACTTGAATCTACTTGATGTACTATCAGTCTTTGCTGAGCCTTGAAGTAAAATAAATCACAATTACAGTTCAAGGTGTTCGGGAGTTCAGAACACAATTCTAGCATTGCTCTGTAAGGAGTCTCTGTACCTCCTCCCTGTGGAATGCCTGGGTTTTCCCCGAGTGCTCCGGTTTCCTCCCACAGTCCAAAGGCATACCGGTTAGTAGGTTAGGTGGTCGTTGTAAATTGTCCCATGTTGGGGGTTGCTGGGGTGATGTGGCTCAATGAGCCAGAAGGGCCTACCCTGCTGAATAAGTAAATAAATAAATTTATAGTTGCAGTTCATCAGTGATCAAATTGCTCCGAAACTACAGCGCAAAATATTCCAGTTAATGGGGCCATTGGTTTATTAGGGTAGTCACTTGGTATAAAACTTAAAAAATAAAAACTAGTTGAAAAAAATAGCCAGGATTCCTTCATTTACTTGGGACGCTCTGCCACTTAATTGGGGCAGGAGACAGTTACCGAGCAGTTTCTAGCTAGTCCCAGTGGGGTGCACTTGTGTGGCTGTTAATCACGACATTGTGCTTCCAGTGAGCAATTTGTAAAGAGCATCAGTTACGTGTGTTTGTGATCAAAATGTAGTGACTTTTGTCACTGATAGTCAGTGAGAAATACAGTAAGCAGTAAGACCATTCAGAACCGTTTTGTTCACTGTAGTTTCGGGCATTCAGGCTTGGATATGCCAGAAATGGCTGGGAGCAAAAATGAAATAATTTTACTACTTCAACAAGTTAGTAACTATGAATAATTTGAAGATATTGACAATCATCTTGAACGTTAAAATGAAAATGAAGATTTGGAGGATGCAATCATCCATAGCATTGTATGAAGGCAGTTCATTATCTGCATTAGGTGTCTGCACTGATTTTGTTCATTGCATACACTGGATGAATTCCTCTGTGGATACCTATTAGGAACTAATACACAGTTTTATAGTACTGTAGTAGTATTGGTAGTATTCTCATTTGTTCTGCATTTCATTTCAATACATAATTTGTTACTCAGTCTATCTTATTTATGCTTTTTTAACTACTTCCATAAATTGGAGCAGGCACTTAAATGGGCCAAAATATACTGGTCCCGATGCATCCCAATTAACTGGAATCCACTGTATTGGTAAAGTTACATCCATGACCACCCTACATTATCTGGACAGCTTATTCTATATTCACAATGCATAGTATTTCATATATGGTCAGAACACTGATGTACCAGGGGGCCCCAGTGGTCAGGGTCGACAATGGACGTTGCATCCTTGCTATACACAAGCCAGGGCAGTACAATACGGAGATCAAGCTGTTGTCCATACAGCAGACTCTCCTCTCCATGCAGCCAAACTGACACAGTTTGGCACCAGCGGCGTCACAGGGGTTGCCAGTCAGCGTTGAACTCAATGTAGGACTGCCTTAGGGCCTCCAGCTCCGGAATTTTCCTTGGGGTTTACAAATGAAGCCTTCCTTATGAGTAGGCAATGAAGGCTTGAGATAAGACTTTTCCTTCTTGACGAGCTGATGAGCCCCATGTGCTAGATGAGACAAATTTTAAGGTGCCAGTGACCCACATTTGCCCCTTCTCCTGTCAGTAGAAATAGTTTCACTTAGCTTAGTACCTTGGCCACATGAGAAGGCCGGGAGCTAGAATTGGTTGTCAGAGCCTATTTGAGATTCAGACCAAAAGGAGCATTTAATAGGTAGTGGGAGCTTAACCCCACTACAACCCCCCCCCCCCAGCTGTAACAACCTTATGTAACCACTGATGTGCTAGTTATTAATAAAAGCAAATGCTGAGAAATTAGAGTCACAGAGTCGTAGAACACTATAGCACAGAAACAAGCCCTTCTGCCCATCTGAACCGTTAATCTGCCTGTATTACGCGAGGGCAATAGTCTGAGTACATCAATCTACACCGGATCATACCCCTCCATACCCCTCCCACCCTTGTAGCTATCCCAATTTCTCTTCAGCGTTGCAATCAAACCCACATCCATCACTTCCACGGACAGTTCGTTCCACAATCTCACCACCCTCTGAGTGAAGGAGCTCCCCCTCATGTTCCCCTAAAACATTTCACCTTTCACCCTAAACCCATAAACCTCTAGCTCTGGTATTCCCCTGCCTTCTAATAGTTTGAACAGAGACGTGACAACAACAGTTTCAATTGTGATTAGATTAGAGATAAAAGATAACGATTAACTTTATCAAGAGTCATTGAAACCTGCAATGCAATGCCACAGCAATTAATAAGGAACCCTATAAATCCGTTACCTTTCTTCAATCTTTCTGCTTCCACCCAATGTCCATAACATTATGGTAACTATTTTTCAGTCCAAATGTTCAAAGTTCAAATTAAATCCGCTATCAAAGTATATATATGTTACCATATACAACCCAGAGACTCATTATTTATTGATTTATGGAGATACAGCACGAAATGGACCTTTCCGGCCCTCTAAGCCATGCTGTCAAGCAAACCCCTGATTTAACCCTTCCCAAATCACAGGAAAATTTACAATGCCTAATTAACCTACCAACTTTTGGACTGTGGGGGGAAACCAGAGTACCCAGAGGAAACTCACACGGTCACAGGGAAAATATAGATTCTCCTTACAGGCAGCGGCAGGAAATAAACCTGGGTCATTGGTACTATAAAGTGCTGTGCTAACCACTATGCTACCATGCAGGCATACTCCTGAATCTGATTTTGTGTTTCTCTCTCCAACCTCAAACATTAAAAGATTTTAAATTAGCTTTATTTGTCATATGTGCATCGAAATGTACAATACAGTGCATCGTATGCATGAAATCAATACAGTGAGGATTGTGCTGGGCAACTCGCAAGTGTGTCTGTGCTTCTGGTGCCAACATAGCACGTCTACGACTCTCTAACCCTAACCATACGTCTTTGGGCTGAGGAGGGAACCAGAGCACCAGGAGAAAACCCACACAGTCATGGGCAGAACGTATGAAATTCTGACAAACAGTGGCAGGAATCGAACATCTATCTAGCGAGCTGCTAATGAGCACTGCATTAATCGTTATGCTACCATGCCATCCACAGCTACTGGCGGTATAAAAATGGCACACTGTTGGCATTTTTCATAGCATCCAATTCACCAGATACTACTGAAATGGCATTTTTGCAGTCGTAACCACACTACTTGCATCAGAAACTAAGAGCCAGAGGCTGATGTGGAGAGAGGCAAGGGGAGATTTAGGATATGAGCTTTGCTAGGTAATCAATATGAATGGGTCCAGAGAAAGGACAGCTGCTGTCAGGAGATTAAGTTTGTTAGGCCTGCATGGCAGGCACCTTCCAGTCTCCACCCAGTTAAAAAGTGTCACCTGCCAATCATTTACAGCTCATCACCTGCAGCCTATTTAAACCCAACTCTCATCTACAGTTCTTGTTTGCCCACCAAACCTATCAACCTCAACAAGTTGCTCCTAGCCTTCAGTTACCTTGTTGCCTGTTGTGTTTGGTATCTATTCTCTCTCATTTTGTGGTCCCCTCAAGCCTCCTCTACATTCCCTGACGGGTTAGGAATGGGACTGGCTGGTTCAGTGAGCAAAATTGGAGCTTGCAGGTGCAGGCAATTGATCAATATTGGACATTGGAAGTGATAAGTGGAAGGATTGTTAATAACAAGTCTGAAGTGGTGCAGCAAAGATCGGGTTGATGCGCTTGCGTAAAGTTTGGCAGCTTCCATCAAGCCTTGTCTCATCAAGAGGGTTGTCAGGACTGGCTGATCAGGAGAGGATAGTAAGGGGTTTGGGCTTAGTCCTGTGAAAGTTGTAGAGTGTCCAGGAGACAACATGGAACAGAGAGAGCATGAATAAGGAATATAGATGCAGGATGGGGATTACATTAATGGGAATGGTTGGAATGGAAGACCTTCAAACACCAGCGGCATTATGGGCAGTAAGGTAAGGTAAGGTACGTTGAAACCTACAGTGAAATGTTACATTTGTGTTAACAACCAATTAACAATGCAAGAGGGCCTCTTCATCTGTGTGCAATGGTATGGACAGACGGAGATGGAGGACCTTCATTGCTGCCCTAAACGCCAGCAGGCATAACGGGTGGTAAGTAAGTAACTGAAACATAATATTGTCATGTATCCAAATTTCTACCTCACAGACTTCGCGTTTATAGTAAACCACAGGGAAAAATATATTAATGCACTCGAGCAGATGGTAAACTCTTAATGCAATTTAATCATTTGAAACAATTACCTTGAAGAAAACTTAATCATGTTAAAGCAATAAAGTAGAACAAACTCCCATGCCTTTGCTGACCTTTCTGCTTCACCTTGTCTCGAAATTGCTTAAACAACTGTAGATATTGTTCCAGGGAGCTGTAAACCTCTGCAGCTGTTAACATGAACCCTGTGCGTCTTTTGAAACAAATTTGGAAAGTTGGGTGAAGTATGAGTAATCCAGACACTTTATGAAGTGCATTTTCAGCTCATTGGTATTCGAGCGCCTCATTAATTGTCTCAATTTTGAACAAGAATGAAGTTCTAATCTTTGTCAAAAATACTTTTAACATAGATGTTATTTTATCCTCGTAAACCCCAAAGTCAAAGTCAGTTTATTATCAAAGTACGTATATGTCACCATATGGTACTCAGAGATTCAGTTTCTTGCAGGCATTCACAGAAAAATAAAGAAATAAAATAAGGTTTATGGAAAACTACATTAAGGAAGACCGACCAGCAACTGATTTGCCAGAGAAGACAAATTGTGCAAATAGTAATAAAAAAAATTGAGAACATGAGTTGCAGAATCCATGAAAACAACATTCTCTCTAGTTTTTACAGATGCACAGACCAACCATTGCCCTGATCAGGAAGTTTTTATGTGGCCTGAAAACTGCACGCCACTATAAATGTTTTTTTCTGTAATAGGCACACTAAGAATATTTTGAATGAAATTTGAAAAATCAAATACTTTTGAATTTATTTATTAATTGAAGCATTTAATAAAATACAGTACACCAAAGAAAATCTTACACATTTCGTAAACTTTTTCTAGTTGCACCCAATTCCAGCTGCGTGGCAACAAAGGCTGTGTGCTCAGGAGCATTTCCGTTACTGAGTGGCCACGCACCCGCACAACTTAGAGGATACAGCGACTGAGGGGTTGCCTTGTATTTCTCTTGCTCGGTCTCATCTGTTTGTTTAATCTTTTTCTAGCTGCATCCAGTTCCAGCTGTGGTGACTACAAAGGCTATGTGCGCACGAGCATTCAGTTACTGCGAGGCTGTGCACCTGCATAGCTTAGCAGGATCAACTCTTAAAAGTGAAGCCATAGCTTGTGGAATCAATTCAGTATAGAGCTGAATGAAGTTATCCACGTCAGCTCAGGAGCCTGATGGTTGTAGAGTAACAACTGTTCTTGAATCTGGTGGTGTGGGTCATAAGGCTCCTGTACCTTCTGCCTGATAGTATGAGTGAGAAGAGAGCATGGTCTGGATGATGGGAGTAAACATCTGAAAATCATTAATTTACCGTTCAGTCCCGGTAGCTAAATACTTTTGAACCGAAAGACCACAGTCTGTGCGGATTGGTGATAACATCTCCTCCTCGCTGACGATCAACACTGGTGCACCTCAGGGGTGTGTGCTTAGCCCACTGCTCTACTCTCTGTATACACATGACTCTGTGGCTAGGCATAGCTCAAATACCATCTCACTTTTACCTCATTTTTACTACCTCACTTTTTTTTTATATTTAGTATTTCTGTTTTTGCACATTTTTTAATCATCTATTCAATATATGTAATTGATTTACTTGTTCATTTATTATTATGTTTTATTTTATTTATTAGTTTTTCTCTCTGCTAGATTAGGTATTGCATTGAACTGCTGTTGCTAAGTTAACAAATTTACGTCACATGCCAGTAATAATAAACCTGATTCTGAAAAACCTTTGCATTTATATAGTATCTGTAAGATAAGGAAAAGTCTCAGAGCACTCACTTCTCTGATAAATTCTAGTCTTCGTCATCAGGAAGGTTATTAGGATTTTTTCCTGTGTTTCTGTCATTGCTCCTCCCACCCAGCCCAAGTTACCCAACCAATGATATATGAGCAATATGTGATTTATATATTTCAGATCAGAAATTTCCCGTAAATGTTAACCCATATAAACATGGAAGTGTATATGTTTCCAAAGTACAAAATTCAAAGTACATTTATTACCAAAGTACCATAAATTCCGGTGTATAAGCTGAGAATTTGGCCTTAAATTTTGGTCCTAAAATTAGGGGGTTGGCTTATACAGAGGGTGCTAACTTTGGAAAAACAAATACACCAAAGACAGGTCATATTTTTTGACTGTTTTTGAGTCAAATACAAAAGAAAATACAAACGCTTATGAAATCTACATAAAAGAAAAGATCTACAAAACACATTCTGTTTCTCAATTTACTTGTACGCACTGTTGTCGTCAAACGTTCAGAGCTTGAAACTCTCACACTCTTCATTATCTGACTCTCCGAAAATCACGTCCCATTCTTCGGCAGTCACCATATCATCATAAGCACTGTCAATTTCTGCTTCAGCATTGTCATTTGCAGCTTTACTGGCTGCCAAATCTCCATCGTCTTCTTCCCAAAGCAAATAATCTTCAGTGGCATCCAAAGCATTGCTGATGCTGCACTTCCTGAAGGCCTTCACAATGCACTCGGCCTTTATTTCCTCCCACGACTGCACTACCCACTCGCAAACTGTAGCTGGAGATGTGGCCCTCATATTTCCCGCTGGAGTGAATGACTGATTTCCAGACATCATCCATTCGTTCCACTGTCGACGCATTAACTCTTTGAATGACTTGTTTAAACTCACATCTAGTGGCTGGAGCATGGACGTCAAACCACTGGTCATGACTGTAATGTCCATATTTTCAGCTTTCAATGCTGCTTTTGTCTCACCTGACAAGTGCGCTTTGAACATGTCCCAGACAAATAGCGATCTTTCCTTCCTGAAACCTTTGGGATGTCGACGCCACACCTCTTTAACCCGCTTCGTCCATCCAGCTGCATTCTTGAACGTAAACAACTACACCCCGCGGGGATTTTTCTTTCTTTGGGAATGTTTTCCTCTTAAAAATCACCATTGGTGGTAGTTTGGTCCCATCAGCCATACACGTTAACACGGCAGTAAAATGTTGCTTCTCGTGTCTTGTTGTTTTGACAAGGACTGTTTTCTCCCCCTTCTGATTGACAGTGCGGTTGCCAGCAAAAACAAAGAACATTGATGTCTCGTCCATGTTACCAATCAGTGAGAGCGGGTAAGAATGTGCCTTTCGATGCTTGATGACAAACGATTGGAAGGCCGTAATCTTATTCTCAAGGTCACTTGGCAACTTCTGAGCAATCTTTGTTTTTTGTCTCAAAACAAGATCACGTCTATTCATAAATCGAGTGTACCAACTTCTCGTAGCTTTGAAATTTTCGCTGACCTCACGGTGCTTTTCGGTACATTTCAACGCTTGAACTCGAATCATTTCTCTGATAACAATGTATCCAGACGATCGCTGGTGATTGACCCACTCTAAAACTTTTTCTTCCAGTTCTGGCCACTGGCAAGTTTTCCTGCGGTTTGCACATTTCGTCTTTGGCATTTCATTCAGCGTGTCCTCTGCCTTTCTCCACTCTCTCACTTGTTTCTCGTTTACACTAAACTTCATAGCAGCTGCAGAATTATTCGTTCCTTTAGCAAAATCAACAACCTTCAGCTTAAAGCCAGCATAATATCGTATTCATTTTAATCTTTAGAATATGGTGGGCACAAACTCAATACTGAGTACACGTACTGATCCCGCCACCCCGTGTTATGTTTTAACGAGATTACGATGGGTGCTAAATGGTTTCACAGGGGTTACATTTCAGAGGATTCTTTATCATTGGGAACCTAATCCAAAACTTCGTTCCCTGATTTATTTATTAAGAATTCGCTTATAACGCTCTACAATGTGTAGGCCTGGTTTCTTAGCAGCTACTGGTTCACAAAGTTTCCAGGTTCCGGATCCGGCAAAGCTGAGTACCGGCATGTGAGATCTTGTGATCTTTTCTGATTAAATCAAAAACCTCTACAAAAGGGGTCGGCTTATACAAAGGTAACATGAAAAAGTCACTTTTTTAGGCCTGAAAATGGTGGGGAGATGGTTGTCTTATACTCCGGGTCGGCTTGTACACTGGAATTTATGGTATATAATACTATATATACCTTGAAATTTGTCTCCTTACAGACAGCCACAAAACAAAGAAACCCAATAGACCATCAAACAGCCAATCTGCAGACAAGAAAAATAAATTGTGCAAACAATTAAAGTTCACAAAACTGAGTCCACAGCCAGGAAGCCAGTCATCACTGTAGCCAGTCCAGGAACCCGTGAGTTGCAGGCCATGGCCTCAGTTCAGCGCGGAGATAAGTAAACCTCACTGAGTCATGAACTGAACCAGCCCGCCCCTCACCACTAGCCCCAACACTGACCTTTTTGATCTGGCCCGGTGCTTAAATCGGCCAGATCTCAGGACATGCCTTGCTCCCGGCCTGGGCCCTGCTGCCTTGATTTGGCCTGTACCTGACCTTTCCAATTCAGACTGGTGCTAAAGTCAATCAAACCTCAGTTCAGTTCTTGCTCCTGCCGTTTTGATATGCTCTTGGGCCCAGGCCACACTACCTCAATTTGGCCCCTACCCAACCCTTTCAATTCAGCCTGGCACTTAAATCTATACCTTGGCAATGAAAAACTTTCTACTTACTTTCAATTTCCTGCACTTGATCCTTTCTGTATACACCAGGAAAACCGGTTCTTCAATAACTTCCAAAACATATTAATCTAAGTTCACCATAGTCATAAATAATGATAGCTTTTGTAAGATTAGATTAACATTCTTGAAAATGGAAATAAAATTCAACTTTAATGCACATTTCTCAGAAAGAGCAAGCACAGGTCTTAAAATGATTATGATTGGCATCCAGACAATTACATCTCCAGAAGTTGAGATATTGCATCTGGGCTCCAAAGGTGTTATGAGGTCAGTTACAATCCGACATTGATCTTAGCAATGTTAGTTCTCAACAAAGTACAATTGCAAACTGGCTTCCTGTTTAATTTTAGGACAGGTACTCCTCAGGGAGAGTTTTACCCTTGTTTTTCCAAGGAGTCGGTTAATCTCAGGCAATATGTTGGATCATAATTTATTGTAAAGAAGCGGTGGCTGAACAACATTCCATGGTATTTCTCCCAAATTAGACAGGAAGGAATTTCCAGTGAGAGGAAATTTGCAATGTGAGCATCTAGAATTTGGTAACGCACAAAATGCTGGAGAAACTCAGTAGGCCAGGCAAAATCAACGGAAAAATGTACAGTTGATGTCTCAGGCCAAGACCCTTAAGCAGGACCGGAGTAAAAAAGATGAGGAGTAGATTTAAAAGGTGGAAGGAGGGGAGATAGAAATACAAGGTGATAGATGAAACAAGGAGGGGGAGAGATGAAATAAAGAACTGTTGATTGGTGAAAGAGATACAGGACTGGAGAAGGAGGAGTTCGATGGGAGAGAACAGAATGCCATAGAAGAAAGAAAAGGGGGGAGAAGCACCAGAGGGAGGCAATGGACAGGCAAGCATTTAAGGTGAGAGAGGGAAAAGGGCATAGGGAAGGATTGGGGGGGGGGGGTCATTGCCAGAAGTTCGAGAAATTGATGTTCATGCCATCAGGTTGGAGACTAGCCAGACAGAATATAAGGTGTTGTTCCTCCAAGCTGAGTGTGGCCTCATCACAGCAGTGTAGGACGCCGTGGATTGACATATCGGAATGGGAATGGGAAGTAGAATTAAAATGGATGGCCACTGGGAGATCCTGCTTCTTCTGGTGGACGGAGCGTAGGTGCTCAGTGAAACGGTTTTCCAATCTATGTCGGGTCTCACTGATGTACAGGAGGCCACACAGGAGCACTGGATACAGCATATGACCCCAACAGACACACAAGTGTCGCCTCACCTGGGAGGACTGTTTGGGGCCCTGACTGGTAGTGAGGGAGGAGGTGTAGAGGTAGGTGTAGCACTTGTTCTGCTTGCAAGGATATGTGCCAGGAGGGAAATCAGTGGAGAGGGAAGAATGGACGAATCTCTTTCACCAATCAACTTGCCAGCTTTTTACTTCATTCCCCCATCCGTCCTGGTTTATTTGCCTCACCACTCAACTGACCCTGCATCTGTGGCCTGCAGCCATCGGGTTCCTGGACCGGCTGCAACACTCACCTGGCTCTGCGGCTGTGCACTCTGCAGTTCCTGTTCTGCGTGTTACTTGTTTTAATTTTTACATTGTTTGCACAACACTGTTCTTATTTTTTGCATATTGTGTGTTTGAGGGTCTTTGTTGTGTGGGTTTTAGTGTGGGATCTATGGTGTGTTTCTTTATTTTGTGGCTGCCCATAGGAAAACAAATCTCAAGGTTGTATATGGTATACCATACATACTTTAATAATAAATGTACTTTCAACTTTCAACTTTGAATTTGATGCTGTAAGTACAAACTAATCTCACCAAATTTTAGACTTAGCACCTATTTAGATTTAAACGGCATGCGAATCAACTATGAGCCATCTACAGCAGTGTGTTTATTTCCTGAACTATCCCCATATCCATTGATCAGCTTAATCTCCATATAGCAACTTCTATCTTATCAATATACATTACAACACGGTAGAGGCCTTCAGTCCACAATGTTTTCCAGCCTTTTAACCTGCTCTAATATTAATTAACCCTTCCCTCCCACATTGCTCTTCATTTTTTCTATCATCCCTACTCCTATCTAAGAACTTTGAAATATCCCTAATGTATTTGCCTCAACCGTTACCTCTGGCAGGGAACCTACCACTCTCTGTGTACAATTCTCCCCTCTGACATTCTCCGTATAATTTTTTCCAAAATTATGCTCCATTGTATTAGTCAATTCCACCCTGGGAAAATGCCTCTGACTCTGACTGCTTAATCCATCTGTGTTTCTTATCATCTATAAAGTCACCTCTCATCCTCCTTCAGTCAAGGAAGAGAAGCTGTGCCTCCCTCAATCTTTCCTCATACACAAGCTGTGCAATGCAGGCTCCTGGTAAACTCCCCTGCACGCTCTCGGAAACAATCTGGGACGAACTCGATGATGGAGGACTCGGCGTCCTCTGAGGTAGAGAATTCCAAGTGTTCACCACTGCCTGCAGGAAACAAATTTTCCTTCTCCTAGTCCTCACCGGTTTACCCCCTTTGCTGAGTAGTGACCCCTAATTTAAGACTTTTTCATCATGGATGACATCCTCCTTACATTCAGCCTGTCTAGTTATGAAAAAATATCCCCCCTCCGCCTCTTCCACCATTTCCATTCTGACCTTTTACCTCTTCTCACCTACCTTGTGTCTCCTCCTCCTCCCTTTTCTCCTATGCTACACTCTCCTCTCCTATCAGATCTCTTCTTCTCCAGCTCTTGACCTTTCCCACCCACCTGGCTTCACCCATCACCTCTAGCTAGCTTCCAACCCCATCCCCACCAGCTTATCCTGGTGAATTCCCTCTTCCTTCTCAGGCCTGAAGAAGGGTCTCGGCCTGAAACGTTGACTGTTTATTCATTTCTAAATATGTTACCTGACTTGCTTTCTTCCAGCATTTTGTATGTGTAGTTGTGAATGAAATTTCTTCTCAATTTCTCGAACATCTGAAAATGCATTCCCTCTCTATAAAATCTCTTCTCACATGGCAAACAGCCACCCCTAAAATTAGGCAGTAATTTCTGGTCAGGGCTAAATTTTGTGCAATGGCGGCTCGCTATATCAACGCCAAGAGACCAAGTTACATTACCTTATAAGTATGGAAGTGTTCTACATGAAATTATTTTATTCGCTTTTGCAGTCAAAGGATTCAAAGTACATTTAAAAAGCAATGATATGGACTCTTAACATCGTTAGCCAGCGGATTGTTGTTATGTCTCCCGCTCGCTGTGAGGATGGGGGACACCTCCCTTTCCCTTGCCAGAGAGAGAGAACCTGTGGGTTGTCAAATTTCGGATGAAATGCGAAGCCTGTGGGGTAACTTTGGTCTGTGTCTTTGCTATTGCTTAGCACATGCTTGGGTTCCGTGACAGTACCGATGCGCGTTTTTGTTTTGCTGATGGGGGGAGGGGGGATTGTTGCTCGCTGCCGCTTACGCGCGGGAGGGGGGAGCTGGGGGGACTTTAGGGTTCCCACTTTTAACTGTCGTTCATTCTTTGAGGCACTTCTCTGTTTTTGTGGATGTTTGTGAAGAAAAGGCATTTCAGGATGTATATTGTATACATTTCTCTGACATTAAATTTGACCTTTGAACCTTTGATTTATTATCAACATTGAGATTTGTCTGCTTACAAACATCCACAAAGCAAGAAACCTGAAAGAGCCCAAGAAAAGAAAAAATGACCCTTAATTCGCAGAGAAAGAGAAAAAGAACACAAATTGTGCAAACAATAGAAGCAAGCAACAGCATTCTGAACAGAATAGAGTCCACAGATCCGAATCCCGGAGCAGCCAGAGCTGGCCCAAAACCTCAGCCTCAGCTCATCGTACAGCAGGGCAAGTCACTGCAAAGCCTGCAGACGTGAAGCCTGGAGCAGCCTGAGCAGTTTCACAGCCTCAGCCCTGTGGACAGAGGCGTGAACATCACAGGAGAGCCAGTGGATCTGCCCGACCCTCATCTCCAGACCAACATGCTGCCTCAGCGGTCTCTCTGGGCTGAGATTCAAATTGTCCGAACACCAGATCATGCTGCGATGCTTCCTGGACCTCCCTGACTAGCCCAAAGCCATTCCCTACCTTTCCAAAGCTCTAGTCAGTGTAAAAAAAAGTGAAAACTTTTACTAACTCAAAAAAACTCAAAAAAAATGTTAAGCATTCTTACAGAAATATTAGATGTATTTTTTGTGGTTTGGAAAATATGACTATCATTAAACTTTATTAATGTTTGTTATTAACAAATAACTAGATTAAAGAATGACAATTTCAAAGCATAACAGTTCTTCCAAACTGAATTCAATTCCCTGTATCAATATATAATTTTCATTTCCAGAACATTTTAAAGCTTTGTATATAGAGTGTTTTTTAAAATATGGGCAACAGAAATAACTTTATCCTTTGTAAAATGGTGTCAAGTTGCTGCCCTACATTTAAACCGGCCTTTCATTACTTTTTCACATATGCATTGCCTGGTCACATCCTATAGAACAGATACTGTATACAGACTACCTCAAAAGTTCAAAGTACAGTTATTATCAAAGAATGTATATAGAATGCAACTGTGAGATTCGTCTTCTTGCAGAGATCATAGAACCCGTTTTAAGTACCATCAAAATTTTAAAAAAAGAACAAATCATGCAAACAATAAAAGTAAACAGAATTCCTGAATATGAGTTAGCAGCCACGAGCTGCTGATGTGAGTGAAGCTGGTCCAGGAGCCCAATGGCTGCAGGCCACAACCACAAGTTAGTTCAGCGCAGTGCGAATGACTGCAGGCCACAGCTGCTGTTGCAAAGCTGAGAAGACCACAATCACCCAAGATTCATCATAGTTCACCTTGTTCAATCTCTGCAAATCATCAAAACTGATCTATAATCACTGTTGCCTCTAATCTGTGCGGGTGCTCAGCCGCGCAGTAACTGAAATGCTCCCATGCACATAGCCTTTGTTGCCGTGTAGCTGGAAATGGACGCAGCTAGAAGAAGTTAACGAAATGTGAAGGATTCTCTTTGTTTTACTGTATTTCATTATACCCTTCAATTAATAAATTAAAATCAAAAGTATGTGATTTTTCAATTTTCATTCCAAATATTCACAGTATTCATATTACTAAAAAAATCATTTACAGTGCTGCACAGTTTTCAGTCCATATAAAGATTTCCTGCTCAGGTCAAAGGTTGGTACACACTGTTGTAAAAAGCACGTAGAGGGAATGTTGTCTATAATGCACATCAAGAAGGTAGTATCCAGCATTACAGACCCTCACCATCAAAAATATACTCTCTTCTCATTGTTACTATCAGGTGCCTGAAGATGCAGATTCAATGCTTAGGGAACAGTTTCTTCCCCTCTGCCATCAGATGTCTGAATGAACAATGAACCCCTGTACACTTCCTCACTATTTTGTTCTTTATTTTAACTATTCATTTTTTCAATATATTTATGATATAATTTATAGAATTTTTTATGTCTTACACTATACTGCTTCACAAAACAACAAATTTCATGGCAGGATTTATTAAAGCAGATGTAGGTGAACTGGGTCCCTTTCTCCTGGCAATGGAACAAAAATTGCTTCTGAAATTTACGAGCCTCCTCCCTTCTTGTATCCCTTCATGCCCTCATCAAACAAGAATGTATCAACTTCTGTCTTAAATATACATAAAGATGTGGCCTCCACTGCTGCCTGTGGCAACAAATTCCACAGATTCACCACTCTCTGGCTAAAGAAATTCCTCCTCATCTCCATTCTAAAAGAACACCCCTCTATACTGAACCTGTATCTTCTGGTCTTAGACTCTCCACAGGAAACATACCCTCCACATCCACTCTATCAAGGCATTTCAACATTCAATTGTTTTCAATGAAGTTGCCCCTCATTCTTCTGAATTCCAGAGCCATCAAATGCTTTTCATAGCCATTCAATCCTGGAATCATTTTCATGAACCTCCTTTGAAACCTCTCCAACTTCACCACATCTTTTCCAAGAAAAAGGGCCCAAAACTGCTCACAATACTCCGTGAGGCCTTACCAGTGCTTTATAAAGTCTTCACATGCCATCCTTGTTTCCCAACACTGTATTCCATCTGCCATTACTTTACCTATTCTCCTAATCTGTCTAAATCCTTCTTTAGCCTCTCTACCTCCTCAAACTCCCTGCCCCTTCACCTATCTTCATATTGTCTGCAAACTTTGCAACAAAGACACAATTCCATCATCCAAACCATTGACATATAATATAAAAATAATCGGCCCCAACACAGACCCCTATGGAAACCACTAGTCACAGGCAGCCAGCCAGAAAGGGTTCCCTTTATTCCCACTCTTTGCCTCCTGCCAATCAGCCACTGCTTTATCCATGCTAGAATCTTTCCTTTAATACCATGGGTTCGTTGCTCGTTAAGCAACGTCATGTATGGCATCTTGTCATAGGCCTTCTGAAAAACCAAGTACACAACAATTCTCCTGTTCTCTATTCTCAACCTATTCTCCTTTGCCTATCTTGCTTGTTATTTCTTCAAAAAAATTCCAATAGATTTGTCAGGCAAGATTTTCCCTTGAGGAAACCATGCTGACTATGGCCTACGTTATCATGTGCCTCCAATTACCCTGAGAGAGATCTTACATTTAATAATCGACTCCAACATCTTCCCAACCACAGAGGTCAGACTAACTGGCCTACAATCTCCTTTCTTCTGCCTCTCTCCCTTCTGGAAGAGTGAAGTGACATTTGCAATTTCCTAGTCTGCCAGAACAATTCCAGAATCTAGTGATTCTTGAAAGATCACTACTAATGGCTATATAATCTCTTCACCCACCTCTTTCAGAACTCTGGTGTGTACACCATCTGGTACAGGTGACTTCACACCTTTTAGTTTCCCAAGAACCTTCTCTCTAATTATAGTAACTTCACACACTTCATGCCCCCTGATACCTGGAACTTCCACTATACTACTAGTGTCTTCCACGGTGAAGACTGATGCGTTACGTTCACCAGCAACTTTGATGTGTGTTGCAAAATACTTACTCAGTTTGTCTGCTATTTCATTGTGCCCTATTACTACCTCTCCAGCATCATTTTCCTGCAGTACAATATCCACTCTCGCCTCTCTTTTACACTTTATGTATCTGAAGAAACTATTGGTATCCTCTTTAATATTATTGGCTAGGTTACTTCCATTTTCCAACTTTACCTTCTGAACGACTTTTTAAGCAACACACATCAAAGTTTTTGGTGAATGCAGCAGGCCAGGCACCATCTCTAGGAAGAGGTGCAGTCGATGTTTCAGGCCGAGACCTTCGTCAGGACTAACTGAAGGAAGAGTTAGTAAGAGATTTGAAAGTGGGAGGGGGAGATCCAAAATGATAGGAGAAGACAGGAGGGGGAGAGATGGAGACAAGAGCTGGACAGGTGATTGGCAAAAGGGATATGAGAGGATCATGGGACAGGAGGTCCGGGAAGAAAGACAAGGGGGCAGGGGGAAAAAGCCCAGAGAATGGGCAAGGGGTATAGTGAGAGGGACAGAGGGAGAAAAAGGAGAGTGAGATAAAGAATGTGTGTATATAAATAAATAACGAATGGGGTACGAGGGGAAGGTGGGGCATTAGCAGAAGTTAGAGAAGTCAATGTTCATGCCATCATTTCGGATCTCCCCCTCCCCCTCCCACTTTCAAATCTCTTACTCCCTTCAGTTAGTCCTGACGAAGGGTCTCGGCCTGAAACGTCGACTGTACCTCTTCCTAGAGATGCTGCCTGGCCTGCTGCGTTCACCAGCAACTTTGATGTGTGTTGCTTGAATTTCCAGCATCTGCAGAATTCCTGTTGTTTGAGTGACTTTTTAATTTGCCTTTTGTTGCTTTTTAAAAGCTTCCCAATCCTCTACTAGTTTTTGCTCTATTATTTGCCCTCTCTTTTTGGCTTTTATGTTGCCTTTGACTTCTGCTCTTCTGCTGTTAGTCATGGTTGTGTCATCTTTCCTTTAGAGTATTTCTTCCTCTTTGGGATGTATATTTCCTGTGCCTTCTGAATTACTTACAGAAATTCTGGCCATTGCTGCTCTGCCATCATCCTTGCCAGTGTTCTTCAATCAATTCTGGCCAACTCCTCTCTCATGCCTCTGTAATTCCCTTTACTGCACTCTAATTCTGATACATCTGACTTTAGCTTCTCCTTCTCAAACTTCAGGGTGAATTTGATCATATTATGATCACTTGCCCCACAGGGTTCTTTTACCTTCAGATCTCTAATCAATTCTGGCTCATTGCACAACACACAATCCACAATAGCTAATCTCTAGCAACACACATAAAAGTTGCTGGTGAACTCAGCAGGCCAGGCAGCATCTTTAGGAAGAGGTACAGTTCGTCAGGCGAAGGGTCTTGGCCCGAAACCTCGACTGTACCTCTTCCTAGAGATGCTGCCTGGCCTGCTGTGTTCACCAGCAACTTTTATGTGTGTTGCTTGAAATTCCAGCATCTGCAGAATTCCTCGTGTTTGCGTAGCTAATCTCTAGTGGGCTCAATCATGAGCTGCTCTAAAAAGTCATCTCGTAGGCACTCTAGAAAATCCCCTTCCTGGAATCCAGCACCAACCTGATTTTCCCAATCTACCTGCATATTGAAATCCCCCGTGACTATTATAACATTGCCCTTTTGGCACACATTTTCAATCTCCTATTGTAATTTGTAGGTTGCATCCTTGCTGCTGTTTGGGGGTCTGTATCAGGGTCTTTTTACCCTTGAAATTCCTTAACTCTATCCACAATGATTCAACATCTTCTGACCCTAAGACACTTCTTTGTAATGATTTTATTTCAATTTTTACCAGCAGAGCAATACCACCCCTTTGCTTTCCTGCCGGTCCTTTTGATATAACTTGTTTGCTTGGACGTTAATCTCCCAGCTATAATCTTCTTTCATCCATGATTCCGTGATGCCTACAATATCATACCTGCCAATCTGTAACTGTGATGCAAGTTCATTTCCCTTATTCCATATTCTGCACACATACAGCTACATCGCCTTCTGTCCTGTATTCACAGTTTGCAATCTTGTCCATTTTTACGCTGCAACTCATCCTGTTGACTGTGATTTTGCCCGATCAACAGCTCTCCTCACTACACATTGCCTTTCTTTATAAACCAGCTTTCTCATCCTCAGCACTGTTATTCCCCTTTCCTACGATGCTTCTTGCATTGAAATATAAGCAGCTCAGGACACTAGTTGCACCATGCTCAACTTTTTGATTCCTAACTTTTTCCACAGTCTTACCATCATCTGCCTCCACAGCCCCTCCGCTCACTGCTCCAGCACTCTGGTTCCAATCCCCTGCAGCTCTTGATTAAACCCCAGTATGCAGCATTTTCAATCCTCCCACTAGGATATCAGTCCCTCTCCAGTTCAGATTCAAACTGACCCTTCTGTACAGGTCCCACCTTCCCTGGAAGAGAGACCAATGATCCAAAAATCTTTTGCCCTCCCTCCTACCCCAACTCCTTAGCCTCGTAATGAACAGTATAATCTTGCTAGTTCTGACCTCTCTAGTGGCCACAGGAGGCAATCCTGAGATCACAACCCTGGGGTCCTGCTCTTTAACTTAGCACCTAACTCACTAAACTCCTTATGCGGAAGCTCATCACTTGTCCTACCCACGTCATTGGTACCGACATAGACCATGACTTCTGACTGTTCAGCCTCCCTCTTAAGAATGCTGAGGACTCGATTTGAGATATCCTAGACACCAACACCCAGGAGGCACCATACCAGCTGTGAATCTCACTCTCGCCCACAGACCTCCTGTCTTTTCCCCTAACTAACGAATCCTCTATCACTACAGTGTGACTCTTCTTCCCCCTCCCCCTCTGAGTCATATAGGTAGAATTAACCACTGTGACTTTCTTCTGTTAGGTCATTCCCCTCACTGACACTATCCAAAGCGATATATCTGTTACTGAGGGTGATGGCCACAGTGGTACTCTGCACTGGCTCCTTCACCCCTTTCCCCTTCCTGACTGTCACCCAATTTCCTGTGCCCTGCACCTAGGGAGTAACTACCTCTCTCTCTTTGTCCTCTCTATCACACCTTCAGCCTCCTGAATGATCTGGAGTTCATCCAGTTCCAGGACCAACTCTTTAATGCGAGTTGTTAGAAGCTGTAGCTGGATGCATTTCTCACATTTGTAACTGTCAGGAACAGAAGGTCTTCCTGCCTTACCACATCCCGTAAGAGAAGCGGTCCACCACCCTGCCTGGCATCTCTACTGTCCTAGCTGAGCAGATATACAGAAGTGAACAAAAAAACTTGAGCTTTTCTTTCCTTTGCTTTCTCTGAGTGAAGCCTCTCTTTGTTGAAGCCTCGAAGAGCTAAAACCTCAAGATCACCACTCTGACTCTGCCCACTCAGATGATGGCCTCTACGACCATGGCCGCCGTGCTTGCCCCTACCTTCCTTTAATTTGTTCTTGCTAATCAATCCCAAACGTCAACTGGTTGCTGGTCAAAGCTCTTTTTTGTTGTACTGACCCACTGTTGCCTTTTATCCTTGGGCAGTGGACCTGATTGATGTCCCCTCCTCTCCAAACTTCTGATGACCGGATTGGCTGCTGGTCAAAGCTCTTTTATGTACTTAGATAATAAATTTACTTTGAACTTTGAACTTTGAGCTTGCTCATTCTCCCTGTGAACACATGGGTTCTCCAGTTTATCGGCTACTCTATAATGCCCCTGTATAGATGAGTGGCAGGTGAAACATAACGACGTCGATGGGAATACATAAAAGAAGGATGATGGGGAAATCAATGGGGTGAAAGTGATTACAAGGATTGTTTTGAGAGCTGACATACACACTGGGTCTCCAAGTGGGCTCTTGCGATTTTGCAAGGCAATATTAAATGTGAAATATTACGAATGCATCACATGGTGAATCAGAAATATACTGTCCCATGAGCTACACTTGAACATAGAACATAGAGCACTACAACACACTACAGTCCCTTAGGCCCACAAGGTTATGCTGATCTTTTAACCTACTCCAAGATGAATTTAACCATTCCCTCCCATTTTGCCCCCGTTTCTCAATCATCTATGTGCCTTACTAAAGATTCTCTTAAATCTCCCTAATTTATCTGACTCTTCCACCAGCCCTGGCGGGGTGTTCCATGCACCCACCAATCTCTGTTTTTTAAAAAAACTACCTCTGACGTTCAGGTGTTATGTGCCATGTTATATAACGTGGGTGGCCATGATTTTTCCATGACCATGATCGTTCTTGGCAACTTTTTCTACAGAAGTGGCTTACATACTGTTACAGATGAAATACCTGCAGTATTTAACATATATTCAGCATGACCTGCCACAGTTTTCACATAGGGCAATAAAATGATTCTGAAAAGCCCAAGCTTGCTCAACCTATGTTATGTTTTAGATCAGTGCTGTTTATTAACAAAGGTAAATTTTTACAGGCTCCAACAGTTATAGCCCGGATATCAACATTTTTTCAGCAGGAGTGGTGTTAAGTTCCAGGACTGGTACAGAATTTCCAATTCATCAGCAAATTCCCCACCACTGTGCACCACCAGACCTACTCTGGAGAAGCTGTTGTCGGATTGATTGGTGGCCTATTTCCTTCACAGAGGCCACATCACAATCATTTGAAAGGTAGAGGGAAAAATAAAAAAATACATATCTCATATTTTGTTTAATGTATCAGCCATTCAAGTGTTAAGTAATATAAGATTTTTTTCAAATTAATTGTTTACTGTCATTTCCAGTACACAAGTGTAAAGGAGAATAAAATTATTTTTATGCTGGATCTAATGCAACCCAAAAAATCTAAATAAGAACACAATAATAAAAAACACAATCAATATAAAAGCATAAGATAGCTTATATGCATAGATTTATTGTATGTCCATAAAATAATGCTAGGCACAGGACTGTCTGAATATAAGATGACTCCGGTAGAAAATGACTAAGTAGTGGAGGGGTGGGTTAATGGTTGAAGGTGTTGATCAGCCTTACTCCTTGGGGAAAGTAACTGTTACTGAGTCTGGTGGTGCTGGCGTGAATACTATGTGGCTTCCTCCCTGGTGGCAGTGGGACAAACAGCCCATGAGCAGGGTGGGGATGGGATCCTTCATGATGTTACTGACACTTTTCTGTGTATATGTCTTTGGTGATGTGCTGGGCAGTTTGGCGATCCATTGTCGAGCTCTCCTGTCGGCCGCCGTCCAGACCAAGCAGTGGTGCAGCATGCTAGGATGCTTTCTACTGTGCATTCATAGAAGGTCATGAGTATTGATGTGCAAAGTCCAGTTCTCTTAAGCGTCCTCAGAATCGAAAAGTATTGGTGAGCTTTCTAGACTGTGTACAGTGTGTTCTGGGGCTATGAGAGGTTGTGTTAAGTATATGTTAAATATTTGTTTCATCTGTCACAGTATCTCAGAACATCAGAGGTATTCAAACCGACAAAAGCTTTGCCAGCTTCAATAGGTGGCATATCAGTTTACTGATGGGGAACGTGCACTGTCTGACCCTCCGATCCAATCCTCTTGTGCTATGATGAGGCCACTCTCAGTATGGTGGAGCGACACCTCATACTCCTTCTAGATAGCCTCTAACCTGATGGAATGAACATCGATTTTTCCAACTTGCTGTATTTTTTTTCTTTTCCCCTCCCCTTCCCTCTTCTGCTCATCTCCCTATCATTTCCTCTGGTGTCTCTCCTTCCTCCCTTTCTCCCAAGCTCTGCTCTCATCTCCTATCAAATTCCTTCTTCTCCAGCCCTTAACCTTTCCTACCCACCTGGCTTTGTCTATCACTTTCTAATTAGTCCACCTTCCCTTCCATCTACCTTAATATTTTGGCATCTTGGAAACATAGAAACATAGAAAAACTACAGCACAACACAGGCCCTTTGACCCACAATGCTGTGCCGAACATGTATTACTTTAGAAATTACCTAGGGTTGCCCATAGCCCTCTATTTTTCTGAGCTCCATGTACCCATCCAGGAGTCTCTTAAAAGACCCTATGGTATCCACCCCCACCACAGTCACCGCATTCACCACACTCTGCGTAAAATCCTTACCCCTGACATCCCCTCTGTACCTACTTCCAAGCACCTTACAATTGGCCCTCTTGTTTTAGCCATTTCAACCCTGGGAAAAAGCCTCTGACCATCCACACAATCAATGCCTCTCATCATCTTGTACACCTTTATCAGGTCACCTCTCATCCTCCGTTGCTTCAAGGAAAAAAGGCCGAGTTCTCTCAACCTATTCTCATAAGGCATGCTCCCCAATCCAGGCAACATCCTTGTAAATCTCCTCTGCATCCTTTCTATGGCTTCCACATCCCTCCTGTAGTGAGGTGACCAGAACTGATCACAGTACTCTAAGTGGGGTCTGACCAGGGTCCTATACAGCTGTAATACTACCTCTCGGCTCTTGAACTCAATCTCATGGTTGATGAAGGCCAATGCACCGTACGCCTTCTTAGCCATACAGTCAACCTATACAGCAGCTTTGAGTGTCCTATGGACTCGGACCCTAAAATCCCTCTGATCCTCCACACTGCCAAGAGTCTTACCATTAATATTATATTCTGCTATCATATTTGACCTACCGAAATGAACTACCTCACACTTATCTGGGTTGAACTCCATCTGCCACTTCTCAACCCTGTTTTTCATCCTATCAATATCCCGCTGTAACCTCTGACAGCCCTCCACACTATCCACAACACCCCCAAACTTTGTGTCATCAGCAAATTTACTAACCCATCTCTCCACTTCCTCATCCAGGTCATTTATAAAAATCACGAAGAGAAGGGGTCCCAGAATAGATTCCTGAGGCACACCACTGGTCACCGACCTCCAGAATATGACCCACCTACAACAACCCTTTGCTTTCTGTGGGCAAGCCAATTCTGGATCCACAAAGCAATGTCCCCTTGGATCCCATGCCTCCTTACTTTCTCAATAAGCCTTGCATGGGGTAGTTCATCAAATGTCTTGCTGAAATCCATATACACTACATCTACTGCTCTTCCTTCATCAATGTGTTTAGTTACATCCTCAAAAAATTCAATCAGGCTCATAAGGCATGACCTGCCTTTGACAAAGCCATGCTGACTATTCCTAATCATATTATGCCTCACCAAATGTTCATAAATCCTGCCTCTCAGGATCTTTTCCACTAACTTACCAACCACTGAAGTAAGACTCATGGGTCTATAATTTCCTGGGCTATCTCTACTCTCTTTCTTAATTAAGGGAACAACATCTGCAACCCTTCAATCCTCCGGAACCTCTCCTGTCCCCATTGATGATGCAAAGATCATCGCCAGAGGCTCAGCAATCTCCTCCCTCGCCTCCCACAGTAGCCTGGGGTATATCTCGTCCGGTCCCAGTGACTTATCCAACTTGATGCTTTCCAAAAGCTCCAACATATCCTCTTTCTTAATGTCTATATGCTCAAGCTTTTCAGTCCGCTGTAAGTCATCCCTACAATCACCAAGATCCTTTTCCATAGTGAATACTGAAGCAAAGTATTCATTAAGTACCTCTGCGCTCTCCTCCGGTTCCATACACACTTTTCCACTGTCACACTTGATTGGCCCTATTCTCTCTCTTACTCTTCACATACTTGCAGAATGCCTTGGGGTTTTCTTTAATCCTGTCTGCCAAGGCCTTCTCATGGCCCCTTCTGGCTCTCCTAATTTCATTCTTAAATTCCTTCCTGCTACCCTTATAATCTTCTAGATTTCTATCATTACCTAGTTCTTTGAACCTTTCGTAAGCTTTTCTTTTCTTCTTGACTAGATTTTCAACAGACTTTGTACACCTTGGTTCTTGTACCCTCCTGTCTTTTCCCTGTCTCATCGGAACGTACCTATGCAGAACACCATGCAAATATCCCCTGAACATTTACCACAATTCTGCCATACGTTTCCCTGAGAACATCTGTTCCCAATTTATGTTTCCAAGTTCCTGCCTGATAGCTTCATATTTTCCCTTACTCCAATTAAACACTTTCCTAACTTGTCTGTTCCTATCAATCTCCAATGCTATGGTAGAGGAGATAGAATTGTGATCACTATCTCCAAAATGCTCTCCCACTGAGAGACCTGACACCTGACCAGGTTCATTTCCCAATACCAGATCAAGTACAGCCTCTCCACTTGTAGGCTTATCTACATATTGTGTCAGGAAACCTTCCTGAACACACCTAACAAATTCCACCTCATCCAAACCTCTTGCTCTAGGGAAATGCCAATCAATATTGGGGAAATTAAAATCTCCCACTACAACAACCCTGTTGTTGTCGCATCTTTCCAGAACCTGTCTCCCTATCTGCTCCTCGATGTCCCTGTTATTATTGGGTGGTCTATAAAAAACACCCAGTAGAGTTATTGACCCCTTCCTGTTCCTAACTTCCACCCACAGAGACTGTAGACAATCCCCCCATGACTTCCTCCTTTTCTGCAGCCGTGACACTATCTCTGATCAGCAGTGCCACGCCCCCACCTCTTTTGCCTCCTTCCCTGTCCTTTCTGAAACATATAAATCCTGGAACTCTAAGTAATCATTCCTGCCTTTGAGCCATCTAAGTCTCTGTTTTGGCCACAACATCATAGCTCCAAGTATTGATCCATGCTCTAAGCTTATCCACTTTGTTCATGATACTCCTTGCATTAAAATAGATGCGTCTCAAACCATCAGTCTGTGCGTATCCCTTCTCTATCACCTGCCTATCCTCCCTCTCGCACTGTCTAAAAGCTTTCTCGATTTGTGAGCCAACTGCCCCTTCCTCTGTTTCTTCAGTTTGGTTCCGACCCCCCAGCGATTCTAGTTTAAACCTTTCCCTTTCCTTCCAGTCCTGACGAAGGGTTTCAGGCTAAAATGTTGACAGTTTTTCCCTCTCCATAGATGCTGTTTGATAAGACCATAAGACCATAAGACATAGGGGCAGAATTAAGCCATTCAGCCCATCAAGTCTGTCCTGACATTCCATCATGGCTGATCCCAGATCCCACTCAACCACATACACCTACCATCTAGCCGTATCCTCTGATGCCCTCACTAATCAGGAAACGATCAACTTCTGGCTTAAATATACCCACAGACTTGGCCTCCACCATAGTGTGTGGCAGAGCATTCCACAGATACCTTACCCTATGGCTGAAAGAAATGTCTCTTTACCTCTGTTCTAAAAGGTCGCCCCTTAATTTTGATGTTGTGCAGTTTAGTTCTGGATACCCCCGCCATAGGAAATATCCTCTCCACATCCACCCTATCTAGTCCTTTCAACATTTGGCAGGTTTCATTGAGATCCCCACGCATTCTTCTAAATTCCAATGAGTACAAGCCCAAAGCTGATAAACACTCCTCATATGTTAACCCCTTCATCCTCATGTGGACTCACTCCAATGAAAACACATCCTGCTGAGCTTGATCTGATGAGTTCCTTCAGCATTCTGTGTGTGTTACTTTGGATTTGGTGGCATTGACCTCCCACATCATGAAGACCCTGGAGAGACTTGTTCTGGAGCTGCTCCGGCCTATGGTCAGGCCACACTTAGATCCCCTCCAGTTTGCCTACCAGCCCCGACTAGGAGTTGAGGATGCCATCGTCTTCCTGCTGAACCATGTCTACGCCCACCTGGACAAGCCAGCGAGCACTGTGAGGGTCATGTTTTTTGACTTCTGCAGTGCGTTCAACACCATCCGCCCTGCTCTGCTGGGGGAGAAGCTGACAGCGATGCAGGTGGATGCTTTCCTGGTGTCATGGATTCTTGATTACCTGACTGGCAGACCACAGTACGTGTGCTTGCAACACTGTGTGTCCGACAGAGTGATCAGCAGCACTGGGGCTCCACAGGGGACTGTCTTGTCTCCCTTCTGTTCACCATTTACATCTCGGACTTCAACTACTGCACAGAGTCTTGTCATCTTCAGAAGTTTTCGGATGACTCTGCCATAGTTGGATGCATCAGCAAGGAATATGAGGCTGAGTACAGGGCTACGGTAGGAAACTTTGTCACATGGTGTGAGCGGAATTATCTGCAGCTTAATGTGAAAAAGACTAAGGAGCTGATGGTAGACCTGAGGAGAGCTAAGGTACTGGCGACCCCTGTTTCCATCCAGGGGGTCAGTGTGGACATGGTGGAGGATTACAAATACCTGGGGATACGTATTGACAATAAACTGGACTGGTCAAAGAACACTGAGGCTGTCTACAAGAAGGATCAGAGCCGTCTCTATTTCCTGAGGAGACTGAGGTCCTTTAACATCTGCTGAACGATACTGAGGATGTTCTACGAGTCTGTGGTGGCCAGTGCAATCATGTTTGCTGTTGTGGGCTGGGGCAGCAGGCTGAGGGTAGCAGACACCAACAAAATCAACAAACTCATTCGTAAAGCCAGTGATGTTGTGGGGATGGAACTGGACTCTCTGACGGTGGTGTCTGAAAAGAGGATGCTGTCCAAGTTGCATGCCATCTTGGACAATGTCTCCCATCCACTACATAATGTACTGGGTGGGCACAGGAGTACATTCAGCCAGAGACTCATTCCACTGAGCTGCACACAGAACGTAATAGGAAGTCATTCCTGCCTGTGGCCATCAAACTTTACAACTCCTCCCTTGGAGGGTCAGACACCCTGAGCCAATAGGCTGGTCCTGGACTTATTTCCTGGCATAATTTACATATTACTATTTAACTATTTATGGTTTTATTACTATTTAATTATTGCAACTGTAACAAAAACCAATTTTCCCCGGGATCAATAAAGTATGACTATGACTATTTGCAGCATCTGCAGAATTCCCTTGTTTATAATCCCCTCCTCTGTTTATGTTGTTTCAGTCCTTCCCTACTTGGTTTGGAACCATGTAGGGTAAAATGGTCAGCCATCTACATCAATCCAAGGAAAGAAATGCATGTTACTGAAACACGGCATAACTGTTAATGACTATGGGCAGTGAACTTCCCTGGAAAAATCTGGATATAAATCTCAAAGGAGAAATGTGAAACATTTTTTTGTTTCCAGTTTCAGTCCTAGTCTTCTGGTGGACATTATTTAAACGTCTTTTTCCCCCTTTGGGAAGGAAAAGGGTTTGTTTTAGTGGCGACCCATCCTTTCACCACTCATACTGTGTCCTCACCTGCACTTGCAGGGAACTCCGATTTCTGTCTATAAATGGCCTTCTGACCCATGTGCAGGAGATGGATGTCCTTGGCTACAACAGGGGAAAAGAGCTGGAATCTACGAATCCCCCAATGTCTACTGTAATAGATAGCATGTTGTACTTCCAAGAGATTTTTTACTGAACAGAACATACCCTCATCCATATTAACTCACCTCTGGCCCACAAAGGCTAACTGGTAATGATGAATACACAGATTGCCTTTCTAAAACAATGTTGTTTAATCCATAAAGAACCATCTACCTAAATTTCATTCTTGCTCCGTTCTCTTAGAATATAAACACTTTGTGACAATAGCCTGTTCTATCAAGTCAATTCAGGTTTGCCTGAATTAATATTGAGGTAGTCAGTAGTTCAAATTTAAGATGTGTATTTATTAAAAACTCAGCTCCCTTATTACATACATTACTTCAGTACAATGTGGGTAAAATCACATGTTATCCAATGACAAGAATATACCCTACCTTAAAGAATATTTCTTTTTTCTTTTTGTTGAAACCCTGAGGGGGCACAGGAGCCTCAGGTCTCACATCACCGGGTTCAGGAGCAGTTATTACTCTATGATCAAGCAGGCTCCTGAACCAGCATAGACAGCTTCACTCACCTCACTCTGAACTGATTCCATAACCTACAGACTCACTCTCAAGCACTCTTTACAACTCTTGTTCTCAGTAATATTTATTTACTTTCTATTTGCACAATTTGTCTCCTTTTGCACATTGGCTCTGCTTATGTATAGTTTTAATTCATTCTATTGTATTTCAGAATCAGAATCAGGTTTAGCATCACCTGCATATGTCGTGAAATTTGCGGTAGCAGTACATTGCAATACGTAATATTAAAACCAAATTAAATTAAGAAATATATAAAAGAAAGAAAATTAAATAAATTAAGTGCAAAAAGAGAGGGAAAAAGTACTGAGGAAGTGTTTATGGATTTGTTCTCCATTCAGAAACCTGATGGCAGAGGGCAAGAAGCTGTTCCACTTTCTTTGTTCTATTGTGAATGCCCACAAGAAAATGAATATCAGGGTAGTATATGGTGATGTATACATACTTATATAATAAATTTACTTTGACTTTGAAGAATCAGCAAGTGAAGGCCAAAGGACATGCCAACAAATGATCAGCTTTTGGCAGGTTGCCATTCCCATTAGACGTAAATGCGCCTCACTGCTGGTAATTCGGCCAAGTACTGAGCATTTGGAATCCTTTGTGGAGTTTCAAGCACTTTATGTAATTCCGACAGCAAATGAATTATTGACTTCGTCATCAGGAGATTACCATCAGCTCAGATCGGAAATAACTTCTCCTCGCTGACAGTCAACAGTGCTGCACCTCCGAGATGTGTGCTTAGCCCACTGATATACTCTCTCTGCACTCATGACTGTGTGGGTTAAGTGCTATCTATAAATTTGCCAATGACACAACTGTTGGTGGTAGAATCTCAGATGGTGATAAGGTGACCTACAGGAGTGAGACAGATCAGCAGGTTGAGTGACGTTGTAATATCAACTTTGCGCTCAATGTCAGTAAGACGAAGGAATTGATTGAGGACTTCAGCAAGGGGAAGTCGAGGGAACACATACCAGTCCTCATCAAGGGATCAGAAGTGGAAGGGGTGAGTAGTTTTGAGTTCTTGTATGTCAACATCTCTGAGGATCTATACCGGGCTCAACGTATTGATGCAAGGACAAAGAAGAAGTTTGATGAGATGTGGTATGTCAACAAAGACACTAACAAATTTTGGGTGAAGTATAATGCAAGTGTCTTGGGCACGTATATATAACTGTACCTAAGGTATTACGAACATCCTTTGCTCTCAGCAGATTTGCAAATTTGCTCCCTGCTCCACATTGACAAATACAATACCGAGCAAAAATTTTATGCACCCTAGCTACAGTATATACTGTATATATGTGCCTATTACTTTTACACAGTTTTGTACATGAAGAGCATTCTGAGTGGTTGCATCACCACCTGTTATGGAGGCTCTAATGCACAGGATCGAATGAAATACTGTAGAGGGTTGTAGACTTAACCAGCTCCACCATGGTCAGCAGCCTCCCTACCACCTTCAAAAGCCAATGCCTCGAGAAGGCAGTGGTGACTATTGGGAATTCTCATGATCTAGGACATTGCTACCATCAAGGAGGAGGCACAGGAGCCTAAAGACACACACTCAACATTTTACGAAAAGCTTTTTCCCCTCTGCCATCAGATTTCAGAAAGGTCCATGAACCCGTGAAAACTATCTCATAATTTTGATCTTTATTTGCAATATTTATTCACTTTCTATGTAGTGCGTGTTCTACCTTATAGTAACATTTTATGTATTGCACTGCTTAATTGGCACAAAACAACAAATTTCATGCTATATGTCAGTGATAATAAACCAGAATCTGATTCTAATTTTCAAGTCACTTGATCCCATAATGATGATCATGCTCTCAATGCAATAGATGTGTCAACCAACACGTTATCACCTGTTTGGTCTGATACAGAATCACTATCATAAAACATTGCAGAATCATAGAAAAGTACAGCATAGAAACAGGCCCTTCGACCCATGACTGTGTCGCCACCCACACCACAATCTGCTAATTAAATTTGCAGTTGATACTATATTGATTGACCTTGTCTCAAATAATGAGGCAGCCTACAGAGAAGAAGTCATCACCCTGACACACTGGGTGTCAAGAAAACAGCCTCTCCCTCAAAGTCACAAAAACAAAGGAGCTGGTTGTGGTCTACAGGAGGAAAGGAGACAAGCTCACCCCTGTTGACATCAATGGATCTAGGGTTGAGATGGTGAACAGCTTTAAGTTCCTTGGTATCCACATCACTGAGAACCTCACGTGGTCTGTACATACTGGCCGTGTGGTGAAAAATCACAACAGTGCCTCTTTCACCTCAGACGGTTGAAGAAGTTTGGCATAAGTCACCAAATCCTAAAGACTTTCTACAGGGGCACAATTGAGAGCATCCTGACTGGCTGCATCACTACCTGGTATGGGAACTGTATTTCTCTCAATCGCAGGACTCTGCAGAGAGTGATGCGGACAGCCCAGCACATCTGTGGAAGTGAACTTCCCACCATTCAGGACATTTACAGAGACAGGTGTGTAAAAAGGGCCCGAAAGATCATTGGGGATCCGAGTCATCTCAACCACAAACTATTCCAGCTGCTACCATCCAGAAAACGGTACCGTAGCATAAAAGCCAGGACCAACAGGCTCCAGGTTAACTTCTTCCACCAGGCCATCAGACTGATTAACTCACGCTGATTTGAGTGTATTTCTAAGCTATATTGACTGTTCTGTTGTATATCTTACTGTACACACTATTTATTACAAATTACTATAATTTACACATTGCACATTCAGTTGAAGATGTTACATAAAGATTTTTACTCATGTATGTGAAGGATGTAAGAAATAAAGTCAATTCAATTCAATTAAATCTAGACTGTGCCGAACTATTTAAGCTGTCTACTCCCTTCGATCTGTACCGGGACCATAACCCTCCATACTCCTTTGATGTACCTATCCAAACTTCTCTCGAATATTGAAATCAAGCTCGCATGCACCACTTGTGCTGGCGGCTCGTTCCACATTAAGCCAGCACTCACCTTTATGCATAGACACAATCAAATTCCTGGGAGTACTTATCACAGAACACATCCTACACAGTCAAGAAAGCTCATTGAATCCTCTACTTGCAGTAGAGACCATTCTAGCAAACTGCATCACTGCATGTATAGAAGCTGCACTGTGGTGGACAGGAAGGCTCTACGATGGGGCATCAAAACTGCCCGATGCATCACCGGCTGCTGCCTATACGTCATCACGGACAAACGTATATACAGAAATCCCAACGCATCACTGGCTCCTGCCTATAGGTCATCACGGACATACGTATATACAGAAATCCCAACGCATCACCGGCTCCTGCCTATACGTCATCACGGACATACGTATATACAGAAATCCCAACGCATCACCGGCTCCTGCCTATACGTCATCACGGACATACATATATACAGAAATCCCAATGCATCACCGGCTCCTGCCTATACGTCATCACGGACATACGTATATACAGAAATCCCAACGCATCACCGGCTCCTGCCTATACGTCATCACGGACATACATAATATACAGAAAGCTGCCAGTAACATCATGAATGATCCCACCCACCCTGCTCATGGACTGTTTGTCCCACTCCCATCAGGGAGAAGGATAAATAACATCCATGCCAGGACCACCAGACTCAAAAACAGTTACTTTCCCCAAGCAGTGAGGCTGATCAACACCTCCACCCACTAGCTCCACCACGACTTTATTATTTCCCGTCAGTCACCTTACGAATAGCCTTGCGTCACTTTATGGACACCCATCATCGTACGTTGATCTCGGTTTTATTATTTAATACAAACGTACATTATTATTGTACATTGGTAATTATTATTGTGTACATTATTATTCTGTACTTTATTATTAGTTAAGTCTGCACACTGCTAAGTATGTTTCTAAATGTTGCTGCTATAATGAAAGAATTTCCCACTCATGATCAATAAAGTATTTATTATTATTATTATTATACAATCTATGTACACAAGCTATCTTAGCTATTTATAGTTATTACATTTTTTATTATTATTGTGTTTTTTACCTTTTGCTGGGTTTTTTTAATGGTGCTGTATCTGATCCGGAGTAACAATTATTTTGTTCTTTACACTTGTGTACAGGAAATGACATTGAACAATCTTGAATCTTAAATAATAAATCCTATTGAATATTCCCAATATCTTCTGTCTTTATTTGATAACAGGATATACCTATCACACCAAGTATTTTGCAGTGTGCAAGCTGCTGTGATGCTCTTCTGTTATTGCTGATAGCTTAAGTTCCAAGAAATAAAAGCCATGAGGTCGGATAAGTACTTAAGTTTTAATTGAATAATTGTGAGTACATTTTGAGGATTCATTTATGAATTGAACTGTTGCCAATCTGAAGTTATGGGACCAGCAGAACAAACTGTTCAGTCTTTCTAAGAATGGGACGATATGCTGTTTGGGCTGTCAGGGTAGCGTAGTGGTCAGCACCAAGCTTTATAATGCCATCTGTAAGATTGGCTTTCGATTCCTACTGCTGTCTGTGAGGTGTTTATACTATCTCTCCGTGACAGCATGGGTTTCCTCTGGGTGCTCCGCTTCCCTCACCCCTTCCAAAGACATACCTGTTCGGATTTGTAAGTATGGGCATACTAATATAGCGTGGGAGGCTTGGCAACAGTTGTGAGCTCCGGTTGCCCGTTTAACGCAAACGACATGTTTCACTGTACATCTGACAAATAAAAATCAACTTCTCTACAGAAGTTAAATTTAAGCCTCTATCATTATAAGGACTGCCCCTTTTCCATTGAACATTAAAGATTTTCAGTTAAATTAAGCTCAAGTTTAGGTTTAACTGTGATTCAACCATACTCGTGAATATAGCCAGGCAAAACATTGTTCCTCTGGGGCTTAGGTGCAAAACACAGTACCAAAAGTCACACACAGCACATGAAGCACATAAAACAGTTACAAAAAAAATTGAGAAATTCATATAGCCCAAGTCCCAGTGTGTCATGGCTTGTAGATTAATGGTGCTGGAGGCAAATTTCTACAAGAACAAGTCCACACCAGTTCTTATCTTATACAAGTGCAGCTGCAGCTGATCGCAATTCAGCTTGTTTTTCACTGAGTGAACACTGGAGGGCAGCACCAACGGGAGGGGCCAGTGGCACACAGCCAGCTCTGGCATCTTCTTCTCCAGCGACTGCAATGGGTGTCTACGAGTCATGAGTGTGACCCAGAGGCATGAAGTACTGTACTTTGCATAAGAGATCCCAGAAATGGACAAAGTAGTTGCAGGGACCTGTTCTCCTCAGTGAACCATTGTTTCCCGTGAGTCAGAGTGAAGCAGCATTGACTCTCGCCAGAGAAAAGACTGCAACCCTGATCATGATACCATTCCAGACTGAGGCACTGTGTATTAAGCCAAGCAAGCAGGCAGAACATATTGTATAGGTTTCCTGTTTTGATCAGTGCTGGCTTTGATTAACAGGAAGATTGTTCTCATGGAAGCTCATGAACCATGAAATTAAGGAGTAAAGATAATGTGTGATTAGAGCTGGGAAGTTGAGATGTGGTTCAGTCAGTCAAGTCACTAAAAGACTTTTGTAGGTATTTTATTGTCATTTTCCTTGCCTGACAGAGAGGGATGGTTCCCTTTGAATGGTGTGAGATAGATATATTGGCACTTAATGAGTCCTACAATATTGAAGCTGTTTGGTGACAAATGGAATACAACCATTGCACAAGCCGTCAGAATTCTGTAGTTCAAGGTGAAGAAATCTCCACATATTGGTTCAAAAAAAAATAGAAGATCCCTTCTTGGGAAATCAATTCCCAAAACATGACACTTGGCAAAGCAAGATATTGATCACACATTTATATTAATCATTTTTCTGACTATTTGTAGGGCAATAGAAAGAAAATCTTCCCAACAGTGCTCTTGTTTGGAAAACATTGATGTTATTTTATTTTCTGTAACCTACAGCCGATTCTTTTTAAAATTATCTTCAAATGAAAATATCATCTTTTGTCAAGTTTTCTGCATATCAAAGTTCGAACTTGTTTCTATCGAAGTACATATATGTATGTAATCCTAATGTCACAGTGTGTGCTTGTAATACTGGAACTCAAGTGCAGAGGAATAACTGACTCTGATACAGAAACTATGACAGGAATTTATTCATAATCATTCCACAAGAACGTTGGTGGCACCACAAGAAGTAGCATTTTCAGAAGTAGGACCCTGCAATTAGCACAAATTGGGTATCTGCCTTATAATAATTCAAGGAACACGGAATCTGCAAGGCTGTCAAAATAAACTTAACAAACTTAAACAGAAACCATCAGGAGAATGCATCACAAAGAGTGGTTTGCTCGAGAATAACACAGGCCAGAAAAGCTCATTACATATATATTACACTGAGATTTATTTTCTTGCAGGCATTCACAGCAGAGCAAAGACGTACAATAAAATCAATGCAAAGCTACACACAGAGACTGACAAAAATCAACGTGCAAAAGAAGTCAAGCTGCGAGTACAATAAATAAATCAATCTGAGAACATGAATTGTAGAGGCCGAGAAACTGGGTCTGTGGGTTATGGAATCAGATCAGTGTTGTGGTGAGTGAAGTTACCCACACCAGCTTAGGAACCTGATGGTTGAGAGTTAATAACTATTCCTGAACCCGGTGGTGTGGGACTTCCTTCCTGCGAGAAGAGAATACTGTCTGGATGGTGGCTACTGCTTTCTTGTGGTAGTGCCCAATGCAAGCTAACGTCGAATGTATTAACATAGATCAGGATAGAACTGCTCATAATTTAATAGTTGTCCATGATATTGATCATGATCAGATTGATTTTAGGTATTAGCAAGGATATTAACAGGATCAGCAAGATTATTTTGACCAGGGTGTCCATTTAAGAAAAATGCTTTTCATACTTGGGGGCGTTTGATGTCAAATTAAGATTGGCTTCAGAAGGAACATGAGAACACGTAATCATTAGAATCAGGTTTAATGTCACCCACATGTATCACGAAATTTGTTGCTTTGCGGCAGTACTACATTGCAATACCTAATAATAAAAACTGTAAATTACAGTAAATATATATATTTATATTCTGAAGTTTAATTAAATAAAGTGTACAAAAAGAGGGAAAAAAAACAGTAGTGAGATAGCATTCATGGGTTCAATGTCCATTCAGAAATCTGATGGCAGAGGGCAAGAATCCAATTCCTGAATGGTTGAGTGTGTGCCTTCAGGCTCCCGTATGCCCTTCCCTGATGGTAGCACTGAGAAGAGAGCATGTCTTGGTTGATGAGGTCCTTAAAAATGGATGCCTCCTTTTTGGGACATCACTCCTTGAACGTGCCCTGGATGCAGGGGAGGCTAGTAAACTGGAGTTTCCAACTTCCCGCAGCTTATTTCGATCCTATGCAGTAGCCGCACACCCACCCGCCCCCACCCCCCCACCATACCAGACAGTGATGTACTGTCTATACATGAGCTTCGTGGAGGCTGAGTGCTACAATTTGAAAGACCTTGTATGCATAACAATTGATTTTCCGACATCCGATTCCATTATCCATTTCCGCACTGTGTGGCAACAGTAATTTGCAGATATAAATTTATCTGGTCTTCAGGGCAAGAAAGGTTATAAATTAGTCAAGAAATAATAATACAAGCTTAAAAATTCAATCATCCCAGTGTTTTTTTCTTCCCTCTTCCCGGTTCTTCATTTCCCCTCTCTGACCTCTTACCTCCTTTCCTTACTTGCCATCAGCTCTCCTCTGTGCCCCTCCTTTTCCCCTTTTTCCCACGATCCCCTCTTCTCTCCTATAACATTTCTTCTTCTCCAGCCCTCTATCCTTTTCATCTATAACCGTCTTGCTTCTTACTTCATCCCCACTCCCCCACCCCCACCCCCAGCCACCTGGCTTTACTTATCTCCTTTTAGCTTGTACTCCTTCCCCTCTTTCCAGCTTTGTAATCTGGCATCTTCATTTCCAGTCCTTGTGAAGGGTCTCAAGCCTAAAACATTGACTGTTAACTTCCATCCATAGATGCTGCCTGACCTTCTCAGCTCCTCCGGCGTTTTGTGTGGGTCGTTCTGGATTTCCAGCATCTGCAGAATCTCTTTTGTTTATCAACGAATGAAGTGTTTTCTTTAAAATTTAGTGAGGATCAGAAACATACAGACAGCAGACACGAAACAAACCAAAGACACAAACTCAGTGAAACTTCTTACAATGAGCACTTTATTCTGTGTGGTTCTAAGATGTTTGTGAGGTGCAATGCTTTACAGAGAGTCATCTAAACGATTAAGGTTTGATTCTCCTCGCTGTTTGTAAGAAGCTTGTACATTCTCCTCCTGACCGTGTGGGTTTGCTCTGAGTGCTCAGGTTTCACCCCACGTTCCACAGACATATAGGTGAGTTGTGGGCGTGCTATGTTGGTGCTGGAATCATGGCGACACTTGCAGCCCTCCCAGCACAATGCTCACTGACTTGATTTGTTGCAAACAATGCATTACACTGAATGTGTCGATGTGCACATGACATGTAAAGCTAATCCCTGAGGTCTCCCGTTGGTTGGTGTCAACCATGGATGCTGCATCCCAGATGTCTATGGGATACGCAAGCCAGGGCAGTATGATAGGAGAGCAAGCCGTTGCCCGTATAACAGACTCCCCCTCTCCACACAGCTGATGAATCCAATGGAACAGCAGATTCCAGTACAATTTGGCACTCAGATGTTGCCAGTCAGCATTGACCTCAACATAGAACTGTCTTAGGGACTCCAACTCCAGATATTTTCTCTTGATTTACTCCCAAAGCCTTCCCCATGAGAGGGTATAGCCACGAGGCAGTGAAGGTTTGAGATCAGAGTTTTCTTTCACCTAGATGAGCTGCTAACCATGGCTGGCTAGCCCCATCTGTCCAATATGATTGGTCTTAAGGCACCGGTAATCCCCCTCTGCCCCTTCTCCTGCCAGTAGAAACGGTTCCGCCGGGTTTAGTAGCTAAGCCACACGTGAAGGCCAGGAGCTGGACCTGGTTGTCAGAGGTTATTGGAGACGCATGCCATTGGGAGCATTTAATAGGTAATGGGAGCTTAACCCTACTCCCACTACTCCCTCAAAGTAGGATAACTGTAAGGAACCTAAATCTAATCACACCAGTCAAATCTGGCTGTTTTATAGGTTAATTGTTATCACTGGAATTGTGTTATCTCTGGTCTGAGTACAGAATGATCACAGACGACTATTTTCCTTTGTCCTTCCTTTATTCTCTTGGCTCCTTTCTTTCTTTTTTCTTCATTCTTGTAATACTTTATAAAATTGCTTAGCAAGAAGTTTTATGCCTCTTTTTTTAACTTTTGAAGAACATATGGATTGCAGAACATCTGGAACCAACACAGCGTGTACATCAGGGTATCTAAATATGACTTCTTCACATTCCACCAAATCACACTTGTCCATCTTTACCCATGTGATGACCAACATTTTACACAGCTATTTCTAATTAAAAATTCTCTTTGCTGTACTTACTGCTATTCCTTTCTTTCCTGCTCCTAGCTGCCCTACTAATTCCCTGTTCAAACAATCCGGACTGTTCTTAATACATCTTCGCCCACAACTTACTTGATTTCTGTGACTTCAGCAAATTAAAGCCATGCTTTGGAACTCCCTCCCTTCCCCCTACCTTTGCCTATTCATTTCCTTTCCCACAATCATCACTCCACCTTCTTCTTTCGGGCTTCCTTTTCTTTGATTACTCATCCATGAAGTGCCTTTGGGCATTTTTGAACCCTACAGGTGTCACATAAATTTAAATTGTGGTGCATATCCAAGAAGTATTTTTATAACCTTGTGGTAATTCACAAACTTCCAGCAAAGTTTGGACTTAAACAAACATTTCTGAGACAACCTGCAGGAATATTCTGTACACTTTTATCAGTGCAGTCAGTCCTTTGTGGCCTTTTCAAACGGCATTCTTCATGTACTTTCTCTTCGTTCATGTTCTATGCAGGAGCTAATTTACCTTTAGCAGATCCAGAATATTTTATGTTGCTTTCTGGACAATGAAATAGTTCTAGAAGTTCACAATGATAGGACCATCGGACACAGGAGTAGAATGACGCCATTCTGCCCATCGTATTCTCTGGCAGTCCATCATGGCTGATTTATTATCCCTCTCAACCCCATTCTCCTGCCTTCTTTCTTTAACCCTTAACACCCTGAATAAACAAGAACCTATCAACCTCAGCTTTAAAAATTGCCCAATGATTTGGTCTCCACAACCATTCATGGCAATGAATTCCACAGACTTACCCATCTGGCTAAAGAAATTAGAAATTCTTCCTCATCTCTGTTCTAAATGGATATCCCTCTATTTCTCTATACTGAGGCTGTGCTCTCTAGTCTTACACTCCTCCACTGTAGGAAACATCCTCTCCACATTCATTCTATCTAGGCCTTTCAATATTTGATAGATTTCAAATCGATTCCCCTCCCCCATTTTTCTAAACTTCAGTGAGTACAGGCTCAGAGTCTCAAATGCTCTTCATACATTAACCCTTTCATTCCCAGAATTATTCTCAGGAACATTCTCTGGCCCCTTTCCAATGCCAGTACACCTTTTCTTAGATAAGGGGCCCACAGCTGCTCATAATATTCCAACTGCAGAGTGATAACACAGTTCTGTTACTGATGTAATGGAGGACGTTATATTCTTTTTTATGGTTGGTATCTTCCTGGCAGCTTCACCTCCTTTCCCCACATTGGTGAAAATTAGCAGGAGTTGGCCAATGTCTGTAATTACACAAAGGGCTTCTGACAATGCTGTAAACAGTTTAAAAATCAAAGCAGATGGAGATAGGCAACAAGAGATCCTTGAACTATACTGAGTGTATGCTCATGGTCTTCTGCTGCTGTAGCCCATCCAATTCAAGGCTCGACAGGTTTGGCATTCAGAGATGCTCTTACGCACATCATGTTTGTAAAATGTGGTTATTTGAGCTACTGTCACTTTCCTGTCAGCTTGATCCAGTCTGGCCATTCTCCTCTGACCTCTTTCAATAGTAAGATGTTGTTGCCCACAAAACTGCAATTCACTGGATTTCTTTGTTTCTTGCAGTAGTCTCTGTGCACTCTGTAAACTACTGCTCTGTAAAATCCCAGGAGATCAGCAGTTTCCGAGATACACAAATCACCCCATTAGGCACCAACTATCATTCCATGGCCAAAGTCACTTAGATCACATTTCACCCCCATTCTGATATTTGGTATGAAGAACAACTGAAACTCTTGGCCATGTCTACCTGATTTGTGAATTCAGTTGCTGCTACATGATTGGCTGATTGATTATTGGCATTAACGAGCAGGTGTACAGGTGTGCCTAATAACACAATGTATAATAAATATATTGAGTGCATTCCATCTTATTGTACGATACAGATTGAGGCATTAATTAACATTTGGGCAGAGCTCATTACCCTCAGAATTTATTATAAAACCCTCCCAAATCACCCATTAATAATCATAGTAAGGTATGCCTGGTACTTGGAAGTAGGTACAGAGGAGATGTCAGGGGTAAGTTTTTTACGCAGTGAGTGGTGAGTGCATGGAATGGGCTGCCAGCGATGGTGGAGGTAGATATGATAGGGTCTTTTAAGAGACTCCTGGATAGGTACATGGAGCTTAGAAAAATAGAGGGCTACAGGTAACCCTAGGTAATTTCTAAAGTATATACATGTTCAGCATAGCTTTGTGGGCCGAAGGGCTTGTATTGTGCTGTAGGTTTTCTGTGTTTCTATGTTTCTAATGCCACTTACTGTCCAAAGCTTTCCAGCAATAATTCTTGACAAGATTATAAGAATTATCTGCCTGAGATATTTCCAGCTTTTCTAATATCCATCTGCTCTAATTCAATTTCTCTCTGCAGTCCCATAAGATCCCTTGAAAACTGGAAAGACTGGGAGACATGACATTAAGAGAAGAAATGACCACAGAAATGTTGGAAGTAAGGCCTGGCCACCCAGTTCATGAGGTCACCCAACAAGGGTGACGGCAGTGTCAGATCGCCAGCAGCTGGTGAGCATGAGCTCCCTCATCTTCACCCCTCTGACTCTCAATACAGGAGCCCTTCAGGGCTGTGTACTAAGTCCCCTCCTTTACTCCCTGTATACCCATGACTGTGTCGCCACCCACAGCTCCAACCTGCTAATTACGTCTGCCGACGACACTACATTGATTGGCCTTATCTGAAGCAATAACGAGGTAGCCTACAGGGAAGAAGTCATCTCTCTGACACAGTGGTGTCAAGAAAACAGCCTCTCCCTCAATGTCGCAAAAACAAAGGAGCTGGTCGTGGACTACAGGAGGAATGGAGACAGGCTAACCCCTACTGACATCAATGGATCTGGGGTTGAGAGGGTGAACATCACTGAGGACATCAACATGGTCTGTACACGCCAGCTGTGTGGGGCAAAATGCAGAACAGCGCCTCTTTCACTTCAAACGGTTGAGGAAGTTTGGTATGGGCTCCCAAATATTAAGAACTTTCTACAGGGGCACAATTGAGAGCATCCTGACTGGCTGCATCGCTGCCTGGTATAGGAACTGTACCTTCCTCAATGGTAGGACTCTGCAGAGAGTGGTGCAGACAGCCCAGCGCATCTGTAGATGTGAACTTCCCATGATTCAAGACATTTACAAAGACAGGTGGAAGAAAAAGGTCCGAAGGATCATTGGGGATCCGAGTCACCCCAATCACAGTCTATTCCAGCTGCTACCATCTGGGAAATGGTACCACAGCATAAGAGCCAGGACCAACAGGCTCCAGGACAGCTTCTTCCACCAGGCCATCAGACTGATTAACTCGCGCTGATTTGAGTGTATTTCTGTCTTACACTGACTGTTCTATTCATTATAAATTATTATAGACTACTATGATTGCACATTGCACATTTAGATGGAAATGTAATGTAAAGATTTTTACTCCTCGTGTATGTGAAGGATGTAAGAAATAAAGTCAATTCAATTCACTTCAATTCAGTGAGTGGGAGGCACCAGAGGGATATTCTGCAATGATCAATAAACCAATCACTTGGAATCAAACGCCCTTGCCTGGTGTCTCAGAGCTGGGTATGTCTGCACTGAAGCCACTCTCCACCCTAGCGCTTCTTCTCTGCAAACAGCCCTGCACCCCTCCTGTGGTGCTTGACTTTCCCGTCATCCTTGTTTCCACCAGATTTACAAATCCACTCTCCGCTCCCGAGATACAGGTATATCTGTGCGTAAGACATTTGCACAGTACTCTACATCAAGCTTGCTGAGGGCAAGAGGGTTGATTGCTTCAAGTTCTTGGCAGTAAACAGCATAAATATCCCTCCCAGATCCAACACCAGTGAAGCCATGGCTAAGAAAACTCACCAACATCTCTACTTACTGAGGAGGACAAAGAAATTTGGCATGTCCCTGTCAAATCATACTAATTTCTAGTATGATACTAATTTCTATTGATGCAGCTTTGAAGGCATTCTATCCAGATGCACCTCAGCTTGGTATGGCAACTGGTCTGCACGCAGCTACTGAAACTACAAAGAATTGTAGGCACAACTCAACAAATCTTACAAACCAAACCACACCCGGAATGAACACTGCCTATATTTCTTCTTTCTTCACTGAAGCAGCCAGCAAAATTGAAAAACTCTCCCACTCCAGACATTCTCTCTTAACCCCTCTTCCATCGGACTGAAGGTACAAAAGTCTGAAAACATGTAGCACCATGCTCAAGGACAGCTTCTACCCCATTGATATAATACTATTAAACATGAAGGGAGGAGAACGTGGCAGCGCGATGCAGCTTGCAGTGGCCAATCCAGTGGATGATATCTGTTATCTGTCAAGTAGGGTGCCGTGCACAACCCTGATTTGATGGAAACTGAGTGAGAGAACAGAGGAACATCTGGTGAAACTTCTGAAATGCCTGTTTCGCTGCCGTTGCTACTGTGTGATCCAGAATCTCCAGAGGGGAAGGCCCCGAGTCCTCGGCTTTGCTTGTTGCTCGGCGGCCGGGGTCAGGGTCGAAGCGCTTGGCAGAGATGGTGCTTGGTGCTCTGTGTCGGAGGGCTGGTCAGAGGCTCGAAGTTTTCGGACGGACTCAGAGTCGGCTGCGGTCGGGTGCTTCCAATGCATCGGTGAGTTTGCGGCACTTGGAGGTTCATGGCAGGGAGAGTTTCTCCCTTCTACCATCTGCATGAGATGATGAGTCTATCGGGACTTGAGACTTTTTTTTACTGTGCCCATGGTCTGCTCTTTATCATATTACGGTATTGCTTTGCACTGTTGTAACTATATGTTATAATTATGTGGTTTTGTCAGTTTTAGTCTTGGTTTGTCCTGTGTTTTCTTTCTGGAGGAGCATTGTATCATTTTTTAATACATGCATTTCTAAATGACAATAAACGAGGACCAAGTGTCCTCATAATCTAACGTACCACCAACAAGGACAGCTTCTACCCCGTTGATAAAATACTATTAAACAATCAGGTGGTTTGATATGAAAGGATTCTTGACCTCACAATCTACTTGTTATGACCTTCCACCTTATTGACTCCCTGCACTGCATTTGCTGTGTGTCCGTGACGTTCTGCGCTCTCATATTGTTTGTGGTTTCCAAAGGTTGTTATAGTTGGGGGAAGTAATGGGGATAAGCTCCCACTACCTATTAAGCGCTCCCAATGGTGTGTGCCTCAAATAGCCTCTGACAACTAAGTCCATCATGTGTAGCTTAGCTACTAGGCTGGTGAAAATGTTTCTACTGATAAGAGAATGGGCAAAGATGGTTTACTGGCTCATTAAAACCAATCACTTTAAGGCAGATGGTCTCATCAGCCGTGGTTGGCAGCTCATCTAGGAGAAGGGAAACACTGATCTCAAATTTCCGCTGCCTTGTGGCTATACCCACCCATGGGGAAGGCCTTTGGTGTAAACCTGAGGAAGAACCCAGAGCTGGAGTCCTTAAGGCAGTCTTCAGTTGAGTTCAATGCTGACTGGCAACTCCTACAACGCTTCTGGTGTTCAACTGTATCAGTCTCTGCCTTTCCTTTGCACTCATCAGCCGTGTGGAGAGTGGGTGCTTGCTGCATGGCAACACCTTCCTCTCACTGGGTAGTGTCTGACGCTGATTCCATTGTGTTTCTTGTACTCTCTATGCATGCCCACAAGAACATGAATCTCAGGGCTGTACATTGTGACATATATGTACTTTAATAATGAATTTTCTTTAAACGCAGAACAATAACAATAACTCATCACAGACTGAGAAGTATGTTACCTATTTCAACATCTCAATGCCTGGAGTAAACATTGCCTTACTAAATAATAGATGATTTGTGAAAAAGGGACATCCAGAATTGAGGCCTCTGCTGTGCACATGAAGGGTCAGCAATGTGGACATGCAGACAAAGGTCATCTGTGAGTGTTGGTTTGTCCCACGTCGGTGTATGTCTATGTGAGCACGAGGCATGAGGAGGTATGAGGGGTGGTCAGTCAAGCGTGCTTGGACTTTGAGCTGTGAGGGCCCTTCATCTGTTAGTCTGAGGGTCGATGCTGAAAATTAGAGCCTGAGAGCCCACAGGCCTGAACTGGTGTGCGCGAGTGTGTGTGTGTGTGTGTGTGTGTGTGTGTGTGTGTGTGTGTGTGTGCGTGTGTGTGTGTGCATGTGTGCGAGTGTGTGTGAGTGCATTTGTGTGTGTGTGTGTGTGTGCGTGCATGCGTGTGTGTGAGTGTGTGTGTGTGTGTGTGCGTGAGTGTGTGCGAGTGTGTGTGAGTGCATTTGTGTGTGTGAGTGTGTGTGTGCGTGCATGCGTGCGTGTGTGTGTGTGTGTGTGTGCGTGAGTGTGTGCGAGTGTGTGTGAGTGCATTTGTGTGTGTGAGTGTGTGTGTGCGTGCATGCGTGCGTGCATGTGTGCGTGTATGTGTGTGTGTGTGTGTTGGGAGGGAGGAAAGCATTTGTGATAAATAAATCTGAATAAATTTTACATATTAAATATGTCTTTATATATTCTCTAATATTATAATATTTTAATATTAAAAGTATCAACATTTCACATTTTTAGTGGGAAATTCCTATTTTTAAGGATAATAGTTTTTAAAGTGATGTATAGAGATTCAGTTAAACTCAAAGCTTTGTAATATAAATGTAGAGGAAATATAAGGGAAAACTGATTTGAAAAGAGCAGTTGACAAATGTAATACAATAGTGAGGTATATGTCAAATATAACCTTTATAACTTTGCTTGTCTTTTTTTTCCATTAGAGAGCTGGTAAGCAGCTCCGATGTATCAGTCATGGAGTTCTGTGACACCACTGTGCTTCCCAAGTGACTGAATGCACCATCTTCTCTGAAGCCTTTTGACCAAAGCAATAAGCCTTTCGAAATACTGTATTAAAGTAATTTTCCACTTGCTACCTCAGCACGATCCATCGTTCATAGCCGACTCCTGCTGACCAGAGAAAACTGAATCTCTAGACTAAATTACCTCACTTATACAGTTACACAAGTTAAGCAATAAGCCCCAACTGATTTTTTTTTCCTTTTTTAGACAGAAAAGTGCTGTGATTACCACAACTGCTCAGCGTGCAATTTTGGACTGTCAAAGCCCCTGCGAACATTCTGAACACCGAAGAAAAAAAAATCTGCTGAGTGACGAAAACTTTATTTTTGTAATTTGTACGTTTTTTCTCATAAATGCTGTAACCACGGTGCACCATCTGTACCTGCTCCAGTTGCCCTGAGCTCTCTGGGTCAAAGGTCGCTGTCTACCCCATGAAACGGGCCCAGTCTCTGCTGAAATCAGCTTTGTTTCCAGGCCCTGTGACAAATGAGTCCAATCTAGGCTGGATGCCCTTGACTTGACCCTGGCCGGCACGAACAATGGGGCAGACTCAGTCAGTGGAAAGGATGTTCTGCGCTAATGAACTGAGTGGTGGCCACAGGTCAGTGGAAAAGGGATAATGTTCAATCTTTTCAGGTGTGCTTGTATAATGATACACACACACACTTTGCTGGCTCATGCACTTATAACAAAGAAAGGTATTTGTGGACTCATCAAAGCTTATGCACTCTGAGATGTGATTGCATAAAGCTTTTAATTTAGTCTTTATTGAGTAATTATCAATTGATGACGTCCAGCTTCATCTCCACATACTGAACTGAAGGCTATCACATCTTTCAATTTCATATTTACAATGTGGAAATGAAACTTTAGAAAGGGTGCAGAGGAAATTTACCGGACAAACATATCACATAGAACAGTATAGTAAAGGAACAGGCCCTTCGGCCCACAATATTGTGCTGAACCAATTACTATCAAAGTAGATATATGCAGACATCCCACCCTGCAAAAACTCATTTCAGGGAGGTAGCACCATCAATTTGTGGGAGACTTTGGGGAAAGGTGGGATATCTGCAATAGAGTAGCTCCTGAGCAGCTAGCCAGCTAGTTTAAATAACGTTAGCTATGCTAATGAACGAGTGACACCTGTTAAACTCACCTCAACATGTCTTTTACAGTCTTAACCCACCATGGGCAATAGAAAGGTCACTGTTGCAAACAGTGCAGCGAGCAACACTGTCATTATTTTTGACCCGTATTAGGCAGGGGTACACTTTAGAGTAGTCTGGGGTGACGTACTTTTTTTTTAACACTCTGCCATGGGTCTCTCGCGCTCTCTCTCGTGCTCTCTGTCTCGCGCTTTCTCTCTCGCGCTCTCGCTTTCTCTTGCTCTTTCTTGCTCGCTCTCAAAAAAATTGATTTCCGTGATATTGTATGTAATTTGCGGGCATCAGGGAGCCACTATTCATATGCGGGAGACTCCTGGAACTTCCAGGAGAGGTGGGATGTCTGTATATGTCACCATATACAACGCTGAGATGCATTTTCTTGCAGGCATACTCAATAAACACATAATAGAATAATAACTATAATAGAATCAATGAAACACCACAACAACTTGGGTGCTCCATCAGTGTGCAAAAGACGCCAACTGTGCAAATACATTAAGAAAGAAATCATTATAGTAAATAAATAAACAATAAATATTGAGAATATGAGATGAAGAGTCCATAGATAGTAGGAACATTTCAGTGATGAAGTGAAGTTGAGTGAAGTTATCTCCTTTGGTTCAGGAGCCTGGTGGTTGAAGGATAGTAACTGTTCCTGAACCTGGTGGTGAGTCCTGGGGCTCCTGTACCTACTTCGCAATGGCAGCAGTGAGGAGAGAGCATGACCTGGATCCCTGATAATGAGTCCAGCTTTTCTGTGAAAATTACTTATCAAGTGGTCAACTATCCTTTCTGCCTACACAATGTCCATATCCCTCCATTTTCCTCATATTCATGTGCCCATTTAAACATCTCCTAAACGACCCTAAAGCATCTGCCTCTATCAGCACCCCAGGCAGTGCATTCCAGGCACCCATTACTCTCTGGCTCCCCTCACATGTCTTTTAAATTTACCCCTTCTCACCTTCAATGCATGCCCCCTGGTATTAGACATTTCAACCAAGGGAAAAAGATGCTGTCTGTCTTCTCTGTCTATGCCTCTTATAATCTTACAAACCTCTATCAGATCTCCCCTCAGCTCCCGTACTTCGTCAGTGGCTGTCACAGTAACCATAGCTATTAATAATAATTTAGAAAGAATGAATAAATCAACTTGATTGAAGTTAGAGGACATCCACTCCAGAGAATGCACAAGTTTGTTCAACCTCTTGTTTTATGGCCTCTTGTGTAATGATACGCACACATTCTCTGCAGGTTCATGCTCTTATTTGGTATTTGTAGACTCATCAAAGTTTATGCAATCTGAGATGTGCTTACACTAAGGTTTTAATTTAATCTTTTTTGAGTAATACTAATGGTGAATTCCAGCTTCATCTCCACAAACTAAGATGAAGGTTTGGCACACCTTACTTTGGGATTTTGAGACACCCAAAATGAATTACTGCGCATTTACCTCATCTTTACAAAGTGATGATGAGCCTTTCAAGAGGGCACAGAGGAGATTTACCAGGATGTTGCCTTGATCAGAGAACATGCCACAAAAGGACAAACTTCATGACCTATATCAGTGATAATAAATCTGATTCAGATCTGGTAGAGCCCCTAGGCCTATCTGACAAGACAACATGACCACAGAACATAGAACAGTAGAGCACAGTACGGACACTTCAGTACACAATTTTGTGCCAACCGCCACTTGGAAAGGGCACCACGGTGGTGTAGAGCTTAGCACAATGCTGTGGCAGCTCGGAGCGTTGGAGTTGGGAGTTCAATCCCACCGTCCTCTGTAAGGAGTCTGTATGTCATCCCCGTGGATTTTCCCTGAGTGTCATTCCCTGTATGTCAACCCCATGGGTTTTCCCTGAGTGCTCCAGTTTCCCCCCACAGAATAAACACGTATCAGTTAATAGGTTACAGTAATTGGTCATTGTAAATTGTCCCTTTAACCCTGGCTCCTCATGTTTTTTTTAGTCCTGCTGAAGGGTCTCAGTCCCAAATGAGGTCTGTACTCTTTTCCATAAATGCTGCCCGATCTGCTGAGTTCGTCCAGCATTTTGGGTGTGTTGCTTGGATTTCCAGCATCTGCAGATTTTCTCTCGTTTATAACCTCCTTGGCATATAGAATGAAAGGAAGTTATTGCTATTAGCATTTACATTAATCATTCATGTTATATTTAAAGTTCAATGTACATTTATTATCAATGTATATATACGAAGGGTGATTGATAAGTTTGTGGCCTAAGGTAGAAGGAGTCAATTTTAGAAAACCTAGCACATTTATTTTTCAACATAGTCCTCTCCTACATGTACACACTTAGTCCAGCGATCGTGGAGCGTACGGATCCCTTCTTTGTAGAAGTGGGCCACAGCAGGGGTGATTGATAAGTTCATGGCCTAAGACAGAAGGACATGAGTTATACGGCTCTTGTTACATTCACGTGTAGTTCAACGCTTTGAGTGATTATGCATTGTTTTGTGCACTTTATGTAGTCCTGTGCAGGTTTGTGGTCTAGTGCAGTTTTTATGTTTGTTTTACGTAGTCTAGTGTAGCCTTGGGCTGTCTCACATAGCCTAGTGTAGTTTTGTGTTGTTTCATGTAGCACCATGGTCCTGGAGGAACGTTGTTTTGTTTTTACTGTGTACTGTACCAGCAGCTTATGGTTGAAATGACAATAAACTTGACTTAGACAGCCGGTCATTGAATCATGCCTTGATATTTGTTTTGCTTTTGCCACCTGCACTCAGGGCAGAGCTCTCACTAACCCCCTCCGTATCCAGAGTGGGGTTCTGAGGCCTGGCAGACAAGCCCAGGGGATCTAATCCATTCACTTGGTATAGAATGGTCACTTGAGCAGAGCCGGATCAGCTTTAACATCACTGGCAGATGCCGTGAAATTTGTTGTTTTGTTGCAGCAGTACATTGCAGTACGTAATAATTTTTAAAACTATAAATTACAGTCAGTATTTTTATAAAGTTAAATTAAATAACTTTGCGGCCACTTCAGTGCTGATGTCTGTTCAAGTAGGGGACCGTGCACGATTCTAATTTGATGGAGACAGACATGAGAGCACGGAGGAACGTCTGGAAAACTTCTGAAATGCCCGCTTCGCTGCCGCTGCTACTGTGTGGTAACCAGAATCTCTGGAGCAGAAGGCCCTGAAATCCTCGGCTTTGCGTGTTTCAGCGGCCGGGGAGAGGTCGAAGGCGCTCGGCAGAGGATGGCGTTTGGGAGGCTGTATTGGAGAGGCTGGTTGGAAGCTCGAAGTTTTCGGACGGATGGACTCAGTGTCGCCTGTTGTCAGGTGCTTCCAAGGCATCGGCAAGTTGACGGTGCCTGGAGGTTTATGGCAGGGAGTTTCTCCCTTTTGCCGCCTGCTATCGGGGACTCGGGAGTCAAGCAACTCGGGGACTTTTGAGACTTTATTTACTGTGCCCATGGTTTGCTCCTCATCAAATTATGGTATTGCTTTGCACTGCTGTAACTATATGTTACAATTATGTGGTTCTGGCAGTGTTAGTCTTTGGTTTGTCCTGTTTTCTGTGATATCACTCTGGAGAAACATTGTATCATTTCGTAATGCATGTATGCATTTCTAAGTGACAATTAAGAGAGGACTGAGTGTTCTCATAATCTCGTCTAATCTAAATAGGTAGTGCAAAAAGAGAGGAAAGGAAAAAAAAAGTTCTGAGGTAGTGGTCATGGGCTCAATGTCCGTTCAGAAATCGGACGGTAGAGGGAAGAAGCTGTTCCTGAAACTTTGTATATGTCATCAAACTCCTTTACCTCCTCCTTGATGGTAGCAACGAGAAAAGGGATGTCCTGGGTAATGGGGGTCATTGACGTGGGATGCCAATTTTTCGAAGCATCATCTTGTCAAGGTGTCTTCGATGCTGGGGAGGCTTGTGCCCATGTCGGGGCAGGTTGAGTTTACAACGTTCTGCAGTTTCTCCAAGCCAGAACAACCTGTCATGGAACCCCCACTACGCACAAAATCTGTGCCATAATTTAAAAAAGATATTTATTGTCAATGCATATTAGACAATAAACATTGATTTGATTGTAGCTTCTAATATCTGTTCATTTATCTCATACTGATTTGTCGGGTAAGGTATTTATTTAGTAATGTCAGCTGGTGATAATTAATGCTCTTGAAATAGTTGCAGCTTACATATAGCTGCACAACAGACTCGAGGGATAGTCACAATGACGACAACAATAACAGGCTCAAGGAATAGCCATGACGATGACGACGACAGGCTCGAGAGATAGTCACCACGATGACGATGACGACAACATGCTCGGCTAAAAGAGAAACTTGGAGGTCATCAGCAAATCCCCCTAAAACAATCACTCAAATATGTGTTAATTTTCTGGCTTATTGATAAACCCTCTGGGTAAATTGGTAAGTTGATTTGAACTTTCATAAGGTTAATCATGGTGAAAGGTCAATGTTCCTGTTGTGTTTTTATGTAGTAAGAACAATCCTTACTAATGCATGATATTCACATTCCTCTATATAATGTAGATATTATTGCAATGATGCTTTCAGGCAATATTGTACAAAGTTCAAAGTAAATTTATTGTCAGAGTACATATATTCCCCATATACAACCATCAGGCTCTTGAACCAGTGAGGATAATTTCTCTCATTTTCTGAGATCCATTTCCTTGTGGCCACTCACAGATGAAACACCACGATTTCCTTGGCTGTGTAAATCTAGGGAAGACATCCTCGAGCCCCAGCAGACTTTAGAGATTAAGGTGCACTGGATCCCACTCCAAACCTCATTTTGTGTGGGTGCTGTGTCATTTGCTACTCTGTTACAAATTAATGCCATGAAATAACATACAGTACACTGCATACGATTAAAGGAATTATATTTATGAATCTTAACTGAAGGGTTAAAGAATAATGAAAGGAACAGGGCCTATTCTAGTTAAACAATCTAATGTGCACAGGTCGGAGCTCATCTTGAACTTCTCTGCCACTCGCACGCTGGGCTCTCGGTCAACATGAAAGCACACACCACCTTCCAAACGTCAGTCGCAATCCATCTCGAACAAATGGGTCTATCACCAGATCATACATTACAACTAGTTCTCCCCAGCATCTTCTCTCTTCATCTCCTCTCGGAACAAAAGCCGAAGACCAGCCTTATTGGCCCTCACCAAGAAAAATCTCCTGCTAATTGGATGGCACAATTTCCACATCATCCCTTATCTTCATCAATAACCCAATCAGGATGAAATCAGAACAAGTAGCTCTTACAGAGCTGCACAAAATGAAATACATACAGCATAACAATAAAAAAAATGAACCAGGGCATTACACTCTCCCCCCACTAAAACAGTCATGTCCTCATGACCTTGAGATAATTTGTCACCTTATCTTAATAGCACCGCTTTCAAAGGAATTTTGTGATGCCAGCACCTTCAATCCCACATCCTCCGAATCTGGAAAACTGCTGCATTTGGCATCTGATTCCACTACATAGGGCATAGCCGCCCAGCGGGTTAGCCAACTTATGCTGCCCAGGTAGCCCCAAATTCTTTAAGAGGACTCAGTCTCCAGGCATGAGTTGGAAGAACCTAACTTTTTGATCATACCTCCTCTTATTTCCTTGATTCTGCTTGGCAGCCAAGACCTCAACTAATTCATAAGCCGTTTTCAGCTCCCTTCTCATATCAGACACGTACTTCAGACATCTTCTCTTTACCAGCCTGACTCATGGGTATCTGGTAATATCCATTCCTCCAGTCCAGCACACTGAACCACGTCGCACCATTCAGGCAGATCAGCACGTCCTCGATTCTTGGGACTGTATACTGATCGGGGACTGTATGCCTGTTCAGAGTCCGATAGTCCACTCACATTGGTACCTCCCATTCTTCTTCCTGACCACTACCATTGGACAAGCATAAGGGCTTCTGGACTCAGTGATGACCCCAGATTCCTTCAACTTCCGCAGATGCTGCCGAACGTCCCCCACCTCTGCCGGTCTCTGTCGCCACGACTTTTCTCTGAACAGGGTGTCCTCTGTCACCCGGATGGTGTGGAGAGTGTTCTAGGAACAACCCACATGAAACTCACCAGTTGAAAAGACCTCTTCCAGCTTCAACATCTTCTCCATCAACCTCTTCTTCCAATCTCCAGGTACTGGGGAATCCCCAAAGTTGAATGACTTGACAGTCAACTCCCCCTTTTCAGAAAGAGTTTCTCCCCGGCTTGTCTCGCAGGGACACTAAACATTACTGTCACTAGAAGGAAGCATGACATTGGCATCCCCCACCTGAAGGTGACTTCCCAGTCCAACGTGTTCCTGACATGCACTGTCATCCCGTTCACCTGTACAAACGAGGGCTTCTGCAGTTCAGGCCTCACCAGTACCCCAGCTGGTAAGCCTGACTCCTCTTCGTGGTCTTCGGGAGCACCCACCAAGAGGGCTTCATCCTCAGGCATTCCTGGAAATTTGGGGTTTGCCCATCACTCTCACTACTTCCCCAGGCTGTAACACGACTGGTTTTGACTGGGTGAGCCACACAGTCCCTCGTTTATGCTCATAATCCAGCCCAGTGCGGCCACGCACTTCCTTGGAACACAGGGTGAATGAATAACGTTTTCAGAAAGCTTTGTCCAACTTTCTCCTTGCAGGCTCCTCACAATGGGAGTATTCGTCCCCGTGAGAATTGAAGTTTTGGCCCTCTCGACTGGGTCCGGACAAACCAGCACCAATGTGTCAAGGACCTCAGCTACTCTGACATCTGCCTCTGAAAACTCCAGCTTCAATGACAAGTACGGAGAGTCATCAGTACTAAGACCCCAGATCTCTAGTGCACTAAGTGGTGCCAACGGTAAATGCGCCAAATACCGGTTGTAAAATGAAGACTACAGCAGAGTAACCTGAGAGCCAGTGTCAAGTATGGCTCTAAGCATAAATACCCTCAATCCGTAGCAATACACAGGAGCTTGGCCCCACTAGGCCTTCAGCACTAGGGATTTTTGCTTTAGGGTGTTCCCTGATATATTGCTGGGAACGTAATGCCAGGCCGTTCCCTCACTGGGCCCCTCCATCTAGGTATCCGGGGGCTCACTCTCCGAGGGGTTTCCTGTCACTCACACTCCCGATTGAAGTGTCACTCTTCACCGCAGTTACTACAGACAATACCAGCCCCTCCCCTTCTCACGGGACCCTGCCACTAGCAGCCCTCCCTGTAGACTGTCCCATTAGGGGGTCTGCCCCCCGTCAGCTCTATCGTATGGGGTGCTCCCGCTGATAACAACCAGAACATCTCAGTCCTAAGCTCTGCCACGAGCTCCTTCACCACTCTCTGGGGTGGGGTATCAGTGGTCACCTCAGCCAAGGGGACCACTGCCGAGGACTGTACCCTGCGGATGCAGGCCTCCTGTGCCTCCATCACATTCTCCTCCTCTCTTACTTCTCTGATCAGTTTGTCATACAAGGGAGGGGGAGTGTCTTACAAGACATTCGGAGACCCCAAGCGATCAGGTCAGGCGAATGGGCATCTTTTGCCACTTGGTCCGTTCTTAACTGATTCACCTCAGCCAATGAATGGCGGTGCTGGCTTGAAGGGCCGAATGGCCTACTCCTGCACCTATTGTCTATCTGAATGGCCCCTCTATGCCGCAAGCAATTTAGCTGCCTCTCTAGCTGAAAAATGTAGGCAGAAAGCTTCTCCCCTTCTCCTGATACATGTTCTGAAACCCCGTCATAAGCTCTAATGGGCTTCCCGTTGCGCCAAACATCTTTGCTAGCGCTTGCATGTAGGCCACAGAGGTGGCAAAGAGGTTCAGTGTCTTTAGGGATCTCATTATATCAACCGACAGCCCCTTCAAACTTTCAACCAATCCCTGTCTAAGTTAGTAGCGGCCCCTGTCATCAGAGTACTGCCCCTCATCCAGCAGCAGAGAAATCTGCTCTGTCCAAGTCCCATACTCCTCTCTCCTCTAGGGACGGGCTTTGTTCCTGAGAATAGGCTGCGCGTACGATAGCTAGGACTTCGAGCCTGGGCATTTTGCCATTCGTTCACCGGGGGGGGGCAGTAAGGGCCGCTATCGACTCAGAACGCTCAGCCCTCGCTGGAGGACTCATTAGACTTTCCATCTCAGAAGTAACTGTCCCTGAATCTGGTGGTGTGGGTCCAGAGGCCCCTGTAGCCTCCTCCTGATGGCAACAGCGAGAAGAGAGCAAGGCCTGGGTGGTGGGGGTCCTTGACGATGGAAGTGGGTTTCCTGCAACAGGACTCCATGTAGATGTGCTCAGTGGTGGGGAGAGTTTTACCCGTGATGGACCATAGTTTTACCCACACCTATGCCCCACTTTCTCCATTCCAAAGAGAAGTATTTGTTACGTCATTGCAATAACATTTAAATAATAGTTTTTACTGAAAAAAAACCTGTTCGGGAAAGCTTACAAAAAGTGGTGGACACATCACTGGCAAGGCCCACCCCAACATCTACACTGAGTGCTGTCACAGGAAAGCAGCATCCATCATTAAGACCCCCCATCATCCAGGTCACGGTCTCTTCGTGCTGCTACCATCAGGAAGGAGGTACATTTCCTGCACCGCCAGGTTGAAGAACAGCTATTACCATTCACCCACCAGACCCTTGACCCAGCGTGGGTAACTTCACTCGCCTCAACACTGAACCTATCGATTCACTTTCAAGGACCTGAAATTTATGGGCAGATCTGTTTGTCTGTCTGTCTATCTATCTGTTCGTTTGCACAGTTTCTCCTTTACCACATTGGCTGTTTGTCCGCTTTTGTTTGTGTGCAGTTTCTCATTGATTCGAAAACCTTAACAAAACCGAGATTAATGGCACTGAAGAAAAATCTAACTCAATGTTTTTCCTATGTCACGACCTATAGTAGCATCACAGTAAGTGCTACACTACCGTGGTACTAACTTCACTTTTAAATTTGAAAGTTGAAACTTAATGCTCTTTTTATTTTATTTTTTCTTTATGTTAAGTAGGTCTGGATGGTAATGTGGTTAACTGGATCAGCAAATCTGCCGGATGACTCCAAGATTGGGCGTGCAGTGGACAGTGAGGAAGGCTGTCAAGGCTTGAGAGGAATCTGCATCAGCTGGAAAAATGGGCTGAGAAACGGCAGCTGGAATTTAATGCAGAAAGTGTTGCACTTCAGAAGGACAAATCAGGGTAGGTCTTATACAGGGCACAAATGAGTTTGGTAGAACAGCGGGAACTGTGAATCCAGATCCATAATTCCTTGAAAATGGTGTCACAGGTGGACAGGGTTGTAAAGAAAGCTTTTGGCACATTTGCCTTCATAAATCAAAGTATTGAGTGCAGGAGATGGGATGTAACGTTGAAATTGTATATGACGTTGGCGAGGCCTAATTTGGAGTATGGTGTGCAGGTTTGGTCATCTACCTACAGGAAAGATGGAAATAAGATTGAAAGAGTACAGAGAAAATTTGCAAGGTTTTTGCTGTGAATTGAGGAGTGGAGTTCTAGGGAAAGGTTACAACTGTATTCCCTAGAACACAAAAGAACAAGGGGAGATTTGATAGAGATATACAAAATTATGAGGGGTATACATAATGTAAAAGCAAGCAGGCTTTTTCCACTGAGGTTGGGTGTGATTACAACTAGAGATCATAGGTTAGGGGTAAAAGGTAAAAAGTTTAAGGGGAACATGAGGAGGAATTTCGTCACTCAGAGGGAGGTGACAGTGTGGAATGAACTGCCAGCACGTGGTGGATGCAAGGTCGATTTCAGCACTTAAGAGAAATTTGTATAGGTACATGGATGACAGGGGAATGGAGGGCTATGGTCCCAGTGTAGGTCAATGGGAGCAGGCAGATTCATGGTTTGACACGGGCCAGATAAGCCAAAGGCCCTGCTTCTGTGCTGTATTTTCTATGAATTTAATCTTATCTTGGGCTAAAGTGTCATTTAATTTTATCTTTTATTGTAACTTATAGTAAATTTTTAGTCTTGTGAATAAGTTCCCTCTCCGAACCCTCTCAGGACTGTTCTTGAGCGACACAGAGAAATGCTGGAGGAACTCAGCACGACAGGCAGCATCTATGAAGGGAAATAAACATTTGATGTTCCTGAGCTGTTCTTGAGCTCTCAGCTTTGCTAAGGATGTCAGGAGAGATGTTGCTAATTTTCTCAGATAGTTGACACATATATTGCAGACATAAGTGCAGTCAGTGCTTCCCTCCGGTGTTGGTTGGGACCTGCTCTATGACATTTGCTCACTGCTGCTCTCTGGTGTTTGCTCAGGGCTGCCCTCCGATGTTCACTCAATAGAAGAACGAGCTGGACCAGGACAACTTAGGGACTCAGGGACTTGGGCTATATTACATTTTTTCTTTGTGACCCTATGTTTTTCTGCAATTGTAACCATGTATGCTATTTGGTCTACGTGCTATGTGCAGTATGCTGTGTGCTGTTCGTAATGCATTTTTCACCTTGGCCTTGGCGGATTCTGTTTCATTTGGCTGTATTTGTGTACAGTTCAGTGATAATTCAACTTGAACTTGAAGCTGACTTGAACTTAACCATATCTGCAGCACATGTACAGACCTAAACAGGAGAAGAACGGAAGCCTGCACAGGAAAAAAAAGAAATGGGCCAAACGTTTTCCCTTGGTGTTGGAAAATTCCAGGTGCAATTGTTCGCAGAGTTTAAATCATAATTATTTCTTTTGAATCAGGAGCAATAGAGCATTGCATTATACTACCTTATTTCAATCCACCATAGATGGTCAAACCATTGCTGTGAAATGAGGAGGGTTTGGGATGGGGCTAGCAACCCCGTCCCGTAAAAACCCAGTGCCACAAGAACACCAACAGAAGTTCCAATGACCACATCCCTGGGAGAGGAGGGATCATCGCTACAAAGACCTATGAAGTTGCAAAGTGAAATTCAAATGGCCAATCAACCTTCTATTGGCCCAGGGCAGAGGACCGTGGCGAGCTGCTGTCAGTGCCCTACGCTCCAGTAGTGGCGAGGGGTGTAAGTAAGGCAGTAATACCACCTTATAATGTACAGGGAAGCATTCAGACAATTCTTTCTTAATAAGCCTGACTGCCTTGGGGAAGCTCACAAGTATGATGATAGAAAACTAGACGCTGCTACACATTCATCACAGAAACCCTAATTTACCCCATTGATCTTTCTGTTACTTCATAAATAAACTTAAGTTAGTTAGAAATGATTTGCCTTTAACAAATTAATGCTGACTTTCTCTAATCAATTAGCACTTGATTTTGCAAGGAAATGACTGATAATTCACTGCTTGGCCATTTTTTTTATTCTTAGATACAGCGCAGAACAGGCTCTTCAGGCCTGGCAAGCCCACACCATCCAGTAACCCATTGATTTAACCCCAGCCTAATCACAGGACGTTTACGATGACCAATTGTCCTACTGACTGCTGCGTCCTTGGAGGGAATAGAACTGGGATCAGGGCAGGGTAGACAGTTGGTGGCATCAAAGGAGAGGGACAATTTGTGGTTTTCAGGGAAGGAAGGACGGGCAGACGATGGAGGCTCTGAGTACCCAAGGGGTGATGGTGGAGCCTGAGAGAGCCTTGCTGGGGAATGGCAACGGGAGAAGGTGAGCCTGCGGCTCAGGAGCAGCAAGGAAGATCTCAGTCTTCAAGTGGTGTCAGCTATGATCGGGGCTGGACTACACCAGGTGTCTGCACTAATTTTGTTCATTTAAAGTCTGTCAAAGGAACGCAGCAGTGTACAGTTCCTCCATCAATAACTACTGGGAACTAATACACAGTTTTATAGTACTGTAGTAGTATTGATGGTGTTCTAATTTGTTCTGTATTTCATTTAAATATGTAAGTGTATCACACTATATACTGTCATTAATATATTTGGCAGACATATATATGAATAGAGAGGCATCCACTTAGATCAGAAATGAGGAAATATTTCTTTAGCCGGGGGTGATGAATCTGTGAAATTCATTGCCATAGACGGAAAGGTCCAATTTAGCTCCTATGTCTTATGATGCCGTAATTTGTTACTCTGTTAAATACTAATTTGTCTTCTTTTACACCTTTTTTTTAAACTATTTCCATAAAGTTTTGGTTAATTAGGGCAACTGCTTAATTGGGCCAAAATGTACTGGTCCCAGTGTGTCCCAGATAACCGGAATCCACTGTGTATTGTAATATAAGGGACATTCCTTCTCAAAGGCAAGGATTAGCATGATTCAATCACAATCAAGAGAAAATCTGCAGATGCTGGAAATCCAGAGCAACACACATAAAATGCTGGAGGAGCTTTGCAGGCCAGGCAGCATCTCTGGAAAAAAGTACGGTCGAGATTTCGGGCCGAGTCCCTTCGGCAGGACTGAAGAAAAAAAGACGAGGAGTAGATTTAAGTGGTGGGGGAAGGGAAGGGAGAAACACAAGGTGAAAGGTGAAACTGGGAGGGGGAAGACTGAAGTAAAGAGCTGGGAGTTGATTGGTGAAAAAGTTACAGGGCTGGTGAAAGAGGCATCTAACAGAAGACAGAATTCTCGAACTTCTGGTAATGCCCCACTTTCAACCTTCCCCATCCCCCTTTTCCTCTCTCACCTTGTCTCCTTGCCTGCCCATCACTTCCCTCTGGTGCTTCTTCCCGCCTTTTCTTTCTTCCATGGCCTTCTGTTCTCATCTATCATACTCTCCTGTCTCCAGCCCTCTATCTCGTTACCAATCCACTTCCCAGCTCTTTGCTTCACCCCTCCCCCTCCAGGTTTCACCTCTCACCTTGCCTTTCTCCCTCCCCTCCCCCTATCTTTAACTCTAATACTCGTCTTTTTTTCCTCCAGTCCTGGTGAAGGGTCTCGACCCGAAACATCGACTGTACTCTTTTCCATCGACGCTGCCTGGCCTGCTGAGTTCCTCCAGCATTTTGTGTGTGTTGTTCAGCGTGATTCATTTAGTTTGTGAGCTGCAGAATTCCAAGCCATGTCTGCCCTAAAACTCACTTCTCAGTAGAAGCATGTATTCTTGCAATTCTCAAAACACCTGTAAAGATTACTTCAGAATCAGAATCAGGTTCATTATCACTGACTTATTTTGTGAAGTTTGCAGCAGTACAGTGCAAGACAGAAAATCAGTTTAAATAAATAGTTCAAATGAGAGTAATACACACAGAATGATGAAGGATCTCGTCAGGTCAGGCAGCATCTCTAGAGAGGATTAAACAGCCAGGGTTTCAGGCCGACACCCTTCATCAGGACTGCAGACGAGGAATAGTGAGATATTTCATGGCATGGGTTCAAGGACCGTTCAGAGATCTAATATTTACACGTAGATTTATAACTTAGTTTGATCAAACTGGAAAAGTAGCTGATTCATTCACATCTCAATGGATTATATCAATATTGAGTTTCTCCAATATCATTGGTTTCCCAGCAAGCAATACTACAATTTCTTAGCAAAGAGACTGCCAAATAATATTAGTTTTGCCATTAAAAATCAAATTCCTTTATGTGAACCTTTAAAAGATTGCAAATAGTCATCATAAAGTGTATGTATGTCACAACCACGGATTCTGCCATGGGGTCTGGCAGGTGGGCAGCTGAGTGGGGTTAGTGGTCTTGCTTGGGAGTCAGCACATTCCAGTCAATTCGTGTTTCCTTGTGGTTGCATTTAATTCCCTTCCTTTCATTTGAGCCCTGAGTCTTGACCAAAGCACAGTGGTGGCAAAGCTCCCTGCTTACCTTGGTCCATGTTCTGGGAAGGAAGACTACAGTTTACACTGATGCTGTAATGGAGCAGAATTGATTTAGTATTAAGTTATTGCTTCTGAGTTTGAGAGCGTTAGTTAGTGGTCCTGTTGGCTGAGCATTTATCATTTCCCTTTTGTTCTGTAGAGTTCTTATTAAAACTCAGAAAAATGTTCAATCCACTTCACTGTCTCTCCCTCTGTATTGGGCCATCTCTGGACATCCTTGTCAGTCTGTGCTATTTTGAGATACTCTTTCAGTGAAATATACAGAGCTTTGCAGAGCAACCTTAAATTTCACAACAAAGTGTCAAGTACAGTGCCTTAGTTCAGTTAGATCTCCTTCAGCAACTAAGGTGCAGTTTTGTTTTCACTCCCCTTCTCTTCCTCCCTCTGATTTGTTTCTACTTTCTTCAATTTGATGCTGTGGAACCTGTGAGGGCTATCAAAGGCTCAAATATGGATGCATTGTGTTCAGAGATATGGAAGAACAGAAGAATTTCTGTTCAGGAGGGTGAGCAGGTGACTTTTCCACCTCTTCCCACTAAATTGAGATGCTATATAGAACATAGAACACTACAGTCCACAGTGTTGAGCTGAATTTATTAGATTAGCCATCAAATGGCCAACTAAACTACTTCCTATGCTACTTATGCCTCTCATAATCTTTTAAACCTCCAGCAAATCTCCAGTCAGCCTCTGCTACTCCAGAGAAAATAAACCAAGTGTGTCCAACCTCTCACTGTAGCAATTACTATAATCCCCTCTAATCCAGACAGAACCTTGGTAAACCTCTTCTGCACCCTCTCCAAAGCCTTCATATCCTTCCTATAATGAGTGACCAGAGCTGTATGAAATATTCCAGAGGCAGCCTCTGGAATATACAGTTTTATATTGGGGGGAATTCTCTGGCTGCCTGGGGTACAAACCCCACACCATCTCATAAACTTGCTAACTGAATGTCAGTTCCACAGATTTTGGAATGGCACTAATAATATGTAAAAAAAAATGTTACAGCAGGTAACATCAATCACTGTGCATTATTTCATGATCAAGGTTTAATTTAGTAATTATTTGTGATTAGATGCCAAGAACAACAGCTTGCCAGATGATCCAAACCGTACTGTGCAGGATTTACAGACCGACCTGTCTAGGCTGACACTTACGCTCGATGTTCTATTCACCTTTTCTATTATTGTTCCTTTCCTCACCTTGTGGCACACTAGGGATATTTTTGCTGTTTCCGTAGCTTCATGAGGCCCAGTTGCCAGCTCGATGCTCAACCCTGCGTAGATGGGAAATGTACAAGGAGCCAGTCGGATTCGAACTCGGAACCATTCACCCCCAAAGCCCGGTGCAGATGCCACTAAACCACTGGCCAGCTACCTTTACTATCCAATCAACATATTTTCGTCTCTTTCCTTCCGTATATATGTAACTCCTTTCTTGAGGTGACTTTTGCCTCAGCCTCTCCATGTGGGACTGATTTCCAGTTTTGCACAACTGCTTAGGAAGCTTTTGAATCCATGTTGCTTTATTTGAGAATACTCAAGACCAGAAAACCCCAACCTTCTTCATGTTCACAATATGGAATCTCTTTGGCTTTTTAAAGATCTATATCAGGCTAACTCTTTCCCCCAGAAAAGCCACAGCCTGTACAGTGGAAGAATATTAGGCAAAAACCAATTATTACATCCATCATACTATATTTTAGCAGCCGGCTGGTGGCATAGTGGCATCAGCACCAGACTTCAGAGCGAAGGCTCCCGAGTTCAAACCCAGCCGGCTCCCTTGCACACTTTCCATCTGCGCTGGGTTGAGCGTCGAGCTAGCAACTCGGCCTTGTAAAAATAAGAAAACCTGCTAAAAAGACACTGTCATGACGGTGTCCCGATGACGCCACTTGGAATTAAGGGCTTCCTTCTTCTATATTTTTGCTCCCCTCCATAGGTTACAATTGAATAAAATGTACATGGTAAACCAAGTTTTTCTAGTAAAGTGGAAGCAATAGAGAAATTTAGAATATTTTGTACATATTGCAGGACCATTAACTCCTGGTTTGTTCATTTCCACATGTACTTAGAGAACTTGGCTTGATTAACTGTAAATATGTTTTTTTTTGCTTCCAATAACTAACGCTAGGAAACTATCGAATATTACACACATCTTAATGCAGGAACAGATCTCAGAATGTCAGCCTTTACTTACACTTCATGATAAATGTTTATTTTATAAGCACGAACGATTCTGCAGAAGCTGTAAATCTTGAGCAGCACACACATGCTCAAGGTGCGTTTTAGTAGTCATTTGAGACCTTATAAGGGGTAGTTCTAGGGTAATAAGGGAGTGTAAAGCTCTCTAATACACATCACAAAATTTAGCATGCTTATTTTTCTCAGGAAATATTGACCTGTTTCTCAGCTAACAGTAGAACTTGTCCATTAAATGATCCTGTTATTAACAAAGCATCGTGAAAGCTAAAGTTACGCCTTCTATTTAGAACATTTGAAATACTTCTTTGATTTGTCACAAAATTCAACATTTTACACCTCTTGAATCTTATTTGAAGTAAAGTAAATTGTAAGGCACATGTTAACATAAATATTCCACTATCTAATCACAACCACAATCTGCATATAATATTCAGGAATGCAGTTACTTCTCACTAAAGAAAACCATTGATAAGCTAATTACAATTGAAAACCTGCAGCATCTCTTTTGTTTTGCATGGTTGGATCGAAAGGAAGGCAGTTCACAAGGTGTTAACAGTTGTAAAATTGGCCAAACCCACACATTATTCACATTTCTCAACTTTATTTTATCCAGATCTATAGTTATAAATAATAAATGCAATCCCACAAAATTCTGCCAAATCCTCAACCAGTTCTCAACAACAATGACTGAACATTTATTGAACAGTATCCCAAACAACATCTGTAACAAACAATAATTCAATAAAGAACTAATGGGGTCTGAGGAAGATTGTATCAAGAAAACAGTGCATTGCAGTCGTTCCTTTTGTACTTTTTAAACTCAGGCATCACCGTGCTTTGCTAACAACAGGATCATTTAATAGACAAGTTGTCCTGCTTTCTGTGGCCTATATTTCCTGAGAAAAATAAGTGTACTGAATTTTGTATATGTATTAAAGAGCTTTACACTCTCTTATCCAGTCCAAGTTCAGCTGATGTCTACAGTACAGGGCAGTTCATTAAAGATTGGTAGTCACAGCTCGCTTTCTCACACTGTTTAAATGCTAAATGTTTAAATGGAAGAAGAATCTTCCCAGTGTTACAAATGGCTTCTTCAGGGAAAAAATTGCTATAGTCATCATTATAATAGCTTTTTAATGGAACAGCAAAATATAAACAAGTTAAATGTAATGAATCTAAACCTCTATGGGTGAAAATCAGTTCTAATATCACTCTTATTCAAATCAAAAGGAAGAAAGCAAATTCAATGACCAAACGGCATCTACCCGTAGGAATAGCTTCATCACTTACCCACAGACCTCTGTCTTCTCATTCTCAAAAGCAAAGAGTCCATGGTGTTCTCCACACACTAAATGGTTCACTTTTCTGAAGAGGAGGTTCTTTAACAAGTGTGGTTTCAGCTAAAAGAATAAAGTTAACCAAGCTTTAGAGCTTTAGAAGATATGGCGGACTCTCCCGGTTGCATTATTCTAGTCTTCATGTCATTACAAAATGGCACCATTATCTTAACACAAAGCCGCGCTAGCTTTATACCAATGCTTGTATGTACAAGTGTGTCACAAAACATAGGTCATCATAATGTGCTTGTTTAGCCTGTCCAATCTATGGCAATCACTTCAGTCCCAAGACACAAGACGCAAAGAAAAAAGGGAAGCAAAAGCTGAAGAGAGATCAATACTGTCTGTGAAAGAAGAAGTGTAGGCTGTTTACTTCTCATTGATCTGATGATGCAAGAGAAACACCTCAGACCTGGCATTCAATTCCGAGAATACGTCTTCTGTTTCTTTCACTTCAAGGTCAGCAAAAGCAAAACAAATTAGATGAGAAAATATTGTTTCAGAGCAGAAAATCTATTAATCTACATTAGAATTACAAGAAAAGTGAAAACATTCACGAAAGCCCAGTAAATAAATTCTACACCAGTGATGTCAAACATTCTACACTTTGGGGAAAGTGAAAATAGTGAAAAATGGTACAATTTCAAGCCCATCTTCCTGGCCTTGGTTTCTGCTTTGTTTTATAATTTGTTACTCAGTACGTAGCACACACAGATCAAAGTGAAATATCATCCAAAAACGTTGCTTCTTAAGTTTTCACCTTACTCACCAATAATATTTTCGCCATACATCTTGACCGTATACAGTATTGACTTCAGTCCTAACAGTAATTAAGTAATTGACTTAGCTAAACATTCTACCAGCAGACTATGACCATGAATTCAATCAATATGTAGAACTCTATACATGCACTAACTCCCAAACAATCGATATGGGCATCATAAAATTTCTGCGTTTATCAGTTTATTTAGAATAACACACAGAAAATGCTGGAAGAACTCAACAGGTCAGACAGTATCTATGGAAACGAATAAACGGTCGATGTATGGGGCCAAAGCCCTTCTTCAAAACTGGAAAGGAAGGGGGAAGATGTCAGAACAAGAAGGCAGGGGAGGGAGGGGAAGAAGAGTAAGCTAAGAAATGATAGGTGAAAACAGATGAGTGGAAGTGGTGGTGAAGTGAGGAGCTGGGAGGCGACAGGTGGAAAAAGTAAGGAGCTGAAAAGGAGGAGTCTGATTGGAGAGGAGAGTAGGCCATGGGAAAAGGGAAGGAGGGGGGCACCAGGAGAAGTGATGCTCAGGTGAGAAGAAGAGAAGAGGTAAGAGGCGAACCAGAATGGAGAATGGAAGAAGAGTGAAGAGGGAAGGGGGAGGAGTTAAAATTACCGTAAGTTCGAGAAATCAGTCTTCATGCCATATCAATTTATTTACTTTGTTTCTGTATTGTACAGTAAAGCTTCTTCAATTAGAGGCAAAGAAAGGGAAAAATAGATATATAACAACCTCAATTTGTATTTTTCAATCTTAGTGGTTTTCAAGCAGTCTTAAATCTCTTTGAATAATAATAATTCCTCAGAGGATACTTTGAATAAGATATTCTTATTCCAAGTTAGAATAGAGAAGTAAAAAAATAAAGGTATGGAACAAAGAGGCTGTAATAAAGCCATGCAGGAAATAATGTCACGATGATAAGGAATAAGGTACAGGAGCCTCAGGACTCACACCAGCAGGTTCAGGAGCAGTTGTTACTGTTGGGTACGGTCTTTCGTTGATTCTATTGAGTTTCTTGCATTTACTGTGATTACCCACAAGAAAAGGAATCTCAGGGATTTATATGGTGACATATATGTACTTTGATAATAAACTGACTCTGAACTTTGACTGGTGCATTCTTCTAGAGTTCTTCAAAATACATTGTAGCCATTTACAAGGCCAATAAAACCATTTTGATGACACCATCTTAGAAAATACTCTACAGTCTAGTTCAGATCTTCCAGACCCCAAGCTGTATCTTTGTAAGTTGCAGCATTTCAATGATATAGTCAACCAGTTTCGAAATGTGATTTGAAGCTTTGGTTCCGGAGTTCCCTACTTGAGATCCACAGACCCCTCAGTTAATGTCACCCAGCCACTCTTTCAGATGTCATGTTCTTGAGTCCTATTTGGGAGGGGTCCATGGCATAAAAAAGGTTGGGAGCCACTGGTCTAGACTATTCATTTTTAAGATCAGAGGGCAGACAAATAGACAGACATCCTTTTAGAATAGAGATGAGGAGGAATTTTTTTCAGCCAGAGAGTGATGAATCTGTTGAATTCATTGCCAGAGGCATCTGTAGAGCCAAGTCATTGTGTAATTTTAAAGCAGAGGTTGATAGTTTCTTGATTAGTCAGGGCATGAAGGGATATGGGAAGAAAGCAGGAGATTGGGGCTGAAAGGGAAAATGGATCAGCCATGATGAAATGGTGGAGCAGACTTGATGGGCCAAATGGCCTAATTCTACTCCTGTACTTTATGGTCTTACGTGATATTCTTAAATCCTATTTGGTGTGAAAGAACATCTCTTTAACTGTCTCTCATCTGTTTATCACCTAACGTCCTTTGTATTGACCTTGAATTTTTCTTAACCATTTTTTCTGGAAATTTTTTCTGTCCCCAAAAAAAAGGGCAATTTTGCAAATGATTCTTAACATAGCCAAAATGTTCCAGTCTTGAAAACATCTTTGTAAATCTCCCTTGTGCCTTTTCTGTGGTGCAATATTTTTTGATCTTTTGTTTTCTATCTAGTTACTGAACAAGCCTACGGTTTGAAGGTTGCTCATACTCTCCTGTTTAGCTGGTGTACCAATCACCCGAAACTCTATTGAGCTTATGCTTTAATATAAGTATCAAAGATGAGACAGCATAAGCAGAAGCCGAGAAACCATTGACACACTAATCCAAAACAGAACCACTTTGAAGGCAAAAACATGAGCAATTCTACACACAGCAAAGACCCACACGTTTCAAATGAGGTGCGTGGCCAGTCAGTCACATTTGGAGGTGCAGGCTGGAGGGAAAGATACTTAAGTGATGATTGAGAAATATTCTGCTTTTTTGCTACCTCTGAAAAGATAATGCATGCTCTTCCATGAAAAGCCAGATGATCCCTTGGTTTAATATCTCAATAAAACAAACAGATACCAGAAATATTACAGTGCTTTCAGAAAATTCCGGTAAGGTCTTAGATTGCAGTCTGAAACCAAAATCAATTCCATAAATCTTATTTATTAAGTCATGAAAATTTGAAAAATAATACAAAAATGTCTTAACTCAGAGATTTTAATGATCCCGTTACATAATATTATAATTAGCAATGCAGCATTGAATCACAAAATCACATAACCATAGAAACAGAATAAGCCATCCTCCATGGAGAGAGTTAGGTGCGCCAGGTTTCTCAGAGGCACATCATAACACCTTAACCCACAACACCACCTCTTTGGTCGAGAAAGCACACAGCGTCTCGATGTCCTGAGGAGATCGAGCTGAGTGAGAATCCCCACATTCTAACCAATTGAGGCACAGCTTCATGGGCCGAAAGGCCTGTATTGTGCTGTATGTTTTCTATGTTTCTAAAGGGGGAACGGAGAGGGGAGGGAGCAGGAAGCACTGGAGAGACATTCTGTAATGATGAGTAAACCAATTGTTTGGAAACAAATAACTGCCTGGTGTCTGAGGGCTGGGTGTGTCTGCACGTGCACCATCCCCCGACCCTGGCACTCCTCCGCCATCTGTCCCACGCCCTTCCTGTGGCACTCCACCTCCTCATTCCCAAAAGCCTTTGCTCCAGCCAGATTTACAAACTCTCTCTCTGTTCCATGTTGACAAATACAGTACTTACACACTCCTGATATATACAGTACATAAACCTGATTCCAATTCTGAGATGTTTGAATATTTAGGTAGTCAAGGCTCAGGCTGTGAATGAAGAAAAGCACAGTGCTAAAGTAAAAGTTGAACATAGTGAATGTTGCAGTCAGAGTGAAGGTCCAAATGGCTAATAATAACATTAAATAGGGTACGTTGCTTGTCCATGGAGGGGTCGCACCTCTTGGAAAGGGCTTGTCACGTCCATTCTGGGGCAGCTCACTCACCTTTGGTCTGCACCAGATGCTCAGCTCTCACCTGTGGCTCCAAGTAGCTGTTTGCATGCGACAGTGTCCACACCTGGTACACCGCTTCAACGGGCAGGCTAAGCCATGTGAGGGTAGCTGGCTGCCTCATACCCCACCTGTCCTAGCATGCCAAGTCACCTCTGGTGGGCTGGGCTGATGAGATCTACAGTGAGATCCAACGGCCAGGAAGGCAGTTCTGCAACGCTCCATGGAGATTGAAGGGCATGATGAGGCACGGAAGACGTCATGGTCATCCATTGTAACCAAGGAAGACACCAGTATGTGATGCTTGTTTGTACCACAGGACCTGGCCTTGGAAGGTCGAGAGAGTGGAACCTCCTCAGAGCAACGGCTTTCCACGTTAAAAACTCAACCACATAGATTTCATTGCTGGACACAACAGACAACCAACACATCATATATTTGAGCTTTAGTCTTGCTGAAACACTAAATGGAGCATCATAAATTTAAGGAAGCAAATAAAAGGATTATTTCACCGATATTGGCTCTCAGTCCCTTTATTGTTGATATAGTGTTATCTTCCACACATGAAATCAACTTCAGGAAGTGGGTAACAACAAGTTAGTATTTTATAAATCATTTCTATATTAGTATAGCATATTTGTAACCATTCTCAGCTGTCAGTAACCATAAATAATTTGAAATGAAAATTCTGTAAGCTAGCAATAAACTAAGGGCCATGAAATAACTAATAATCCAGGAAAAGATCAAAGACGTCAGAATTCTCATCAAGAGCGTACAAGCACCTGCGGTCAGTTGGAAATATAGTATCCCAAATTAGTTGCAGTGATATTGACTGGGCAAGGGGAGTAAGTTCAAAAAAAACTCTTTTGTCTCTCTCTCTTTTGTTTGTTTCTTCAGATTCAAGGTGCACCTTTGTTTATCACATGTACATCAAAACTACACTGAAATACATCCATAAAACCACAAGTCATAGAGCATAGCAACACACATCAAAGTTGCTGGTGAACGCAGCAGGCCAGGCAGCGTCTCTAGGAAGAGGTACAGTCGACGTTTCAGGCCGAGACCCTTCGTCAGAACTAACTGAAGGAAGAGCTAGTAAGGGATTTGAAAGTGGGAGGGGGAGGGGGAGATCCAAAATGACAGGAGAAGACAGGAGGGGGAGGGATGGAGCCAAGAGCTGGACAGGTGATTGGCAAAAGGGATATGAGAGGATCATGGGACAGGAGGCCCAGGGAGAAAGAAAAGGGGGAAGGGGGGTAAACCCAGAGGATGGACAAGGGGTATAGTGAGAGGGACAGAGGGAGAAAAAGGAGAGAGAGGAAAAGAATGTGTGTATATAACTAAATAATGGATGGGGTACGAGGGGGAGGTGGGGCATTAGCGTAAGTTAGAGAAGTCAATGTTCATGCCATCAGGTTAAAGTAAAAAAAACGGCGATTGCAGGCATGGATCCGATGGATCTGACATACAGCAGAATTAGGCCATTTGGCACAACAAGCCTGCTCCACCATTTAATCATGGCTGATCCTTTTTCCGCTCCTCAACCCCACTTCCCAGCCTTCTCCCCATAACCTTTAATGTCATGGCCAATCAAGAACTTATCAATCTCTGCCTCAAATACGCCCAATGACCTGGCCTCCAAAGCTGGCTGTGGTAATAAATTCAACAAATTCACCACCCTTTGGCTAAAGAGATTTTTCTACATCTCTGTTATAAATGGACACCCCCTTATCCTGAGGCTACGCCCACTTGTTCAAGACTCCCCCATCATGGGAAACATCCTTTCCACATCTACTTGTTCTAGGCCTTTCAATGTTCGAAAAATTTCAATGGGATTTCCCCTTATCCTTCCAAATTCCAGTGAGTGCAGGTCCTCCTCTGGACCCTCTCCAATGCCAGCACACCTTTTCTTAGCTGAGGAGCCCAAAACAGTTCACAATACTAAAAGTGAGGCCTTACCAGTGCCTCATAAAGCCTCTACTCTTGTATTTTAGACCTCTTGAAATGAATGCTAACCTTGCATTTGTCTTTCTCACCATCCACTCAACCTGTAAGTTAACTTTAAGGTGTTCTACACAAGGACTCCCAAGTCCCTTTGCATCTCAGATTTTGGATTTTCCTCCCATTTAGAAAATGGTCTGCACATTGAGTTCTTCGGCCAAAGTGTATGACCCTGCATTTTCCAATACTGTATTTCATTTGCCACTTTCTTGACACTCTCCCAATCTGTCTTTAAGTCCTTCTGCAGTCTTCTTGTTTCCTCAACACTACCTGTCCCTCCACCTATCTTTGTATCATCTGCAAATTTGCCAACAGAGCAATCTATTCCAACATCTAAATTATTGATATACAGCAGAAAAAAAAAGCAGTCCCTACACTGACCCCCTGTGGAACACCACTAGTCACTGACAGCCAGCCAGAAAAGAATCCTTTTACTCCCACTCACTGCTTCCTATCAATCAGCCAATGCTCTAACCATGCTAGTAACTTTTCTGTAATACCAGTGGCTCTTAACTTGGTAAGCAGCCTCATGTGTGGTACCTTGTCAAAGGCCTTCTGAAAGTCCAAATGTACAACATCCACTGTGTCCCCTTCAACTATTCTACTTGTAATCTCCTCAAAGAACTCCAACAGGTTCATCAAGCAGGATTTTCCCTGAAGGAAACCATGCTGACTTTGTCCTATCTTGTGCTGTGTCACCAAGTACTCTATAACCTCATCCTTAACAATTAACTCCAACACCTTCCCAACCACTGAGGTCAGGCTAACTGGTTTATAATTTCCTTTGTGCTGCCTCCCTCCTTTCTTAAAAAGCAGAGTGATATTTGCAGTTTTAGAGTCCTCTGGAACCATGCCAGAGTCAAATGATTTTTGAGAGGACGTTACTAATGCCTCCACAATCTCTAGTGCTACCTCTTTCAGAACCCTAGGGTGCAGTTCATCTGGTCTGGGTGACTTGTACATCTTTAGGTCTTTCAGTTTTTTGAGCACCACCTCCCTTGTAATAGTAACTGCACTCACTTCTCTTCCCTCATGCTCTTCAACATCGGGCACACTGCTAGTGTCTTCCACAGTGAAGGCTGATGCAAAATGCTCAATTAATTCATATGCCATCTCCTTGTCCCCCGTTATTATATCTCTGGCTTCATTCTCTAGCTCTCCTATATCGACTCTCATCGCTCCTTTATTTTTTATTTACTTGATAAAGCTTTTTCTATCCACCTCAGTGTTGTTTGCTAGCTTGCTTTCATATTTCATCTTTTCCCTCCTTTTTGTAGGTTCTTGAGAGCTTCCCAATTCTTTATCTTCCCACTAATTTTGCTTTGTTCTATGCCCCCTCTTTTGCTTTTATATTAGCTTTGACTCCCCTTGTCAGGCATGGTTGTACAATTTTGCTATTTGAATATTTCTTTGTTTTTGGAATACATCTATCCTGCACCTTCCTCATTTTTCCCAAAAACTCAAGCCATTGCTGCTCTGTTGTCATTCCTGCCAGCATCTCCTTCTAGCAACTCCTCTCTCATACCACTGTAATTTCCTTTACTTCACTGAAATACTGCTATGTATGACTTTACTTTCTCCCTATCAAATTTCAAGTTGAACTTAATCATATTGTGATTACTGCCTCCAAAGAGTTCCTTTACCTCAAGCTCCCTAATCACTTCTGGTTCATTACATAACACCCAACCCAGTATAAATGATCCCCTAGTAGGCTCAATACAAACTGCTCTAAAAAGTCATTTTTAGGCATTCAACAAATACTCTCTTGAGATCCATTACGAACCTAATTTTCCCAATCTACCTGCATATTAAAATCTCCCATGACTATCATAACATTGCCCTTTTGACAACCTTTTCTATATCCTGTTGTAATCTGTAGTCCACATCCCACCTGCTGGAGGCCTGGATATAACTGCCATCGAAGTCCTTTTACCCTTGCAGTTTCTTAACTCAACCCACAAAGATTCAATATCTTCTGATCCTGTCACATCTTTCTGATGATTTAATGCTATTCTTTACCAGCAGAGCCACACCACCCCCTCCACCTAACCTCCTATCTCTTTGATACAACCTTGGACATTCAGTTCCCAACTACAACCATCCTTCAGCTACGATTTAGTGATGGCACAGCATCATACCTGACAATCTGTATAAGTGCAACAAGATCATCCACCCTATTTCTTATACTCTGTGCATTGAGATGTAACACTTTGAGTTATGTATTTCCTATCCTTTTTGATTCTGCATCCCTAACGCACGGATACTCACCCTGCTAGCTGCAATTTTGTCCTATCATCTGCCTGTCCTTCCTAACAGTCTGATTGCACACTATCTTTATGTTGTTTTTCTATCAGTCCTATTCTGATTCCCTTTACTCTTACCCCTCTGCCAAATTCATTTAAATCCTCTCCAACATCTCTAACAAACCTACCCACGAGAATATTGGTTCCCCTTTGGTTCAAGTGCAACCCATCCCTTTGATACAGGTTATATCTCCTCAAGAAGAGATCCCAATGATCTAAAAACCTGAAGCCCTGCCCCATGCACAAGCTTTTCAGCCACACATTTATCTGCCAAATTATCCTGTTTCGTCCCTCACTGGTGCATGGCACAGGCAGCAATCCAGAAGTTACTATTCTGGAAGTTCTGCTTCTCAGCTTTCTACCTAGCTCTCCAAATTCTCTCTTCAGGACCTCTTTGTTTTTCCTTCCTATGTTATTGGTACCAATACATACCAAGACATCTGGCTGCTCTCTCTTCCTCTGCAAAATGCTGTGGACGCAATCCAAGGTGTCCCTGACCCTGGCAACTGAGAGGCAACATACCATCCAGGTGTGTCCTGCTTATGACCACAGAATCTCCTGTCTGTTCCTCTGACTATTGGGTCCCCTATCAATACCGCTCCCCTCTTCTTCTTTCCCTTCTACACCACAGATCCATGGGCAATGCCAGTAACCTGGTCTCCATGGCATTCCCTTGGGAGGTCATCCCACACAACAGTATCCAAAACAGTATACTTATTATTGAGGGAAATGGCCACAGGGATGTTCTGCACTAAATGCCTATTCAACATCCTATTCCTTCTCCTGACAGTCACCCAGCTACCTGCCTCCTGCAACTTAGAGACACTACTTCCCTATAACTCCGACTTATGATCCCCTCACTCTCCTGTACAAGCTGAAGGTCATCCAGCTGCTGCTCCAGATCCCGAACACGGACTTAAAGGAGCTGCAGCTGGATGCACTTCACACAGATGTAGTTCCCTGGGAGACCCAGGACTCCAACATCTGACATGGAGAACACACAATGGGCATTTAAACTACACTAAGTATCCCTGACACAGTAAGAAAATTAGGAAACTTCACAGAAACTTACCCGGACAGCTTACCCAGAACCAATGCTTCTTCTGAGCTGAAGCCTCCTTTGGGCCAAAGCCCGACACTCCCACTTTCACCACTGGCCCACTCCCGACAATGGCTGCTCTACTTGTCCCTTCAGCACTTTTATTTACTTCTCTCTGTGCTGCTCCTGCTGCTGATTGGGCCACCAGAATTACACCAGAAGTTCGCGAAGCTCTCCTTTCCAACGAGCGCCGCCAACCTGTGAGAAACCTCCTCATCGTGCACTGTTCCCACCACCGGAATGACGCCGAGCATCCGTGAAACTCTCCTTTTAAACGAGCACCGCCGACCTGTGAGAAACATCCTCGCTGTGCACTGCTCCCACCGTTGACTGGACTGCCGGAACAACCAACACACCCGAGGATTTGCTGAGGGCAGCACAAGTGTAGCCACACATTCCGGCACCCACAATGCTCGGTAGAACAACACAGAACACAGCAAGCAACAAAACAAGACACAAAAACCAATCCTGTTCCTCCCTCAAATTCACCCACACACATACATAGTCTTCTAATCCCAAAACAGTCTACCTTCTTTGGCCTCCAGTTGCCAACAGACTCAGATTTGGAGTCAGACACGCAGACACTGGAGATGCCATGGTAGCACAGTGGTCAGCACGATACTATTACAGTTCTGGCTGTCAGAGTTCAGAGTTCAATCCCAGCATCCTTGTAAGGAGCCTCTGTATGTCCTCCCCGTGCAATGCTTGGGTTTTCTGCAGGTCCTCCTGTTTCCTCTCACAGTTTAAAGACGCACTGGGTAAGTTATTTGGCCATTATAAATTGCTCTCTACTTAGGTTAGGGCTATCTTGAGGTTGCTAAGTGATGCAGCTTGAAGGGCTGGAAGGGCCAGTCCTGTGCGGTATCTCTCAATAAAATAAATAAAATATTTCACATTGACTACCCCAGTAGCTCTGGAATGATAACTGTGAGAGAATGTATGAATTGAGGTGAGCCCATGAATTAAGTAAGAACAAAAGGACAGAATAAAGCAAAAGGATATTAAAACAGCAATCGCCAATGGATTACAGTCTGTCATTGTCTGAAACAAGCAGGTAGCTTGGCCAATGAAAAGCTCAGGAGCACAGCATTGTGCATAACACTGGTCAGGAGACAATAGAGAGCAGATATCAGAAAACATTCCCTCCACATTTTTTTTACAGCTGCGCAGACCAACCATTGCTCCGAGCAAGAAATTTTTGCATACACTGAAAACTGTACAGTATTTTATATGTAAGAAAATTCCAGCTGTGTGGCAAGAAAGGTTACGTGCGCGGGAGCATTTCCGTTATGGCGTGGCCGTGCACCCGTATAGTTTAGAGGGAACAGTGACATCAGACCACAAAGGACCCACAAAATTTTATTATCAAAGCATGAATACTATATACAATCTTGTGATTCTCCTCCTTACAGGCAGCCACAAAACACATTCTTCCCACTTATGTAATGCTCATTTCAGATAGTAGTAGGTTAGTTTGAAAAGATAGGTATCTGTGTCACACAAATGAAGACATCTTGTTCCCCTCTTCAACAAAAGAGACATAATAAGTGCTCGCTCACTATCTAATATGTGAAGTATATTTTAAACTCAGTTTATAATCTGACAAAGAGAGGGCTTCCATGAAAGCGCAAACATGAGGAAATCTGCAGATGCTGGAAATTCAAGCAACACACATCAAAGTTGCTGGTGAACGCAGCAGGCCAAGCAGCATCTCTAGGAAAAGGTACAGTTGATGTTTCTGGCCGAGACCCTTCGTCAGGACTAAATGAAAGAAGAGCTGGTAAGAGATTTCAAAGTGGGAGGGGGAGGGGGAGATCTGAAATGATAGAAGAAGACAGGAGGGGGAGGGATGGAGCCAAGAGCTGGACAGGTGATTGGCAAAAGGGATATGAGAGGATCATGAGACAGGAGGCCTAGGGAGAAAGAAAAGGGGGAAGGGGGAAAAAACCCGGAGAATTGGCAAGGGGTATAGTGAGAGGGACAGAGGGAGAAAAAGGAGAGAGAGAAAAAGAATGTATGTATATAAATAAATAACTGATGGGGTACGAGGGGGAGGTGGGGCATTAGCGTAAGTTTGAGAAGTCAATGTTCATGCCATCAGGTTGGAGGCTACCCAGATGGAATTTAAGGTATTGTTCCTCCAACCTGAGTGTGGCTTCATCTTTACAGTAGAGGAGGCCGTGGATAGACATATCAGAATGGGAATGGGACGTGAAATTAAAATGTGTGGCCTTCTATATATTGGCGAGACTGGGAGATCGTTTCGCTGAACACCTACGCTCTGTCTGCCAGAGAAAGCAGGATCTCCCAGTGGCCACACATTTTAATTCCACGTCCCATTCCCATTCTGATATGTCTATCCATGGCCTCCTTTATTGTAAAGATGAAACCACACTCAGGTTGGAGGAACAACACCTTAAATTCTGTCTGGGTAGTCTCCAACCTGATGGCATGAACATTGACTACTCAAACTTCCGCTAATGCCCACCTCTCCCTCGTACCACATCCGTTATTTATTCATATACACACATTCTTTTTCTTTCTCTCCTTTTTCTCCCCCTGTCCCTCTCACTATACCCCTTGCCCATCCTCTGCGTTTTTTTCCCCCTTCCCCCTTTTCTTTCTTCCTAGGCCTCCTGTCCCATGATCATCTCATATCCTTTTTGCCAATCAACTGTCCAGCTCTTGGCTCCATCCCTCCCCCTCTTGTCTTCTCCTATCATTTTGGATCTCCCCCTCCCCCTCCCCCTCCCACTTTCAAATCTCTTACTAGCTCTTCTTTCAGTTAGTCCTGACGAAGGGTCTCGGCCCGAAACATCGACTATACCTCTTCCTAGAGATGCTGCCTGGCCTGCTGCGTTCACCAGCAACTTTTATGTGTGCTGCTTCCATGAAAGGTTTAATAGGCAAGTGACATTCAGAAGGAAATTAAACATGGAATTGGAGAAACGGCAGAAACTGAGAATTGCTGCTTTTCAAAACTTGGTTTATCAAATTGAATTCTGAAAATATTAGGAGAACCAAACATAAGAGATAGTAGCAGATTTAGGTCATTTGGCCCACATTTGATTATGGCTATTTTCCTTCTCAAATCTTGCCTTCTCCCCATAACCGTTGACACCCTGATAATCAAGACCTTATCAACTTCTGCTTTAAATATACCCAATAACATAACCTCCATAGCTGTCCGTGGCAATGAATTCCACATAGTCACTACCCTTCGGCTAAAGCAGGGGTTCCCAACCTGGGTCCACGGGACTCTCAATTAATGGTAGGGGTGCATGGCATAAAACGGTTGGAAACCCCTGGGTGCATCTCTGTTTTAAATGGGCACCCCTCTATTCAGAGGATTGCCTCTGGTCCTAAACCACCCACTGCACTACAGTAAAGATCCTCTCCACATCCACCCTTTCTAGGCCTTTCAATATTCAAAACATTTCGCAGCAAGTTAACAAGATAAAAACAGCTGGTGACAAGACCTAAAAAGAAAGATAAATAAAGTTTACTCTCTTTCAGCTCTTTAAATATTAATGAAAGAAGATCCTGTTGGATCCATTAGATTCCGAGACTGAATTCCTGACATGTTCCCCTGGGACATAATACTGCATATCTTGAGCACAAATTCCTAAAATATATCCTGTGATTTTCCTATCATATCAAAATACTGTACATTTCTTATCAAAGAATGTATACTATGTACAACTTTGGGATTCTTCAGTGTACAGGCAGCCACAAAACAAAGAAACCCAATAAAACCCATTGAAGAAAGAACACTGTCAGACACCAAAAGTGCGGGGAAAGAGAATAGTACAAACAATGCAAGTTAGGAAATAGCATTCAGCAATGCCAGTCATAAAAATGAGTCCATAGCCGCAAAGCCACCTTGGTAATCTGGAGAACACAATATCCTTCCACATTTTCTTTGAGGTTCCAAAAGGTAATGTGTCACCTTTAACCTTCCAGATATAACATACAAAGCCTTTCACCTTCCTAGTTTATTACAATCAGATACAATCTATGAATGAATAATTGGAATACATACCAGAGCCAACATGGAAACCAAGTGCAACATTGTGAGACCTTACAAATGCAGTACCTTTATAGTGAGTCATCTGCTTTTTATCAGTGAGCTTGCTCAAGGGATAAATATTGGACTGAGTACGTTGAGGGAGTTCCCTTAGAGCTTGATGAGGCCCTTGAGACATTTTATTTCTACATGAGAGGCACACTCAGTTCCAGCCAATGGAGCTTGATAAGACATAGGAGCAGAATTAGGCCATTCAGCCCATCAAGTCTGCTCTGCCATTCCATCATGACTGATTTAGTATCCCTCTTAATCTCACTCTGCTGACTTCGCCCCCTAACCTCTGACACCCTTACTTATGAAGAATCTATCAACCTTGGCTTTAAATATCCAATAACTTGTGCTCCACAGTAGTCTGTGACAATGGATTCCACAGAATCACCACTAAATCTGGCTAAAGGAATTCCTCCCAATCTCTGTTCTAAAGGGATATCCTTATATTCCGAGGCTGCGTCCTTTTGTCCTAGACTCACCCACTCTTCGTGTCTACGGTCTCTAGGCCTTTCAATATTCCATAGGTTCCAAAGAAATCCCCGTCCCCCCCATTCTTCTGAATTCCAGCGAGTATAGGCTCGGAGCCACTAAATGTCAAATGAGCTCAACTTGATCTTCTGAGCAGATGTCAGAGAGAGGGTGGAGACCTCATGGTCATCACTGAATCCAGAAGTAAAACACAAATGGACTGGGGTATTTGCAATTGGCTCCTGAGCTCTGTGGCAACCATGGAGACATATGCAGTGCAGCCTAGATGGTAAGATAATTACTTTGTTTATTTATTTATATTTGCAGTGCATAATAAGCCCATGCTGCCCAGCAAACCCCAACAACCCCTGATTTTAACCCTAAACTATTCATGGGAATGATGTATAAATTTCTTACAGAGGACACTGGGATTGAACTCCGAACTCGGATGCTGTGAACAGTGTCTCGATAACTGCTACACTACCGTGGCACCCAAGAGATTGTTTATCAGACAGTGAAAAGCTGTTGGGTGGTCTTTGATGGTGATGATCTGTCCAAAGGTTAACAGGGGCACTCAGACATTAGTCCTCAAGATCTGCTGCCTGAGGCCTAGTTACCATTCACTCACACTGCTGCCTGAGGCCTGGTCACAATTCGCTCCACTTCGACGTGTAACTGTAACAATGAGGTGACCTAGCACAGCCATAAAACGCAAATGGACTCTGGGTAATACTCAGACAACAGGCTAAACCAACCAGGAGGCAGACCATCTTTCCCGTGGAACACATGCATTTTCTCCAGATGGTCTTCAGAGAGTGGTGAGAATGTAGAATGAGCTGCCAGCACAAGTGGTGGATGCAAGGTCGATTTCAACAGTTAAGAGAAGTTTAGATTTGTACATGGGTGGGAGGGATATGAAATGTTATGGACAGAGTGCAGGTCGATGGGACTAGGCAAATTAATAGTTTGCCATAGACTAGATGGGCTGAAAGGCCTGTTTCTGTTCTGTAGTGTTCTATAACTCTATGATTTATAATGGCAAACTGAGTCCTCTGCATACTTAGTTGATAGAGCTGATTGGCAGTAAAGTTCAACGTTCATGAATATTCCTATTGCTAATATGAGGGAGCATAACTCTATTTATGTCCAGCAATTTCCAATTTAACCCTAGCCTAATCAATGGACAATTTACAATGACCAATTAACCTACGAACCAATATGTCTTGGAAAGTGGAGGAACTGGAGCAACTGGAGGAAGCCCACACATCCCATGGGAGGATGATACAGACTCCTTACAGACGTCGGGACTGAATCTGGACTCAATACTCTGAGCTATAGCAGCATTCTGCTAACTGTCTTGCTACTGTAGTGGTTAGCATGACAGTTGGAGGACGTCACTGGTAAGTAATTTGTTACACAGTGCAGTTGGTGGAATGCACGGCCGGGGGTATTGATAGAGGCAGTACATAGAACATTACAGCATAGTACAGGCCATTCAGCCCACAATATTGTGATGACCTTTCAACCTAATCTAACCCTTCCCTCCTACATTATCCTAGATTAGGGACATTTAATAAACTCTTAGAGAGGCTCATAGATGAGAGAAAATTGGAGGGTTATATCGAAGGGAATGGTTAGATTGATGGTAGAGTAGGCTAAAAGGTCAGCAGTTTTGTGGGCCAAAGAACTGTGCTGTTCTGCGTTGCTCTATGTAATTTTCCAAATTATCAATATTAATCACCTGATTAAATTAACTATAACAATATGTTAAAATATTAAAAATCCCGATAATATATTTTGTTAAAGCTAATTTGAAACCTCCCTTTTTTCCTCACAGAAGTCCCTCTCCACTGAATTAAGTGTTGCCACTGAACTTGTACCATGTTTACTGTGATGTAGGCAAGATGTGCTGCAGTCCCACGCTATTGCAAGCACACAAAACACTGGAGGAATTCACCAAACAAGAGATAGGTCCAGCCAAAAACATCAACTGTCTACTCTTTCCAGGATTTTGTGTGTGTTGGAGGAACTCAGCAAGTCAGGCAACATCCACGGACAAAAATCAACAGTCAACACTTCGGGCCGAGATCTTTCATCAGGGCTGGAAAGAAAGGGGGCAGAAGCTGGTACAAGAAGCTTGGGGGATGGGGAGGAGCACAAGCCAGTAGGAGATAAATGATAGGTGAGGGGGTGGGGGGGGGAAGAGATGAAGTAGGAAGATGGGATGTGATAGGTGGAAAAGATAAAGAGCTGAAGAACAAGGAATCTTATAGGAGAGAAAAGTAGACGGTGGAAGAAAGGGAAGGAGGAGAACCAGAAGGAAGTGATCGGCAAGGTGAGGATTAGAAGCTGGAGGATGATAGGTGAGTCCAGCTGAGGGGGAACTGAAGGACATACTTCACAAAAATCAACACATTTCATTCTTGAGTCAGCCAGATGAACTGCAAAATTCTCCAAGCCTTTACTGTTCCATGTTATTACGTAAAATGACACACTAATGTGCCTGTGTTTCTCTTTGTTTAGTGAAAAGAGTAGGGGAAAATAAAGGACCGGTAAATGTACATGCAAGGAACTCCAGCCTGGATGTCTGCTTAGTATTGTCAATAATTGAATGTGCTACTTTGACCTCTGAACTTAGGCTTTTGACCTTGAAACCGCAAATGTAAATGCATTGTCAAGGCAAGAAACTATTTGTGACCTGCAGATTTGCCCTTTGCCCAATGTCTACATGTATTTGATTTTCAAACATCATTTATCTTCATTTTGTGAAGATGTCAATCTTTTAGAGTTGCTGTGTTTGATCAGTTATAAGTTACACATTCATTGGAGACAGCATTTTTTAAAATCTCGACAGTTGAGCCTTCCTTTCCATACATGAGAGGTCTACATTCAACATAACGACGAAGGGTTTATTAAAGAATTAACTTGCTGAAAATAACGGGTATCAAAGCCGAGGACTGTAGTTTGAATTGAGGTTAGTGAACCCCTTGTGGTGGGGGGCGGGGAGTACTTTTGTTTTCTTAATAATAAATACAACGATTAGGTCATCATGCATTATCACACAAACTTGAAGCAATGGAAGATTCAAAGAGCTTTCTTTGTAAACCAGCTCGCAAAATTTATTGGAATCCCTTGAATTTAGTGATAAGCCTTTCAAATATTATACAATAATTTTATCGTAAGATGGATAAATATGTTGGTCAAGTACAATTGCCAAAACATTTGGAGTGCTTCAATGATATCTGAATTTAAAACCGCTTTTGTTGTATTTATTTCATTTTCTGTATTTTCATTTTGCCTTTGCTTGTCAATCTTTGTGTGTAGATTTTCATTGATTCTATTGTAATCCTTTGTTCTGCTGTAAACGCCTGCAAGAAATGAATCTCTGGGATGTATATGGTGACACATATGTACTTTGATAATAAATTTACTTTGAACTTTGAACTTTGAGAGCAGGTTGATTTTCAGAGATGAGGAATTTGCTTCAGGCAAATTTTTATTCATAAAGTATTAAGAAACCATCAAAATGATCTGTTAATTAGAACTTACTAGATGAAGCAAAATTTCAAATGAAGTATTCAAACAGAAATTTCACTGAGTACCCATTTCTGCTGACGTGCTCGTTTAACGAGATTTTCAAAGCGTAGACGTAATTCAAAAGGGAAAATGCTGTGCTCACTGTTTTTAATTTTATTTTATTGAAAGCATCTTTGCTGATAAGTCATTCAGTGAGGGCAATCATCACATTGTGTCAAGATTCTAGAGAGCTGCAGCATATCAATGCTACTGTGGCAATACAACAGTGGAATTAAGCTACAAAGAACAGTTGCCGTTGCTGGTATTTAGCAGAGCAGGGTCTTCTTTTAGCTGTATAATTGCTCTCCTCTCTATGGATAAAAGACATTTTATTTGCTTTGAAATGCCCTGAGACTGGCAAGTTGCCCAGAAAGTCCTTGAAAACTGGCCCTTGAGAACTAGAGCGGCATCAAAAAAAAAGCTACATTAAATCCACTTTGTCTGATCTCTTCTTAGTCCACTCAAGGACACGCTCATGGAAATAGCTGCAGAGGTTTGTACCGTTAGTACAAGCTGCGGCTTGCTCATCAAGATAATGACGGATTGCTTTTAAACTTGCGGAGAACTGGATTGAGATGAATGGCTTGTTTGGCTTCTTACTCAGCAGTCCTGCGTTTTCTTTTTAGTTTATCATCGCATACTTTTCGCATCCATAGGGAGATTAGAATTCTTTGGGAAATGGAAATTGTTAATACACATCCATCAAGAGACACGACTGAACAAAGATAAACAATATGGATGGTACATTTCATTCTTCTTCAAAATCCAATAGAAAATGACACATTTTTCAAATGGTCAGTAAGAGATTAAAAATAAAGAGCAAATTTCACAATTTATTGATATGCATGAAGCCAATTTAGGCACTCTTCTTCATTAGGCTAATGTGTATATAAGGCAGTTGAAATGCCAAAGCACCACAGAATTTAGTACAAACTTAAATTCCATTACCTGGTCGGCATTAATTGCTTACCGAGCACGGGGATTCTTCCCAAGGGTGTTATATGTTTCCTCTGTCATTTCACTAACTATTCTGTCTAGACGAACCTAAAGCCCTTAATCCACCATTGGGATCAATAATCTGCACAATAATTCAGTCCTAATAATTAGCTTTCACTTAAACACAATTGGTCATTTCACTGTGAACTGCAGTACAAAATGATAATGAAATAATTAAAAAGACAGATAAAAGGAAGGCTTAGCAGGAAAGAAGCTGTAATGTCCAATTAACAATACTTCTATTCAACCTTTTATTCCAGCCACTTCCTCACAGGTTTTTTTTTAACTAATACTTAAACAATTCTCATTTTAAATACAACATTAATTACTTTGTCCATTGCTCTTAACAGTGATGATCTAGACATTCTGTAGCACCTAAGTGCGATAACAAGGTGCGAGCTTTCACAGACATGACCTTGTGTGTTTAATGAACACTGCCTGGATATCCAAAGGGTGCAATCTATACCCCTGGTTCATTTCCTTTCAACACTTTCAAGATTTGATGATACAGTAGTTTAGAGGTTAGCGTAAGGCTATTACAGCACCAGTGACTCAGATTCAATTTCCGCTGCTGTCCGAAAGGAGATTGTATGTTTGCATGGGTTTCCTCTCGGTGCTCTGGTTTCCTCCTGCATTCCAGAAACAAAGTAATAGTTATACTAAATTTATAGGATGCCATAGTAGTGTGGCGGTTAGTGCAACACTATTACAGCTTGGGACATTTCAGAGTTCAATTCCTGCTGCTGCCCGTAAGCAACTTGTATGTTCTCCCCATGACCATGTGGGTTTCCTCCGGGTGCTCCAGTTTCCTCCCTCAGTCCAAAGGTGCACTGGTTAGTAGGTTAATTGGTCATTCTAATTGTGCCATGATTAGGTGAGGGTTAAATTGTGAGTTGCTGGCCAGTGACAGCTGAAATAAATAAATTAATTAAACAAATAGCATTTTAACCACAGAATGATTTTCTCAACTAGACACACATTTGTCACATCTGCACTGCAATGCTTGAACCAGTTTAATTCTATGAATGAGTAATATTTGACAGTCTTATGAGGAAAGGTTGAGCAAACTAGGGCTTTTCTCATTGGAGGGAAAGAGATTGATAGAGGTGTACGAGATGATAAGAGGCATAAGTTGAGAGGATAGCCAGAGACTTTTTCTGGGAAAGGAAATGGCTAATACAAGGGTCATAACTTTAAGGAGATTGGAAGAAAGTATAGGGGGAGATATCAGAGGTAAGGTTTTAACACAGAGATTTGTGAGTGCATGGAACTTGCTGCCATGAGTAAAGGCAGATAATTTGGGGCATTTGAGGGACTGTTAAATAGGAAAATGAATGATAGAAAAACAGAGGGCTCTTTAGGAGGGAAGGTTAGATTGATCATAGGTGAAGTGGTCAGAACAATATTGTTGGCCAAAAAGCCTGTACTGAGTTGTAATGTTTGATGTTGTATTGAATAAAAATCAGGAACTAACATGAACTGTAGGTGTTCATCCCTTCACCTGCTCCACTCTTCAATAACATCATGGTGGTTTCATTTTACCAAACCGCTGCTCTCCTGCATTTAGCTCAGAATCAGAATCAAAATCTATGTTGGTATCACTGACATAGGTTGTGAAATTTGTAGTTTTGCAGTAGGAGTACATTGCATAAAAATTACTGTAAGTTTCAATGAAAAACATAGGGGGAAATCACTGAATAGTGCTAAAAGAAAGCAAATTAGTGAGGTAGTGTTAATGAGTTGATGGACCGTCAGAAATCTGATTTCAGAGGGGAAGAAGCTGTTCCTAAAACATTCGGTGTGCCTTCAGGCTCCTGTACCTCCACCCTGCTGGTAGTAATGAGAGGAAGACATGTCTTGGATCTTTCATTTTCTCATATGATTCCCTTAAAGTCAAAAAAGTTTATCGTTCTCTGTAAGAAAATATACCCAGACACTAAATCTCTGCAGCCTTCTTGGGTAAAATTCTGAAAATTCAATTCCCTCTATGTGAAATAATTTCTTCTAACTTCTGTTCTGAATTTGTTCGTTTGTTATGTGCCATGCCATATGATATTGGCAATCATGGTCTACCCATGACTATGATTGCTCTTGGTAAATTTTTCCACATAAGTGGTTTACCATTGTCTTCTTCTGGGCAGTGTCTTTACAAGACAGGTGACCCCAGCCATTATCAATACTCCTCAGAGATTGTCTATCTGGTATCAGTGGTCACATAACCAGGACTTGTGATATGCATCAGCTGCTCATACGACTGTCCACCACATGCTCCCATGGCTTCATGTGACCCTGATTGAGGGGTTAAGCAAATAAGACACCTTGCCCAAGGGTGACCTGCAGGCTAGCGGAGGGAAGGAGCACCATACACCTCCTTTACTAAAGATGTATCTCCACCCCACCACCCAATGTTTTAAAAGTTTCAAAGGTATATTTAATGTCAGAGAAATGTATACAATACACTTTTTCTTCACAACTATCCACAAAAACAGAGGAGTGCCCTGAACAATGAACGACAGTTAAATGCTAGAACCCCACATTACCCCCCAGCTCCCCTCCCGCCCGCACGCAAGCAGCAACAAGCAACTATCCCCCTTCCCCCACCGGCAAAAATAAGCATTGGCACCCACCACCAAACACTCAAGCGTGAGCAAGGCAACAGAAAAGACACAGACTTGCAGTACTCCAAAGACTACTTGTTCACCCGGCATTTGACATACCACAGGCTCTAGCTCTCTCCCTAATAAGGGAGAAAGAGGTGCCTCCGTTTCACAGTGAGAGGGGAGACATAACAAACAACTCACTGGTTTACGATGTTAAAAGTCCGTTGCATCACTTTTTCTGAGCTCTGTGCCCAAAGATCTCGGGTCTCTGGGCACATAGCTGTAGATCTTCCGACCCCCAACGACACACTGATCCCCTGCCATTACACCGACCTTCGATCCGTCCGTCTCCAAAGCCACGAGATCTTGGCCCTCCAAAGGCGAGTGGAGCTCTTAGGCCCAGCCCTTGGCATTCCAAACAACAGCCAGCTATGAAACCCCGAGAGTGGGTCCCATTCCCACAAACAACCATAGTCAGTGTGTAATTCCAGGTCAGGGTCTCCAAAAGAACCCTGAAAGGGGAAAATAGAGATACTCAAGATGGAAATAGAGCTGTTTCCAAAGGTGCAAGCAGAGGAATCGTCGTTAGGCACCATTAACCCTCCTAAGCTTTGCCGCCTTTTTTTGTGATTTATTTTAAGATTGTAACCCTTGGTTCCAGACAGATAAAACATTTTTACTACATCTATTTAGTCAAGTCCTGTAAGATTTTGGTTGTTACAATATGATTAACTCTTAGTTTTCTAAACTCAGTGAAGAACGGTCCTTCCCTGCTTAAGCGTAACACTATTGTTGTTTTTGTTGTTGAGTGCTGTCGAGTCGCCATCAGCACATGGTGACCCTATAGTGTAGTTGTCCACCGGGTTTTTGTAGCAAGTTACAGAAGTAGATTGCCAGGCCTTTCTTCTGCACTGATACACGCTGCTGCTGCCCAGGTTAGGACCTGGCCGATTCAGACTCAGGATCATCCAGCTCGAAATCCAGTGCTGATGTCACTACTCCACCAGCCAGCCCAAACGCCAAACGCTATTACTACCAATCAACATTTGATTTCTGCCGCTGTCTAGAAGGAGTTTGTACTTTTTCCCCGTGACCATGTGAATCTCCTCCGGATGCTCCTGTTTCCTCGCACATTTCAAAGATATTCTGTATGGGTTAGGTTAAGCTGTGACCATGCTGTGTAAGCACTGGAGGTGTGGTGACACTTGTGGACTGCCCAGCACAATGCTCACCGATTCGATGCGAACAATGCGAACTTTGTTTTGTTTCAACGTACTTTCAAAAAGGAATCTTTCTTTTCACTGCTCATAAACTAATCCCTTAGGCAATATGTCCAGCCGGCCACCCATTGAAAAGTGCACTGGATCAATTACAGCTTGGCACAGTTCAGAGTTCAATTCTGGCACCATCTGTAAGGAGTTTCTACATCTTCCCCATGACCACGTGGCTTTTCTCCAGGTGCTCAAGTTGCCTCCCACAGTCCAAAGCAAACTACTACTACTACTACAACTACTACGTCGACTCAGGCCTAGGGGGCTGGTGTCGAGCACGATGACAGACTCTCCACTTCTCCCTCTCCCTCATCAGTGTGCTCAGTTCACCTACGTTAGCCGCGCCGCTGTCTTCTAGGAGCGTGTTGACCATAGTCTTGGGAGGGTGCCCAGGGTTCATCCTCCCGTGCTTGGGCTCCCATATGATGACTAGGCTGGCAGGTAGCTCGGGGTGCTAGTCTCAAATTAACCTACAAACCAGTATGTCTTTTGTCTGTGGGAGGAAAGCAGAGCAGCTGGTAGAAACACGCGTGCTCACAGGAAGAGTGAACAAATGGAATAGAGACAGTGTCGGAACTGAGCTCCAAACTCAGACGCCCTGAGCTGAAATAGCATTGGGCTAACTGCGGCACTACTGTGCTAAGGACACCACATCAGACAGGGCGCATTTCAACCAAAGTCAAACTTCAGAGCTGTAACGGATGCTTCGATTGGTTAGGTTTTGCAAGAAAACGAATAGCTGTAATATTATTATCATATGCTTATTAGCAAGAAACATAGTCTCATGCTCATTATATTTCTAAAGGTTTTTTTAGACATTTTTGATGAGATATGGTTTCTTTCATGCCTCACTTAATAATGCTTTTTTTTCCAGAATCATTCACAGAAAGCAAACTGTGGCCCATACAATTAAGTAATAAGTCACACACATTTACAATTATTTTTATTTCACTTCAGTGAATTATCACTTTGGGACAGCATAAATGTCACTAACAACCATAAAATAGAAGAGGGGTATTCTGCCAGAAATAAGAGTCGCTTCCTCAAGAATGACATTGAACTTTTGGAAAGGCTTATGGGGATTAATGGTGCATTTGCTGTTAAAAAAAGTAAAATATCTAAACCTTTTGGACTAGTTGAATTCATTATACATCACTATATATTACCATAATTTATGTTTTAATTTAATATGAAATAAATGAATATCTATGATCTTGTGATAAACTAACATAACTGAATTGAATGAATATACCCGGACTCTTTTGATTTTGTCTTTTATATTCTGTGTTTTTCACTCGTATTTTTGTTGCTGTTTGCGTAATTTGTCATTTTTGTGCAGAGTGGTTTGATGTTCATCTTTGAATAGGCTCCATGGTTTTCTTTGTTTCGTGCCTGTCTGTGGGAAGATGAATCTCAGGGTTGTATACTGCATACAATCTTTGATAATAAATGTAGTTTGAATCTTAACATTGACAACAAGCAGATAATTCCACTCTGTGACCTCCTGTACCTCTTGTACCTAATCAAGTGGCCTCAGAGCCTATGTTCACGGTCTTCTGCTGCTGTAGCCCATCCACTTCAAGTTTTGCTATGTTGTGCATTCAGAGATGCTCTTCTGCACACCACTGTTGTAAAGTGTGGCTATTTGAGTTACTGTCACCTTCCTATCAGCTTGAACCAGTCTGGCCATTCTCCTCTGACCTCTCTCATCAACAGGAGAGCTGCTCACTGCGTGTTTTTTTTTGTTTCTAGCACCATTCTCTGTAAACTCTACATTCCACTGTGCATGAAAATCCCAGGAGATCAGCAGTTTCTGAGATACTCAAACCACCCTGTCTGGCACCAACAATCATTCTGTGGTCAAAGTCACTTAGATCACATTCTGATATCTGGTCTAAACAACAGCTGAACTCCTTGACCATGCCTGCAAGCTCTTATGCATTGAGTTGCTGCGATATGATTGGCTGACGAGATTTTTGCATAAACGAGCAGGTGTAGCTAATACTGAGTGTATATTGGTTTGAATTTTCCAATCCATATTGTGTCACAAATGAGTTAATGAGCATTTCAGCAATGGGTTAAAGTGTAAATTTAAAAAAAAGCAGGTCTGGCATCATTTAGGCAGGGAAAGATGCACAATCAAGCCTATGAATCTATAATCAAAAGAGTGGGAAAATTAATTAAAAGTTGAGTGGAAAAGTTTAAAGATTATCATGCCATTTCAAAGCCATTTTGCTGAAAAAGTAATGATGTTGAATATGAAAATTGCCCAGCAACTTGTTATATCCTCCAATTTACATAGTTTCCTCTTCACACAATTTACAGGTCAAAAATTATTAAAAATATGCAGCAACATGTCTAGCTAATTGTGGAAAAACACAAGATGCTCTGACCCTGTAAAATCCATTATTTAAAACAATGAATATAATTCCATTGGTTTTTAATTCAACAATGCTGTTTTATCATTCTGTTAATAGAAGACTAGCTCCTTAAGGTTGTTATAGCTAGCAAGGTAGAGGTGGGGTTTAGTGTGGACAAGCTCTCACTACCTATTAAATGTTCCCAGTGGTGTGCATCTCAAACAGCCTCTGACAACCAAGACACAGGCTGCTAAGCCTGGTGGAACCATTTCTACTGACAGCAGAAAGGGTAAAGGCAGGGCACCGGTCACTTTGAGCAGATGGGGCTCGTCAGATCATCTAGAAGGGTAACTTTGATCTCAAACCCTCACTTCCTTCTAGCTATTCCCACTCATGAGGAAGGCTTCAGGAGTAAACTCCGAGGAAAAGTCTGGAGCTGGAGTCCCTTAGGCAGTTGTATATTGAGTTCACACTGACTGGCAATCTTGGAATGCCACTGGTACCAAACTGTATCGGTCTCTGCTATTCCTTTGGATTCATCAGCTGCATGGTGAGGGGGAGCCTGCTGCATGGGCAACAGCTTGCTCTCCACATCATACCGCCCTGGCCTGCGTGTTGGCTTACAAATCATGTGGACAGCTAAGACGCAATATCTATTGTGGACCCTGACCAACGGAGTGCCTCAATGATAGAAGGCTCCCTCAGAAGTTGAACTGATGGGAAATGAACATAGTAAGGTATGGTCTAGTGTGAACTGAAGTGGAACTTCAGAAAATCGGAAGTGTGGGCGAATTGCAGAAATATTTAAGAAGAGAATTCCAGCGTGCTGTGCTGAGACAGATTAAGGCTTTGTGGTGAAAAACGAAGCAAGGGGAAGAGGGCTGCAAAGCAACTTTAAATTCACAATAAAGTGCATTTGTGGAAGTTCCTCCTGAGGAAGTTGCTGAAACACAGAAGAGCAGAAATAGGGGAGAAATTAAAAAAGACAAAAACAGAGAAAAGATGATATTATAAAATAAAATATCACATTGGAAAAGATACACAGGGTATCTGTATATCTTTCACTGATATACACACTCAATGGATACTTTATTACAAACATTCTGTAGCTAATAAAATGGCCACTGAGAGTAAATAAATAATTTCATATAATTTCTTCGTATATGCAGTGCCTATAAAAAGTATTCACTCCCCACAGAAGTTTTCATGTTTTATTGTTTAACAACATTAAATCACAATGGATTTAATTTGGCTTTTTTGATATTGATCAACAAAAAAATACTCCTTTGTGTCAGAGTGAAAATAGATCTCTACAAAGAGATCTAGATTAATTACATAGAAACATAGAAAATAGGTGCAGGAGTAGGCCATTCGGCCCTTCGAGCCTGCACCACCATTTATTATGATCATGGCTGATCATCCAACTCAGAACCCCGCCCCAGCCTTCCCTCCATACCCCCTGTCCCCCGTAGCCACAAGGGCCATATCTAACTCCCTCTTAAATATAGCCAATGAACTGGCCTCAACTGCTTCCTGTGGCAGAGAATTCCACAGATTCATCACTCTCTGAGTGAAGAAGTTTTTCCTAATCTCGGTCCTAAAAGGCTTCCCCTTTATCCTTAAACTGTGGCCCCTCATTCTGGACTTCCCCAACATCGGGAACAATCTTCCTGCATCTAGCCTGTCCAATCCCTTTAGGATTTTATACGTTTCAATCAGATCCCCTCTCAATCTTCTAAATTCCAAAAAGTACAAGCCCAGTTCATCCAGTCTTTCTTCATATGAAAGTCCTGCCATCCCAGGAATCAATCTGGTGAACCTTCTTTGTACTCCCTCTATGGCAAGGATGTCTTTCCTCAGATTAGGGGACCAAAACTGCACACAATACTCCAGGTGTGGTCTCACCAAGGCCTTGTACAACTGCAGTAGTACCTCCCTGCTCCTGTACTCTAATCCTCTCGCTATAAATGCCAGCATACCATTCGCCTTTTTCACCGCCTGCTGTACCTGCATGCCCACTTTCAATGACTGGTGTATAATGACACCCAGGTCTCGTTGCACCTCCCCTTTTCCTAATCGGCCACCATTCAGATAATAATCTGTTTTCCTATTTTTGCTACCAAAGTGGATAACTTCACATTTATCCACATTAAATTGCATCTGCCATGAATTTGCCCACTCACCCAACCTATCCAAGTCACTCTGCATCCTCTTAGCATCCTCCTCACAGCTAACACTGCCACCCAGCTTCGTGTCATCCGCAAACTTGGAGATGCTGCATTTAATTTCCTCATCCAAGTCATTAATATATATTGTAAACAACTGGGGTCCCAGCACTGAGCCTTGCGGTACCCCACTAGTCACCGCCTGCCATTCTGAAAAGGTCCCGTTTATTCCCACTCTTTGCTTCCTGTCTGCTAACCAATTCTCCACCCACACCAATACCTTACCCCCAATACCGTGTGCTTTAAGTTTGCACACTAATCTCCTGTGTGGGACCTTGTCAAAAGCCTTTTGAAAATCCAAATATACCACATCCACTGGTTCTCCTCTATCCACTCTACTAGTTACATCCTCAAAAAATTCAATGAGATTCGTCAGACATGATTTTCCCTTCACAAATCCATGCTGACTTTGTCCGATGACTTCACCGCTTTCCAAATGTGCTGTTATCACATCTTTGATAACTGACTCCAGCAGTTTCCCCACCACCGACGTTAGGCTAACCGGTCTATAATTCTCCGGCTTCTCTCTCCCTCCTTTTTTAAAAAGTGGGGTTACATTAGCCACCCTCCAATCCTCAGGAACTAGTCCAGAATCTAACGAGTTTTGAAAAATTATCACTAATGCATCCATTATTTCTTGGGCTACTTCCTTAAGCACTCTAGGATGCAGACCATCTGGCCCTGGGGATTTATCTGCCTTCAATCCCTTCAATTTACCTAACACCACTTCCCTACTAACAAGTATTTCGCTCAGTTCCTCCATCTCACTGGACCCTCTGTCCCCTACTATTTCTGGAAGATTATTTATGTCCTCCTTAGTGAAGACAGAACCAAAGTAATTATTCAATTGGTCTGCCATGTCCTTGCTCCCCATAATCAATTCACCTGTTTCTGTCTGTAGGGGACCTACATTTGTCTTTACCAGTCTTTTCCTTTTTACATACCTATTAAAGCTTTTACAGTCAGTTTTTATGTTCCCTGCCAGTTTTCTCTCATAATCTTTTTTCCCCTTCCTAATTAAGCCCTTTGTCCTCCTCTGCTGAACTCTGAATTTCTCTCAGTCCTCAGGTGAGCCACTTTCTCTGGCTAATTTGTATGCTGCTTCTTTGGAATTGATACTATCCCTAATTTCTCTTGTCAGCCACGGGTGCACTACCTTCCTTGATTTATTCTTTTGCCAAACTGGGATGAACAATTGTTGTAGTTCATCCATGCAACCTTTAAATGCTTGCCATTGCATATCCACCGTCAATCCTTTAAGTGTCATTTGCCAGTCTATCTTAGCTAATTCACGTCTCATACCTTCAAAGTTACCCCTCTTTAAGTTCAGAACCTTTGTTTCTGAATTAACTATGTCACTCTCCATCTTAATGAAGAATTCCACCATATTATGGTCACTCTTACCCAAAGGGCCTCTCACGACAAGATTGCTAATTAACCCTTCCTCATTGCTCAAAACCCAGTCCAGAATAGCCTGCTCCCTAGTTGGTTCCTCGACATGTTGGTTCAAAAAACCATCCCGCATACATTCCAAGAAATCCTCTTCCTCAGCACCCTTATCAATTTGGTTCACCCAATCTACATGTAGATTGAAGTCACCCATTATAACTGCTGTTCCTTTATTGCACACATTTCTAATTTCCTGTTTAATACCATCTCCGACCTCACTACTACTGTTAGGTGGCCTGTACACAACTCCCACCAGCGTCTTCTGCCCCTTAGTGTTACGCAGCTCTACCCATATCGATTCCACATCTTCCCAGCTTATGTCCTTCCTTTCTATTGCGTTAGTCTCTTCTTTAACCAGCAACGCCACCCCACCTCCCCTCCCTTCATGTCTATCCCTCCTGAATATTGAATATCCCTGAACTTTGAGCTCCCACCCTTGGTCACCCTGGAGCCATGTCTCTGTGATCCCAACTATATCATAATCATTAATAACAATCTGCACTTTCAATTCATCCACCTTATTACGAATGCTCCTTGCATTGACACACAAAGCCTTCAGGCACAAAGCCTTCAGGCGCTCTTTTACAAACATAAAACACAAAATAATTGATTGCATAAGTATTCACTCCCTTTAATATGACATGCCAAATTATCACTGGTGCACACAATTGGTTTTAAAAGTCACATAATTAGTTAAATGGAGATCTGTTTTTGGAGACCTGTGTGCAATCAAGGTGTTTCAATTGATTGTAGTAAAAATATCCCTGTAACCGGAAGGCCCAGCTGCTGGCGAGTCAATACCCTGACAAAAACCACACCGTGAAGACAAAAGGACACTTCAAGCAACTCCATGAACAGGTTATTGAAAAGCAGAAGTCAGGAGATGGATACAAGAACATTTCCAAATCGCTGAATATGCCTTGGAGTACAGTTAAGTCAATCCTCAAGAAATGGAAAGAATATAACACAACTGTAAATCTGCCTAGAGCAGGCCGTCCTCAAAAACTGAGTGACTGTGCAAGAAGGGGACTAGTGAGGGAGGCCACCAAGAGACCTATGACAACTCTGGAGGAGTAACAAGCTTCAGTAGTTTAGAGGGGAGAGACTGTACATACAACAACTGTTGCCTGGGTGCTTTACCAGTCGCAGCTTTATGGGAGAGTGGCAAAGGGAATGCCACTGTTGAAAAAAACTCACATTAAATCTTGGCTCAAGTTTGCCAGAAGGCATGTGGGAAACTCTGAAGTCAGCTGGAAGAAGGTTCTATGGTCTAAAAAAACAAAGATTGAGCTTTTTGCTCATCAGTCTAAATGGTATGTTTGGTGTAAAGCAAACACCACACATCATCAAAAACATACCATCCCTACCTTGATGCATGGTGGTAGCTGCACCATGCTGTGGAGATGCTTCTCTGCAGCAGGCCCTGGAAGGCTTGTGAAGGTTGAGGGTAAAATGAATGCAGCAAAATACAGGGAAATCCTGGAGGAAAACCTCTGCAGTCTGCAAGAGAACTACAACATTGGAGAAGATTTGTTTTCCAGCAAGACAATGCCCCTCACCCCCCCAAGCATAAAGCCAAAGCTACACAGGAATGGCTTAAAAACATCAATGTCGTGGAGTGGGAAAGTTAGAATCCAGGCCTCAATCCAATTGAGATTTTGTGGCTGGGCTTGAAAAGGTCTGGTCATTCATGATCTCCATGCAACCTGACCAAGCATGAGCAGTTTTGTAAAGGAGACTGGAGAAAAATTGCAGTGTCCAGATGTGCAAAGCTGATAGAGACCTATCCACACAGACTCAAGGCTGTAATTGCTGCTAAGTGCATCTACTAAATACTGATTTGAAAGAGGTGAGTAATTATGTAATCAATTATTTTGTGATTCAGTATGGTAAAACAATAAAACATGAAATCTTCCAGAGGTGGGGGCGAATACTTTTTATAGGCACTGTATATTTTTATATTGTATAAATATTTTACTGTACATACTGTGGATTCTGGTTAATTGGGACACATCGAAACTAGTACATTTTGGCCCAATTAAGCAGCTGTTCTAATTAGCTGCAATTTCATGGAAATAGTTAAAAAGGTATAAAAAAGGCAAGCTACCACTTAACTGTATAACAAATTATGTATTTAAATGAATTACAGAACAAATTAGAACACTACCAGTATTACTGGTGGCTGTCCGTCATATCCGACGATGATAGGATACCTGTATAGGAGAGGTTTTAAAGTTCCACTCTCTCAACCTCGGAAGTCCGAGTCCACTGGTATGAGTGGATGTCACAGTTGCTTCTTCCCTGGTTGCACTGAATGACTGAAGCACCTTCAATTACTCCAAAAGACTGAGGTTTGGTAAAAATACCGAAAGGCTTTTATTCGCTGTACAATACGGCCTCCACAGTGAGTGTCTGCCCCCGGACTGAGGGGGAGGGGCAAGGCGAACAACTTTATCCAGGACTCTGTGGGAGGAGCCACAGGGGCAGTCAGCAGAGGTGTGTGTCCAGACCGAGTTACAACATATATACATGGTTTACCACATTCACCCCTCCTTTTTTTAAAAAGTGTCCCGCGGGGTGAAGTGACTGACAATATTTACAAGAAGTATATTTACAGGTTAAGTCTATCAGGCGGTCGAGTCCGTCGCTGTGATCTACGTAGCACCGGCGATGGCGGTTGTGCTGGCTCCGGCCTGACTTCAGGTGCCAGCACGTTAGGCGTCGGTAATCCCTTGTGCGTGTGCATCGCGCCCGGTATGGGAGTGTCGTGTGGTGTCTGTGTAGGGTTTGGGGTGCACGGTGTCTCGTAGGTACATACATTGGTGGGTACGGGGTCAATAGTCACCACGGAGCGTTCAGGGTAGGGGCCCGGAGCTCCTGCGGGCGCCAGGTTGCGGATGGAGACCGTGTCCTCCCACCCATCAGGTAAAACCACGTAGGCATACTGGGGGTTCGCATGAAGTAAGTGAACCCTCTCGACTATCAGGGAAGATTTATTGCTCCTCGCATGTTTCCGGAGCAGCACTGGCCCCGGGGACATCAACCAAGTTGGTAGGGTGGTTCCAGTGGTCGATTTTCTGGGAAATGAAAAGAGCCGCTGATGAGGGGTGGCATTGGTGGCTGTGCATAACAGGGAGCGGATGGAGTGGAGTGCCTCGGGAAGGACCTCCTGCCAGCGGGAGACCGGCAGTCCCTTTGACCTGAGGGCTAAGAGTGTGGCTTTCCACACTGTGCCATTCTCCTTCTCTACCTGCCCATTCCCCCAGGGATTATAGCTCGTGGTCCTACTGGTTGCAATTCCCCTAGCCAGTAGATATTGGCGCAGCTCGTCACTCATAAACGAGGACCCTCTGTCACTGTGGATATAGCGTGGGTATCCAAACAGAGTGAAGAGCTTGCACAGGGCTTTTATAACTGACGTGGTAGTGGTGTCGGGGCAGGGGATGGCGAAGGGGAACCGCGAGTACTCGTCAATTACGTTAAGGACGTACACATTGCGGTCGGTGGAGGGAAGGGGGCCCTTAAAGTCAACACTCAGTCGCTCAAAGGGGCGGGTGGCCTTGATGAGTGGTGCCTTTTCGGGTCGGTAGAAGTGCGGTTTGCACTCTGCGCAGACTTGGCAGTCCCTGGTCATCATCCTGATCTCCTCAAGGGAGTAAGGCAGGTTCCGGGCTTTCACAAAGTGGAAAAGCCGGTGACTCCTGGGTGGCAAAGGTCTACATGTAGGGCGTATAGCCGGTCGATCTGCGCGCTGGCGCATGTTCCCCAGGATAGGGCATCGGAGGGCTCGTTGAGCTTCCCAGGCCTGTACATGATGTCATAGTTGTAGGTGGAGAGTTTGATTCTCCACCTCAGAATTTTATCATTTTTGATTTTGCTCCGCTGCTGATTATTAAACATGAATGCGACTGAGCGCTGATCAGTTAGCAGGGTGAACCTTTTGCCGGCAAGATAGTGCCTCCAGTGCCTTATAGCTTCCACTATGGCCTGGGCCTCTTTCTCTACCGCAGAGTGTCGAAATTTCAGGGCCTTGAAGGGTACGGGAGAAGAACGCCACTGCTCTTCCTGCCTGGTTGAGGGTAGCAGCCAGCACAAAGTCGGAGGCGTCACTCTCTACTTGGAAGGGAATGGCCTCATCCACCGCATGCATTGCTGCTTTGGCAATGTCCCCTTTTATGCGGTTGAAGGCCGCGTGGGCTTCGGCAGAGAGGGGGAATGTGGTGGACTTGACCGGGGGCGGGCCTTGACTGCATAGTTAGAGACCCATTGGGCGTAATATGAAAAGAAGCCCAGGCACCTTTTGAGGGCTCTGAGGGTATTGGGAAGAGGGAGTTCCAACAAGGGGCGCATACGGTCGGGGTCAGGGCCAATGACTCCATTTTCCACAACACACCCAGGGATAGCAAGTCAGGTGGTCCCAAATACACACTTGTCCTTGTTATAGGTGAGGCTGAAAGATTTGGCCGCTTGGAGAAATTTTTGGAGGTTGTTGTCGTGATCCTGCTGGTCGTGACCGCAGATGGTGATGTTATCCAGATATGGGAACGTGGCCTTCAGTTGGCACTGGTCCACCATCCGGTCCATTGCCCTCTGGAAGACAGATACACTATTCATAACACCAAAGAGGACGCGCAGGAATTGATAAAGACTGCCGTCCGCCTCAAAGGCAGTGTAAGGGCGGTCTTCCCGGCGGATGGGGAGCTGATGGTAAGCGGATTTTAGGTCTATGGTCGAGTACACCTTGTACTGTGCTATCTGATTGACCATATCCGCGATGTGGGGTAGAGGGTACACGTCGAGCTGCGTGAACCTATTGATGGTCTGGCTATGGTCCACGACCATCCTATTTTTCTCCCCGTTCCGAACAACCACCACCTGCGCCCTCCAAGGACTTGTGCTTGCCTCAATGACCCCCTCCCTGAGCAGCCGCTGCACCTCCGACTTAATGAAGGCTCTGTCCCCCGCGCTGTACCTCCTGCTTTTAGTTGCCACAGGTTTACAGTCGGGGGTCAGGTTGGCGAACAGCGGTGGGGGAGGGATCCTGAGGGTGGAGAGGCCACAAGTGGTGTCGGTAGTGTGGCAGTTGGCATGATGTTGGGTGGGATGTGCGGGTCGGTGTGTGTATGTGGGCAGTAGCGGGGTACGTGACATATCTCTACAAAACAGGGGATTTATGACAGTGATTGGCGGGAGGGGCCCATCATACTTCATTGTCATGCTTTTCAGGTGGCTCTGGAAGTCCAACCCCAACAGCACAGGGGCACACAGTTGAGGCAAGACCAGTAACTTAAAATCCCGATATTCTGTGCTCTGCACCACTAGTGTCGCTACACAACCCCCCCGGATGTCTGTTATATGCGACCCAGAGGCCATGGTGACCCTCCAACTTACCGGCCGTATCATGAGACCACAATGCTGCACCGCGGCCGGGTGGATAAAACTCTCTGTGCTGCCTGTGTCAAACAGGCAGCTTGTCCTGTGCCCCTCCACCAGGATGTCCATCATTGACCTTGCGAGCTGGTGGGGAGCGCTTTGGTCGAGGGTCATGGAAGCCAGGGTGGGGTCGCTGTCTTGGTCCGGCGTGGTGGGGTGCCCCGTGAGCACCCGTTGGTCGTAGGCGGTGGCAGGTGGCGCCGACCAAGATGGCCGCCCCCATGTCTCGCACGTGGTGGTGGCGTGCAGGGAAGATGGCAGCAGGCAAGATGGCGACCCCCACGTTTCGCATGTAGTGGCAGTGTGCAGGGAAAATGGTGGCCCCCATGTCTCGCACGTGGTGGCGGCGTGCAGGGAAGATGGTGGCAGGCAAGATGGCGGCTCCCATGTCTCGCACGTGGTGGCGGCGTGCAGGGAAGATGGCGGCTCCCATGTCTCGCACGTGGTGGCAGTGTGCAGGGAAGATGGCGACCCCCACGTCTCGCACGCGGCGCTGCTCGATCCTGCTCGCGGTTTTGACTTACAGACCTTGGCGAAGTGGCCCTTCTTTCCGCAGCTGGAGCAGGTAGCTTGTCGGGCCGGGCAGCGTTTCCGGGGGTGCTCCTCCAGTCCGCAGAAGTAGCACTTCGCGGACTCACAACTGGCTGCAGCCGAGGTCGATTCGCCGGCAGGTTGCGGGATCTGCGGCACCCACGAGGCCATCAGGGGACCGCGTGCCTGGAGAGCCTCGGAGTTATGCAGAGCGGCCTCCAACATATCAGCCAGCTTCATCGCTGAACTTAGGGTAAGATCGGCTTTTTCCAGCAGCCGCTGGCGCACGTACACTGACCTGGTCCCCCGTGACGAAGGCGTCTCTCACTAGGAGTTCTGCATGCTGCGCCGCCGTCAGCTCCTGGCAATTGCAGGATCGCACGAGCGTCCGTAAGGCCCGGACGAACTCAGCACTCGATTCCCCGGACCGTTGTTCCCGTGTCGCTAAACGGTGCCGAACATAGACGCTGTTTATCGGCCGCAGGTATTGTCTTTTGAGTGCATTCATCGCGCTGTCGTAGTTCGGCTGGTCTCTGATCAGCGAATAAACCCGTGGACTGACCTTGGAGAGTAGAACTCTGCGCTTTGCTATGGGGTCGGTCGCTTTAATCTCCTCTAGATACGCTTCGAAGCAGGCCAGCCAGAGTTCGAAAGCATTTCCAGCGTCAGGTGTTTGCGGATTGAGGTCTAATTTTTCTGGTCTCAGGGACTGTTCCATGTTTTAAAACGTACAGCGAATAAAATTGAAGCACCTTCAATTACTCCAAAAGACTGAGGTTTGGTAAAATACTGAAAGGCTTTTATTCGCTGTACAATACGACCTCCACAGTGAGTGTCTGCCCCCGGACTGAGGGGGAGGGGCAAGGCGAACACCTTTATACAGGACTCTGTGGGAGGAGCCACAGGGACAGTCAGCAGAGGGGTGTGTCCAGACAGGTAACCGAGTTACAACATATATACATGGTTTACCACAATGACCATGACTTCTTTTGTGCCTTGTCATGCCCATCGCTCTTCACGGAACGTTTCAGTAGCGCACTCCTGGTCATTGGATCTCACCCGCCCAGTCTGCTGGAGCTGGCTTTGCGTGCTGGGACAGGCATGTCCCAATCTCACCGGGGTATGAAACCCGTTGGCTACCCTCACCTGGGTTAACCCGCCTGTCGAAGCGGTGTACCGGGGTGTGTCCGCTGTCACCTGCAAACGGGTGAGAGCAGAGCGTCCGATAGGGATCAAAGGTGAGTGAGCTGCCCCAGAATGGACACGACAAGCCCCTTATCATCGGTTAACATTCAGAATCTGTCTTCTCCCATGCTCAGGCTTACAAACTGTAAATCACAAACTCTACATCATTTAAATATTTTTCAGAAATCATTTTGCGTGCAGTGTATTCAGACAAAATAAATGCACATCAGTAATATAACAGCAATTTGTTGACCGATGAAACACGGCTGACCCTAGGCTTTCGGTTTGGTAAATTAGTACTGCCTTAATTATTTGCATCTGTGAACTTGAAAAACAATATTTAAGAATTTATCAATGTGCTCATAAATCATCTTCAGGCAATAAGAAATCCAAGACGGATAATTAGAGATTTTGTTCAAGGCATGCTGTTTATCTACATATGGCATTTGCTTTACTGCCCTAAATATAGGTTAATTATCAGAAGCAATTAGCAAACAAAAAAAAATCAGAGTAACACACAAAATGCTGGAGGGACTCAGCAGGTCAGGCAGCATCCATCGAAATGAATAAACAGTCGACATTTTGGACTGAGACGCTTCTTCAGGACTGGAAAGGAAGGGGCCAAATGCCAGGATAAAAAGGTGGAGTGAGGGGAGAGGAAGGAGGACATGCTAGAAAGTGAAGTAACACACACAAGATGCTGGAGGAACTCACCACTTTGTGTGCGTTAATTTGAGATCCAGCATCTGCAGATTTTCTCTTCTGTTTGTTGGTAACAGTTGAAGCCAGGTGGGTGAGAAAGGATTAAAAAAATCAGGTCCTCTTCAAAGTGGTTTAATAAAGATATTTACACAAGCGACCGACTGACTCTGTTGCAACTTTGTGTTGCAAATGTAACACCTGCACTCTAGCGAGGCAAAGTTGAGGAATTTTCCAGTTAGATATTTAATTGTTTGCTGTCATGGTCTGGGTAAGGCATTGTTGCTTGAAAAAATAAATAGGGTAATTCAATTAAAGCTCTGGAGCAGATACATCATGTCTGATGTGGAAAGGCACTAACCCCAGCTTGAACTTGGCGTCCCACATTGCTTCACTTGTTTGACAAATGGTTTCTTGAAAATAATTGAAACACATGGCTGCCAGCGCAGGTCAATAACACTTTTTTGCCACTCACTCTGTTAACAGCTTCCATTTTTCGTTACACCGTGCCGTTAGGACATGGGTTGCATGCAGCTGGTAAATCACGCAGACGATGTTAGCAAGTATGGGATAAATGCATCACGAAGTGAAGACGTCAATGAAATTGCACTGTTATTTATGCTTCCTTCGTGGAATGGAGAGTAAATTTTAGAGTTATGCAAGCACAAACCGATTAACAGATCCATATCCAGCTTTGGACACATTGCTCCCCCAACCAAAAGCAAAATACTAACTTTCTATTTGTCCCTCAATCAACATTACAATATTGGTTGAGGAATTCGTTGCCTATCAGTGACACTCGTAAATTTCTACAGATATATCATGCAGAGTACTCTAACTGGCTGCATCACTGTCTGGTATTGAGCGGGGACACTGCACTAGATCAGAAAAATCTGCAGGAGGTTGTAAACTCATCATGCGCACTAGCCTGTGCAATGTTGAGGACACCTTCGAAAAGTGATGAGTCAAAAAGGCAGCATCCGTCACGAAGGAACCCCTTCACCCAGAACGTGCCTTCTTCTCATTGTTACCATCAAACAGGAGGTACCGGAGCCCAAATACACACAGTCAACATTCCGGGAGCAGCTTCCTGCCTTCTACCATCACATTGAATCCGCGTGTGTGTGTGTGTGCGTGCTTAGTGTAATTTATAGTTTTATTATTATATATCACAATGTACTGCTGTCCCAAGACAACATATTTCATGATATATACCAGTGATATTAAATCCAATTCTGATAATAGGTTTGAATATGGGAAACCTGGAATAATGGCCATGGTGAAGCTGGTAAAGGTAAGCAGGTAGACCTCTGTTTGCAATTGAAGAAGCAGTTGAAAGCAGAGAAGAGAGTGTTAAGAAGGAGAGGGTCTGGACCTTAGGAGGTGGAGATGTAATGCACTAAAGGCAGAATCAGAATTAGGTTTAATATCACTGGAATACAGTACATGGTAAAATTTGTTTTGCAGCAGCAGTACAGTGTAATACATAATAATATCGTTGTATATGTGGCCAGGTTACACAACCAAGCTATAAGTAAAAATGTTGGAGAGGGGAGCTAAGTTTACAGGGTTCTTTACTGACTGAAACTGAACTGAACACACACAGAGATCAATACGCGCCTAATAGTGCATGCAATGCCGTGTTACTACAACATAAAGTAGTCACATAATATACAGTAGGCTATATGGTACAAATATAAACTATAAATTACAATAAATATATGTACATATATATATATATATGTAATTAAATCAAGTACGTAGTACAAAAACAGAACAACAATAGTGTGTTCTTTCTCATGTGTTCACTGTCTGTTCAGAAATCTGATGGCAGAGGGGAAGAATCTGTTCCTGCAACATTGAGTTTGTGTCTTCAGGCTCCTGTACCTCCCTGATGGTGGCAATGAGGAGAGGGCACGTCCTGGGTGATGGGGGTCCTTAATGATGAATGCCACCTTATTAGTGCATTGTCTTTTGAAGAGGTCCTTATACTGGGAAGACTCATGCCCAAGATGGAGCTGGGTGTGTTTCAAACTATCTACAGGTTGGGAAAAAGATCTAATGTGTGCCCAGTAGTGCTCGACGAAGCAGTCCCCCAATCTATCAGCTATGGCCGTAAATACCCATTGCTTCCAGTACTTATGGACTGTGATTGGAACGTGTACCATGTACAAAAGACACTGCTATTACTTAACTTACTTTTGCAAGCCCATGACCTATGCCACCACGGAGAGCAAGGGGACGCCACCACCTCCATGTTGCACAGTATTCCTAATGTAACCCATTTCCATCTACCGTTTGTAAATCCTGAAACTCTCCCTGAGTTCACTGCAAAAATACTACTGCTATTCAGGAGAGGGGTTCCCGACCATCCTCTTAAAGGCAACTAGTGATGGGCAATAAATACTCAACTTCCATCACAATCTGCATCTTGAAAAATTAATATTAAAAAGGCAATTAAATCATTATTACAACTAATTATGAGTTCAAAAATTATCTTTGAACTTTGCGTTTGTACACAGTAGCATCAGAATTAGTACAATGACATTACAACATGGGGCATCGGAGTTAGGAGTCCAATTATGATGTCATCTGTAAGCAATGTACATACCCTTGCCGTGGAACGTGTGGGTTTTCTCTTGGTGCTCCAGTTTCCTTCCACAATCTGAATATGGACTAGTTAGATAATAGACAATAGACAATAGGTGCAGGAGTAGGCCATTCAGCCCTTCAAGCCAGCACCGCCATTCACTGTGATCATGGCTGATCATCCACTATCAGTATCCAGTTCCTGCCTTATCCCCATAACCTTTGATTCCACTAACTTTAAGAGCTCTATCCATCTCTTTTTTGAAAGCATCCAGAGACTTGGCCTCCACAGCCTTCTGGGGCAGAACATTCCATATATCCACCACTCTCTGGGTGAAAAAGTTTTTCCCCAACTCCGTTCTAAATGGCCTACCCCTAATTCTTAAACTGTGGCCTCTGGTTCTGGACTCACCCATCAGCGAGAACATACTTCCTGCCTGCAGCATGTCCAATCCCTTAATAATCTTATATGTTTTGATAAGATCCCCTCTCAGCCTTCTAAATTCCAGTGTATACAAGCCCAGTCGCTCCAATCTTTCAACATATGACAGTCCCGCCATCCCAGGAATTAACCTTGTGAACCTACGCTGCACTCCCTCAATAGCAAGAATGTCCTTCCTCAAATTTGGAAACCAAATCTGCACGCAGTACTCCAGGTGTGGTCTCACCAGGGCCCCGTACAGCTGCAGAAGGACCTCTTTGCTCTTATACTCAATTCCCCTTGTTATGAAGGCCAGCATGCCATTAGCTTTCATCACTGCCTGCTGTACTTGCATACTTTCTTTCAGTGACTGATGTACAAGAACACCTAGATCTCGTTGTGCTCCCCCTTTTCCTAACTTGGCTCCATTTAGATAATAATCTGCCTTCCCGTTCTTACCACCAAAGTGGATAACCTCGCACTTATCCGCATTAAACTGCATCTGTCATGCATCTGCCCACTCACCCAGCCTGTCCAAGTCACCCTGCATTCTCATAACATCCTCCTCACATTTCACACTGCCTCCCAGCCTTGTGTCATCAGCAAATTTGCTAATGTTACTTTCAATTCCCTCATCTAAATCATTAATACATATTGTAAACAGCTACGGTCCCAGCACTGAACCCTGCGGTACCCCACTGGTCACTGCCTGCCATTCCGAAAGGCGAAAGGGACCCATTAATCGCTACTCTTTGTTTTTTTAGTTGGTAGGTTAATTAGTCATTGTAAATTGTCCTGTTGCTAGGCTGGGGTTAAATCGGATGGCGCGATTCGAAGGGCCAGAATGGCCTATTCCATGCTGTAGCTCAATAAATAAATAAGTAATCAGTAGCAATAGTCATTAGTGGCAGAGAATGGTGTGAAAAACATGTTGCTGTAGCCCAACCACTTCAAGGTTTGATGCTTTGTGTGTTCACGGATACTCTTCCCCGCATCACTGTTGTAATACATGGTTATTTGAATTGCTGTCACTTTCCTGTCAGCTTGAACCTGCCTGGCCATTCTCCTCTGACATCTCTTATCAACAAGGTTTTTTCAACCACAGAACTGCCGCTCGCTGGATTTTTTTTGTTTTTCACACCATTCTCTAGAGAATGTTGTGCATGACAGCCCAAGAGATCAGCAGCTTTTGAGACCCTCAACCCACCCCAGCTGATCCAATTTCTCCAAAAATCATTCCACGGTCAAAGTCACTTAGATCACATTTCTTCCCCATTCTGATCTTTGGTCTGAACAACAACTGAACCTCTTGACCGTGTCTGCATGCTTTTATGCATTGAGTTCCTGCCACATGATTGGCTGATTAGATATTTGTAATAACCAGCAGGTTTACGTCAATAAAGTGGTCATTGAGTGTATGTTAGTGATATCAAACCTGATTCTGATTGCGAGTGAACACCACAATCATGTTAACTAACAATCAGCGTGAGGTTGGTTTGGCGTCTGCCAGCCAGGAAACAAGAAGTAATGGTTAACTCGGCACTGAAATTTCTGCATCTACTTTTCCTGCTGTGAGTGGCATTTATGATGCAGGAATGCAGCAAGTTGCGTCCTTGATCAATTTTTATTTTAAAACAATGATAATTAAATATATTACAAAAAATTATGCAAATTCTTGAAATCTGGAGCAACTTAAAAATACTATTTTTGGAAATTTTCTTCCTGTTTTGCGTTCCCTATCTTTAACCAGCCAAATACATCTGACAGGTTGGCCGCAGCATATCCTCATTGATGCAAATGACATATTTCACTATATGCTTCATTGTTTCAATGTGCTTATGACAAATAGAGCTAATGTTTAAATAGCACCATACTCTTAACACTGAGTTAGCTCTGAAAGTCAACGTGCTCTGTGCAGTTTTCACTGAAAAATTAAAGATTAAGAGCTTCATTGTTAGAAATTTATTAAGTACAAACCCATCGTATATCACTGAGAAATAATGCAATCAGTACTAACAATAAAGACTGGAAAGTGTCCGTGAACGTGTCTGAAGGTGGAATATGTTTAACATTTTTATGGTCTATGACATCATTCAAATCCCACATGTGCATTACTGCATTGCAATATCCATTATTCTCTGTATAAATACAAAAAAATCTCAGCCCTGTAGCCTTGCCGAAAAATAATCTTGTTACCATTTACAGCAAATCAATAGGATTGATAACTCCGATGCACTGATTTCACAAAAAAAATGTATGATCTCTTTTGATCACAAAAACCCCACATCATCATCTTTAGTCCACAAATACCGGTCTGTGATCACAACTGGCCCACCAAAGCCCCGAGTGTGATTAAAACTGGTCCACAAAAGCCCCACATATCATCACCTTTAGTCCACAAAAACCCATTTATCGTCAACTTCAGCCCACAAAAACCCCACGTCATCATCTTTAGTTCACAAAAACCCCACATGTCATCATCTTTAGTCCACAAAAACCCCCACATATCATCATCTTTAGACCACAAAAACCCCGTGTGTCATCATCTTTAGTTCACAAAAACCCCGTGTGTCATCATCTTTAGACCACAAAAACCCCATGTGTCATTATCTTTAGTCCACAAAAACCCCATGTGTCATCATCTTTAGTCCACAAAAACCCCGTGTGTCATCATCTTTAGTCCACAAAAACCCCGTGTGTCATCATCTTTAGATCCAATGAGCAAGCGGCAGTTCTGTGGGTGAAAATGCCTTGTTAATGAGAGAGGTCAGAGGAGAATGGCCAGACTGGGTCAAGTTAACAGGAAAGTGACAGTAACCAGGTCTGTGTAGAAGAGCATCTCTGAATGCTCAACATATCAAAGCTTGAAGCAGATGGGCTATGGTAGCCAAAGACCACGAACATTCACTCCGTGCCTTCGAAGTGGAGGTACCTAATAAAGTGGCCGCTAAGTTTATTTAGTTTTCTTAAAGTGGTAAAAGCTTCATTAGGGTTTTAAAATCTTTTATGTTTTGTATGTTTGAATACTGGAAATGCCAAGTATATCCAGTTCTTAGAGTATAATTAGATTTAATCATACCATTTAGAAAAATCATTAATTGATTGAGATTTTAATCTCACCACTTAAGAATATTAGAATGCCACAATGCATCTTGTTTTAAGAGTTACAGACTAAATTCTCGCTGTTGGCCACGAACTGTATTATTCTAAGGGTCAGAGATGCATTACTTGTTGACAACAAAACTTGACAAATCTCCCAAACTGTTTCATGACATACATTCACAGGCCACTTTATTGGTAGATAGCTAATAGCAGAGCCACTGAGTATCTGTTAAGGGGAAATGAAGCAAACTTAGAATATCGCATGGGAAAGATCTGAGCTGAAACCGTGCATCAGGGTAACCACATTTGTATCCTTCTGCACAAAAATCTTGCTACATAATTTTAAGAAAACAAATTCAGTGAATAGTGTTCACTATAAGAAATGACAAACAGGAATATATACAATTATTTTCAAATCTGCGTTGTGAATTAATTAACAATACTACAAGCACCACATGTGTCAGTAAATGTGGCGTCAGGGTAGTGTAAAGGTTAGTGCCAGAGTGTGGAGTTCAATTCCACCGTCTTCTGTTTACACATTCCCTCCGTGACCACGTGTATTTCTTCCAGGTTGTCCAGTTTCTTCCCACAATTGTCTTGTGACTAGGCTAGGATTAAACCAGTGGGTTGTTAGGTGGCACAGCTTGTTGGACCAGAAGGAGCAATTCTAAGCTGTATCTCTGAATAAATAAATAATTAAAAAAATCTGAGTGCTAACCCAAACCTTAACATAAAGCATAAAACTCGGTGGTTTTATTTCTGATCAACAATCAAGTTTAAAACAAAGGAACCATGTCTTCATTTTATGGCACTTGCTGATTTTTTTAACCTGTTTTTTTAAATAAAAAAATTATTTTGGAACGGAGAAATAATTGATAATCTTACATCAATATTTATTTTAGTTTGATTTTTATTTTTAGATACAGCACGGTAACGGACTGTTCTGGTCCAATGAGCCCGCTTCGCCTAGTTACACCCACGTGAACAATTAGCTTACTAATGTCTTTGGAATGTGGGAGGAAACCAGAGCACCTGGGGAAAACCCATGCGGTCACGGGGAGAATGTACAAACTCCTCACAGAATCCAGCCTGGGTCACCGGTGCTGTGGTAGCGTTATGCTAGCCAATACACTACTGCTTCGCCCCATATTTGCAGGTTTATTTAATTCTCCAGTTCCCAGGATAAGGATTTGAATCAATATGACTGAACTCCAGCTGGCCAGTCCAGAAACTAACCTATTGCACTATCAGGTTCTGTATGGCTCAACTTCCTATCGTTTTTAGATTACTTTTATCCTATTTTTTATCATACTAGGGGCGCCACGATAAAATAGTGGTTAGCATGACGCATTAGCAGCTTGAGACGTCAAAGTTTGGAGTTCAATTCTGCCGGCTTCTGTAAGAAAGTTTGTCTCTGCGTGTGAGTTTCCTCCGGGTGCCCTGGTTTCCTACCACAGTCCAAAGATATACAAGTTAGTAGGATAATTGGTCATTGTAAATTGACCCATGATTAGGCTAGGGTTAAATAGGTGGGTTGCTGGGCTGTGCGGTTTGAAGGGGCTTTTCTGCATTGTATTTCTAAATAATATAAATAAAATAAAACTATTTCCGTTCATTTTCAATTAATATGTGACACCTGATGTAGAATAAATTGCCTGAAGTAATTCATTTGGTTTGATCATTCGAATAATCAAACTGAGTAAAGACTGAACATGAAATCTACGGAACAGTGCAAAAGTCTGAGGCACATGTAAAAACATTCTGTAAAGTGAGGATGTTTTCAAAAATAATAAAATTCAGAGTTTCTAAATATCAGAAAATGACTATGAAGTACAGTAAACAGTAAAAAACTAAATCAAATCAATATTTGGTGTGACCACCTTTTGCATTTAAAACTGTATCAATTCCCTTGGGTACACTGTCATGCAGTTTTATAAGAGAAGTGGTTGGTAGGTTGTTCCAAGAATCTTGGAGAGTTTGCCACAGTTCTTCTGCAGACTTTGGCTGTTTCACTTGCTTCGGTCTCTCCAGGTAAACCCAGACAGTCTTGATGATGTTGGGATCAGGGTTCTGTGGAGGTCATACCATCTGAAACCATATAAAAAATTGAGAATGCCAAAGACTTTAGCTGTACCTTTTATTGCTAATGATGATATTATCGATAAAAAGCTGTCATTTTTCAGGACGAGGGCATTTTTCCTATAATGCGCATTTCACAATGTATTGCTGGAAGTGTGATCTAAAAATAACACAGAGGAACAACAACATTTCTACAATCTTGATAAACGATATGACAAACTGTACTTTGCCTGAACCAATAACATTTTTAGAACTGAGGAAAATGCAAAAGAAAAAGAATTATAGAAAGTAATTCAATGTCAAATCAGTCGTGAAATGAAACATAAAGAGACAGAAAGATCAGGTTTCAGAGAGTGACAACAAAGATAGAGGGGAAAACAGAAAGCAAATAGTACTTAGAAAAATTTGTTCACAAGTAGAAGGAATGACCATAAGACCATAAGATATAGGAGCAGAATTAGGCCATTTGGCACATTGAGTCTGCTCCATCATTTCATCATGGCTGATCCAATTTCCCTCTCAGCCCCAATCTCATGCATTCTCCCCGTATCCTTCCATGCCCTGACCAACCTAGAATCTATCAACCTCTGCCTTAAATATACATAAAGACTTGGCCTCCACAGCTGCCTGTGGCAAAGAATTCCACAGATTCACAACTCTCTAGCTAAAGAAATCCTTCCTCATCTCTCTTCTAATAGGAATCCCCTCTATTCTGAGACTGTGTCCTCTGGTCTTAGACTCTCTCACCATGGGAAACATCTGCTCCACATCCACTCTATCAAGCCCTTTCACATTCAATAGGTTTCAATGAGGTCACCCCTCATTCTCCTGAATTCTACTGAAAACAGGACCAGACCATCAAATGTTTTTCATGCGGTAATCCATTCAATCCTGGAATCATTTTCATGATTCTCCTTTGAACCCTCTCCAGTTTCTATACATCCTTTCTAAGATAAGGGTCCAAGTGAGGCCTCACCAGTGCTTTATAAACTCTCAACATTACATCCTTGCTTTTATATTCAAGTCTTCTTGAAATGAATGCTAGCATTGCATTTACCTTCCTCCCCACAGCCAAAACCTGCAAATTAACCTTTAGGGAATCCTGCACAAGGACTGACAAGTCCCTTTGAACCTCAGTTTTTTGCATTTTATCTCCAATTAGAAAATAGTCTATCCTTTCATTTCTTCTACCAAAGTGCATGATCATACACTTCCTGACACCGTATTTCATCTGCCACTTCTTTGCCCATTCTCCTAAGCTGTCTAAGTCCTTCTGTAGCGCCTCTACTTCCTCAAAACTAACCTGCCCCTCTATCTATCTTCATATCATCTTCAAACTTTGCAACAGAGCCATAAATTCCATCTTCCAAATCACTGACATATTACATATAAAGAGTCAGTCTCAACACAGACCCCTGTGGAACACCACTAGTCACTGGCAGCCAGCCAGAAAAGGCTCCCTTTATTCCCACTCTTTGCCTCCTGTCGATGAATCACTGCTTTATCCATGCCAGAATCTTTCCTGTAATACCAAGGTCTCATAGCTTATTAATCAGCCTCATTTTTTGCACCCTGTCAAAGGCCATTTGAAAATCCAAGTACACAACATCAACTGATTCTCCTTTGTCTATCCTGCTTGCTATTTCTTCAAAGGGTTCCAACAGATTTGTCAGGCAATATCTTCCATTGAAGAAACCGTGTTGACTACAGCCTTTTTTACCATATGCCTCCAAGAACCCTGGGATCTCATCCTTAATAATCTACTCCAACATCTTTCCAACCACTGAGGTCGGACTAACTGGCCTATAGTTTTCTTTCTTCTGCCTCTCTCCCTTCTTGAAGAGTAGAATGATATTTGCAATTTTCCAGACTTGTGGAACCATTCCAGAATCTAGTGATTCTTGAAAGATCATTACCAATGCCTTTACAGTCTCTTCAGCTGCCTCTTTCAGAACCCTGGAGTGCACTTCATGGTCAAGATGACTTACCTGCTTTCAGAACTTTCAGTTTCTCAAGAGCCTTCTCTCTAGTTATGGTAACGTCACACACTTCATGACCCCTGGCAACTGGAACTTCCATCCCATACTGCTAGTGTCTTCCACAGTGAAGACTGATACAAATACTTATTTAGTTCATCCGCCATTTCATTGTCCTCCATTACTACGTCTCCAGTATCGTTTTCCGGCGGTCCGACATCCACACTTGCGTCTCTTTTACACTTTACGTATCTGAATGAAATTCTATGCAACATCCATATTCTGGGTCACACTGATTGGTTCAAGTATTATATGTATATAGTGATTTATAGGTTTTATTATTATGTATTGCAATATACTGCTGCCACAAAACAACAAATTTCATTCCCATTCTTGTTCCAACATGTTGATCCATGGCCTCTTCTTGTGCCAAGATGAGGCCGCCCTCTGGGTGGAGGAGCAACGCCTTATATTCCATCTGAGTAGCCTTCAACCTGATGGCATTAATATTGATTTCTCCTTTTGGAAAACAAATTGCCCAGCACTCCCCTCTCTAACTTTGACATTTTACCTCTTCTCACCTGCCTATCACCTCGGGTCCTCTCCTCCTTCCCTTTCTTCTATAGTCCACTCTCCTCTGCTATCAGATTCCTTCCTCTCCAGCTCTTGACCTTTCCTATCCACCCGGCTTCATCCATCACTTGCTAGCTGGGTCTTCTTTCCTAACCCAACCTTTTATTTTGGCATCTTCCCCCCCAGCTTCTCTCAGTTCTGATGAAATGTTTCAGCCCAAAATGTCAACGATTTATTCATTTCCATAGATGCTGCCTGATCTGCTGAGTTCCTCCAACATTGTGTGTGTATGTGTGTGTGTGTGAGAGAGTGTGTGTGTGTGTGTGTGTGTGTGTGTGTGTATGTGTGTGTGTGTGAGAGAGTGTGTGTGTGTGTATGTGTGTGTGTGTGAGAGAGTGTGTGTGTGTGTGTGTGTGTGTGTGTGTGTATGTGTGTGTGTGTGTGTGTGTGTGAGTGTGTGTATGTGTGTGTGTGAGAGAGAGTGTGTGTGTGTGTGTGTGTGTGTGTGTGTGTGAGTGTGTGTGAGAGAGTGTGTGTGTGTGTGTGTGTGTGTATGTGTGTGTGTATGTGTGTGTGTGTGTGAGAGAGTGTGTGTGTGTATGTATGTGTGTGTGTGTGTGTGTGTGTGTGTGAGAGAGTGTGTGTGTGTGTGTGTGTATGTGTGTGTATGTGTGTGTGTGTGTGTGAGAGAGTGTGTGTGTGTGTGTGTGTATGTGTGTGTGTATGTGTGTGTGTATGTGTGTGTGTGTGTGTGAGAGAGTGTGTGTGAGAGAGTGTGTGTGTGTGTGTGTGTGTATGTGTGTGTGTATGTGTGTGTGTGTGAGAGAGTGTGTGTGTGTGTGTGTGTGTGTGTGTGTGTGTGTGTGTGTGTGTGGTTGTTTTGGATTTCCAGCACCTGCAGATTTCTGATTCTGATCCTGAGATATAATAACTAATTCCCAATTACTAACTGTGATTACATTATTAAAGGGAGTTTTAGAGTATTAATCATTAGACTTAGTTTTATAAAGTACATACACCCAGTGACTTTGACCATGGAGCGATTGTTGGTGCCAGACGGGATAGTTTGATTATCTTAGAAACTGCTACTCTCCTGGGATTTTCACACACAACGGTCTCTAGAGTTTACAGAAAATGGTGCAAAAAGCAAAAAAAAACATCCAGTGAGCAGCAGTTCTGTGGGGGAAAATGCCTTGTCAATGAGAGAGGTCAGAGGAGAATAGCCAGACTGGTTCAAGCTGACAGGCAGGCAAGAGTAACGCAAATAACCATGAATTACAACAGTGGTGTGCAGAAGAGCGTCTCTGAATGCACAGCATTTCAATCCTCAAAGTGGATAGGCTACAGCAGCAGAGGACATTGAACATACACTCACTGGCCACTTTGTTAGGTACAGGAGGTACGAACATGGCCACTGAGTGCATGTAAGGCACTAAATATCCTGATGCAGAAACTGATGGGAAGTATTCTTGGAGATGATATATAATTATCTGGATAGACAGGGTCTGATCAGAAACAGTCAACATGGATTTGTGCGTGGAAGGTCATGTTTGACAAATCTTATTGAATTTTTTGAAGAGATTACTAGGAAAGTTGACAAAGGTAAAGCGGTGGATGTTGTCTATATGGACTTCAGTAAGGCCTTTGACAAGGTTCCACACGGAAGGTTAGTTAGGAAGGTTCAATCGTTAGGTATTAATATTGAAGTAGTAAAGTGGATTCATCAGTGGCTGGATGGGAGACGTCAGAGAGTAGTGGTGGATAACTGTTTGTCAGATTGGAGGCCAGTGTCTAGTGGTGTGCCTCAGGGATCTGTACTGGGTCCAATGTTGTTTGTCATATACGTTAATGATCTGGATGATGGGGTGGTAAATTGGACGAGTAAGTATGCAGATGATACTAAGATAGGTGGAGTTGTGGATAATGAAGTAGGTTTTCAAAGCTTGCAGAGAGATTTAGGCCAGTTAGAAGAGTGGGCTGAAAGATGGCAGATGGAGTTTAATGCTGATAAATGTGAGGTGCTACATTTTGATAGGACTAATCAAAATAGGACATACATGGTAAATGGTAGGGCATTGAAGAATGCTGTAGAACAGAAGGATCTAGGAATAATGGTGCATAGCTTCCTGAAGGTGGAATCTCACGTGGATAGGGTGGTGGAGAAAGCTTTTGGTATGCTGGCCTTTATAAATCAGAGCATTGAGTATAGGAGTGGGGATGTAATGTTGAAATTGTACAAGGCACCGGTGAGGCCAACTTTGGAGTATTGTGTACAGTTTTGGTCACTGAATTATAGGAAAGATGTCAACAAAATAGAGAGAGTACAGAGAAGATTTACGAGAATGTTACCTGGGTTTCATCACCGCAGTTACAGAGAAAGCTTGAACAAGTTGAGTCTTTATTCTTTGAAACGTAGAAGGTTGAGGGGGGACTTGATAGAGGTATTTAAAATTATGAGGGGGATAGATAGAGTTGACGTGGATAGGCTTTTTCCATTGAGAATGGGGGAGATTCAAACAAGAGGACATGAGTTGACAGTAAAGGGCAAAAGTTTAGGGGTAACATGAGGGGGAACTTCTTTACTCAGAGAGTGGTAGCTGTGTGGAACGAGCTTCCAGCAGAAGTGGTTGAGGCAGGTTCGATGTTGTCGTTTAAAGTTAAATTGGACAGCTATATGTACAGGAAAGGAATGGAGGGTTATGGGCTGAGTGCAGGTCGTTGGGACTAGGTGAGAGTAAGAGTTCAGCACAGACTAGAAGGGCCGAGATGGCCTGTTTCTGTGCTGAAATTGTTATATGGTTATATGGTTAATGAGGCAAGTTGCCAAAGTATCTTGTAAACAACGTAAAGTATCTCAGTCTGCCAATACTTCAAAGAATGGTTATACAAAAAGGATTTCTTTGGAATATAAGATTGTAAAAGAACAATGAATTAAGTGAGTGGGCCAAATTAATAGAGGTATTTTTGAATATGTGGAGTATCATATCATCCATATGGATCCAAAAGGATATGTCTGATAATTATTTTAAGGGGGAAAAAGAACTAGGGAGGTCCACGGAGACTTAAAGAACTCAAGCAATACTGGGCATTGTTTCATAATGAAATATTAAGAAGTCTGTTGTTTGATAAAATATTTAGTGTTGTATGTAAGAGTGGAAATTGGACAATGTTTGACCTAGGCAATGCAAAATTGGCTTAATCCAAGAAATATGGATTTTTGATCAATGTCTAGTCCACCAATAATGAACGAATTAATATTAAGTAGCACAATTAAACTGACTTAGAATAAAACTGCGCAGTCCAATCTGCCAGCTATATCATAACATTAAGGTATGTACAGTATTTTAAGGTTTTAAAGTATCTATTAATGTCATTGTTCATAAAACAATTATTTCTTACAGCCTCTTCTGCAGCTTCTAGCATAATGCTTTTATATTGGTACAAAAAACTTCCTGGACACAGTTAGTTTGAAAAAAACATACACATGGAATTCTGCAATCTTCTGAAATGGCAAAATCTGTGCAAGTTGATCAGGAAATGTTATCTTGGTGTTATCTCTATGCAACGACGAGAGATGAAGTGGAATGTTCATGTAAGAAATCAGCGCAACTCACAAAGAGTAATTTCTACCTCCATCTTTCTACCTCGGCTTGGATTTTATCTATTTTCTATTATCTCTTGTATCTATTAATACAATGAATATAGAGAGCCTGGTAGATAAACTAAGATTTCTCAGGTGTTTGATCATTTTGGACAATGAATGAACTCTTGAGATCGATATGCAGAACAGAGTTAGTGACTCATAGGTTGTTCCAGAATCACTAAAGAAGTTTTGATTGCAAATGTTTCGTGACTGGATGATGTTTTCCTTACTGCAATTGAAATATTTTTCTTAGAAATCATATTTTTCAGCTCATTTAAACCTTCAATTATATTAGTTTCTCTTTTTAGAGGTCAGACAAAACCTGATCCAAAATTGAGTATTGCATAATCAAGCTACGTTCCTGAGAAAGTAACACACACAAAATGCTGGAGGAACTCAGCAGGTCAAGCAGCATCTATGGAGATGAATAAACAGTCGATAAGTCAGGCTGAAATCCTCTTCAGGACTGAGAAGGAAGGGGGAAGTTGCCAGAATAAAAAGGTGGTGGGGGGAGGGGAGGGAGGCTAGATATAAGGAGATAGGTGGAACAAGGTGAGTGGGGAAGATCAAGAGCTGGAAAAGAACGAATTGGAGAGGGGACAATAGAAGAAAGGGAAAGAAGAGGGGAACACATGGAGAGGTAATTGGCAGGAGAAAAGAGGTAAAAGATCAATGTGGGGAATGGGGGGTGGAATTTGTTTACTGGAAGAAGAAATCAATATTCATGACATCAGGTTGGAGGCTACCCAGATGGAATATAAGGTGTTGCTCCTCCATCTTGGGCCAGCTGGTGGTGTAGTGGCATCAGTGCCGGACTTCGGAGTGAAGGCTCCTGAGTTCAAATCCAGCCGGTTCCCTTGCATGTTTTCCATCCATGCTGGGTTGAGTGTTCAGCTAGCAACTCAGCCTGGTAAAAATAAGAAAGCCTGCTAAAAAAAAGCACCGTCGTGACGGCGTCCTGATGACTCCACTCGGAGTTAAGGGCTTTCCTCTTCTTCTTCTCCTTCCTCCATTTAGAGGGTGGCCTCATCATGGCACAACACGAGGCCATAGACTGACATGTCAGAATAGGAATGGGAATCGGAATTAAAATATTTGACTACTGGGAAGTCACACTTGTGGTGGAAGGGATGGAGGGGCTCAACAAAACACTATAAGAAAGTGTTGGCCAAAACTGCTTTTGGCCATTTGTTCTTTCAAACTGAATCTGATTATAATACCCTGATATAAATGTACCAATATGACAATCTTTCTGTTTTTCAAGATATTTTCTTGGAAGAACATGGAGGTAATGAAGAGAGGATTGAAACTGATGTGAATTATTCTATAAACAGGCAAACTAAGATTGCATTATAATTTTGTTGCTTACAGCCATTTAGGAATACATGATTCCACAAAACCCTGGACTGAACTAGATCCACTGTAGTTGCACTCCCAATCATTTTCTTAGATTACTGAGAAATCACAGCAGATGGATCACAATGAATCTAAGGGAAAGATATCCCCAGGGGTGCCCGAGAGAGGGGGGAGGATGAGCACCTCAGTCGGATGGACACAGCGACATCAGACCCAGGCAATGAACAAACAACGATGAGGAAGCAGTGTGCATGTGGCAAAATCTGCTAGAACGATCGCGGCTTGAAGATCCACCAAGCGAGGATGAAGAGTTTGGCAGGAGCAGGAGCAGCACAATGCGCAGGTGTCCAACCTGGTGAGACAAAGGAGGGGCCAGGCCTGGAGTCACCCCATAGTGCCCGGAACTTCCAAGTGTTGCAAGCTAATCCCTCTAACATGAACCCTAACAGGAGGTGGATCAAACGGCCTGCAGCTAACATGACTTCACTGTGGAAGTAGTTTGATGAAGATGTAAACCAAATTCTGGAGGCAATGGCGAAGGGAGGGGTTGATAGGAAGCTGCAAGCCATGACAACAATTATTGTCAGTATCACAGTTGAACGGTTCCCAGTGGAGGTTGGTTGTAGGGGATTCGTAGCCGGTTCCTTAGTTAGAGCCTTCAGCATTTTGGGCATCGCGGGAGAGAGGAAGAGGAGAGCCATCCGCAGTACCACCGATGTGGCAGAGAGGGCCTCAAGATGGCTGTGGCTCAAAAGAGGGGAGTCATGGAGTCATAAGTAGCTAGCCATCTGGACACAAGCTGGGGTCTGATCAGCCCCGGCTGGGTCACCTGGAGGAGGTTGTATGATGTTTGTTGTATGTTGTATGAAACACCCGATGACTCCAGGAACATCACTGAAGATGTGTCCAGAAGCATCAATAGATGTATCTACACAGCAGTCTAGGGGTTTGTGGAATTATGTTTTTCTAAGTGGTGGTGAGAAACAAGCTGAATGTGAACAGTTAGACTGAGTTGACCAAATATAGAAATCACTATGGATTGATGAATAAATATGTTGTTTCTTGCTGCCTCAGTAAAGCAGCCAACCTAATCAAAGACCCCACCTACCCTGGACATTCTCTCTTCTATCCTCTTCCATCAGGCAGAAGATACAAAAGCATGAAAGCACGAACCACCAGACACAATGATAGTTTCTACCCTGCTGTTATAAGATGCTTGATAGTTCCCTACTCTGATAAGGGAGACTATTGACCTGACACTCCACCTTGTTACGATCTTGTTTACCTGCACTGCACCCTCTTTGTAACTATTGCAATTTATTCTGCATGTTCTTGTTTTACCTCAAAGCAATATGTAATGAATTGACCTGTGTGAATGATACGCAAAGCAGGCTTTTCACTGTACCTCTCTCAGTACATGTGACAATTTTTAGATTAGATTAGATTCAACTTTATTGTCATTGTGCTGAGTACAGATACAAAGCCAATGAAATGCAATTAGCATCTGACCAGAAGTGCAAAAGAATAGTATTATTTACAAAATAACTGCGAATAAAAAGTAAATGCTACAACACACAAATATAAAAGTACTGAGACAGTCCAATATGGGTGCAATGCCGCTCAGCGCTGTGATGTGAGGTTCAGCAGTGTCACAGCCTCAGGGAAGAAGCTCTTCCTGTGCCTGCTGGTGCGGGAGCGGAGGCTCCTGTAGCGTCTACCGGATGGGAGGAGAGTAAAAAGTCTATGGTTAGGGTGAGATGCATCCTGGATAATGCTTTTCGCCCTGCCCAGGCAGCGTTTATGGCAGATATTCTCAATGGTGGGCAATTGAGTGCCGATAATCCACTAGGCCAAGCTGGAGTGCTTTGCGGTCCGATACGGGATAATTGCCATTACAATTATAAACCAATTCCAATATTGAGGTTTAACTGAAGGGAGCTGCAAAACAAAGGTGAAAGTTACATGTGGTTTTACCAATCTTGAGTTAGGCCTCATTTAGAGCAGGGATTCCCAAACTTCCTTATGCCATGGAGCTTTACAGTCAACTGAGGGCTCCACAGACCTCAGGTCGTGAACCCTTGATTTAGAGTATTTTTCGGGGTGTTGTACTTTTGGAAAAGTAGGTGGGCCATAAGGGAGTTCACCGGAGATTCATCAAAATGATGCGCAGTTAAAATACAAGCACAACTTTACATCCTATGAATTTGAAGATCAGCTGATAATTTAATTGACCTTAAATAGATACAGGAGTGGGCCATTTAGAAAATAACTTTATTGTCATTGCTGAAGACAAGATCAGCCATTTGATCCTCTCTGCCTCAGGACAAGGCTGATTTCACCTGAACTCTACTTTTCTGCACTACATCCACTGAAGTTGGCAGTGAAAACATCAGTAATTTCAGATATGCCGATGACACTGTGTTAATTACGAGTACGGAGGAAGAAATACAAAACTTATCCATATAGTTGTTGAAGAAAGTGCAAAATATCTCTAACTATCAATTGCAAAAGGACAAAATGTATGGTGATATCCAAAAAGAAGGAGAATCCTATCTGCAGGCTGAGAATAAATGGGGAAGACATAAAACAAGTACAAAACTTTTGCTACTTAGGAAGCTGGGTGACATCAGATGGCAGGTGCGACATGGACATCAAAAGAAGAATAGGGATGGCGAAAGACACCTTTACGAGAATGAAGAGTATACTGACCAATACTAAACTAGGCATGGCAACCCGCCTCAGAGTACTGAAATGTTACGTTTTTCCAGTTATGTTATATGGCTCAGAATGTTGGACAATATCTAGTAACATGAGGAAACGAATTGAAGCAGCAGAGATGTGGTTTTTGAGGAGGATGCAAAGAATATCATGGATGAAACGAATATCTAATGAGGATGTCATGAACAGAGAAAACACAAAAAGAGAAATAATGTATGAGATCATGAAAAGGCAAAGTAACTTTGTTGGACATGTGATTAGGAAAGAGGAGTTAGAATGCACGGTAATTATGGAAAAGATTGAAGGGAAGAAAACAAGAGGAAGACAAAGACAAATGATGATGGAGACAGCAGCCAGAGAACTGGAAATGAATACCAATGAATTGATCCACTTGACCCAAAACAGGAGTGTGTGGGCCATGGCAGTCAAAGCTCAAACTGGGCACGGCACCCGATGATGATGATGATGATGGGAGCTTATGCACACTACTCCCTCCCCTGGCTTTTGATGCAATCTCTAAAGAATATAGCTCCAGTCTGCTGAATCTCTTCTCAACAATGAAACTTCTCTTCCTCTCATACATCCATCCATAGGTAGAGGGATCAGACCGAGACCAATATTCTTGATACATTGGAGACTGATCAGAACAATGCAGAGTTATATCACCAGGACATCACACACAAAATACTGGAGAAACTCAGCAGGTCAGGCAGCATCTATAGAAATGAATAAAGAGTCGATGTTTCAGACTGAAACCCTTCATCGGGACTGGGAAAAAGAAGAAGTCTGAGAAAGCAGGTGGGGCTAGGGGAGGAAGAAGTACAAGGTGTTAGGTTGAAAGATGAAACCAGGTGAGAGGAAGGAATGAAGTAAAGAGCTGGGAAGTTGACTGGTGATAGAGATAAAGGTCTGGAGAAGGAGGAATCTGATAGGAGAAGACAGAAGTCCATGGAAGAAAGGAAGAAGAGGACCAGAGGGAAGTGATGGGGGTGATGGGCAGGTAGGAAAAAGGTGAGAGAGGGAAATGGGAATGGGGAATGGTGGGGGGGGGGGGGAAGGTAATTACTGGAAGTTTGAGAAATTGATGTCCAAATCGATGTCAGTTTGCATCCTGTCAACTTAAGGGGCAGCAGGTGATTTAATTGAACTTAACTTGATGCAGGACACTTATAGCAACAGATATCCATCAATCACCATTAGTGTGAACGGGTGACTGCCAGAATGCACTGACTCAATGGGCTGAGTGGCATTAGGGCAAGAATTGTTCGGATGGGAAACAGCTTCTTCCCCCAGACTGTAAGTCTACTGAACTTCCTGCCACCACCCAGGTCTCATCACGTGTGAAGTGTCAGTAGCGTTATACCATTTACTCTTTAACTTGTGTCATGAATGCCTCTTGTTATTTGTTAATTTATTTGTGATAATATTATTTAATGTATTATGTATGTGAGTTATATGTACTATGTTGTGATCCAGAAGAACATTCTTTCATTTAGCAGTATAAATATGCACGGTTAAATAACAATAAACTTCAACTTAAACTTGTTAATGTTTCATCTCTGGTGTCTGCATTTTCCTTGATTTTCCTCAAGGAAGTACTAGTTATGTGCACGGGATAGAAAAACGAAAAAACAGTTTCTAGCAGATAATTTATCGAATCAGAAGGAATGGAAAGTTCTTTTTTGATATTTATTTTTGTTTATTTACTTTCTTTCCCTAATTGTTTAAACTGACAATAGTTGCTTTCTGTACTAAGACAATTCTTTTAAAGACTGAGTACAGGAGTTGAGATTGGATACCAGGTTAGGATGTTAGAGAGGACAAAGTGAAGGACGAGCTGATGGGCACTTCTAGCTTTTGCTTTTTGTCTGTTCTTATTGTCCTAATTGGAACAGAAATTCAGCAATAATTTGTATCTTGGAGACAATTTGCATCATGCTCAGAATGGTGTTAAAATATATGAGAAGGATAAAGCTTATATCCATGGAATATTCATATCCCATGTCATTTAGAATGACCTCTGGAAAAGGAATGAAGGGTGTTACTATCATAATTATGTGTGTCATTATATGCATGATCATCATCGTATCATCATATGACGCAGGTGACCATGGTTTTCCATCCATCCCTAATCTGTGAGGGGTCGCTACTGTGGGGAGAACCCCCCCCCCCACATGCTTTCATTCCCATTCCTTTCCCTTTCCATGACCATGATTGTTCTTGGCAAATCTTTCTGCACAAGTGGTTTGCCATTAACTTCTCCTGGGCAGTATTTTTACAAGATGGGTGACCCCAGCAATTACATAGAAACATAGAAACATAGAAAATAGGTGCAGGAGTAGGCCATTCGGCCCTTCGAGCCTGCACCACCATTTATTATGATCATGGCTGATCATCCAACTCAGAACCCCGCCCCAGCCTTCCCTCCATACCCCCTGTCCCCCGTAGCCACAAGGGCCATATCTAACTCCCTCTTAAATATAGCCAATGAACTGGCCTCAACTGTTTCCTGTGGCAGAGAATTCCACAGATTCACCACTCTCTGTGTGAAGAAGTTTTTCCTAATCTCGGTCCTAAAAGGCTTCCCCTCTATCCTCAAACTGTGACCCCTCGTTCTGGACTTCCCCAACATCGGGAACAATCTTCCTGCATCTAGCCTGTCCAATCCCTTTAGGATCTTATACGTTTCAATCAGATCCCCTCTCAATCTTCTAAATTCCAACGAGTACAAGCCCAGTTCATCCAGTCTTTCTTCATATGAAAGTCCTGCCATCCCAGGAATCAATCTGGTGAACCTTCTTTGTACTCCCTCTATGGCAAGGATGTCTTTCCTCAGATTAGGGGACCAAAACTGCACACAATACTCCAGGTGTGGTCTCACCAAGGTCTTGTACAACTGCAGTAGTACCTCCCTGCTCCTGTACTCGAATCCCCTCGCTATAAATGCCAGCAAATCATTCGCCTTTTTCACCGCCTGCTGTACGTGCATGCCCACTTTCAATGACTGGTGTATAATGACACCCAGGTCTCGTTGCACCTCCCCTTTTCCTAATCGGCCACCATTCAGATAATAATCTGTTTTCCTATTTTTGCCACCAAAGTGGATAACTTCACATTTATCCACATTAAATTGCATCTGCCATGAATTTGCCCACTCACCCAACCTATCCAAGTCACCCTGCATCCTCTTAGCATCCTCCTCACAGCTAACACTGCCACCCAGCTTCGTGTCATCCGCAAACTTGGAGATGCTGCATTTAATTCCCTAATCCTAGTCATTAATATATATTGTAAACAACTGGGGTCCCAGCACTGAGCCTTGCAGTACTCCACTAGTCACCGCCTGTCATTCTGAAAAGGTCCTGTTTATTCCCACTCTTTGCTTCCTGTCTGCTAACCAACTCTCCACCCACACCAATACCTTACCCCCAATACCGTGTGCTTTAAGTTTGCACACTAATCTCCTGTGTGGGACCTTGTCAAAAGCTTTCTGAAAATCCAAATATACCACATCCACTGGTTCTCCCCTATACACTCTACTAGTTAAATCCTCAAAAAATTCTATGAGATTCGTCAGACATGATTTTCCCTTCACAAATCCATGCTGACTTTGTCTGATCATTTCACCGCTTTCTAAATGTGCTGTTATCACATCCTTGATAACTGACTCCAGCGGTTTCCCCACCACCGACGTTAGGCTAACCGGTCTATAATTCCCCGGTTTCTCTCTCCCTCCTTTTTTAAAAAGTGGGGTTACATTAGCCACCCTCCAATCCTCAGGAACTAGTCCAGAATCTAACGAGTTTTGAAAAATTATCACTAATGCATCCACTATTTCTTGGGCTACTTCCTTAAGCACCCTGAGATGCAGACCATCTGGCCCTGGGGATTTATCTGCCTTCAATCCCTTCAATTTACCTAACACCACTTCCCTACTAACATGTATTTCGCTCAGTTCCTCCATCTCACTGGACCCTCTGTCCCCTACTATTTCTGGAAGATTATTTATGTCCTCCTTAGTGAAGACAGAACCAAAGTAATTATTCAATTGGTCTGCCATGTCCTTGCTCCCCATAATCAATTCACCTGTTTCTGTCTGCAGGGGACATACATTTGTCTTTACCAGTCTTTTCCTTATCAATACTCTTCAGAGATTGTCTGCCTGGTGTCAGAGGTCGTATAACCAGGACTTGTGATATGCACCAGCTGTTCATATGACCATCCACCACCTGCTCCCATCGCTTCACGTGGAACTGATTGAGGAGGTGAAGGAGGATGGGATAAGCAGGTGCTACACTTTGCCCAAGAGTGACCTGCAGGCTAGTGGAGGGAAGGAGCACCTTACACCTTCATTGGTAGAGACGTAACTCCACCTCGCCATCCAGAGTAGAGAACAATTTTGTTGAAAAATGAAATTGACAGTCATTAATATTTTCTCCTGATCTTTTACATTAAGGATATGCAAAGTGAGGAAGAAAGGTGTTTTATTGGGCTATTGGCCCTACTGCCGTTGTTTAAGTATTAGAGATGAATATTATTTGTCACATGTACATTGAAGCTTACAGTGAATTGTGCTAGGCAGCCCGCAAGTGTTGCCACTCTTCTGGTACCACATAGCATGGCCGGAACTCATTAACGCTAACTGGTACGTCTTTGGAATGTGGGAGGAAACGGGAGCACCCTGAAGAAACCCACGCTGTCACTGTGAAATGTATAAACTCCTGACAGTCAGTGGCAGGAATTGAACCCCAATTGGTGATAATAACACTACAGTAACATTACTCTGACTATTCTGTAATCATGCTGCCTACAGCTTAGGATACACAGTAGAAACATTTACATTTATGAAGATACCTATGAAATCATTTCTTAATCTTCTCCGTTTTTTTTTGACATTTAAATCTAGCTGTCAAATATTCATACTGGCATACTTGTGGGTGCCACAGTAACGTAGATTTAGCACAATGCTATTACAGCTCAGGGCATCAGTGTTTGGAGTTCAGTCCCAGCGTCACCTGTAAGGAGTTTGCCCAGATGTTCTGGTTTCCTCCCACAGTGCAAAGACGTACCGGTTGGTAGGTTAATTGGTCATCGTAAATTGTCCTATGATTAGGCTAGAGTTAAATCTGGGAGAATGATGGCTGGCCTGGCTGAAAGGGCCAGAAGGGCCTCTTCTGCACTGTATCTCATCATTTCAAAGTGGCAGAATGTTGAGGTTCAAAGGACGTGTGTGGGGTAGGTTGATCACACAAAAATATGCCGCTAGAGATACTAGGGGCGATTGATAAGTTCGTGGCCTAAGGTAGAAGAAGTCAATTTTAGAAAACCTAGCACACTTATTTTTCAACATAGTCCCCTCATGTATTTACACACTTAGTCCAGCGGTCATGGAGTATACGGAACTTGGACCTCCAGAAAGTGTCCACAGCGGGGGTGTTTGATAAGTTCATGACCTAGGGTAGAAGGAGGTGAGTTATACAGCTCTCGTTACATGCAGGTGCAGTTCAATGCTTTGAGTAATTCTGCAGAAAGTTTGAAGTTAATAACTCATCTCTTTCTACCTTAGGCCACAAACTTATCAATTACTCCTGATGCGTTATTAACTGATGGGTTATTAACTTCAAACTTTCTGCATAATTACTCAAAGTGTTGAACTGCATGTGCATGTATTGAGAGCCATATAACTCATACTGTATGTTTTTGGAAAGTGTGAGAAAACCAGAGCACCTGGTGGTAATCCACATGATCACGGCAAGAACGTAGAAACACCTTACAAACAGAGACAGTAATTGAGCCCTTACCCTACCGCTGGCATTGTAAAGCATTATGGAGTTACAGAGAATCACTGAGAAATACAGCACGGAGACCGGCCCTTCAGCCCAACTAATCCATTCTAACCACAGTACCCAGCCAGCCAGTGAAAATATCTGCTTTCAGCAAATATCCCTGTCAGCTCCACTCCTTCAGGTAGCTATACACGGGGCTTCTTAAATAACACTATTGTACTTGGCTCAAGCACTTCCTCTATCTGCTAGTTCCATACGCACCACCCTCTGAGTGAAAGCACTAACCATCACCTTCCTTTTAAATTTTTTCCCCTCACTCTAAATATCTGCCCCCTAGTTTTGAGTTCCCCTATTCAGGGGAAAATACTGTTGCCACCAAACTTATCTATGCCTCTCATAACTTTTAAACATTTCTACAATGTGCCCCTCATTCTTCTAGGTTCCAAGGAATAAGCACCAAGCTTGCCCAATCTCTCCCCGTAACTCAGGCCCTCTAGTTCTGGCAACCATCTCAGAAATCTTTTCTGTACTCTTTTCAATATAACCACACCTTTTCTATAGCATGGTCACCAAAACTGTACTCAGTCATCAAAGTGTGACTTCACCAACAGCTGCAATATATTAATAATAATAACTTACAGAGAAACTTTTCGTACAAACAATGTAGTTCAAAGTGTTTTACAATGGGATAAAGTGCAAACATAAAAATAAAAGACAAAAAGGTTTTTTTAAAAAACATGGTCAAAAAGATAGGTTCTGAGTTGATGTTAAAAAATATCAACTGGGTCTGCATCACTTATTAAGGCATCCGTTAGTTTTACAAGACCATGGATCTGTGCCTGGAAAGTCCTCACTCTCCAGGGCGCAGGCCTGGGCAAGGTTGTATGGAAGACAGGCAGTTGCACATGCTACAAGTCTCCCCTCTCCACGACACCGATGTTGTCCAAGGGAAGGGCAAGGGCCGATACAGCTTGGCACCAGTGTTGTCGCAGAGCAATGTGTGGTTAAGTGCCTTGCTCAAGGACACAACACACTGCCTCGGCTGGGGCTCGAACTCACGACCTTCAGATCACTAGTCCAATGCCTTAACCACTTGGCCATGTGCTCACTCTGCATCACTTATAGTTTTAGGTATTGAATTCCACAGTTTTGGAGTGTAGTTTAAAAAAAACGACTTGCCAATTATCTTTTGAGGGAGATTGTTTAAATTTCAGAGACTGGTGGAGGAAGTCCTGAGAGCTCGAGCAGGACTATAAAACAAAAATGATTCTATGATGTACTCTGGTCCCAGACCATAGAGAACTTTAAAAACAAATAAGAGAATTTTAAAATCAATTCTAAAAGATATAGGAAGCTAAAGCAGAGCAGTTAGGATGGGAATGATATGTTCCCTCATCCCGTCTTTAGTTAAAGGTCTAGTATGGCCTTCTGAATGAGTTGATTGCTTTGGAAGGCCGGATAAATGTGCATTGCAGTAATTCAGTATTTGATCTAAAGGTGTGAATTAGTTTTTCAGCATCATTACGTGACAGAAATGGACGTACCTTTGCAATATTTCTCAAGTGTAGAAATGTTGCTCTGGTGTCTTTCTTTATGTTAAAATTCAAATCTGAATCACGGATAACACCCAGGCTTGTTACTTCTGAATTTACAAGGGGAGCCAAGTTCCCAAGTTTAACAAGAAGTCTATCTCTTTTTGGCTTTGGGACCAATTGAGAGTATCTCAGTTTTATCCAATTAGTTTTAGTTTTTGCTTGAGTTTGGCCCAACTCCTGTACTCGATACCCTGACTGATGAAGGCCAAAGTGCTGAACACCTTTTTTTATTATCTTGTCCTCGTGTAACACTACTTTTAATGAACTATGTACTTGTACTCATTGTTCCGGCTGTTCCTCTCCACTTCCTGGTGCTCAATCATTCAGAGTAGAAACATAGAAAACCTACAGCACAATACAGGCCCTTTGGCACACAAAGCTGTGCCGAACATGTCCTTATCTCAGAAATTACCTAGGGTTACCCGTAGCCCTCTATTTTTCTGAGCTCCGTGTACCTGTCCAGGAGTCTCTTAAAAGACCCTATCGTATCTGCCTCCACCACTGTCACTCGCAGCCCATTCCACGCACTCGCCACTCTCTGCGTAAAAAACTTACCCCTGACATCTCCTCTGTACCTTCTTCCAAACACCCTAAAACTGTGCCCTCTCGTGCTGGCCATTTCAACCCTGGGAAAAAGCCTCTGACTATCCACACGATCAATGCCTCTCATCATCCTATACACCTCTATCAGGTCACCTCTCATCCTCCGTCATTCCAAAGAAAAAAGCCGAGTGCACTCAACCTATTCCAATAAGGCATGCTCCCCATTCCAGGCAACATCCTTGTAATTCTCCTTTGCACTCTTTCTATGTTTTCCATGTCCCTCCTATAGTGAGGCGACCAGACTGAGCACAGTACTCCATGTAGGGTCTGACCAGGGTCCTATATAGCTGCAACATTACCCCTTGGCTCCTAAACGCAGTCCCAAGATTGATGAAGGTCAATGCACCCAAAGCTTTCTTAATCATAGAGTCAACCTGTGCAGCAGCTTTGAGTGTTCTATGGACTCGGACCCCAAGATCTCTCTGATCCTCTACACTGCCAAGAGTCTTACCATTAATATTATATTCTGCCATCATATTTGACCTACCAAAATGAACCACTTCACACTTATCTGGGTTGAACTCCATCTGCCACTTCTCAACCCAGTTTTGCATCCTATCGATGTCTCGCTGTAACCTCTGACAGCCCTCCACACTATCCACAACACCCCCAACCTTTGTGTCATCAGAAAGTTAACTAACCCATCCCTCCACTTCCTCATCCAGGTCACTTATAAAAATCATAAAAAGACAGGGTCCCAGAACAGATTCCTGAGGCACACCACTGGTCACTGACCTCCATGCAGAATATGACCCGCCTACAACCACTCTTTGCCTTCTGTGGGAAAGCCAGTTCTGGATCCATAAAGAAATGTCCCCTTGGATCCCATGCTTCCTTACTTTCTTGATAAGTCTTGTATGGGGTACCTTGTCAAATGCCTGCTGAAATCCATATACGCTACATCTACTGCTCTACCTTCATCAATGTGTTTAGTCACATCCTCAAAAAATTTAATCAGGTCCTTTTCCATAGTGAATATTGAAGCAAAGTACTCATTGTGTACCTCTGCTATCTCCTCCATTTCCATACACAATTTTACACTGTCACATTTGATTCGTCCAATTCTCTCACATCTTATCCTCTTGCTCAGGGGTCCCCAACCGCTTTTGCAATGCGAACCGGTTTATTATTGACAACATTCTTGCAGACCAGCCGACCTGGTGGGGCGGGGGAGGGTAGGGTTGCCAATGGACAAGAGTAGCAGTCAAATATGTTGTGTTTACCCCGAGAAAGACTACAATGACCATGAAGCCTTGCGTGGGCACCAGTGCGCATGCGTGTACGTGCCGATTTTTTTCTACAAATCGTTTTTGGCGATTCTGTGGGGGGGGGTGTTAATCACGACTGGAATATAGGTGATAAGTGGCTAATGCACTCAATTTCATTTCTAAAAGGGTTTATCTAATGAATTTAATATTAAACACACAGCGCATATTTTCCTCGCATGAATATAGTGATAAGTCAATTATCAGGGGAGGACAGGGGAACTTGAAGTAAGTATTGAACAAACTTCCAGTAGAAGTGGTAGAGGCAGGTTTGATATTATCATTTAAAGAAAAAATGGATAGGTATATGGATAGGAAAGGAATGGATGGTTATGGGCTGAGTGCAGGTCGGTGGGACTAGGTGAGAGTAGCCTTCGGCACGGACTAGAAGGGCCGAGATAGCCTGCTTCTGTGCTGTAATTGTTATTTGGTTATATAAGTCACTTATAAGTCAATAGCATCATAACATTTTAAGTAACGTTTGGATATTAAACACACAGTACATATTTTCCCTGTATGAACATATAAAATCATTGCAACACACCAGTATCGCTGAATCAGTGGGAGCCCTGGGCTTGTTTCCCCGCAACAAGACGGTGCCAGTGAGGGGTGATGGGAGACAGCGATACTCGAAGGGGGTTCCTTATGTCCAGTCTATTCCGCAATTTAGTTTTCGTTGCATTGATTGCAGAGATATGTTGGAAATGGAAGCAACGTTTTCAGTGCTTTCGTGGCTATCTCAGGATAATTAGCCTTGACTTTGATCAAGAATGCCGGCAGAGATGTTATGTCAAACATACTTTTCAGCCCGCCGTCATTTGCAAGCTAGGGGAGTTGATCTCCTTCCCGCACTGACATGGATGATGAGCGGGTAATGACCTCGCGTGTGTTCAAGCTCAACAGTGGGCGTGACAGGGAATGAGGAAAGGTGCAGCTGACTCATATCGCCAAGTCATATCGTTTCCTCACGGCCTGGTAGCACATGATTTGCAGCCCTGTACCAGTCTGCAGCCCAGTGGTTGGGGACCACTGCTCTTGCTCATCACATGCTTGTAGAATGCCTTGGGGTTTTCCTTAATCCCATCCATCAAGGCCTTCTCATGTTCCCTTCTGGCTCTCCTAATTTCTTTCTTAAGCACCCTCCTGCTAGCCTTATAATATTCTAGATCTCTATCATTACCTAGCTTTTAGAACCTTTTGTAAGCTTTTCTTTTCTTCTTGACTAGATTTACAACAGCCTTTGTACACCACGGTTCCTGTACCCTGCCATCCTTTCTCTTCCCCTGAATATTTGCCACATTTCTTCCATACATTTCCCTGAGAACATCTGTTCCCAATTTATGCTTCCAAGTTTCTGCCTGATAGCCTCATATTTCCCCTTACTCCAATTAAACACTCTCCTAACTTGTCTATTCCTATCCCTCTCCAATGCTATGGTAAAGGAAATAGAATTGTGATCACTATCTTCCAAATTTTCTCCCACTGTGAGATCTGTCACATGACCAAGTTCATTTCTCAATACCAGATTAAGTACAGCCTCTCCTCTTGTAGGCTTATCTATATACTGTGTCAAGAAACCTTCCAGAACACACCTAACAAACTCCATCCTATCTGATCCCCTCGCTCTAGGGAAATATCAATCGATATTTGTGAATTAAAATCTCGCACCACAACAACCCTGTTATTTTCACACCTTTCCAGAATCTGTCTTCCTATCTGCTCCTCAATGTCCCTGTTACTATTGGATGGTCAATAAAAAACACCCAGTAGAGTTATTAACCCCTTCCTATTCCAATCTTCCACCCACAGAGGCTCCGTAGACAATCCCTTCATCTTCTTGCACCCTTAACTCCTGGTGGAGTCGTTGGGGCACCATTATGACAAGCTTTGCACCAGCTTTCTGGTGTGCTCATCGTGCGGCGTGTCTTTGGCATCTGAAACCTGGCGGAGCCCATCCCTCTCCAGGTTTGACCACAGCTGATTTCCCCCAGCTAGGTGGCTCGCCTTGGTTGTGAACACGTGGCCGTTATGGTTCATCTGAGAACCTTTCTGTCCCGGCCGGTAACTTCATCATGGAAGTCATTTGCCCAGTGGTGCCGTGTTAACACCACCCCCTCATGTGCTTTAGCCAGTCAGCTGAAGCTTGGAGCCAACACGTGAGAAATTTAGGAGATGGATGAGGACCGGTGATGCCCATCCACCCTGTCTAGTAGGGAGCAGCATGCCAGACATCAAAGGTACTACCTCTATCCAGAGCCCTCTATACCCCAATCCCTTCATGACTTCCTCCTTTTCTGCAGCCCTGACACTATCTCTGATCAGCAGTGCCACGCTCCCACCTCTTTTGCCTCCCTCCCTGTTCTTTCTGAAACATCTAAAGCCTGGCATTCGAAGTAACCATTCCTGCCCCTGAGCCATCCAAGTCTCTGTAATGGCCACAACATCATAGCTCCAAGTAATGATCCACGCTCTAAGCTCATCCTCTTTGTTCATAATACTGCTTGCATTAAAATAGGCACATCTCAAACCATCAGTCTGAGCGCGTCCCTTCTCTATCACCTGCCTATCCTCCGTCTTGCTCTGTATCCAAGCTTTCTCTATTTGTGAGCCAACCACCTCTTCCTCCGTCTCTTCAGCTTTAGAGTGTAAGAGGTATACGGCTTGACTTTCCAAAATGCGTCACCTCACACTGATCTGTATTAAAATCCATTTGCCACTCCTCGGCCCACTTCCCCAACTGATTAAAATCACCCTGTGACCTACAATAACCTTCTTCACCATCAACAATACATCTTAATTTCATGTCCACAGCAAACTTATTGATCAGGACTTATGCATTTGCATCCAAATCTTTTATCTAAATAGCAAATGACAAAATCGACCCTACAGCACACTACATGGTACCCATCTCCATTCTGGGAAACAACCTTCAATTACCAGTCTCTGCTTCCTACCTCTGAGCCAATTTAGAATCCACCTAACTCATCCTTCCTGGATTCCATCAGTCCTAACCTTTCAGATCAGTCTAATTTGTTAAAGGACTTGCTGAAGTCCAAATAAAGGACATCTATTGCTTTACCTTCAACTACCTTTCTGGTTACCTTTTCAAAAAAATTCTAAAAGGTTACACACTTCATCGCCCTTCCCCACCCACTCCCCCTCCCCCTCACCTGGTCTCACCTATCATCTGCAGCTTGTACTCGTTCAGCTCCCTACACCTTCTTGTTCAGGCTTCTGTCCCCTTCCTTTCCAGTTCTGATTAAGGTCTCAGCCCAAACCATTGGCTGTTTATTCCTCTTCATTGATGTTGCCTGACCTACTGAGTTCCTTCAGCATTTTGCGTGTGTTGTTCAAGGTTTCCAGCATCTGCAGAATCTCTTGTGTTTATGAAAGGTTTAATCCACCAAGTTCAGGCCTTTGATCCTCTCTATCTGACGTAGCACCTATTCCTGCAAGCAGCTTTAGAGCTACACCTGCCCATTCACCTCCTCCCTCACAGTCCTTCCGGGTGAAGCAACACTTCAATCTGCTGGGGTTCTCTTTTGTATCCAGTGCTCTTGGTTCGGCCTTACTAGGAGCTAAGGCTTTACTCTTTGGAGAGAAGGAGGATGAGAGGAGACATGATAGTTGTGTACAAGATAATAAGAGGAATAGATAGAGTGGATAACCAGTGCCTCTTCCCCAGGGCACCACTGCTCAATACAAGAGGACATGGCTTTAAGGTAAGGGGTGAGAAGTTCAAGGGGAACATTAGAGGAAGGTTCTTTACTCAGAGAGTGGTTGGTGCGTGGAATGCACTGCCTGAGTCAGTGGTGGAGGCAGATACACTAGTGAAGCTTGAGAGACTACTAGACAGGTATATGGAGGAATCTAAGGTGCGGGCTTATATGGAGGCAGGGTTTGATGGTGGGCACAACATTGTGGGCTGAAGGGCCTGTACTGTGCTGTACTATTCTATGTTCTATGTTCTTATCTACATTGGTGAGACCCATTGTAAATGAGTGGACCACTTTGTTCAGCACCTTCACATCACCCATCACAAGCAGGACTTCCTGGTGGCCAAACATTTTCATTCCAATTCCCATTCCCGTTCTGACATGTCAGTCCTTGGCCTCCTCTTGTGCCAAGATGAGGCCACTCTTGGAGTAAAGGAGCTACATCTAGGTGGCCTCCAACCTGATGGCATGAATATCAATTTCTCCTTCCAGTAATCTAATTCCCCCCTCCACCCCCCACTTCTTCTATTCTGCACTCTGACTTTTTACTTCTTCTCACCTGTCTATTACTACCCTCTTGGTCACCTTCTCCTATGGTCCACTTTCCTCTCCTCTCAGATTTCTTCTTGTCAGCCAGTGAAGGTGCCAGCGAAGTTTGTAGGATCTTTTAAGGGATTCTTAGACAGGTACGTGGTGCTTAGTAAAATAGAGGGTTATGCGGTAGGGAAATTCTAGGCAGTTTCCAGTGTAGGTTATACGTGTGGCACAACATTGTGGTCCAAAGAGCCTGCAATATGCTGTCGATTTCTGTTTTCATGTTTCTGTCTCCAGCCCTTGACCTCTCCCACCCACCTGGCTTCCCCTTTCACTTTCCGGCCAGCCTCTTTCCCCTCCCCCACCTTTTTATTCTGGCGTCTTCCCACTTCCATCTCAGTCCTGAAGAAGGGTCTTGGCCCAAAATGTCAACTACTTAATCATTTCCATAGATGTTGCTTGACTTGATGAGTTCCTCCAGCATTTTATTGTGTTTTCCTTAGGATTTCTTGGATCTGCAGAACCTCCTGAGCTTATGATTCCAAGACTCTGTGATTGCTGATGATTTCAGCTTCAGAACTTTTAGCTAGTCAGCATCAAAGATAGATTTTCAGCTTTAATATATCTAGATTTCAACCAAGTGAACCATGGTTCACAGGTGCCACAGTAACATAGGGGTTAATGCCACACTATTACAGTTCCAGTGTTCGGAATTCCATCCCGGAATCTCTGTACATCCTTCCCAGGAATGTGTGGGTTTTCTCCGGGTGCTCCAGTTTCCTTGCACAGTCCAAAGACATACCGGTTAGTAGGTTAAATGGTCATTGTGAATTGTCGCATGATTAGATCAGTGTTAAATCAGATTTTTCGGGTTTTGTTGGATAACTCAAAGGGCTGGAACAGCCTATTCTGTGCTGTATCTCTACGTAATTAAACAAAACAAATAAAAGTTCTCTTGGTTCCTTGGGACTGCTGGAATTTATTTCTGTCTGTCATCGCTCCAGCCCATTCCCCACTCCAGTGCTCTACCAGAGCACAAGTGCTGGCATCAGAGCTAGTCCAAAGCAATGCCCGCCAATCCTGGGAGATGCTTGAAGTGACCTATTTTAGATGAGGCCCAAGGCCTTTGATTTCCAAGAGACTCTCTAAACATACCAACAATTCCATAGTAACACACACAATGTGCTGGAGGAACTCAGCAGTTCAGACAGTGTCTCTGGCAATGAATAAAGAGCCAATGTTGCAGGCCAAGATCCTTCATCTGGACTGAAAAGGAAAGGGGACAAACCCAGAATAAGAAGGCGGGGAAAGGGGAAGGTGTACACGCTGGAAGGTGGTAGGTGAAGCCTGTGAAGGGAAATCAGAATCACATTTAATATCATTGGCAGCAATACAGTGCAATTCATAATAATAAAAACTATAAATTATAAAGTGTATCAATTAAAGAGAAGTGCATAAAGAGAGGAAAAAAAGTGATGTAACATTCATGGGGTCATTATCCATTTAGAAATCTGATGGCGGAGGGGAAGAAGCTGCTCCTGAATTGGTGAGTGTGTGCCTTCAGCCTCCTATACCTCCTCCTCGATGGTAGCAATGAGAAGAGGGCATGTCCTGGGTGACAGGGGTCCTTATCAATGGATGCCCCTTTGAGGAATTGCCTTTTGAAGTTGTCCTGGATGCTGAGGAGGCAGGTACCCATGACAGAGCTGGCTGAGAATGGCACGATGGGGAAGGGAGGTGGGTGGCGGAGGAGTGAAGTGAGAAGCTGGAAGGAGATCGGTGGACGTATTTATATCTGAGTTCAGGTCCATAAAGAATACGGTGAACCAGAGAGAGACGTGTTATTAAGACTAGAGTATTGCAAGTATCTAACAAGCCTTTGAAATTATGTTCCTTAAGATATGATAATTGAATTTGTATAACACAATTACAAGCTCGTATTTAATTCTGGGAGAAGATTTGACAATGATGAATCAAAGAAAGGAACGTTTCGTTTCACTGAGACACCCCAGGTGCCATCACCTAGATTCCGACTGATTTGCAGTGTCATGTGTGATCCTTGTCAACATGTCACATTCTTTATCATTGATAAAAGGAGGTATATTACCACAAGTGACTTTTTTAACATGATAAGAAGTTCCTTATTGACTCAGGTTGTCATCTAACTTGAATTGTCTGTGACTTATTATTTAATGTTACAGAGTCATAGAGCCATAGAAAAGTACAGCATATAAACAGACCATTCAGCCCATCTAGTCTCTGCCAAAGATTTTCATCTGCCTACTCCCATTGATCCGCACTGGGACCACAGCCCTCTATACCCCTACTATCCATGTACCTATCCAAACTTCTCATAAAAGTTGAAATTGAGCTCGCATACACCACTTGTGCTGACAGCTCACTCCATTCTCTCATCTCCCTCTGAGTGAAGAAGTTTCCCCCACATGTTTTTTTTAAAAAGATAGTATTTTCTTAAATAATAATAACAACTGCATATTATTTATTGTTACCACCTCTATAACCAAAAAAGGACAACTCTCATGCATAAATAAATAAATAAAGGCATCCGTTAATCTTGCGAGACCATGGATCTGAGCCTGGAAAGTCTTCACTCTCCAGGGCGTAGGCCTGGGCAAGGTTGTATGGAAGACCGGCAGTTGCCCGTGCTGCAAGTCTCCCCTCTCCACGACACCAATGTTGTCTAAGGGAAGGGCATTAGGACCCATACAGCTTGGCACCGGTGTCGTCGCAGAGCAATGTGTGATTAAGTGCCTTGCTCAAGGACACAACACGTTGCCTCGACTGGGGCTCGAACTCATGACCTTCAAATCACTAGTCGAATGCCTTAACCACTTGGCCACGTGCCCACACTCATGCATAGTGTTTTAAGATCTCCGGGAGACCCCCATGGATGGTCCCAAGCCCAGCTGCAGGAGGAGGAGTGTTGAACATGGGGCTAGCATCCCTCTTGCATAAAACCCAGAACTACAGAAGCACCAACTGAAGCTCCAAAGACCGCATCTTTGGAAGGGGGAGGACCTTAGAAGATGTGTCAAGTTGTGTGGTGAAAGTGGAAGCTACGGGGTGGAGAGCAGAGAACTTTGGCAAGCTGCTACGGTGGCCTACGCCCCAGTAGGGGTGATGGGCTTAAGAAAAAGAACTAAATAATTAATGACTCTGGATTTAAATTCCTCTCACAAAACTCTGACTTTTGTCCTGACTTGCACTGTCCTGTTCGTCTAACCTCTGACTGAGCTGTTGTTGGTAGCCCATGCCCCAGAAGGGCTTAAAAAAACAAGATTACAGTTATAAAACCAATGTAAAGAGTGAAAAACCTCTTGAGAGATGTTTGGAAATATTGGAAAAGATGTACTGTAGGAGACAAATCACACCGTTGTACATAGTATACATATTTTGGTAATAAATGTACTTTGAACTTTAAAATAGTGGAATAAAAGTACAGAATGAAGTAAGTTGCAAGAGGTGAGAATGGAAAAGATAGAGAGAATGATTCCAATTCTTCTCTTCTTTTCCAGTCCTGATGAAGGGTCTCTGCCCAAAACATCGACTGTTCATTCCCCCTCCATAGATGCTGCCAAACCTGCTGAGTTCCTCCAACTCAAAAGGCATGATACAGTATGTGGCACCATTCAATCTACAAAGTTTTACATCTTCAACACCACTTCGGGGTGTCAGGAAATTACTCTACTGTGCCATTTAAAACTTGACAACACGCCTATATTTAGAGTACTATAAAGGAAAAAGAGGAGATTTGATAGAGCAATGAGAGGTAAAATGGGATAAATAAAAGCAGGCTTTTTTTTCCTACTGAAGTTGGGTGAGACTGGAACTAGAGATCATGAGTTAAGGGTGAAAGGTGAAATGCTTAAGGGGAACAGCTTCACTCAGAGGGTGGTGAGAGCGTGGAACAAGCTGCCAGCGGAAGTGGTGGATGTGGGTTCAATTTCAACATTCAAAGGAAGTTTAGCTAAGTAGATGGATGGGAGTGGAATGGAGGGCGATGGGCCAGGTGCTTGTCAATGGGACTAATCGTTATTACAGTTTGGCATGGTCTAGATGAGCCAGAGTGGCTGCCTTTGTGATGGTGCTCAATGACTCTAATTTGAATTGATAATTAGAGTCATAATCTCATAATCCCATAGATCTATAATCCCAGGATATCCTAAAATGCCTGCAGGTGATGTCATCACTGTTATGACAGAAATGTAACAGTCACATTATGCAAAGGAAAGCTTCATGTTCCAGCACTGTCACAGCAAACACTCTGATTAGTACTGAAAAGAGCGCAGGATAAATTCCCCAGTTCCCTCTGGCACAATTCTTGTGTATTTATTTAGAGAACAGGCCCCTCCGCCCAACAAGCAGTACTGACCAGCAACCCCCGATTTAACCCTAGTCTAATCACCGGACAATTTACAATGACCAATTAACCTACGTCTTTGGACTGTGGGAAGAAACCGGAGCACCCAGAGGGAGCCCCTGTGTTCCATGGGGAAGTTGTACAAACTCCTTACAGATGGTGCCGGAATTGAACTCCAAACTCTGGAACACCTCGAGCTGTAATAGTGTTTATACTAATAGCCACACTACTGTGGGGTTTATGGAACCTTTACTTCCATCTGAGCAGGTGAAAGGGATTTTACTTTGAAAAGCATTGGAGTGTCAGCTGATATTTCATGTCCACGTTTCTGTACTTCCAAAGCAAGTACATACTCCATCACATTCTGTTACACACTAATTTATCTGACAGAAGTAGACTACTGCAGAAATCAATACCATCTTTCCAAAGCAATTTATTTAACAGGATTATACACGTAACAGGCCCAAACATAAATGGAGTGGACTGTGCTGGATTTTAACCAAATTTAAAGACATGTTCCTGAGGAGCTCTTGGACCTTCAGGGATAATAGTATTCATTTAGTGATTCTGATTTCATTATTGGAGAATGAAACATATGTCTATCTGATCTCAATACTGCACAAGGAAGGACAACCATGACGAGGCAGGCAAAGCCACTGTCGCTTCTTTCATTCAAATTTCTTTATCCTGGGAAAAATAACTTCTGTTTCCAATGATAACCTTAATGCATAACATGAATTCTACACAATGTAAGGTTACCTCTTTAGCACAAGAAAGCTGATACTCGGAGGTCACTTAAGTCACAGGGGCAAAACTGAAGGTCAAAGTTCAGAGTTCATCAACGTCAGAGTTGGAAAACCTGACAGGTCATGGACTGAAGTCGTGGAGTCCGAAAGAAGAGGGCAAGTCTGGGATACAGACTAGAGGTTGGAGGCCTGTTGTCTGCGGGTTTGAGAGTCCAGGGCCAAGGACCGGAGACCCAGAGGTGGCCTGTACTGTGGTTGAAAGCCTGTGTGGGTGAGGGGGTAGGGGGCAGGGGGCAGGGAAAGGGGATTGTCTTATTTCATTCTGTTGTTCTTGATGATGTTGTTGCTGCTGGTGTCGTTCTGTGCTGTCGAACATTCTAGGTATGCTACGTTGGCACTGGAATGTCTGGCAGCACTTGCAGGCTGCCCCCAGCACATCTGCGGGTTTGCTAGTCGATGTGAAGGACTGCTACTCGAACAATGCTGCATTCACTTGTGTGCCATGGTAACGTAGTGGTTAGCACTACACTATTGCAGCTCAGGGCAGCAATGTTGGAGTTCAATTCCAACATCCTCTGTAAGAAGTCTATATTTCTTCCCCGTGGAATATGTGAGTTTCCTCCGGGTGTTCCAGTTTCCTCCCATAGGTGGAGGGAGGAGAAGATGGCGGCGCGACGCAGCGCGTGCAGTCATTCCAAATGATATCGTATGTGTAACTAGGGGCCGTGCACAATCCGGATTTGATGGAGACAGCCGTGAGAAGTGCAGAGGAACATCTGGAGTAACTTCTGAAATGCCTGCTTGGCTGCCACTGCTACTGTGCGATCGAGAATCTCCGGAGACGAAGGCCCCAAATCCTCGGCTTTGCCGGGGCCGGGGTCGAAGCGCTCGACAGAGATGGTGCTCGGTGCTCGGTGTCGAATAGGTGGTCGGAGGCTCGGAGTTCTTCGAACGGACTTGGAGTCGAACTGTGGTCGGATGTTTTTGGGATGCTGCACCGACAAGTTGGCGGCTCTGGAGGTTTACCGTCTGCGTGAGATGATGGGACTTTCCAGAGACTTTGAGACTTTTACTGTGCCATGGTCTGTTCTTATCAAATTACGGTATTGCTTTGCACTGTTGTAACTATATGTTATAATTATGTGGTTTTTGTTAGTTTTTAAGTTGGGTTGTCATGTGTTTTTCGTGATATCATTCTGGGAAAACTTTTTATCATTTCTTAATCCATGCATTACTAAATGACAATAAAAGGAGACTGTGTGTCCTCATAATCATATTCCAAAGATGTACGCGTAAGTAAGTTAATTGCTTGTTGTCAGTTGTCCTGTGATTAGACGAGGGTTAAATCGGAAGTTACTTGGAGATGAGGCTTGTAGGGACGGAACAGTCTGTATCTCAAAATCAATTCACATGCCTAGACTTTGTAATCTTGTCCCTGGAGTAGAAACTGAAGCAGAAATATCTTGAGTCACACAAACAACACTTTTCACTTTATATTTCAATATACATGGGATAAATAAATCTGAATGTGAATTTAAGTGAATAACAACATACACAACATGCTGGAGGAGCTCAGCAGGTCAGGCAGCATCTATGGAAATGAACAGACAGTCGGCAGTTCTGACTGAGACCGTTCATTGGGACTGGAATGTGGAGAAGGAGGAGCTTAGGATATATTGGCACCTAACCACGACTCCTTTGTTTGCATCTTCAGAAACACCTCTATTTCCATCTTTAATATCTCTGTTTTCCCCTTTCAGAGTTCTTTTGAAGACCCCGATCCGGAGTTACACACTGACTTCAATTCTTTGCGGGAATGGGACCTGCTCTCAGGGCCTTACGACTGGCTGTTATTCGATATACCAAGGACACGGCCTAGAAGATTAGCACGCCTTCGGAGTTTCGGGATTTCATGGCTCTGGAAGCCGGCGAACTGGAGGTCAGTGCCTCTGCAGGAAATCAGTGTGTCGTGGGAGTACACGGAAGATCAAAAGCAGCAAGCTGTGCCCAGGGATCCGAGTTCTTTGGGCACAGAGTTCAGAAAAAAACGACGCGACAGACTTTTAACACCATAAATCGGTGCGTTGTTTGTCATGTCTCCCCTCTCGCAGTGAAATGGGGACATCTCTTTTTCCCTGTGGTATATCGAATTACCTGGTGAGCAAGTAGTCTTTGAGGTACTTTAAGTCTATGTCTTTACTGATGCTTTGCTGCATGCTTGAGTGCTTGGTGGGGGTCACTGATGCTTTTTTTGCTGGTGGGGAGGGGGGATTGTTGCTTTGCTGCTGCTTATACGTGGGTGGGAGGAGCTGGGGGGGGCTTTGGGGTTCTAACGTTCAACTGTCATTCATTCTTTGAGGCTCTCCTCTGTTTTCGTGGATTGTTATGAAGAAAAAGCATTTCAGGATGTATATTGTATACACATTTCTGACATTAAATGTACCTTTGAAACCTTTGAATGGAAAGAGGAAGAAGCCAGAATAAGAAGGTGGGACGAGGGGAAGGAATGCAATTTAGAAGGTGATAGGTGAAGCCAGGTGGGTGGGGTTGGGGTTGGGGTGAGGTAAGAAGCTGGGAGCTGACGGGTGGAAAAGACAAAGGGCTGAAGAAGAAGGAATCCGATAGGAGAGAAGAAAGGGTATGGAGGAAGATTACAGACAGATAAGGAGGAGGTAATTTAATTTAAATCAGTTCTGTTTCATTAGTACATGGATCGTCATCATTATGTGCTGTGTCATATGATGTAGGTGATCATGGTCTTTGACCATGATTGTCCTTGGGAAATTTTTCTACAGAGGTTACCATTGCCTTCTCCTGACCAGTGTTTTTACAAGGTGGGTGGCCTCATCCATTATCAATACTCTTCAGAGATGGTCTGCCTGGTGTCAGTGGTTGCATAACTTGTGATATGCACCAGCTGCTCATACAACCATCCAGCTCATACAGCTGCTCCCATGGCTTCACCCCGATCGCAGGTCTAAGCAGGCGCTACACCTTGCCCAAGGGTGACCTGCAGGTCCGCAGAGAGAAGGAGCACCTTACACCTCCTTTGCTAAAGACAAGTCTCCACCCCACCACCCAAGTACATAAATCACAATAAAAAAATTTGCAATCATTTCTTAGGTAATAGTTAATCTCTCAAAGAACTTTCCATTTCCCATTTCCTACAAGATTGGTCCGCAGAAATCCAAACAAAATATTCGGGAAGAGGAGAAACTTTATGGAGACCTTCATAATAAGAAAACTTTATTGAAGGCATGCATTAATATGTCAGCTGAGGATATGATGCAAGTTCAGAATTGTCTGACATGATCAAAAGTCCATTGAAAGTGACACTTTTTCTAAAACTACATTTCTGAAATTAATTTCTTATATTAATTCCATGCTGTACTTATAGAATGAGTCTAATGAAGAAAGTTCCCACAGCAGTACAGTCAACGAGGTAAAGAACAGGATACAGTGGGTCCAGTTAACTGGGTCACATCAGGATCCATACATTTTGGTGCAATTAAGAGGTTGCTGCAATTAGCAGAAACTTCATGGAAATAGTTAAACAGGTATAAAAAGACAAACTACCATTTAAATGAGCAACAAAATATGCATTTAAGTGAAATACAGAACAAATTAGAACTGTACCAATACCTCTGCAGTTCTATAAAACTGTATATTAGTTCTTAACAGCTATCAACTCTTCATTCAGTTTACAGTGGCATGTTTTTCCGATTGACTGAAAACGAACAAAATTGGTGTAGACACCTGATGCAGAAAATAGACTGCCTTTATATAATGCTTTTGATGATTGCATCCTCCAAATCTTCACTTCTATTGTAACGTTCAAGGAGATTATTGATACCTTCAATTCTTCATAGTTCCTTACATGTTGAAATAGTGAAATGGTTTTATTTTCACTCCTGGCCACTTCTGCATCTTCAAGCCTAAATGTTTGAACCTGCAGTGAATGAAACAGTTCTGAATTGTCTTACTGCTTATTTCTCCCAAACTATCAGAAAAAAATCACTGCATTTTGAACTCAAACACACGCAACTGACACTGTTTAAAAAACTGTTTGTTCTAGGCACAGTGTAGCGTCGAATGGCCACACAAGTGTGTCTGACGCGGGTTAGGAACTGTTAGGCAACAGTCTCCTGCCCCAATTAAATAATTGGGATTTAGTGCCCCTAAAGGAAGCCCTGGCTATTCTTGATTAGCTTTTGTTCTTTACGAGTTGTCTTAAATCAGCAGCTGCTCGATTCACTGTTGGCCCTATTAAGCAGAATCCATTGTATTAAGTTTGATAACTGATAATTTTGTCAAGGAACAGATTTTAGGAAATATAGTTGAAGATGGACTTACAGAGAGATTTAGTAAGGGGATTACAGAGTTACTGTAAGTGCTTGGACACCTTAGGGCATAGCTTCCAGTGATGAGGGAAAGGAAATGTGGGATGCATTGTCTGAATGTGATGAATGTTCTTCTACTTTGACATGGCTCTTCCCAAGAAAAGTAATGATTTGTAAATATTGGAGGAGACAAAGCCACTGAGCGGTTTGAGCAGAAGCACTCACTAATAATGTTGTTTCCTTCATTTCACAGATGTGTGCCTTGATAGTGTAGTGGTAAGTGCGATGCCATTACAGCTCGGGGCATCGGATATTTGGAGTTCAATCCCAGCAACTTCTGCATGGAGCTTGTACGTCCTCCCCATGGAATGCATGGGTTCTCCCCAGGTGCTCCAGTTTCCTTTCACTGTCCAAAGACGTATCGGTTAGTAGGTTCATTGGTCATTGTCATTGGTCCAGTGATTAGGCTACAGTTAAACTGAGATTGTTGGGAGTTGCTGGGACTCAAAGGACAAGAAGGGCCAATTCTGCACTGACTCTCTAAGTAAATAAATATACAATAAGATAAATGATCAACCTTTGTTGATGTGTTTTGACCATATCCTGTTCTTACCACTGGTTTTAGAAAAAGATGCCTACTCATCAGTGACCCTGTACTTTACCATACTGTCTGGAACTGCTAGTGATGGGTGGGCGGCTACTCTGTGGGAAAAATCTGTTTTTGCTGAGAATCGTTGACACAAACAATCCTTTGAGTGAGGCTTTGGCTGAATAGGTGGGATCCTGGGTAATTGGGAAGTGAATTTTGTAAATAATGCAGTCATAGAATCGTTTGCCCAAAGTATCAATCAATATGGTAAACAAATTCGTCAGAAAGCATTGGTGAACTTTCCTGGCTGTGTTGTCTACATAGCTGGACCCAAAACAAATTATTGGCGATGGTCACTCCGAGGAACTTGAAGCTCTAGACCTTCATTTCAAGATGATTGTGGAAAGGAAGCAGGATGAATCTGAAATTAAGGTTTTGAACTGGTAGAATTGGGAGTCTTTGTACAGGATTCCCTGAATGGGAATTTTGTTGGGGCTGGATTCCCAACCACCCCCAACAAACCCGACTAACCCTAACCTAGTCACGGGACAATTTACCATGGCTAATTAAACCTCTCTGGTGTGTTTTTGGAATGAGAGTGAAAACCAGAGGATCAGAAGAAAACGAGTGCATTCCACAGGGAGGACATACAGAGACTTCTTACAGAATGCACCCAAATTGAACTCCGAACACCACAATACCCCGAGCTGAAGTAGTGTCATGCTAACTGCTACACTACTGTGGTGCCCAGCTTATCTAAGAACAGTTACGCAGGGTTTAGAGACCATCCAGATGAGGTTCGCGAGAATGATTCCAGGAATTAAAGTGTTAATGTATGAAGAGCTATTAATGGCTCCAGGCTGTACTTGCTGGAGTTTAGAAGAATGGGAGGAGATATCAATGAAACCTAACAAACGTTGAAAGGCCTGGAGAGAGTGGATGTAGAGAGGATATTTCCTCTAGTGGGGGAGTCTACAACCAGAGAGCACAGCCTCACCAGAGGGACTTCTATTTAGAATAGAAATGTGGAGGAATTTCTTTAGCCAGAGGATAGTGAATCTGTGGAATTCATTGACACGGATGGCTGTGGAGGTCAAATTGTTGGGTATATTTAAATGGTGATTGATAGGTTCTTGATTAGTTAGAAGATCAAAGGATATGATGAGAAGGCAGCAGAATGGGGTTGAGAGGGATAATAAATCAGTCATGATGGAATGGCGGAGCAGATTCAATGGGCTGAATGGCCTAATTCTGCTTCCCTGTCTTATAATCTTATGGAAAACTATTCTCAACATCAAAAGACAGAACCAGATAGGAGTGGACTGAGAGCAGTTTCTTGCAGCTTAAATGCTCACCTCTCACCTTAAATGCATGGTCTTACAGAAATACACTCATATTGACAATTTTCCTTGCAGGATCTCCATATAATCTTAAAAGAATCAAGCTAAAGTTCAGTTTATTGTCATTCAACCATTCACATGTATACCACCAAACAAAACAACATTCCTCTGGACCAAAATGCACAACACAGTACATAACGCATTAATATTACTACAAAAAAGTTAACAAATAATTAAGGTGCATTTATGACACAAGTTAAAAAGTGAACAGTATAATGCTACAGCTGCTTCATAAGTGATTGATGAGACCTGGGTGGTGGCTGGGAGTTCAGTAGTCTTTCGGCCCGGGGGAAGAGCTGTGTTAATGATGACACAGATTTGATCTGTTATATTGAAGGGCTCCAGATATCTGTTTTTTATTCCATGATGTTAACTCCCTGAATCACGTTATGCAGTCTGTAATGCAAAAGTTGCTGACCATGGTAGTTACAGATATATAACCTATATTAGTTATTCGATTGCAACAATGGTCTCCACTCCATTAACCATCCATAAAAAAAAAAGCTTCTGCCAAGAAACCCTTACAAAGTGATATTTCAAGACAAGCATTTTGGCAATTCTTTTTTGTGGCTTTGTAATCAAAATAATCTGTGATTTGATAATCACTCCTATATCTTCTAGTAATTATCTTGCACACTCTCAATAGAAACTGAAGGCAATATTTCTCACAGGTTTCTTTACATTGAAGGCTAAGTCTTTAATAGTCTCTTCCTAGCAAATGCTATTAATTTATATTGCCATGGTTACAGTTAAAAAAGCAAAATTCTTATATAAAAAAGCCAAGGCATCTACATGACAGAAAGCTACAATGAGTTTTACCTGCAAGGTGACACATAGCTTATCTCATGTCAACAAGAAAATCATTCTTTACTAATTCCAAATGAATCCCTGATCGTTCCAGTGCCTCCTCTCTCCCCTTCTTATTAATGTTTAATGCACAAAGCTCACCAATCCCTTAAACTCAAATGTAAAAAAATAAATCCTTTAATTTCTAGTGTTAAAGACATTTAAAATGTCCATTTTAGTTTTACAATCACACACACTTGGCAAAGGATTCCTAGACCAATTATTATTTTGGCTCTTATAAAATTTGCATTTGATTGAAACTGATGATTGACAGTGTTAAACACATGAAGGACAAATGGAGAGATCAGGTAAAAAATAAAGTATGTCAAGATTTTTAATTAGTTGTCTTCAAAAGTCTTAAGGCAGGGAATTATCTGTGATCCTCAGAAAGAAATTCTGATGTCACCAAATACCTGCAAAATTTGCTTAACATGCTATTTTATTCTGTTATATTATTATTAGTTCCATCATCCACTGCTTAACAGAAAATAATTTAATCGTTATTTTATCAAGGGAAACTTCAGACTTTAAATATTAGATATTTCCTAACTGCTTTAGTTTTTCCAGATTTGGGTTAAGAATAAATAGTTTAGCACTCTACTGCTTTCTCAAATCCTTCAAGTTTCTTTACTGATACAAGCTCTATTTCTTTCCAAAGTTATTGTATGTGTGCTAGTGTCCTATCATGCTTTACATCCCTGGTCTGGAGAAATGTCTCGTTAGACGGCATACATGCATGTAGTAAAGCGACAATAAACTTGACTTTTTCTGTGCTAGGAGTGGCACCCCACACAGACTTCCAATCTGCGCCTTGTAAGGCATGAAAATGCCGGACGCTGGCCTCTCATGGTCTGAGTCGATGTTCCCCTTCAATATTTTTCTTCTTAAGCTTTCTCCCCTACTGGGGCATCGGCTGCTGAGAGCAGTGTGCCAGAATCCTCTGTCCAGGACCAGTCTTTCAAGGTGAGCCCTTCAAATGAGGTCAGAGATGAGGTCTTTGTAACTTTAGTTGGCCTTTCCGTAGCTCTGGGATTTTACAGGTCGGGCTGCTAGCCTCATGCCCAACCCTCTTCCTTCCACTACTGGCCTAGGACCATCCATGGCGGAGTTGTTTAATACTACTTTAATATACATGGTAAAAGGTAAGGCATTAAAGAATGCTTTAGAACAGGGATCTAGGAATAATGGTGCATAGTTCCCTGAAGATGGAATCTCATGTGGATAAGGTGGTGAAGAAAGCTTTTGGTTTGCTAGCCTTTATTAATCAGAGCATTGAGTATAGGAGTTGTGATGTAATGTTGAATTTGTATAAGGCATTGGTAAGGCCAAATCTGGAGTATTGTGTGCAGTTCTGGTCACCAAATTATAGGAAGGATGTCAATAAAATTGAGAGAGTGCAGAGGAGGTTTACTAAAATGTTGCCTGGGTTTCATCTCCTAAGTTATAGAGAAAGGTTGAACAAGTTAGGTCTTTATTCTTTGGAGCGTAGAAGGTAGAGGGGAGACTTGATAGAGGTGTTTAAAATTATGAGGGGGACTGATAGAGTTGACGTGGTTAGACTTTTTCAATTGAGAGTGGGGAAGATTCAAACAAGAGGGCATGGGTTGAGAATTAGAGGACAGAAGTTTAGGGGTAACATGAGGGGGAACTTCTTTACTCAGAGAGTCGTAGCTGTGTGGAATGAGCTTCCAGCAGAAGTGGTTGAGGCAGGTTCTATGTTGTCGTTTAAAGTTAAATTGGATTGATATATGGACAGGAAAGGAATGGAGGGTTATGGGCTGAGTGCAGATTGGTGGGAATAGGATAGGGTAAGAGTTCGGCACGGACTAGAAGGGCCGAGATGGCCTGTTTCCATGCTGTAATTGTTATATGGCTATATGGTTACTTGGTGACCAACCTCAGCAGCATTTGAGAATAAATAGGAAATTTTGTGCATACATAATTAAACCACAACATAATTAATTTGGTAAAGATCATAAAACTAAACTTTATGCGAATAGGTGACTTCTTCCAACTAAATTCTCTGTTTGGTTTTCATTGATGGAATATCATTCTAGATTTTTATTGATTATATTGTATTTCTTTGTTCTACCCTAAATGCCTATAAGAACATTAGGTTCACAAGAACAATCCAGGTAGAGAAAGGGTTAACATATGAGAGATGTTTGATGGCTCTGAGTTCACGGGATTTTAGAAGAATGAAGGGGGATATCATTGAAACCTATCTAGTATTGAAAGGCCTAGATAGAGTGGATATCGAGAGAATATTTCCTATAGTGGGGGAGTCCAGGACCAGAGGGAACAGCCTCAGAATAGAAGGACATTCCTTTGGAACAGAGATGAGGAGGAATTTCTTTAGCCAGAGGGTGGTGAATCTGTGGAATTCATTGCCACAGACAGCCATGGAGACCAAGTCATTGGAAATATTTAAATCGGAGATTAATAGGTTCTCAATTAGTCAGTGCGTCAAAAGTTACATAGCAAAGGCAGGAGAATGGGGTTGAGAGGAATAATAAATCAAACCAATCAGGATATAAACAGACTCTTTTGAGGATAGTTGAACTCCAAATTGGCTTGGCCCATTTCTGAGCTGTGAGAAAAAACCATTGTTTTATTTTTCCTGAATGACTGCTGGGAAGGGGAGCAGATCTTTGAAAAAAAACAGAACAATTCCCAAAAGGACTTTCGGGGAAGTGAGAGAAAAGATTTATGTTTTGAAGGAAGGGTGCAGGGGCTAGACACTTGGCAATTTTCTATGTGAATTGCTGTCACCATGGAAGACCCACATCACCAGGTTCAGGAACAGTTACTACTCCTCAACCATCAGCATCCTGAACCAAAAGGAATAACTTCATTCAACTTCACTTGCCCCAGCAATGAAATGTTCCCACAAACAATGGACTCACTTTCATGGACTCATCATCTCATGTTCTCAATATTTATTAACCATATAACAATTACAGCACAGAAACAGGCCATCTCGGCCCTTCTAGTTTGTGCCGAACTCTTACTCTCACCTAGGCACACCGACCTGCACTCAGCTCATAACCCTCCATTCCTTTCCTGTCCATATATCTATCCAATTTAACTTTAAATGACAACATTGAACCTGCCTCAACCACTTCTGCTGGAAGCTCGTTCCACACAGCCACCACTCTCTGAGTAAAGAAGTTCCCCCTCATGTTACCCCTAAACTTTTGCCCTTTAACTCTCAACTCATGTCCTCTTGTTTGAATCTCCCCCACTCTCAATGGAAAAAGCCTATCCACATCAACTCTATCTATCCCCCTCATAATTTTAAATACCTCTATCAAGTCCCCCCTCAACCTTCCACGCTCCAAAGAATGAAGACCTCTTGTTCACCCTATTATTGTTATAATTAATAATAATAGTTATTGATAATTATTGATTATTCATTTATTTATTATTATTATTATGGATATATTGAGTATGCCCACAAGAAAATGATTTTAACGGTTATATATGGTAACAAATATATACTTTGATTGATATCCATCAACCAGCAATCCCTGATTAACCCCAGTCTAATCATAACTGATCTGTATGTCTTTCAACGGTGGGAGGAAATGGTAGCACCGGGAGGAAACCCACATGTTCCATGGGGAGGACATACAGACTCCTTACAGATGACATCAGAATTGAGCTCTAAACCTTGACAGCCCAAGATGTATTAGTGACACAGTTCTGGTTGCTGGTATGTCCATTGTTGTTAAATCAAGGCCATTATTTATCATAATCATAACTGATCATGATTATTCAATAATCACTACTAGAAACACCAATGCTCAAGAATGAAAAGCCTCCAAAGGTGATGGAATCACCCCAATCCATCACAGGTTCCCCACCGCTGAGCACATCTACAAGGAGCGCTGCCATAAGAAAGCCGCCTCCAAGGACAACCACATCCATGCCATGCTGTCTTATCACTGTTGTCATTGGGAAGGAGGTACAGGAGAATCAAAACTCTTGGCACCAGGTTCAGGAACAGCTGTTACCCTACAACCATCAGGCACCTGAACCATGTGGACAACTTCACCAACCTCAGCACTGAACTGATTCCGTAACCTGTGGATCCACTTTGATGGACTCTACAACTCATGTTCTCAATATTATTCATTGACTGACTGTATTTGCACAGTTTGTCTTTTTCGCACATTGTTTATATGCCAGTCTTTGTGTGCAGTTTTTCATTGATTCTATCATATTTCCTTGTTCTTCTGTGAATGCCATGAGAAAGTGTGTCTCGGCGTGGTATATGGTAACAAAGAGGAAGAAGTATTCTAAAGGAACGAAGACATAACCATGGCTAACAAGAGAAGTCAAAGCCAACATAAAAGCCAAGGAGAAGGCATATAATAGAGCAGAAATTAGTGGGAAGTTAGAGTATTGGGAAGATTTTAAAAACCAGCAGAAGGCAACTAAAAAAGTAATTAAGAAGGTAAGCATTAAATACAAAAAATAATCCAGCCAATAATATTAAAGAGAATACCAAAAGATTCTTCAGATACATAAAGTATAAAAGAGAGGGGAGTGGATATTGGAACACCGGAAAATGATGCTGGAGAGGGGGGAGAATGATATGGCGGATGAACTGAATATGTATTTAGTATCAGTCTTCACAGTGGAAGACACTGACAGTATGTTGGAACTTCCAGGCATCGGGGATCATGAAGTGAGTGAAGTTTCCATAATACAGAGACGGTTCTTGGGAAACTGAGAGGTCTGAAGGTAAATAATTCACCTGAACTAGATGGTGTACACCACAGTGTTCTGAAAGAGGTGGTTGAAGAGATTGTAAAGGCATTAGTAATGATCTTTTAAGAATCACTAGATTTGGAATTATTTCAGAAGGCTGAAAAATTGTAGATGTCACTCCACTCTTCAAGAAAGGAGAGAGGCAGAAGGAAGGAAATTATAGGCCAGTTAGTTTGATCGCAGAGGTTGGAAAGATATTGGTGTCGATTGTTAAGGATGTGGTTTCAGGGTACTTGGAAGCACATGATAAAATAGGCCATAGCCAACATGGTTTCTCAAGGGAAATATTGCTTGATCAATCTGTTGGAATTCTTTCAAGAAATAACATGCAGGATAAACAACGGAGAATTGGTTGATGTTGTAAATTTGGATTTTCAGAAAGCCTTTGACAAGGTGTCACACTTCAAGCTGCTTAACAAGCTATGAGTCCATGGTACTACAGGGAAGATTTAAGCATGGGATAAGGCAGTGGCTGATTGGCAGAAGACAAAGAGTAGGATTAAAGGGAGCCTTATCTAGTTGACTGCCGGTGACTAGTGGTGTTCCACAGGGGTCTGTGTTAAGACCAATTCTTTTCAAGTTATATATCGATGATTTGGGTGATGGAACTGATGGTTTTGTTGCAGAGTTTGCAGACAATACAAAGTTAGGTGGAGGGGCAGGTAGTTTTGAGGAAGTAGAGAGGCTACAGAAGAACTTTGACAGACTAGGAGAATGGGCAAAGAAATGGCAGATGGAATACAGTGCTGGGAAGTGTATGGTCATGCACTTTGGTAGAAGAAATGAAATGGTTGACCATTTTCTAAATGGAGAGAAAATACAAGAATCTGAGGTGCAAAGGGATTTGGGAGTCCTTGCATAGGATCTCCTGAAGGTTAATTTGCAGTTTGAGTCTGTGGTAAGGAAGGCAAATGCAATGTTAGCATTCATTTCAAGAGGAGTAGAATATAAAAGACAAGGATGCAACGTTGAGACTTTATAAAGCACTGGTGAGGCCTCACTTGCAGTATTGTGAGCAGTTTTGGGCCCCTTATCTTAGAAAGGATTTGCTGAAACTGGAGAGGCTTCAAAGGAGGTTCACAAAAATGACTCCACGATTAAACGGCTTGTCATATGAAGACCGTTTGGTGGATCTGGGCCTGTATTCACTGAAATCGAGAAATATGAGGGGTGACCTAATTGAAAGCTATCTAATGGTGAAATGCCTTGATAATGTGGATATGGAGAGGATCTTTACTATAGTTGGAGTGTCTAAGATCAGAGGACACAGCCTCAGAATAGAGGGATGACCTTTTATAATGGAGATGAGGGTGAATTTCTTTAGTCAGAGAGTGAAAAATCTGTGAAATACTTTGCCATCGGAAGTAGAGGCCAAAGTCTTTACATATATGTAATGTAAATGTTGATAGATTCTTGATTGACCAGGGCATGAAGGGATATGGGGAGAAGGCTGTAGTTTTGGGATGAGAGGAATAATGGATCAGTTATGATGAAATGGTGGAGCAGACTCAATGGACCAAATGGCTTAATTCTGCTCCTATATGTTATGATCTTAATTTGAAACCAAAGACTCCAATTTATGTCAATAAAAACAATGCTGTCTTGATTCATCATGGGAATTGTTATGTGAGAGATTAGCTTTACTTGCCATGAGTGCATCAAAACATACAGTGAAATGCATTATTTTCATCAATGACGAATACAATCTGAGATCTGCTGGGGCAGCCCGCAAGGTTTGTCATTTTTCTGACACCAATATAGCTTGCCCACTACTCATGAACCTTTAACTGCATGTCTTTGGAATGTAGGAGAAAACTCATGCAGTCACAAGGAAATTGTGAAAATCCCTACAGACAGTGACAGGAATTGAACACTGATCTTACAACTCGCATTATAAAATATTACATTAACCTCTAAGCTACCATACTGTCCTCCCAATCCTACCCTCCAATGCTAACCACTAAGCTACTGTCCTGCCCTCCCACACTAACAGTTAAGCTATCATCCTGCTCTCCCACCCTAACTGCTAAGCTACAGCCCTTCCCTCCTATGCTAACTACTAAATTACTGTCCTGCCTCCAATGTTAACCACTAACTTACCATCCTGTTTTCCTACTCTACTAATGCTGGGAAAGGATTGAGCATGCCAAGCTGAAAGTACCTGGGCCAATTTCCTGACTGGTACAATTTCATCCAGAAATGATCTTGAGTAGGATCAAACCTAGGAAAATTCTCTCTTATGCCTGATCTGCCCATGTGAAGGGACGTCAGTGATTGTATTTTGTTTCCATGCTTGGGCTTATTACTGCTCTGTACAGTTCCATATCAAATCATGTGGTGTGGTGGATTCATTCATTGGACAACTGCTACTGGATCATGGGAGAATGAGAGGTATAGATAGGGTGAGGTGGGGGGTGATGGAGATACGTCTCTAACCAAGGAAGAATAAGGTGCTCCTTCCCTCTTCTAGCCTACAGGTCACTTTTAGTAAGGTGTAGTACTTGATTAGCCCCCCCGATCAGGGTCACGTGAAACCACTGTGCAGGAGGGGGATGGTCGTATGAGCAACTGGTCCACATCACAAATCCTGGTTCTGCTTCCACTGATGCCAGGCAGACAATCTCTGAAGGGTAATGATAATGGCTAGGGTCACCCGTCTTATAACGACACTACTCAGAAGAAGACAATGGCAAACCACATCTGAAGAAAAATATCAAATCATGGCCGTGGGAAGACCACGATCGCCTATGTCATACGACATGGCACATAGTGAATGAATGAATGATAGGGAAGGTAAATACAAGCAGGTTTATTCCACTGAGGTTGGGTGAGACAAGAACTAGAGGTCAGCATATATAACTGAGGTTCACTTTGTAATAGGCATTCACGGTAATTATAAGGAAATACAATAGAATCAATAAAACTAATTTTAAAAAAGTAATAATAACAAAAAAGTAATACATTTTGAGAAAATATGTTGTAGAGTTCTGGAAAGTGAGTCCATAGATTATGGAATTAGTCCAGTGTCGGGGTGAGTGAAGTTACCTATTCTGGTTCAGGAGCCTGAAGGTTGAGGGGTAATAACTGTCCCTGAACCTAGTGGATTCATAGTACACTACAGCAGTGAAACAGGTCCTTTGGCCCATCCACTGCATGCCAAACTGTTATTCTGCCTAGTCCAAGTGACCAACACATGAAACATAGCCCTCCGTATCCCTCTCATCCATGTACTTATCCAAGTATTTCTTCAATGCTGAAATGAAACCTACATTCACCACTTCAGCTGGCAGCTCGTTCCACACTGTCACCACCCTCTGAGTGAAAAAGCTCCCCCTCAGGAATTTAAATATTTCACCTTTCACCCCTATGTCTAGATCAAATTTCAAACGTTAAAATTAATTTCTGACATTGATTTTAAAGCAATATCTGTTTTTTTCTGTTTTAAAAGGCGTATGAACTGATTGTCCTTCTCAACTCAACTATAATAGCATTTTTGCTGAAATTTATTCAAAAGTGGTCTAATCACACAGTGCGAGTGTGATAATTTCTGTGTGAACTTGCTAGAATGAAATTTACAGGGATAGCCAAGTGTCCCTGCTTTCTTTAATTGCATTAGCTGTATTAAATTATAGATGATTGTGACTGAAATCTGACCCAGTCCAGGCTTGTTCCTCTAGTTCAGACTCAGCAAGTGGGTTAACAGCACATATACTGTAATTTTAATCTACTTATCTTCCACATGTATCGACAGAATCTTCAAAATCATTTGAATAATGGATTTTATTTATCTTTCCAATTCTAAATGGTTGCTCTGCCCGAAAATGTAAATTAAATTCAAAAAAAATCATCAACTTTTTTCTCAAATCCAGAAGAGTTCTTCCTAAATATTTGTTTTTCAATTTGCTCGAAATCTGATATCAAGAACCTGTGTACAGATGAAATTAAAGAGAATCATTTGCAGCCCATGGGGAGAAAAATCACTCAAATTAAAATTATACTTTGTAAATTGTGCAATTAAAGTTTTATTACTGTGACAGCAAGCTATTCTAATTTAGCGACTGCTCAGATGATTATAACTGACAAAGTTTAAGAATCTAATTTAAAGGGTGATTATGTTTGTCTTTTGCTATGCCCACCATCCTCGGCCGTGTCACCGAATTAAGTCCTACAGGATGCAGCCATCATAACTACCCCAGAGTCAACTATATAACTTGGGTCCCCTTTCTATTTTTTACTTCGCCTGCAGTTTTTCTATTACAAAATAAAACAGTTTACAAGGTAGATGGGTCTGCCTGACAGCTGTTCTCCTCTTTTTTATTACCATTAGAGACTCTCAAAATGAGACAACCAACAGGTATAGACTTCTGTGTATCTATCAGAAGAAATCTCAAAGTTATCTTACTTCTCTTGTAATTAAGAGATTCGCCTTCATTCTCCTCTCCCATCAGATTCCTCCTTCTCCAGTCTTTTACCTTTTCCACCTATCACCTCCCTGTTTCTTACTTCCTCCCCTACCCATCTGGCTTCACCTATCACATTCTAGCTTGTACTCTTTTTCCTACCCCCACCTTCTTATTCTGGCTTCTTCTCCTTTCCTTTCCAGTCCTGATGAAGGGTCTCGGACCAAAACATCGACTCATAATTGCTTTGTATGGATGCTGCCTGACCTTTAACTATTTCCTGAGGAGACTGAGGTCCTTTAACATCTGCCGGACGATGCTGAGGATGTTCTACGAGTCTGTGGTGGCCAGTGCTATCATGCTTGCTGTTGTGTGCTGGGGCAGCAGGCTGACGGTGGCAGACACCAACAGAATCAACAAACTCATTCGTAAGGCCAGTGATGTTGTGGGGATGGAACTGGACTCTCTCACGGTGGTGTCTGAAAAGAGGATGCTGTCCAAGTTGCATGCCATCTTGGTCAATGTCTCCCATCCACTACATAATGTACTGGGTGGACACAGGAGTACATTCAGCCAGAGACTCATTCCACCGAGATGCAGCACAGAGCGTCATAGGAAGTCATTCCTGCCTGTGGCCATCAAACTTTACAACTCCTCCCTTGGAGGGTCAGACACCCTGAGCCAATAGGCTGGTCCTGGACTTATTTCATAATTTACTGGCATAATTTACATATTACTATTTAACTATTTATGGTTCTATTACTATTTATTATTTATGGAGCAACTGTAACAAAAACCAATTTCCCCCGGGATCAATAAAGTATGACTATGACTATGACCTGCTGAGCTCTTCCTGTATTTTGTGTATGTTGCTCTGAATTTCTAGATTCTGCAGAATCTCTTGTATTTATGAAAAAAGGGAGATAGGTCCCCTCCCCCAACTTCTTGTTCTGGCTTCTTCCCCTTCCTTTTCAGTCTTGATTAAGGGTCCTGGACCGAAACATCAATTGTTTATTCATTTCCTAATGCTGCCCGACCTGCAGAGTTCCTCCAGCATTCTGTGTGTGTGTTGCTTTGGATTCCCAGCATCTGCAGAACCTCTTGTGACTCATTTTATCCACTGAGGAGTCCTCAGAAATTTCTTTAATATCTTTGAGTCATGAAATATTAAAATGAAGATCACTCAGGCTTTATCATAGACTGGTGGGGATAGAAATACAGGAAAAGGACTGCATGTTAAATAACGTTCGTCAAAAGAGAAGGGGAAAAAATGAGAGTTACACACACCAGTATTTACAAATTTGTAGAAGAGGATGGATTAAGGAGTTAACAGTTCAGCAAGAAAGCAGCCAACGTTGACTCTCAGATTGATCCATTTCCCTCTTACTTCCCAGCATCCTACTTTCTCTCTGATTTATCCGTTAATCATCACTACCAAAAGTTATTTACAGTGACTAGTTACAACCAGCCTGTGGTGAGGATAGAACCTGAAAACATGAGGCAATGATAACGAATATTCTCTGAAAGTTAGCAAAGCCAATCAATATTGAGGGTTTTGAAGTGGCTGAAGAGCCCGACTTGGACTTGAAGACCCTGTTGCAGTGAAACAGGAGGTGCTTAATGGGGTAGGTGGGTGCATAAGTAGTCTGTTAAATGGTACAGTGCCTGTAAAGTGTATTCACCCGGCCCCCCCAGAAGTTTTCACATTTTATTGTTTTACAGCATTGAATCACCATGGACTTAATTTGGCCTTTTTGACACTGATCAACAGAAAAGACTTCTTCGTGTCAAAGTGAAAACAAATTTCTACAAATTAGTCTAAGCATTACAATTATTGAATACAAAATAATTACATAATTACTCACCCCTTTCAAGTCAGTATTTAGTAGATGAAACTTGGCAGTAATTACAGCCTTGAGTCCGTGTGGATAGGTCTCTATCAGCTCTGCATATCTGGACACTGCAATTTCTCCCCACTCTCCTTTACAAAGTTGCTCAACCTCTGTCAGATTGCATGGGGATCATCAGTGAACAGTCCTTTTCAAGTCTAGCCACAAATTCACAATTGGATTGAGGTCTGAACTCTGACTTGGCCACTCCAGGACATTAACTTTGTTATTTTTGAACTGTTCCTATGTAGCTTTGGCTTTATACTTGGGACATTGTCTTGTTAGATAACAAATCTGCACCTAAGTCACAGTTCTCTTGCAGACTGCATCAGGTTTTCCTCCAGGATTTCCCTGTATTTTGCTGCATTCATTTTACCCTCTACCTTCACAAGCCTTCCAGGGCCTGCTGCAGTGAAGCATCCAGCTGACTTCAGAGTCTCCCATGTGCCTTCTGGCAAACTCTAGCCGAGATTTCATGTGATTTTTTTTTCAACAGTGTCTTTCTCTTTGCCACTCTCCCACAAAGCTGCGACTGGTGAACCCGGGCAACAGTTGTTGTATGCACAGTTTCTCCCATCTCAACCATTGAAGCTTGTAACTCCTCCAGAGTTGTCATGGGTCTCTTGGTGGCCTCCCTCACTAGACCCTTTCTTGCGCGGTCACTCATTTTTTGAGGACGGCTTGCTCTAGACAGATTTACAGCTGTACCATATTCTTTCCATTTCTTGATGATTGAATTGACTGTACTCCAAGGGATACTCAGTGACTTGGAAATTTTCTTGTATCCATCTTCTGACTCTTGCTTTTCAATAACCTTTTCGCAGAGTTGCTTGGAGTGTTCTTTTGTCTTTATGGTGTAGTTTTTGCCAGGATACTGACTCACCAGTAGTTGTACCTTCCAGATACAGGTGTATTTTTCTAAAAACCAATTGGCTGCACCAATGCTGATTTGGTGTGTCTTATTAAAGGGGGTGAATACTTATGCAATCAATTATTTTGTGTTTTATATTTGTAATTAATTTAGATCACTTTGTAGAGATCTGTTTTCTCTTTGACATGAAAGAGTCTTTTTCTGTGGATCATCGTCAAAAAAAGCCAAATTAAATCCACTGTGATTCAATGTGTAAAACAATAAAAAATAAAGACTTCCTGAATACTTTTTATAGGTACTGTATGTTTCTCCTGCTGTTTTCATCGGTTCTCCATGTTGCTAATGAAGGGATTAAATGTTCTTAATACCACACCACGTCTCTCTCTCCAATTTGATTGGCCATGTGACAGGGATCTTCCCTGATCCCTCAATACTGCCACTTTGGTCAAGAAAATGCAGCAGCATCTCCACTTACTGAGGGGATTGAGGCTTAACCACCCCCACCTTCACATTCTAACCAATTTTTACAGAAGCTCCATTGAGAGTATGCTGTCTGGTATGGGGATTGCATGGTTACCGACTGCAAGTCCCTACAAAGGATGGCTAGTTCTGCTGAAACAATCATCAGAGTCTCTCTTCCACCCATCAGCGATATCTATCAGGAGCGCTACGTACGCAGGACTCTCAACATTATCAGTGATCCCTCCCATCCATCCAACAGGCAGGAAATAGCTTCTTTCCGCAGGCCATAAGACTACTGATTCCCTGCCAGCACCCAGATCTCATCACATACAAAGTAGCATTGTACTGTTTATTTTTAGACTTGAGTTGTAAATGCACTTTATTATTCATTAATTTATTTATGGTAATATTAGTTTGTGTTATTTGTGTGATTTATATGCACTTTGTACGCACCTTTGTCAGGAGGAACGTTGTCGTGTTTGGTGCTATGCCTGTGTACGGTTGAATGAAAATAAATTTGAAATTAAAAGCCATGAATTTTCACTTTGCTCTGTACTGCTGCCATAAAGCAACAGGTTTCATGCTTTATAAGTCAGTGATCATAACTCTGATTCCAATTCTAAATCGTTGAATCTTGGTGCTCTTTTTTGAAGTAATGTTTAAGAACTTCCTGAATCATTTTTTTCTGTCGTCTTGTCCTTTTGCTTTAGCAGAGATCTGAAGCCCTTACTAAGCTTGCATATGATGTGGCTAATCCATTTATCTTTCTTCTGGTTTCGAGATACAACGTGGTAACAGACTCTTCGACCCAATGAACAGTAGTACAGTTGAACAGTAGTAAGCTAATTTTAAGTCTGGTTAAAGAAAGATCTAACAGTTCCTTTCAGGACTTCCATTTGCTTAACATCAAGAGCCAATACTTCCAGTTCATATTTTCCTGATCACAGAAGTTTGATAGCAAGAGGACCGGCACTAAAGTCTGTATCTTAATTATGGATCTGGAGAAGGCACTTCAGCAAGGCAGGATTAGCAAAGATTTGAATCAGGAGCAGGAGTATAGGCAAAATGTTCATCCTCACAGTCATTCTTCACCACTTATCAAAGTTCAAATTTCAAATGTATTCTATATATAACCTTGAGATTCACCTCTTCACAGGCATCCACAAAACAAAGAAACACCATCGAATTCATGAAAAACCACACACAAAAACCAAAAACCTTGAAAGTGAGTCCACTGCTCAGTTCAGCACTGAGGTGAGTGGATCTAGTCCTGGTGCCCGATGGCTGTGGGCAACAACTATTCCTGAACCAGGCTACCTGGGACCCAAAATGCCCAATGGTAGTAGTGAGAAGAGAGGGAGACAGCACTGTGCACCAGTTCATTTTCTTCTCTTTGTCCTCAATGCTTTAATCTGGCTTGACACTTTAATCTGTGCAGAGTGATGAAACTGGGCAAGGGCTTGTTTTCTGCTCTCAGGTGCCTGTCTCTGTGATACACCATCCAGTGCATTGAGCCAACCACTGATACCCACTCTGTTACCTAGCATGTCTTTTATCCATACTGAAAATGACTTCAACTACATTCATTTCAAACAGTTCTAATGAGCTATCCTACAGAACTCCTCAGAACAGAGGATTTTTGAGATTCAGAACCAGCTGCAATAGTAATTTTAAGTGACGAAGGACATCCTTGAATGTCAGATTGTCCCAGTTTGGTAGCTGGTGGAAGAAAAGAAAAACCAGCAGACGATAAGACATTGGAGCAGAATTAGGCCACTTGGCCCATCAAGTCTGCTCCTCCATTCCATCATGTCTGATTTATTATTCTTCTCAGACACATTCTCCTGCCTTCTCGCTGTAACCTTTGACACCTGACTAATCGAGAACCCATCAACCTTTGCCTTAAATATACACAATGACTTAGCCTCCACAACTACCTGTGGCAATGAATTACACAGATTCACCACCCTCTGGCTAAGGGAAATCCTCCTCATTTCTGTTTTAAGTGGATGTTCTTTGATTTTGAGGCTGTGCCCGCAGATCCTAAACTCCTCCACTATATGAAACATCCTTTCCACATCCACTCCCCTCTATCTAAGCTTTTCAATATTTGATAGGTTCAATAAGATCCCCCACTAACTCTTCTAAACTTTGGCAAGTACTGGCCCAGACCCATCAAATGCTCTTCATACGTTAACCCTTCACTCTTGTGAATCTCCTCTGGATGCTCTCTAATGCCAGCTCATCTATTCTTAGATAAGGTGCCCAAAACTGCTGAAGATAGAAATGGACTTGCTTAGCTGTTGTTACTTGTTGTGTTCTGCGTTATTGTGGGCAATCGATATTGGCGATGGAATGTGTGCCAACGTTTGCCCACAGCACATTCTCCAGTTGTGTTGGTTGTTAATGCAAACAACACATTTCACTGGATGTTTTTGATGTACACATGATAATCTGAATCCGAATTTTAGTTCCTGTTTTCTGGTGATAAAGGTCACATTCTTGTGTCAATATCTCCTGATCAAGTTTTCTTCACTGTTCATGTTACTTTCCAGGATATTATTCCAAACAAATAAGCACTATGTGATTTTTACCCCTTGGTATGTCAGAAATCCTCTAATGCTATTTTTCATTCCTGTGGTGCATGACTAAACAACTAATAAAGATCATAAAAGACTTTTGAAGCTCTTAATAAAACCACAAATGGGACTGAGTCTTAGAAGATACCCACAACAGACAATTAACAACTCCTGCCTTAATTGCTCTCTTCCTGCTGCTACCATCAGCAAGGTACAGGAGCCTTAAAACCTGCAACACCAGGTTCAGGAACAGTTATTATCCTTCAACCATTGGGCTCCTGAACCAGTGTAGACAACTTCTCTCACCCCAACTCTGAACAGACTCCTCAGCCTATGGATTCAGTATCAAGGAGGATGTTAGTGCTACATATATATTCATTATTATTAGTTTTTCGTATTTGCAGTTGTCTTCTTTTGCACGTTAGTTATTTGTTGTTATTTCTTAAAGGTACAGTGGACATGAGTGGTGGGATGGAGATACATCTCAACCAAAGGAGGTATAAGGCACTCCTTCCTTATAATAAGACACTGGTCTGAAGAAGGCAATGGCAAACCACTACTGTAGAAAAATTTGCCAAGGACAATCATGTTCTTGGAAAGATCATGATTGCCCACATCACATGACACAGCACGTAACAAACAGTATACAGGTGTCCCCCCGCTTTTCGAACGTTCGCTTTACGAAACCTCACTGTTACAAAAGACCTACATTAGTACTCTGCTTTCGCTTTCAGAAGGTGTTTTTACTGTTACGAAGAAAGACAGCGCGCGATGAAAAATCAGTGCACGAAAAAATCAGCGCACGATAAAAGGCAGCGCGCGCCCTGAGCAGCCGATCTCCCCCGGATTCGGAATGGCATTACTGAAACACGCTGCATTGAGAGTCGTTAGCAAGATGAGTTCTAAGGTGTCGGAAAAGCCTGAAAGAGCTCGTAAGGGTGTTACACTTAACGTAAAACTAGACATAATTAAGCGTTTCGATCGTGGTGAATGAAGCAAGGACAAAGTGAGTTTGGCTTGTGGAAGCTGACGAGGATGATGTTGAAGAGGTTTTGGCATCCCATGACCAAGATCTGATAGATGAAGAGCTGATGCAATTGGAAGAAAAAAGGATAACAATCGAAACCAAATGCAGTAGCGAAAGTGAAGCAACTGCGTGAGATTTTCGCTGCAATGATAAAGTACGACTTTAATTTTGAAAGGGTACATAGGTTTAGGGGATAATTTCAGGATGATTTGACTGCTTACAAAGAACTGTGTGATAGAAAAATGTGCGAGGCTCAGCAGTCAAGCAAGCCTTCCACATCAGACGACGAACCTCGACCTTCGACATCGAGGTGGGCAGTCATAGGAGAAGATGAGCTGCCTGTTCTAATGGACACAGATGACGAGATGACACCCCAGTGTCCCACCACCCCAACACCCAGGCCGCAGACAGATACTGTACAGATTCGCGGAGAATGCAGTGATAGCCGGGAGGCACACAGCACATCTTTAAGAAAAAAGCCGAAATAAATATGCTAATTAATTAGGTGCCAACTAGCATGTAATTGTCGGCCCAGATCAGAGGCGATGCAATCGGAAATCACCTCTGATCTGCGCGGACATTTATGTGCTGGGCGGCACCTAATTAATTAGTATGTTTATTTTGGCTTTTTTCTTAACGATGTGCTGTGTGCCTCCCGGCTACCGCTGCATTCTTCACGGCAACGTATCGGGTCGGCGACCTGGAGGGTGGGGGGCCACTGCACCACCCCAACCTGCAACGACTCAGTCTAACACACCATCATCAGTGTGCTCTGCACTGTCTTCCCAATTCCGGTAAGTGATACTACACTGTACATACATTATTTCTACTTTATATAGGTTGTATATTTTTACGTGTTACTTGTTAGATTTGGCAGCTTCATAGTTTAAAGGTTACTGGAGAGCGCGTTTATGCCAACAGCGCTTGTGTGAGATTTTCTGCCGAGAGCGCTTGCATGAGATTTTTGCTTCAGAGATCTTTGCAGGCAATCGTTGTAAAGAAGTATTTCTACTTTATATAGGCTGTGTATTTATCATATCATTCCTGCTTTTACTATATGTTACTGTTATTTTAGGTTTTGTGTGTTATTTGGCATGATTTGGTAGGTTATTTTTGGGTCTGCGAACGCTCGCAAAATTTTCCCATATAAATAAATGGTAATTGCTTCTCCACTTTACGACATTCCAGCTTACGAACCGTTTCATAGGAACGCTCTACCTTCGGATGGCGGGGGAAACCTACCCTGATGATGTAGATTCTTTGTTACAATTTTGCCTGGAGCTACAACTGCCCCAAAAATAAATGCCTGTTGGAGCAAGGTAAGTATCCCTCTGAAGCCTTGTCCAGTGGTCTGTTGATAAATATTTGACAGATCAAGGGACAGTAGCTTCTCAGTTGCTTTCCTCTTTATTTTTAATCTATAACTCCACAGATCCTTGATACCTTTAATCCACTGTAAAAGCCTTTCCTCTATTACCAGCACCCACTCCTGTGACTGTGGCCCAAAGTCTTGAATAACAGTAGGTGAACACTGGGTACATGTTCAGATAACCATCTTGTTTTCCTGCAACTGTTCACCATAAGACCGTTCAACATGGGGCAGAATAGACCATTCAGTCCATCAAGACTGCTCCACCCTGCGATCATGGCTGATTTATTATCCCTCTCAATCCCACTCTCCTGCCTTTTCCCTGTAATCTTTGACACCCTGACCTATCAACCTCCATTTTAAATATACCCAATGACATGGTACCCACAACTATCTATGGCATTGAATTCCATTAATTCACCACCCAGTGGCTAAAGAAATTCCTCTTCAGTTACCTCCATTAGTCCTACAAAAATAACACTCCTATTTAACACTAAAATTCTGAGGATTTTTGAAACTTTGCAGCATTATTATTAATTAAGCACCACTTACAAACTATTGAATTTCAGCGCAAAGTTTATTTCTGATGCTGGTGAATTTGGACAGCAGTAGAGTTCTGAAGAGAGCATCTTGGTAGAGAAGATGTGCAGAGAGAGATGTCACTGTGGGTCACAAAGGTAAGGTTTCATTCTGAATAGGAGGAATTAATGAAAAACAGGTTGTATTAAAGATGTGCATTGCTGGTTAACTGCTGTGAGGAAGCTGAAATGAGAGAAACGGACTTTAATTAGGGCGACTGTGGTTCAGAAGGACAATAATCTCAATCTTTGCATCTAGATAATTATGATATCACGAGTGTGAAATCATTTTGAAAAAGAATCGCTGTTCTCAAGCCGCAGCCATGGTATAAGAACTAATATCAAGCTTGTCTGAGTTAATAGCCCCTTTGACCTCACATAGCAAGTTAAGGTGAATTCTGTTAACAATTTCTCAAGTCTCTGTATTAACAGAGAGACAGAAATAATGGCAATTACCGTACCTCGGCTCCCTTTGTTGAGGTGATAATTAGTTTACAAGGATGTTTTCTGCTATTTAAACTGTACATTGATTTCACATTCGGTCACGGGTTTTAATTGACATGGAATAATAGTTTTACTGACCTGAGAAAAGGTCATAAAGAGTGATCTGAACAGGTGATGGAGGCTGTGTTTCGACATGAACACTCTTTTATCTGTATGTGACAGCTCCATCCTTGTAAAAATGTAAACATCTCAATAACCCTATTAGAAATCTCCTTCACAGTAATTTTGAAATAAAGAGCTCTTCAATCTGATTGCTGGCAGCCTATTACATTGCTATCTAGACAACTTTTATTCCTATAGATCATCTGCATTTATATTAGAGATATTTTTTGTAATTCTGCAACACTTAAAACTTCTATGCATTAGCAAAGCAGGGATTATGTCACTAAAGATCCAAATTATTTTTTGAACTTTAAGCCATTAAAAGTTTTGGTCTAATCTATTTAAAATAATTATAGGGGGGTACAAATTACATCCTACTAGACATTATTATACAGTACTTGAATAATCATTGCCTGGGAAAAAAATCCTTGCTCAAGGAACAAAAGATACATGCCTGTTGCAACCATACAGATTCAAACAATAGTTTAGAACTGAACATATGCCTCATATCTATTCTTCTGCAGTTACCATGGTTTCCATCACATCATTAGCATCAAACTCTATACCACTATAACATCACCACTTACACAATGGAGGTAAAAAAATTTAGGTTATTTTACCTTCAATTCATTTTGATGTCCATGATATAGTATTAGATTAAATTCTACATCAAATACATTCCGTGGCCACCTTATTGGGTAAGGAGTGGAAACCAGCTTTGTCTCCTGCAAGTGAAGCCCACCCACTCCATGGTTTGATGTGTTGGTGTTCAGAGATGGTCTTCTGCATACTATTGTTGTAAAGCATGGTTACTGTCCCCTTCCTGTCAGATTCAACCAGTCTGTCCATTTTCCTCTGACCTCTCTCACTAACAAGGTATTTTCACTCCCAGAACTGCAGCTCACTGGAATTTTTTTGTGTTTTCTGCAACATTTTCTATAAACATAGGCACTTGTTTAGTAAGGGCGCCAAAGGTTATGTGCAGAAAACAGAATGGAATTGAGAGGAGTAATAAATCAGCCATGTGGAATGCCAGAGCAGAGTTGAAGGGCTGAATGGCCTAATTCTTCTTCTGTGTCTTATGGTCTAAACTAATCCCAGGAGACCAGCAGTTTCTGAGATACTTAAACTACCCTGTCTGACACCAACAATCATTCCACAGACAAAATCACTTAGATCACATTTCTTCCCCATTCTGATGTTTGTCTGAACAACAATTGAACCTCTTGACCATGTTCGAAACCATTTCTTTCTTATGGTCTTATGAAGGCACAGGATGGAGCAAAACTTAGTAGGAAGTTAGAGGATTTTGAAGCTTTCAAAAACTAACAGAAGTCAGCTAAAGAAGCCACAAGGACAGAAAAGATTAAATACTAGATTAGCTTAGATTCAACTTTATTGTCATTGTGCCGAGTACAGATACAAAGCCTATGAAATGCAGTTAGCATCTGACCAGAAATGCAAAGAATAGTGTTATCTACAAAATAACTGCGAATAAAAAGTAAGTGCTCCAGCACACAAATATAAAAGTACTGACTCACAACACGCTGGAGGAACTCAGCAGGTCTGGCAGCATCCGTGGAAACAATCAGTCAACGTTTCAGGCCAGAACCCTTCGTCAGGACTGGAGAGGGAAGGGGCAGAGGCCCTATAAAGAAGGTGGGGGGAGGGTGGGAAGGAGAAGGCTGGTAGGTTCCAGGTGAAAGACCAGTAAGGGGAAAGATAAAGGGGATAGGCAGGAAAGGTGAATATGGAAAACCTTATTCCTTCTTCACCTTTCCTGCCTATCCCCTCCCTGCTTCCCCTCTCCCCACCCCTTTATTTTTCCCCTTACTGGCTTTTCTTTCCAGATCCTGCCTAACCAGAGCTTTATAAAGCTGCAACATAACTTCCTGACTTTTGAACTCAATACCTTGGCAAATAAAGACAAGCAAGTCTTATTCCTTCTTAACCACCCTATCATCCTGTGTAGCTAATCTCAGGGAGCTATGGACCTGGACCCCAAGATGTCTCTGTTCATCAGCACTCTATTGCCATTGACAGTGTACTGTCTCTTTACATTTGACCTAGCAATGTGCAACTCCTCATACTTGGCTGCATTAATCTCCATCTGCCATTTGTCCACCCATATCTGCAAATGATCTGTATCGCATTGTATTCTTTGCCAGTCTTCTACCTATCCACAACTCCACCAATCTTTGTATCACCTGCAAACTTACTAACCCACCATCTACGTTTACATTCAGGTTAGTTACATACATCACGAACAACAGAGATCCCAATACAGTTCCCTACAGAACACCACTAATCATAGTCCTCCAGCTAGAATAGTCCTTTCACTCATTACCCTCTATCTTCAATGGCAATTGAACCCAAATGGCCAATTCACCATGGATCCCTTGCATCTTAATTTTCTGGATTTATGCTAATATTATTTGTGACTATATGTGCTGGATCAGAACTATATGTACTGTGCCTTGCACCTTGCCCTGGGGGAATCATGTTTCATTTAGCTGTATACATATGCATCATTGAATGTCAGTAAACTTGAACCTGAACAACAAACCTTACATTATACTGTCAGTGCTGTGAACTCTACAGGAATAAACATTTTGATTTTCTGTACTTCCTTAATATAAAATAGGATGCCATTCAGCCCATCTGATCTACCGCAGCTCCTGTAGAATAATCCAATCAAGATAATCAGGACAGCGGAAAAGCTCATCGGCTGCAGTCTACCATCACTGCAGGACTTGTACTGTTCAGGACAAAGGAACAGGCAAGAAAAAAGTCACTGTGGACGCTACCCACACAGAAAATTGCCATGCTAAAAGCTCCCTTCTGGAAAGCTCTATAGGGACATTTGTCATGAAGTCAGTATTGGATATGCCACCAAGAAACAATGCCATCTGCAGTCACACTGACACTATTAATTAATAGGAAATTAAAGAGTTACTGCATATTACTAATTGGATAGTATGTACGATTTGAAGATTATCCTGTTATCACTTAATTCTGCTTTTCTCTGAAATTGGGAGGATGACTCTCTGCTCCAGGAGTTGTACAAGCTCCACATAAATGTAAATGGGATCGCCTCAAACCAGCTGAAAACAGATGTATCCATTCCATCAAATTGACCATCGTTTACAGTAATTGATCTCCAACTAGGGGACACAAATTATGTGTAAATTAAGTGAGTAAAAATTCTGGCTAACAGTGGCTGTAAGTTATTGGTTAACATATCCAGAGTAAATCCTTCAGCTACACATCTTAATGAAGCAATTAACATGTTTAAGATTATGCCTTTTGTAAAAAAAAATTCAGAGGAGTATTTAAAACACATTGATAGCATCACAGAAAATTTTCAAGCTGAATATAATTGTCCAAGGTAGAATTTATCCCTCAGTGAACTTCAGTCACATAGCTCAGACCAAATCATTATTCCGTTGGGGAACTTGGCCAGAGTCATGGACTCATAGAAAAATACAGTGCACAAACAGGCCCTTCGGCCTATCTAGTCCATGCTGAATCATTTCAACTGCCTAGACCCATTGACCTGCCCCCGGACCATTGCCCTCCATACCCCTTCCATCCATGTACCTATCTAAACTTCTCTTAAATGCTGAAATTGAGTTCACATGCACCATTTATGCAGGCAGCTCATTCCGCCTTCTCACCACCCTCTGAGTGAAGAAGCTCCCCCTCATGTTCCCTTTAAACTTTTTGCCTTTCACCATGACCTCTTGTTGTAGTTCCACTCAACCTCAGTGGAAAAAGTATGCTAGCATTTACCCAATCTACACCACTCATAATTTTGTATACCTTTATCAAATCACTTCTCAATCTTCGACATTCCAATTAAGGTTGTGAGCAGATTGGTTCTAGCATTTCTTACTTTGATGACCACGTTTCTAAAGGTATTTTGTCTGGGGTCTAAAACAGTTTGGGATTTCCTGCAGACATCAAACTTGAAGGTTCAAAGTACATTTATTGTTAAAGTAAATATACCATATACAACCTTGAGATTCATTTTCTTGCAGACAATCACAAAACAAAGAAATTCAATAGAATTCACAAAAAAACCCATACAACAAATACATTTGTATATCCAATGTGCAAAAAAGAAAGAACAATCAATAAAAAATCAAACCAACAATTCACAGAACATGAAACGCAGTGTGTCCAAATGTAAGTCCACAGCCACCGATACAGTTCAGTGCTGCAGCCATTCCAGGAGGCTGATAGCTGCAGGCCACAGCCCTGGAGCCAGGTTCATCAGTCTGGCGAGTGTTGATGGCTGCAGGCTGCATCTGCGGAGTCCGTTCCGTGCTGAGGTGACTCAGAAGCCCAGTGATTGCAGAGTCAGTTCAGTGCTGAGGTATGTAAATGCTCCTGGAATAGTGAGCTGAACGCCACTTTGTGCTTCACCCTCGTCCTCAGCACCTTAATCTTTTTAATCTGGCTCAGCACTAAAATTGGTAAAACATTGGTTCTCTGAGAAGCAAAACAGAACAAGTTTTTTTTGTTTAATGGAATCTATCTTAAATCCAAGGGAAGAAATGTGAGCAAAGTACAAGTCCTTTTGGATTCAGACCTAAAAAGATAACAAAATTCCAGTGATAACAATAAACCAATAAAATAGCCAGACTCATGTGGTGTGATACTTGCTGCGGAAAAACTGAGAGGCTACTAGGACTAAACATCATCTTGGAGCCTTCTTTCCTGTAACTATCCAACTTCACAACAAAACTCACTCAGGTGTAATACTATCACTGTACCTGCACAACATCTGTTAAATGATTTTCTTGCTCTCTCTGTTCTGTTGATAATCATTGAGGCTGTTCACATGATCACATTTATTTAAGTTTGATTATTGACGTTTGCGCATGTGACTGTTCTGCTAATCATTGGCGTTGATTGACCATGACTGTTTGCACTACTGCCTTGTAAATTGTTGGTTGCTGTTGTGTTGTCTGTTGTGGTATTGTCCTGTGTTTTATGCTTGGCACTGGACTACAATCAATTTTGGTATGTTTCACATACTGGCAATAAAGTGATTCTGATATACAAAAGGAGTTATAACAGAATTACTGGAAAATTCACTAAATAATTACATGTACAAGCAATACCAAATAATTTATTTGGTATTGTTGGAGGAAAGGATATTATTTTGGAGCCATCTGATTTGCACATCTTGACTTTTATGTCTCCTATGGCCAGAAGGACGCTTTTGCTTAAATGGAAAGATGTGGCCCCTCCTATTCACGCCAATGGTTACGTGATGTGATGTCGTGTTTAACTTTAGAGAGGATACGATGTTCAATCTTTGAATCTAATCAAGATTTTCAAATATTATGGGGACCCTTTCTGAATTATTTTCAAAACCTTTGATTTGCTGTTAAAGCACAGATGATAACTAGCAATCTTTTTTCTTTTTTTTTCTATTAATCAGCTTCGGTCTTAGTAGTGGGTTAGATTTTTTTATATAAAAAAATTATTATTTTTCAATGTTACAAACCAATTGATTTGTACCAATATAGGGTAAGGAGTCTTTATATGTGATTTAGTTTAATGTATTGACATATTTTTTTCTTGTACTCTGTATTCTTATATATGTTAATAAAAATATTGGGAAAAGAATAATTACATGTACATAGGTAATGCACAGACAAAATGCTGGAGAAACCCAGAAGGTCAGGTAGCATCTGTGGAAATGAGTAGAGAGTTAATGTTTTAGGCTGAAACCCTTCTTCAGGACTGAGAAGGAAGGGGGAAGATGCCAGTATAAAAAGGTGGGGCGAGGGGAAGGAGGATAGCGAGAAGGTGACAAGTGAAGCCAGGTGGGTAGAAAAGTTAAAAGAACTGGAGAGGAAGGAATCTACTAAGAGAGGAGAGTGGAGCATAGGAGAAGTGGAAGGAGGAGTGGACCCAGCGGGAGATGATAGGCAGGTGTAAAGAAATAAAAGACTAGAGTGGGCAATTTGTTTACCAGAAGGAGAAATTGATATTCATGCCATTGGGTTTCAGGCATGTACTGTACATAGGTGATTATATAAAATATTAAAGTTAAACTTGAAGAAGAATAACAATTCTGTAGTTTAACCTAACATCTCTCAGTGTTATTGATCTGATACAACTACGTTTACTCATTTTCACTCTCCGGTTGTGACCAATGCACTTCTTCCTCAATTTCATACTGTCCCTTGACAAATCATTTCACAGACATATTAGTTTCTGTTTACACAATGATGACAGCCAGTTCCATCCCACCACAATATCTGGTGTCTGACATTTAGTTTGTGGGTCAGATGGACACATCATTTCTCACCCAATTTACCACCAACTCAACCACCAGATTACTGTATATACAAACTGTAGATCCACATTCAGAGTATTGTGGTTATGACTGACACTCATCAAACCCAGATTAAGACTGCACATATACTCAAGAGTGATCTGTATGGACTGGAAAACTACAATCTCACCTGGCCGCTCAGCACCACCTCTTTGGCGAAGAAAGCACAGCAACATCTCCACTTCTTGAGGAGATCGGGACAAGTGAGATACCCCACCCGTTTCAACCAACTTTTACAGGAGCACCACTGAGTGTCTTGATCAGCTGAATCATCGTATAGTCAGTGTGATAGATGCAAAACTGAGATAGCTACATTGACACATATGTTTTGGTCGTGTTCTGTATTGAAACAATTTTGGAAATCTACTTTTTCTACAATCTCTAAAGCTTTAAAAATCAATTTATAACCTAATAAATTGACAGTTTTGTTTGGTATAATTCCTCAACATATTCCCAGTATTTCTATGTCTGACCAATACGTAATTACATTTGTCACATTATTGGCTAGAAGGGCTATTTTATTAAAATGGAGAGATGCCTCTGTTCCCACTTTGATACAGTGGTTCTCTCAGGTGATGTTATGTCTTAGTTCGGAAAAAATTAGAAGTCAAACTTTTGATCCTAAATTTGACTTTGAGAAAAGGTAGGGTTCTTTCGCCCGTTATTACCATTTGATTTGAGTTAATAAAGATGGTCCTTTTCTGATGCTTGGTTATATGGATTGTGTTGGCGGATTGATGTCTTTTTTTAATGGAAGCTTGTATGGCGCATAGCTCCGGGTTTGTGTTCCAAATGTTTTTTTTTCCTTTTTTTTAGTTATTAGGGGTTTTCTCTGTTTTAGTTAGTAGGGGTTCTTTTTTTCTTTCTTTCCTTTTTTCCATAAAAGAAAGCTTTAATACTTTGTTTTTTGATTATTATTGATATACTGTTCAGCCTGGTTGATAGCTTAACTCTTATTCTACATATGGATATGTTATCTTGATTATTTTGATGAATTTTTCTCTGTTGTTGATTTTCAATTATAATTAATAAAAAGATTTAAAGAATCATCGTCTGGCACAGGAATTACAAGGTATCTGACTGCAAGTCTCCACAAAGGATTGTGAGGACTGCAGGGAGGATTATTGAGATCTCGCTTCCACCCATGAGAGATATTTATCAGGAGTGCTGCATATGCAGGGCCCTTAACATTGTCAATGATCCCTCCCATCTGTCCAACAATCTTTCATCCCCTACCATCAGACCAGAGGTCCCATAGCATTAGGGCAAGAACTGTTAGGATGGATTACAGCTTCTTTCCCCAGGCTGTAACCTGCTGAACTTCCTCTCTCCAGGTATGAATCCCTTCATACAGTCTCATTGCGTATGAAGTCCCGTAGTGGTGTATAGTTTACTTTTAGACTTGTCGAACGTATATGCTTCCTATTATTTGTTAATATATTTGTGGTAATATTACTTTTTGTTATGTATGTAAGTTATATGTACTGTGTTGTGCACCTTGGACAGAAGGAACATTGTTTCTTTTGGTGATGTACATGCGTATGGTTGAATGATAAGAAACTGAAACTGAACTTCGAACCTTGTTATGTGAAACCACATTCAGAAGATGATGATGGGATAAATTTTGTAACTGCAAGTCAGTCAGTTGAACCTCAGTGGCAGGGGATATTTTAGTAATAATAATTGATGACAGTCCTTGAAAAGCAAATTGTATCCAGCTAATTTGACTCAAAGATTCAATGTATATTTTTTATCAAAGTATGTATACAGAATACAACCTTGAGATCCGTCCTCCCGCAGGCAGTCACAAAACAAAGAAACACCTTGGAACCTATTCAAGTAAAACATCAAAGAACCAATGTGTAAAAAAAGAACAAATCGCGCAAATAGCAAAAAAGCAAATGAGTAGCACATATAGGTTCTCAGACATTCAAATGAAGTGTCCCAATGTGATTAATAAAGTAGAAATGGAATTTCAATTTTAACATTTGTAAAAGTACCACAAGGTAGCCATTAGGCTCATTATCACAGCTAAAGGCTGGAGTAAACGGAACAGGAAAAGTACAGACATGAACAAGTGCTAACAGGAAACAGGGACCAGAAGTTAAAGGTTGATTTTGAGATTGGAGGGAATTGGACAGTGAATTTCTCCAGGACTCAATGCTTTTGGACTACTGCATTGGACTTGACTCTACAGAGCACAAATTTCCAAACCTGCAGGTAACAGAAAATGCTGTAATGCCTATCCTAAGATTTTTACTGCTATGCTGTAGATAGTTCACTTTAGCAGTCCTGTAAAGCGGCGTGTTTTGCCTTTAGAATGTTTGGTTTTGGCAAGATAGGGAGCTATAATGTTCAACTTAGGAATGTCGTGTCAGCCAATCAGGGTGGTGGAATTAGGAGAAGGTTCGAGAGAGCTGGACAGAGTGAGATTTGTGATGGTCAGTGTGTGGTTCATGGGATTTTTTTTGGCAGGAGCTGGGGAGAGGACAGGAGGGAAGATGGCTGAGGATGCCACGGGAAGGAGCATCCCTGTTGCATGAAGTGCTTTGTGGAGTTGAACGGCTCCAAGGAGGAAGGGCCAATACTCCAGAGAGAGCATCCATGTATTTGAGATGGATTTCAAGCGACTTTCAGAATGTGGTGTGTGCTTTCATGCAGACCATGTGAGTCAAAAGATAGCTTCAAGATGAGCTCCAGTTTCATGTGCGCATTTGGACTGGGTTAATTGTAATGGCCCCATCTATTTTTTCAAGTTTCTTTTTCCTACTAACTGTTCGATAAAGCTGAAATTTGTAAGTATACTTTCTTTACAATTTTATGCGGTGTATGATCTGTTATTTCTTGCTGACCAACAACTGTGTATGGGCAGTATTCACACAGCATTCGCTTAAATCAAGGTTTCTTTAATCGTAACATCATAACGTTTCTGGCTGGTTGAACCCCAAATCATACTGACCCTAGATGCCTATTGTTTATGAACGGTGGCCTCCTCACCGCTGAGTCTCGTGGCTGTTAGCAGTGCCAGGTAATGAGCCAAGTTTGCATGCGAGCCCGGTGAGGGGGCTACGATGAGGAGGACATTAATAGACTTCAGGGAGATAGCAGGCAGGATAGTAGAAAGGATTCAGAGTCAGCAAATGAGTTTTAATATTGAGAAATATTCAAGTATTAAATTTCTTTTTGGTAGAATTTGAGAAGAGAGAGCACAAAGAAATAGAACAACAAGGACTGGTATATATTTGCACACTTAGCTGAAAGCTGTGGGATGTTGAGAACATGATTAAACAATAGCATATTGGATACTTTTAAGACTACAAGACTATAAGATATAGGAGCAGAATTAGGCCATTCAGCTAGCGAGTTTGCTCAACCATTCCATCAAGGCTGAATTATTATCCCTCTCAACCCCATTGTCCTACCTCCTCCCCATAACCTTTAACATCCTTAATAATCAAGAACATATCAACCTCCACTTTAAATATAATATACCCAGTGACTTGGCCTCCACAGTCTGTAGCAATGAATTCCATAGATTCACCATTCTCCAGCTAAAGATATTCCTCCTCACCTCTGTTCTAAACAGCCTTCCTGGTATTCTGAGGCAGTGCTCTCTGGTCCTAGACTCCCCCACTATAAAACATCCTCTCCACATCCACTCTGTCTATGCACTCTAGTCCTAGACTTCCCCACTACAGGAAACATCCTCCCCACATCCACTCTGGTCCTACACTCCTCCACTACTGGAAACATCTTCTCCACATTACTCTATCTAGACCTTTCAATAAGATACCCCCTCATTCATCTGCAGCACAAAGCCATCAAATGCTGCTCTTTTGAGACCTTGTTCAAACCATACTGGTGGAAGATTGGGCTTAAGAGCATGAGATGTGCTTTGTGAGGTATAATTAGCACCTACTAAGTACTGCATGGGCTCACTTATGCACACATGGTCAAAGCATTAGTGTGCATGCAGCCAGCATCCACCCCAGGTATGCAGAGAAGGCAGCTCGTGCAGTCAAGGCAAAGCTAAGGAAAAACTGAGTTTCAGGCTACGTCCACACTAGACCAGATAAATCTGTAACCGAAGCTTTTTCTCTTCGCTTTGACCCTCTGTCCACACTGAAACGGCGTTTTCATCCCCCGAAAACAGAGCTTTTCTGAAACACTCTCCAGAGTGCTTAAATCTGAAAACGCCGGTTGGGTGTGTAGTGGGTACGGGGTAACCGGCTAATTTTAAAACCGCTGTCATGACGTGCCGGAACAATTGGTGGCGGCAGTGCGGCATTTCATTGTTTTCTTGAACACAACAACAACAATATCTGACAATAGATGTGTAAAAGCCTAATGTAACATTGTATGGAAATACAAGGTAACATGGATGCAGACATGTTTTATACATTTAACAAGGTGCTTTATTAATGTATTGCTTGTGCAAACATACAATAGATGCAATTGTCACTTTTGCCCAATAACTCGTTTTATTGCACCTGTTAAATACAGCAAAATAATACAAAGACATGGCAAAAGTAAAGGCAAACAAATGAGGTAACAGCAAATTTCACTTTTGCCCAGTAACAAGCCTTATTGCATTTAGTTGTAGCTGTTGTCCCTTTCATTGGTGAAGAAACTATGGCTGTAGGAAATGTTTCTGGACAAACACACACCAAGTCTTTCATTTGGCAATTTTCTTTTAAGTCTTTCTAGTCTGTAACTGGACAAATGCACACCAAATATACTGTTTTCTCTTCGCTTGTTTTCTGTGTGTTCTGCGCATGCCCAGTAGGAGGATATTTGCCCAAATACCCGTTTTAATGTGGACAGAGGTATTTTCAAAAATGCCTGGTGTGGACACCTATTGTTTTTACGCGAAACTGGCGCTTTCAAAATTATCCAGTCTAGTGTGGACATAGCCTCATTGACTGAAAAACACAGTGAGATTGAACTCCCTGGTTGGTGGAAGCAAGGCCAATGAACAACTTATTACAGGACCATAAATCTTCAGCAATTAAATGTCAGGGTATCAGACGTGAAACCAACACAGATCCAGCAGCTGTCTATAAGAAGTTTATACATTCTTCCTGTGACCGCATGGGATTCCTCCGGGTGGTCTGGTTTCCTCCCACAGTTTCCTCCTGTTGGCCATTGGAAATTGTCCCATAATTAGTCTAGATTAAATGGGGGATTTCTGGGCACTGTGGCTCAAAGGATCGAAAGCGCTCTCGCTCAGTAAAAAAGTAATACAAATAATATCTGTGATGTAAGAGAGGGAGTTTGGCTCAAATAAACATTTAGCTGTTGCTGCTAATTAACCAACACGCTGACTTAATGTGAAAAATCCAAACATAACAGACATCCAAACATGACTGCATTATGGCCTGGTATGGGAATACCAATGTCTTTGAGCGCAATATCCTGAAAAAGGTAATGGATTCAGCCCAGCACGTCACGAGTACAACCCTCCCAGCCTTTGAGCACATCTACATGAAACGTTGCCATGGAAGAGCAGCATCCATCATCAAAGATCCTCACCACCCAGGCCATGCTCTTTTCAAGCTGCTGCCATCAGAAAGAAGGTCCAGGTGCCTCAGGACTTGCACAACCAGGTTCAAGAACAGTTACTGCCCCTCAGCTATTAGGCTCTTGAACAAAAGAGGATAACTACATTTATTCTACTTCTAGTGTTCTCACAACCGATGGTGTCACGTTATCCTTCACATGATAATTTTTTTCTTGTTATTTCATGCTCGTTATTTATTTCTATGTCTTTATATCTGCATTTTCACAGTGTGTTGTCCATTGATCCTGTTTACAGTTACTATTCTATAGATTTGCCAAGCATGCCCGCAGAAAAATAATCTCAGTGTTGTATTTAGTGACATGTATGTACTCTGATAATAAATTTTACTTTGAACTTTGAACTGAATTATCAGTAACAAAATGCACATTCCTTTAATTCTTTGTCAGAGATTGCCTTAGTTTTTGTTTGTTTTTCCTTACAAAGGCATGTATAATAAACATAGATAGAAATGTATCAAAATCAAGGCGGCAGAGCAGTGCATTGATTAGCAGAGCGTTCTACTCCAGCAGCAATAGTGATCAGGGTTCAATCCCACCACTGTGCTTGTATGTTCTCCCCCCTGACTGCGGGGGTTTCTTGGGGTGCTCCTCTTTACACCCACATTTCAAAGGCATACAGGTTAGGGTGAGTAGGTTGTGGACATGCTGCATTGGTACTGGAAGCGTGGCAATATTTACGGGTTGCTCCCAACACAGCTTGCCCCATCATGGCCCACCATGGTTAGCACAACAATTTACAGTACAGGCAAACAGATTCAATCTCCGCCACTACCTGTAAGGAGTTTGTACGTTCTCGACGTGACTGTGTGGGATTCCTCCGGGTTCCCCCGCAGTTCAAAGATTTACCGGTTGGTAGGTTAACTGGTCATTGTTAATTGTCCGGTGAATAGGCTAGGGTTAAATCAGGGGTTGTTGGGGTTGTGTCTCAAAGGGCTGGAAAGGCTGATTCCACACTGTAGCTCTAAGTAAATAAATAAATAAATAAAATTGTCAGACTATATTGGTCTTTGACACAAGTGATACCTTTCACTGTATGTTTCAATGTATATATGGCAAATAAATCTAATCGTTACCTTGAAACATGAATTTTGTTGAAGCTAAAACAGTGAATGAGACATTTTCAAAATGCTGGTGAACGCAGCAGGCCAGACAGCATCTCTAGGAAGAGGTACAGTCGACGTTTCAGGCCGAGACCCTTCGTCAGGACTAATTGAAAGAAGAGATAGTAAGAGATTTGAAAGTGGGAGGGAGAGAGGGAGATTCAAAATGATAGGAGAAGACAGGAGGGGGAGGGATGGAGCCAAGAGCTGGAAAGTTGATTGGCGAAAGGGATACGAGGCTGGAGAAGGGAAAGGATCATGGGATGGGAGGCCTAGGGAGAAAGAAAGAGGGGGAGGGGAGCGCCAGAGGAAGATGGAGAGCAGGCAAGAAGTTATTACGAGAGGGCCAGAGAGAGAAAATAAAGGGGGAAATAAACAAATAAATGAATAAATAAACAAATAAGGGAAGGGGTAAGAATGGGAGGAGGGGCATTAACAGAAATTAGAGAAGTCAATGTTCATGCCATCAGGTTGGAGGCTACCCAGATGGAATATAAGGTGTTGTTCCTCCAACCTGAGTGTGGCTTCATCTTGACAGTAGAGGAGGCCAGGAGGCCATGGATAGACATATCAGAATGGGATTGGGACATGGAATTAAAATTTATGGCCACTGGGAGATCCTGCTTTCTCTGGCGGACAGAGTGTAGGTGTTCAGTAAAACGATCTCCCAGTCTGCGTCGGGTCTCGCCAATATATAAAAGGCCACATCGGGAGCACCGGACGCAGTATATCACCCCAGCCGACTCACAGGTGAAGTGTCGCCTCACCTGGAAGGACTGTCTGGGGCCCTGAATGGTGGTGAGGGACGAAGTGTGAGGGCATGTGTAGCACTTGTTCTGCTTACAAGGATAAGTGCCAGGAGGGAGATCGGTGGGGAGGGATGGGGGGAACGAAAGGACAAGGGAGTCGCGTAGGGAGCAGCAAGCAGAAAGGGGTGGGGAGGGAAAGATGTGCTTAGTGGTGGGATCCCGTTGGAAGTGGCGGAAGTTACGGAGAATTATATGTTGGACCCGGAGGCTGGTGGGGTGGTAGGTGAGGACAAGGGGAACCCTATTCCTAGTGGGGTGGCGGGAGGATGGGGTGAGAGCAGATGTGCGTGAAATAGGAGAGATGCGTTTGAGAGCAGAGTTGATGGTGGGGGAAGGGAAGCCCCTTTCTTTAAAAAAGGAAGACATTTCCTTCATCCTGAAATGAAAGGCCTCATCCTGAAAGCCTTTCTCTGTCCATTGTCTCTGCTTGCTCCTGCCCCACCGAACTCATTTCTGCATACCTCGACACTGTTTTATCCCCCCTTGTTCGATCCCTTCCCACCTATGTTCGTGACACTTCTCACATTCTTGATTTTTTCAATGATTTTAAGTTCCCTGTCTCCACCGCTTTATTTAGACCATGGATGTCCAGTCCCTATATACTTCCATCCCCCACCAGGAAGGTCTCAAAGCTCTCCACTTCTTTTTGGATTCCAGACCTAACCAGTTCCCCTCTACCACCACTCTGCTCCGTCTAGCGGAATTAGCCCTTACTCTTAATAATTTCTCCTTTGGCTCCTCCCACTTCCTCCAGACTAAAGGTGTGGCCATGGGCACCCGTATGGGTCCCAGCTATACCTGCCTTTTTGTTGGCTTTGTGGAACAGTCCATGTTCCAAGCCTATACTGGTATCTGTCCCCCACTTTTCCTTTGCTACATTGACGACTGCATTGGCGCTGCTTTCTGTGCGCATGCTGAGCTCATTGATTTCATTAACTTTACCTCCATCTTTCACTCTGCCCTCAAATTTACCTAGTCTATTTCCGACACCTCCTTCCCCTTTCTTGATCTTTCTGTCTCTGTCTCTGGAGACAGTTTATTTACTGATGTCTACTATAAGCTTAAGGACTCTCACAGCTACCTGGACTATTCCTCTTCCCACCCTGTCTCTTGCAAAAATGCCAACCCCTTCTCGCAATTCCTCCGTCTCCACCGCATCTGCTCTCCGGGTGAGGCTTTTCATTCCAGGACAAAGGAGATGTCTTCCTTATTTAAAGAAGGGGGCTTCTCTTCCTCCACCATCAACTCTGCTCTAAAACGCATCTCTTCCACTTCACGCACATCAACCACCTCCAACGGGATCCCACCACCAAGCACATTTTTCCCTCCCCCCCCCCCCGCTTTCCACAGGGATCGCTCCCTACGCGACTCCCTTGTCCATTCGTACCCCCCCATCCCTCCCCACTGATCTCCCTCCTGACACTTATCTTTGTAAGCGGAACAAGTGCTACACATGCCCTTACACTTCCTCCCTTACCACCATTCAGGGCCCCAGACAGTCCTTCCAGGTGAGGCGACACTTCACCTGTGAGTCGGCTGGGGTGATATACTGCGTCCGGTGCTCCCGATGTGGCCTTCTATATATTGGCGAGACCCGACGCAGACTGGGAGATCATTTTGCTGAACACCTACGCTCTGTCCGCCAGAGAAAGCAGGATCTCCCAGTGGCCACACATTTTAATTCCACATCCCATTCCCATTCTGATATGTCTATCCACGGCCTCCTCTACTGTAAAGATGAAACCACACTCAGGTTGGAGGAACAACACCTTATATTCCGACTGGGTAGCCTCCAACCTGATGCCATGAACATTGACTTCTCTAGCTTCGTTAATGTCCCTCCTCCCCTTAGTACCCCATCACTTATTTATTTATTTATTTATTTGGGTGTTTGTTTATTTATTTATTTATTCATTCACCTTTCTTTTCTCTTTTTGTCCCTCTCACAATGCCTGCTCTCCATCTTCCTCTGGTGCTCCCCTACCCCTTTCTTTCTCCCTAGGCCTCCCGTCCCATGATCCTCTCCCTTCTCCAGCCTCATATCCCTTTTACCAATCAACATTCCAGCTCTTGGCTCCATCTCTCCCCCTCCTGTCTTCTCCTATCATTTCGGATCTCCCCCTCCCCCTCCCACTTTCAAATCTCTTACTATCTCTTCTTTCAGTTAGTACTGATGAAGAGTCTCGGCCCGAAATGTCGACTGTGCTTCTTCCTATGGATGCTGCCTGGCCTGCTGTGTTCCACCAGCATTTTGTGTGTATTGCTTGAATTTACAGCATCTGCAGATTTCCTCGTGTAATGAGACATTTTCCTGTCCTTGGCGTACCCTCCCATGTGGAGTGTGACCCAATCTCCTGAGCTTTTCTGGCCTATGACATTCTGTATAAACTCTGTGTGAAAAATGAAAAAAATACCTCATTGAGGTTTTCATAATCACAAGAGATTCTGCAGATGTTGGAAATCCAGAGCAACACACACAAAATGCTGGAGTAGGCCAGGCAGCATGTATTGTTGTTCCTTTTCAAGCCTTGTCACACATTGGGGGTGATTTTAAACCTGGGACCATTCGGTGCTGACGCTTCTGCACCATCAGACGGCGAGGCAGCATGTACAGAGGGGAATAAACCGTCAACATTTTAGGCCGAAGCACTTCAACAAGACTGGTTATAAGTCCTCATGTAGCAAAACTAAAGAATTGATAGGGGTTTTCTGGAAGGCGAAGGGGAAGTCAGGAGAATACACACCAGCTCTCATTGAGAACTCAGCAGTGGAACGGGTGAGCCGCTTCAAGTAAGGATCAACTTGTCCCAGCCTCTATTCTGAGCCCAACACATTGATGCAATCATGAAGAAGGCACAGTAACAGCCACACTTCATTGGGAGTTTGAGGAGATTTGGTATATCAGCACAGACTCTGGCAATCTTCTACAGCCATACTGTAATAAGGCCTTTGACAAAGTCCTGCATACGAGATTGGTCAAGAAGCTTCAGTCACTTGACATTCAAGATGAAGTAGTAAATTGGATTAGACATTGGCTTTGCGGGACAAGTCAGAAGGTGGGGGTAGATGGTTGCCTCTCTGACTGAAAGTCTGTGACTAGTGGTGTGAGCAGTAAGGCCATTCTTGTTTGTCATCTATATCAATGATTTGGATGATAATGTGGTACAACACACACAAAATGCTGGAGGAACTCAGTGGGTCAGGCAGTATTTATGGACAGGGATAAACAGTTGACGTTTCGGGCTGAGGGTCTTTTTTGAAAGGAAGGGGAATATGCCAGAATAAGAAGGTGGTAGGAGAGGAAGGAGAAGAAGCAAGAAGCTAGGTGGGTGGGGGAAGAGATGAAGAAGTGAAAAGCTGGGAGGTGATAGGCGGAAAAAGGAATGGACTGGAGAAGAAGGAATCAGATAGGAAAGGAGAGTGGACCATGGGAGAAAGAGAAGGAGGAGGGACATCGGGGGGAAGTTGATAGGCATGTGAAGAGAAAAAATAAGAGGGAGGGCAGAGTGGGGAAATGAAGAAGGCGGGGGGGGGGGATGTTACCAGAATTTTGACAAATCGATGCTCATGCCATCAGATTGGAGGCTACCTAGACAGAAGATGATTTCATCTGTTTTCTGAAGACCAGAAGTGCTCATATTGTGAACTGGCAGCACGTGCAGTGTGCATTTATCAGAAAATATTGGGAATTCAAGATTGAATCTATGAAGACCTGCTGAAGAAAATAGGCTTCCTTTTTTGAGCTTGGAAGCTGAAAGAGCAGTGTATCTGAGGCAATTTAAGAAGTGACAAAGTACATAGGAAGAAACAATTTCCTCTGATGGGAGAGTCCAGAACAAGAGGCAGAGCATTAAATTTGAATCAGGCAGTTCAGCACTATAAAGCTTCAAAAATCTGTCAATGCCAGGTTAATTGAAAATATAAAACTTGAGATTGATAGATTTTAGTAGACAGAGACATTGTGGCTTATGAGCCAAAATGGGAGTGTGGAACTAATTGAATGGACCTAATTAACCATGATGTAATTGAATGGTAAACTGGCTCATTGTGCTGATTGGTTAACTGCTGATCCTATGTTCCTCCACTGCAAATGCACGTGAGCAAGGAGACTAGCTGCAAAAAGATTTATGTGAGAATGTGAGAAGCCAATGGCTATCTCTTCTTGCCAAGTACTACCTTGTAATCTTAATATGCCACTATACACAACCAGGGACGGTGAAGTGGGCAATCAAATTTCAAGGTGATCAGTCGTCGGCTGAATCAAAAGTGGCGATGGATCAGCATATAGGAGGGAGACTGAAGATCTGGCTGAGTGATGCCATAACTACAACCTCTCACTCAGTATCAGCAAGACCAAGCAGTTGATTGAGATGGTACTGTAGCAGAGTGGTTAACACAACGTTTTACAGTACCAGCAACCTGGGTTTATTTCTCACCGCTGCCTGTAAGGGGTTTGCACATTCTCCCTGTGACCATGTAGGTTTCATCTGGGTGTTCCAGTCTCCTCCCACAGTCCAAAGACATCCTGATTAGTAGGTTCATTGGTCAATGTAAATCATCCCGTGGTTAGACTAGGGTTAGATCAGCGTTGCAGGGTGGCGTGGTTTGAAGGGCCAGAAGGCTCTATTCCATGCTGTATCTCAATAATAAAAAAAATAAAATGTTATTGACTACTGGAGGAGGAAAGCAGAGGTCCATGACCCAGTCTTCATCAGGTGATCGGATGTGCACTCACTTTCAAGGACTCTTCATCTCATGTTCTTGATATTTGTCACTTATTTTTTTCTCTCAGCTCAAGCTGGTAAAACCCAAGGTATGGGCACAGCCAAACACACTCATTTCTTAGTTGCTAGGAACTTTCGGACTATTCTAGTGGTATTTAGTATTGTGGCTTTCTGTGTAGGTTTATTTGTTTAAGGCTATTGTGTTGTGCCTTTGGGATGATACCAGTGTAGATATTACTATGGGGACAATCTTCCAATTTCCTCTTTTAATTCAGCATATTTCTGGTATTTTTCACTTATTGATTTCTGTAAATTATGTGTGTTCGAAATGGCTATATCCATTAAGTAAATTGTTCTTGTTTGTTTACGCTGTAATATTATATCTGGATGTTTATAATGGATTGTCCAACCTGTAGTAACAGATCACTCATGTTTGGCACTCAGATTGAGTTAAACTGCTGCAGGATTCTATAATGGGTTGTTTTTTTTTTCTGGTTTCTCTTGGCATTTTCTACATTTAATACCTTGAATTTGTAGATCTTTTATTATGTATTTTTGATAATTTTATTATTATTATTATGTTTCTTTGTATTTATTGTGACTGCCCACAAGAAAGTGAATTTCTGAGTTTATACTTTGAACTTTGAAGGAAAGAATGTAAAATACGCTATGTGCACAACTGGGATATATTTGTTGCTTTACTTTCATTCTCTCATATAACATTGACACATTTGACAGGTCAATTTTTGATGATCATCTCTAATCACTAGCTCTCCATTTGACCTTGCACCACCTGGACAACAGACAGGCTGTTGTTAATTGATTATATCTCAGTGATCAGCTCCAAAGTTCATTCCCTGAGAAACAAACTGGATTACCCTCATGTGCAGCTGGCCCAGCTCGAGATGAGGAACTACTGCATGCTATTTTTGCAGAAAGATGGCTCCAGGACATCATCTAATGCACCATCAATCTTCAGCCCATGCCACTCAGGGACTTGTGCTAATATTACTTTGTGACTGGATCATAACTATATTAGATGTTCATGATGACTGGATTTAGAGTAACACTACAGCAGAGAATATGCTCTTCAGCCCAACTGGTCCACACTGAACTATTAATCTGTTCCATCCCAATGAACTGCTCCTAAACCATAGCTCTGCATACCCCTCCCATTCATGTCTTGTACATGCAGGTTTCTCTTAGGCATTCAAATTAAATCCACATCCACTACTTCTACTGGCAGCTCAATCCACACTCTCACCATTGTCTGAGTGAAGAGGTTCCCCTTCATGTTCCCCTTAAATATTTCACCTTTCACCTTTAACCCATGATCTGCATTTCCAGTCCAGCCCAACCTTAGAGGAAGAAAACCTGCTTGCATTTACTCTATTTATACCCTTCATCATTCTGCATACCCTTATCAAATCTCCGCTCATTCTCCTACATTCCTACACAATTAGTAAACGGCTAATCATTAAATTAGCAAACTGCTGGTGAAAGCGGTCAAAGCAGAAACTCCTGCAAGACCAGCACATCAAGAACGCTGAGAGCCAGCCAAACAGGGTTGAGCAAAGGAAGGTGCATTAGTGACAACTTACTATGACCATTGGAGCACATCCTCTGAGCATTCGATGAGAGAGGCCGCAGACTGGCTGTGTTCCTGCATGTGGAAAAAGCCTTTTGACAAGACGGGCGCAGTGGGCTGTGATAAACCTTTTCCCAACTTAATGTCTCCTGTGAGCTGACTTGAAAGATATTGAATTTCTTGGCAAAGAGCTCAGTCACATCCTGTGTGGGCATAACAAGCTGTGACAGCTTCAACGAAATATAAATCTTCCCCGCAATTCCGTTCTCTACCCGATTTTGTCTCTCACTTCAACGAATAAGATTTCGATAAAGGCGGCACTGAGGTCCTGTTTGCTGATAAAGGGTCAGCAAACAAAATCCTGATGAAGGGTCTCTGCCTGAAACATTTACTCATTTCCACAGATGCTGTCCGACGTGCAGGGCTTCTCCAGCATTTTGTGTGTGTTGCCTGGATTTCCAGCATCTGCAGAATCTCTCGTTGCTTTGTGGTTGCTGATGATATTGTCTGTGAGGTAACCTTCTTAAATGAAGACAAGAAAATAACATTGGACAAGGTTCAAAGTAAATTTATTATCAAAGTACATACAGCATATGTCACCATAATTTTCTTGCAGGCATACTTAGTAAATCAAATAACCATAATAGAATCAATGAAGCACTATGCCCAACAGAATGGACAACTAGTGTGTAAGAGGCAACAAACTGTGCAAATACAAAAAGAAAGAAAGAAAAGGAGAAATAATAATAATGATTATGATAAGGAGTACACGCCACTAAACAGAAAAATAAAGAAATTATCACTGTAGAATAAAAAGTCGACCAACAGAAGTGCGTGACCCTCCATGGAAGACATTCCCATGGCCTGAGTAGGTTAGATGTTGACAAAGAAGCGTCAAACACCTGGCTTGGAGTTGGAGACCTCTTCCTAGAAACAGAGGGGTTACTTCTGGCAATACAGAACCAGGTGGTTAACACAAGACGTTATCAAAAATACAAAACAACAACAAATTTAAGATGATAAATGCAGAAAATGCCAGGAAAAACACAGAATGACCCAGCACATTACAGGATCCTGCAGCAGTTTCACTCAATCTGATTACTTACACAGGCACAATCAAGTAGCAAACATCATTCGCCAAAATCTTGCTTTAAAATACAAACTCATAAAAGAAGCCATACTTTACTGTAAATACAAGCCTGATCCAGTTTTACAGTCAGAATCCTACAGATCATTATTACAAATAGCAAAATCAATAATAAATGTTTGTATATAATTATACAAGACAAACAAGCAAGATCAACTTACTTAATAGATATAACCACTCCAAAACACACATAACATACAGAGTTCTATAAGTGAAAAACACCAGATTTTTGTTGAATTAAAAGAGGAAATTGAAAGACTATGGAACATGAACAGGGTATACATTGTCCCAATAGTAATATCTACAACTGGTATCATTCCAAAGTCACTACACAACAGCACTAAACAATTAGGCCTATACCACAATATTTATATAAATCTCCAGAAAGCCACAATACTAAACGCAACTAGAATAGTCCAAAAGTTCCTAGCAATTGAGAAATGAGTGTGCCTGCACCTTAGCTTTTACCAAGTTCAGATGAGAGAAAGCATTTTAAAAATAATAAGAAATAAATAAATAAGAAATAAATATTGAGAACATGAATTGAAGAGTCCTTGAGAAGTGAGTCCATGTACTGCAGAAACAGTTCAGTGATGGGGCAAGTGAAGTTGAGTGAAGTTTTCCACTCTGGTTTAGGAGCCTAATGGTTGAGGGATAATACCAGTTCTTGAACCTGGTGGCGTGGATCCTAAAGCTTCTGTACCTTCTTCCTGATGGCAGCAGTGAGAAAAGAGCATGTCCTGAGTGGTTGCAGTCCCCATGATGGATGCTGCTTTTGTGAGACAACACTTCATGTAGATGTGCTCAACATTGGGAAGGGCCTTACCAGTGATGTACTATGTCATATCCACTTCTTTTTGTAGGATCATCAGCAGTTCAGTATTATCTCCGTCAATGGTCAAGCCAAGATTCCAGTAACCCCCCGATAAAATCACAATGCAAAATTACAAGGAGAGGAAGTGAAGATTAAACTTCTATCAAAGTCCATTGAGAGAAGAGGAAAACAAATGCAGGACACTCAAAAGCTAGTTTATTAAGTACCTGCTAGTCACTGAATATACTGTACGTTTGTGATCTTTTGTTGCTGTAGCCCATCCACTTCAAAGTTCAATATGTTGTGCACTCAGAGATGCTCTTCTGGACACCGCTGTTGTAATGTGTGGTTATTTGAGTTACCGTCACCTTCCGATTAGCTTGGACCAACCTGACCATTCTCCTCTGACCTGTCTTATTAGTAAGGCATTTTCATGCACAGAACTGCTGCTGAATGGATGTTTCTTTTTTGTTTTTCATACCATTTTCTGTATATGGAAAATACAGGAGATCAGCAGTTTCTGAGATACTCAAACCACCACATCTGACACCAACAATTATTCCACAGTCAGAATCTCTTAGCTCACATTTCTTCCCCATTCTGGTGTTTGACCTGAACAACAACTGGACCTCTTGACTGTGTCTGCATGCTTTTATGCACTGAGTTGCTGCCATGTGACTGGCTGATTAAAGATGTGCATTAACAAGCGAGTGTGGCTGCTGAGTGTATTCTGAACATGAATTCCCAAGTGAATGAGTTTCTACCTGATATATTGATGTCATCACCAATGGTTCATCAAGCCGATTGAGTACACACATGAAAAGTGTAGAGTTAGTGACATCTTTTAAATTTGCAATGTTTGTCTTCGTCTGCACATTGGTTGCTTATCTGTCTTTGTTTACATGTAGTTTTTCATAAATTCCATTGTATTTTTTCCCTGTAAATGTCAATAGGAAAATGAATCTCAAGGTACAATACAGTAACAGATACATCCTTTAATAATAAACTTATCTTGAACTTTGCTGTTCTCAGGCAGTGGGAAGCTATCAGACATTCTGATCCAGACTTGCTGGTTCGACATAGTTCACAGTGAGTCAGCCATAAGTTTAAAACCCATAAAATTCTGATTAATAAGAGTGGAATATCACTATCTACTCTACATCTGGACAAAAATTGAAAAGTTTAAACAATGAACAAAAGCCTTTGGAGGTTATGCAAGAAATGTCAGCTACTTTATCTTTGATATCACTGGAAACAGAAAGAGACATAATTCAAGTCAAAACATTTCTTGAAATCATGGCACTTTACATGTTCCAAGTTCCTTTTTACCCACAATCGGCAAGTCCCGGGGTAAATACCCAGAGGTCAGCAAAGTCTGGGGGGGTGGGCGTGGGGCAGGGAGAGGAATGCTGAAGGTCAACGTCCAGAGTTCAGCAACGCCCGGGATAGAAGCCCAAGAGGTTATTAAGTCTGGAAGCGGAGGCCCAAAGGGCAAATCCAGAGGTCACAGGTCAAATGCGTGCAAGTCTGTGGTCTGCGCCAGGGATTGGAGGTTGGTAGCTCGGTGACTGAGAGTCTGACAATCTGATGCCACAGACTGGAGGCCAACAGGTGGCCTGCCCTGGGGTTGAAGGCCTGAGTGTGTGAGTGGGTGAGTGGAGGCATGGATGAGATCAGGGCTTGTTCTGCCATTGTTGTTGTGCTGACCATTGTGGACATGTTATGTTGACATCAAAATGTGTGGTGACACTTGCAGGCTGCTCCGAACTTATAAGACCGTAAGACCATAAGATATAGGAGCAGAAGTAGGCCATTCAACACATCGAGTTTGCTCCACCATTCAGTAATGGGCTGATCTAATTCTTCCAGTCATCCCCACTCCCCTGCCTTCTCCACATATCCTTTGATGCCCTGGCTAATCAAGAACCTATCTATTTCTGCCTCAAATGCACCCAATGACTTGGCCTCCACAGCCGCTTGTGGCAACAAATTCCACAAATTTCCCACCCTCTGACTAAAGTAATTTCTCCACACCTGTGTTCTAAATGGACATCCTTCAATCCTGAAGTCATGCCCTCATGTCTTAGAACCCCCTACCATGGGAAATAACTTTGCCATATTTAATCTGTTCAGGCCTTTTAATATTCGGAATGTTTCTATGACATCACCCCTCATTCTCCTGAACTCCAGGGAATATAGCCCAAGAGCTGCCAAATGTTCCCTTCATTCCTGGAAACGTTCTCGTGAATCTTCTGTGAACCCTCTCCAATGTCAGTATATCCTTTCTAAAATAAGGAGCCCAAAACTGCACACAATACTCCAAGTGTGGCTTCACGAGTGCCTTAGAGAGCCTCAACATCACCTCCCTGTTCTTATATTCTATACCTCTAGAATTGAATATAATCATTGCATTTGCCTTCTTCACCTCCAACTAAAACTGGAGGTTAACCTTTAGGGTATTCTGCACAAGGACTCCCAAGTCCCTTTGCATCTCTGCATTTTGAATTCTCTCCCCATCTAAATAATAGTCTGCCCCTTTATTTCTTCCATCAAAGTGTATGACCATACCATTTCTTTGCTCATTCTCCTTAAACTATCTAAGTCTCTCTGCAGACTCTCTGTTTCCGCGACACTACCTGCGCCTCCACTTATCTTTGTATCATCAGCAAATTTAGCCACAAATCCATTAGTCCCATAGTCCAAATCATTGACATACATATCATTGGGTTGTTAATGCAGACAACACATTTCATTGTATGTTTCGATGTACATGTGATAACTACACTCTTTGGCCGCTTTACTAGGGACCTCCTGCCTGTTCGTGGTCTTCAGCTGCTGCAGCCCATTCACCTCAAGGTTCCACGTGTTGTATATTCAGGAAGCTCTCTGCACACCACTGTTGTGACACATGGCTATTTGAGTCACTATCACCTTCCTGTCAGCTTGAACCAGTCTGGCCATTCTTCACTAACCTCTATCATTAACAAGGCAATTTTCCCTACATAACTGCTGTTCACTGTTTTTTTTGTTTCCTACACCATTCTCGACAGACTGTTGTGTGTGAAAATCCCAGGAAATCAGCAGTTTCTGAGACACTTTAACCATCCTGCCTGGTACCAGCAATCATTTCACTGTCAAAGTCACTTAGATCACATTTCTTCCCCATCCTGATGTTTTGTCTGAACAACAAGTGAACCTCTTGACTCTGTCTGCGTGCCTTTATGGTTTGCATTGCCGCCGCACAGTGGCTGATTGGACATTTGGATTAACGAGCAGGTGTTCAGGTGTACCGAATAAAGTGAGTGTAAATTTGAATCTGAATGAGAAGGAAGCTATTTGGTCCGAGGAGCTCCCACTTGTCTTATGAAAGATGCTCTTCAGCAGGTTGTGAGACAAAGCAGACAATGAAGATGTGTGAAAAACGTACCCAGTACTGGGAATAAAAATACAAGTCCCTGCAAGAAACAATTGAATTCTACTGCAGGGTGGCGTTATTTATTTATTTATTTAGAGACACAGGGCAGAACAGGCCTTTGCGGACCACAAATCTGCAAACCCCCTATTTAACCCCGGACTAATCACAGGACTATTTACTATAACCAATTAACCTACTAACCAGTACATCTTTGGACTGTGGGGGGAAACTGGAGCACCCAGAGGAAACCCACACACTCCATGAGAAGGATATATGGAGATTCCTTACAGAGGACATTACGATTGAACTCCCGAGCTGTATTATCATCTCACCCATCACTATGCTGCCCTGCATTTAGAAACCTGAGAAGAGATGCAGCCCAGCTAGCCTTTCACTCCTAAAATTATTTTGTGAATCTTGAGGACACATTACATAACATTCTTGAGTAAAAGTGGTTCGTAAGCTTGGAACGTCATTAAAACTTATGTTCTAAGTTCATTTCACAAGAGTTATGCTTAAAAATCTCTGAATGCAGCAAGTAATTCTATCAGCAATGTGTTTTAAAATTATCATCTTGCACATACTTTAGGATATTCAGTGGATTCTGTTTAATTGGGGCACATCGGAACATAGGAACATAGAAAATAGGTGCAGGAGTAGGCCATTCGGCCCTTCGAGCCTGCACTGCCATTCAGTATGATCATGGCTGATCATCCAACTCAGAACCCTGTACCTGCCTTCTCTCCATACTCCCTGATCTCTTTATCCACAAGGGCCATATCTAAGTCCCTCTTAAATATAGCCAATGAGTTGGCCTCAACTGTTTACTGTGGCAGAGAATTCCACAGATTCACCACTCGTTGTGTGAAGAAGAACAGTATGGAACCTGTACAGTTTGGCTGAATTAGCAGAATGTTCATGAAAATAGTTAAAAGATATAAAAAAGACAAAGTGAACAACAAATTACATATTTAAATGAAATATAGAACAAATTAGAACACTACCAATACTACTATAGTATTATAAAACTGCTTATTAGTTCCTAATAGTTACTGACAGGGGAATTCATCCAGTATACGTTTTATGCTTTGGCTCTCTGTAGGTTTACCCACGCCAAACAGGTCAAAGGGTAGAGGACAAAGAGTGGTCCTCCAGGTTTGGGGATTCTGTTGAAGATTAACTATCCTGACTGGTCAAACAAAATTGTTATGGAAACAGCAATGAAGAATCTTTCTGCATCTGAGTGCAACGGTATTCCTGAGCCTCCACCTAGGAGCTGCTTGACTGGCAATCGAGAAAACTCGAGTGGAAGCTACCAAAGTGATGAAGGAAGGCCTGAACGTTGGCAGAGATGGAGGACCCTCGCTGATGCCATAAACACCAGCGGCGTAACAAGCAGTGAGTACACAATGAGTAAAATCAGCACGGACACCTAGAGCAGATAATTGACTGCCCACATACATTTTTCAATGACTCCGTCCACCAAATCATCATAACATTCACAATCATTGTCCATACCTTCAAATTCTTCATAGTTCCTAATTGTTGAAGGAATGAAATCATTTCATTTTCATTCCTAGCCATTTCTGGCATCTCCAAGCCTGAATACTTGAAAGTGCAGTGAGCAAAACAGTTCTGAATGGTCTTACTCCTTATCTTTTGCCAATTATCAGTGACAAAAGTCACTGCTCTTTGAAAACAAACACACACAACTGACACTATTTAAAATGTGTTCACTCTAAGCCAGTGTATTGTCTAACAGTCACACAGGTGCACATGATGGACACTGGTTAGACACTGCTGAGCAACAGTCTCCTGCACCAATTAAGCAGCATAGAGTCTAACTAGATGAAAGGAATCTCAGCTATTTCCACATTTCTGGTTTCTGGTTGCTCCTTTTTTTGTTGCTATTTTGGGTGATTTTGATTGGGACAGCATGCAGATAATGAACAACACAGTGTCTGATTGAACTAAATGGAATATACATGGATTCTTACAATTTTGTGTTTTATATTCTGTGTTTTTCCCTTTCTTTGCCGTTTGCGCTCTTTATTGTTTATTTTGCATTGGGGTAGTTTGATCTTTTTCTTTGAGTGGGTTCCATGGTTTTCTTTGTTTTCTGGCTGTCTGTGGGGAAGACAAATGTCACGGTTGTATACTGCATCATACTTTGATAATAAGTGATTTTGAATCTTTGAATCTTTTTTTTAGTTTTTGCTCTTTAAGAGTTGTCCCAAATGAGCAGCTACCCCGATTAGCCAACTAACTGGAGCCACTGTATAAACTGGATTTAGCATTTCTTAAGCAGATATCAAGGCAATTACTATATTGCAAATTATTTTAAATGGATGATCACTGATGCACGTTGAGTATGCGTGGAGCAAGAACAACGAAGGATAGTAGCATTAAATCTTTTTACTGTGCTAGTAACGGTAGTACTCTCTCGCTGGGCATTGCAGTGTGGGAGTGATGAACCAGGCCCACCGAGACAACATCTCATTCAAAAGCCCACGTAGAAAGAACTCAATCCATTCACCACACAATTGATCAGTCGCACGCGCACTTCCACGTTCTTGCTATTGATCCAAAACTGTTCGGTGACATAAACTATCTGATACCAATTAAAAATCTGATCGTAATTTGCATAAAGTGAGATCACCAAAAAGAGGGGAGTACTTGATGATGTACCAGAGGTTTATCAGCTACAATTTTAAGGCCTGTAATTTATAGATAGAAATGAACATAGAATATAAAACATAGAAAACCTACAGCCCAATACAGGCCCTTCAGCCCACAAAGCTGTGCTGAACATGTACTTACTTTAGAAACTACCTAGGGTTACCGATAGCCCTCTATTTTTCTAAGCTCCATGTACCTGTCCAAGGGTCTCTTAAAAGACCCTATCATATCCGCCTCCACCACCGTCGCCGGCAGCCCATTTCACGCACTCACCACTCTCAGCATAAAAAAACTTACCCCTGACATCTCCTCTGTACCTACTTCCAAGTACCTTAAAACTGTTCCCTCTCGTGTTAGTCTTGAGGATCTATCCCGAGCCCAACATATTGATGCAATTACAAAGAAGGCACGACAGCGGCTATATTTCATTAGGAGTTTGAGGAGAATTGGTATGTCACCAAAGACAATCGCAATTTTCTACAGATATACCCTGGAGAGTATTCTAACTGGCTGCATCATCGTCTGATGTGGAGGGGCCACTGCACTGAGTCAGAAAAAGCCGCAGAAAGTTATAAACTTGGCCAGCTCTATCATAGGCCCTAGACATAGGCTAGACATATGCTAGGCCCCAGCACCCAGGATGCCTCCAACAGGTGATGCCTCAAAAGGCAGCATCTATCATTAAGGATCCCCAGCACCCAGGACATGCCATCTTCTCATTGCTACCATCAGCAAGGAGATATAGGAGCCTGAAGATGCACACTGAACATTTCAGGAAGAGCTAGTTTCCCTCCTCCATTAGATTTATGACTGGTCAATGAATCCATGAGCACTACCTCAGCATTTTCACCTCTCTTTTTGGCCTATTTATTTCATTTAATTTTCTTGCTTTCAAATATTTCCTATCATAATTTATGCTTCTTTATCTTTATGCGTTGTTAAGTACTGCTGCCACAGACCAAGAAATTTCACGACATATTCCTGTGATATTAAACCTGATTCTGATTCTGAAATCGCAATAAAGCAAGAAAATCAGATCAGCAATTCGCCGGACTCCTCAAGCCAGCCCAGCCATTCAACATGGTCACGGAAGATCAGCTCTCTGCCTTAACTTCTCTTTAGTGCTAATTCCCAATCCCTTATCACCTTCAATTCATAAAAAATGACACTCTCAATTTGCATCTCTGTAAATATTGTAAATTAAAGTAGTTTGAAATAATTTGTTAATAAAGCATAAAGGATGATAAAGGATGATCTTGTGCTTATGTCTTGTTCAGGATGCTGCCAGGATTAGAGAGCTTGATGAGAGCTTGGACAAAATGGGCTGTTTTCTCTGGAGCATCGAGGCTGAGAGGAGATCTGATAGAGCTTTCTCAGATTATAAGAAGCATTGACAGAGCAGACAGACAATATCATTTTCCCAGGATTGAAATGTCTAATGCCAGAGGACATGTATTTAAGGTGAAAGGGGTTAATTCCCTATTGCATCTAATTGCACAATTTTTCCAAAAATCCTCATCTTTAAGTAGAGATTTAGCCACTACATTACCCCACAGTAAAAATCTGATTCTGATTCTCATTCTGTGATATTCCGCTTTACTGATGTAATTTCTGGGAGAAGTATTCAATGATTTTGGGTGAACGCTTATCGGAATCAGAATCAGGTTTTACGTCGCTAACATATGTTATGAAATTTGTGGTTTTGTGGCAGCAGTACATTGCATCACATAAAAATGCTATCGATTACAATAAGAAATACATATAAAATGAAATAAGTAATGCAAAAAGAGCGGGAAAATGCTGAGGAAGTGTTCATGAGTTCATTGTACATTCAGTAATCTCATGGTGGAGGGGAAGAAGCTGTTCCTGAAATGTTGAGTAAGTCTTCAGGCTTGTGTACCTCCTCCTTGATGGTAGCAGTGAGAAGAGGGCATGTCCTGGGTGATGGAGATCCTTAATAATGGATGCCACCTTTTTGAGGCATCGCCTTTTGAAGATGTCCTCGATGCTGGAGAGGTTAGCGCCCGTGATGGAGCTGGCTGAGTTTGCAACTCTCTGCAGGTTTTTCCAATGCTCTGCAGTGGCCCCTTCATACCAGACAGTGATGCAAACAGTCAGAATATGTTCCAAGGTAAATCTGTAGAAATCTGCTCGAGTCTTCTGTGACATATGAAGTTTCCTCAAACTCCTAATGAAATATAGCTGCTGTTGTGCCTTCTTTGAAATTGCATCAATATGCTTGGCCTAGTATAGATCTTCAGAGGTGTTGACACCCAGGAACTTGAATCTTCTTACTCTTTCCATGGCTTAATAGAAAGATGGCATGAAATCTTATAGTCACCAGAGAAATTAACCTCTCATTAAAGGACAGTACCTCGGACAATATGGCACTCCCCTCAGTTCTACAGTCAAGTCTAGGATTGTACCAGTTAGCTGACGACTGCTTGATGACTACTGGTATCACTGGAACTGGTCTTCTGAGGTCCAGAGAGTGAAATTCCCCCAGTGTTCACTCTGCAGGGGACAAGCTCTATTGTAGTCAGCTGAAGGGTCTGCACTGTATATGTATATATTTTACACACACACACACACACACACACACACACACACACACGTTTTATCTTACTGATATTCTAAATGTGTTTGTTATCTTGTATACGCAAGAATCAGGCCTCAAGCCGCGGTGTTGCCTGAGAGAGGCACCAGAGTTTGTGTGCCCCACTAGGGGTGGTGTGGCACAGCATCCAAGCCAGAGTCAATGCCGCCCCGCCCCTCCCCTCCAGTGTTTGCTCAGAAGAAGACTGCAGACTGACAGTGCGAGTTTTCGACTCTTATTGCTTGATTGTGATACCATTTGTGCTTGCTACCTTGTGTGTACTTTGTGCTGTGTGTGCCTATTGGTGCGGCGTTTTGTACCTTGACGCTGGAGTAACATTGTTTTGTTTGGCTGTATTCTTGAGTGCTCATACACGGTTGAATGACAATTAAGCTTGAAGTGAATTGAGTTGAATTTTCCACTTTAAAAACTCTCTTGCACAGATTTCCTGTCATTATCCGATACGATGCACCACCACCACCAATTGAAAATTATAACTTCACTTTAAATCATTTTAGCATTTCTGTCCTCATATATAAACTATGCATAAAATGCACAAAATATTTTAGATGAAAAGGTAATAAGTGAAACCAACAAGTAATGAAAAGTTGTTAATTGATATCATTTGAACTGGCCTTTTATAATGTTCATAATAATGATATTTTCAATTTTCAACACTGTAAATATTATAAATTAAAATAGTTTATTAATAAAGCACAAAGCAACCAGGATCGTCTTGTGTTTATGTTTTGTGCAGGATGTTGCGTGGATCAGAGGGCACATGCCGCGCTATAATGCGATGTTGGACAAATTGGCTTGTTTTCTCTGGAGCGGCAGAAGCTGACGGGAAATCAGATAGAGGTTCATAAGATTATGAGAGCCATAGATAGAGCAGACAGACAGTATCTTTATCCCAGGGTTGAAATGTCTAATACCAGAAGGCATGCGTTTAAGGTGAGAGGGGGTAATTTTAAAGGAGATGTGAGGGGAGAGGTTCTTTTACACAGAGAGTTGTGGGTGACTGGAATGTGCTGCTCGGGGCAGCAGATAAGGCTGATACATACAGGGCACTTCAGACAGGCACATGAATGGGAGGAAAATGGAACGATGTGGACATTGCGTAGGCAGCGGGGATTAGTTTAGTTGGCCATTTGATTACTGATTTCATTGGTTTGGCACAACATTGTGGGCCGAAGGGCCTGTGCTTATGCTGTATTGTTCTATGTACTATCTTCCATATATAATAACAGGGAGACAAATTAATAGTCACAAGAGTGAACATTTGTTTAAAATACTTGGCTGACAAATCAGCATTTAGGAGGGAGATTGAAAATCTGGTTGAGTGGTGCCACAACAACAACCTCTTACTCAACGTCAGCAAGTCCAAGGAGATGATTATTGACTTCAGGTGGAGAAACTGGAGGTCCATGAGAAAGTCTTCATTGGAGGATCAGAGGTGGGGAGGGTCAGCAACTTTAAATTCCTCAGCGATGTTATTTCAGGGGATCTCCACTGGATCCAGCACAGGTGGAATTATGAAGAAAGCCTCTACTTTCTTAGAATTTTGTGTGGATTCAACATGTCATCTGAAACTTTGGCAATCTTCTATAGATGTGCAGCAGGGAGTATATTTACTGGCTGCATCACAGCCTGGTATGGAAACACTGATACCCTTGAATGGAATAGCCTACAAAAAGTAGAGCACTGCCCAGTCATTCACGGGTAAAGCCCTCCCCACCATTGAGCACATCAACATGGAGCATTGTCGCAGGAAAGCAACATCCATCATCAGGGATACCCACCACTCTAGACATGCTGTGTGTCTTCTCACTGCTGCCATCAGGAATAAGGTACAGGAGCCTCACAACCCACACCACCAGCTTCAGGAGCAGTTATTATCCTTCCACTATCAGGCCATTGAACCAGAAGGGATAACTTCACTCAACTTCACTCACCCCAATACTGAACTGTTCTCACAACCTATGGCCTCTCTTTCATGGACTTTTTATCTAATATTCTCAATATTTATTGCTTATTATTCATTATTATTATGAAACTCGGGATAGAATATGGTGACATATAGAGTACAGCGCATACTTTGATAATAAATTTACTTTGAACTTTGAAATCCTCTGCATTGGCTTTTCAAATGATCTCTGTTAAATCTTTACCACTGAAGAATGAGTTGAGATCTCAAAAATTTCTGTGATTATTTTTATGTCTTTTGACAGTATATATTTAAGTATTTTTTCATGCAGAGAGATTTTTAGGTACTTCCTAAGTCTAAAATTTTATTTTTGGACTTTCCAGCTCACTTGCTTATCATAATTCAACTTTATGAATAATTTTTTTTGCAAAGAACTATGAAAGATGCACAGTGCTCCTGAGTTCTAAACACAAATCACTTTAGCCTTAAATTTTCTGTATTTTATCCTTGCCGAGTAATCACTATTATTAAAGGTAATTTCCTTGTTAAGACAATGAATTTGATAAAATGAGCACTAACTGTAGACGAGGAGTGAAGTCATTTTAAGTGCATCCTCTTTACAATATGAAGATGTGATTAATCCGAACTCTCAGACAATGGCGTAATTCTGAGGTGCTTCTCTATACAGTGACTTAACACCGCCCTCTAGTGGTCAGAATCAGAATATTCGTGTTCCACTACATTTGATGAATGTGATTTTTAGCTGGAAAAATAAAGCTGAATAATTTTGATGCTGGTGAGGGCCTCCGTCGGTCAGAGTTGACCAAGGGTATTGCGTCCTAGCTGTCTAGATATGCAAGCCAGGGCAGTACGATATGGGGAGAGCAAACTGTTGCCTATGTAGCGAGCTGCCCCTCTCCAGGCATCTGATGAACCGAAAGGAACGGCAGAGACTGATACAGTTTGGTACCAACAGGGTCACAGGAGTTGCCAGTTAGCACTGAACTCAATGTAGGACTGCCTTCGGAACTCCAGCTCCGGAATTTTTCCCCTCAGGGTTTACTCCCAAAGCCTGCCCCATGAGTAGGTATAGCCGCAAGGCAGCAGAGGTTTGAAATCAGAGCTCTCCTTCTCCTAGATGAGCTGCTATCCACAGCTGACGATCCCCATATGCCTGAAGTACCTGGTTTTTAGCTGCCTGTGACCCGTCTTTGCCCCTTCTCCTGTCAGTAGAAACGGTTCCGCCGGGCTTAGTAGCTAAACCACACATGAAGGCCAGGAGCTGGACTTGGTTGTCAGAGGTATTTGAGGCGTATGCTATTGAAAGAATTTAATAGATAGTGGGAGCTTATCCCCGTTACCATCCCTGGCTATAACAACCTTAAGGAATTTTGATGGTAAACTGTAGATAAAAATGAAGACAATTAAAAAACTTCCGACATCACTCACAGCTGACCTGGGAAACAGCATGATAATCCTCCTTTTCCTTCTACGAATGTTCTAAGAGACCATAAGAGACCGGAATGTTGGGCTTCATTGCTAGAGGGATTGAATTCAAGAGGAGAGAGGTCATGCTGTAACTATACAGGGTACTGTTGAGGCCGCACCTGGAGTACTGTGTGCAGTTCTGGTCTCCATACTTGAGGAAGGATGTACTGGCTTTGGAGGCAGTGCAGAGGAGGTTCACGAGGTTGATTCCAGGGATGAAGGGGTTAACCTATGTGGAGAGATTGAGTCGCCTGGAACTATACTCTCTGGAGTTCAGGAGAATGAGAGGGAGGGGATCTGATAGAAACATACAACATTTTGAAAGGGATAGATAAGACGGAAGTAGGAAAGTTGTTTCCAATGGCAGGTGAGACTAGAACTAGGGGACATTGCCTCAAGATTCAGGGGAGAAGATTTAGGATGGATATGAGGAGAAACTGTTTTTCCCAGAGAGTGGTGAATCTGTGGAATTCTCTGCCTAGGGAAGCAGTTGAGGCTTCTTCACTAAATATATTTAAGATACAGTTAGATAGGTTTTTACATAGTAGGGGAATTAAGGGTTATGAGGAAAAGGCAGGTAGATGGAGCTGAGTTTACAGACAGATCAGCCATGATCTTATTGAATGGCAGGGCAGGCTCGATGGGCCAGATGGCCTACTCCTGCTCCTATTTCTTATGTTCTTATGATCATTAGATATGGGAGCAGAATTAGGCCACTTGGCCCATTGTCTCTGCTCCACTATTCCATCATGAATTATCATCCTTCTCAACCCCATCCTCCTGCCTTCTGACCATAATCTTTGACACCCTGATTAATCAAGAACCTATCAATCTTAGCTTTAAATACATCCACAGCTGTTTGTGGCAATGAATTCCACAGATTTTACCACCCTCTGGCTAAAGAAATTGTTCCTCATCTTCCTCATCTAAAGGGGCGTCCTTCTATTCTTCGACTGTGCCCCCTGATCCTATACTCCCCACGACAGGAAACATCCTTTCCATATCCTTTCATTATTCCATTGGCTTCAATGAGAAACCCCCTCATTCTTCTGAACTCCAATGAGTACAGACCTAGAGCCATCAAAAGCTCCTGATACATTAACCCTTTCATTCCTGGAATAATTCTTGCAAACCTCCTCTGGATTCTTTCCAGTGCCATTACATCTTTTCTTAGATAAGGGGCCCAAAACTGCTCACAATACTCCAAGTGCGGTCTGACCAATGAGTTATAAAGCCTCAGCATTACACCCCTGCTTTTATATTCTAGTCCTCTCGAAGGGTGATTTGATAACCTAATCGTACTGCCGAGGACAAAAAGCTGAAGACTATTAAAGCCGATTTTAAGCGGCAGAGGGAAAATGACATAAATGTAACACACAGTAAGGATGAACTGTCAAGGCCAACACAGATGCTCCCACTTAATGAAGTTTCCTCCGCTTATCTTAGCTCCCATTTCAGAATGAAAACAGCTTTATTTTGTTCATCCATAATTCCACACCCCCTCACACCCCCAAACTTAAGAGGCGTCAGTACAGTAACGAGGATGTAGAAAATCTCATCCATATTCACCTACAGACTGAGCTGAATTCACTTCACATAAGATTATTTCCTCTCCCAGTAAATCCATTCAGTCAGAGGATGAGCCAAAATTTTGACAGGTTTGTTTAAGGGGCATTTGCAAGAGAGATTTTGTGCTTTCACTGATTACATGGAAGTATTTTTTTTTGGAATATGCTTCGTGCAAAATAAAGCCGTACTGTGAGAGTCATAGTGTCTGAGACAGCTGGCCTTTTCTTGAAAGCAGCATTGTTTCCCATTTGCAGATGCAAAGACCTGAGACACTCAATACTCCCTGAATGTGTGCATCAAATTCAAACTGTTTCCTCATCCCGGATTTGCCGGTTACTTTATACCACGGCTAAATGAGCAATTTGAAGCTTGAAACTCAGAGTAGAATATCGGCAAAAAAGCCTAAATGCATTAACCTTTGTCACCAAGAAATGTAAATAAATATTTGCGTCTTCTCGGTCATTTATGAAAAATAACATGTAGATAAAGAGCTTTTCTAAAGCAATGAGATGCATGACATGGGAATCGAGGAGGTTTAATAAGTCAGGAGTCCCACTGAGTTTCACTGCTCTGTTAAGATACCATTTCTCTTTTACACATGATTGCAAACAGAAAACTTCAAAATATAGATAAGCAAGAACTTACAATTTTAAAAAATCTTAAGAGCCTCATAATGTAAAATAAAATGTAAAATGCTATGAACAATGTATGTTCAATATTAATGATTACTTCATTTATAGAGCACTTTTCATTCAGATGATGTACTGTAGTTCAAACTGCTCTACAATAGGATAAAAGTACAAATATGAACTAGGGGTCGTGGTTAAGGGTGAAAGGTGAAAAGTTTAAGGGGAACATGAAGGGGAACTTCTTGAGTCAGGGGATGGTGAGAATGTGGAACGAGCTGCCAGAGCAAGTAGTGGATGCAAGTTAGATTTCAACGTTTAAGATTAGTTTGGATAGGTACATGGGTGGTTGGGGTATGGAGGGCTATGGCCTGGGAGCAGGTCGATGGAAATAGGCAGTTTAAATGGTTCGGCATGGACTAGATGGGCCAAAGGGCCTGTTTCTGTGCTGTTGTGCTGTGGTTTTCTATGACTCTGTGAAAAATAAAAAGTAAAAATAAACATGAAAATTAAAGTCAAAATGATGTTGGTTAATGGCAAGGTTAAATAAATAGATTTTGATCTGGCATTTAAAAGTGTCAAATGAGTCTGCATCCCTTATAGTTTTAGGTATTGAATTCCACAGTTTAGGAGCGTGGTTCAAAAAATGCTGACCCACCAATTATTTTTTGAGGGAGATTGTTTAAATTTAAGAGACCAGCAGAGGAAGACCTGAAAGCTCGAGCAGGATTGTAAAACACATTGAATTTACTTAAATTGAATTGTATTTATTTAAATCTTACATCCATCCCAAAATGTGAGGGAGTAAAAATCTTGGCATTATGACTCCATCACAGTGTATAGACATGTGGTTTTATAAGTTTAATGGCTTAGAGAAAGAAGCTGTCCCACAGCCTGTTGTCCTGGCTTTAGTGCTGCGGTAATGCTTGCCAGATGGAAGCAGCTTAAACAGTTTACGGTTGGGGTGACTGGTGTCCCTGATGATCTTTCAGGCCTTCTTTACGCACCTGCTGCTATAAATGTCCTCAGTGGAGGGAAGTTCACATCCACAGATATGCTGGGCTGTCCGCACCACTCTCTGCAGAGCCCAGTGATCAAGGTTGGGGCAGTTCCCGTACCAGGCGATGATACAGTCAGTCAGGGTGCTCTCAGTGGTGCCCCTGTAGAAGGTCTTAAGGATTTGTGGGCTCATGCCAAAACTTCTTCAGTCGCCTGAGGTGGAAGAGTCGCTGTTGTGCTTCTTTTGCCACACAGCCGGTGTGTATAGTCCAGGTGAAATCTTTGGTGATGTGTAGGCTGCGGAACTTGAAACAACTCACCCTCTCAACTGAAGACCCATTGATGTTGATCAATGTCTCCACTGAGAGGGTTTCCATTCCTCCTGTAATCCACAATCAGTTCTTTTGGTTTTTGGACATTGAGGGAGAGGTTGCTATCTTGTCACCACTGTGTCAGAGTGATTCTGTGATTAACTCTGGTCCCAGACCATTAAGAGTTTGAAAACAAGTAAGAGAACTTTAAAATCAATTCCAAAAGACACAGAAAACCAATGCAGAGTAGCTAGAATGGGAGTAATACGTCCCCTCATTCTGGTTTTGGTTAAAAGTCCAGCAGAGACGATGTAAATAAGTTGCAGTTTGTCAATAGATAAGATCATAAGACATCGAAACAGAATTAGGCCATTCAGCCCATTAAGTCTGCTCCACCTTTCCATCGTGGCTGATTCTGGATCCCACTCAACCCTATATACCTGCCCCATGCCATGACCTATCAGGAAACTATCAACTTCACCTTAAATATACCCACAGACTTGGTCTCCACTGCAGTCTGTGTCAGAGCATTCCACAGATTCACTGCTGTCTGGATAAAAAAATTCCTCTTTACCTCTGTTCTAAAAGGTCACTAGTCAATTTTGAGGCTGTGACCTCTAGTTCTGGATACTCCCACCAGAGGAAACATCCTCTACACATCCATCCTATCTAGTCCTTTCAGCATTCAGTAGGTTTCAATGAGATCCCCTGCATTCTTCTAAATTCCAGTGAGTACAGGCCCAAAGCTGCCAAACGCTCCTCATATGTTAACCCTTTCATTCCTGGAATCATCCTCGTGAACCTCCTCTGGACTCTCTCCAATGACAACACATCTTTTGAGATATGGGGCCCAAAACGGTTGACGATCCTCCAAGTACATCCTGACTAGTGTCTTATAAAGCCTCAACATCATCTTCTTGCTTTTAATTCTATTCTCCTTGAAATTAATGCCAACATCGCATTCTCCTTCTTTACCACAGACTCAACCTGAAAATTAACCTTGTGGCAGTCTTGCATGAGGACTCCTCAGTCCCTCTGCATCAGAGTTTGAATTTTCTCCCCATTTAGATAATAGTCTACACTAATGTTACTTTTAGCAAACTGCATTATCATACATTTCCCTACACTGCATTCCATCTGCCACTTCTTTGCCCAGTTTTCCAATTTGTCTAAGTTCTGCTGCAATCTCAGCACTATCTATCCCTCCACCTAATTTCATATCATCCATAAGCTTTGCCATAAAACCATCAATTCCAGTATCTAAATCATTGACAATGTGAAAAGTGGTCCCAGTATTGACCCCTGAGGAACACCACTAGTCACTGGCAGCCAACCAGAAAAGGCCCCCTTTATTCCCACTCACTGCCTCCTGCCAGCCATTCCTCTTTCCATGCCAGTATCTTTCCTGTAACAACATAGGAATTTATCTTATTTAGCAGCCTCATGTGTGGCACTTTATCAAATGCCTTCTGCAAATCCAAGTAAATGCATCCATTGCCTCACTTTTGGCCACCCTGCTGGTTACTTCCTCAAAGAAACAAAAAGATTTGTCAACCAAGAATTCCTTTCCCAGAAACCATGCTAGCTTTGACTTATTTCATCATTATTCTCCATGTACCTTGAAACCTCATCCTTAATAATAGACTCCAGTACTTTCCCAGCCACTGAGGTTAGGCTAACTGGCCTATAATTTCCTTCATTTTGCCATCCTCTCTTCTTAAAGAGTGGAGTGACATTTGCAATTTTCCAGTCCTCCGGGACCATGCCAGAATTAAGTGTTTCTTGAAAGGTCATGACCAATGCATCCGTTATTTCTTCAGCAACCTCTTTCAGGACTCTGCGATGCAGTCCATCTGTTGCAGAAGACATATCCACCTTAAGACCTTTGAATTTGCCTAGCACTTTTTCCTTTGTAATAGCAATGGCACTCATACCTGCCGCTGACATTCAGGGACCTCTGGCACATTGCTAGTGTCCTCCACAGTGAAGACTGATGCAAAGTACCCATTAAGTTCTTCTGCCATTTCTTTGTCCCCCATTACTACCTCACCAGTATCATTTTCCACTGGTCCAATATCAACTTTCACCTCCCTTTTACTCTTTATATAACTGAAAAAAACCTTTAGCATCCTGCTTTGTATTATTTGCTAGTTTGCTCTCATATTTCATCTTTTCCCTTCTTATTGCTTTTCAGTTGCCTTTTGCTGGATTTTAAAAGCTTCCCAATCATCCAACTTCCTTCTCACTTTTTCTACCTTATCTGCCCTTTTCTTGGCTTTTATGCAGCCCTTAACTTCCCTTGTCAGCCATGGTTGCCCACCCCTGCTATCTGAGAATTTCTTCTTCTGTGGGATATACTCATCCTTCACCTTGTGAACTATTCCAAGAAATTTCAGCCACCTCTGCTCTATCATCGTCCCCATCAGTATCCCCCTCCAATCCAAGACCCTCTCTCATGTCTCTGTAATTCCCTTTATTCCACTGTGATACTTATACATGTGATTTATGCTTCTCCCTCTCAAATTGCAGCATAAATTCAGTCATATTATGACCACTGACTCCTATGGGTTTCTTTACATTAAGCTCCCTAATAAGATCTGGATTATTACATAACACCCAACCTAAGAAAACCTTTCCCCAAGTAGTCTCAAGCACAAGCTGCTCTAAAAAGCCATCTCGAAGACATTCAACAAATTCCCTCTCTTGTGATCTGACAGCAACCTGTTTTTCCCAATCCCCTTGCATATTGAAGTCCCTCATTACAATTGTATCATTACCCTTATTACATGTCTTTTCCAGCTCCCTTTGCAATCTCTCCCCCACATCTTGGCTACTATTTGGATGCCTATATATGATTCCCATGATGTTTTTTCACCCTTGCAGTTTCTTAACTCCACCCACAAAGATTCAACATCCTCTGACCCTGTGTCACCTCTTTCTAAAGATGTAATTCCATCTCTTACCAATTGAGCCACACCACTGCCTATACCTTCCTGCCTGTCCTTTCAATACAAAGTATATCCTTTGATGTTAAGCTCCCAACTTTGGCCTTCTTCCAGCCACGACTTAATGATGCCCACAATGTCATACCAACTAATCTCTAATTGCACCACAAGTTTGTCCACCTTATTCTGACTGCTACGCACATTTAAATACAGCACCTTCAGTCCTGCATTCTTTGTCCTTTTGAATTTTGCCTCTGTGGTACAATTTAACTCTTTGTTCTCTCTGCATTTGTACCTTATCATTGACTTGTCCTTCCTTACATTGATGTTACATCCATCATCTATTTGTAAACCTGCTGGCTCACCCTCAGCTCTATCATACTGGCTCCAGGTATCGCTTGTTAATTATTACTTATTTTTGTATTATTTGCATTAAACTGTTATTTATAGCCTACCTGATAGTAGATGTTTTAAATAGACCTCTCTTCTGTGAAGTTACAGCAAGAAATTCAAGCCAGTATCATTGTCAATTACAGTATGTCCCTGCCGATTTTAAATAATCATAATTTCTTTCTTAAACTCCTCACTGTTGAATTAGAAATTATGACCTTTTTGTATACAAGTCCATGCATCATGTAGTGAGACTGTGAGGAAGAACAGGTATAGAAAAGTACAAAATTGCCGTCATTGGGATGACTGGAACATAGGGGGAAGAATCAAAAAGGGTGATAAATACAGGACTGAAGATTTTATATTTGAATGCACACAGTATATGGAATAAGGTAGATGACCTTGTACCATAGTTAGCAAGTATGATTCTGTGGACATCACCGAGTCGTGGTTGAAAGAAGATTGTAGTTGGGAACTTAACATCTAATTGAATTGAATTGAAAGGATAGGTATGTATGGCGGAGCAGACTCGATGGGCCAAATGGCCGACATCTGCTCCTTTGTCTTTTGGTCTTATGTAGGCATTGAAAGGACTAGTAGAGGCAGAGGGGGTTGTATTCCTATGTCAGTAAAAAATTAAATCAAATCCTTAGAAAGAGGTGACATAAGATCAGAAGATGTAGAATCTTTGTTGGTAGAGTTAAGAAACTGCAAGGGTAAAAAGACCCTGATGGGAGGTATCTACAAGCCTTCAAACAGTAGTCAGGATGTGGGATATAAATTACAATATTAGATAGAAAAGGCATGTAATAAGGGTAATGCTGCAATAGTCATGGGAGATTTCAATATGCAGGTAGATTGGGAAAATCAGGTTAGGGCTGGATCCTGAGAAAGGGGATTTGCAGTATTCCTACGAAAATGGCTTTCTAGACCAGCTTTAGTTTGAGGCCACAACGGGAAAGGTAGTTCCCAGATTTGAGTAGAGAGCTGAAGGTAAAAGAACGCTTGGAAGTCAGTGATGATAATATGCACTAGGGGAAAGATAGTGCCCAGATCTGAATAGGGAGCTTAAGGTAAAAGAACGCTTGGAAGTCAGTGATCGTAATATGATAGAATTCACCCAGCAGTTTGAGAGAGAAAAGACAATATCCAATGTGTCAGTGTTACAGTGGAGTAAAGCAAATTACAGAGGCATGAGAGAAGAGTTGTTGAAAGTTCATAGGAAGGAGATACTAGTAGAGACAATGGCAGAGCAGCAATGGCTGGAGTTTCTGGAAGCAATTCAGAAGTCGCAGGTTAGATACATCCCAAAGCTGAAGAAGTATACTAAAGGGAGAATAAGACAACTGTGGCTGACAAGGGAAGTTAAAGCCAAAATAAAACCAAAAGAGAAGGCATAAAACAGGGAAAATTATAGTGGGAAGTTGAAGATTGGGGAGCTCTTAAAAACCAACAGAAGGTAGCCAAAAAAACCATTAGGAGAGAAAGGATGAAATATAAATTATATAAAAGAGGATACCAATTTTTTTTCAGCTATATGAGGAGTAAAAGAGAGATGAAAATGGATACTAGACAGCTGGCAAATGATGCTGGAAAGGGAGTAATGGGAGCAAAGAAATGATGGACAAATTTAATATGTACTTTGCATCAACCTTCACTATAATAGATACAGTATGCCAGAAGTTCGAGAGTGTCAGGGGGCAGAAGTGAATCATCATCATCATCATCATCAGGTGCCATGCCCAGTTTGAGCTTTGACTGCCATGGCCCACACACTCCTGTTTCGGGTCAAGTGGATCAATTCATTGGTATCCATTTCTAGTTCTCTGGTTGCTGTCTCTATCATCATTTGTCTTTGTCTTCCTCTTGTTTTCTTCCCTTCAATCTTTCCTATAACGACAGTGCTTTCTAACTCCTCTTTCCTAATCACATGTCCAATGAAGTTACGTTGCCTTTTCATGATCTCATACATTATTTCTCTTTTTGTGTTTGCTCTGTTCATGACATCCTCGGTAGGTATTTGTTTCGTCCATGATATTCTTTGCATCCTCCTCAAATACCACATCTCTGCTGCTTCATTTGGTTTCCTCATGTTACTAGATATTGTCCAACATTCTGAGCCATATAACATAACTGGATAAACGTAACGTTTCAGTACTCTGAGGCGGGTTGTCATGCCTAGTTTAGTATTGGTCAGTATACTCTTCATTCTCGTAAAGGTGTCTTTCGCCATCCCTGTTCTTCTTTTGATGTCCAAGTCACACCTGCCATCTGATGTCACCCAGCTTCCTAAGTAGCAAAAGTTTTGTACTTGTTTTATGTCTTCCCCATTTATTCTCAGCCTGCAGATAGGATTCTCCTTCTTTTTGGATATCACCATACATTCTGTCTTTTTGCAATTGATAGATAGACCTATTTTTGTACTTTCTTCAACAACTATATCAATTAAGTTTTGTAGTTCTTCCTCTGTACTTGCAATTAACACAGTGTCATCTGCATATCTGAAATTATTGATGTTTTCCCCACCAACTTTGAATCCCAAGATGTCTCTTATTTTTTGTAATATTGTTTCACTGTACACATTAAACAAATCAGGGGAGAAAACACACCCTTGTCTAACGCCTCTCTCGATTTTCGTAAACTGACTCACTTCTCCATCTATTCTTACAGCAGCAGTTTGTTCCCAGTACAGATGTCTGATTAGGCGGAGATCTTTTGAATCTAGATCTAGAGTTTCATATAATATTTCAAATAACTTATTGTGCTTCACTTTAACAAATGCTTTTGTGTAGTTGATAAAACAAACAAACAAATCTTTTTGCACTTGAATTGCTCATTCTGATAGTATCCTTAACATAAATATTGTGTTTCTTGTACCTTTGTCCTTCACAAAACCACATTGTTCTTTACCTATTTCAGCTTTCAACTTACTTGTAGCACCTGCCATTAAAATTCTTAGAAGTATCTTGGTGATATGACGCATTAAACTTATGATCCTATGTAATTCACATTCTATTGCTGCAGGTTTCTTTGGAAGAGTGATAAATACTGATTTTTTTCATCTCTTCTGGTGAATGTTGTTGCTGTTACTAAGGAGAAGGTGCTTGGGAAGCTGAAAGGTCTGAAGGTCACTTGGACCAGATGGAGTACACCCCAGGGTTCTGAAGGAATTAACCGGAGAGATTGTAGAGGCATTAGTAATAATTCAAGAATCACTGGATTCTGAAAAGATTTCAGGGGACTGGAAAATTGCAAATGTGGCTCTGCTCTTTAGGAAGGAAGGGAGGCAGAGAAAAGGAAATTATACAGAGGCCAATCAACATGACTTCTGTAGTTGGGAAGATGTTGGACTCCATTATTAAGGCTGAGATTTTGGGGTACTTGGAGGCACATGATAATATTGGGCAAAGCCAGCATGGTTACCTTAAGGTGAAATCTTGACAGACAAATCTGAGGAACTAACAAGTAGATAGATAACAGGCAGGAGACTCTGTGGATGTTATGTACTTAGACTTTCAGAAGGCCTTTGACTGGGTGCTGCACATAAGGCTGCTTAACATGATAAGAACCCATGGGGTAACAAGAAAGATACAAACAAGGATAGAAGATCAGCTGACTGGCAGGAAACAAAGAGACAGAATAATTGAGGCCTTTCCTGATTGGCTGCCAGTGACTAGTGGCGTTCCACGGGGGTTTGTTTTGGGACCACTTCCTCTTATGTTATATGACAATAATTTCGATGACGGATTTGATGGCTTTGTGGCCAAGTTTGCAGATAATACGAAGATAGGTGGAGAGGCAGGTAGTGTCGAGGAACCAGGGTGTTCACAGATGAATTTAGATAGATTGGGAGAATGGGCAAAGATGGAATACCATGAAGGGAAGTATATGGTCATGCACATTGGTAGAAGAAATTAAAGGGTTGACTATTTTCTAAACAGAGAGAAAATACAAAAATTGAGGCTCAAACAGAATTGTGAGTTCTTGTGCAAGATTCCCTGAAATTTAGCTTGCAGGTTGAATCGATGGTAAGGAAGCCAAATGCAGTGTTAGCATTCATTTCGAGAGGACAGGAATATAAGAACAAGAATAAGGCATTGGTCAGACCACATTAGGAGTATTGTGAACAGTTTTCGGCCCCTTATACAAGAATAGATGTGCTGACATTAGAGAGTGTCCAGAGGAGGTTCACGGGAATGGGAACCAAAGGGTTAACAAATCAGGAGCGCTAGATTGTTCTGGGCCTGTACTCACTGGAGTTTAGAAGACTAAGGAGGGAATCTCATTGAAACCTAGCGAATATTGAAAGATCTGGATAGCGTAAATTTGGGGAGGATGTTTCCTACAGCAGGAAGTCTAGGGCCAGCAGCTACAGCCTTAAAATAGAGGGGCATCCCTTTAGAACAGTGATAAGGAGGAACTGCTTTTGCCAGAGGGTGGTGAATCTATGGAATTGATTGCTACAGACAGCTGTGGAGACCAAGTCATTGAGAATATTTATAGTGGAGGTTGATAATTTCTTGATTAGTCAGTGTGCCAAAGGTTATGGGGAGAAGGCAGGAGAATGGGGTTGAGGGGATAATAAGCCACCCTGATAAAATGGGGGAGCAGACTTGATGGGCTAAATGGCCTAATTCTGCTCCTAGGTTTATGGTTTTATTGATTACTTGATAGCTATGCCTCACTGATATTGATACGTCACCCTCCTATAAAGCCTAATACTGCATTATTGTGTATAGGTATTAGTTCAAGGAACTTACAGACATCTTAGGTGGATGTAAAAGATTGGATGTAAGGAAATTCTCTAGGCTTTCCCTTGGGTCCAAGGCTACATTATCATTCGACCTTATGATTACATCAACAGAAGAGATTCCACAGACATAGGCAATCACATACAAAATGTGAGAGGAACTCAACAGGTCAGGCAACCTCTATAGAGGGGAAAGAACAGTTGATGTTTCAGGGCTGGACGGGGCAAAAGACAGAGGTCAAAGGTGGCAGGAATGGGTACAAGTGCAAATTGGTTGATGATCCTACACCACCTATCGCCTCCTTTCCTCTCACATCATTCCCTTTCATTTCCCTCTCCCCCACCCACCTAGCATCTCCCTCACCTCCCAGCTTGTGCTCCTCCCCTTCCAGCCACCATGTTATTCTGGTTCCTGCCCCCTTTCTTTCCAGTTCTGATGAAGGGTATCAACCTGAAATATTCCCTGTTTAGATACTGCCTGAGCTGCTGAGTTCCTCCAGCATTTGTGTGTGCTGTTAAACCATGTCAAGCTGATTATACTGATGGATATGCATTCCTGGCTTCCATTGCCTTCCATGTCATAACAGAAAGCTATTGAGAAAATCCAGTAAGAGGTACGCTGTGAATCCATGAAAGAAAATGCAAAACATATTTATGTATTAGGGATACAGCACAGTTACAGGCCTTTCGGCCCAACGAGACTAACTAACCCACTAACCTGTATGTCTTTGGAATTTGGGAGGAAACCGGAGCACCCAGAAGGAACCCATATGGACGTGGGGAGAACATACGAACAGAGAGAGGTGGGATTTGACCTCCGATTGCTGGTGATTGACACTAACTACTTGGCTACCATGCCGCCCCACAAATTTCCAATCCAATCCAAACAAAACTACTGTGCTGCACCAGTTGTTTTTGGGACTGTCTGGAAAAGGAAGCCGTTGAAATAAAACTAAAGAATTAGAATTTTAGCAGAGATGAAACTCTCATTCTAAGAATTGGAATTCGATTGAGAACAAGGTGGCACGGTGGAAACCTGATTAGTTGAGGACTAACCAATCAGGAGGAATGGACAATGGGGGTATAAATGCCACCAGAATAGACGTGCCTAGAAATCATCCCTATGAAGATGGTGGAGTTTCTCATTGAAACATCAATTAAAATCGATACCTGTATGATGCACTATCAATTACCCCAAAAGACTGGAAGTAGAGTAAATACTGAAAGGCTTTTATTAACAGTAAATGGACCAACGTCCATGCTGAGTATCTGCCCCTGGACTGAGGGAGGAGCAGTGGCACAATCGGCTTTATTCAGGGGTCTGTGGGAGGAGCCACAGGAGCAGTCAGCAGAGGGGCCTGTCCAGACAGGTAACCCAGTTACAACATATATACATGGTTTACTACGTTGTACCCAGCTGGAAGCCCAAGAAGAGTTTATTCATCAGATACGCCAGGAAAGCACTGGATCTTTTTTCCTTTATTTTGCTTACTGAATATTTATAACACCCATAAATCCCTTCCAATACTTTTATTCATTGTTTGGAATAATAATGGTACTCCAAGAGTTTTGAATTATATCAATATTACCATTTTGTGAAACATGGTCCAGTCTTTTGGAAATGATTTTATGCTCTGAACATAACACGCTCCATGCTGGTATTGATCCCTGTATCTGTCAGTTGGATCTGGACCGGTTCAGTCTTTAAAGAGAGGGGGAAAAAAAAGAATTTTCTTATTCACAAGTATGTATATGAAAAATTAATTCCAGACATCTGCCATTTCCCAAATTCCCTAAGATATTTGTACCTACATTGTCATATCTTTCATACTCCACCTCCTTAATGTATTTTGCAAGATTCTAAGAGAGTTAGATTTCTTAATTGTCCAGAGTACTTAAAACTTTTCCAAATCCAAGTGAACATGGGTTGAGACTCGTGCAGCAACATTGTACATGCCCTTAGTTATTTCCCTCAGCAATTTCTAAAGAGATCATAAAGGTATGCAAAACGTTCACGAATTGCTAAGAAAATCTTTAAAATATTCTGAAAAGTATAAAATACTTTTAAGAAATAACCTCACAGGTTCATTAGGTAATGTAATAATAAATATGAAAAAAGAGAACTTATATAATATTAAGTAAAAATAACATCTTAATATTATATAATATACATTTTATTAAGTACACCTGTACTCCTGCTCATTAATGCAAATACCTAATCAGCCAATCATGTGGCAGCATCTCAATACAAAGAGCATACAGAAATGGTCAACAGGCTCAGTCAACAGTAGAATGGAGAAGAAATGTGATATAATTGATTTTGACCAGGAACTGATAGTTAGTGCCAGGTGGGGCATCTTGCGTATCTTAGGAGCTGCTGACCTCCTGGGATTTTCACACACAACGGTCTCTAGAGTTTACTGAGAATGGTGTGAAAAACAAAAAGCCCCCAGCGAGTGCCAGTTCTGTGGATGAAAATGCCTTGTTAATGAGAAAGGTCAGAGGAAAATGGCCAGACTGGTTCATGTTGACAGGAAGGCAACAGTAACACAAATAATGACGCATTGAAACAGTGGCATGCAGAAGAGCCTCTCTGAAGACACGGCACATCAATCCTTGAAGTGGATGGGCTACAGTAGCAGAAGACTATGAACATGAACTCAGTGGCCACTTTATTGGGTACAGGAATAAAGTGGCCACTGAGAGTATAATATTCAGTAATATTAAAATATTAATAGTATATAATATATACAATATTTACATTAAGATTGGTGGCATTCTCAAATGGAATAAATGTATACTGACTGTTTAAGTAAAGCAGCCCATTTAATGTTGCTAACTCTGCAAAATTCTATATCATAGAAATGAAAAGAATCTGATTATAATTTTAATTATATTCTCTGGCTGTAAGATCTTACCTTTGTACTGTTAGTTTAGCTATTTATTTGAAGCTTCAAGTTATTCTACAATGCTGTTCAGCTCAACGTCTGTGGGTTTGGAGTCATAAAGAACGGCAAATCGATAGAATATGATTCCATCTGCGAGGAATGCAAGGAGTATAAGGGGATGACTTCAAACAGAAGGGAAGAACAATGATTGAAGACTGCCATGCAAGAGCCAAAGAAACTGTCATTGCTTCTATGAAAATCTGTATACCATCTGTGTATTTGTATAAAATACTAGGGTTTTAATATGGCCTGAGGGGATTCTTACCATCTGAAGCTGACACATGCAGTCAACTCTAATTGTTGGGATTCGAGCTCAGAGTGACTGCTCGCAATGTATTTGGGTGATACACTCCATGGCCAATTTATTAGATACACATGCAGATATCTAATCAGCCAATCATTTGGCAGCAACTCAATGCATAAAAGCATGCAGACATGGTCGAGAGGTTGAGATGAAGCATCAGAATGGGGATGAAATTTAATATAATTGATTTTGACCATGGAATGATTATTAGGCCCAGGTGGGGTGTTTTGCATATCTCAAAAACTGCTGATCTCCTGAGATTTTCACACACAACAGTCTCTAGATCAGGGGTTTCCAACCTAATGTCCGCAAGCACTTTGTTTAATCGTATTGTTCCATGACATAAAAAAGGTTGGGAACTCCTATTCCAGAGTTTACAGAGAATGGTGCAAAAAACAAAAGAAAAAAATCCGAACATGAGGAAATCTGCAGATGCTGGAAATTCAAGCAACACAAATCAAAGTTGCTGGTGAACACAGCAGGCCAGGCAGCATCTCTAGAAAGAGGTACAGTCGACGTTTCGGGCCGAGACCCTTCATCAGGACTAAAAGCTAGTCAGAAAGAAGAGCTAGTAAGAGATTTGAAAGTGGGAGGGGGAGTGGAAGATCCAAAATGATAGGAGAACACAGGAGGGGGAGGGATGGAGCCAAGAGCTGGACAGGTGATTGGCAAAAGGGATATGAGAGGATCATGGGACAGGAGGCCCAGGGAGAAAGAAAAGGGGGAGCGGGGGGAAAGACCCAGAGGATGGGCAAGGGGTATAGTCAGAGGGACAGAAGGAGAAAAAGGAGAGACAGAAAAAGAATGTGTGTATATAAATAAATAACAGATGAGGTACGAGGGGGAGGTGGGGCATTAGCGGAAGTTTGAGAAGCCAATGTTCATGCCATCAGGTTGGAGGCTACCCAGACGGAATATAAGGTGTTGTTCCTCCAACCTGAGGGTGGCTTCATCTTTACAGTAGAGGAGGCCGTGGATAGACATATCAGAATGGGAATTGGATGTGGAATTAAAATGTGTGGGCACTGGGAGATCCTGCTTTCTCTGGCGGACAGAGCGTAGGTGGTCGAAAAGTTGAAGAGCCGAGGAAATTACAGATGGGGAGCAGTGAGAGTCGAAAAGTTGAAGACACCTACTCTCTGTCCAGCAAACAGGGTTGTTCGATAGCATTTAGATGACAAAAGCTTCTAGCCAACAAGGTCATGTTCAAGTTATCCACTTTAATCAGCAATCAATCTCCTCACCCTGACTGCAACTTTTTGATTTTGCAAAGTAGAGTAGTTGGAATTCCTTGCTGAAGTACAAATCAGAATCGTGAAATCTTTGTTTTGCAGCAGCAGCACATAATAATGAAAACTATAAATTATGATAAGAGGTATATTTATACTTTTTAAGTTAAATGTGCGGTGCGAAAAGATAAAAATAAAACTAGAGAGGTGGTATACATGGGTTCATTGCCTATTCAGAAATCTGATGGTGTAGAGGAAGAAGCTGTTCCTGAAACATCTCATGTACTTCAGCAGGGAATTCCATACTACTCTGCTCAGATGATACCTTGATGGTAACAATGAGAACAGGACGTATCCTGGGTGATAGAGGTCCTTAATGATGGATGCCCCTTTTGAGGCATTAGCTTTTGAAGGTGTCCTCAATTCTGGGGAGGCTAGTACCCATGATGGAGCTAACTGAGTCTATAACTTTCTGCAGTTCATTTCAATCGGGTGCAGAGCCCCCTGCCCCATACCAGATGTTGGAAAAGTGATATGAAATGTTTATTTGTTTGTTTATTTATTTATATTTGTTTAGAGATGCAGCTTTGTAGCAGGCCCTTCCAGCCCTACGAGCCCAACCTGCCCAATTACACCCGTACAATCAATTACCTAATTAACTGAGGTACCAGAGTAACATAGCAGTTCGTGTGATGCTATTGTAGCCTAGGGCATCGGATTTCAGAGTCCAATTCTGGCATCCTCTGTAAAGGAGTTTGTATGTCTTTCCTATGTTCTCGTTTCCTCTGACAGTCCAAAGGTGTACCAGTTAGTAGGTTAATTGGTGATTGTAAATTGTATTGTGGTTAAGTGTGGGTTAAATAGGTGGGTTGCTGGGCAATGCAGCTCAGTGGGCCAGAAAGGTCTGTTTCACCTCCATCTCTAAATAAATAATAAATAAATAAACAAAACTTACTAATCGGTACATCTTTGGACTGTGGGAGGAAACTGGAACACCCGGAGGAAATGCATGCGGCCACAGGTTGAACATGCAAATTTCTACAGGCAGTGTTGGGAGTTGAACCTGGGTCACTGGAGCTGTGTTAGTGTTATGCTAACCATCGTAGTAGCTTTCCATCAAGGATTCTTAACTTTTTTTTATGCAATGAACCCCTTTGGCAATCCGGTGAAGCCTATGGACCCTTCACAGAATGATGTGTTTAAGTACATAAAATAAAATACATAGGGTTACAAAAGAAACCAATTATATTGAAATAGTTATCAAAATATTAAAGAAAAACAAATAATTGAAGGAAATAATAAATATGAGTCAGAGGCTAGTGAAAATAAAGACGTAAATTGTTTCCCATTCAAGTTCACAGAACCCCAAGGGGTCCACAACCTCAGGTTAGGAACTCCTGCTAAGTTAGTACACCATTCACTTGAGATTTTCCCTTGTATGTCACCTTCCATACCTCCTCCTCCATATCTGTCACTATAGCCCTTTATTTGTTCATCCATTTTGTTCCCTGGGTCACATGCTCATCCTACCGGAACTAAGTGCATCAAATTTGGGACACAGAAATCTAGCAGGGGACCCAGTGTGGCCATCGAATGAGCACGGCCTGTCACCTTGCTAAATTATTCCACTTTATACCTGTTGAAGCCTGGGAAAGTGGGAACAATGCCCACACATTTTTATCATATTTTATTTTGATTTGAGTCAAATGTTCAAACTTAGTCTGGCACTGCACTCTTCATTAATAATGCATAACCACTCATTTATTAGAACCGCATCATTATATAACTTGAAGAACCATCATCAGGCACGGCAATTTCTTTTGCAAAGAATGCACTTGACATTGAACTGTGGAGTGTCAGATGAACTCATTTTTCCTATGTGCCTGTCATAACATCTTTTGAATGCACAGCGCTGCTTATCAAGAATCAAGTCTCTCTTTCGAGCAGGAGTGACATGCAGACTGAGCTCCCATAACTTAAAAAAGCTGTGTTTCTTGCCAAAATGGCTTCCCTCATGTCAAAAGCCATTCGCGTGTAAAAAACTTTACAACTTCTTGCCTGATGAATGACTATGAAAGTTTGACACATCAGAATGATACAATGCTGTCTCAAACATGTGGTATGATGCACTTCTGGCATACAGAGACTGCCTGTCAAATGCCTATGACTCCATACTGCAGCTAGGGACCCTACGGAGCAGCAGATGGGCCATTAAGGTAGTATTAATGTAGATGCCATCAGTTTTCAGTTCTGACTGGGACATGCTCTTTAGAACTCCAAGCAGCTGCTGCCATTTACTGTGACAGCTACCTGCTAACTTTTGCCAACTGGCACTCTCTCATTCTCTCTACCTGAGATATTAACCCTTCAATTTCCACAATTATTCATCTCTTATCAATTATGTTAACAAACATGTACGGAGCAATTTGGTGGTAGATATCTCTTCTGTTATATGCATTATGCTATTAAATAGCAAACATTTGGTCATCAGTAATTTATGAAAACTACTGTAAATTAATTCATACTGCAAGTTGAAGATACATATGGCCGATAGATAATTAAGTACCCAGCTTATTGTTCATTTCAATAATTCAGAGATCTATAAAGCTCCAATTCATGAATAAAGTGGCATATCTTTGAGCATTCTTTTGCTACCAGAGCTCAAGCATTGCGACGCCTAAATCAGTCTGAAATTCATTCTGAAATGTTTTGTGAGGACATTATTATGGCCATCAGTTATGGCAAGAGTGTTATCAGTAACAGAAGGCGCAGGGTTGCTGTTAATGAATTAAAAGATGATAGTCCAGTCAAAAAGTTCACTTCATGTTACAAATTGTGATCATTACATATTGTGTTATTACTTTGCATATTGAAAAAAAAGCTAATTAAAACAATTGCATCTGCTGCACTGCATTATACACTCACTGGTCACTTTATTAGTTACCTCCTGTACCTAATAAAGTGGCCACAGAGTGTGTTTTCACAATCTTCTGCTGCAGTTCAATGTGCTGTGCATTCAGAGATGCTCATCTGCACACCACTGTTGTAACACGTGCTGATTTGAGTTACAGTCACCTTCCTGTCAGCTTGAACCAGTCCAGCCATTCTCCTCTGACCTCTTTCATTAAGAAAGCATTTTCTCCCCACAGAATTGCCACTCACTGGATTTTTTTTCGTTTTGTTTTTCATGCCATTCTGTGGGGACTCTTGTGCATGAAAATCCCAGGAGATCAGATACCCAAACCACTCCATCTGGCACCAACAATCATTTCATGATCAATATCAGTTAAATCACATTCCTTCCCCATTCTGATGTTTGATCTGAACGACAACTGAACTTCTTGACCATATCTGCATGCTTTTATGCATTGAGTTGCCACCATATGACTGGCTGATTAGATTTTTACATTAATGATCAAGTTTACCTCATGAAGCAAACATTGAGTGTAAATATTGTACTATGTAGCTGGAATATTCTTCCACAGAAAACAAAGTTAATGCACTTCAAATAGAAAGTTTCCATAGATTAAATAGTTATTTGTGCGCTGGAAGAGAATGTCACAGATTGTTTGTCCCTGTCACCTCACCCACTTTGTTTTAAATTGAAAAGTCAAGCAACATCTGTGGAAGACAAAACACCCAATATTTCAGACTGAAATTTTGTCTTAACTTTTTAAAATAATTCAACTGCAAAAGCTTCCTTTCTAATTTCCAAGATCCGAGGTGGTGGGGGAGGACAGGAGGGGGAGGGATAAAGCTCCCATTTTCAAATCTCTTACTATCTCTTTTTCAGTTAGTCCTGACGAAGGGTCTCAGCCCGAAACATCGACTGCACCTCTTCCTAGAGATGCTGCCTGGCCTGCTGCGTTCACCAGCAACTTTGATGTGTGTCGCTTTCTAATTTACATTTTGTTTGTGACAGGTGGCTGTACATTTTCTTGCGTAACACAGTGGTTTATGCACGTGGTTTCAAAGATTGTACATACTATTGAGCCAGTGTGCATGTGAGGTTCTCTGCACGTGTGGATGTCTCCAAGCCTATGTGGTGGATGTCCATCATATCCAACAATGACAGGAGACCTGTGTGAGAGAGTTTTTAAAGGGAAAAAGTCATTTCACTGAGGCAGTTCACTCTCTTGACATCAGAAGTCTGAGTCTAGTAGGACAAGCAAGCGTTACAAACTGGAGTTTCCTTGGTTGCAGTGGATGACACCGACTTCTTCTGAGCCTTGTTGTGCCCTTCACTCTCCATATAGCATTGCAGTACTTACCTCTTGGCCACTGAGTCTCACTGTTGATCTCAACCAGCCAGTCCGCCGGGCCTGACTTCACATGCTTGGACAGGCACTCCCTATCTCACTGGGGTATGAGGCCACTGGCTACCCTCACCTGGTTTAACCCGCCTGTCAAAGCGGTGTACTGGGCTGTGGCTGCTGTTGCACGCAAAACAGCAACATGGACCTACAGGTGAGAGCCTAGTGTCCGGTAGGGACCAAACATGAGTGATCTGCCCTGGAATGGTCATGTCAAACTCCTTCACCACAGGTGTTACCTCTCCTTGGACACCCCATACACCTCTAAAGCCTATTTGCCTTACATAGAAATATCTTTACGATCTAATGACTGTACATAATTAGGTTTCTTTGTATCCTGTGGCACACATCCCTGCATTCTTGTGTAATCCATACAAATGTGCTACATACAAATGTAGACTGGGAGACATAAAAACATGAATGGACACTGACTCAATATTTTACTTATTTATTTAGATATGCAGCGCAAAACAGGCTCTTACCTCTGAATTCCGACACCCTGAGCTGTAATAGCGTCTTGATAGCCACTACGCTACCATGACACCTTCCAATAGCATCTCCAATCATCAAAGCCATGTCTAATTGTGCATCTGATCACCACCAGTAGCTCTTGACACCAATGGGCCAGCAGACAGCAAATCACATACCCATGCTTCTACCCACTAATGGCTCAAGCCTTCTGTTCCCAATCCTTCATCTCCTGGCACCCCAGCTAGGTGTGTTCCTGACATTTATTTATTTATTTAGAGACACAGCATAGAACAGATATTTTCAGACATTCATCCCTCACTTTAGCCCTGGCCTAATCACGGGACTATTTACAACAACCAATAAATCTACTAACCAACACGTTTTTGGACTGTGGAAGGAAACTAGAGCACCCAGAGGAGGCCCACGCATTCCACAGAGAAGATGCAGAGAGACTCCTTTCAGAGGACCCTGGTATTGAACTCCGCGCTCTGATAGGCTGAGCTGAAAGAGCAACGCGCTTATCACTCCGCTACCAAGGCACCCAACAAGTATCTCTCCAGCTTGACCTTCTCTATGACAGCAGCACTTTATTCTGCACTCAAAATAAACTTCATTCATAATAAAAATATCATTTACAAGGTTAAACCAGGCAATGCCTTTGCTGCACTATCAATTACTCCAAAAGACTGGAAGTAGAGTAAATACTGAAAGGCTTTTATTAGCAGTAAAATGTGACCTCAACCATGCTGAGTGTCTGTCCCTGGACTGAGAGGAGAAGCAGTGGCACAATCACCTTTATTCAGGGCCCTGTGGGAGGAGCCACAGGGGCAGTCAGCAGAGGGGCGTGTCCAGACAGGTAACCCAGTTACAACATATATATATGGTTTACCACAGCCTTTTCATCCTTACTTCAAAGACAACGTAGTGTTCCATAACATTCCTTAAACCATGAGACTCTTGCCACTTGGAGTGGTCGACTACCATTAGATATAGGAGCAGAATTCTGACATCAGACCTGCTCTGCCATTCCATCAAGGCTGATTTATTTACCTGCTCAATCCCTGAATAACTAAGAACCTATCAGCCTCCACTTTAACTATACCCAATGACATGGCCTCCACAGGCATCCCATTGGTTGCTGAATGGATTGTTTGTTGTATGATGGGTTTGCAATGTAACATGTAGTCATGTTTTGCAACTTCGGCAGGCTGGCAGCTGATGTTTAGGGTCACTTGTTTCAGCTGCCAGCCTGGTCTTCTGTACTCCTCAGCGAACCAAGGCTGCCACAGTAGCATTGTGGTTAGTGTGACACTGTTACAGCTCAGTTGGAGTTCAGAGTTCAATTCGGCATCCTCTGTAAGGAGTTTATATGTCCTCCCTGTGGAACGTATTGGTTTCTTCTGGGTGCTCCGCTTTCCACCCACAGTCCAAAGGCATACCAGTTAGTGGGCTAATCGGTGATCGTAAATTGCCCTGTGATTAGGCTAGGGTTAAATAAGTGCATTGCTGGGCGCTGTGGCTCGAAGGGCGAGAAGGGCCTGTTCCACGGTTTATCTCTAAATAAAAAAGGTGTTGAAGTCAGTGATATGCTCCTCTGTGATGTAATATAATTCTGTTGCCACAGTACATCATGAATGCCATTTTCCATGGTCGGATCTGTTCTGAAGGAAAACGAAGTGAGTGATCTTCATGGTTTTTGTTCAGTTATCAAAGAAACAGTTATTTGTTTTTCATTTCAACGTTTCACCTGGCACATAAGGAGTGAAGTGCTGACATAATCTTGGAATACTACACAAAGTTCAGCCGAAGGTGAAGCTTAATGAGGTGAATAAGATCCATTCTGCATTGTCTTCACTCGTGACTTGTTCAAGCCCTTAAGTATGGTATGGCCATTCCTGTTCTTCAAATGTCACCGGGAAGCTGTTCTACCCACATGATCAATGCAGCTGCGATCGGCTTAAGGTGGACAGTATGTTAGCACTGCAGTTATCGTGACATTATTACAGTTACAGCAACCCCAGTTTCAGAAATAAGATATACACGTATATTTTTTATTGTAATTTATAGTTTTTAAAATGCAATGTGGGATGCATGAGGTATCCAGGGAGGAGCAGTGCCTCTGGTGAAGGGGCTTGTCATGTCCATTCCGGGGCAGTTCACTCACCTTGTGTCCCCACCGGACACTCAGCTCTCACCTGTGTCTCCAAGTAACTGTTTGCATGCAGCCGCTGACACACCACTTTGACAGGTGAGCTGAACCAGGTGAGGTTTGCCTGTCCCAGCATGTGAAGTTAACTCCTGTGGACTGGGTGGATGAGACTGCAGTGAGATCCAATGGCCAGGAAGGTGATATTGCAACGCTCCGTGGAGAGCCAAGTGCATGACAAGGGATGGAAGACGTGATGGTCATCCACTGCAACCAAGGAAAACTCCAGCTTGTGACGCTTGTTCACACAACTGGATCTGGACCTCTGAGGTCGAGAGAGTGGACCTGCTTTTCCACTTTATAAACTGTCTCAGACAGATTTCCTGTCTTCATCGGACACGATGGACAACCTTCACTGCAATGCACTGCTCCTACAAAACAACAAATTTCCTGATAGATGCCAGTGATATTAAATCTGCTGCGGATTCTGGTTCAATTCTGCCACTGCCTGTAAAGAGTTTGTATGTCCCCCCCATTAGTGGGTAGGGTTCTTCCAGGTTCTCTCACTGTCTCCCACGTTCCAAAGATGTACGAGTTAGTGAGCGTAATTGGGCAGCACAGGCTCGTTGTCCATAACGAATGGCCTGCTAACATGCTGTACCTCTAAATAAATAAAATAAAAATAGAATATTCCACAACATTGAAATTTACCCAGCAGATAACTGGTCAAAATGCTGAACTTTCAACTTCTGAACTTCTCCAAAATGAAGACTAACAAAGGACTTGATCATTCTAAGGAAAACACGTGGCTTCCATTGCATCAAAGCTCCACTTCACTATTTATGGCCAGTGCTGAATTACCATTCCTCCTCTCATCCATATACAAGTAAAGCTTTAACCTGAGGTGATGTTCTTGCACTCAAAGTTTCAGGAACAGCTTCTTCACAACCCCATCAGATTTCTGAATGGACAATAAAAACACACTAGCTCACTATTTTTTCTTTCTTTTTGCACTGCTATTTAATTTAATTGTTATATATATTTCTTATTGTAATTTATAGTTTTTTATTATTATGTATTGCAATGTACTGCTGCTGCAAAACAACAAATTTCATGACATATGCCAATGATATTAAACCTGATTCTGATTCTGATATAAGATACAGATCATAAGGGAATTATACCACTGAGCACATCAAGTCTGCTCCATATTGTGCTTTTGAATTTAGGATTAACATTATGTGTCATGTGAACATCAAAACATACAGTGAAATGCATGGTTTGAGTCAACAACCAACACAATCTGAGGTGTACTGGGGGCAGCCCACAAGTATCATCATGCGTCACCACCATAGCTTACCCACAACTTACTAACCTGTAGGAATTTGCGAGTAAACCAGGGCACCCGGAGGAAATCCACAGGGAAAACTTACAAACTCCTTACAAACACTGGCGGGAATTGAAACCCAATCTGTAGCACAGTAAAGTGTTAAACTTATCACTACACTACTGTGCCAAGCATAATACATCTTTATTATTTATCTCTTCCTCTTGTAGTGGTACTACTTGCACAAGTAGCGAGAATAGGGCGCTACGGTAGTGTAACATTTAGCACAACACCATTACAGCTCAGGGCGTCAGAGTTCAGAATTCAATCTTGGTGTCCTCACGAAAGAGTCTGTACATCTGCCTTGTGCAATGAGTAAGTTTTCTCTGGGTGCTTCAGCTTCCTTCCACAGTCCAAAGGCATAGAGGTCGGTAGGTTAACTGGTCATTGTAAATTGTCCTGTGATTATGCTAGGGTTAAATCAAGGTTGCTGGGTGGCGTGGCTCAGAGGGCTGGAAAGATTTATTCTGCACTGTATCTCAATAAAAAATAATAACATAAGGTATATTTTAAACTTGATAGACCCCCACCTACTGATTGCAAAGAGATATTAAAATGAAATGCAAAACAAAGGTTTGGCTTCAAGGCAAGGTCAAAAAGAAAAAGTAGCAGAGTTGCAAAAAATCAGCATAAGCACAATTTGTACCAATAAATCCTGATTCCTGTAGAGAAAATTCTGTTTGCCTTTTATATCTGGGTTTAAAATTTGTTCCCTATCTGTACAGAGTTCTTGCCGTGCACAGGATTTTGCTGACATTGCAAAAGTAACTCATTGTCAATAATGCTTGAGCTTAGAAAATTCTGTCTCACCCCTGCTAAGCAAATCCCTGCATGTAGTCAAACGAACACCCATAGGAAACGAAGCTCCCTCTCTCTGAATTTCTTTAAGCTGAGGTATCTATTAACCCTCAGAATATTGAATTATGTTTTCCATTTCAAAATACCTTCACTGACCGACAACATATGCAAACCTAATATTCTGCATGTTTCTAATAAGTCATCTTGGAACAGTTACAAATATGGAACTGAAAGATGATCTTAAAAAGTTTCTTTGACAAGACACTTACAAATGCATTGCTTTTGTCTTCATAAAAATGGTTATGTGCTGTAAAACTGCAGTAATAATGTTTTATTCAGCAATTTTGCAAACAGATTGCACAAAATAAAACAGCAAAATTCACGAAACATTATTTTCTTTTTTCGGACACTAACACTAAGCGTTTGTGGTGGTAAGACCATGTTTAAAATATCTCCCCAGTTCAGCATTCTAATAATGCATTACAGATTTAAAGTTACAGAGGAGGCCCGTAGAAAGACAACAGTCAAACCAAACTTTTAATGTCATCGTTGCATTCTGTCTGTGCCTGTGGTGTAGTGGTATCCGCACATAGACTTTGGAACAAGAGAACCGGGGTTTGAACCTGGCCGGCTCCTTGCACGCTTTCCGTTCTTGCTGAGTTGAGCAATCGAGCTAGCAACTCAGCCTCATAAAACAGACAAAACGCTGAAGAAATGGCAAGGTTGCCACCTGATGTGCCAAACAAGCCGTGGGGAGGAATTTTCCCTTCTGTTTTACTTTGCTTTCTAGATTTAAAACTACAAGTTGTTGAAGAGAAAGGAGTAAGGAAAATATAAAGACGTTCAACAGATTCACACACACATTTCTGGAGGAACTCAGCAGGTCAGGCTGCACCTGTGGAAAAGAGTGAACAGTCAATATTTCGGGACAAGACCCTTCTTCAGGACTTGGTAGAAGGTGATAGGTGAAGTCAGGGGTGGGAAGGATCAAGGGCTGGAGCGGAAAGAATCCAGTAGGAGAGGAGAGTGGACAATAAGGGAAGGGGAAGCAAGAGGGGACCAAGGGGGAAGTAATAGGCAGCAATAAGATGCTTCTCCTCCACCCTGAAGGTGGCCTCATTGAGGCACAAGTGGAGGCCATGGATCAACATCTCGGAATGACATTCAACAGCTTGGTGCATATCTATCTTTGAGTGCTTTTGAATACCTCAGTGTAATGATGACCACAGCACTCTGTACTAGTCGCGAAATAGCCATACCTGGTTACACTTCGATTTCCTTCTGCATGATTAGCTTACGTTTTGTGTGTCCTGTTGCACCAAAAGCCACGTCTTAATGCATGTGATTAATAGTGTTGCTTGTCACAGACCAGAGTGAGTTTTGTCTAGTTCAAGAGCACTACAGTGGCTGGGTTACAACATCCAGTGAACAGAGTTAATAGTCAATCCCACTGTAAATGCCATCTACCGAAAGTCTGCTAGTCAATTAGAAGATGAATGTAACGATTGTTTATGATGCAGAAGCCGTGGACAGCTTTAAACATTTTGCAATGCATGCTAATCTGAGCTAATTACATCAAGAACAAACAAAGAAAATGACAGACGAATTGAGCAGGAGTCTGTGTGACAGAAATGACCACAGTTTATAAAATCTATTTGATTAGTTAATTCCTTTAGAAAATAATGTCAACTGTCCTTGTTAGAAAGACAACAAATTCTTCTCATTTCTAAAGGTATCGTACCACAAAACATGCCGTAACAAATCTAGAGGGAAAGAAATATGAGTATTCATGATGAAAAATAATTCCTTTCATGCTTTCAAATTACCACAAATAGATAATGTGTATCTAAGATACATATTTTGTTCCTTGTACAAATATAATCCAATCAAACTGTATCATGATTGCCATGGTTACTGTTCTTGATGTGGGGTTCTAATCTGGCCAATCCTTGTCAAGTTCCCACCATTTTAGGAGACAAGTTGAATTAGTTAAGACTTGAGTTTACTAATCCTAGCTCTGTTCATGCAACATATAACTGATCAGGGTCATAAGAGCTGCACAGATAAATGAAGCCTTCGCTGTGTTTCCTTCCCAGAACCATAAATTGAACCGGGTGATAGCAGCATGTGATGGCATCATAACGCACATTCAGAATGAGGATGGTGACCACTTTCTAGAGCAAGGGGAAAGTGTCATAGGCAATTTGGATCAAACAGTTATTTGCTTACAAGTGGCCAATATTAATAATACCGTCCATGTGAAATGAACCTTCAACAACACCGTTTGAGAGCTAAATTCTTAAGAAAGTGGAACATGCTGCCAGGGGTGTTGGTAGCAGCAGGAATGTTCGTACTATTAAAGAGACTCTTAGATGGGCACAAGAATGAAAGAAAAATGGAGGGCTGTGTGGGAGGGAAAGGTTAGGTTGACCTTGGAATAGGTTAAAGGGGCAGCATCGGATCGTGGGCTGAAGAGTCTGTACTGTGCTGTTCGGGTGGATTCCTTTAATTGAGGACGCTTGTGCGTAACTGTGTGTGCCATGTGGAGGCTGATACATGGGCAGCCACCACATGTTCCTTGACAGATCAGCCTCAGGGTCCAGTGACACGGTGTGCAACTGGGGACTCTGCACTGTGACAACATTCCTCTGCCTTCGCTGTTATTGTGATGTGACGTCATCTTCTGCCAGCTCCACTGCTGAGGCTGCATTTTGTCTGAAATCTCCCTCGACCTTCCCACATGGGTGTTCTATGTGCTATAAAGTATAACAAATTTACATTCACAATTTCCATTGTGAGTGCAGATCAATTGTGTATACAAAAGCAAGAAGAGAATGTCATTGTTTTAAATAAAGGACTTAATTTTAACTGTTTCATGATTAAATTACTTCTGTCTTATTGTAGGGAGTCAGGGTGGAGATATGTCTCTACAAAAGAAGGTGTAAGGTGCTCCTTCCCTCCGCTGGCCTGCAGGTCACCCTTGGGCGAGGTGTTGTACCTTCTTAGCCCCCTGATCAGGGTCACGTGAAGCCACGGGAGCAGGTGGTGGATGGTCTTATGAACAGCTGGTGCATATCACAAGTCCTGGTTACACGACCACTGAAGAGTATTGATAATGGCTGGAGTCACCCGTCTTGTAAAGACACTGCCTAGAAGAAAGCAATGGCAAACCACTTCTGTAAAAAAAGTTGTCAAGAATAATCATGGTCATGGAAAGATCATGATTTCCTAACTCGTACGATATGGCACATAATGAGCAAACAGTTGTGTGGAATTTTGCTGGGCCTTGTCTCATCATGTGCAATGTCTTGAAAGAGCCATAATCATTTTGAAAAATAAATAAGGTTTGTCCAGGATTAAGAATATGAAACACATTTATTAAACGAAGTACACAATTCTTTTAAATAATGCTTACTTTGTGACGTGTTCATCTGAAGCAAACAATTTATATTCACACTTTGTAAATCATTGATGGTGGATCTGTCATAGCATTATGCCGGTTCTGGGCAGCATCCTCTCAGAGAGATATTAACTTCTCAGGGCTGTAGGTGAGATGTACCTGAATGATACCAGGGATGCATATATTGTTCTTATTGTCTCGAACAGATGTAACAATTCTTATAGATGGCTGCAGCATTTAACGTTAATTTCACCTACATTAGGGGGCACCACGGTAGCGTAGCCGTTAGCACAATGCTATTACACCTCGGGGCATCCCAGAGTTCGACATTCAACTCTGGCGTATTCTGTAAGGAGTCTCTGAACGTCTTCACTTTGGAATGCGTGGGTTTTCTTTGGGTCCTGTTTACTCCACAATCCGAAGACGTACAGTTGTTTAATTGGTCATTGTTTCATGATGAGGTTAGGATTAATCGGGCTGGTGGGTTTGCCTGGGGGGTGGGGGAATGGCTCGAAGAGCCAGAGGGGCCTACTCCATGCTGCGTCACTAAATAATAAATAAACACATACAGAATGCTGGAGGAACTCAGCATGTTAGACAGCTACTGATCAAAAATAATCACCCTATTTTACTGAAATGGGAGAGTCATTTCATTTCATTTTTGTCATATGAACAAAATATATAGTGAAATACATCTTTTTGGGTCAACGACCAACACAGTCCAAGGACGTGTTGGGGGCAGCCCGCAAGCGTTGCCGTGCTTCCAGCACCAACGTAGCATTTCCACAACTTACTAAACCGAAGCCATATGTCTTTGGTAGGTAGGAGGAAACTGAAGCACCTGGAGAAATGAAGGAGAATTTACAAACCTTTTTACATACAAAAGGGTGGGAATTGAGTCAGTGATTACTGGCATTGTAAAGCATTGCACTAACCAGAAGGCTACAGTGCCACATAGACCTTCCATAGGTGAGGGCACCTGGTTTATGGGCATCCTATATATTCCAGTAAGCACTTATGAGGGCAGGAAGGCATTTCCACCTCCCACCACTCACTAACCTCCCATCTCCCACATCCCTCTCTGAGCTAAGCCAGGGCTGGGCAGGCTTACTTGCTTGCACACTGAGACAGTAAACTTGGGTGGAAAAAGCAGCTTCCACCCAACTGCTTGCTTTCCCATCACAGATGTTCTCAGATCCTCTCCTGCTTTCTCAGTCTGTTTATTTCTGTTTGGGCTACGAAGAGTCCTCAGCAATGGAACCCTGTCTTAACCCAGAGGCTCCCAGCAATCATTGCCTCAAATTGGCAGCATCCATCAGTGAGGACCACCATCACCCTTGTCTCATTGGTACCTACAAGGAGGGGGTACAGGACCCTGAAGACACACACTCAGCGTTTCAGGAACAGCTTCTTTCCGTCTGCTATCAGATTTCTGAATGGGCAATGAATCAATGGACAGTACTTCACTACTTTTCCCTCTGTTTTTGCATAACTTATTTCATTTAATTTATATATCTACATTACTGTGCAAGAGTCTTAGGCACATACGTATAACTAAGGTGCCAAAGACTTTTGCAGAGTACTGTAATGATTTTATGTATTGCACTGTACTGCTGCCATAAAAAAAATAAAAGAACATTTCACAATATATGCACTTGCGCCAACCCCTGCCCTGGAGCTTCTTCTCTGCCACCTGTCCCACACCTCTTCTGCGGTGCTCCACCTCACATTCCCAATATCCATTCCTCCTGCTAGGTTTGTTCTCCACCCCACATTGACAAATACAGTACTGTGCAAAAGTCTTATGCTCCCTAGCTATATATACGTGCCTATAACTTTTGCACAGTACTATGTAAATATATATATAAATATAAAATCGAAATATATATATATATTTACTGTAATTTATAGTTCTTATTATTGTGTATTGCAATGTGTTGCTGCCACTAAAGAACAAATTTTATGACATATGCCAATAATATTAAACCTTGATTCTGATTTTGATTCAATAGAACCTCCCAATTTACATCTGCTGAGATCTAAACCAAGCTGAATTAGGTATAAGATCCCTTTTCAACAGGCACCTACATGGTGGATTCTGGTGAATTGGGTAATCGGTTAATCGGGGTAGCCACTTATTTGGGACAACTCTTAAAGAACAAAAACTAATTTAGAAAGTAACTGGGATTTCCGTCATTTTATAGATGCACCGTAGAAAGCATTCTTCTAGGGTGCATCACAACTTGGTATGGAAGTTGTCCTGTCCGAGACCGGAAGAAGCTGCAGAAGATCATGAGCACGGCGCAGCACATCACACAAACCGATCTTCCGTCCTTGGACTCACTTTATACCGCACGCTGTTGCAGCAGTGTTGCCAGGATAATCAAGGTCAAGACCCACCCAGCCAACACATTTTTCATCCCTCTTCCCTCCGGGAGTAGGCTCAGGAGTTTGAAGACTGATACGGCCAGATTGGGAACAGCTTCTTTCCAACTGTGATAAGATCCTGATCCGGATCTAGGCCGTACCCTCCAAATATCCGGACCTGCCTCTTGTTTTTTTTTTGCACTACCTTACTTTCCATTTTTCTATTTTCTATTTATGATTTATAATTTAAATTTTTAATATCTACTAATTTTTACTATTTCTAATATTTTTATATTTAATATCTGTAATCCAGGGAGCGGGAAGAGCAGAATCAAATATTGCTGTGATGACTGTACTTTCTAGTATCAATTGTTTGGCGACAATAAAGTATAAAGTAAAGTAAAGTAAAGTTTATTTGGGATACTATGTCACTTCATTGGGACAAGCGACAGTTGCCAAACAATTTCTAACTTGTGTGGACGTTAGACTCTACTACCTGCTTAGAGCGAACAGTTTTTTAAATAGCATCAGTTGAGTCTGCCTCTGTTCAAAAAACAGAGATTTTTGTCGTTGATAGTTGGCGAGAATTAAGCAGTAAGGTAATTCTAAAATGTTTTGCTCTCTGTGGTTTCAAGTATTCAGGTTGGAGATCCCAGAAACAGCAGGGAGTGAAAATTAAACAATTTCACTACTTTAACAAGTTAGGACCTATAAAGAATTTGAAGGTATTGACAATCACTTTAAATGTTACAATGAAAATAAAGACTTGGGGGATGCAATCACTGATAGCATTATATGAAGGCAGTCCATTATCTGTACTAGTGTCTGTGCTGATTTTGTTCATTTACAGTCAAACAATGGAACACATCTGTGTACATCGAATTAATTCCTCCATTGATAACTATAAGGAACTATTACACTGTTTTATGGTACTGTAGTAGCATTGGTATGTTGCAATTTGTTCTATATTTCATAATTTGTTATTCAGTTATACAGTAGTTTGTTATTTTTATACTTTTTTAACTGTTTGCATGACACTTCTGCAAATTGGGGCTGTCGTTAAATTAGGCCAGAATGTGCTGGTCCTGGTGTGTCCCAAATATCTAACTTGAAAATTTTCTCTGATTCTCGTGATTCTTAATCCTAAACTCTCTTATCAGAAATTGCAGAGGTGCACATTATTTAGTTACCTTGAGTTGTGAAGCTAAATACTTCCCATTTTCAAAGTTCAAAGAAAATTTATTATCAAAGTATGTATACATCACCACATGCAACCCTGAGGTTCAATTTCTTGCAGGCATTCACAGTAGATACAAGGAAACACAATAGAATCAATGAAAAACTACACATAAACAAAGATGGACAAACAACCAATGTGAAAAAGATGACAAACTATGCAAATTAAAAAGAAAAAGGAATGATAATAATAATAATAAAAAATAAATAAGAACCCAAACTCTCCAAGATGGTGCAAGGAGTATATTCACACATTCTGAAAACTGCCCACAAAACATCACCATGTATCACCTTGAGGAGATTTATTTATTTTTTTTTTCTCTCTCAGCTCAAGTTGGTAAAACCTGAGATATGGGCATAGCCAGGGAAGATAATTTCTCAGCTGTTAGGAACTTGCGGATAATTCTAGTGGTGTTTAGTATTGTGGTTTTCTGGAGATTTACATAATTATTACTGTGTAGGTCTAATTGTTTAATGCTATTGTGTAGTGCCTTTGGGATGACACTAGCTGTAGATATTACTATTGGAACAATGTACCCTGTTCATGTTCCATTGACTTTCAATTTCCTCTTTTAATTCAGCATATTTCTGGTGTTTTTCACTTACTGATTTCTGTAAGTAATGTGTGCTTGGAGTAGCTATATCTATTAAGTATGTTGTTTTTGCTTGTTTATCCTGTAATATTATATCCAGATGGTTATTATGGATTGTCCTATCTGTAATAACGGTTCAGTTGTAATATAATTTGTGGGATTCCTACTCTAAACCTGGATCAGGCTTGTATTTATAGTAAAGCGTGGTGTCTCCCATGAGTTTATATTTTAAAGATGATGTTTGCCACATGATTGTGCCTGTGTAAGTAATCAGATTGAGTTAATCTCCTGCAGGATCCTGTAAAGTGTTGGATTGTTTCCGGTTTCTCTTAGTATTTTCTGTATATATGGTCTTTTATTATGTATTTTTGATATTTTTTGTTTTAACCACCAGGTCCTGTATTGCCACAAGGAACCCCTCTGTTTCTGGGAAGAGGATTCCAACCCTGAGCCATAGCATTCAACACTTCCTGAGCAACATCACAGATCATAGGGATGTTTTCCATGGATGGCCATGCTCTTCCATTCATCAATGTTTCCTTCTATTGTGATAATTTCTTCACTTTTCTGGGTTGTGTTTTCATTTAAGTTTAGTGGTATGCACTTCTATCAGAATTGCATATATTCATGTGGAGTGCTAAGTACCGTTTTTGTTGATGAAAATTATCATTAGAAATTTTATCTGAGTGTTGTGTAAATGTTTTATGTCTGTTATTCCTCTTCCTCCTTCTGTCCTAGGTAACGTTAACTTAATTGTGTTCAAGTGTACATAGTGTTTCCTAAAAATTGTCATTTCAGTTCTTACTTTATTAATCTTTCAGATCAGTTTTGGACCAAGATATTATGTATTATGCGAAAGAGTATGTTAATATGGGTAGAGCAAAAGTGTTTATTTCCTTAGTTATATTTTTACCATTCAGCTCTGTTTGGCAGATTTTCTTAAGCCTTGAAGTCAGTTCTGTTGGAAGTTTTCTCTTTATCACACTATGATCTATTGCCTTTGCTTGTTGATATCCCAGATATTATTTTCCTTGCTTGTTGATATCATATTCGGTTGTATCCCACTGCTCTGTTTGTATTCTAATAGCTCTATTTCACCTTCCTTCAAGTTCTGCACTTACCTAGTCCAATGTTCATGTTTATATCTTTTGAAAATAGTTCTAGTATTTGAATTAATTGTTTCAGATTTACTGATAAAGGAGTGTACAATTTCAAATTGTCCACGTATAGAAGATGTGTCAAGGTATAATTTCTTTGGCTGTTTCTGATTTGATATCCAATTTTCATCTGATTTAGTAAATTTGGTTCAGTAAATTATTATTATTATTATTATCGTCATCATTTCAGAAACAGCTGAACCTTTGCAGGGGTAGTTTTTAATCTGACAGTAATATACTTCAGCACAAGGGTTGGTAGAACATAATCTCAAAATACTCTGCAGATGCTGGGGTCAAAGCAATGCTCACAACACGCTGGAGGAACTCAGCAGGTCGGGCAGCATCCGTGGAAACGATCAGTCAACATTTCCGGCCGGAACCCTTCGTCAGGACCGTAGAGGAAGGGGCAGAGGCCCTATAAAGAAGGTGGGGGGAAGGTAGGAAGGAGAAGGCTGGTAGGGTCCAGGTGAAAAACCAGTAAGGGGAAAGATAAAGGGGCGGGGGAGGGGAAGCAGGGAGGTGATAGGCAGGAAAGGTGAAGAAGGAATAGGGGAAAACACAATGGGTAGTAGAAGGAGATGGAATCATGAAGGAGGTGATAGGCAGCTGGGGGAGGGGGCAGAGTAAAATAGGGATAGGGGAAGGGAGGGGGAGGGAATTACCGGTAGTTGGAGAATTCAATGTTCATACCAAGGGGCTGGAGACTACTTAGACGGTATGTGAAGTGTTGCTCCTCCAACCTGAGTTTAGCTTCATCATGGCAGTAGAGGAGGCCATGTATGGACATATCCGAATGGGAATGTGAAGCAGAGTTGAAGTGGGTGGCAACCGGGAGATCCTGTCTGTTGTGGTGGACGGAGCGGAGGTGCTCAACGAAGCGGTCCCCCAATCTGCATTGGGACATGGTGGGCCAAAGGCCCTGGACTGTGCTCTATTGTTCTATGTTCAAAAACACTTCAAAGAAAATAGCCTCTTCTTCTTCTTCTTCATGTTCCTTGCACGTTACACGCTTGGGCGATCATGGTTTTCCACATCGAACGATCCCATGCAGCGTCAATGATATCTTGCACACTTAGATCTGTTAGTTCTTTCACAGTGTCTATATATTTTCTTCTTTGCCTTCCTCTTCCACGTTTCCCAGGCATACGGCCTTGTAAGGTAAGGCATTCTATTTCTTCCTTTCTGATGACATGGCCCAGGAATTTAAGTTTCCTTTCATTTAATGTCCTCATTAAAGATCTTTTTGTATGGGCACGTTGGAGTACTGTCTCATTAGTTACCCTATCTCTATATGGTATTTTCAGTGTTCTTCTAAGAAACCACATTTCTGTTGCTTCTAAGTTTCTTTGGAGTTCTGGTGTTATAGTCCATGTTTCGGAAGCATACAGCAGGATTGACCGGACGTAACATTTTAGTAGCCTAAGCCTTGTTGTCATAGAAATGTGTCTGTTGGTAAAAATGGGTTTCATTTTTTGGAAGTTGGTTTTGGCAATAGCAATTCTTCTTTTTATTTCTACTTTACTTCTAGCATCTTGTGATATAAAGCTACCAAGGTAATTAAAGCTGGTCTTTTATTCAATCTCTTGGTTCCCGATGTACAATTGGCAGTTGGGAGTATCCTGCTGCTTTGATATTACCATACATTTGTTTTTTTTACAGTTGACGTTTAGACCAAAATCTGCACTTGTTTGTACTACTTTGTCTGGGAGGATTTGTAGGTCTTCTGCAGTACTTGCTATTAGGGTGGTATTGTCTGCATATCTTATATTGTTGATGTTAACACCTCCAATTTTTATCCCATCTAGGTCTTCTATTTCTCTGAGAATTATTTCACTATCGATATTAAACAATTCTGGTGAGGCAATGCATCCCTGTCTAACTCCTCTTTGTATTTTAGTCTAACTGCTTATATTATCATCAATTTTTACTGCTGCCGTTAGGTTCCAATATAAATTTTGAAGTAGTTGTTGGTCCCTTTCGTCAATGTTTAGTTTAGTGAGAATTTGAAATAATTTTTCATGTTGCACTTTGTCGAATGCTTTAGTGAAACCAATAAAACATAAAAAGACATCATTTTGACATTCAATTGTCCTTTCTGAAAGCATTCGTAGTATGAAAATTGTATTCCTAGTTCCTCTATCCTCAATAAATCCATATTGTAGTTTAGAAGTTTCTGTTTTTAACTTGTTTTTAATTCAACTCAGAACAAGTCTCAACAAAATCTTTATTATGTGACTCATAAGACTGATGGTTCTATAATTTTCACAGTCAATAGTTACAGGAATTTTTGGCAGAGTTATAAATACTGATTTCAAGAGATCATCAGGCAATACACCAGACTCATATATGCCATTAAACAGTTCAAAAAGAATATCTATGCCCAGATCTTCTAGGGCTTGTATCATTTCCACTGAAATTTCATCAGGTCCTGTGGCTTTACCATGTTTCATGCTTTTCATTGCTTTAGTTATTTCTTCTTTGGTAATAGGTGGACCAGAATTAGGGTGTTTAATATCTGGGGGTTCCCCTCTATTCTCCTCAAACAGCTGCTCCATATACTGAATCCACCTCTCACATACTTTATCTGGATCTGTTAGTATGGATCCGTCTGCTGATCTTATGCGTCCTGTAGAGGAGATTTTCTTAATTCCAGTAATTTCCTTAATTTTCTTGTGCATTTCTTTGCTGTTGTTAATATGGCCTTCTACCTCATTGCGTTTTTGATTCAGCCATTCTTCCATTGTAAAATAGCCTCATCTGACTTTCAGAGAGATTTGTTTCTGAGAGACATTGAGCAGAAAATGTCCGCTTCGTTCTCATGAAGTGGATAAGATCAGTTCTTCTATCTAAACTGCTGGCTGTAGGTAAAATAAACAAAGTTCCTCAGATTCAACATCTTTCAGACCTATAACAAGTGTAATCCTAACACAAACTCACATAGGGGCTGTTGAATGACAGTCTCACTGTCAACATCTTGCATTGCACTTCCTTTTACAATCTGAATGAGTTAATCTTATTTGTTGGAGTGAGAATATTTTCATTTATTACTATTTTTAATATAAATTTGTTTTTTGTTTTAATGCTTTTTAACTTTAAGCACTACTTTCAGCAAAATATTTCTAATACTTTTGTGAGGACTTGAAAGTTAATGTTATTGAAAACACAACTCTTTCAAGATAAGAGAGACTGCATGCAGCTCGAGGTGCTGTCTAATCCTGCACGTTGTTATCGATATGGCCACCCTTGAATACCTACCACAGTCGTGGACTGGCTGTCAGTAAATGCAGGAAAACACCCAGCAGCTCTGCTGAACAACTGCAGGCAAGTATGAGGGCAGCTGTCAACAAACCCATTCAGACACCTGCTATCTGGGATTGAAAGGTTAGTGTTTTCTTGCAACACGTGATCTCGCCATCTTCTTCATTCCCCTCACGTTGCTCTATCCTCTTGCCCTCAAATTACCATGATCCATTATTGACAAGGGCACCCTGAATTATTCTATTGATCTAAGGTGTGCTGGAATAGAACGGTAGTTCCTATTTCCTAATTCTTGTATCTTATTTGAACACAAGAAAAATCTGAAACTCTGCAAAAGATAAACAGAAGTTCTGGTAGAGAAATAATCTGAAATCGTTGACAGGTGATACAAGAACAGCTCAAATAGTTCAAGTTGACCTCATTTATAAAATATTCCTTTATGCCTAGGTCACTTTGTCTTTAGAATACTAGTAAGTGATCTTCAGGGTAGAGGAAATTAGAAGCATCTCTGCATTGTGTTAAACAGGGCAGATGTGTGATGAAGTCAAATGAACTGGGACTTGAGCGGGGGGTTACTGAAACTTTAAGATGAAAAGAATATTGGGAAATAATGAGTGGTTACAGACAAGTGAACAATTTAACATCAAAAATATAAAAAAAATCAAATTCTGTTCTTTTTTTTGGCAGTGAAGTGCAAAAACAAATAAATGTTAGTGTCAGGAATTTCTTACTGGCATCTTTCCATGATAAGTCCCAGTCATGCAGAAAAGGGATGAAATTCCGTCATCCGAGCATGACAGTTCAGAATTCAAACTTAATGAGAGCTTTGGCAGCTTCTGTCGAAGGCAGACAGTGATTAACAAAACACTTCAGAGTACAAGGCACAGCAGTGCTCAAAGAAAACAGTGATGATCTCTGCTTAATCGCAGAAAAGCCCAAAGCATCTGCCAGCGGACGACTGCAAGAGCCACATGGAGCTATCGCTTGGATAGGCTGTCATCTCCTGAGATCAGCAACCATATGCTCATCTCAAGAACAAACTCCAGAGAAGTTAATTTTCTGACAAAATACAGGGATAAATATGACATTCAAACAAGTGTGCTCACTCATCCAGAACAGGCATTGCTGCTTATTCATCTGCATGTGTCAGATTTATACACTGTTTAAATACAAGCAAATATAATTTGTTGGTAACACAAACGTTACTGTGTGTGTACTGAGATAATTAATCTTTGTCTCCTCTACAATTTTTGGCCTGATTTTTAAATCCACAGCTATAATTTCTGTACAGGATCAGTCTATCCATCCCTTCTAGTTAATGCAATAGCAAGTTGGATTCTTGCCAAAGCATAGTAAAGTGCATCTCAACAATCAGTTATCCATCCCTAGTTTTCATTCCATACCCTTGTTAATCCATGTATAAGTTAATTGCTTATGTACTTACATTACTGTGCAAAAGTCTTAGGCACCCTAGATTTTTTTATATGGTTTCAGGTAGTATGACCTCCACAGAACCCTGATCCCAACATCTTCAAAACTGTTTGAGATTACCTGGAGAGACAGAAGCAAGTGAGACAGCCAAAGTCTGCGAAACAGTGGCAGGTTCTCCAAGATGCTTGGAAAAACCAACTAGCGAATTTTCTTATAAAACTGCACAACAGTTTACCAGAGAGTTGATGCAGTTTTAAAGCAAAAAGGATGGTCACACCAAATATTGATTTGATTTAGTTTTTTTTTGTTGTTTACTGCTCTGTACAGTCATTTTTTGATATTTAGAAACTTAATTGAGTTATCTTTGTAAGCACCTTCTCTTTAGAAAGTATTTTCACATGTGCCTAAGAATTTTGCACAGTACTGTAAGTACACAGTACTATATTCTTTTTTTACTTTTTTTAATTCTTTGCTTACCTATATATTTCCCTTGCTGCTTTCCTTCTCTGTATACATATTTGTTTTCTGTTTACCTATTTCTCCTATTTATATACTCCCAATATTTTCATCTTTGGTTTCACTTTCTATCATTTCTCTCCCATTATTATGACATTCTCTGGTCTTCACTGCATTCCCAATATCTATGCTTTTCTGCCTATTTGTATTATCTACATGATCCTTTAACTCTTCTGGATGTTTCACTGTTCAGATTGTGATGAGGAGGCATACAGGAGTAAGGTAGATCAGCTGAGTAGTGTCACGAGAACCTTGCACTCAACATCAGTAAGATCAAGATTTGCTTGGGAATTCAGGAAAGGAAGGTCAACAGAGCACACCCCAGTCCTTATCAAGGGATCAGTAGTGGAACGGGTGAGCATCTTCAAGTTCCTGGGTGTCAACATCTCTGAGAATCTATCCTGGGTCCAACAATTACAAAGAAGGCACGACAGCACCTATATTTCATTAGGAGTTTGTGAGCACTCGATATGTCACCAAACACTCTCACAAATTTCTACAGATGCAATGTGGAGAGCATTCTAACCAGTTGCATTACTGTGTGGTATGGAGGGGCTATTGGAGAGGATTGGAAAAAGATGCAAAAAGTTGCAAACTCAGTCAGCTCCATTTGGGGCACTAGTTTCTCCAGTATCAAGGACACCTTCAAAAGGCAATGCCTCAAAAAGACAGCATCCGTCCTTAAGAAACCCCATTACCCTGGGCATGCCCTCTTCTCATTGCTACCATGAAGGAGGAGATACAGGAGCCTGAAGGCACATACACAATGTTTTGGGAACAACTTCTTCCCCTCCGCCATCAGATTTCTGAATGGACAATGAGCGTATGAATACTACCTCACTACTTTTTTCCTCTTTTTTGCATTACTTATTTAATTTAATCTTTCTATATATATTTCTTATTGTTATGTACTGCTGCCATAAAACAACAAATTTCAAGTGATGTTAAACCTGATTCTAATTCTGATTCAATGTTTCAATGTACGCACAAGAAATAAAACTAATCTTTATCATTACCTCCTGGTGCAGTAAGTATCCATCTTATGTCTTCATTGATAGCCACTTCCCATGCTAGCTAGCGATTGGTTTAAAGAACACTACAGCCCCTCCCACTGGCTGCCATTTAGCTGATGATCTCATGGTGCTGGTAGATTACAAACCTTGCAAGCAGAAACCATATGGTCTATTTTCATTCTCTGCACCGCGACAGGCTTGGGGTGGAGGCTGGTGATGTGAAAACAGTAAATAGTGGAAGTGTGTTGCAGTAACAAGGACCCCGGACTCACTCTTCAGATAAGTATTTGCCTCTGAGGGTATGTTTAGTGTCTGTTTTGTCCTACCACTTCAGACACTCAGTTTAGGTAAGTATCTGAACTGAGTGTAACTTGAAGGGGTTATTGAATGTTTAGTGTCTGTCTTGTCCTGTAAATAGTCACCCTACTTACCAAAGCTGAGTGACTTCTGTTTCCACTCACCAAACCCGCGAACCTGATTTCACACAACACTTCTTCCATTTTGAGCAATGATCTTTGTATAAGTCACATCATCAACGTAATGCCATCAATGTTCTAAAATTGTTTGGGGCGCCACGGTAGAGTAGTGGTAAGCATGATGCTATTACAGCTCTGGGCTTCGCAGTTTGAAGTTCAATCCCAGCATCCTCAGTGAGCAGTCTGTACATCCTCCCTGTGGAATGTGTGGGTTTTCTCCCACAGTCTAAAATGTGCCAGATAGGTTAATTGGATTGAAACATATAAGATTATTAAGGGATTGTACACGTTGGAGGCAGGAAGCATGTTCCTGCTGATGGGTGAGTCCAGAACCAGAGGCCACAGTTTAAGAATAAGGGGTAGGCCATTTAGAGCAGAGTTGAGGAAAAATTTTTTCACCCAGAGAGTGGTGGATATATGGAATGCTCTGCCCCAGAAGGCAGTGGAGGCCAAGTCTCTGGATGTTTTCAAGAAAGAGATGGATAGAGCTCTTAAAGATAGCAGAATCAAAGGTTATGGGGATAAGGCAGGAACAGGGTACTGATTGTGGATGATCAGCCATTATCACAGTGAATGGCGGTGCTGGCTCGAAGAGCCGAATAGCCTTCTTCTGCACCTATTGTCTATTGTCATTATAAATTGTCTCGTGATTAGGCTAGGTATAAATTGGGGGTTGCTGGGTGCTGCTGTAATGAGCCCGGTGGGCCTCTGCAACTTGCCATAGGTCAGTGATCTTTGATATATCTCAAGCCTTGCATTTAATACCTGTATTATTAACTAGAGTCATTAAGCCTTTGTGCCCTTGGCTTAATCTTGTCAAGCTAATTGTGACTGGCGTATGTTTACCGCAGTCTATGATTATTTAAAGGGGATTCTCGTTTAGAGCCTTAGCGGAGTCTTTGTGTTGGATGGAATGATCTATCTCGCAGTGTTGCTCAGTCGATCCTCCAAGATCTGTTGGTATTCCTATGTCTAACCTATTGTTTCTTCTTTTCATGGGGAATCTACAGCCCTCCACTGCAGGGTCAAGTCATTGCCACAACTCCTTGTGACTGAGGGCACTTTCCACTGCACCTGGGTTGAGCCAGTGGATACAGCCCCTGTGACAGAGGGAACCTGCCGTTTCGCCACACTCGAGTCCCGTCCTGCGAGTGTACGCCATGACAGCCTCAGTTCAAAGGGCCGGAAAGGCGAGCTCCACACTGTATCTCAATAAATAAATAAATAATGTAATAGAATGTAAACACTTCAGAACTGTGGAAAGGAGTAAATGAATGGACCTGAGGTAAAGTGAGGGAGATTTAGAATATAATTTTGTCGCTGCCTGTAAGGTGTTTGTATGTTTTCTCCGTCACTGAATGAGTTTGTTTCAGATGCTCTGTTTCCTCCCACAGTCCAAGGATGGACCAGGTGGCTGGTTAATTAGTCATTGTAAATTGTCCTGTGATGTGGCTAGGCTTAAATCGTTGATTTGTTGGGTGGTACGTCCCGAAGAGCCAGAAGGGTCTACTCTGCACTGGATCTCTAAAATAAATAAATAAATAGTCCAAAGTTCAGCTGAAGAAATGTTTTTTAAAAGGAAATTGGGAAGCAAATGTTAAGTCAAAGTACTTGAAGGCATCATACAGATACAACATATTGGAATGCACAGGAAACCAAAGAAAATGCAAGGCATTGATTAACTGGAAAATTTGGTATATATTTGTGAAGACAGGTGGTGGGAGAAATAAAGGACTGGATGGGAATGAATCTGATGCAAGTTCCCAGGAAGGATACGTGGCTGTGGTAGGAAGTCTGGATGAGAACTTGGTCGAAGAGTTGGAGTGCAGCAGAGAGTAGCACTCACATCTACAGCGATGAAATGCTTTGAGAGGTTGGTCATGACTAGACTGAACTCCTGCCTCAGGAAGGATCTGGACCTGTTGCAATTTGCCGATCGCCACAATAGGTCAATAGCAAAGGCAATCTCAATGGCCCTCCACACAGACTTAAAGCACCCGGACAATAGAAACACCTCTATCAGGATGCCGTTCATCGACTATAGCTCAGTATTTAACACCATCATTCCCACAATCCTGATTGTTGTTACAGAACCTGGGTCTCTGTACTTCCCTCTGCAATTGGATCCTCGACTTCCTAGCCAGAATACCACAATCTGTGCAGATTGGTGATAATAGCTTCTCCTCACTGACAATCAACACTGGTGCACCTCAGGGGTGTGGGCTTAGCCCACTGCTCTACTCTCTCTATACCCATGACTGTGTGGCTAGGCATAGCTCAAATACCATCTACAAATTTCTTGATGATACAACCATTGTTAGAATCTCCGATGGAGACGAGAGGGGGTACAGGAGTGAGATATACTGACTAGTGGGGTGGTGTCTCAGAAACAACCTGACACTCAACGTCAGTAAGACGAAAGAGCTGACTGTGGACTTCAGGAAGCATAAGTGGAAGGAACATGTACCAATCCTCATAGAGGGATCAGAAGTGGAGAGAGTGAGCAGTTTCAAGTTCTTGGGTGTCAAGATCTCTGAGGATCTAACCTGATCCCAACATATTGATGCAGTTATAAAGAAAGCAAGACAGTGACTATATTCCATTAGGAGTTTGAAGAGATTTGGTATGTCAACAAAAACACTCAAAAACTTCTATAGATGTACCACGGAGAGCATTCCAACAGCCTGCACCACTCGCTGGCATGGGGCGGGGGGAGCGGGAGCTACTGAACAGGACTGAAAGAAGCTGCAGAAAGTCATAAACTTAGTCGGCTCCATCTTGGGTACCAGCCTACAAAGTACCCAGGACATCTTCAGGGAGTGGTGTTTCAGAGAGGCAGCGTCCATTATTAAAGACCTCCAGCACCCAGAGCATGCCCTTTTCTCACTGTTACCATCAGGTAGGAGGTACAGAAGCCTGAAGGCACACACTCGGCAATTCAGGAACAGCTTCTTCCCCTCAGCCATCCGATTCCTAAATGGATGTTGAACCCTTAGACATTACCTCACTTTTTAAATATATATTATTTCTGTTTTTTGCATGATTTTTAATCTATTCAATATACGTATATTGTAATTGATTTATTTACTTGATTATTTCTTTCTTTCTTCTATATTATGTATTGCATTGAACTGCTGCTGCTTAGCTAACAAATTTCACAACACATGCTGATGATAATAAACCTGATTCTGATTCTGGGATCACAGAGTGAAAGCAGTGACAGAGGAACAGAGGAAACCTTTAAAAATGGTGGTGGACAGAGATTTTTAAAAATTTTTTTTTGATTGAAATACAGTGCAGAATAGGCCCTTCCGACCTTTCAAGGCATGCCACCCAGCAATCCCAGATCTAACCAAGGCCTAGTTAGATGTAAGAGCAGAATTAGATCATTTAGCCCATCAAGGCTGCCTCATCATTTCATCATGGTTGATCTGTTTTTCCCCTCAGCCCTAGTCTCCTGCCTTCCCCCCTGTAATCGTTCATGCCCCAACCAATCAAGAAACTATTAACCTCTGCCTTAACTATACGTAAAGACTTGGCCTCTACAGCTGCTTGTGGCAAAGAATTCCACAGATTCACCACTCTCAGGCTAATGAAATTCCTCCTCATTTTCGTTCTAAAAGGACACCCCTTTATTCTGAGGTTGTGTCCTCTGGTCTTAGACTCTCCCACCATAGGAAACATCCTCTCCACATCCGCTTTATCAAGGCCTTTCACTATTCAATAAGTTTCAATGAGGTCACCCCTCATTCTTCTGAATTCCAGTGAATACAGGCCCAGAGCGATCAAATGCTTTTCATATGACAAGCTCTTCAGTCCTAGAATCATTTTCGTGAACCTCCTTTGAACCCTCTATAGTTTCAGCACATCTTTTCTAAGATAGGGGGCCAAACTGCTCACAGTACTCCAAGTGAGGCCTCACCAGTGCTTTATAAAGCCTATACGTTACATCCTTGCTTTTATATTCTAGTCCTCTTGAAATGAATGCTAATATTGCATTTGCCTTCCTCACCATAGACTCAAACTGCAAATTAACCTTAAAGGAATCTTGCACAAGGACTCCCAAGTCCCTTTGTGTTTTCTCTCCATTTAGAAAATAGTTCACTCTTTCATTTCTTCTACCAAAGTGCATGACCATAAACTTCCTAACACTGTATGCCATCTGCTTCTTCTTTACCCATTCTCCTATGCTGTCTAAGTCCTTCTGTAGTCTCACTACTTTTTCAAAACTACCTGTCCCTCCACCTATCTTTGTATCACCTGCAAACTTTACAACAAATCCATCAATTCCATTATTGAAATCACCGACAAACAATGTGAAAAGCAGCAGTCCCAATACTAACCCCAGAGGAACACCACTAGTCACTGGCTGCCAGCCAGAAATGGCTCCCTTTACTCCCACTCGTTTCCTCCTGACAATTAGCCACTGCTTTATCAATGTTAGAACCTTTTCTGTAATACCATGGGCTCGCCGTTTGTTGAGCAGCCTCATGTGTGATGCCTTGGCAAAGGCCTTCTGAGAAGCCAAATACAATCACAGGACAATTTACAATGACCAATTAACCTTCTAAGCAGTACATCTCCTGACTGAGGGAGGAAACTGGAGCACCCAGAGGAAACCCACACGGTCATGGGAGAACGTACAAACTCCTTCCAGTCGGCTGTGTTGGTCTTCAGGGTTTCTCCAGCCATTGTATTTAGTAGCTGTTAGGTCCAGGTGCTTTCTGTTTGGTCTTTTCAGGTTGATTGTGGCCAATGTTCCCTCTAAGGTGTGCGTGTAAGCGCGTGCACACACATCTTTGCTACTAGCTGATAAAGGAATTTAAACTGCACACATACAGTACGCTTGTCACCCTCTATCTCACTGGCATGTGAAATATATATATCATGATCATACACAATCACATTTCCTTTTCTAGTTTCTGATGCAGGTGGTTTTGACAATATGGAGTTGGCAATGATTTGTCTGCAGATTTTAGAACTGGCTTATTTATACAGCTTTTATTGAAGAAATTATTGATTCACTATGTTGAATTCTAAAGAGCAAAGGGCACGAAATGCAAAATGACTGTTAGATAATTTAAAATGGAATAGCTTATTGAAACAGTAGAACCTGCAAACTGAAAACTCATGAGGTCAGGAACGTGCAGCTACAAGAAATATTTATGTTCCATACAGAAACTGGTGTTGCCTGCATGTATTGTAGCAAAGCAATAGTTGCTGAAGAATTTGCAAGTGGGAAAAAGTGGAGCGATATTTGGAAACCTGACTTTTTCAAGCATCATTTAGCCAGCAAATCACATTTAAACGGTGTGCAAAAATCCTTCATTACTGCTACAGGTCTGCTATGTATTTTTTGTAAGAGTGCAGATAAACGAGAGCAAAAACAATGAAACCTAGAGGAGAACGAAGTTCTTATTGACAGTGTTTTGCTAGCTGTTAAAATGAATACCTCTTTCTATAAAATTCAGTGTGCCCATGTTGTAGGCAAGGTACAAGATTTTTGCGCACTCTGGTCATTACAAATTCGAGAGAACACCGACTGTGATTGGCACATGTTTCCCACGTTCTATGATTATTTCAAGGGGACTCTCATTGTGTTCTGAAAGCTGAATTTGTGGAGAATAATTTGACTCATGGTGTTGTTCGGTCATGCCTCCGATGTTCTGTGGTATTCCTATGTCTAACCTCTTGTTTCAGTCTTTTCATGGGGAATCTACCGTTCCTCCTCTCCTCCGCCGAGTTGTCGTCAGTGCTTACCGTGACTGAGACCGCTGTTTGCCACACCTGGGTCGGGTCAGTGCCAGTGACCACTGCGACAGAGAGAGCCTGCCGTTCCCTCACACTTGTGACAGAGACGATGATTTGCCAAATAGACTGTGGGAAATTGGAAGGCAGTAATATCAGTTAAAAGGAACCAGCATCTCGTGAAGAATCAAGGAACTTCACCTTGAATCATAGTTCTGAACTACTGCAGTAAAGACAGGTGGTTCAGAGACACCTTTCAATGATAGGCAGGTTTTGAGATAAAAGAAAGAGGGTTTCTCTGGCCAGTGGACAGGAAAAGAGAGACGAGCAATGTAGTTTAAGAAATGAGCGATGAATGCCAATTATCACCTATACGTCTATCACAATCAAGCTATTCTTTCCATTTGCATCCATCCACAGTGGATGTTTGACTTCATTGTCTACTGCCACTGTCTGCCTAGATGTCTATCCTTTGAGTCATCATTTCCCTCATTGCGCCATGTCATATGACATCATCATTATGTGCCATGTTGCATGACATCATCATTATGTGTCATGTCATATGACATGGGAGATCATGGTCTTTGACTATGATTGTTCTTGTCAGATTTTTCTACGGAATTGCCTTTTTCTGGGCAGTGGGTTTACAAAATGTGTGACCCCAGCCATTATGAATACTCTTCAGAGATTGCCTGCCTGGCATCAGTGATCGCATAGCCAGGGCTTGTGATAAGCACCAGCTGCTCATACGACCATCCACCACCTGCTCCCATGGCTTTGCGTGATCCTGATTGGAGGGTCAACAGGTGCTACACCTTGCCCAAGCATGACCTGCAGGTTAGCAAAGGGAAGGAGCACCTTGCATTTCCTTTAGTAGAGACGTATCTCCACTGAAATGCAAGTCATTAAAAATTACCATAAGTTACAATAAATCATAAATAGCCAGAAAGAGGAATAATGAGATAGTGTTCACCAGTTACAGAACCATTCAGAAATCTAATGACAGAGGGGAAGAAGTTGTGTGTCCATTTTTAGGCTTCAGAACCTTCTCCTGATGGCAATAATGGAAAGAGGGCATGTCCTAGATGGTGAGGATCTTTAATAATCGATGCTGCTTTCTTAAGGTACCAACTTTGGAAGATTAAATATCTTAAAGATTGGCTTTACTTGTCAGATGTACATCGAAACATTGAAACATACAATGAATTGTGTCTAGGCATGTTAGGATGTGCTGGGAACAGCCTGCAAATGTTGCCACACATTCCAGTGCCAACTATCTTTGTAATGTGGGAGGAAACCAGAGCATCCAGCGGAATCCCACATGGGCGAAGGGGTAACTATGAACAACTTACATACATAGGAGGCAGGAACTGAACTCAGATCACTGGTGCTGTAATAAGGTGCATTAACTACTATGCTACTGTGCCGCCATTTCATGCGTGTTTGGCATTAGACTTCTACCTGCTCCTTGACATTTCACATTACACTTCATATAAACATAACCTGCTTAGCCTTCTGATCAGGGTCACCAAGTATTTTGCCAGGTGATTTTCAACCTGAAACTAGAGTTCTCTTTCTTTTTCCATTGATGTTGTCTGCCTGTCTGTTTCAGCCCTCCACTATTTTCCACACATTATTCCTCTAAGAGGAGTAGACATACTTTTGGTTTATGTTAGACCTCATCTGCTGACTCAAGACAGTCATAATTGGACCCCGTGGATACACACTGACTGGACACTGAAGTCATGATGATGAGGTGTGGAGCATGCATTTTGTATGAGTTGCCTCACCTGCTGAGTGTCAACAAGTTCTGGTGTTTTAGCTCAGAATCCAACCATCTTAATTATCTTGTTTTTTTTTGTTTGACATTTTTTTGCTGTTACGTTCTTCCAGTTTGGAGGCAGACACCCATGATTACCCACACGGCTGCCGTGACTCTCATTCACCTCAGAAAGATAGCATCCATCATTGAGGACCCCACAACCTCAGCACATGTCCTGTCCTCATTTCTACCCTCAGGGAGGAGGTACAGGAGCCTGAAGACACACACTCAACATTTCAGGAACAGCTTCTTCCCCTCCGCAATAAGATTCCTGAATGGACCATGAATCCATGTACACTACCTCACTAAGATTTTTTTCTATTTTTGTTCTCTTTTTCACTACCTATTTAATTTAATTCTGCATATATACATATTTCTTATTGGAATTTATGGGTTTTTTTATTGTTATATATTGCAATGTACTGCCGCAAAATTTGATGGCACATGTCAATGATATCAAACCTGATTCTATTTGTTTGCCGAAGCAATTTTGGTAAGTCTTCTGAGCTTGAATGGTGTACAGAAATTCAGACTCTGTTCTTCATGAAGCCAGTACATCACTTCCAATAGGTGCTCTCTGGCATGATCTGCTTTGCAGATTGATTACATCTTGAGCAGTTTGAACTCGCTAACATACTGCAATGCTCTATCTACACATTACAACAGCAAATACTTATGGAACAGTGAAATACAAAGAATACCTTACAAGATTGGTTCAATCAAAATATAATTTGATGATGTAATTACTATTGCAAATAGGAATGGATATATTCATCACGTAAGACTTCATGTTCAGTTTATTGTCATTCAACCAATAGACAATAGGTGCAGGAGTAGGCCATTTGGCCCTTCGAACCAGTACCGCCATTCACAGTGATCATGGCTGATCATCCACTATCAGTATCCAGTTCCTGCCTTATCCCCATAACCTTTGATTCCGCTATCTTTAAGAGCTCTATCCATCTCTTTTTTGAAAGCATCCAGAGACTTGGCCTCCACAGCCTTCTGGGGCAGAGCATTCCATATATCCACCACTCTCTGGGTGAAAAAGTTTTTCCTCAACTCAGTTCTAAATGGCCTACCCCCTTATTCTTAAACTGTGGTCTCTGGTTCTAGACTCACCCATCAGCGGGAACATGCTTCCTGCCTCCAACGTGTCCAATCCCTTAATAATCTTATATGTTTCAATAAGATCCCCTCTCAGCCTTCTAAATTCCAGAGTACACAAGCCCAGTTGCTCCAATCTTTCGACATAAGACAGTCCCGCCATCCCAGGAATTAACCTTGTGAACCTACGCTGCACTCCCTCAATAGCAAAAATGTCCTTCCTCAAATTTGGAGACCAAAACTGCACACAGTACTCCAGGTGTGGTCTCACCAGGGCCCTGTACAGCTGCAGAAGGACCTCTTTGCTCTTATACTCAATTCCCCTTGTTATGAAGGCCAGCATGCCATTAGCTTTCTTCACTGCCTGCTGTACTTGCATGCTTGCTTTCAGTGACTGATGTAGAAGAACACCTAGATCTCGCTGTGCTTCCCCTTTTCCTAACTTGACTCCATTTAGATAATAATCTGCCTTCCCGTTCTTACCACCAAAGTGGATAACCTCACATTTATCCACATTAAACTGCATCTGTCATGCATCTGCCCACTCACCCAGCCTGTCCAAGTCACCCTGCATTCTCATAACATCCTCCTCACATTTCACACTGCCACCCAGCTTTGTGTCATTGGCAAATTTGCTAATGTACACATATATACCACCAAACAAAAAATAATGATCCTCTGGACCATGATGTACAACACAGTACAATCATGGTGGTTGTCTATCATGTCCGTCAATGACAGGAAAAGTTTTAAATGAGGAAAAGCTGTTGCACTGGGGCAGTTCCACTCTCTTGACAAAGAAGTCTGCATCCAGTGGTACAAGCAAGTGTCATAAATTGGGCTCTTCCTTGGTAGCGGTGGATGACCATGTCATGCCCTTCACTCTCCATGGGAGGTTGAAGCACTGCCTTCCTAGTCATTGGATCTAAATGTAGATCCCATCTGCCCAGTCTGCTGGAGCTGACTTCACATTCTAGGTCAAACATGTCCCTATCTCATGGGGTATGAGGCCATCGGCTACTCTCGCCTGGCTTATGCTGCCTGCTGAAGTGGTGTACTGTTGCATGCAAACAGCTACTTGGAGCTACAGGGGAGCTGAGTGTCTGGTGGGGACCAAAGATGAGTGAGCTTCACCTGAATGGACACAACAAGCCCCTCCACCAAAGGTTCTAACCCTTCCTAGACACCCCAGTATCTATAACTCACATACACAACACTTAAAGTAATATTAACACTGGTAAATTAACAAATAAGGAGTATTTATGGGCAAGTTAAAAAGTACACAGTATAATGCTGCTGGTTCTTCTTGCGTGATGAGACCTGGGTGGTGTTAGGGAGTTCAGTAGTCTTACTGTCTGAGGGAAGAAACTGTTTCTCATCCTAACAGTCCTTGTCCTAATGCTACAGTACCTTCTGCCTGATGGTAAGGGGATCAAGTAGATTGTTGGACAGATGGGATGGATTACTGACAATGTTGAGAGCCCTGAGTAAACAGTAGTCATGATACATATCTGTAATGGATGGAAGAGAAACCCCGATGATCCTCCCAGCAGTGCTTGAGATCCATTGTAGGGACTTGCAGTCAGATGCCTTGCAATTCCCATACCAGACGAGCCTGCTGTACATGTAAAAATATATAACCCTTCATTTTTCAGTGTTAAAACTGAGGATCTAACCAAACTATTTATCTAAACCAGGAGATCCCAACCTGGAGTTCACGGGCCCCTCAGTTGATAATAGGGTCCATGGCATAAAAAATGTTGGGAACCCCTGATCTAAACTATGCTTCATTTTCAGTGACAATCAGATTAGCTTTGAGAAAAATATTAGTTAAGGTTGCTTTTTGCACCATATTTTTTACTGCCTTCCAATTTCAGTAATTAATGATGTAATCAGATTTCTAGGGGAAAGTATTATGGGCCAAGCCTACTAATAAAATATAAACATGACAGAAATTGGTTTAAAGAGTACATGTATTATAACCTTGGGGCTTTTCTTAAGGTTGTCATAGCCAGGGGGTGGGGCTATAGTGGCGATGAGTTAAATGCTCCCGATGGCATTAGCATCTGGCAACCAAGTCCAGCTCCTGGCCTTCACATGTGGCTTAGCTACAAAGTCCAGCAGAACCATTTCTACTGACAGAAGAAGGGGAAAGGTGGGTTACTGGCACCTTAAGACCAATCGCTTTAGGCAGATCGGGCTTGTCGGGCATGGTTAGCAGCTCATATAGAAGGAATACTCTGATCTCATACCTCCGCTGCCTTGCAGCTATACCCACTCATGGGGAAATCTTTGAGAGTAAACCGTGAGGAAGCATCTGGAGCTGGAGTCCCTAAGGCAGTCCTATGCTGAGTTCAGTGCTGACTGGAAACTGCTGTGGCGCTGCTGGTACCAAACTGTATCGGTCTCTACTGTTCCTTTAGGTTCATCAGATGTGTGTAGAGGGGAAGCCTGCTACATGGGCAACAGCTTGCTCTCCATATTGTGCTGCCCAGGCTTGTGTATCTAGACAGCTCTGATGCAACATCCATGGTCAACCCCAACCAATAGTGGTAAAGGAGAACTGCATGGTTATACTCAGTGATCACTTTAATTAGTTACGTCCAGCCACTGAGTGCATGTTTGTGCTCTTCTGCTGCTGTTGCCCATGCACTTCAAGGCTTGACATGTTGTGCATTCAGAGATGCTCTGCTGCACGCTGGCTTGTTAACCTTTGTTCCACTGGGAGTACAGCATCTCCATGTATCAGTGTACAGACCACCGGCTGCAGTTTTCCTGGCACCTCTCTCAATATCACTCAGTGAAACAACCCCTTTGCCAGAGCCTAGTTAACAGATAGCCAATTCCTTGCTGTTTTTGTCATCCTGCCCTGTCTAAACTGATTACTATAATCATCCAGGATCAGTTCGCAAAAGAGTATATTTATTTACTTATTTGTTTAAATTGCTCGTTTGTTTGCTTGTGTTTTTATTTGTCTGCTTGTTTGTTTATTTAGCAAAACAGTGCAGAATAGATCCTTCCAGTCCTTCAAGCCGCACCTCCCCAGCAACCCCACAACCCCTGATTAACCCTAACCTAACCACAGGACAATCTACAATGACCAATTTACTTACCCAGAACGTCTTTGACCTGTGCAAGGAAACTGGATTGCCCAGGGAAAATCAGCACATTCCACTGGGAGGGTGTACAGAGACTCCTTACAGATCAGTGCTGGAATTGAACTCCAGGCTCCGGAACACCCTAAGATATATTAACTCGCTCTAACTGCTATGCTACTGTGGCACACGGTTTGTGGCATTACTAGGGACAGAGCAGGTGAGATCGATTTTGCATATTTATCCACAGGCAGGGAATTGGGCCAGGATACTCTAACCCAAAGTGATATTACTCTGCAATATTATCTGAACGATGACTGCATTGTGATTTTAGCATCAAAGCTAATCACTGAAGAAACTTGTGCAAGGAATAGACGTTAAATAAATGTAACGGAAGTGTGATATTAGGAAAGAGAGCTTGCACAGTGAATTTGTTTTTTCTCCTTTTTGATAAATATTCTGAGATTCTTGACTGAGAAATTGTGTTGGAAAGTGGTAGATATGACTGGATCTAAAAGTTTCCATTATCAAGATATACAGCCTGCTTTTGGGAAGAACTGGTGATTTACCCAGAAGAACAATTACGCTTTAGGAAGTGCTGAACTTGTATCAAAATCCATCCAAAGCCATAAGGAAGAATTCAAAAATTGTTCTCTTGTTATCCACATCTAGAACAAAAGACAGGTTTATGTGATTAATAGGATTCAAGTCACTTGAGTTAATGGCAAGTGATTGAGAAATATTATTTGGCTTTGTTCCAGTCTACTATAACACACAGCCTCAGAAAATCTACTTTATATTTCAATGAAAACAAAACTTTATATATTTTGAAGCTGAAGAAGTATTTTAAAGCACAAAAGTTTCAGAATGAAGTTGGACTGCCTGGGAAGTAAAATAACAGTGATTGATTTATTTATTTGTAGATACAGTGCAGAACAGGCCATCCAGCCTTCGAGGTGCACAGTCCAGCAATCTCCATTTTAACATTTGCCTAATCATTGGACAATTTTCAGTGACCGATTAACCTACTACCCAGTATGTCTTTTGACTGTGAGAGGAAACCAGAGCACCTAGAGAAAACACAGACGTACACCGGGAAGGAACATAGAAAATTGCCTACAGCGGATGCCAGAATTGAGCTCAGTACTCCAATGCTCTGTGCTGTAAAGCATCGCATTAACTGCTACACTAGCATGGTATGCATTGTGGATTGTGGTGCTTTATGGCTTTCACCAACTTTCAATTTCAATATTAAATCAAAACCGAGCTATTTTGTGAATGTGGAATGAGCATTATCACCAAACATGACTGGGGAGGGAGGGGGTGGTTTCCCTTCTTCCATGGCCCATTGTTCCCTTATCCCATTCCTTCTTCAGCAATCCTTTAAATCAGCCGCCTATCACCTCTCAGTTTCTTACTTCATCCTGTGTCGCCTTGGTTGTGGAGGCCAAGTTACTGGCTATATTTAAAGTGGAGGGTAATAGGTTCTTGATTAATCAGGGTGTCAAAGTTACAGGGAGAAGGCGGGAGAATGGGGTTGCGAGAGATAATAAATCAGCCATGATGGAATGGCAGAATAGACTCAATAAGCCGAATGGCCTAATTCTACTCCTATGTCCTATGGTGTTATGGTTTATCACCTGTCAGATTGTCCTCCTTCATCCTCCCCGTACCTTCCTATTCTCGATTCTGCCTCTTTCCTCCCTTCCTCTTCAGCCTTCATGAAGCCTCCTGACCTGAAACATCGACTGTTTATTCCTCTCCACAGATGCTGCCTGACCTGCTGAGTTCCTCCAGCATTTTGTGTGTGTTACTCTGGATTCCCATTATCTGCAGAATCTCCTGTGTTTGCAGGAAGTACGACGTTCTCTTGTGCTTAGTTTATTTTTTTTTGTAGGAAGATCAATTGGATCATTATCAATGAGACAAATGAAGAGATGCTGATGGAGAAGTCAACGGAGCTCACGTTTGTATCACGGACATGTAACATTTCATTTTGAATCATATTAAAAGAATACCATAAATAAACTGTGATGTAAAAATACTTTTTAATGAATGCTCCAATTCAATATGTTTTCTTCTTACCATTTACTGTACTGCGCAAAAGTCTTAGGCATATATATATATATATATATATATACACACACACACACACGCACGCGCGCGCACACACACACACGAGGGGTGATTGATACGTTTGTGGCCTAAGGTGGAAGGAATCAATTTTAGAAAACCTAGCACATTTATTTTTCAATATAGTCCCCTCCTACATTTAAACACTTAGTCCAGCGGTCTTGGAGCATACGGATCCCTTCTTTGTAGAAGTCGGTGTCTTAGACCTCCAGGAAGTGGTCCACAGCAGGGGTGATTGATAAGTTCGTGGCCTAAGGTAGAAGGAGATGAGTTGTTAACTTCAAACTTTCTGCATAATCACTCAAAGAGTTGAACTGCACGTGCATGTATCGAGAGCTGAATAACTCATCTTCTACCTTAGGCCACAAACTTATCAATCACCCCTGCTGTGGACCACTTGCTGGAGGTCCAAGATGCCGACTTCTACAAAGAAGGAGTTCGTATGCTCCACGACCGCTGGACTAAGTGAGTAAATGTAGGAGGGGACTTTGTTGAAAAATAAATATGCTAGGTTTTCTAAAATTGACTCTTCGTACCTTAGGCCACAAACTTATAAATCACCGTGTGTGTGTGTGTGTGTGTGTGTGTGTGTGTGTGTGTGTGGTTGTATATCTGACGGGAGCAAAGGCTGTTAGGAACAGTGAGGGTGGAGCACTACGGGAGGGGTGTGGGACAGGTGGCAGAGAAGGAGTACCAGGGCAGGTGGTGGTGTCGGTGCAGACATACCCAGCCCTGAGACAGCAAGCAAGGCCATTTGATTGCAAACAACTGGTTTATTGATCATATTAGAATGCCTCCCTGATACTCCCCACACCCTCCCCTCTTCCTTCCCTTTACCCAGCCATGATTCTCTTTTCCCTGCCCCCTCCCACTCTCAGTTCACAAAATCGACCCATATCAGGATCAAGTTTATCATCACTAAGATATGTCATGAAATTTGTTTTTCTGTGTGGCAGTAGTACAGTGCAATACATAACATTACTACAGTACTGAGTAAAAGTCTTAGGCACCCTAGATATATACATGTGCCAACAATCTTTGCACAGTACTGTATAAATGGAGATTATCAGGATGGTAGAACATCTTGGTGTGAATTAGAACAAGGAGGGTGAAAGAAGTGTAAAATAGTTCAGTAACACACCGGGATACATTATGACCATTACTACCATCACTTCTCATTGCTGCAGTCAAGGAGGAGGCACAGGAGCCTAAAAATACACTCAACATTTTAAGAGCAACTTCTTCCCATCTGCGGCTGCCATCAGATTGTTGAACTGTACATGAACTCAAGAACGCCACCTCACTTTTGTGTACTTGTTTTTTTAATATACTGTATTTCTTATTGTAACCTGTAGTATTTTTACATATTGCAATGTACTGCTGCTGCAGACAGCAAATTCCATGAGACATCAGTGAAAATAACCCTGAATCAGTTTGATTCTGATGAGATAACGTTAACAACAAGCATTCTGAAATTTCCTTATTAGTGTGATCAAAAAGCAGCTCTCTGGGCTTACATTACTCTTCCTTTCATCCAAGTAACAGTGCTGCCAATATTGCAGTGGTCTTAAATCCTTGAAACTGCGTTTCCCACAGCATGTAGAAATTCAGTACCAGAAAACAGGTGGGCAAGGGCACCTGAAGTGCAGCTGGAAATCTAGCTATCAACTTCCATGGTCACATAATCCTCTCGTTCACAGCAGGAGTAGCACGAGGGCAGGTCAACAGTACTCTATGCAATATTAGGCAACATCTGGCCTTGAAGAGAATCAATGGTTAACAGATTTCAAAGACTTGCTTCAGCTCCTGTCCTACATATAACCTGCTTCTTTCAGAATCAACAGAGACCATGGGAAATGAGGATTAATTTAGTAGGAAGGACCATCTTCTTCCAAGAATTCAACAATGCTTCAGCAGAGAGATTGAAAAGTGTACTAGCAAGGCTCAGAATCTAATTACCTATTGCAGCTAGAGACAGATCCTATAGGCAGTAACAGGAGTTACTAGGCCTCTTGCAGAGCTATTGAAATATCAGATAGCTTGCTAATAATTATCTGCAGAAACTCTGGTGAAGCGGCTGAGAAAAGTATCTCCCATTACTCGGGAAGGATTGCTACCTGTAAGATTACACTTAGTGGCCATGTTATTAGGTACGCCTGTACAACCGCTCATTAATGCAAGTCTCTAATCAACCAATCATGTGGCAGCAATTCAATGCATAAAACCATGCAGACATGGTCAAGAGGTTCAGTTGTTGTTCAGACCAAACTTCAGAATGGGGAAGAAATGTGACCTAAGTGACTTTGACCATGGTGGCAGATTGTTGATTGTTGGTGCCAGATGGGGTGGTTTGATTGTCTCAGAAACTGCTAATCTCCTGGGATTTTCATGCACAACATTCTCTAGAGATTACAGAGAATAGAGCAGAATATTTTTAAAAATCCATGGCTGAAAATGCCCTTTTAATGACAGAGATCAGAGGAGAATGGCCAGACGGGTTCAAGCTGACAGGAGGGTGACAATAACACAAATAACCACGTGTTACAAGGATGGTGTGCAGAATAGCATCTTTGAATGCATGACATGATGAACAGGGAAGCGGATGGATTACAGCAGCAGAAGTCCTTGAATGTACTTTCAATGGTCACTTTATCATGTTCAGGAGGTATCTAGTAAAGTGTCTATTGAGTGTATTTTCTATAGATGTGACAAACTGATTTGCAAAATGTAACATAGATAGCAGGCCATGCATCCCATCATTTCACTGTCAGGCATAATGGAGGTACACTGCTTTGTTCCACCGTCCAAAGTCATGAGATTTTAAAATATGATGAGGACTTCTCCCTCTAACAATCTTTAGGTAGGGAAGGGGTTCCAGATCTTTAGTCTCTAGTGTGGGGTGGTGGTGGGAAGACTTTTCCATATGTTCCCCATAAGGCACAGCACAGTAGCATAACAATTAGCATAACACTTTACAGTGTCAACTATTGGGACATCTTGGTAGCGTAGCATTAGCATCTCACTATTACAGCATCAGTGACCTGCATTCAATTCTGCCACAGCCTGTAAGGAGTTTGTACATTCTCCCCATGGCTGCATGGGTTTCCTTCGGGTGCTTTAGTTTCTGCCCAAATTCCAAAGACGTGCAAGTTAGTAAGTTAATTGGACACATGGGTGTAATTAGGTGGGTCAGGGGTAGTGTGGGTCAACGGCCAGAAGGTCCTGTTACCATGTTGCATCCATAAAAAATAAAAAAGATGGAGAATCAATTCCTGCTGCCCTCTGTAAGAAGTTTGTATGCTCACCCCTTGGCTGCAGAGGTTGCCTCCGGGTGCTCAGTTTTCCTCCCACAGTCCAAAAGGACATAGGGTTAAGGTGAGTGAGTCGTGAGCATACTATGTTGGCATCGGAAGCTTGGTGACATTGCGGGCTGCACCCAGCACAGCATTACACTGTGTTGGTCATTCATGCAAACAGCACGTTTTGCTGTATGCTTCAATATTTAATGTATTCGTGACAAACAAAACTAATCTTTATCTTTAACATTAATCCTTCTGTTAAGTATGTGAAATCCCTGGTCTTCAGGTTTTTGGCTGGGGAAAATACAATTTTTCCATTTACTGGGCTCACTTTTATACATCCTCTATAGGCTACTTCACGTTATGTTTCGTAACTCCAGAAAATAATTGAAAGAAAAGCATAAGAGCTGGGATATCTTTTCTACTTATTTTTTCTTTTACTGAAGCTCTCACATATAATGTGGTGTGGTAATTATATATACCATTCATGCACTTTTATATATAACCCATAATGAATTATGTAAACAGACAAAAAATGTTTAATCAAACAATATATTTACAATATTAGTGAAATATTAAATACACTACACCTCAGACTAAAGAAAACAATCTATTTTTTCCTTACCTTTGCCTCAAGTCACTGAGCCAGTTTTAGATTCTATTTGATTCTTTCTGTTGGGTCCTTTAAGAAAAGTTTGCCACATAGGACCTTGTAAAAATCCTTGCTAAAATTCATTCAGACTAAATCAAACATATTACCTCCAACAATTCTTCTTTTTGCCTCCTCCAAAACTTCTGTCAAGTTAGTCTAATACAGTCTTAACAATCTTTGCAGATTTTTTTTTTATTTATTCATTTACAGGATGTCAGCTTCGCCAGCTAAGCCGGCATTTATTGTCCATCCCTAATTGCCCTTGAGAAGGTGGTGATGAGCTGCCTTCTTAAACCACTGCGGTCCCTGAGGTGTAGGTACACCCACAGTGCTGTTAGGGAGGGAATTCCATGATTTTGACCTCGTGACAATAAAGGAATGGTGATATGTTTCCAAGTCAAGATGGTGAATGATTTGGAGGGGGATTTCCTAGTGGTGGTGTTCCCAGATATCTGCTATTCTCGTCCTTCTAGATGGTAGTGGTCATGGGTCTAGAAGGTGCGTCTTAGAAACGTTGGTGTGTTGTTGCAGAGCATCTTGTAGATAGTACACACTGCTGCAATTATTCATCGATGGTGGAGGGATTGGATGCTTGCGGAAGGGATGCCAATCAAGTGGGCTGCCTTGCACTGGATGGTGTAAAGATTCTTGAGTGTTGATCGAGCTGCACTCATCCAGGTGAGTGGTGAGTATTCTATTACACTCCTGACCTGAGTCTTGTCAATGGTGGACACGCTTTGGGGAGTCTGGAGGTGAGTTACATGCTGCAGGATTCCTAGCCTTTGACCTGTTCTGGTTGTCACGGTGTTTGTATGGCTAAACTAGTTCATTTTCCTGTCAATGGTAACCCCCAGGAAGTTGATAGTAGGGGATTCATTGATGGTGTTGCCACTGAATGTCAAGGGATGATGTTTAGATCTTCTCTTGTTGGAGATGACCATTGCCTGGCACTTGCATAGCTGAAATGTTACTTGCCACTTGTCAGCCCCAGCCTGGATATTGTCCAGTTCCTATTGCATTTGGGTATGAACTGCTTCACTATCTGAGGAGTCACGAATGGTGCAGAACATTGTGCAGTTATCTGCAAACATTCCCACTTCTGACCTTATGACGGAAGGAAGGTCATTGATGTAGCAGCTGAAGATGGTTGGTCCTAGGACACTTCCCTGAGGAACTCCTGCAGTGATGTCCTGAGGATGAGATGATTGACCTCCAACCACCACAACCATCTTCCTTTGTGTCAGGTATGATTCCAACCAGTGGAGGGTTTTCCCCCTAATTCCCATTGACTCCATTTTAGCTAGAGCATCTTGGTGCCATACTCGGTCAAACACTGCCTTGACATTGAGGGCTATCACTCACTTCACCTCTGGTATTTAGCTCTACATTCCATGTTTGGACCAAGGAGGTGATGAGGTCAGGAACTGAGTGGCCTTGACGGAACCCAAACTGGGCATCCGTAAGCAGGTAATTGCCAAGTAGGTGCTGCATGATAGCACTGTAGATCCCCTTCCATTGCCTTGCTGATGATTGAGAGTAGGCTGATAGGGCAGTAATTGGCCTTGTCTCTTCTGTACAGAACATACCCGGGCAATTTTCCACGTTGCCGGGTAGATGTCGGTGTTGTATCTGTACTGGAACAGTTTGGCTAGTGGTGTGGCAATTTCTGGAGCACAAGTCTTCAGGACTATTGCCGGGATTTTGTCTGGGCCCATAGCCTGTACCGTATCCAGTGCTTTCGGCCATTTCTTGATATCATGTGGAGTGGATCAGATTGATGCGTACTGACATCTGGGACACTGGGGACTTCTGGAGGAGGTTGAGCTGGATCATCTACTTGGTGTTTCTGACTGAAGATTGTTGCAAAATGCCTCAGCCTTATCTTTGGCACAGGAGTGCTGGGCTCCTCTGTCATTGAGGGTGGGGATAGTTGTGGAGCCTCCTCTTCCAGTGAGTTGTTTGATTGTCCACCACCATTCACGGCTGGATGTTGCAGGACTACAGAGCTGAGATCTGCTCCTTTGGTTGTGGGACCACTTAACTCTGAGTATTACTTGCTGCTTATGGTGTTTGGTATGTACGTAGTCCTGCATTGTGGCTTCACCAGGGTATGCCTGGTGTTGTTCTCGGCATGCCCTCCTGCACACTTCATTGAACCAGGGTTGATCCCCCGGCCTGGTGGTAACGTTAGAGTGAGGGATATGCTGGCCATGAGGTTACAGATTGTAGTTGAGTACAGTTCTGCTGCTGCTGATGGCCCACAGCGCCTCATACGTGCCCAGTCCTGGGCTGCTAGATCTGTTCGAAATCTGTCGCATTTCGCACGGTGGTGGAGCCACTCAACACAGTGCAGGGATTCTTTAGTGTTTAGTCTCCACAAATACTGTGCAGTCATCACTTCTGTCAGTGCTGTCATGATCAGATACTTCCACGGCAGGCAGGTTGGTGAGAATGAGGTCAAGTGTGTTTTTCCCTCTTGTTGGTTCCCTCACCACCTGCTGTAGTCCCAGTCTAGTAGCTGTGTCCAGTAGGACCCGACCAGCTCAGTCTGTGGTGACGCTACCGAGTCACTCTTGGTGATGGATATTGAAGTCCCCCACCCAGAGTACACTCTGTGCCCTTGTTAGCCTCAAAGCCTCCTCCAAGTGCTGCTCAATATGGAGAAGTACTGATTCACCTGGTGAGGGAGTACAGTATGTGGGAACCAGCAGGAGGTTTCCTTGCCCATGATTAACCTGGTGCCATGAGACTTCATGGAGTCCAGAGCTGATGTTAAGAGTTGCCAGGGCAACACCCTCTCCACTGTGCCACCACCTCTGCTAGGCCTGTCCTGCCAGAGAGACAGTACATACCCAGGAATGGTGATGGTGGAGTTCAGAATGTTAACTTTAAGGTACGATTCTGTCAGGACAAGTATGTCAGGCTGTTGCTTGGCTAGTCTGTGAGACAGCTCTCCCAACTCTGGCACAAGTTCCAGATGTTAGTAAGGAGGACTTTGCAGGGTTGACAGGGCTGGTTTCGCCATTGCCGTTTCCAGTGTCTAGGTCGATGCTGGGTTATCTGTCCAGGTTCATTCCTTATCTTTCCCTCCCCCCCTCTCTCTGCATTCTGCAGGGATCGGTCCCTACACAACTCCCTTGTCCATTCGTCCCCCCCATTCCTCCCCACTGATCTCCCTCCTGACACTTATCCGTGTAAGCGGAACAAGTGCTACACATGCCCTTACACTTCCTCCCTTACCACCATTCAGGGCCCCAAACAGTCCTTCCAGGTGAGGCAACACTTCACCTGTGAGTCGACTGGGGTGATATACTGCGTCCGGTGCTCCCGATGTGGCCTTTTATATATTGGCGAGACCCGACGCAGACTGGGAGACTGCTTTGCTGAACATCTACGCTCTGTCCGCCAGAGAAAGCAGGATCTCCCAATGGCCACACATTTTAATTCCACATCCCATTCCCATTCTGACATGTCTATCCACGGCCTCCTCTCCTGTAAAGATGAAGCCACACTCAGGTTGGAGGAACAACACCTTATATTCCGTCTGGGTAGCCTCCAACCTGATGGCATGAACATCGACTTCTCTAACTTCCGCTAGGCCCCACCTCCCCCTCGTACCCCATCTGTTACTTATTTTTATGCACACATTCTTTCTCTCACTCTCCTTTTTCTCCCTCTGTCCCTCTGAATATACCTCTTGCCCATCCTCTGGGTCCCCCCCCCCTTGTCTTTCTTCCCGGACCTCCTGTCCCATGATCCTCTCGTATCCCCTTTTGCCAATCACCTGTCCAGCTCTTGGCTCCATCCCTCCCCCTCCTGTCTTCTCCTATCATTTTGGATCTCCCCCTCCCCCTCCAACTTTCAAATCCCTTACTCACACTTCCTTCAGTTAGTCCTGACGAAGGGTCTCGGCCTGAAACGTCGACTGCACCTCTTCCTAGAGATGCTGCCTGGCCTGCTGCGTTCACCAGCAACTTTGATGTGTGTTGCTTTCATTCCTTATTATTTTCTTTTTAGCAGTTGCATATAACTGAATGGCTTGCTCGGGCACTTCAGAGGGCATTTAAGAGTCAGCCACATTGTTGTTGGTCTGGAGTCACATATAGGCCAGACCAGGAAAGGACAGCAGGATTCCTCCCCTGAAGGACATTGGTGAACAGACTGTTCCTGATTAAAGTGTACTTTTTTAAAAGGAACTTTTAGAATGCCCCATTGAATGAACTGCAATAATTTGATACCATTGATGTCTAACTAAATGGTTTTTAATTGCTGTGATTAGTCTAGGGTTAAATTGGGTTTGTAAGGTGCCATGGTTCAAAGGACCAGAAGGGCCTGTTCCACACTGTACCTCTAAATAAATACAGGGTCCTTAAAATGACCCCTCGTGACCACTATAGCTGTCAACTTAACTTATTAAGTTATCCCTCTAAAATAATCAAAACTGTTCATTAACTCCAGTATCCCAGCTGAAAATTCTGTTCTAATCTGTAGGAAACAAAGAAAATAACAATTAATTCCTATTTTGTCTATTTTTTGAGAAGGGCATCTTCAGCTCAGGCAGCTGATATTGTTGTATCATCGTCCAGTCAATGCAGCCAAAGGCACCCAACTCAACCGCAGAGATTAACAAAAGCTCGCCTATAGTTTCAGGAGAGCTGACCCAGTTCTTAGAAGGAGTAGCAGCTTCAACAAGATCTTTTCTGATGTGCAATGGGAGGTTCCATTGAAATTTCAGCTGGAGGGAGGCACAACATGTGCTGGCCAAATCCGTAGCCAATTTCTAGTGGAATATTACTAAAATGCACAAACAATCAGGCCTCACCAATGTCTTAAGGATGCCATTGGTGTGGTGGTTGCATCACCATCGTCAGGACTGCACAGATCAGGACAAAGCTTCAGAAAGTGTAAACTCAGTCAGCTCCATCATGGGCACTAGCCTCCCCACCTTCAAAAGGCAATGGCTCAGAACAGCAGCATCCATCACTGAGGACGCTCACCATCCAGGACATGCCCTCTTCTCATCGCTATTATCAAGGAGGAGATATCGGAGCCTCAAGACTCACACTCAACATTTCAGGAACAGCTCTTTACCCTCCTATAAAATGCTATAAGAAGGGCAAAGATGAAATATGAGGGCAAACTAGCCAGTAATATAAAGCAGAATACTAAAAGTTTTTTAGTTACATAAAGAGTTGATATTGGACCACTGGAAAATGATGCTGGGGAGGTAGTAATGGGGGACAAAGAAATGGCAGAGGAACCTAATGGGTACCTTGCATCAGTCTTCACTGTGGAAGACACTAACAGTGTGCCAGAGGTCCATGAGTGTCAGCAAACAGGAGAGAGTGTCATTGCTATTACAAAGGAAAAATTGCTAAGCAATCTCAAAAGTCTTAAAGCCTATCAGTCACCAAATGGACTATATTCCAGAATCCTGAGAGAGGTTACTGAAGAGATAACGTGTGCATTGGTCATGATCTTTCAAGATTCACTTGATTCTGCCATGGTCCTGGAGGACTGGAAAATTGCAAATGTCACTCCACTCTTTAAGAAGGGCAGAAGGTAAATGAAAGGAAATTATGTCAGTTAAAGTAACCTTTATGGTTAGGAAAGTGTTGGATCGTATTATTAAGGATGAGATTTCAGGTACTTGGAGACTAACATGGTTTCTGTAAAAGGAAATCTTGCCTAAGGAAATAACAAGCAGGGTGGACAAAGAGTGGCAGTGGATCTCATTTACTTGGATTTTCAGAGAGCATTTGATAAGGCGTTACAGACTGCTTAACAAGATAAAATCCTATCGTGTTACAGGAAAGATACTGGCATTGATAGAGGAATGGCTGACAGCTAGGAGCAGTGAGTGGGAATAAAGGGGGCATTTTCTGGTTGTCTGCCAGTGACAAGTGGTGTTCCCCAGGGGTCAGTATTGGGACCATTACTTTTCACATTGATTGTTAATGATTTGGATAATGGAATTGATGGCTTTGTGGCAAAGTTTGCGGATGACACGAAGATAGGTGGAGGGGTAGGTAGTACTGAGGAAGCAATGCAATTGCAGCAGGACTTAGACAAATTGGAAGAATGAGTAAAAAAGTGGCAGATGGAATACAGTGTTGAGAAATGTTGGGTAATGCATTTTGGTAAAAGAAATAATAGTGCAGACTATTATCTAAATGGGGAGAAAATTCAAACATTAGAGTGCAGAGGGACTTAGGAGTCCTCATGCAAGGCTACCAGAAGGTTAATTTATAGGTTGAGTCTGTGGTAAAGAAGACAAATGTAATGTTGATATTTACTTCAAGGAGAATAGAATATAAAAACAAGCAGGTAATGCTTAGTCTTTATAAGACACTAGTCAGGCAGCACTTAGGAGTATTGTTGGCAGCCTCTTATCTCAGAAAGGGTGTGCTGTCATTGGAGAGAGTCCAGAGGAGGTTCACGAGTATGATTCTGGGAATGAAGTGGTTAACATATGAGAAGCATTTGGAAGCTTTAGGTCTGTACTCACTGAAATTTATAAGAATGCGAAGGGGTCTCATTGAAACCTGGACTAGGTAAGGTGACACACATCAAAGTTGCTGGTGAACGCAGCAGGCCAGGCAGCATCTCTAGGAAGAGGTACAGTCGACGTTTCGGGCTGAGACCCTTTGTCGGGACTAACTGAAGGAAGAGCTAGTAAGAGATTTGAAAGTGGGAGGGGGAGGGGGAGATCCGAAATGATAGGAGAAGACACGAGGGGGAGGGATGGAGCCAAGAGCTGGACAAGTGATTGGCAAAAGGGAGATGGGAGGATCATGGGACAGGAGGCCCAGGGAGAAGGAAAAGGGGGAGGGGGGGTAAACGCAGAGGATGGGCAAGGGGTATAGTCAGAGGGACAGAGGGAGAAAAAGGAGAGAGAGAGAAAGAATGTGTGTATATAAATAAATAATGGATGGGGTACGAGGGGGAGGTGGGGCACCAGCAACTTTGATGTGTGTTGCTTCAATTTCCAGCATCTGCAGAATTCCTCATGTTTGCGACTAGATAAGGTGGATGTAGAGAGGATGTTTCCTCTGGTGGAGATATCCAGAACTAAAGGGCACAGCCTCAAAACTGAGGGGTGGCCTTTTAGAACAGAGGTAAGGAGGAATTGTTTTAGCTACAGAGTGGTGAATCTGTGGAATGCTCTGCCACAGACTGCAGTGCAGGCCAAGTCCATGGGTATACTTAAAGTGGAAGTTGAGAATTCCCTGACTGGTTGGGCATCAAAGGATATGGAGAGAGGTGGGTGCATGGGGTTCCGAGATTGCCATGATGAAATGGTGGAGCAGACTTGATGGACTGAATGGCCTAATTCTGCTCCTGTCTTATGGTCTTATGGTCTTATGGATAGACCATCATATTTCTGAATGGACAATACCATGTACACTACCTCAATATTTCTTTTACCCTCTCTTTTTGCACTCTTATTAAATTATTTTTTAAATATAAACTTATGATATGATTACAATTTATAGTTTTTAAAATAACTAAGCATTGCAATGTACTGCTGCCACAAAACAACACATTTCACAATATATATGAGTCATATAAAACCTGATTCTGATTTTGAAATATTATTTGCTTCATGGCACTGAGTTCCTGTCCATATTTGATGTTAACTGTTTATGTCATCCATTCACAGTTTGTCTCTCACCAGAAGCATCTGAAAGTTCAAGTTTATTGTCATTCAACCTTACACATGCATACAGCTAAATGAAATAACGTTCCTCCAAGGCCATATTGCAAAACACACAGTGCATATTGTTACAATCCAGCACATGCAGGCACAAGCTGTGTACACACATCTACTGATGCTTCTCGACACATCTTCAGTGATGTTCCTGGAATCATCGGGTGTTTTGGGTCTTTCAACATCATACACCCTCCTCCAGGTGACCCAGCCGGGGCTGATCAGACCCCAGCTTGTGTCCAGATGGCTAGCTACTTATGACTCCATGGCTGCCCTCTTTTGAGCCACCGCCATCTTGAGGCCCTCTCTGTCACATCGGTGGTACTGTGGATGGCTCTCCTCTTCCTCTCTCCCTCGATGCCCAAACTGCTGAAGGTTCTAGCTAAGGAACGGGCTGCGAATCCCCGACAACCAACCTCCACTGGGAGACACCTCGCTCTCCATCCAGCCTGCTGTCAGTTGCTGACCAGTCCTGCGTACTTGGAGAGCTTCCTTTCAAAGGCCTCTTCCAAGCTATCTTCCCATGGGACTGTCAGCTCCAGCAGCACCACTTGCTTAGTAGACTCAGACACTAGGACAATGTCTGGTCGCAGGGTGGCAATAAAAATATTAGCACCAAGTCCTTGAGTGGCATGGCCTGTAGACTGATTGTGCATGGGATGTTTCCTGGAGCCAGGTTTCTGCAAGAGCAAGCATACAGGAATTCCTCATCTCACACTGGTTCAGCTGCAAATAAAGGCAATACAGCTTGTCTTCTGGGGAGCAAACACTGGAGAGCAGCACCAATGGGAGAGTCAGACTGCAGGGACAAGCCCCCAACCCAGCACGGATTCCAGCATGTCCACTGTGCCTCCAGTCTCTCCCACACTGCCTCCTATAGGCCAGTTAGTCTGACTTCAGTGGTAGGGAAGATGTTGGAGATGATTATTAAGGATAAGGTCTCAGGGGTCTTGGAGGCTCATAATATGATAGGCCACACTCAGCATGGTTTCCTCAAGGGAAAATCTTGCCTGACAAATCTGTTAGAATTCATTGAAGAAATAACAATCAGGATTGACAAAAAGGAATCGGTTGTTGTTGTGTACTTGGATTTTCAGAAGGCCTTTGACAAGGAGTCACACATGAGGCAGATTAACAAGCTGTGGGCCCATGGTATTACAGGAAAGATTCTAGCATGGATAAAGCAGTGGCTCATTGTCAGGAGGCAAAGAGTGGGAATAAAGGGAGCCTTTTCTGACTGGCTGCTGGTGACTAGTGTTGTTCCATAGGAATCTGTGTTGGGAACGATTTTTTTCTACATCTTATGTCAATGATTTGGATGGTGGACTTGATGGCTTTGTTGCAAAGTTTGCAGACGATATGAAGACAGGTGGAGGGACAGGTAGTTTGAGGAAGTAGAGAAGCTACAGAAGGACTTAGACAGATTAGGAGAATGGACAAAGAAATGGCAGATGAAATACAATGTCAGGAAGTGTATGGTCACACACTTTGGTAGAAGAAATGAAAGGGTTGACTATTTTCTAGATGCAGAGAAAACACAAAAAATTGAGTCGCAAAGGAACTTGGGAGTTTTTGTGCAGGGTTCCCTAAAGGTTAATTTGCAAGTTGAGTCTTTGGTGAGGAAGGCAAATGCAACATTAGCATTCATTTCAAGAGGACTAGAATATAAAAGCAAAATGTAATGTTGAGACTTTATAAAGCACTCACTTGTGAGCAGTTTTGGGCTTCTTATCTTAGAAAGGATGTGCTGAAACTGAAGAGGGTTTAAGGAAGGTTCACGAAAATGATTCCAGGATTGAATGGCTTGTCATATGAAAAGCGTTCGATGGCTCTGGGCCTGTATTCACTGGAATTCAGAAGAATGAGGGAGTGACCTCATTGAAACCTATCGAACAGTGAAAGAGTGGATGTGGAGAGGATGTTTCCTGTAGTAGGAGGGTCTAAGACAAGAGGACACAGCCTCAGAATAGAGGGACATCTTTTTAGAACAGTGATGAGGAGGAATTTATTTAGCCAGAGAGTGGTGACTCTGTGGAATTCTTTACCACAGGCAGCTGTGGAGGCCAAGTCTTTATGTATATTTAAGGCAGAGGTTGATAGATTCTTGACTGATCAGGACCTGCAGAGATATGGGGAGAAGGCAGGAGACTGGGGTTGAGAGGAAAATTGGATCAGTCATGATGAAATGGCAGAGCAGCCACAATGGGCAAAATGGCGTAATTTTGCTCTTATACCTAATGGTCTTATGGTCTTATGACTTGAAACTTTATTTTTTTTGAAGATTTTTTGTGCGATGATTCAAATTGAGTATGATGTTATGTTAGGGGATGGTTCAATGGTTCAATGGTTCCATTTGTTGTCAGAGAATGTATACAGTATACAACCTGACATTCTTACTCTTCGTAGGCAATCACAAAATGAAGAGAACCCCAAAGAATGAATGACAGAAAATGTTCGAAGCCCAAAACCCCCCTTACCCCTGCCATACACCAATAGCAGCAAAGTACAAACCTTCCCCCCTCCTCCTCCTCCCACTTGTTCCAGCAGGAAGCATCAGTGCCCACCATCCACAGGCAAGCAATAGCAAAGCCCACAAAGAGACCATTATCTAGATCCATCAAAAAGTACAGTCCATTACCCAGCACTTCGATATGACATAGGCTTTCTCGCTCTCATTTCTACAGTGAGAAGGAGACTAACAGCTCACTGTTGCAATGTTACAGTCTGAAGCGATGCTTATTTGAACCTCACCCAATTTGAGGTACCAGCAGACTCTCCCATTCCTCCATTTAGGGTGAGGGAGAGCAATAACTCGAGTTCAGAGACTTACAACAGCTGCACCTGCTGTCTCGATGTTCCGATATCCCACGATGCTTCAGCTGGCAACACCAGTAAGCAATCGGACATCCACAAGCACAAGGCCTCACCTGAAGGTGCACGTCTTCCAGGCAGTCCTGGAGATATCGAAAACAACCAGACCGAGCTCAGAGAGTAGGAACTCACCACCAGGAAGAACCACAGTTTGAGTGCCGCTATAGCTGGTGGACTTCGACAGGACCCCAGGCAGGATCTCAGAAACTCACAAGCCTGTCCACTACAACAAGGTGATAACCCTTGGAAAAGCATAGTAACAGGTCCTTCTGGCTCAATTATAAACATGGTGGAGATACATCTCTACTAAAGGAGGTGAGAGGCACTCCTTCCCTCTACTAGCCTGCAGGTCACCCTTGGGGTCGTATCACCTGCTTAGCCCCCCCCCCCACCCCGCATTGATCAGGGTTACATGAAGCCATGGGAGCAGATGGTGGATGGTTGCATGAGCAATTGGTGCATATCACAATCCTGATTATGTGACCAATGATACCAGCCAGGCAATCTCTGAAGAGCATTGATAATGGCTGGGGTCACCCGCCTTTGTAAAGACACTGCCCAGAAAAAGGTAATGGCAGACAACTTCTTACAGAACAATTTGCCATGAACAATCACGGTAATGGGAACACCCTGATCGCCTACATCGTACGACATGGTATATAACGAACAAACTCGAATGATATCTATAATGCAAAGTGATAATGTTAATTTAATCTTTTGCTGTATTCCCTTGGCTTTAAAAAATAACCAAACTGTGTGTGGATGATTTTGAATTAAAATGTTGACTGGAGGTGCTCTGAAGGTGCAGAAACAAATAGTAGCAATCCCCAATTTTTCATGCAAGTGCCCCACCTCTTTACCATGAATGCACTGAGATATGTTGCCCATATGCTGTTTTGATCCTGTTCTGAGCTACACATATTCTTTGAAGCTGGTGTCATCCTGAGGCTTTACTGATGAGCCAGGAATATGTTCCTTATTTCGGGCCATGTTTTCAATGCAGACTTTATTCCGTTTGACCTCAATGTTAAAATTTAACAAGGCATGGATAGCAGAGCTAGACACATGCATGAAAACATAGAAATTTGTCAGTTTCTGTCAGTGTTTGCCACTGGGCAGCCAATTACACCAACACTGAAACTCAGTGTGAAACCGGGGCAAAATGTCCAAAGCTACAATAGAAAAGCTATCACTGTTAGTTTGAATGGAAGAGAATGACTTTGAGAGCTTCAGATAAGATCTTCATAATGCTGAAAACATTTTTGGTTTGTTTTCCTTTTGTATCGTTTTTTCTTTATCATGGACAATGAACCCACGGACACTACACACTATTCCTTTTCTTTGCTTTCTTTTTGCACTGCTTATCTAATTTAATTTTTACTTATACTGTACCTATTGTAATTTATAGTTTTTATTTTCATGTATTCCAATGTACTGCCAGTGATATTAAACCTGATCTGATTCTGATTCTTTCAGACCAAAAATATTTTATACTGTATAATTGATTATTAATTTAGGATTTTTCACATTTAAAAGTTTTAGCTTCATCTATTTTAGTAAAGTTGTACTTTAGGCTCATGTCCCTGGATCCGTCAGAGTTGCCACATAAGTTGATAAGGTGGTTAAGAAGGCATACGGCGTATTGGTATTCATTAGTCAGGGGAATGCGTTCAAGAGCCATGAGGTAATGTTGCAGCTCTATAAAACCCCATTTAGACCACACTTGGAATATTGCATTTGTTCTAGTTGGCTCAGTATAGGAAGGATTTTGAGGTCTTAGAGAGGGTGAGAGGAGATTTCCCAGAATTTACTGCCTGGATTAGAGAACATGACTTATAAAGTTAGCTTGAGCGAGCTAGACCTTTCTCTTTGAAGTATGAGAGGTGACTTGATAAAAGTGTACAAGATGATAAGAGGCATAGATCAAGTGGATAGCCAGAGTTATTTTCCCAGGGTGCAAATGGCTAATATTCAGGGACATATTAAGGTGATTGGAGGAAATACTTGATGGGCCAAATGGCCTAATTCTGCTCTTATATCTTATGGACTTATTTTATGCCAAAAATAGCTGGGAGTGAAAATGAAGTGATTTCACTATTTCAACTAGTTAGGAACTATAAAGAATTTGAAGATATTGACAATGTTACAATGAAAATGAAGATTTGGAGCATGCAGTCATGGAAAGCATTGTATGAAGGTAGTCCATTATCTGCACTAGGTGCCTGCTCTAATTTTGTTCATTTACAGACAATTTAAAGAACATATCAGCATACATTGGATTAATTCCTCCATTGATAATTAATACACAGTTTTGTAGCACTGTAGTGATATTGGTAGTGTTATATTCTGTATTTCATTTAAATACATAACTTGTTACTCGGTTAATAGACAGGAGGTACAGGGAGGTAGTCACCTGTAGATTGCAGGAGACAGGTAACTGGTGACTGACAGGAGAAGAAGGGAAATGCCCAGCCAGTGCAGAGTACACTTGTGACCTTTCCCATCAATAATAAGTATATAACTATAGATATTATTGAGGGGGATGACCTACGAGGAGGGAGCCACAGTAATCAGGTCTCTGGCCCTATATCTAGTGCGGTGGCTTAGAAGAATAGAGAGGTGAAGAGGACTGCAGTGTTGATAGGAGATTCCATAGTCAGAAGAACAGAGGTGAGGTTCTATGGGTGTGATAGACATCCGAATAATATGTTACCGCCCTGGTGTCAGGATCAGGGATGTCTCAGATCATGTCTATGGCATTCTTAAGGGTGAAGGTGAGCAGCCAGAAGTCTTGGTACTAATTGGCACCAATGACACAGGTAGACAAGGTGAGAAGGTCCTGAAGAGATATTTTAGCTAGAAAGAGAGCTGAGCAGTAGAACCTCCAGGCTAGTAAGCTCTGGACTGCTGCCTGTGCCACATGCCAGTGAGGGTAAGAATAGGATGATTTGGCAGGTGAATGCCTGGCTGAGGAACTGATACAGGGGGCAGGGTTCATATTTATGGATCATTGAGATCACTTCTGTGGAAGGTATGACATATATAAGCCTATATTGGAAGGTTGGCCAGAATTGATTGGAAAAGAACACTGGCAGGGATGACAGCAGAGTAGCAATGGTCAGAATTCTGAAGCAATTCGGAAGGCACAGGATACAAACATCCCAAAGAGGAAGAAGTATTCTAAAAGCAGGTTGACACAGCTATGTCTAACAAGTGAAGTCAAAGCCAACATAAAAGCTAAAGAGAGGGCATAAAATAATGAAAAAATAGTAGGACTGGGTAGCTATTCAAAACCGAAAGAAGGCAACTAAAAAAGGTAATGATGGAATATCATAGTAAGCTGGCCAATAATGTTAAAGAGGATACCAAAAGCCTCTTCAGATACATTCTCCTGCCTTCTCCCTTTATTCCTTCATGCCCTGACCAAGAATCTACCAACCTCTGCCTTAAATATACATAAATATTTGGCCTTCATAGACACCTGTGGCAAAGAATTCCACAGATTCACCACTCTCTGGCTAAGGAAATTCCTCCTCATCTCTGTTTTAAAAGGATACCCCTATATTCTGAGGATCAGTCCTCTGGTCTTAGCCACCCCCCCACCATAGGAAACATCCTCCCCACATCCACTCTATCAAGGTCATTCACCATTCAATAAGTTTCAATGTGTTCGCTCCTCATTCTTCTGAATTCTAGTGAATACTGGCCAAGAGCCATCAAACATTCACCATATGACAAACATTTCAATCCTGGAATCATTTTTTGTGAATCTCCTTTGAACCCTCTCCAGTTTCTGCACATCCTTTCTATGATAAGGGCTCAATCCTGCTCATAATACTCCAAGTGAGACCTCACCAGTGTTTTATAAAGTCTCAACATTATATCCCTGCTTTTATATTCTAGTCCTCTTGAAATGAATGTTAACATTGCATTTGCCTTCCTTTCCACAGACTCAACCTACAAATTAACCTGCACAAGGACTCCCAAGTCCCTTTGTATCACAGTTTTTGTACTTTCTCTCCATTTAGAAAATAGTCATCCCTTTCATTTCTTCCACTGAAGTGCATGACCATTCACTTCCCAACACTATTTCCATCTTCCGTTTCTTTGCCCATTCTCCTAATCTGTCCAAACCCTTCTGTAGCCTCTTTACTTCCTCAAAATTACCTGCCCCTCCACCTGTCTTTATATCATCTGCAATCTACAACAAAGCCATCAATTCCATCATCCAAGTCATTGACATATAACGTGGAAAGAATTGGTCCCAACACAGATTCCTATGAAACACCACTAGTCACTGGCAGCCAGTCAGAAAAGGCTCCCTTTATTCCCACTCTCTGCCTCCTGCCAATCAGCCACTGCTTTATCCATGCTAAAATCTGTCCTGTAATGCCATGGACTTGTAGCTTGTTAAGCTGCCGCATGTGTGACTCCATGTTTAAGGCCTGAAAATCCAAGTACACAACATTCTCTTGTGTCTATCTTGCTTGGTATTTCTTCAAAGAATTCCAACAGATTTGTCAGGCAAGTTATTCCCTTGAGGAAACTATGCTGGCTACAGCTTATTTTATCATGAGCCTCCAAGTAGTCCAAAACCTCACTCTTAACAATCGACGCCAACATCTTCCCAACCACCGAGGTCAGACTAACTCGCTTGCAGTTTCCTTTCTTCTGTCTCTCTCCCTTCTTGAAGAGTGGAGTGATGTTTGCAATTTCCCAGTCTTCCAGAACCATTCCAGAATCTAATGATTCTTGAAAGATCATTACTAATACCTCCACAATCTCTTCAGCCACCCTTTTCAGAACCCTGGGGTGTACACCATCCAGTCCAAGTGACTTATCTCCTTTCAGAGCTTTCAGTTTCACAAGAGCCTTCTCTCTAGTTAAGGTAACTTCACATACTTCATGACCCCTGACACCTGGAACGTCCACCATACCGCCAGTGTCTTCCATAGTGAAGGCTGATGCTAAATACTTATTCAGTTAATCTGCTATTTCAATGTCTCCCATTACTACCTCTCTGGCATCATTTTCCACTCTCACTTCTCTTTTACACTTGATGTTAAAAGTGAGCAATTTCAAGTTTCTGGGTGTCAAGACCTCTGAGGATCAAACATATTGATGCAGCCATAATGAAGGCAAGAAAGTGGCTGTATTTCATTAAGAGTTTGAGGAAATTTGGTTCATCACCGAAGGCAGATGTGCCATCGAGAGCAATCTGACAGGCTGCATCACTGTCTTGTGGGGGTTGGGGGGCTACTGCACAGGATCAAAAAAAGCTCCAGAAAGTTGTAAAATTAGTCAGCTCCATCTTGGGTTATTAGCCTCCATAGTATCCAAGACATCTTCAAGAAGCAGTGCCTCAGAAAGGCGGCATCCATCATTAAGGTCCCTCATCACCCAGGGCATGCACTCTTCTCATTGTTACCATCAGGTAGGAGGTACAGAAGCCTGAAGGCACTCACTCGGCGATTCAGAAACAGCTTCTTCCCCTCTGCCATCTGATTCCTAAATGGACATTGAACCCAAGGACACTACCTCACTTTTATTTTTTCTGATTTTGCACTGTTTTTAATTTTATTATTTAATATACATATACATATATATACACATATATATACATATATATATACTTACTGTAATAGATTTACTTATTCTTTTCTCTATATTTATTATGTATTGCATTGTACTGTTGCCTCAAAGCTAACAGACTTCATGACGTTTGCTGGTGATATTAAAACCAATGTCTGATTATGAATCTGATTCTGATTCTGAAACTCATGTCCTGAGTATTATATTTTTATTTTTATTTCTGCATTGGCTGTTTGTCAGTCTTTATTCATGTACAGTTTTTTTTCATAAGCCCTATTTTATTTCTTTGTTTTCCTGTAAATGCTTACAAGAATATGAATCCCAAGTTAGTACATGTTGACGTGTACGTACATTGATAATAAAAAAATAGTTTTGAGAAGCAAATTCTCAAATCTACTGTTTGCTCATTATGTGACTGCATCAGTTTGAAAGTGAATGTTAGTTAAAACCGTTTAATGTCATTTCCTATGCACAAGAGTAATGGAGAATGAAATAATAGTTTCTCTCAATTCGATGCAGTAGAAAAAAAACTATAAGATAAGGAACACAATAATAATACCAATAATAAAGCACAATAAATATCAATACAAAGATACCTTATATACATAGATTGATTGTCTGTCTGTAATGTGACACTAGGCACAGGAGTGTAAGGTAACTAACAGGAAGTGATAAAGTAGTGGAGGTTGAGGGTGTAAAGGGGTAGGTTAGTGGGTGGAGGTGTTGATCAGTCTGACTACTTGGGGAAAGGAACTGTCTTTGAGTCTGGTGGTCCTGGTCTAGATGCTACATAGCCCCTCCACTCAGGGGAGTGGGACAAACAGTCCATGATCAGGGTGGGTGGGATCCTTCATGATGTCACTGGCTTCATGGTGTCAGTGTACTTGAGTTACATCTAGCAAACAGGATTGTGACAGAAGTCACATCCTAGAAAATAAATGTTTGCCTCTTCTTCTCACCTATTTATCACCTCCCTCTGGGTCCCGTCCTCCTTCCATAGTCCACACTCTTCCCCTATCAGATTCCTTCCTTTCCAGCCCTTTACCTTTCCCACTCACCTGGCTTCACCTATAACCTTCCAGCTGTCCTCCTTCCCCCCACTCCCACTACCTTTTTATTCTGGTGTTTTCCCCCTTCCTTTCCAGTCCAGGTGAGTGTCTCGGTCTGAAGCATCGACAATCTGTTCACTTCCATAGATGCTGCCTGACCTGCTGTGTTCCTAAAAGTTGCTGGTGAACGCAGCAGGCCAGGCAGCATCTATAGGAAGAGGTACAGTCGACATTTCATATTCCTTTTGGCAATCAACTGTCCATCTCTTGGCTCCATCACTCCCCCTCCTGTCTTCTCCTATCATTTTGTATCTCCCCCTCCCCCTCCCACTTTCAAATCTCTTACTAGCTCTTCTTTCAGTTAGTCATGACGAAGGGTCTCGGCCCGGAATGTCCACTGTACCTCTTCCTAGAGATGCTGCCTGGCCTGCTGAGTACTGTGGGCAGTTTTGGTCTCCTTATTTAAGAAAGGATGTGTTGACGTTGGAGAGGGTACAGAGAAGATTCACTAGAATGATTCCGGGAATGAGAGGGTTAACATATGAGGAACGTTTGTCCGCTCTTGGACTGTATTCCTTGGAGTTTAGAAGAATGAGGGGAGACCTCATAGAAACATTTCGAATGTTAAAAGGCATGGACAGAGTGGATGTGGCAAAGTTGTTTCCCATGATGGGGGAGGCTAGTACGAGAGGGCATGACTTCAGGATTGAAGGGCGCCCTTTCAGAACAGAAATGCGAAGAAATTTTTTTAGTCAGAAGGTGGTGAATCTATGGAATTTGTTGCCACGGGCAGCAGTGGAGGCCAAGTCATTGGGTGTATTTAAGGCAGAGATTGATAGGTATCTGAGTAGCCAGGGCATCAAAGGTTATGGTGAGAAGGCGGGGCAGTGGGATTAAATAGGATAAAATGGATCAGCTCATGATAAAATGGCGGAGCAGACTCGATGGGCCGAATGGCCTACTTCTGCTCCTTTGTCTTATGGTCTATGGTCTAACTTTAATGTGTGTTGCTTAAAATTCCAGCATCTGCAGATTTCCTCGTGGCTGCTGTGTTTTGACTGTGTGTGGCTTTGGACTTACAGTACCGTCTATCTTGTGTTTAAATTTTTGAATAGCTGTCTCCCGTGTAACTCAAACACAATACCAATTGTTTTGGAAGATATAATATATGTAGGGTGGTAGTTAGCACAACACTTTAAACCTCAGGATGATCACCAATTGGGATTCGATTCCTGCCACTGCATGTAAGGAGTTTGTATTTTCTCCCCGTGACACTGTGGACTTCCTCCAGGTGCCTCCAACATTGCAAAAGAAGCATGATTAAATCTGTAAGTTGTGGGCGTGCTATGTTGGCGCCAGAGGAGAGGCAACACTTGAGAGCTGCCCCACCCAATCCTCGCTGATGTGAGGCAAAATGACACATTTTGCTGTGTGCTTCGATATATGTATGACAAGAAAATCCGATTTCTTTAATCTTCTTTTAAAATAGGTCATGGGGAATGGACATTTTTGTTTCTGTGAACATTTAGAGAACTTAAGCACATTTTGACCATTCAAGTGAACACGATGCTGAGCCAGATTAATAGCTGTCACTGACTGACAATACATTATTGTGCTTTTAATCATGGGAGTTACACTATTTTGGAGAACAATGGAAGCAAAGTCCAACTGTATAAATAAAACTCTATAGCTGAAAATGTTTTCAGGAGAAGGCTAGATTCTATTTATAGCATCGCAGGGCAATCTCATGTTATCTCTCGAATATATTACAGATGTGCAAGAAGGAGTACATTCAGCCAGAGACTCATTCCACCGAGATGCGACACAGAGTGTCATAGGAAGTCATTCCTGCCTGTGGCCATCAAACTTTACAACTCCTCCCTTGGAGGGTCAGACACCCTGAGCCAATAGGCTGGTCCTGGAATTATTTCCTGGCATAATTTACATATTACTATTTAATTATTTATGGTTTTATTACTATTTAATTATTTATGGTACAACTGTAACAAAAACCAATTTCCCCCGGGATCAATAAAGTACGACTATGACTATGACTATGACACTGAATATCTTCTTGCTCAGTTACCACACATGAAAAGAAATACAAAGATTGGCGTGGAAAATAGATACGTGCACGAGAAAGTCTGTAGATGCTGGAAGTAGAGAAGACACTCACAATGTGCTGGAGGAACTTGGCAGGTCTATGGAGAGGAGTAGATAGTTGACATTTCAGGCTGAGACCCTTCACCAGGACAGGAAAGAAAGGGGTAAGATGCCACCAGAATAAAAAGGTAAGGGGAGGGGAAGGAGAACTACTAGAAGGTGATAGGTGAAGCCGGGTGGGTAGGAAAGGTAAAGGGCTGAGGAGGAAAGGAACTGATAGGAGAAGAGAATGGGAGAAAGGGAAAGAGGAGGACCCCCAGGGGGAGGTGATAGGCAGGAAAGAGGCCAGAATGAGGAATAGACGACGAGGGGAGTGAGAGGGAAACATTTTGTTACCAGAAGGAGAAATCAGTGTTCATACCATCGGGTTGGGGGCTGCACAGACAGAATATAAAATGTTGCTCCTCCACTCTGAGCGTGGCCTCGTCATGGGATGAGGGAAGACCATGGACCAACATGTTGGAATGGGAATAGGCATTTGGCCACTGGGAAATTCCGCTTTTGGCGGATGGAGCAGCGGTGCTCGACGAAGCGGTCCTCAATTTACAACGGGTCTCACCTATGTAGAGGAGGCTGCATCAGGAGCACCGGCTCAGTAGACAACCACAGCAGGTTCACGGGTGAAGTGTTGCCTCATCTGGAAGGACTGTTTGTGGCTCTAAATACAGGTGAGAGAGGAGGAGAATGGCAGGCTTCGCTTGCAGGGATAAATGTCGGGTGGGAGAAACGAATGCATAAGAGTGCACATAAAGCATTTTGTGAAGATTAAATATTTGCGTTATTTGTCACATGTACATTGAAACATACAGTGAAATGTGTTATTTTGCATCAATGACCAACACTGTCCAAGGATGTGCTGGGTGCAGCCTATAGATGTCACCACACTTCCAGAGGCAACATAGTGTGCCCACGACTCACTAGTCCCAACCTGTGTGTCTTTGGAATGTGGGAGGGAAGTGAAACATCTGGAGAAATCCAATGCAGTCACCGGGAGAATGTACAAACAGACATCTGCAGGAACTGAACCCAGTCACTGTTGGTGCAAAGCATTATATTAAACGCTATACTAACATGATGCTCCTATTGATTATTTACCAAAAATCTTTAATTTTTAGTAGTAGGCAGCCGTCGATCCCAGGGGATCGTGAGTTTGTGCCTCTGGTGGACTGTGTCCTCTCCAGGACACAAGCCTGGGTGGGAAGATTTGAAGAACCGGCTGTTGCCCATGCAGCGGGTTCCCCTCTCCACGTCACTGATGTAATCCAAGGGAAGGGCAAGCGCCGATACAGCCTGCCACCAGTGTCGTCGCAGAGGTTGCCAGAGCGAAGTCGTAAACATCATCAAACTGCCTTGGGAATCCCAGCTCCGGATTTCTTCCTCAGGGTTTACTCCTGAAGCCTTTCCTTCTCCTAGGAGGGCTGCCGTCCAAGGCTTTCGAGCCCCACTTGTCCAAAGCAACTGGTTTTGAGGCGCCAATGGTCTGCCTTTGCCCCTTCTCTTGTTAGTAGCTAGTATGGGGCCTAGTAGCTAAGCCACACATGAAGGCCAAGAGTTGGATTTAGATGTCAGAGGCTGTCAGAGACGCACGCCATTTGGAGCACCTTATGGGTAGTAGGAGCTTAGCGCCGCTACCACCCCGGCTATGACAACCTTAGGAACTTATAATTTTTAATACTTTAAATACTTACTCTAAATCATCCAGTAATCATTCATAAAATGCAACATGAAGGAAAAGATTTAAAAGGGCATTATAAAATCAAGTAAGGAGCAGGAATAAAAGCATCCGTACCACAGGAGGTCAAAATGGAAGTATACAGTATATGGCAGAACTCTTACAAGCACCAATGCGAAAAAGAATCCTAGGGTGTAGGTCCATCACTTCCTAAAAGTGGGAGTACAGGTAGGTAGCGTTCTAGAGAAGGCTAACGCATATTTCCTGTAGGAGCCATGGAGCTGTTTTCTATCTGTATTGTATTTTGTGGCACATTTATTACTTTATCTGTCACCTGAGCTGGGGCAGGGTAGAAGTAAGTGAGTACTGTTACATATTCACACATTATCTAGTTCAGTTTAGTCTTGTTGAGATGGGGTGAGCCTCAGGATGATTTTTTTTGATGATCACTACTTGTAAAGCTTTGTATTGCTAATTGCTTTGGACACTACCTCACTTTTTTAATATAGAGTATTTCTGTTTTTGCACATTTTTTAATGATCTATTCAATATATGTAATTGATTTAATTGTTTATTTATTATTATGTTTTATTTTATTTATTTTTTTCTTTCTCTCTCTCTGCTAGATTATGTATTGCATTGAACTGCTGCTGCTAAGTTAACAAGTTTCACGTCACACGCCAGTGATAATAAACCTGATTCTTATACCGCTTAGATCACTAATATCTCTAGTAGACCGCTAATTTAGTTTTGTTACAAGATTGTTCACCTTTGCTGGTTTTGCAATAAACCTTTTCCAATTTGAAAATTCATTATTGGGAAGCACGTCATACACTGTTGATACCCTGGCTTAGTCTCTCAGCAGTTTTGCTTTGTTTACAAATAACCGTTATATTTCCCTTTATCAAAATTTCAAAGTTCAACATAAATTTATTATCAAAGTATATATATGTCAGCATATACAACCCTGAGATGCAATTTCTTGTTGACATACACAATAAATCCATAACGAATGATAACCACAATAGAACCAATGAAAGACTGCACTAATTTGGTGTTCAAGCAGTGTACAAGAGACCACAAACTGGGCAAATACAAAAAGAAAGAAATAATAACAAATAAATAAATAATAAATACCAACAACATAAGGTGAAGAGTCCTTGAAAATGAGTTCATAGGTTGTGGGAACATTTCAATCTTGGGGCACATGAATTTGTGTGAAGTTATTCCCTCTGGTGGTGTGAATCCTGAGGCTCCTGTACCTTTTACCTTGAAAGTAAATCTATAAGTTGTGGGAACAGATCAGTACAAGAACAGAGCATGTCCTGTGTGGTGGCAGTCCCTGATGAGGCATTTTGATTATTTTAGATATGAGGACACCAGTCCTCGTTTATTGTCATTTAGAAATGCATGCATTAAAAATGATACAACGTTCCTCCAGAGTGATATCACAAGAAAACACAGGACAAACCAAGACTAAAACTGACAAAACCACATAATTATAACATATAGTTGCAACAGTGCAAAGCAATACCATAATTTGATAAAGAGCAGATCATGGGCACGGTAAAAAAAGTCTCAAAGTCCCGATAGACTCATCATCTCACACAGGTGGCAGAAGGGAGGAACTGTCCCCGCCATGAACCTCCAAGCGCTGCCAACTTGCCGATGCAGCACCATTGGAAGCACCTGACCACAGCGGACTCTGAGTCAGTCCGAAAACTTTGAGCCTCCGACCAGCCCCTCTGTCAGAGCCTCTCTGAGCACCATCCTCTGCCGAGCGCTTTGACCCTACCCCGGCCGCCGAGCAACAAGCAAAGTCGAAGACTCGGGGCCTTCTCCTCTGGAGATTCTGGACCACACAGTAGCAGCCGCAGCAAAGCAGGCATTTCAAAAGCTTCACTAGATGTTCCTCCATGCTCTCACGTCCATCTCCATCAAATCAGGATTGTGCACGGCACCCTATTTGACAAATAACAGACATCAGCACCGGAGTGGCCACTGCGAGATGCGTCATGCCGCCATCTTCTCAAGAAAATTACGGAATACAGTAGAATTTAAGAAAAACTATACATTACGAATGCTGCCAGGAAGTCATCTTGAAGCTGTATAAATATTCAGTAAGGCTGCATTGGGAATATTCTGTTCATTTCAGGTAGCCACATTATCGGAAAGAAATGAAGGTTTTGGAGAGGACGCAGAAGAGGCTCACCAGAATGTTGCATGAATTAGAGAGTATCAGGAATGTTTCTTTAGCAGCATCGGAGGCTGAGGATGACCTCAAAGAGGCATAAAAATATTGACAGACGTAGATAGTAACAACTAGGAGGAGGTGTTCTTGCATTTCTGTGCCATGTTGTCACATGACTTCATGATCTTCATGGAGTCTACATTCAGCATAGTCAGGGACATGCTTTTACAAATAGATATTACTGTGGTGCAGAGCTTACTTATTTAATTTATATTATTTAGAGATACAGGCCCTTCCAGCCCTTCGAGCCGCGCTGTCAACTATCCCTGATTTAATGAGCCGAATCATGGGACAATTGACAATGACCAATTAACCTACTAATCGGTACGTCTTTGGACTGTGGGAGGAAACAAGAGCACCCAGAGGAAACCTGCACATTCCACGGGAAGGAAGTACAAACTCCGTACAGAGGACACTAGGGTTGAACTCTGAACTCTAATGCTGCTAGCTCTTACGTCATGCTAACCACTACACTACTGTGGCACCTGATGGGAAGAATGGCCAAACTCTGCTCCTATATTTTACATTTTGCTATCTTTTTGGGGGGTGGGCTGGAGTTATGTCTCTATCAAAGGAGGTGTAAGGCATTTGTTTCCGCTGTTTGCCTGCAGGTCATCCTTGGGCAAGGTGTAGCACCTGCTTAGCCTCCCAATCAGGGTCACGTGGAACCATGGGAGCAGGAGTTGGATGATCATATAAGCAGCTGGTACACATCACAAGTCCTGGTTATGTGACCACTGACACCAGGCAGGCAATCTCTGAAGAGTATTGATAATGGCTGAAGTCACCCGTCTTGTAAAGCCACTGCCCAGAAGAAGGTAATGGCAAACCACTTCCGTAGAAAACTTTGCTAAGAACACTCATGGTCATGGAAAGATCAAGAATGGCCATGTCTCATGACATGGCACATAACGAAGGAACAATAGCTTATGATTCTACAAACTGGATGGCATGCTAAAGCTTGTAAAGAAGTAATCTGGAACACTACCTAAAAAATAAAATTCGATGACTACATCTGTGTATGTCAGATTGTAATTTGCTTCATCTGTTCCATTTCAACACCATCCTCAGATGTTGTGAAGTTGTATTTGCAATGTTGCCATCTCCATTGCTGATGCCTAGATCATTGCAGCTTTTCAGCTGGTTCTATTCCTACTGACCCAGACCTTCCTATGGCAGACTGGTGCCAATGCTGGGCTCGTGGTGTCTGTCAAACATTGTCTTCACTACCCTGTCGGCAAACTATGTATTTGAATTCCTAGGTCCCACTGTCCCATAACATCCCCCAGAGCACTCAGAAACTTTCCCAATGGATCAGATCACACAGATACAGGCCCTTGGGCCCATCTAGCCCATGCTGACATGGTCTTCTGCCTAATTCATCTACTTGCACCCAGACTATAGCTATCCTTACCTCTGCCATCCATATCCACACTTCTTTTAACTAGCACCTACCACTTCCACTGGCAGCTCAGTCCACACTTGCACCACCCTCAGAATGAAGAAGTCTCCCCTCAGATTCCCCTTAAATATTTCACTTTCACCCTAAACCTATGACCTCTATTTCGAGCCTCACCTTAAAATTCTGCCACCATTGTTTTCACCATTTCTTCCCTGGGAAAAACTCTCTGGCTATCCACTCGATGTATGTCTCATATCATTCTGAATGCCTCTATCAAGTCACCTCCTATCTCCCTTCACTCGAAGGAAAAAAGCCTTAGCTCTCTCAACCTATCCTCTTAATACCTGCCCTCTGGTCCAGGTCATGTCCCAGAAAAACTCCTCTGCATCCTCTCTAAAGCTTCCACATCCTTCCAGAACCAGATCTGAAGATGATATTCCAGGTAAATCCCATGTACTGTATTCAGTTAGTATCAATTCTGAGAACTGAAGAAAATGATGAAGGAGAAGTGTTAGGGGAAAGACATGAAATGCAAAGGTGGGCAGTGATGTTGAACAAATAGGCCTCACTGAGACCAATCGAGAAACATGACTGATAAAAGCTTTGATGAGGGAATAATCATTTAATGTTCAAAGTACATTTATTACCAAAGTAGGTATATTATATACAACCTTGAGATCCTTCTCCTTACAGGCAGCCACAAAACAAAGAATCTCAATAGAACCTATAAAAAAAATTCAATTTAGTCATAGAGTCATGGAGTCACAGGGAAGTACAGCACAGAAACAGGCCCCTTGGCCCATCTAGTCCATGCTGAAACTATTTAAACTGCCAACTCCCATGGACTATAGCCCTCTATACCCCTACTATTCATGTACCTATCCAAACCTCTTAAACATCAATATTGAGCTGACATGCACCACATGCTAGCAGCTTATTCCACACTCTCATGACCCTCTGAGTGAAGAAGTTTCCCCTCATGTTTCCCTCAAACTTTTCACCTTTCACCCTTAACCCATGACCTCTGGTTATACTCCCACCCAACCTCAATGGAAAGAGCCTGGTTGTACTTGCCCTATCTATACCACTCAGAATTTTCTATGCCTCTATCTAATCTCCTCTCAGTCTTCTACATTCTAAAGAGTACAGTCCTAACCTATTCAGTCTTGCCTTATAACTTAGGTCCTCCAGAACCAGCAACATCCTTGTAGATTTTCTCTGTACTCTTTCAACCTTGTTTACATCCTTCCTGTAGGTAGGGACCAAAACAGCACACAATACTCCAGATTAGGACTCACCGACATCTTATACAACTTCAGTATAACATCCATCTTCTGTACTAAATACATTAATGTATGTGTCAAAAACTTTCATTATAACCCTGTCTACCTGTGATGCCACTTTCAATGCATTATGTGTCTGTATTCCCAGCTCCTTTTGCTCTACCACACTTTTCAGTGCCCCACCGTTCACTGTGTAAGACTTACCCTGGTTGGTCCTACCAAAGTGCACTACCTCGCACTTGGCTGCATTAAATTCCACCTGCCTTTTTTCAGCTCATTTTCCCAGCTGATGTAGATCCCGATGCAAGCCATGATAGCCTTCCTCACAGTCTATTACACTCCCAGCCTTGCTGTCATCAGCAAATTGCTGAACCAGTTAACCACATTATCATCCAGATCATTGATACAGGTGACAAATGCAAGGGACCCAGCTCCAATCCCTGTGGCACATCATAGTCACAGACCTCCAGTCAGAGAGACAACCCTGACTACCACTCTCTGGCTTCTCCCACAAAGCCAATGTCTAATCCATTTATTTATTGGATAGTGCTTTATAAATGGACTGATATGTCCATCAGATGATGCACTAAAACAAGGGTTAGTAAGGTTGGCCTTTGTTTTCAAATTTCACTTTTACATTCCCTATCTTTGTTTCAATAACCACAAGTATCCAAATTCTTAAACCATGTGTGGGCCTCAAGTTACATTTGACAAGTTGGCTTTGTTGGAAAAAAAGTCTCATTCTTATTAGGCTACAGTATTAGCTGTGGGTAAACTTATTTCAGATTCCTGACAGTCCACATCATAACACCTACCATAATTTACATTTCAATGTAGATTCTGAGAGTGAAATATCACCCCCCCATTGAATTGGTCTTCTAGGCACTTGAACACCTGAAGAATCAAATTGAAGAGCTTGCCTGCATCGCTGTGCATTATATCCTTCTATTAGAGACAGATCCTTTCTACTACTTACACATGGCATTTTCCTTCTCAGTAATATACTTATTTCCATATTCAAGGCCTTACAAACAACTGTTACATAGTGGACAGAAAAGACCTTTAACCCTTTAGCAGCTGCGTCCCCTGGGCAATTCAATTTACTGCCACTGTTAAAAGTTTTGATTGAAATACATTCATAAATAAGCCGCACTAGCATCTCATTTACACTCACTCTCTTTGTAATTTCATACTTTATAATTCTATAATTTCTTATGCATGGGTCCTGCGTGAAGGAATTGTTTGATTTTCACATAATCAGACTAGCGACATGGCCAGACACGTGCACATTAATTCAATCTTTATTTCATTGCTGTTTTCATTACGATCGCAGTGTTACCTTACATACAGTTAAGGCTTTATATTTCATATGGAATATGATGGAAATTATTCTGAACTGACAAATTGCTTCTTTTTTGCATGGTAACACATAACTAAAAATTACTGTATGCAATCTTAGCCTATGAGGCATTAGACATGTCATCGTTATGTTATTATAACAAGAGTCTGAGCTAATTTGAAAGTGCTAAAGACGTAAGCAGATGTATATACATTTGTGCACTAAAACCACAGAGTAATTTTAACATCTGCTTTCATGGGAAAATGTAAGAAAATATGACAGACACTCTCCTGCTGGAGCTAAATAAAAAACAAGTTCAGCTGAGTTGGGTTAATGTGCTAGAGGGGTTCAATCTCTAGGGCAGATAGGATTCAGTCTATGGTAAATAATCGATTTTTGTATTGTTTACAAGGCTGGTTTCAACTGAAATTGTCCAGTTGGAGTCATTAACTAAGAATGAAGCTCAAAAAATGTATACAAAATTATTTAAATTAAAATATTGCATAGCAACCTTGACCTCACTCTTTTGCAGATTACCCAACTAAGAATAATACTCAAAACGTTTATGCAAAATTATTTAAATTCAATATTACATAGTAAATTTGATCTCACTTCTGGCATAATTTCCAACTAAGTCTAACACTCAAAAAGTTTGTACAAAATTGCTTTAAATTGAAATATTACATAGCAATCTTGATTTCATTCTTTTGCAGATTAGCTCTTGTGTGTGTTTTTTCATATATCCTTTAGCTTTGTATCATTTATTTATTGATTGAGAAATGGCGTGGAATAGGCACTTCTGACCCTTCAAGCTGCACTACCCCGCACCCTAGTCTAATCTTGGGACAATTTACAATGACCAATTAACCTACGAACCTGTACGTCTTCAGACTGTGGGAGAAAACCGAAGCACCCATGCATTCCATGGGGAGGACGTACAGACTCCTCACAGATGACATCGGAATTGAACTCCGAACTCTGACGCCCCAAGATGTACAGTAATAGCATTCTATTCTGAGCTCTGACTTCGCAGAGAAAGAAAGCAATGCTCCGATGATTAACGTCTAAAAATTGATAAAATAGTGCTAACTAGTCATAATCTTTAATAGATTGATAAAACAGTACTAACTAGTCATAATCTTTAATAGATTGATGTAAAATTGATAAAACAGTACGAACTAGTCATAATCTTTAATAGATTATTAGAATCCACCACCTAACTTAGATTATCATGAACATCTCAATTATACCTCCCTTATGTTATAATAGAGGATATAGCCTGCCTGAGAACACTAACGCCATTGCGAGAGAAACCACTTTCCAAAATAATCAATCATCTTGCAGCAAGTTATCAATAAATAAAAGCTTTAATTAGAGGACAATACCAGTGCCATCTTCTAACGCTCAATAATTCTCTCTATAAAGTAATCTGGGTGCACGAGCAGTGGCACCAATCAGATAGATATCTAACCCTTTATCAGAGAATTTCTGAAATTTAACAAGTCAAGAATATTCATTGACACAAAGGGAAAATGTAAGGCTGTGTTCTGATTAAAATATTTATTGCATAATTCAAGAATCAAATATATTATGATAATATTTCCACAATCCTCAACTGATGTTAGAAAAGCATCGTTGATTTTCCTGTTAGAGGTACAGTTCTAAAGTTTATATTTTATTCAATGCAATCCAAAATCTTACCTGATTATATCTCACCCTTTTACATAGTGATGGAAGAAAATTCATTACACTGAGGTTCATTTGGATTTCTTTTAAGTGAAACAATATTGACACAAGATTTGTGACTTTTAGTAAATAGAGTAGTAACAGGATTCTTATTAGCATTTAGATTACACAGTAACTATAATCAAATGAGCTTGTTAACAGGAGATTATTTTTGTGACCACTGTGCTGAGTTTCCTTTTGCCGCTTGAAGCGTTTCAGAAAATAATTCAGAAGCTAATATTGGAACTTTATAAATTTTCGATTGAGACTATAATAAAGATTTGCATGAATACATACAGTGCACATTAATAACTTCAGAATAAATCAAATGAGTAGCTACTAAGGAAACTCAAAAATAGGTTATTTATTAATAATTTTGGTTTGCAGCAGTAAAAAAATTGATACCATTAGGAACCTTGGCTGTCTTATTCCTACTAATCCTGGACACTTATTAATTCATTTAAAAGGGTTAAATATTGTGTGAATACTGTTTTTGTTTTTTGAAAAGAACATAAAATTATTTGATAGTTAATGATGTTAAGACAGTGATTTTCAGATAAATTGCTCTTAATATCTTGCAATTAAAATAAAACAAAGTGCATTTTGTTCCTCGCTAGAAGCTGAAGCCTGTTTGGCAGTGCACAGTGATCTCATTTCCCATGTATATTTTGATTAATACTTTGCCAGATAATCTGTACCGCGTGGTCTAGGTTCACTAACCTTGCAGTAAAATAATGAGCTTTCAAGAATAAAAAATATGCCAGATATATAGTTGTACATTCTGAGCAGCTCTGAACATATTCAAATGAAATGGAGAAATGAAGTCTTCACAGAGTAAATTTGCTCGAAAGCAAAACTTGCTGCTTTCAATCTGTATTTAGCTGTCAGTGTCTGGTGCTAATGACTGGACATGCCATCAACCTTTTGCATATGTTTTCTATAAATACCTGATCTTCTGTGACTCAGCTGACATATAACTATGCAGCAACATTGGTCTCCGGGGAATAAAGCGGCAAATTGGGATACAGCCAATACCAGTTCAAATGCCCACAGTACATTTGCCAAATAATATCCTCAGGATAACAATAGGCGTTACTACTAAAATGATCTCAAATACTTTGGAAAACATCTCTTGATTTACCTGCTAATGTCAGGAGAATAACATTTCAGTCAAAACCAAGGTAACACACAGCAATAATTGTTGCATATATTTGACACATAACCCTTGGCATTTCAAAAGGGGGAGAAATGAAACGATCTAAAGGATTCTACTTAAGCTATCTGCAGGAGTGAAGACTGATGAAATCTCCCCCTGGCTAGGAAAATTATCTTTTCTTTGACTTCCTTTATCAGAATTAAAACGACTTTTGCTTCTGTTTAAATACTAGACGTAATATTTTGTGTCACATACCAAACGATGATATAATTTTGCATTTGGCTAATGAACATTTTCCACCGAGACCAGTGCAAGACGACTAAACAGTGTGCTGATTAAACATTAATCTGAGGAAAAAAAGCAGTATTGTCCGCTGTAGGTTATATAATATTAATTTACTTTGTGGCAAAATTCTCAATTGCAACATCTCAGCTTTGTACACTACTGTGCAAATGTCTTAAGCACATGTATATAGCTATGTTGTTGCACAGTACTGTAGTAATTTTACATATTATACTGTATTGCTGCCAAAAAAATATAAGCCTGATTCTGATATAGATCTCTAGAGTGGACTGAGAGTGGGAAGGGGCCAGGGAGAAGGGAAATCATGCTTTGGAGAAGGGGAAGGGAGAGGGGATGGAGTGAGAAGCACCAGTCAGACATTCTGTAATGATCAATAAGTTCCCACTTGCTTCAAAAAGGCAACAATTATACCTGTGCCTAAGAAGAATAACGTGAGCTGCCTTAATGACTATTGCCCGGTAGCACTCACATCGACAGTGATGAAATGCTTTTGAGAGGTTGGTCATGACTAGACTGAACTCCTGCCTCAGCAATGACCTGGACCCATTGCAATTTGCCTATTGCCATAAAAGGTCAAAGGCAGATGCAATCTCAATGGCTCTCCACACGGCTTTAGATCACCAGGACAACACAAACACCTATGTGAGGATACAGTTCATTGACTATAGCTCAGCATATAATACCTGTACCATCATTCTCACAATCCTGATTGAGAAGTTGCAGGTCCTGGGCCTCTGTACCTCCCTCTGCAATTGGATCCTTGATTTCCTAACTGGAAGACCACAATCTGTGCGGATTGGTGATAACATATCCTCCTGCTGAAGATCAACACTGGTGCGCATCATGTGTGTGCTTAGTCCACTGCTCTACTCTCTATATACCCATGACTATGTGGCTAGGCATAGCTCAAATACCATCTACAAATTTGCTGACGATACACCCATTGTTGGTAGAGATTCAGGTGGTGACGAGAGGGCGTACAGGAGTGAGATATGCCAAGCAGTGGAATGGTGCCACAGCAACAACCTGGCACTCAACATCAGTAAGACGAAAGAGCTGATTGTTGAATTCCAGAAGGTTAAGATGAAGGAACACATACCAATCTTCATTGAGGGATCAGAAGTGGAGAGTGTGAGCAGTTTCAAGTTCCTGGGTGTCAAGATCTCTGAGGATCTAACCTGGTCCCAATATATTGATGCAATTATAAAGAAGGCAAGACAGCGCCTATATATTATGCGGAGTTTGAAGAGGTTTGGTATGTCAAAAAATTTCTATAGATGTACTGTGGAAAGCATTCTGACAGGCTGCATCACCGTCTGGTATGGAGGGGCTGCTGCACAGGACTGATAGAAGCTGCAGAAGGTTGTAAATTTAGTCAGCTCCATCTTGGGTACTAGCCTACAAAGTACCCAGGACATCTTGAGGGAGCGGTGTCTCAGAAAGGCAGTGTCCATTACTAAGGACCTCCAGCACCCAGGGCATGTCCTTTTCTCACTGTTACCATCAGGTAGGAGGTACAGAAGCTTGAAGACGCACACTCAGTGATTCAGGAACAGCTTCTTCCCTTCTGCCATCTGATTCCTAAATGGACATTGAACCCTTGGGCACTACCTCACTTGCTTTTTAATATTTAGTGTTTGTTTTTTTGGCACCACTTTTAGCCTATTCAATATACATATACTGTAAAGACAAGAAAATCTGCAGATGCTGGAAATTCAAGCAACACACACAAAGTGCTGGTGGAACGCAGCAGGCCAGGGAGCATCTATAGGAAGAAGTACAGTCAACATTTCGGGCCGAGACCATTCGTCAGGACTGAAACATCGGCCCGAAATGTCAACTGTACTTCTTCCTGTAGATGCTGCCTGGCCTGCTGCGTTCACCAGCATTTTGCGTGTGTTGCTTGTACCTATACTGTAATTTATTTATTTATTTATTATTTTTCCTCTATTATATATTGCATTGAACTGCTGCTGCTAAGTTAACAAATTTCACATCACATGCCGGTGATAATAAACCTGATTCTGATTCTGATAAACCAATTGTTTGGAATCAAATGACCTTGCCTGGTGTGTCAGGGCTAGGTGTGTCTGCGTCTGCAACCCCACCCCCAATCTGACCTCTGGCAGTCTGTCTCCATCAACCATCCCAGACCCCTCATACAGCGCCCCATCCTCTCCATTCCAGCACTGTGCAAAAGTCTCAGGCAAGATATATTGCACGGTACTGTATGCAGTATATAATGACCTAGCTGGAATTGTGGATGGGTGAGTAAGGAAGCTTGTAGACAAAGAGTAGAATGGTGGTGTTAGAGACCTTCCAGAGTGCAGGGATGTTACGTACAATAAACATTTTGTGAGGAATTAGTGGTTTGTTCACAGCATAAGGTTAACTCCACACAATGGGTTGAGCAATTTACTGTCTTTTCCATACGATTTGTTTGTCCTTTGTTAAGGAAGTTTGCTCACAACTCAGGAAAATAATGTAATTTTAAAAGTGTGTGTAATAATGTTCAAGGAATCTGCAGTTTGATGTTTAATATTGTGTATGTTATTCTCTCGGTTTTTGCCAATGGCGTGATTTTTTCTTTTTGTGTGCATTGGATGTTTGATGTTTTCTTTGAACGGGTTCTATGGTGTTCTTTTGTTTTGTGGCTGCTTGTAGAAAAATGAATCTCAAGGTTGTATACTGCATATGTACTTTGATAATAAATGTACCTTGAATCTTTGAGTAATACAGAGAGGTGGACATGCTGTTTGTCATCAATGGAGGCAAGAATGACTTCCTTCCTACATTATTTTAGTTAACAGTATTACGTAATTTTTTCGGAGTAGTCTCATGTTCCAACAGTTCCTATTTTTTTATTCTTCTCTATCTGTTCAAGACTCACAAGATTTTCAGATTATGTCCTCTAAATCTTTAGATGCTCAATTCTGTTAATCGTGTTTTCCATGTTTCCCCTTTTTCATTCATGAAGGATCCCACCCACCCTACTCATGGACAGTTTGTTTTTCTCCCATCAGGGAGGAGGCTGCATTGCATCCACACCAGGACCACCAGACTCAAAAACAGTTACTTTCCCCAAGCAGTGAGGCTGATTAACACCTCCACCCACTAACTCCACCACTACTTTATTATTTCCTGTCGGTCACCTTATGTACAGCCTCGACTCACTTTATGGACATACAATCAATCCATATATCATAAATATTTGTAAACTATCATATATACAGTACTGTACAAAAGTCTTAAGGCACATATATATAGCTAGGGTTACTAAGAATTTTGCACAATACTGTTTTTGCCAACGTGGAGCAGGGAGCAAGTTTGTAAATCTGGCAGGAGCCAAGGATGTTGGGACTGGAGGGTGGAGCGCTGCAGGAGGGGTGTGGGACAGATGACAGGGAAGGAGTGCCATACATACAGTGGCCACTTTATGATATACAGAAGGTATTTATTAGGTACAGCAGGTATCCAATGAAGTAGGCACTGAGCGTATATTTCAGATTTCAAGCATCCATGTCAACATTATATTGGCTTACAATAAAAAAAGTATATAAAAAATTATAAAGTTAAATTAAATAAATAGTGCAAAAAGAGTGCAAAATATAGTGAGGCAATATTTCATAGTCCATTCAGAAATCTGATGCTGGGGGCGCGCAGCCTTCCGGTGAAAATGATATTGTATCCATTAAATAGGGGCCGTGGACAATACTGATTTGATGGAGACAGACATGAAAGCACGGAGGAACATGTAGAGAAATTTCTAAAACACAGGTTCGCTGCTGTTGTTACTGCGCGATCGAGAATCTTCCGGAGGGAAGGCCTCAAAATCCCCGGCTTTGCCTGCTGTTGGCGACCGAAATTGAGGTTGAATCATTCGGATAGAGATGGTGCTCGGAACTCGGTGTCGGAGAGCTGATTGGAGGCTCAAAGTTTTCAGATGACTCAGAGTCGGACTGTGGTCGGGCATGGCAGGGAGAGTTTTTCTTCCTTCTCCCGTCTGCGTGAGATGTGGGACATTTGAGAGACTTTGAACTTTTTACTGTGCTCATGGACTGTTCTTCACCAAGTTATGGTATTGTTGCACTGTTGTAACTATATGTTATAATTATGTGGTTTTGTTAGTTTTTTCAGTCTTGGTCTGTCCTGTGTTCTGTGATATCACACCAGAGGAATATTGTATCATTTCTTAATGCATGCATTACTAAACGACAATGAAAGAGTACTGTGTGTCTTCATAATCTAAGAAGCTGTTCTTGAATCGTTGAGTGTGTGTCTTCAGTTCCCTGTATCTCCTCCTTGAGGGTAGCAGTGAGAAGAGGACATGCCCTGGATGATGGGGGCATTTAATGATGGATGCCACCTTTTTGAGTATCACATTTTGAAGGTGTTTTCAATGCTCGGAAGGCTTCTGCCATGATGGAGCTGGCTGAGTTTATAACTTTCTGCAGATTTTCCTGATCCTGTGCAGTGGTACCAAATCTCCTGGACCAGATGGAATGCACCCTCGTGTTCTGAAGGAAGTAGCTGTGGAGATTGCGGAGGCATTAGCAATGATCTTTCAAAAGTCGATAGATTCTGGCATGGTTCCGGAGGACTGGAAGATTGCAAATGTCACTCCGCTATTTAAGAAGGGGGCAAGGAAGCAAAAAGGAAATTATAGATCTGTTAGCTTGACGTCAGTGATTGGGAAGTTGTTGGAGTCGATTGTCAAGGATGAGGTTACAGAGTACCTGGAGGCATATGACAAGATAGGCAGACTCAGCATGGATTCCTTAAAGGAAAATCGTGCCTGACAAACCTATTACAATTTTTTGAGTAAATTACCAGTAGGCTAGACAAGGGAGATGCAGTGGATGTTGTATATTTGGATTTTCAGAAGGCCTTTGACAAGGTGCCACACATGAGGCTACTTAACAGGTAAGAGCCCATGGAGTTACAGGAAAGTTACATACATGGATAGAGCATTGGCTGATTGGCAGGAAACAGAGAGTGGGAATAAAGGGATCCTATTCTGGTTGGCTGCTGGTTACCAGTGGTGTTCCACAGGGATCAGTGTTGGGGCCGCTTCTTTATACATTGTACATCAACGATTTGGATTATGGAATAGATGGCTTTGTGGCTAAGTTTGCTGACAATACGAAGATAGGTGGAGGGGCCGGTAGTGCTGAGGAAATGGAGAGTCTGCAGAGAGACTTGGATAGATTGGAAGAATGGGCAGAGAAGTGGCAAATGAAGTACAATGTTGGAAAGTGTATGGTTATGTACTTTGGCAGAAAAAATAAATGGGCAGACTATTATTTAAATGGGGAAAAAATTCAAAGTTCTGGGATGCAACGGGACTTGGGAGTCCTCGTACAGCATTCCCTTAAAGTTAACCTCCAGGTTGAGTCGGTAGTGAAGAAGGCAAATGCAATGTTGGCATTCATTTCTAGAGGAATAGAGTATACACAGGGATGTGATGTTGAGGCTCTATAAGGAGCTGGTGAGACCTCACTTGGAGTACTGTGGGCAGTTTTGGTCTCCTTATTTAAGAAAGGATGTGCTGACGTTGGAGAGGGTACAGAGAAGATTCACTAGAATGATTCTGGGAATGAGAGGGTTAACATATGAGGAACGTTTGTCCGCTCTTGGACTGTATTCCTTGGAGTTTAGAAGAATGAGGGGAGACCTCATAGAAACATTTCGAATGTTAAAAGGCATGGACAGAGTGGATGTGGCAAAGTTGTTTCCCATGATGGGGGAGGCTAGTACGAGAGGGCATGACTTCAGGATTGAAGGGCGCCCTTTCAGAACAGAAATGCGAAAAAATTTTTTTAGTCAGAAGGTGGTGAATCTATGGAATTTGTTGCCACGGGCAGCAGTGGAGGCCAAGTCATTGGGTGTCCTTAAGGCAGAGATTGATAGGTATCTGAGTAGCCAGGGCATCAAAGGTTATGGTGAGAAGGCGGGGCAGTGGGACTAAATAGGATAAAATGGATCAGCTCATGATAAAATGGTGGAGCAGACTTGATGGGCCGAATGGCCTACTTCTGCTCCTTTGTCTTATGGTCTTATGGTGTTACAACCGGTTAGAATGCTCTCCACGACCTTCAAAAAAAATGTACCTGGTCCCTCTCCACGTGCCTTTAATATCCACCATCTTCTGTAGTGGACAGTTCCAGAGAAAATAGATAAATGTTAAGGAATAGCTTCATTTGTCACAGGTACCTCGAAACATCAAATCAACAAGTGAAGTTCATGATTTGCATCAAGTCAAATCAGTGAAATTGTGTTGGGATAGTCCGCAAGAATCACCATGATTCTGATGCCAACACAGCATGCCCATGACTAATTAAGCCGAATCGTACGCCTTTGGAATGTGAGAGGAAACCCACGCGGTCACGGGGAGCACGCACAAGTTCCTAGGGCCAGCAGCAGGAATTGAGCCCTGATCAGTAACTGCCGACACCATAAATCGATAACACTGACCCCTACCCTACCACGCCACCCTTCGATTCACCATACTGAGACTGTTCAACCCAAAGCGCTCTCTGTTCTTATTTACACAAATGCTGCAGTTTTGCATTACTTGTGTTTGTTTAAATTATTTTGTTGAGTAGAAAGACCCCAGTTTTTGGAAAACTATTGTTTAATCCCTGCTGGATTAAATTTGATGTTTTATCTTTTGATCCTGTTATGACTCATCTGTCCATTACTTTCTGTTCTCATTCTCTCTCAGTTGTGCTCCCGTCTGTCCTGGCAACGACAGAGATATAGTTGAGGCCCTCCATTGGTCGGCACTGACCACGACTTTTGCATCCTAGCTGTCTACATCAACACAAGCCAGGTTGGTACGATATGGAGAGCAAGCAGTTGCCCATGTAGCAGGCTCCCTCCTCTCCAATCAGCTGATGAATCCAAAAGTCAAAGCGATCAATATAGTTTAGCACCAGTTGTGTCACAGGAGTTGTCAGTCAACGTTGGACTCAACGTAAGACTGCCTTAGGGACTCCAGCTTGGGATTTTTCCTTAGGGTTTACTCCCGAAGCTTTTCCCACAGTTGGGTATAGCCGCAAGGCGGAGGAGGTTTGAGATTAGAGTTTTCCTTCTCCTAGATAAGCTACTAACACGGCTGACAAGCCACATCTGCCCAAAGTGACTGGTTTTCAGGCACCAGGAACCTGCCTTTGCCCCTTCTCCTGTCAGTAGAAACATTTCCACCGGGCGTAGTAGCTAAGCCACATGTGAAAGCCAGGAGCTGGACTTGGTTGTCAGAGGTTATTTGAGACGCATGCCATTGAGATCACTTAATAGATAATGGGAGCTTGTTCCCATTACCACCCCCGGCTGTAAAACGTAAGGAACTGCGATATAATGGAGAACTTTATTAATGAAGGTCATAAGAATCGACAATAAACATCTGCATTGTCTGTGACATCCACAGCTTGTGAACAATTAAAGCTAATTGAACATTTACTTTCTACAAATTAGATGATGATTAGATGTTTATTTTTGTCTTAAACTAATTATTATTTCAGAATCAGATTCGGATTTATTTATCACATGTATATTGAAACATACAGTGAAATCCGTTGTTTGCGTTAAAAACCAACACAACCCCAGGATGTGCTCGGGGCAACATAGTGTGTCCTCGGTTCTGGCTGCATACACTCCACAAACAGATACACAGACATGCGCATACACAGACACACACACACACACACACAGACACACACACACACACACACACACACACACACACACACACACACACTCACAGATACACACACATGCAGATACATGCAAACGCACACCGACACACATACACACTGATACAAAGGCATACACGTACACATACCACACACACACACACACACACACACACACACACACACACATGCAACACACACTCACACACACACACATGCACACACTCACACCCGCTCCTCCAATTCCAGCCTCAAGTCTCAAGTCTCCAGGCTCTGAGCATTGGTCATTGGGTTCTGGTTTACTTGGTTGAGTTAAACTATTGTTTTTTGTGCATCAATTTGAGTGCCTCTGTTAGTGTTTTAGTTTTGCCAGCTTTGTTTTTAATATTTACAATTTCTGGATAAAACTAACCAGTTAAGTGTTTTTAAATTTCTGTTTGCTTTCAAAATACACTGTATACAGTGCCTATAAAACATATTGACAGCGGATTTAATTTGTGTTTTTTTTGACACTGATCAACAGAAAAAGTCTCTTTCGTGGCAAAGTGAAAACAGGTCTTTGCAGAGTAATCTAAATTAGTTACAGAAATAGAACACAAAATAGTTGCATAAGTATTCACCCCCTTTAATATGACACACCAAATCATCACTGGTGCAGCTAATTGGTTTTAGAGGTCACATAATTAGTTAAATGAAGATCACCATGTGCAGTCAAGCTGTTTCAATTGATTGTAGTAAAAATACACCTGTACTTGGAAGGTCCAACTGCTGGTGAGTCAGTATCCTGGCAAAAACTACACCATGAAGGCAAAAGAACACTACAAACAACTCTGCGAAAAGGTTATTAAAAGCACATGTCAGAAGATAGATACAAGGAAATTTTCAAGTCACTGAATATTCATTGGAGTACAGTTAAGTCAACTATCAAGAAATGGAAAGAATATGGCACAGCTGTAAATCTGCCTGGAGCAGACTGTCCCCAAAAACTGAGTGACCATGCAAGAAGGGGTCTAGTGAGGGAGACCACCGAGTGACCTATGACAACTCTGGAGGAATTACAAGCTTCAGTAGCTGAGATGGGGAGAAACTGTGCATACAACAGCTGTTGCTTGGGTGCTTCAACTACCACAGCTTTATAGGAGAGTGGGAAAAAGAAAGCCACTGTTGAAAAAAGCTCTCATGAAATCTCAGCTAGAGAGTGCCAAAAGACATGTGGAAGACTCTGAAGTCAGCTGGAAGAAGATTCTATGGTCTGATGAAACCAAAATTGAGCTCTTTGGCCATCAGACTTAACTCTAAGTTTGGTGTAAGCCAAACACCGCACATCATCAAAAGCACATCATCCCTACCGTGAAGCATGGTGGTGGCTGCATCATACTGTGGGGATGCTTCACTGCAGCAGGCCCTGGAACTCTTGTGAAGGTAGAGGGTAAAATGACTGCAGCAAAATATTGGGAAATCCTGGAGGAAAACTTGATGCAGTCTTCAAGAGAACCACAACTTGGAAGAAAATTTAACACTCACAACACGCTGGAGGAACTCAGCAGGTCGGGCAGCATCCGTGGAAAAGATGAGTCGACGTTTCGGGCCGGAACCTTTCGTCGGGCCGGAAACATCGACTCATCTTTTCCACGGATGCTGCCTGACCTGCTGAGTTCCTCCAGCGTGTTTTGAGTGTTGCTTTGACCCCAGCATCTGCAGATTATTTTGTGTTTTGGAAGAAAATTTGTTTTCCAATAAGACAATGAACCCAAGTATAAGGCCAAAGTTACACATGAATGGCTTAAAAACAGCAAAGTTAATGACTTGGAGTGGCCAAGTCACAATCCAGACCTCAATCCAATTGAGAATGTGTGGCTGGACTTGAAAAGGGCCCCATGCAATCTGACAGAGCTTAGGCCGTTTTGTAAAGAAGATTGTGGAAAATTCCTGTGTCCAGATGTGCAAAGCTGATAGAGACCTATCCACACAGACTCGAGGCTGTAATTGCTGCCAAAGGTGCATCTACTAAATACTGACTTGAAAGGAGTGAATGCTCATACAATCAATTGTGTTGTGTAATAAATTTAGACCAATTAGTAGAAATTTGTTTTCACTTTGACACAGAAGAGTCTTTTCTGTTGATCAGTGTCAAAAAAGCCAAATTAAAACCACTTGTGTTTCAAAGTTGTAAAACAATAAAACTTGAAATTCTTCCGGGGCTGGGAGTTGGTGGTGAATATTTTTTATAGGACTGTATGTATAACATTAAAATGAGCAGAGACAACGTACATTTTGAGACATTGGAAGTTTATGTTAAATACAAGTTGATTTTTAATCTGATTGTTCAAGTTTGTAGAGGTTCCTATCAGAAATCAAGAGAACTGAAAGAGGTGTACACTTCCCTACATGTTATTTTCTTCATCTGCTCTGTGCATATAAATGTCCAGATATATTTTCCCCAAACAAAACGCTTCCATTACAGCTATCCTCAAGTAAACCTGTTTTTTAAAAAAAAACACAAGTATTTTTTCATGTGGGTGGTACAGCAGTGTAGTGGTTAGTGTAATGTTATTATAGCTCAGGGTGGCAGAGTTCAGATTTCAATTCCAACATCATCTGTAAGGAGTCTGTACATCCTTCCCATGGAACGTGTGGGTTTCCTCCAGGTGTTCCGGTTTCCTTCCACAGTCCACAGTCACACTGGTTAGTCAGTTAATCGGTCAGTTTAAATTACCCCATGATTAAGCCTGGGTTCAATAAGTGAGTTCTGGGCAGCACGACTCATTGGGGCAGAAAAGTTTGTTCTGCTCTGCATCTCTAAATAAATAAATCGATTTTGGAGGTAATCTAAACTCAGTTTTAAAAGTCAAGTTGAGTTTATTGTCAAATGCATGTGTCTATGTATGTAGATTTGCAGTAAAAACGTGCAGCAGTATCACAGGTGTCCAGCAATATATAAACACCACTCACAAGATAAAATCATAAACTTGTACACATTTTTATAAGAAAACACAAATAGAACAAAAAAGTACATTTTTGTTCAAAGTTGTTAAAGTAATCACATTGCTGCTAAATTGTAGTGATTAAGGTTTCACAAACAAGAGAAAATCTGCAGATGCTGGAAATTAAAATCGCGCACACAAAGTGCTGAAGGAACTCAGCAGGCCAGGCAGCATCTATGGAAGAGTGTAAACAGTCAATGTTTAGGGCTCAGACGTTTCTGTCCTGATGAAGGGTCTTGACCCAAAATGTTGATCGTTTCCTCTTTTCCATAGATGCTGCCTGGCCTACTGAGTTCCTCCAGCATTTTGAGTGATTAGGGTTGTTTCAAGAACCGAAACCTTGAAAGGAAGTGGCTCTTCTTGAATTTGTTTGAATAGGACATCAGGTTTCTGTACCTCCTGCCTGATATAATGGTCAGTCACTGGCCAGTTTCGTATTGGTGATGTTCAGACGCAGATATGTGCATTGCAGGTACATCAAAACATTCAGGCACAGTAGCGTACCGGTTAGCATCATGCTGTTGCAGCGACTGCAAACCAGGTTCAATTCATGCCACATTATGTAAGGAGATTGTACGTTCTCCCTATGACCACGTGGGTTTCTTCCCACATTCTAAAGATAGGTTAATTGGTGGTGCGTGGTCGTTGTGCCTGTGACCAAGTTGTATGTTTAAGAAATGTGTCATTTGTGTTAACAATCTGCCCAGCCAAGTGTCGCCACACAATGTGGCACCAACACAGCAAGGCAAAACACTCAGTAGAATAACGCAGGCAACAATAATACAGAAGCAAAACAAACTTCAAAGTAAATTTATTCTCAAAGTACATATATATCACCATATACAACCACATTGCAGGCATACTCAATAACTCCATAGAATAGTAACCATAACAGAATCAATGAAAGACCGCTGCAACTTCTAAGTTCAACCAGTATGACAACAAACTGTGCACACACAAAAGGAAGGGAAAAATAATAATAAATAAATTAGCAATAAATATCAGGACCATGAGATGAAGAGTTCTTAAAGGTGAATCCATTGGTTGTGGGAACATTTAAATGATGGGGCGAGTGAAGTTGAGTGAAATTATCCCCTTTGATTGAGGGGTAATAGCTGTTCTTGATCCTGGTGGTGTGAGTCCTGAGGCTCCTGTACCTTCTTCCTGATGGCAGCAGCAAGAAGAGAGCATGGCCTGGGTGCTGGGGGTCCCTGATGATGGATGCTGCTTTCCTGTGACAGTGCTCCCTGTAGGTATGCTCAATGGTGAGGAAGGCTTTATCTGTGATGGACTGGGCCGTATCCACTACTTTTTGTAGGATTCTCCATTCAAGGGCCAGACTGTGATGCAGCCAGTCAATGCACCCTCCACTACACATCCATAGATGTGTGTCAAAGTTTCCTGTCATTTTCCTTTCCTTTCCTTCCCTCCCACCTACCTACACATTCATTATGACGCGCACACTTGCTCAGAATTCTAAGATCCATATTCAGCTTGAAGCTCTCAGATAAAATATTGTCCAAGTCAACACACTATTTCTGGAGGAAATCTGCAAAGTCAGACAGCATTTGAAAATGAATAAACAGTTGACGTTTTGGGCTGAGACCATTCCTCAGGACTGGAAAGGAAGAGGTAAAGTTCTGGAATAAGAAGGTGGGGGGAGGGGAAGGAGGACGATCTTGAAGGTGATAGGTGAAGCCACACGGTTGGGGGAGGGCGATGAAGTAAGAAGCTGATAGATGATAAATGGAAAAGGGAAAGGGCTGGGGAGGAAGAAATCTGATAGAAGAGGAGAGTGGACCATGGGAGAAAGGGAAAGAGGAGGAGTTAAGCAGGTATGAAGAAGATGAAGAGGTCAGAGTGGGGAATAGAAGAAGAAGAAGAAAGGGATTTCCAGCATGTGCAGAATCTCTTGTGTTTGTGAGTTACAGCATGGTAATAGGGCCTACCAGCCCAATGAGCCCACGCCACCTGATTACACCAACGTGACCAATTACACCAACATGACCAATTAACCTACTAACAGGTACATCTTTGGAATGTGCAAGGAAACCCACACAGTCACAGGGAGAACGTACTAACTCCTCGCAGGCACCAGCAGAAATTGAGCCCAAATCATCAGTGCGGTAAGGGTGTGACTCTAACCACTATGTTGAGTAATTTAGCAAGCATTCTGAGGCACTAAGCGTTTGGGATTCTTGAATGTATAAATTTTATGGCATTATTTTTGAGATGTTTCCCTCATTTGACATCTTCCACCATTCTTGATTCTGGCTCCATTTACATTTCTGACATTAGTGCTTCATCACTTCGAGCCTCAGCAAAGGTACTGTCTGCTCTCTAGACCTTCAATGAGCATGACATTGTTGAAGAGCCTCTGTGTGCAGGGTCACCTACCACACTCTATACACAAAAAAAACTGTTTCTGAAATCCTTCTCTAAGTTTTCCTCCATTCACCTTAACGGAATATCTACTGGTAATGGCCTATTACCGCCCTGGGGAGAAAAATGCTGGCTGGCCACACTGTTTACACCTATCATAATTTTATCAAAACCCGCAAGTTGCCTCTCATCTTCCTCCATTGCAAAGAGAAAACTCCTAGCATTTCCTCATAGGACCATGTTTTTTCATTCTGTGCCTCGGTCTCTATCACAGGAAATGTAAGGTGCTCTTTCCCTCAGTTAGTCTGCAGGTCACCCTTGGGCAAGATGTAGCATCTGCTTAGCCCCTTGATTAGGGTCATGCAAAGCCATGGCAGCAGGTGATGGATGGTTGTATGAGCAGCTGGTGCATATCACAAGAAACGGTCATGCGATCACTGACACCAGACAGACAATCTCTGAAGAATATTCATAATGGCTGGGGTCATCCGTCTTGCAAAGACACTGCCTAGAAGAAGGCAATGGCAAACCACTTCTGTATAAAAATTTGCCAAGATCAAACATGGCCAAAGACCATGATTGCCTACAGCAAACATAATGATGATGCCCTCAGTCTTGAAGTGCCTATGGAGTTGATTCTTTGCCCTTTAGTACAACTTCCAATTCAGGAAGACCTTGAATCCGTGAGCAGCACTATGGTCATGGACCCTGTACAGATTACAAAGGAGAAGGTGGTCGCGGTCTTCAGGCAAATTGGGGTGGCTAAATCATCAGGGCCTAACAATTCCCTCCAAACCTGCAGGAGGCTAGTGCAGAAATTGCAGGGGCCCTAGCAGCCATACTTAAAACATGTTTAGCTACGGGTAAGGAGTTGGAGGATTTGAGAATAGCTAATGTTTAAAAAAGGATCTGAGAATAAGCCAGGACATTATAGGCTGGTGAGCCTGATATCAGTAGTGGATAGATTATTAGAAGGTATTCTAAGGCACTGGTATGTAAGTATTTGGATAGATAGACATTGTGTGTGGTAGGCTGTGTCTTACCAATCTTATAGAGCTTTTTGAGGAAGTTAGCAGCAAAGTTAATGAAGACAAGGCAGTGAATGGTGTTAACACGGACGTTACCAAGGACTTCGACAAGGTCTCCCATGAGAGGTTGTTCAAGAAGATTCAGTTGCTTGTCATTCAGGATGAGGTAGTAAATTGGATTAGACATTGCTTTTGTGAGAGAAGCCAGAGAGCGGTAGTAGATGGCTGCTTTCTGACTGGAGGCCTGTGACTAGTGGTGTGGCACAGGGATCGGTGCTGCATCATTGTTGTTTGTCATCTATATCAACAATCTGGACCATAATGTGGTAAACTAGATCAGCAAATTTGCGGATGATACTAAGATTGTGGGTGTAGTGGGTAGTGAAGAAGATGAACAAAGTTTGCAGTGGGATCTGAACCAGCTGGAAAAATGGGCTGAAAATGACAGATGGAATTTAATGCAGGCAAGTGTGAAGTGTTGCCCTTTGGTAGGACCAGCCAGGGTAGGTCTTACACAGTGAGTGGTAGGGCACCGAGGAGTGCGGTAGAACAGAAGGATTTGGAAATACTGTTCCATAATTCCTTGAAAATGGCTTCACAGGAAGGGTGGAAAAGAAAGTTTTGGGGGCATTGGCCTTTCTAAATCATAGTACTGAGCGCAGGAGTTGGGATGTTATGCTGAAGTTGTATATGATGTTGGTGATACCTAAATTCAAATTTCAGAAGTTCAAAGTAAATTTATTATCACAGTACATGTACTGTATGCTACCATATAAAACCCTGAGATTCACTTTCTTGTGGACATTCTCAATAAGAATAAAGAACCACCATGGAATTAATGAGAAAATATACAGAACAAATCAAATGACCCAAAAAGAAAGAAATAATAATAATTAATAAATAAGCAATAAATATTGGGAGTATGACAACCTGTGATGGACTGGGCCATATCCACTATTTTTTGCAGACTTTTCTATTTAAGAGTATTGGTGTTTCCGTACCAGGCTGTGATGCAACCAGTCACCACTGCACATCTATAAAAGCTTTCAAAGTTTTAAGAAAGTGGAAGTGTTGCCATGCTCTGTTTGTAATGGCAGATATGTACTGGACGCAGGACAGATTTTCTGAAATAATAACATTATAACTTCTCCCCACAATGTTGTACCAAACTTTTAACCTATTCTGATATTGTTGTAACACCTCCCTCCCACATAGAAACATAGAAACATAGAAAATAGGAGCAGGAGTAGGCCATTCGGCCCTTCGAGCCTGCACCGCCATTCAGTATGATCATGGTTGATCATCCAACTCAGAACCCTGTACCAGCCTTCCCTCCATACCCCCTGATCCCCGTAGCCACAAGGACCATATCTAACTCCCTCTTCAATATAGCCAATGAATTGGCCTCAACTGTTTCCTGTGGCAGAGAATTCCACAGATTCACCACTCTCTGTGTGAAGAAGTTTTTCCTAATCTCGGTCCTAAAAGGCTTCCCCTTTATCCTCAAACTGTGACCCCTCTATTTTTCTATAATCCATGTGCCAATCTAAGATTCCCTAATATGTCTGCCTCGACCACAATCCCTGGCAGTATATTCCACACACCTACCACTCTCTAAGTAATAATTGTATTTCTGACAACCCCCCCCACCCTAAATTTCCCTCCAATCATCTTAATATAATGCCCCTTTATATTAGCCACATCCACCCAGGGAAAAAGTCTCTGGCTTTCCACTTGCTCGATGCTTAAATGGTTTTCTTCTTCTGTTTAATTTTAATAAATATTGCTACAAATGTAAAAAATTCATTCTTGTAACAATTTTGTTTTGTACCTTAAAATGTCTATTTGACATTCAAATGGAGGAAAAGAGAAATCCAAAATTCTTCTAGTGAGATCCACAGTTTAATTAGTTCCCAATATTGCTGAGCAATTAATTCATTTATTTCTCTAATCTAGGTGAAAAATTTTGCTAGTTTTTCAGGGAAACCTATCCTGACCAGTAAATGGAAGTTTTTCTCTTCATTATCTGCCATGTCTATCTTCTTTTAATATGTTTCTAATTTCTTGTTGATTGTATAAATATATTATTTCATTTGATGATCCACAAATTCTGCTCCAAACTTGCAACAAACTGTGCTGAGGCTTAATAAGGCATTGTCCAGTCTACCCTTAGAATATTGTGAGCAGTTTTGGGCCCCTCATCTAAGAAAGGAGAAAGATCACAAGACTGATCCTGGGACTGAAAGGGTTAATGTATGAAGAACATTTGATGGCTCTGGGCCTGTACTCACTGGAGTTTAAAAGAATGAGAGGGGATCTCATAGAAACCTCCCGAATACCGTAAGACCAGGTAGAGTGGATGTGGAAAGGATGTTTCCTATAGTGGGAAGGTCAATGGGAGAAACTCCTTATCTTGACCAGACTATAAAAAGAAAGTTGTAATGAATCCCAAGAGGACATGAGGTAAAAGTCAGCATGTACATGAAAATCTACCAATCACAAATGCACCTCCTCAGTATGACCAAGATCAACAAGTCAAATGAAAGTGTCCAAAAGAAGTGTGCACTTTATTGTTCTTAGAGATCAAGTTGTACCAGAGGTCACAGCCTCAGAATAGAGGGACATCCCTTTAGATCAGAGGTGAGGAGGAAGTTCTTTAGACAGATGATGGTGAATCTGTGGAATTCATTGCCACAGCTGGTTGTGGAGGCCAAATCTTTGGGTATATTTAAAGCAGACGTTGATAGGTTCTTGATTAATCAAGTTGTCAAAGGTTATGGGTAGAAAGTAGGAGAATGGGGTTGAGAGGTGATAATAAATCAGCCACGACAGAATGGTGGAGAAGACTTGATGGGTCAAATGGCCTAATTCTGCACCAATGTCCTATGTCTTATAGTCTCATGGTAAATGGTTCACAAGGCTCTTGTCACATGTCAAAGCTCCATCAGGAAGGATGAAAGATTAATTGACCCAAATCCATAAATCTGTTGGGTATTAATCTTTTGGCTTTCCATGGTTTCCTGACAAGGAGAACTGCACAGAGAAGAGCTAGGTACTCACCAGAGAATCCCACCACTAGAGATTTCAGTATATCTAACTTTTCATTCTCCTGCCTTCTCCCCATATCCCTTCATGCCCTGACAAATCAGAATCTATCAACCTCTGCCTTAAATGTACATAAAGGCTTGGACCTCCACATCTGCCTGTGGCAAAGAATTCCACAAATTCACAATTCTCTGGCTAAATAAATTCCTCCTCATCTCCATTCTAAAAGGACATCATCACTCTATTCCAAGTCTATGCCCTCTGAGAGTCCTTCACCACAGGAAACATCCTTTCCACATCCACTCTATTGAGGCCTTTCAACATTTGATAGATTTCAATAAGGTCACCCCTCATTCTTCTGAATTCCAGTAACCACACACAGACGTACACACACACACACTCAAATGCTTAAAAGATGTCACAATGTTACCCCTCCCCTCACCATCACCCACAACAACCTCCGCAGCCCCACCCACTAGGCCCCAGGATTATGTTCTGTGTGCTTATCATTGCCATAGAACTTAAGGAACTTCTTATAAACCCATAAATATTAGTGGAATTCACACTGTAACTGATATGTCTGATCTAATTCCAAGTTGTAGTGTATCCTTATCACCCAATGTTAGCCCAATTTTTCCTCCCCTCTACACTTGAATATGAAACTGGGCCAATTCATGAAGGCTGCCTGGCAGCTGTGAATGTTGATATAGTTGGAACATTTAGAAAAGGAAATTATCAATCGCATTCCAAATTCAATGCATATTGGAGAGATATAGAGAAAATAGATGCGATTTGCTTGCAGACAGAAGGTATCTTGCAATATATTTCTAGTTATAATACATCAAGGTTCAAAGTAAATTTTTTATCCAAGTACATATACAGTGTTTCACCATATGCTACCTTGGCATTCAGCTTCTTGCAGGCATTTACAGCAAAATAAAGAAATCCAATAGAATCAGTGATAAACTACACACAAAGACTGACAAACAACCATTGTAGAGAAGAAGAGAAACTGTGCAAAACTACATACATACATAAATAAATAATACTGAGAGTACGAGTTATAGAGTCCTTGATTAGATTAGATTAGATTCAACTTTATTGTCATTGTGCCGAGTATAGATGCAAGGCCAATGAAATGTAGTTAGCATCTGACCAGAAATGTAAAGAATAGTATTATTTACAAAATAACTGCAAATAAAAAGTAAGTGCTACAGCACACAAATACAAAAGTACTGAGACAGTACAATATGGATGCAATACTGCTTAGCGCTGTGATGTGAGGTCAGCAGTGTCACAGCCTCAGGGAAGAAGCTCTTCCTGTGCCTGCTGGTGCAGGAGCGGAGGCTCCTGTAGCGCCTACCGGATGGGAGGAGAGTGAAAACTCCATGGTTAGGGTGAGATGTATCCTTGATAATGCTTTTCGCCCTGCCCAGGCAACGATTATGGTAAATGTTCTCAACGGTGGGCAATTGGGTGCCGATAATCTGCTGGGCAGTTTTCACCACAAGCTGGAGTGCCTTGTGGTCCGATACAGGACAATTGCCATACCACATTGAGATGCAGTTGGTGAGTATGCTCTCAATGGTACAGCAATAAAAGTCCGTCAGTATCCTGGGACATAGGTGAGCTTTCTTGATGCTCTGCAGGAAATAAAGGCGCTGTTGCACCTTTTTGATCAGGATGGAGGAGCTCGGGGACCGGGTGAGATCATCGGAAATGTGGACACCAAGGAATTTGAAGCTTGATACACGCTCCACTACAGCTCCGTTGATGTAGATGGGGACATGGGTGTGGCTCCTAGCATACCTGAAGTCCACAATGATCTCCTTGGTCTTCTGGGTGTTAAGGGCCAGGTTGTTGTCAGCACACCATGTGGCCAGGTGCTGGACCTTGTCCCTGTAGGCCGTCTTGTGTCGAATCAATTCACTGTTGAGGTGAGTGAAGTTCTCCACAATGGTTCAGGAGCCTGATGGTGTGGGACATGAGGCCCCTGTACTTTCTTCCCTGGCATAGTTATACTGTGTATTGTATTATTATAAACTTAAATAAGGAAAACTAAACCAATTAAATGGCCTTCTTTGATTGCAATGTTCTTTCCTGTTAAGAAACACCTTCTCCTATGGGAGAAGCTCCTTAACTTAACCAGACTATAGAAAGGAAGTGATAAGGAATCCCAAGAGAACATGGAGTGAAAGTTAGAAACTACATGAAAATTTGCTGTTTGCAAATTCATCTCATCAGTAAGACCAAGAGCAAAAGGAGAAATGAAAGTGTCCAAAAGTGGTGTACACTTTATTGTTCTTAGAGGTTGGGTTGGGAAGATGTTTTAATGTCATGAGTTTTCTTACAAGTTGGTATGAAACATCAAAATTCAAAGTATTAACAACATCTTTTATAAGCACATGCAAGCTATCAAACCCTTTGTACCTAATCAAGCCAGCTTAAGTTTAAGTTTCATTGTCATTTCACCACACATGAATATTCATGAATACAGCCAAACAAAACAGTGTTTTTCCGGGACTAGGGTACAGGACAAAGTACCAACAGATATACACAACACAAGGCACATACAGCACATGTAAGGTAGCGGCAAGCATGCAGTCACACAAAATAATGGCCCAAGTCCTTGAGTGTCGTGTCCTATAGATTTTTGTTGTTGGCAAGAGCAGTCCACAGGCATAATTTGTTAATTGTTAGGCATAATATTTTTTATACTTAATTGTCCAAAATTGCTGAGAAGTTCTGTATTGATTTCTCCTGCAGGGCTTTGAGGTAAAGTGTCAATAGACTTCAATTTGTTATCAAGGTAGGACAGAGATCATCTCCTTTTGAAAGGACAACTGCCCCCAATGACATAGTAGAATTTTGCTAGCATTCCTTGGGTTAACGACGTGATCCTCAGGTAAAGTAGATTCACGACAGTGCCATTGCATGGGTCGCCCATAAAAGTAGGAGATTCCATTATTCTTCCACTCCCCAGAGAGTGAGAGGTCTCCAGCATCATTACCTTGACTAAAATCTGACTTTTACACTTCCCCTAATTTCCTCCTTGTAATTATAGGTCAAGTGGTCGTTTGTAATTTATAAAACCTTTGTGCTTATCAATAATGAATGGCAAAGAGGAAAAAGTATATATAAAGGCAGGAGAAATTTCTTCTGTTAGAAAATAAGGCTAATTTTCTATGACCAGAGACTGTCACGCACATTGACAGGATTCTATTATTCAGTCATTTGGGTTCTTTCAAATTAGTTATGTTAATGTCCTGTGAGTGAATGTAACACTTGGATGGGACACGATTTCAGCAATTAATTTCTGCAGTCAGTGCAGAGACAAGCAAATTTATTTTCCCCCTCTCTGGGAATTAGTAGTCAAGGGTGTGAGGTGGAGAAAGTGCATTTTGGAGCAAGGAACAAGCTAAACACAAGCCCTAAATAAAGCTGAAACAATGGGAGCCGATGCCTCCTCATTCATTCAATTGACAATGTTTTGCAGCTTAAACCTGTTTTATTAATTATGTTTGACATTTCCTTAATTAGTTTCATTTACAGCAAATCAATCCCTACTGCTGTATGGCATCATTTATCATTTTGAAAAATTTGCATACTACGTGCTGACTTTTTCTACTTAATTATACATTAAAAGTGTCAAGCGTGCTTGCTGCCTGGTATTATCTTCAGCAGAAAGGTTTGTGGCTGGACAGTGATGGCATTAATCATTAAGAGCCTCCAAGTGTTTCTGGCTAATATCTAGGGAGTAGTGTGGCTATAATTCTGATGCGAGAGAACAAGAGTGCTTTTGTAAAATGAACTGCGAGCGAACACAAATAAATATCTACTATCGTTACTCACAATAAATATTTCTAACAATCCTCATAGCACAGCCATGGATCACATTGCTTTCTTAAATGTTAGCATCTAAAGCAAACAGAATATCTCTCTTTCCATGTTTGCAAAGTGCTAACAGAAGAAATATGTTCTGGAGCATTAAAGCAGTTTATTCTGTCTTTTGTGATCTTATTTATGATCTCCTGCTGAAATGTAAACTGCACAGAAACTCTTCCATATATTTCTTCCCAGCTATTTTTATTAAATTAGGAAGTGATGTCTCACTTTCAAAGTATTTGTAATATTACAAGACCATTTGGAACATCTGTGACAGACATGCAACTTCGGCATATCTTCTGAAGAAAAGGTGGCATCGATGTAAGAAGTATCAAAAACCTCATACCTAAAGTTCAACGTTCAAAGTAAATTTATTATCAAAGTATGAACAGTGTATATGTCATCATATTCAAGCCTGAGATTATTTTCTTGCAAGCATTCGCAGTAAAACAAAGAAATAAAAGAAAATCAGTGAAAAACTACACACAAATACTGACAAACAATATGCAAATGAAGACAAACTATTCAAATACCAAAGCACAAATAATAAATAAATAAATACATACATACATAAATAATGGCACGAACCTGAGCTGTGGAGTCCTTGAAAGTGAGTCCAGAGGTTGCAGATTCAGTTCAAAGTTGAGGTGAGTAAAGTTGTCCACACTGGTTCAAGAGCCTGATGGGTGAGGGGTAATAACTGTTCCTGAACCTGGTGGTGTGGAGCCTGAGGGTCTTTCCTGTACGTCCTTTCCAATGACAGAAGTGAGAAGACAGCATGGCATTTTTGGTTGGGGATCCCCAATGATGGATGCAGCTTTCTTGTGACACCACTCCTTATTGATGTGCCCAATGTTAGGGAGAGTTTTTTTTACTATGGACTGGACAGTATCCATTGTCTTCCATATCTGGGCATTGATGTTTCCATACCAGGTCAGGTTTCACTTAATTCAAATATTCTTCGAAACTCTGACTCAAACTGTCACCTGTGAGATTCAACCAAAATGAGATGGACCTGTTTGGAATTGTTCTAACTGAAATCAGAATGACAACTCTGTAAGGATAACAGTGTAAAGCGTTCAGATCTGTCATTTTATTATGGCCACTTTGCCAAACAAATCTATCTCATCGATATCATCTACATCTGGTAAACTTCTCTCAGAATGGTAACAACAGCAAAAATTTAAAAAGGAAGAATTTCAAAAAAAAATGAGGAGGGAGGGAAGAGGAGATAAGAAAGGGGGAGGGGAGTGGAGCAGGGGAGATATGGGAAGGGGAGAGGAGAGAAGAGAAAGGGAAAAGGAGAGAAGAGAAGGGAATTTGGTAAATTTCTCTCTCTCTCTCTCCTCTTTTACTGTTCCCCACTCAGGCTCTAACCGCTTCTCCTCGCCTGCCTATCACCTCCCTCTGGGTCCCCAACTCTTTCCCTTTCTCTGGGTCCACTCTCCTCTCCAATCAGGTTTCTTCCTCTCCAGCCCTTTACCTTTCTCACCCTCCTGGCTTTGCCTATCATCTCCAACTAGCCTCCTTCTCCTCTCCCCACGTTTCTATTCTTTTCTATTCTCCCTTCTTTTCTGAGTGTCATCCTAAAATGTCGACAGTTTATTCACGTCCACAGATGCTGCCTGACCTGCTGAGTTCCTCCAGCACTTTGTGTGTCTTGCTCCATATTTTCTCGATGACCAAACTCAGAGGAATCTCTTATTATACCTACGATTGTTCTTTTCTTTTTGAATGCTCCTGCAGAATCACGGTTCAGTGTGCACCTCCACTAAAATCCTAACAAATTCAACAGATATACTGTCAACTCACTGCGACTGTTGCAAAACTAATGATTATAGTTTGCACCAGAAAGTTTCAAGCTGAACCAAAATAAGCACAGACAGGGATGGGACAACACACCTCACTACCTGATCATCCAACGAATGGGCTAGAAATAAAGATGAGCTTAACAGTAACACACATCAAAGTTGCTGGTGAACGCAGCAGGCCAGGCAGCATCTCTAGGAAGGGGTGCAGTCGACGTTTCAGGCCGAGACCCTTCGTCAGGACTAACTGAAGGAAGAGTGAGTAAGGGATTTGAAAGTTGGAGGGGGAGGGGGAGATCCAAAATGATAGGAGAAGATAGGAGGGGGAGGGATGGAGCCAAGAGCTGGACAGGTGATAGGCAAAAGGGATACGAGAGGATCATGGGACCCCCACTTTTCCTTCGCTACATCGACGACTTCATTGGCGCTGTTTCCTGCACGCATGCAGAACTCGTTGACTTTATTAACTTTGCCTCCAACTTTCACCCTGCCCTCAAGTTTACCTGGTCCATTTCTGACACCTCCCTCCCCTTTCTAGATCTTTCTGTCTCTGTCTCTGGAGACAGCTTATCCACTGATGTCTACTATAAGCCTACTGACTCTCACAGCTATCTGGACTATTCCTCTTCTCACCGTCTCTTGCAAAAACGCCATCCCCTTCTCGCAATTCCTCCATCTCCGCCGCATCTGCTCTCAGGATGAGGCTTTTCATTCTAGGACGAGGGAGATGTCTTCCTTTTTTAAAGAAAGGGGCTTCCTTTCCTCCACTATCAAATCTGCTCTTAAACGCATCTCCCCCATTTCACGTACATCTGCTCTCACTCCATCCTCCCGCCACCCCACTAGGAATAGGGTTCCCCGGTCCTCACCTACCACCCACCAGCCTCCGGGTCCAACATATTATTCTCTGTAACTTTCGCCACCTCCAACGGGATCCCATCACTAAGCACATCTTTCCCTCCCCGCCCCCCCCCGCATTCCGCAGGGATCGCTCCCTACACAACTCCCTTGTCCATTCGTCCCCGCCATCCCTCCCCACTGATCTCCCTCCTGGCACTTATCTGTGTAAGCGGAACAAGTGCTACACATGCCCTTACACTTCCTCCCTTACCACCATTCAGGGCCCCAAACAGTCCTTCCAGGTGAGGCAACACTTCACCTGTGAGTCGACTGGGGTGATATACTGCGTCCGGTGCTCCCGATTTGGCCTTTTATATATTGGCGAGACCCGACGTAGACTGGGAGACCGCTTTGCTGAACATCTACGCTCTGTCCGCCAGAGAAAGCAGGATCTCCCAGTGGCCACACATTTTAATTCCACATCCCATTCCCATTCTGACATGTCTATCCACAGCCTCCTCTACTGTAAAGATGAAGCCACACTCAGATTGGAGGAACAACATCTTATATTCCGTCTGGGTAGCCTCCAACCTGATGGCATGAACATCGACTTCTCTAACTTCCGCTAAGGCCCCACCTCCCCCTCGTACCCCATCTGTTACTTATTTTTATACACACATTCTTTCTCTCACTCTCCTTTTTCTCCCTCTGTCCCTCTGAATATACCCCTTGCCCATCCTCTGGGTCCCCTCCCCCTTGTCTTTCTTCCCAGACCTCCTGTCCCATGATCCTCTCGTATCCCCTTTTGCCTATCACCTGTCCAGCTCTTGGCTCCATCCCTCCCCCTCCTGTCTTCTCCTATCATTTTGGATCTCCCCCTCCCCCTCCAACTTTCAAATCTCTTACTCACTCTTCCTTCAGTTAGTCCTGACGAAGGGTCTCGGCCTGAAACGTCGACTGCACCTCTTCCTATAGATGCTGCCTGGCCTGCTGCGTTCACCAGCAACTTTGATGTGTGTTGCTTGAATTTCCAGCATCTGCAGAATTCCCATTGTTATGAGCTTAACAGTGTCCAGCATACTTGTGTAGGTCACGTGTAGGGAAGATGATCATGAATTTGGAATCTGCATACAGTGTTGGATCTTCTGTGCCACTCAACCATGAGCCTAAGGCAAACGCAAAGTCCCTGCCCACCTCCTGCTAGGTTTCCTAATACCACTGTCTTTGTGTAGTAATTACCAGTATGGAAAGTTGAGGCTTTTACTTAATGGGGTAAGTATCTTTTCAAAGTGGAGATTTATATCTCTTCAAAGCAATTAGACTCCACCAGTACAGAAAAGAAGGATTTTATAAAGAACCTCCGTTCCTAAATGCAGTAATTGTTCTGAGAGCCTGTTCTTGGTTTTCACCTTTTCTTTCTTTTTTTTCGTTTTGCTTTTAAGTATTTTAGTTTGTTTATTTCTCTTTCTGCGTGACCAGAGTCTTGTCCTTTTAGAGATTCTAATTAACCTATCTTCACTATCCGTCTACCTCATTCTTAAATATTGTATCGCAGTTATGCTGGTGTCCATTTCCTTAGCCATCATCATGGATCATCACATGTAGCAATCAACTTTCATTTAGAGTTAAGATAAACTAATGGCAAACCTTTCAGTTACAAAGAAGGCACAGCAGCAGCTAAATTTCATTCAGAGTTTGAAGAGATTTGGCATGTCAACAAAAAGACTCAAATTTCTAGGTGTACCATGGAGAGCATTCTGACTGGTTGCATCACTGTCTGTTATGGAGGGACCACTGCACAGGATCAGAAAAAGCTGCAGAAAGTTGTAAACTCAGCCAGCTCTATCAAGGGCACCAGCCTGCCCACCATCCAGGACACCTTCAAAAGGCAATGCCTCAAAAGAAGGCATCGATCATTAAGGAGCCCCATCACTGAGGACAAGCCCTCTTCTGATTACTACCGCCAAGGAGGCATTACAGGAGCCTGAAGACACACACTCAATGTTTCAGGAACAGCTTCTTCCCCTCTGCCATCAGATTTCTGAATGGACAATGAACCCATTAACACTTCCTAAGTATTTTTTTCCTTTTTTGCTCACTTTATGTGTTACATATTTAACTGTACATAAATAAATATCACTTATTGCAATTTATAATTTTTTATTATGTTGTATTGCAATGTATTGCTGCCCTAAACAAGAAGCTTCACCAGTCATGCCAGTGATATTAAACATGATTCTGATTGCTTGCTGAAGCAATTTTGGAAAGTCTTCTGAGTTTGAATGGAGTACAGAAATTCAGATTCAGTTTTTCCTGAAGCCATTACGTCACTTCCAATAGATGCTCTCTGGCATGACCTGCCTTGCAGATTGATTACATTACCTCAGTATTTTTTTTCTTCTCTTTTTGCACTACTTATTTAATTTAATTTTATATATATGCAGTACTGTGCAATAGTCTTAGGTGTATATATACTGTACGTGTGTATGTATATGTGTGTGTGTATACTGTATGTGTGTATATAGTCATAGTATAGTAGCCATAGTCATACTTTATTGATCCCGGAGGGAAATTGGTTTTCCTTACAGTTGCTCCATAAATAATAAATAGTAATAAAACCATAAATAGTTAAATAGTAATATGTAAATTATGCCAGGAAATAAGTCCAGGACCAGCCTATTGGCTCAGGGTGTCTGACCCTCCAAGGGAGGAGTTGTAAAGTTTGATGGCCACAGGCAGGAATGACTTCCTATGACGCTCTGTGTTGCATCTCGGTGGAATGAGTCTCTGGCTGAATGTACTCCTGTGCCCACCCAGTACATTATGTAGTGGGTGAGAGACATTGTCCAAGATGGCATGTAACTTGGACAGCATCCTCTTTTCAGACACCACCGTCAGAAAGTCCAGTTCCATCCCCACAACATCACTGGCCTTACAAATGAGTTTGTTGATTCTGTTGATGTCTGCCACCCTCAGCCTGCTGCCCCAGTACACAACAGCAAACATGACACTGGCCACCACAGAGTCGAACATATATATGTGTGTGTGTGTGTGTATGTGTGTGTGTGTGTGTGTGTATATGTATGTATATATCTATATATAAAATAGCTAGGGCACATGAAGTGGAGAGCAAGTTTGTAAATCTGGCAGGAGCAAAGGATGTTGGGAATGGCAAGAGAGGATTGGCACAGCAGGGGTGTGGGGCAGGTGGCTGAGAAGGAATGCTGGGGGCAAGGATGGCACGGGTGCAGACACACCAGGCAAGGTCACTTGATTCCAAACAATTGGTTTATTGATCATCGCAGAATGTCTCTCGGGTGCTTCCTGCTCCCTCCCCTCTCCCTTCCCCTTTTCCCAACCATGATTCCCCTCTCCCTGCCCTCTTCCCACTCTCAGTCCACAATACAGACCCATGCCAGAATCAGATTTATCATTACTCAAATATGTCATCTTTTTTTTAGAGGCAGCAGTACAAAGCAATACATAAAATGACCACACTACTGTGCAAAAGTCTTAGGCTGTCTAGCTATATATATGAGACTAAGACATTTACAAAGTACTGTACTGTGTGTGTGTGTGTGTGTACAGTATATATATAATAAAAAGTAAAAAACACAACATGTTTTTATATTTCTCATTGTAATTTGTACTTTTTGTCATCATGTATTGCAATGTACTGCGGCCACAAAACAATAAATTTCATGACATATATCTGTAAAATTAAACATATCCTCATTTTTCATTTATATATAGCATCAAAAAGACACACGCACACCCCAGAACTCTCTGCAACAAGCACAAGCTGACCATATCATGGTGCCCTCACAGCCCACAGACAGTATTTATTCAGTCTTATCACACCAATTGTCACTCAGCCCTCACTGGGGCTCCATCTGCCCAATTACCAGTGTTGGTTCTCAGTTCCATCCATTGCAGAACAGGAAAAACGTCAAGTGGAAGGGTGAGAGAGAATTGTAATCAATAACGCAAGAGATTCTGTAGATGCTGGAAATCCACACTAAGACACACAAAATGCCGGTAGACCAGCGGATCAGGCAGTATCTATGGAGAGGAATAAACAGACAACGTTTCAGGCTGAGACCCTTCATCAGGACTGGAAAGAAAGAGGAAAGAAGCTGGAATAAGCTGGCTGGCAGGTGATAGGTGAAACCAAGTGAGTGGGGAGGTAGCTGGGTGAGGAAGAGTGGATGAAGTAAGAGCTGAGTGGTGATAGGTGGAAAAGGTCATGGCCTGAAGATGAAGGACACTGATAGGAGAGGAGAATGGAACATGGAAGAAAGGGAGGGGAGGAAGGGCACCAGAGGGAGGTGATGGGCAGATGAGAAGAGAAGGGGTAAGAGAGGAACCGGAATGGGGTATGGAAAAAGAAAGAAGGAGGGGAGGAAAAATTACCAGAAGTTAGAGAAATTCATGTTCATGAATCAGGTTGGAGGCTACCTTTGCGGAATATGAGGTATTGCTCCTCCACCATGAGAGTGTCCTCATCTTGAACATAGAGGAGGCCCATGATCCGGCAGATCAGAATGGGAATGGGGAGGGGAATTACAATGTTTGGCTACCAGGAAATCCCACCTTTTGTGGCAGATGGAGAGAAGGTGGTCGACGAAGTGATATCAATAAACTAGTCACTGTGTTGGTTGTTGATGCTAGGCAACGCATTTCACTTTATGTTTCCATGTCCATGTGAGAAAAAAAGCCAACCTTTAATCTTTAGCTTGAAGAGGATGCTAAGAGGATGCAGGGTGACTTGGATAGGTTGGGTGAGTGGGCAAATTCATGGCAGATGCAATTTAATGTGGATAAATGTGAGGTTATCCACTTTGGTGGCAGGAGCAGGAAAACAGATTATTATCTGAATGGTGGCTGATTAGGAAAAGGGGAGGTGCAACGAGACCTGGGTGTCATTATACACCAGTCATTGAAAGTGGGCATGCAGGTACAGCAGGCGGTGAAAAAGGCGAATGGTATGCTGGCATTTATAGCGAGAGGATTCGAGTACAGGAGCAGAGAGGTACTACTACAGTTGTACAAGGCCTTGGTGAGACCACACCTGGAGTATTGTGTGCAGTTTTGGTCCCCTAATCTGAGGAAAGACATCCTTGCCATAGAGGGAGTACAAAGAAGGTTCACCAGATTGATTCCTGGGATGGCAGGACTTTCATATGAAGAAAGACTGGATGAACTAGGCTTGTACTCGTTGGAATTTAGAAGATTGAGGGGGGATCTGATTGAAACGTATAAAATCCTAAAGGGATTGGACAGGCTAGATGCAGGAAGATTGTTCCTGATGTTGGAGAAGTCCAGAATGAGGGGTCACAGTTTGAGGATAAAGGAGAAGCCTTTTAGGACTGAGATTAAGAAAAACTTCTTCAAACAGAGAGTGGTGAATCTGTGGAATTCTCTGCCACAGAAAACAGTTGAGGCCAGTTAATTGGCTATATTTAAGAGGGAGTTAGATATGGCCCTTGTGGCTAGGGGGATCAGAGGGTATGGAGGGAAGGCTGGTGCAGGGTTCTGAGTTGGATGATCAGCCATGATCATAATAAATGGTGGTGCAGACTCGAAGGGCCGAATGGCCTACTCCTGCACCTATTTTCTATGTTTCATCACCATTGCTTTGGTTGCTTGAAAAAGAGATGATTGGTTTAGCACAGATCATGTTATTGGACATAAGATGCACCTTACATGTTCTGATTCACCGAGTCTTTCAGAGTGGTCCTTACCAAAAAAGACGCCACTGTCTTCCCACATTCACTCCATAATACAGAAGTGAAGATTAATTAATTTCACATGAACTTGGAAGAAGTGTGCAGAAAAGAAACTGCAAGCGTTGTATCAGTGGAAGCCTTTCTCTCAGGTTCGAGTCCGCGAGAGGCTGGAGGCGTGTCCTGGGGAGGAGATTTGTGTATGTACGAAGCTTGTTTTGCTGCTGTTCTGTGCTGTTGCGTTCTGTGTTATTTTGCTGGACATTGTGAGCATGCTATGTTGGTATTGCAAAGCGTGGTGACACTTGTGGGCTGCCTCCAGCAAATGCTCAGGAATATTGGTTGTTACAAAAGGTACAAGATGTCATGGATATGGCCCAGTATATCACAGGTAAAACCCTCCCCACATCTACAAGAAGCATTGTCACAGGAAAGTACCTTATATCAACAGGGCCCCACGGCACCCAGGCAGTGCAGATATCAGGAAGAAGGTAAAGGAGTCTCAGGACCCACATCACGGGTTCAGGAATAGCTACTACCACTCAACTATGAGGCTCTTAAACCAAAGAGTATAATTTCACTTAGCTTCACTTGCCCATCACAGAATCGTTCACACAACCTGTGCACTCACTTTCCAGGACTCTTTATCTCATGTTCTCAATATATATTGCTTATTTATTTATCAGTATTATTATTTAATTCTTCTTGTAGTTGCACAGTTTGTTGTCTTTTACACACTGAACCCTCAAGTTGCTGTGGTCTTTCACTGATTCTGTAATGATTATTATTCCATTATAGATTTATTCAGTATGCCCCAAAAAGGAATCTCAGGTTTGGATACGGTGACATGTACAGTATGCCCTTGATAATAAGTTTACTTTGAAATTTGAAATGATGCATTCACTCTATCTTTTGATGTATAGTGCACTTGATAAATAAATTCGAATCTTAAATCTTGAATCTTGGACATTATCTTTGGCTTACATATAGGGTGGTTTACAGCACATTGAAAAGACAGCATCAAAAGTTTAAAAGCATAAATACAAGAGATTCAGCAGATGCTGGAAATCCAGAGCAACACATACAAAATGCTGGAGGAACTGGGTCAGACAGCATCAATGGAGAAGAATAAACAGTCAACACACATCAAAGTTGCTGGTGAACGCAGCAGGCCAGGCAGCATCTCTAGGAAGAGGTACAGTCGACATCTCAGGCCGAGACCCTTCGTCAGGGCTAACTGAAACTCTTCCTTCAGTTAGTCCTGACGAAGGGTCTCGGCCTGAAACGTCGACTGTACCTCTTCCTAGAGATGCTGCCTGGCCTGCTGCGTTCACCAGCAACTTCAATGTGTGTTGCTTGAATTTCCAGCATCTGCAGAATTCCTGTTGTTTGCAAGAATAAACAGTCAATGTTTTAGGCCAAGGCCCTTGATCAAATTCAAAATCGGGTTGAATATCACCGGTATATGTTTTGATATTTGTTAACTTTGCACCAGGAGTACAATGCAATGCATGATAATATTATATATATAATCATTACATTAAATAAGTAGTGCGAAAACAGAAATAAAAGATATACTGAGGTGGTGTTCACGGGTTAATTTTCCACTCACCAATTGGATAGCAGACGAGAAGAAGTTGTTCCTGAATCATTGAGTGTGCACTTTCAGGCTTCTGTACCTCTTTCCTGATGGTAACAATGAGAAGAGGGCATGCCCTGGGTGCTGGGGGTCCTTTATGATGGATGCCACCTGATCAGGATACAAACATGAACATCTTACAAACGTAACTCCAGGCAGCAAAAGAAAATTTGAATAATTATCCACTCTGTGTGAATTGTTGCTTTTTTACCTCTGCTTTCCTGAAGACAGTGACTAAAGCTGAAGTATCCACAGTACTCTATTTAATTCCTGTGGAATTAAATACACTTTACATCAATGCAAATAATATTGATTAATAATAATAACAATTGTGAAAATGCTAACAATTAATTATCAATAGTGCTTGAATCTGTTCAGAGTGGGAAGGATGCACAGGATAAAATTGTAAACTATAGCCCTGCACTCCCTCAAACTAACAGTAGTGAATATAAATCAGGAGTGGGCTGTTGGATTCTGATTTTTTTTAATCCAGGGTTCTTTCAGAAGTTGAGAAAGAGGCACCAAACTTGTTGTTTCATGATTGGTTTATTAAACATTGATAGAACAAAGGAAACAGCAACAGAACAGTGATAGAGGTATATTAGTTGAAGAGAGAGAGGAGGAACTAAGTGAAGAAGATGGAGTCAGCTATTGAAGTCAGCTATTTTTATACCACAGGGATAAGGAAAATTATTTTCACATTTGTAGATAAGAGTTAACCAATGAGAAAGCCATTATTCAAATAATGCAGTACATAGAAGCATCTAAAAAATTCCACAATTCTACATTGTGTAACCACTAGATTTGCATTTACAGCACATACTATTACCACTCTGAAGCATTCTAAGAAGTTACTTGCATATAAGTAGTTATATATAAATACAAGTAGATAATTAATTGCTACACTGCAAAGAAAATATCAATTAAATAGTCTAATCTAAGAATCAGATCCAAAAGGGGTTTATGGTTTATTTATTCATTCCTCTTGCTGATGTCATTAAGACCAAATAGCACAAAAGACAAATATGTCCAGCACAATCTCAAACCCACAACTTGTTACTAAAACTTGACAACATAACGTAAGCAACACAGGCAGAATACCGGAGGGTCTCATCGACTGTACTTTTTCCACAGACGCTACCTGGCCTGCTGAGTTCCTCCAGCATTTTGTGTATGTTGTTTGGATTTCCAGCATCTGCAGATTTCCTCTTGTTTGCAACATGAATAAGAGTGTAATAGGTAGGCTCAGGAACAGAATGTGTGATCTATCAATTGTGGATCTGCAAATCAGTGTTATTAGAATCTAGAAAAGGTTGGTCAAATGAAATAACAGCTTTCTCCTTCAACAAGAGCTATTTAACAGGCTGAGTTCTTCAATTAGCACAAGAGATTATGTAGATGCTGGAAATCCAGAGCAACACACACAAAATGCTGGTCTGGAAGCATCTGTAGAAAGGACTAAATGGTTGACATTTCAGGCCGAGACCCTTCATCAGATCTGAAAAGGAACGGGGAAGAAGACAGAATAAGAAAGTGGGGGAGAGAAGGAGTACAAGATGATAGGTGAAGCCAGGTGGGTGGGTGAGGGAGTATGGTGAAGGAAATAATTCTTCAATTATTCTGTCCTGAAGAAAGGTCTCAGCCAGAAACGTTGACTGTTTGTTCATTTCCTTAGATGCCGTTTGACCTGCTGAGTTTCTTCAAGATTCTGTGTGTGATTTTTCAAATATATCTGTTTTTGAATCAGATTTCAAATATTCTGCAGTCTGAACTTGGGTGATTGTCTACATCACCACCGTTTCCCTAGCTGATCTCCATACCTAATCAATATGGTAAAGCTTTAGAAAAAGGTCTGTCTGTTTCCAACATGAATATGTCTCATGACTGATCATCCATTGTATTTTTGGGTAGAGAATTCCAAAGGGCTACTGCCCTTGAAACGAAGAAACAAAGTCCTCTCCACCACAGTAGCGTAGTGGTTAGGGTAATGCTATTACAACTTGGGGCATCGGAATTCAGATTCAATCTGATGTCCTCTGTAAGGTGTCTGTACTTCCTCCCTTTGGAATATGTTGGTTTCCTCCAGGTGCTCAGATTTCCTCCCACAGTCAAAAGACATTCTGGTTAGTAGGTTAATTGCTCATTGTAAATTGTCCCATGATTAGATTAGTGTTAATTGGTGTTGTCGGGGGCTGCTGGATGATGCAGCTTGAAGGGCTGAAAGGCCTATTTCACACTTCATCTCTAAATAAACATCAGTATAGAAGGAGGAGCGTAGGAGGATTAATGCTCTATTTTCATCTTTAATATCTCTATTTTCCCCTTTCAGAGTTTTTTTGAAGACCCTCACCTGGAGTTACACACTGACTACTGTTCTTTGCGGAATGGGACCCGCTCTCGGGGTTTCATGACTGGCCGGTATTTGGCACGCCAAGGGCTCGGCCTAACGGCTCAGCTCACCTTCAGAGGGCTGAGATCTCATGGCTCTGGAGATGGGCGGATTGAAGGTCGGTGTTCGGGCAGATCGGTGTATCATGGGAGATGGAAGATCTAAGGCTGTGTGCCCAGAGACCCGAAATCTTTGGGCACAGAGCTCGGAAGAAGCGATGCAACGGACTTTTAACATCGTAAACCAGCGAGTTGTTTGTTATGTCTCTCCTCTCACTGTGAAATGGAAACATCTCTTTCTCCCTTATTAGGGAGAGAGAGAGCCTGTGGTATGTCGAATACCAGGTGAACAAGTAGTCTTTGGAGTACTGCAAGTCTGTGTCTTTGTTGTTGCTTTGCTCATGCTTGAGTGCTCGGTGGTGGGTGCCGATGCTTTCTTTTGCCGGTGGGGGGAGGGGGAATCGTTGCTTGCTGGCGCTTACATACGGGAGGGTGGGGAATTGGGGGGGACTTTGGGGTTCTAATATTTATCTGTCATTCATTCTTTGGGGGCACTCCTCTGTTTTCATGGATGGTTGCTACATTTCCCTGACATTAAATGTACCTTTAAAACCTTTGAAATAAAAAACAGCTCCAATTGGTTGACTCCTTATCCTGGGAATATGATTCCAAGTTCTAATTCCATATCCTTCATTCTTGTAAAGATGTTTTAATGTTTTGAAAGAATTTCAAAAATGTTATATTTTTGGAAGTCTTTTTTTTACTGCAATCCAGAACCTGTAAGGTGCATTACGTCTAATGTATGATCCGCACTAAACCAATCATCTTTGTTTCATGTATTCCAAACAATGGTGATCAATCATCTGGCTTTTGAACCAGAGGGGATAGCTTCACTCACCTTCACTCACCCAAGCACTAAACTGTTCCCTCAGCCTGTGGAATCACTTTCAAGGACTCTGAATCTCGATTTCTCGATACTTATTGCTTATTTAATATTATTATTGTTTCATTTTGTATTTGCACAGTTTGTTGTTTTTGGCACATTGGTTGTTTTTACGTTCTTTTGCTGTGGTCTTTCATTGATTCTATTTTGATTCCTGTATTTCTTGTGAATGCCCGCAAGTAAATGAATCTCTGGGTTATATATAGTGACATAATCAAAGTATATAATGTACTGTGATAATAAATTTACTTACAACTTTGAAAGATTAAAGATTAGCTTTGTTTGTCATATGTATATCAAGACATAAAGTGAAATGCCTTGTTTGTGTCAACAACAAATACTATCTGAGATATGGCAGTAGCCCCAAAGTGTCACTACACTTGCACAACTACATATTGTGTCCACAATCTAATAACCTGCATGTGTCTGGAATGTGAGAGGAAACCGGAGCACCCAGGAGAGACCAACACAGGGAGATCATACCATAAGACCATAGCACATAGGAGCAGACTTAGCCTCTGCTATTCCATCATGACTGGTCCCAGATCCCACTCAACCCCATACACCTGCCTTCTCATTGTAACCTTTACAAATTCTTAGACAGCAGTGGGAGTTGAACCCTGATCACTAACAAAAAGGTCATAGTCATTGAATCTACAGCACAGAAGCAGGCCCTTCAGTCCATCTAGTCCATGCTGAGTTATTAATCAGCATAGTCCCATCAACTTGCAACTGGGCCATAGCCCTCCATGCACTCCCATCCATGTACCAAACCAAGTTCCTCTTAAGTGTGCTATAGCTATTATTCTATAGATTTATTGAGTATGCCACAAGAAAATGAATTTCAGGGCTGTATATGGTGATATATATGTACTTTGATAATAAACTAAATTTGAACTTTGAACTTAACACTTATTGTGTTTTTTAAATGTGTTCTTTATGCTTAATAAATATTTTATTGTGCTGCATCGGATCCAGATTAACAATTATTTCACTCTCTTTTACACATGTGTACTGAAAAATAGCAACAAACAAACTTGTATCTTGAATTTTGAAACTGTTACTATCTATGAAATTCCTGATAATTCAATTCCAGATGTGCATCGGTATTCCTCCCTACTCGTGTTCCTTGTCCAATTATACTTAACAACTCTTTTGCAGGAGACAGCATCAGGATATCAGATGTAATTCAATGCATCATGCTATTAAATATGTCAAAGGGTCATTTCAGTTCATAATTGCATATTGATGGAGAAGGAGCCAAGGGAGAGAAGTGCTTACAGATATCCTGCTCTCAGTATAACATATTCTATGCATCATTATAACTGGATGAAGTTAAGATTCTGAGAGAGGAATAGGTTTTAATCAGTAAATGGTAAAACAGAAGCTAGTTATGTCTGTATACAATGGAGTCCAGTTAATCAGGACACATTGGGATCAGTACATTTTGGCCCAATTAAGTGACTGCCTCATTTTTCCGAAGTTTCATGAAAATAGTTAAAGAGGTATTAAAAGAAAACGACAGTTTAACTGAGTAACAAATTATGCATTTAAAAGAAATACAGAACAAATTAGAACATTATCAAAGCCACTACTGTATTATAAAACTGCAGTTCCTAAAAGATGTCAATGAAGGAATTCATCCAGTGTATACTGCCACGTTCCTTTGATTGACTACAAATGAACAAAATCAGCGCAGACAATGCACTGCCTTCATACACGCATTCTCCAAATTTTCATTTTCATTGTAACATTCAAGGTGATTGTCAATACCTTCAAATTCTTCTTAGACTCCAATTCATTGAAGTAGTGAAATCGTTTCATTTTCACTCCCAGCCATTTCTGGCATCTCCAAGCCTGAATGCTTGAAACTGCAGTGAGCAAAACGGTTCTGAATTGTCTTACTGCTTATTTCACACCAACTATCAGTGACAAAAATCACTGCTTTTTGAACACAAATACACACAACTGACAGTATTTAAAAACTGTTTGCTCTAAGCATGGTGTAGAGTCTAATGGCCACACGACATGAACAAGACTGAACCTGTCTGGCAACAGAATCCGGTCCCAATTAAGTGGCATGATGTCCCGAATAAACAAAGGGATTCCTGGTTATTTTCCCAATTTGTTTTTGTTTTTTTGTAGTATTGTCCCATATAAGGAGCTGCCCCAATAGACTAATCACCCAATTAACCGGAATCTACTGTATATCTAAATACAAATAAGGTGCATGGGGTGTCCAGGGAGAGGGTAGCACCTCTGGTGAAAGGGATTGTCATGTCCATTCTGAGGCAGATTACTTGCCTTTGGTCCCTCAGCTCTCACCTGTGGCTCTAAGTTGTTGTTTGCGTGTGAAAGTGGCCACACCCTGGTACACCACTTTGACAAGTGGGCTAAACCAGCTGAGGGTAGTCAGCAGACCGCATACACTGGAGAGATCAGGGCATGCCTATGAGGTCAGCTCCAGCATACTCCAGCTGATGAGATCTACGGTGAGGTCCAACAGCCGGGGAGGTGGATCTGCAACACTTCATGAAGAGTGAAGGGCATGAGGTACAGAAGAAGTTGCAGTCATCAACTGCTTAATCATCCCACTGGACCGAGACTACTGAGATCAAGGGAGTGGAACTGCCCCAGTACAATGGCTTTTCCACTTGAAAAACTCCCCTGAACAGGTTTCCTGTCATCATCAGACACGATGGACAACAGCCACACATATCTAAGCTGTAGTGTTATGTGTTTTGATGCTGTGATTGGTGGATAGTGGCTTGATACTCAATAGTTACAATCAAATACCTCTCTTTTTTTTTACAACTTTGTGTACTTCAGCATTAGTCAAATGTATGGAAATACATTTATCCATAAAATATCTTCCTTGTTTCCCTATCTGAAAATGGAATATGTGATCCTAGTTTTCCTCTAACTCTTACCAACAAGTTGGAAATCTACCTGTCACAAGTACAAAATGCAATTCTGTCTTCCAAATATAATTAACTCCATATATCTAAAATCTGCCTTTCCCACTCACGATCACTTCCTGGTTTGTCCTCTTTCCTCTCCCCTCACCTTTTTATTCTAGCTTCCTCCTCCTTCCTTTTCAGTCCTGATAAAAGGTCTAGACCAAAACTGTCTATTTATTTCCATTGGTCCTGCCTGCCCTGCTGAGTTCCTCCAGCATTTTGTGTGTGTTCCTCTGGGTTTCTAGCATCTGCAGAATCTCTTGTATTTACAAGAAATGTTTTTCATTGTTTTCCTAAAGGAGTTAATAGAAAATTACTTCCATATTATTTTTGTCATCAGTTAAATCTGTGTTGGATTATTAACTGATAAAATCCAATATGTGGAATGTCAAAGCAATTGAAAATAATGATTTTTAAACCAGTTTTGTATCCTATTTGTTCTATTAAATAAAAAGGAATCATAACAGTTTCAGAGAAATTTGTTCCATCTCTATTTGCAAAGATACAGGACAGGCTAGGTTACTCAATATGTAAGTTCATTAGTGACTCCTGGGAAATCTTCAATGATTAGTTACCTCCTGTCACATGATCACCAGGCCACATCCCAATAGTGACGAATTAAAAGCAGAGAATCAGTGAAGCAAGCAAACACATTGAAATGAAACACAAAACTGCTTCATCATCATTTTCCACTTAATCAAATAGTCCCATTAGCTGAATTCAATATGGTTCCAGGCTATTTGACTTTCCAGTGGATAGAGCAATGACATCAACTTCTCAGATCCTGTCTCACTGGTGCTTTTTGTGATGTAGCACTGAACTCTGCAAAGAATGAAAGAATTCACAAAGAGAAACTGTTCCTGTGATTAGGAACTTCACTCCAAACTTTTATCTGACATTGAAACATGATCAAATTATTTGTTCAATGTTTGAACGATAAAATAATTTTCATTCCTCAGAATTATTCATTTCAGATGAAGACTACTTCAAACACTGGTGAGGGGTAGAACTCAAGATTTCAGGTTGAGCGAGTCAGGACACTATTGCTCAAAAACGGTTTTAAATGCCTGGATGTCAAGTTTGCTGTCATTCAACTGGACACACACGTGATGAGACTTGAGTGGTGGCAGGGAGTTCAGTAGCCTTACAGCCTGGGGGAAGAAGCTGTTTCCCATCCTAACAGTTCTTGCCTAATGCTACAGCACTTCCTGCCTGATGGTTGAGGGTCAAAGAGATTGTTGGATGGGTGCGAGGGATTACTGACAGTGCTAAGGGCCCTGCATTTGCAGCACCCCTAATAAATATCTCTGATGGGTGGAAGAGAGAACCTGATGATCTTCTCAGCAGTCCTCACAATCCTTTAGAGGTTCTTGTGGCCAGATGCCTCGCAATTCCTGTACCAGATGGTGATGCCCCACTTCCAGAATTTTGAATTGGCTTTATAAATTGGCTACTATAAGACCCAACTGCAGGGGTACTTAAAATACTCATTCTTTGATGTACAATTTAGAACTATCATAGCATGGCTTGTGACTTCCCATACTTCATGTCATCTGTATATTCAGCCACTTTGGAGTTGATAGGAAATGGACTTAATCTAGCCAGGATTCTGGTGAAGCAAGTTTTGGGCCATCTAACCTTGATATCAGACAGATAGTTTAAAAGTGTGAGAGCGATGTTTGATTCAGTTAATTTGACAGAAAGACCGAGTTGTATTTCATCAGCAGAGGCTGAGGGGAATGTTCTTCACTCAGAGGGTGGTGCAAGTCGGCAAGGGTTTGCCAGTGGAAGCTGGTGCATGTGGGTTTAATTGCAACATTTAAGAGAAGTTTGGAGAAGTACAAAGATAGGAGGGTTACGGATGGCTATGGTCCACGAGTGCAGGTCGATGGGCGTAGGGCAGATTAATAGTCTGGCATGGACTAGATAGGCCAAAGGGCCTGTTTCTGTGTTATAGAGCTCAATGACTGTATCACTCCAAGTACATAATGAAGAGGACGCTGAGGAAACTACTGCAGTATTATTAATCAGCATGCTCGAGTCAATCTCTGTTTTTCATTTTGTGCATTTAAGGCCATAAGAGAGCAGAATTAGGCCATTCATCCCATCTTTTCTCTTCTGATCATGAAATACACATGCAAATCTATGTTAACTTAATTAGTTAAATTCCATAAAAACAACTCTTGTTGAAAATAAATATTTTTGCTTTTGAGTTCAAGGCATATATACTTAAAAGGGAGCTCACATACCTTGAGGTGTTGCAGAGCTTTAGGAATCAAATACTTAGTCTAAGCTACATTATCGATCCATTATGAAACCGTATTATATTCTTCATTTTGCATTCACCCTCTGGTGGCATCACAACGGGAATCGCAGAATTCGCAATGATTATAACTGACGAATCCATCAGTGGTCAATAATTTCAGAGCAACAATCCAATGTCTGTTGACTTTTTAATTGGCCAGTTTTCCTTCCATCGGATTTATCTTAAAAATGACTCAAGGTTTTCCTTCTCTGACTCAGTTACTGACTGTCTGGAGATGTCAGTCATCAAAAAAAGATATCATTCCTACAAATGCCTAGCTGATCATGAAGAATGTGATAAGTAACAAGGCTTCCTGGGGGAATTAAATGTTAAGGCAGATTTTGTGAATCTGCAAGTATTGTTATTTTGAAATTGGAAAGGTTATTTCCATAAATGTGTTGTTATAACTATAAATAAGGGGATATACAGTCAGTGGGGACTTTATTCGGTACCTCTTTTACTTAATAAGGTGTCCACTGAATGTATGTTCGTGGTCTTCTGCAGCTGTAGCCCCTCCACTTCAAGTTTCAATGTATTTTGTGTTTAGCAATGCTCTTCTGCACATCGCAGTTGTAACCTGTGGTTATTTGAATTACTGTCAACTCACTGTCCACTTGAACCAGTCTGGCCATTCTCCCCTGACCTCTCTCATTAACAAGGTGCTTCCACCCACAGAAATGCTGCCCACTGGATGCTTTTTTTATTTTTACCATTCTCTGTAAACTCTAGAGACTGTTGTGCATGAAAATCCCTGGAGATCAGCAGTTTCTGACATACTCCAAACACCCCAGCTGGCACCAACAATCATTCCACAGATAAAGTCAAGTTTTGTCCATGTATGTAACGCATGTAACTATATAATGTATATAGAAACGAGACAACATTTCTCCGAATCACAGTGATAAACACAGTAGTGCACATAACACATAAAGTAACTTCAGTCACATTTCTTCCCCATTCTGATGTTTGGTCTAACAACAAATGAGCCTCTTGACCAAGTCTGCATGCTTTAATACATTGAGTTGTTGCCACATTATTGGCTGATTAGATAATTACATTAACAGGTGGCTACCGAGTGCAATTTTTGCCTCAGTACAATTGTCAGGACTTTGATTAAATATGATTAAAACAGCCTCGGATAAGTCCATATTAAAAATAACAATTTTAATGACTGCCTCAGAATCACTTAATAGCCAATTATAAAAGTTTACTTTTAGAACACAGAACAATAAGCATGGGTGTCGGGGTGGAGATACGTCTCTATCACAGGTGGTGTAAGGATCTCCTTCCCTCAGGCAAGGTGTAGCACCTGCTTAGCCTTCCTCCCCCCCCCCCCCCCCCCCAGTCAGGGTCACGTGAAGCCATGCAAGCAGGTGGTGGACGGTCGTGTGAGCAGCCGGTGCAGATCACAAGTCCTGGTTATGCGACCACTGACGCCAGGCAGACAATCTCTGAAGAGTATTGATAACGGCTGGGGTCATCTGTCACACAGCCCAGAAGGAGACAATGGCAGACGATTTCTGTAGAAAAATTTGCCAAGAACAATCATGGTCATGGATAGTCCATGATCTCCCTGATCATACGACATGGCACATAAAAGGTGAACGAACAGTACAGCACAGTATTGACCATTTGGCCCACAGTGTTTGTCTGACTTTTTAATCTACTCCAAGATTAATCTAAGCCTTCTCTCCCACATAGCCCTCCAGTTTCCTTCAACTGTGCACAGAAGAATATCACAACCTGAGGGCCTTGCAGAAAACTAAGGGTTCAACAATCCCTACCAATCAAAATAACCATGTTTACAATGTTCATAAGGATTTTCTTGTGACTGCAAGATCCTGTTGGACATTAGTAATGTATGCAGCCCTCTCAGGAAGGCTCGGGTACAAACTTGGCTCTTCCAACAGCCATCTGACTCACTGGTGAGAAGGCCATCTTTCATGAACAATACACATCTAGGGTCTGTATGATTTGGGGTTCAACCAAACAGGAAAGTTGGGATGTTCGCTTAAGGAACATGAATTGTAGCGAATGCTGTGTAAATATTGCCATTCACAATTATTTGTCACCAAGAAATGGCAGATCGCACACCAGCACGAAATTATATTATATATTTAGCAATTTTTCAACTTTATCAAACAATTAACAGGAAAAGAAAATAAAAATAAAAGGGCTCACTACAGTTAAACCAATCTGAATGTACACATAAACATTGGAGCTCATTTCTGAAATAGTCGGGATGTTTCACTTTGATCACTCATTTGCTGAACCCACATTCTGCATGAAGGGCACCAGCCACAGTTCAAACTTCGCTTGAAGACCATTTTGAACAAACTGGATAACTCAAGAGTATTGGTGCCTCCTCCTTAAAACCAGTCATCTGCACAAAGCACTTCTTACAAGAGGGTCTCTCCTTTGAGTGGCATTCTGCATCTTCCCTTGTGCCCTGCTCTGCAGCTCCTACCAAAAGACGCCAAACCAGACTACTGTCCTTCAGAAATCTGATCCGGCCCAGCCATCTCGAATCCTCCATCACATCCCACTGGGCAGAAAGTTACAACACGTCCCTAGACAGTCCTGATTGGCTGACACAACATTCCTAAGTTGGGAAACATGGCTCCTTTTCTTTAGCCAAAGCAAGAGCACTGTTACCAGCAGGACACACTACTTTTACAGAAAACTACTAAAATGAAAATTTTAGAATTAGAAATTTTACCCAGGGCATTACATGTAAAACACTGCAAGTCCGATTCACTGCTTCATTGGTAAGTCTGATGGGGGAAGAGTTGCGTGGCCTCAGTTGTGGTGAGGACTATGCCTCACGCTGTGAGCACGTTTGCTGCAGCCACCAGGATGGGAGAAGCCAGAGGCGGTGTGGCACTGTGTCCATGCTGGGTCACAGCTCTCTCCAGTGTGTGCTCGGTGGAAGACAAGCTGGATTGTGTGCACGTGTGTGTGCATTTGTTTACGGAATGTTGATTAAATTGTACCAAAATAAAACTCAGTACCAACTGCAGGGTATGATTTTTGTAAACTCTGATCTTTCGTCCTGGGGTCTCTTTTAGTTTATAATGTTAGGTTATCTGAGTTTTTAGTACCCACGACTTTTCTGCATTAAGATTATGAAATTCAAAGATGCTCTGGTTTCCCCCCATATTCCAAAGCTGTACGGGTTAGTGGGTTAAATCACAGCTATGTCTGTGCTGTTCTATGTTCCAAAGTGATCACTGTGTATCATCTAACACAATGTAGTTGTAAACACTCAGTATTCCTGGACATTCAATGCTCTGCAAAAGTGAGGAGGAGAGGGTGGCCTTGATCTTCATGTGGATATGAGAGGGCGTAGTGATGTAAGTAAGGGGAGACTGTAGACTGGTGAAGTACAGAGAGATCTTGGTTTTCTTGTGTAAAAATCATTGCAGCCCAGCAGCCAGGTGCAGCTCGTAGTTGGGGAGGGAATTGGTACGTTAGTCTTTGTTACTGGAGGGTTTGAGATCAGAAACTGGGAAGCATTGTTACAAGTGCAATTGGGCATCGCGTACTCACTGGGTTGGAAGGGCCTGTTAGTTTGCTGTACATCTAAATAATACTACTAATAATGTAATACAATGAATTTCATAATTGATATGACCATGGCAAAAAGAGAACAAAACAGTCAGGTAGTATTGAAGGGCTCATGGACTGTTTAGAAATCTGATGGCAGAAAAGAAGTTGCTCCTTAAAATGTTCAGGCTCCTGAGCCTCCTCTCTGGTAGTGAGAAGATTGTGAGGAGTGATTCCGGATTGGATTTCCTAACTTCGTCAAGGCAAAAGGAGACGCAAACCAATCCTGACAGGGAACAATTAAGACTTATTCAATAGCTAAAACTTTACCTTCAGTTACTGGAGATTAATGGCTGTTTCTCCACATATAGCTCAAGTTCAAGTTCAGTGTGAGAAATGGCCACAGCTATGGATGGCTGAGAACATAGCTTGCTTCTTAACCAATGTTTGATGCTGTTAGGTCTTTACCATGAGAGGGAAGAACTATGATACAGATTCCCTGAGCCTCAAGGGCTGGATATTCCCTGAGCTCATTAATCTTAGCAAACGGCACATATGTGAAAAAAAGATTGGTGGAATGTCAGGAGAAAGCACCAACATATGATTCATCTGTGCTTAGTGTTGCTCTGAGCGTTCCTACCAACCTGAAAATAAGTTGAAAAATGAAAGAAACTGAGAGAGAAGCTATGGTCAATTCAGTGTTTAACAATCTGTACAATTTCGAAGTAGTACCGAAGGTTGTTACTTCAAAGCAGTGTTGTGTTGAAAACTGCGTTGTATAACAAATCAAAGCTTAAAGAAGAGACGTTGGCCTTGCCCAGGTGTTTTACAGTGAATTGATCCTGAGAAAGGAGGATGATTGTAGCTAACAGATGACTCACAGCTGATTTTAATTCTCTCTACAGGCCAGAGTATTGATTCTGGCTTTAGAATTAATATTTGCTCTTGCCTCTCAAGAAGACAAAGCAACTCCAGGAAAGTACATTGGAACATAAGTTGTCATTTGAACACCCATAGAGATAAACTACATGCAAAAACCATGCTTTTCAATAATATATGAATAGTATGGTGTGCCTGAGATGTGGCAGCCAATTTTTGGAAGAATTTTGAGAGAGTTTTAATGCTTTATCAGTACCATTAAATGATTCCTTTTAAGAAGCTTGGAATTGTTTCTAACTCTTAGGATGTGACAAGGATTAATCACTTGGTCTGCTTTTTGCCTTCACACACTTCACAAGAAATAAGCCCAGCATTTATGGGTTACATTAACCGACAGAGTGGACTGATAGAAGATATTTATAGTTGGATACGAAAAGGATGTTTCTAGAAGTTGGGGAAGTCCTAGACTGGAGGGAACAGCATCACAATACAAGAACATCCCTTTAGAACAGAGTTGAGGAGGGATTCCTTTAGCTAATCAGTGGTGAATCTGTGGAATTCATTGTCACAGATGGCTGTGGATGCCAAGTGATTGTGTATGTTTAAAGTGGAGGTTGAAAGGTTCTTGATTAGTAAGGGTGTCAAAGATTATAGGGAGAAGGTAGAAGAAAGGTTTTGAGAGGGATAATACATAACTGGTCCCAGAAGAATGTTGTTTCATTTGGCTATGTACGGGTGAGTGATAATTAAAATTGAACTTAAACTTGAGAAGTCAGAGACTAATTTCTACACTCTATAGCCTGGTATGTAAACACCATTGCCGAGGAATAGAAAAGTCCGCAAAAGTGGTGAATAAGCCCAGTCCATCACATGAAAATCCATCTTCACCATTTAGCACATCTACATAGAGTGCTGCCACAAGAAAGCAGCATCCATCATCAAGGACCCCCACCATCCAGGCCGTGCTCTCTTCACGTTGACGGAGCTACAGGAACCTCAAGACCCACATCACCAGGTTCAGGAACAGTTATTACCCTATAGACATCAGGCTTCTGGATCGGTGTGGGTAACTTCACTCACCTCAACAATGAACTGATTCCATAAGCTATGGACTTACATTCAAAGACTCCACAGTTCACGTTCTCAGTTTTAGATATTTATTTATTCCTTCCTACCAGGAGTTTGTCTTCTTTTTCATATTGGTTGTTTCTCACTCTCTGTGGTAGTTTTCCATTGATTCCATTGCATTTCTCTGTTCTATAGTGAATGCCTGCAAGAAAATGAGTGGTGTCATATTATGTACTCTAACAATAGATACTTTTGAACTTTTGAAATTTCCTTTTGAACTTTGTGAACTTTTGATCCATAGTTACTGTAGATGTGCTAATCAACCCTTAAATTGAATATTAGCACTGGTGGGTAATTGTATAATCAGGAAAGTCCAGGAGATGTAAAGTACCACCCTGGTAAAATTCTGATTTATCTGTGATACAATGAAACCCACCGCTACATTTTTCTACATGCATCTTTAACAATTATTATTCATATGCACCTGCTTTCTATATCCTTATCATACAGTTATCTTCATACATTTTTATGCAACTCCAACTGGGTATGTACAGTATATGGAAAATATTCATCTTTTCCTGATAAAACTATAAGACTTAGAAGCAAAATTAAGCCTCTGAGACCTTTGAGTCTGCTCCACCATTTGATCATGGCTGACTTATTTTCCCTCTCAACCCCATTCTCCTGTCTTCTCCCCATAACCTTTGACACTCTTATTAATCTCCTCCGTTTTGCAATCATTCAACAACCTCTGGTTAAGAAATTCCTCCTTATCTCTCTTCTAAAGAGACAACCCTCTATCCTGAGGCTGTGCCCTCTGATCCCAGATTCTCTCACTATAGAAAACATTCTTTCCACATCCACTCTATCAAGGCCTTTCAATACTTGATAGGTTTCAGTGAGATCTCCCCCCCAATTATTCTTCTAAATTCCAGCCAGTAAAGGGCCAGAACCATCGAATGTTCCTCATGTATTAACCCTATCGTTCTCAGATCATTGTTGTGAACTTCCTTTAGAGGCTCTACAATGCCAGCTTCCTTTCTTAGATAAGGGGCCTAAAACTGCTCACGATACTCCAAGTGTCTTCTGATCATTGCCTTATAAAACCTCAGCATTACATCCTTGCTTTTGTATTCTAGTCCTCTCGAAGTGAATGATAACTTTGCATTTGCCTTCCTTACACCAACTCAACAAATGTGCTGGATACAGCCCAGATTATCACAGGAAAAGACCTCCCCGCCATTGAGCACATTTACAAGGAGTGCTGTTACAAAACAGCCGTATCCATCATCAAGAACACTCATCATCTAGACCATCGTCCCTTCTTGCCACTATCATCAAGAAGGAGGTACAGTAGCCTTAGGACAGACACGACCAGGTTCAGAAATGGTTATTAACCTACAACCTTCAGGATCCTGAGCCAGAGAGGATCACTCCACTCACCTCAACACTGAACTGATCATTGAACACAATCTATGGAGCCACCTTCAACAACTCTACAACTCAGGTTCTCAGTATTATTTGTTTTCTTATTTATTATTATTATTACTACAGATTTCAAAACATTTTTCTCAGCTCTAGATGGCAAAACCTGAGGTGTGGACATAGCCAAGCATGCTCATTTCTCAATTGCTAGGAACTTTTGGACTATGCTAGTGGTGCTCAGTTTTGCGGCTTTCTGAAGAAATACATGGATATTGCCATGTAGACCTATTTGTTTAATGCTGTTTTTCAGTGACTTTGGGATGACACCAGTTGTAGATATTACTATGGGGACAATGTATACCCTGTTCATGTTCCAAAGTTTTTCAATTTTTTCTTTTAATTCAGCATATTTCTGGTGTTTTTGCCGATGGATTTCTGTATGTTATGTGTGTTTGGAATAGCTATATCTATTCAGTAAGTTGTTTGTGCTTGTTTATCCTGTAATATTATATCCGGACGGTTTCTATGGATTGCCCTATCTGTAATAAGGGATCAGTTGTAATATAATTTGTGAGATTCTAACTAAAAATTATTGTTGTTGCTATTATTATTATTAGTTCTTTGCATTGGCACTGTCTGTTTTCTTTTGCAGTTTGATTACTTCTTAGTTTTTGTGTGCAGTTTTTTTATTGGCTCTATTGAATTTCTTTGTTCTTCTGTGAATGCCTGCAAGAAAATGAATCTCAGGGCAGTATTTGGTGACATACTGTATATGTACTTGGATAATGAATTTACTTTTAACTTGACCTTTGAACTTTGAATCTGAAAATTAACCTTTAGGAAATCTTGCACTAGGATGCCCAAGTCTTGTGTTCACCATCCTTCTTTTCAATTTTGTCTCCATGTTGCTTGATGTTAAATCTTTATCTCTTTCTAAACTTCTATTCACTAAATATTTTTATGTCATCCATTAGGAAAATCACCAGTGCTTTCAGGGCTTCTCTCTCTGTTGCCATTCAGCTATTTTCCTTATCAATTGTGCATGCCACAGCTGGACTGTGAAAGTTGGGTATTTATAATGATGAAGTGGCTCATTAGTGCAAACTATAAAAAGGATTACTGCAGTGCGCTATTCCGAGAAGAACAAGGATATTACACCAATGATCTAGTCACCAGTTCCCTAATAGCATTTTTAGTTTTAATTCTGTTGGCAGTGGCCTGTGCGTCAAGAAGTTGGACATTTGAAATCCCACAAATGTAGGCACAAAAACCAGGAATGACACTCCAGTGCTGTAGTAATGGCATTTTCAGCTGAAAAAGACCATTTTTTTTCAATAAAATGTTGAAGTGAATCAGTTATCTCTTCTTCCTTCCCCTTCTTCAATAGCCCACTGCCCTCTCAGATTCTGTCTTCTTCAGCCTTTCCCTCTTCCACCTGTCACCTCCCAGTTTTTACATTAGCCCCCCTTCATCTTCCTCCTCACCTGTTATCACCTATCACCTGTCAGCTTCCACTCCTTCCCCTCTCCCTTCGTATTTCTAGTCTCTGCCTGAAACGTTGACTGTTTGCTAGTTTCCGTAGACGTTGCCTGAACTGCAGAGTTTCTCCAGCATTTTGTGTGTGTTGCTCTGGAATTCCAGCATCTGCAGACTCTCTTGTGTTTTGATTTCCTACATTTCATGCTATTATTTGTTCAATTGTTAGACTGCTGACTGTTTGCCCTGGCCATAAGAAAGTGGTTTGCAATATATTTTTTATATTACCAGAGACACCACAGTGGAAAAGTAACAAGAGGCGCTAGAAGTACCATGGATATCGTGGCTCTGAATCCTTTTTTAAAAACATACACAAGAATTTATGCTTCCTGTGGTGTTGAAAATAATTCACAAAATATTCACATAGTCCTTTATATAAATCAGTCCTATCAATATCAGACACAAGAGGAATTCTGCAGATGCTGGAAATTCAAGCAACACACATCAAAGTTGCTGGTGAACGCAGCAGGCCAGGCAGCATCTCTAGGAAGAGGTACAGTCGCCGTTTCGGGCCGAGACCCTTCGTCAGGACTAACTGAAGGAAGAGCTAGTAAGAGATTTGAAAGTGGGAGGTGAAAGTGGAAAGTGGGAAAATGGAAAGTTTAACTCTTCCTTCAGTTAGTCCTGACGAAGGGTCTTGGCCTGAAACGTCGACTGCACCTCTTCCTAGAGATGCTGCCTGGCCTGCTGCGTTCACCAGCAACTTTGATGTGTGTTCCATCAGTATCAGACTGAGGTCAATCAGACGACCTCAGAGAGAAGCTACAAAAAACTGTGGCAAAAAGAGACTTGGGAGTCCTTGTGCAGGATTCCCTAAAGGTTATTTTGCAGGTGAGTCTGTGGTGAGGAAGGCAAATGCAATGTTAGACTCACAACACGCTGAAGGAACTCAGCAGGTCAGGCAGCATCCGTGGAAACGATCAGTCAACATTTCGGGCCGGAACCCTTCGTCAGGACTGTAGGGGGAAGGGGCAGAGGCCCCATAAAGAAGGTGGGGGGAGGGTGGGAAGGCGAAGGCTGGTAGGTTTCAGGTGAAAAATCAGTAAGGGGAAAGATCAAGGGGTGGGGGAGGGGAAGCAGGGAGGGGATAGGCAGGAAAGGTGAAGAAAGAATAGGGGAAAGCACAACGGGTAGTAGAAGGAAGCGGAACCATGAGGGAGGAGATGGGTAGCAGGGGGAGGGGACAGAGTGAAACTGGGATGGGGAAAGGGAGGGGGAGGGAATTACCGGAAGATGGAAAATTCAGTGTTCATACCAAGGGGCTGGAGACTACCCAGACGGTATATGAGGTGTTGCTCCTCCAACCCTTTCCCCTTACTGGTTTTTCACCTGGCAAACTCAGGTGGCTATGCCCTCTAATCCTAGACTCACCCACCATAGGAAGCATCCTCTCCCCTTTCACTCTACCTAGGCCTTTCAATATTTGATAGGTTTCAATGAGATCCCCGCCCCCCCCCCCCATTTTTTTAAATTCCACTGAGTTCGGGCCCAGAGCCATCAATCACTACGTATACATTAACCCTTTCATTCTGAGATCCATTCCCATGTACATCCTCTGGAACCTCTCCAAAGCCAGCGCATCTTTTCTTATATAGGGAGCCCAAAACTGCTCACAATACTCCAAGTGCTGTCTGACCAATTGCTTATACAGCCTCAGTATCACATCCTTGGTCTTGTATTCTAATTCATCTTGAGCAGAATGTTAGCAGTACATTTATCTTCCTTACCAGAGAATCAATCTTCAAGTTACCCTTTAGAGACTCCTGCACAAGGACTCCCGTCCCCTTACTCCTCTGATTTTTTAAAATTTTCTCCCCATTTAGAAAATAGCCCACCCCTTTATTCCTTCTACCACATTGCATCACCATACACTTCCCAACACTGTACTCCTTCTGCCACTCCGTTGCCCATTCTCCCGATGGGTCCAAGTCCTGCTACGGACTCCCTGCTTTCTCAACACACCCTGCCCCTTCACCAATCTTTGTAAGGTCAACCAGCTTGGCCACGAGGCCATCAATTTCATCATTCAAGTCATTAACATATAATGTGAAAAGAAGAGGACCGAACACCGATCCTTATAACCAACTAGAGAAAGGTATCCTTTTATTGTGACTCTTGCCTCCTGCCTGTGTAGCCAATCTTCTATCCACATTAGTGCCTTTCCTGTAATACCATGGATTCTTATCTTGTTAAGCAGCTTCACGTGTGGCACCTTGTCAACTGCTTTCTGAATATCCAAGTGTACAATATTCACTGCCTCTCCTTTGTCTATCGTGCCTATTGTTTCCTTAAAGATTTCCAACAGATTTGTTAGACAAGGTTTTCCCTTGAGAAAACCGTGCTGATGTTGGCCTGCGAGTACCCCGGAACCTCATCCTTAATAAAAGATCCCAACAAGTTCCCAAGTACTGAGGTCAGGCTAACTGGCCTATAGTTTCCTTTCTTCACCTTCCCATCCTCCTTAAAGAGTGGAGTGACATTTGCAATTTTCCAGTCTTCCAGAACCATTCCAGAATCTATTGATTCTTGAAAGAACATTACTAATGCCTCCACAATCCACTTCACAACAAAAGGGTGTAGTCCATCTGCTTCAGGTGACTTATCTACCTTCAGACCTTTCAAATTCTCGAACGCCTTCTCCTTAGTAATAGTAACTTCAAACCCTTCTGACCCCTGACATATTGGACTTCAGGGATACTGTTCATGTCTTTCACAATAAAGACGGACATAAAATACTTACTAAGTTCATCCACCATTTTTTGTGCCCCATTTCTACCTTTCCAGCGTCATTTTCCATTGGTCCAATATCCACTCAAGCCTCTCTTTTACTCTTATATATCAGAAAAAAAATTTTGGTATCCTCTTTTATTAGCTAACACCTTCATATTTCATCTTCTCTCTCCTTATGGTTTATTTAGTTGCTTCCTGTTGGACTTTAAAAGCTTCCCAATCCTCTAACGTCCCATTAATTTTTGCTATATTATATGCAGTCTCTTTTGCATTTATGCTGCCTTTAACTTCCCTTGTCAGGCATGGTTGCCTCTTTCTCCCTTTAGAATACTTCTTCTTTGAGATATATTTATCCTGCACCTTCCAAATTACTCCCAGGAGCTCTAGCCATTGCTGTACTGTTGTCATCCATGCTAATGTCCCATTCCAATCAACTTGGACCAGTTCCTCTCTCATGCCTCAGTGATTTCTTTTACACCACTGTAATACTGATACATCTGACTTTAGCTTCTCCCTCTCCAACTGCAGGGTGAATTCTATCATATCATGATCACTGTCTTCTTGCTTTACCTTAAACTCCCTAATCAAATATGTTTCTTTACACAACGCCTAATTCCAGAATAGCCTTTCCCCTAGTGGGCTCATTGGTAAGCTGCTCTAAAAACCCATCTCGTAGGCATTCTACAAATTCCTTCTCTTGGGATCCAGCTCGATCCTGATTTTCCCAATCTACCTGCATATTCAAATCCCCTATAACTATTGAAACCTTGTCCTCCTGAGTGCATCCTGCTTCAGCTCTGGTTCCTTGATCTTGTCACTCAGATGCTGAAGTTGGGTTCACTTCCTGAAGATGTGGTTATCAGGGAGTCTGTTCAGTACCCTGAAATCCTATATCTCATTAGAAGAACATTCCCTGCTCGAACTACCATCCTGCCTATACTGTTATACCTCTTACTTTTCAAACTTAAGCTCTAGCCTGTGACTGTTCTCACCCAAGTCTGTTGAGCCAAAGCCTGACCACTCTAACACTGTCTGTTCTAGCACTGTCCATTCCAACAATAGAAGCTCCCACAATAGCTGCTCCACTTAAATGTTGCTTAATTTTATTAGTCTTTGTAAGTTACTATTTACGCAACCAATCTCCTATTCGGTAGACAGTCCCAACAGGCCCCATTCACTTTTTGAAACTGGTGCATAAAGTCCACAAGGAACTGTCCCTAACTCCTTCTGCGATCTCCTGCTCCACAGTCTCATAACATATGAAACAGTGCACCTTATTATTTGTTATTATATTTGTGGTAATATTACTTAATGTGTTATGTGTGTGGGTTACATGTACTGTGCTGTGTTGTGCACCTTGGTCCAGAGAAACATTTGTTACATTTGGCAGTATACATGCGTATGGTTGAATGACAATAAACTGAACTTGAATTGGGCTTTGCAGGCTTGTTGGACCAGTATTACTCCAATCATGCGGTATCTTTAAATAATAATCATAATAAATAAGGAGTGTGGCAGCTGCTGCTTTAGAAGTTGAAAAATACAATACTGTATTTGTGCATTAAACTGAGTTGGGTTCTATGAAACATTTTGCAAATAATTCTACATAAGTGTTCAAAAAGGCTCAACGAAGAAGGTTTTCAATACAAAGGAAAGGAGCTTGTGCCTCAGTCATATAGGGTCTTGATCAGACTCTTCTCAGAGTCTTGAATTTAACAAAGGATACAGCAAAAAGCTCACTAGAAAAATCCAAGAGACTAGAAAAATAAATATGAACAAAGATTTTGCAAAGGTCCTCATTAATCCCTTTCCTGTTGAATATTTAAAGGTGATTTGATTGAAGAATTTAAGGATTTATTTAAGTGGATAAATGTTTGCTCTTTAGGAAACTGAAAATGGGTGGGCATAATCTTGATCTAAGGCATTCAGGAATGAAAAGAGAAAGCACTTTGTATTTTACATGAAGGGCATTAGAAATTAAACTCTCTTCTCCCGAGAGGATATTGATACTGGGCCAATTAGAACATTAAAGCTTTTATCTTTATTATTAACTTTTGTTAATAAGGTACACAAAGCAAAGGTGGCGGCTATGGTGAGCTAATGCAAGATCTAATTGAACCATAGAATAGACAGGAGCGGCATAGTAGTATAACACTTCAGAGCACCTGTGATCAGCAATGGTGTCTCAGATCCTGCCACTATCTTTACATATTCTTTCCATGGTTGTGTGGGTTTGTCTCCAGATACTCTGGTTTCCTCTCATATTCCAAAGGCACACGTGGGAGTTAGGGTTAGTAGGTTGTGAGCAGGCTATGTTGGCGCCAGAAGCATGGCGGCACATATTCCAATTCTTTGGATGTTAATGCAAAACAATCCATTTCACTGCATCTTTTGATGTTTCAATTACAATATGAAGTTCAAAGTAAATTATTTATTATTAATGGGCATATATATATGTCCCTATGTATTCATGTATTTGCTTGTGGGCTTTCACAGTAAATGCAAACAAACTCAATTGAATCAATGAAAGACCACAACAACTAGGGCAATCATCCAATGTGCAAAAGACAACAAATTGTGCAAATACAACATGAAAAAAAAACAAACATTTTATAATAATAAATAAATAAATAAGCAATCAATATTGAGAACATGAGATGAAGAATCCTTGAAGGTGAGTCCAGAGGTTGTGGGTTCTGTGTTGGGGTGAGTGAATTTGATGTAGTTATCACCTTTGTTCAAGAGCCTGATGGCTGAGGGGTAATAATTGTCTCTAAACCTGGTGATGCAAGTTCTGAGGCTCCAGTACTTTCTTCCTGATGGCAGCAGCATGGTATGCTTGTTAATGGATGCTGCTTTCCTGCAACAGCGTTCCTGGTAGATAATGCTCAATGGTGGGGTAGACTTTACCTGTGATGGACTAAGCTATATCCACTACTTTTTGTGGGCTTTTCTGATCAAAGGCTTTGGTGTTTCCATTCCAGGCCAAGGTGCAACCAGTCAATATCGTCTCCAATGCACATGTATAGAAGTTTGTCAAAGTTTTGGATGGCCTGCCAAATCTTTGCAAACTTCCAAGAAAGCAGAGACAGTGCCATGCCTTCTTTGTACCCAGGATAGATCAGCTGAAATGACAACGCATGGAATTTACAGCTAATCTTTAGACTTTATGGCAAAATGGCCTTTTTTATAATTGGTATACCAAGAAACTGGGGAAGTATTTTATCAAAAGTTAAGTCTAAGGAAAGGTAACAAGACCAAGCCATTGAGCTCCTTTACTTTATTAATAACACTTTTTCTGTGGCAAATTGTGGTACCCTGTTACTGCAAACAATAAAGAGGTGGGCGAAGGTGAGGTTGATTCAAGGGTTAACCCGTATGCATGCAATATGAAGAGGCGAGCGAAGGTGAGGTTGATTCAAGGGTTAATCCGTATGCGTGCAATATGAAGTTGGAGCAAGGCTGAGTCATGTTTGAGACGGTGTTGGAACGACCGACTCGGAGAGGAGTCATTGCAGAGGAGCTTTGTAGCTTGTCCACCTAAACCAGAAATGAGGTTGGATTGATCTGAGTGCCGAGCCGATTTGGAAAGATTGAGAATGACATCAGGCTGGGAGACAGGGTACAGGCCCAAAGCATATTGCTAGAGCGGGGCTCAGCTCCCAGTGTGGGGTTCAACCCAATGTTTGGATGATTTAAACGGAGGCCCAGATAGACTGAAAAGACGGGGTGTCGGGACCAGAGACAAGGGTCAGGCTAATTCTGTTCACACTCCTGTGATGTTTACTGCACTCTCCATGGCACTAAGTCTCCTGTTGCTACACATTTCAGGTCTGTGAGCTTCATGGCAATTTGTCCTGCTGCGTGATGAACTGAGACCGAAGCTACTCTGGGTGCTGCGGGCTCCAGGTCTACGGACTCGATCTGGTTCAGATTGTTGTTGCTTCCTCTTTATTGTTTGCATGATTTCTTTTTTTTTTACTTTCTCTTTCTCTGCACATTGGGTGTTGGTCTTATTTTAAATTGGGTTCTTTAGTGCTTCTTGCTTTGTGGCTGCCTGTAAGCAGACAAATCTCAAGGTTGTATAATTCATACATTCTTCGATAATAAATATTCTTTTAATCCTTTGAAATCATAAACACAAGAGGTTCTGCAGATGCTGGAAATCCAGGGTAACACACACAAAATGCTGGAGGTACTCAGCAGGTCAGGCAGCATCCATGAAAATGAATAAACAGCTGGTGTTTCAGGCTGAGACTCTTTATCACCTTCTCATGAGAAGTAGGATTTTCCAGAGGCCAACCATTTTAATTCTACTTCCCATTCCTATTTCAACAGGTTGGTCCATGGCTTCCTCTACTGTCATGATGAGGCCACCCAAGTTGGAGGAGTAGCACCTCGTATTCCATCTAGGTAGCCTCCAACCTGATGGCAGGAACATTGATTTCTGTCACCTCTGGTAATTTCTTCCCCCGCCCCTCTCTTCTTCCATTCCCCATTCTGACTCTCCTCTTACCTCTTCTCTTCTCAACTACCTATCACCTCCCTCTGGCTCCCTAGTCTCTTCCCCTTCTGCCACTCTCCTCTCCTATCAGATTCCTTCTTCTTTTACCTTTTCCATCTGTCATCTCCGTCCTTCTCAGATCATCTACCTCCCCCAGCCAACTGCTGTACTTTCCCCTTACATGAATTCACCTATCATGTCCTACTGTCTAAAAGGAGTTTGTACATTTTCCCTGTAATTGTGTGGGTTTCCTCTGACTGCTCCAGGTTCTTCTCAAATTCCAAAAACAAATGGTTTAGTAGGTTAATAGGTCAAATGGGTGAAATGGACGGTGTAGGCTCATTGGGCTGGAAGGCCCTGGGCTGAATCTCTAAATAAAATTAAATAAAATATCAAAGTCTTCTCCTAGGCATATACCCCTACTTTTCCCAAGTTCAGTCAAAGGAGGAGATTACAAGATGGACAGAGAAAAATATTCGAGGCTACAACCTCAAAATACAAGGATGTTACTTTAGAATGGAAGTGAAGAGGAATTTCTTCAGCCAGAGAGTAGGGAATCTGTGAAATTCATTGCCACAGACAGCTGTGGCGGGAAGGTCATTCGGTATATTTGACTGTTCAGTAAAATTAATGCAATGGGCAGCTAGAATATAGTAGAATGTAAACACTGAAATTCTGATAAGGTAATAGCACTAACTGTTCTGCTTCCCTTCCGGTATGACTGAGTTATTGATGTTAAAATTGGATTATCGAGTTTTACTTTAAAAAATCCATAAAAGATTAACTTTATCATGTTCAAACGGTCTCAGAAAGGATTTAGTAAACCAGAAAATTACAATGCCCATTTAGACCTAACTGTTAATTAATGTTTGCCTTTTGTGTGCAATGAATTGCCCTGCATTAGAATTTAAGTAAATTCATATACTAATTGTGTTTATTTTGGATTATTTTCAAGGGGTTTTCATTAAAATCCAAGCATGGTGTGGATTCTTGTACAATAGTTGAATAGAAACATCCAGGAGAATTATAGTCAAACAGCATCAACAGAGAAATAAATTATATTTAATTAAGTTATAAAAAACACTGCCTCACTATTCTTTCTCATTTTCCACCACTTACAGTACTATGCAAAAGTCTTAGGCACACATATATAGCTAAGACTTTTGCACAGTACTGTATTTGTCAACGTGGAGCAGAGAGTGAGTTTGTAAATCTGTCAGGAGCAAAGGATGTTGGGAATGGTGAGGGTGGAGTGCTGTCGGAAAAGTGTGGGACAGGTGGCAGAGAAGGAGTTCCAAGGGCAGGGGCTGGAAAGGGTGCAGACAGGGTCATTTGATTCCAGACAATTGGTTTATTGATCAGAGAGACAGAATGTCTCCAGAATGTCACCAGAATGTCTCTCTGGTGCTTCCTACTCCCTTCCCTCTCCCTTCTTCTTTTCCCAACCATGATTCCCCCTCCCCCACCGCCTTCCCACTCTCAGTCCATGATAGAGACCCATATCAGAATCAGATTTATCATCACTCATATATGTCACTATGTATTGCAAAGTCTATTTCCTGCAAAACAACGAACTTCATGATATATGCTAGTGATATTAAACCTGATTCAGAATCTGATTCTGATTTTATTGATCAAAAACCATGAAAAGACTTCATTAAGGAGACCTTTGATTGTGCTTTGTATTTCTTTACGTTTACATTTTCAAGTCAGGCACTTGAAACCTGCAATATAAAACATAAAAACGATATTATGTCAGTTGTCTACTATTAAAATCCAGGTATTATAGTTTAGAAGATGAAATTAAAAGCATAAAATTATGTTTATTGAAGTTCAGATCTTCTTCAACTTCCGGAAACTTTTTTTTTACCTCCCTCTTGGAGTGATAGGTAGTGCTGAGGAAGCAATGTGTTTACTGCAGAACCTTGACAAATTTGAAGAATGGACAAAAAAGTGGCAGATGGAATATAGTGTTGGGAAATGTACGATAATACATTTTGTTAAAAAGAACAATAGTGCAGATTATTAACTAGATGAGGAGAAGGTTCAAACATCAGAGGTGCAGAGGGATTTAAGAGTCCTCATGCAAGACTCCTAGAAGGTTAATTTACAGGTTGAGTCAGTGGTAAAGAAGGCAAATGTGATATTGACTTTTATTTCAAGGGAATAGAATATAAAAGCAAGGAGATAATGCTGAGGCTTTAGAAGACACTAGTCAGGTCACACTTGGAGTGTTTTCAACAGTTTTGGGCCCTATATCTCAGAAAGAGTCCAAAGGAGGTTCACAAGGATGATTCCAGAAATGAAGAGGTAACATATGAAGAGCACTTGGCAGCTTTGGCCCTGTACTCACTGGAATTTAGAGGAATGTGGGGGGTCTCACTGAAACCTACTGAAAGTTGAAAGGACTAGATAGGGTGGATGTGGAGAGGATGTTTCCTGCGGTGGGGTTATCCAGAACTAGAGGACACAGCCTCAAAACTAAGGGGCAACCTTTTAGAACAGAGGCAAGGTGAAATTATCTTTAGCCAGAGAGCAGTGAATCTGTGGAATGCTCCGCCACAGATTGTGGTAGAGGTGAAGTGCGTGGGTATATTTAAGGTGGAAGTTGATTGTTTCCTGATCAGTCAGGGCATCAAAGAATATGGTGAGAAGGCAGGTGTATGGCGTTGATTGGGATCTGGGATTAGCCATGATGGAATGGCGGAGCAGACTTGATTGGGTGAATGGCCTAATTCTGCTCCTATGCCTTATGATCTTATGGTCTCTTCCTTATTCTTCATTACCCTTCTCTGGCTTCTTTCCTCATCTCCTCCCCTGTCTATCACTGCCCACTGGTGTCCCTCCACCTCCCCTTTCTCCTATGGTCCAGTTCCCTCTCCTATCAGATTCCTTCTTCTTCAGCCCTTCATCTTTTCCACTTATCACTTCCCAACTTCTTACTTTATCCCTCCTCCCCCACCAACCTGGCTACATCTATCATCTGCCAGCTTATCTTCCTTATCCTCCTCCTTCTTCTGGCTTCTTTCCCCTTTCTTTCCAGTCCCGATGACCTTCTTCTTGATGTGGCCCAATTAACCAACATCCATGTCATACTGGTTTTATTAATTTGTGAAGATAATCTGTTGACATTGACAATTTGACTGAACAGATTCAGAACTTGCTGCCGGCTGCTCTAGTACATTCCAAAATCCACAGAGTGAACTAAAGATGATGACAAGACAGTGGCCACTCTACCCATTGTTCTCAGAGATAGGCACTGTACTGTTTTCATGAGAACCACCCTCCGATGTGTGTGTGTGTGTGTGTGTGTGTGTGTGTGTGTGTGTGTGTGTGTGTGCCTGTGTGCGCACGCGAATGCCTATACCAGATGACACATTTTACTATCTCAATGCCATTTCCACATTCTTCTATAGCAAATGTTATGATATATTGCGGGAACCTGTTTCAGCAACAGCTTAACATACGATGGTAAGTTAATTTAACACACAGTGGAAGTATGTAACCCAGTTTGTAGATAGAAGTGGAAGATTACATCATTCTCACTTGATCACTGACTACACTTCCCCATCCAATGTGCCTGGATGGGTGTGAGGTAGGTGATAAAAGGGGGAAAGCATGTGCTTTTTAAAGGAATTGATCCTTGGGGGAACAATTTTGAAATATTGAATTATTTTTCCTTTATTTAAATATTATGGAACTATCTAAAATTCATCTTTAATTTGAAAGGAGAAACGACCAAAAAACTCAGACAAGATTCATTTTACTTAATCATGGGCATTCAAAATGTTAATGATGAAGTTTCCAGATAATTTCAAAAATGCATAGCGATGAGTATTAATTAATGATAGAAATTATTAATGAGTATGATTGAATTATGTTGTTATTTTCTTCAATAAAATTATGAAGTTTTAGCCAGAAAATTCCCAAATATGCTCAAGAGCTGGCTTTTTTAATATATGATATTGAAGGTATTGGAACATACGATATAATTTCTAGATTTATGTTTACTAGGTATAGAAACAGAAGTAAATTCACCTTTTACTAATTAAGTCAGCAAAATACTCCAAGCAGGGAAACAATATTTATCGTGCCTTGCTTTTATGCTGTTCATTGCTACTCCTTCTCTGTGTTATGAATATTTTGACCATAGAAGATCAATATAGAGCTGACCTGTAAACAAATTATCAGTTACTACTGATGGTGGGTAAAATATGTACGATGTTACCTAGTTTATATGATACTTGAGTTACACAGCACAGCACTGATTTAATCAATTATTTTTTATTTCCATAAAGTGTAAAACTATTTATTTTCGGTTTGGGCTGATGAATTATGTTGTATCATTTTATTGGTCTACTATTTCACAAAATTGTATTAAGCACTAGATTAATAGCACCAATATAAACTCATAGACACCAGATTTTGCAGATGCTGGGAATCCACACACAAAATGCTGAGGGGACCCAGCAGGTCAGGTAACGTCTATGAAACTGAATGAACAGTCAACACTGTGGACCCAGACCCTTCTTCAGGACCAGAAAGGAAGGGAAAAGATGCCAGGACGAAAAGGTGGTGCGGGGAGGGGAAGGAGGATAGCTAGAAAGTGATATGTGAAGCCAGGTGGGTAGGAAGGGTAAGGGGCTGGAAAGGAAGGAATCTGATAGGAGAGAAGAGGAAAAGGAATCTGATGGGAGGGAACAGTGGACCATAGGAGAAAGAGAAGGAGGAGAGGACCCAGAAGGAAGAGACAGGCAGGTGAGGAGAGCTAGGAGGTCAGAGTGAGGAATAGAAGGGGGGAGGAGAAGGGATTTTTTTACCAGAAGGAGAATTTGATATTCATAGCATCCAGTTGGAGGCTATACAGACGGAATATAAGGTGTTGCTCCTCTAACCTGAGGGTGGCTACATCTTGGCACCAATATAATTCAATGCCTGCTTCAGTATGCAATTGAAAAGGATGAGAAAGAATCTCAAAAACAGCATTAGGGAGGAATGATTTTGTCCTCCAGGATGGAAAAATGTTTTAAACAACTTATTCAATATTTAAGCAGTACATTTTTATATCATTTATAAAAATAATATAACATTAATAAATTTATACAATATTTATATGACTTTGAGGAAGGTGCAAGCAGTTAATTATACATTCAGTGGCCACTTTATTAGGTAAACCTGTACACATGCTCGTTAATGCAAATATCTAATCAACCAATTTTGCGGCAACAACTCAATGCATAAACTTTGAGGTGCTACAGTAACTTATGGTTAGCGTGATGCTAGTACAGCTCAGAATGTTCCGGAGTTCAGAGTTCAATTCTGGCACCGTTCTGGAAGGAGTCTCTGTATGTTACCCCATGGAATATGTAGGTTTTCTCCAGGTTTCAATTTCCTCCCATGATCCAAAGATAGGTTCATCGGTCATGACACATGCCAGTGATATGAAATCTGATTCTGATTCTAAAGCAGCATTCACTCCAGTGCCTGCCTGCCATACAGATTGAAATATTTTGGGGACATGGAAGCTATGTGGATGGGAGACTGTACAAGAGGCCTTCAGTAGATTTGTCCAAGGTCCATAGGTAGCAGAAGTATATCATGCTCAAGGTCCAGGGAAGGGGCATAGTGTAAATAAAGTCTTCTGCAAAATTCTTGAGGTAGCTTCGGGATTATAATGAATGGAGACGCAGAAGGGGCAAAAGAGCTGTATGTTCAACGGGGTCTAGAATTGGGATGAGGCATCAGGAGCGCTGTGGAAAGAAGGATCAAAGGAAGAAAGAATTGAGGAAAGGGAGCAAGTGAGATGGGTCATTAAGGGACATCAGTCATTGGGATGTATGGGGTGTCCAAGGAGGAGTAACACCTCTGGTGAAAGGGGCCGTCATGTCCATTCTGGGCAGCTCGCTCACCTTTGGTACCCAATGGACACTCAGTTCTCACCTGTGTCTTCAAGTAGCTGTTTGCAAACAAAAGTGGCCACACCCCGCTACATCCCTTCGAGTGGTTTGCCAAACCAGGTGGGGGTAGCTAGCAGGTTTCATACCCCAGTGAAGTGTGGACATTCCAGTTCTAGCATGTGAAGTCAGCTCCAGCAGACTGGGTTGATGAGATCTACAGTGAGATCCAATGGCCTGGAGGGTGATATTGCAACGCTCTGTGGAGAGTGAAGGGCATGACAAGGCACAGAAGACATCATGGTCCTCCACTGCAACCAAGGAAGACCCCAGTTTGTGATGTTTGCTTCTACTGTTGGACCTGACCTGAGGTTGAAAGAGTGGAACTTCCCCAGTGCAATGGCGTTTCCATTTTAAAAGCTCTCCCGCACAGGTTTCCTGCCATTGCTGGACACAATAGATGACCACCTACAGAGGGACATAGAACTCTCCCCGCACAGGCTTCCTGCCATTGCTGGACACGATAGACAACCACCTACAGAGGGACATAGAACTCTCCCACACAGGTTTCCTGTCCTCATCGGGACATGGAATTCTACCACACAGGTTTCCTGTCTTTGTCAGACACGATAGACAACCACCTACAGAGGGACGTAGAACTCTCCCGCACAGGTTTCCTGTCCTCATCGGACACAATGGACAACCACCTACAGAGGGACATGGAATTCTACCACACAGGTTTCCTGTCTTTGTCAGACACGATAGACAACCACCTACAGAGGGACGTAGAACTCTCCCGCACAGGTTTCCTGTCATCATCGGACACAATGGAACACCATCAGTCATTGAGCCAGGGCTTGAAGAGTTTGAGGGAAGTGGAGGATGAGGGGCTGAAAGTATTTGGCATTATGGTAAAAAGAGCATCAGACGTTGTTGTGGTGGTAAGTGGACATCAGGGTATGTGAGCATTAGAATATGTACAATGTTCCAGGAGCAGTGGGGGAAGGCAACATTGGATACTGGAATAAGAGAGAATTGGTGTAGGTAGAGAGGGTGTTGCCACGTTGACAAGGGGGCACATGGTGTGAGGTGGGATTGGGTAGACAGGCACACCGTTGGAAGCTCTAAGGACATCAAAAACCAACAGGGTGGGTGTGTGACTGAACTACTTACAACATTACAACATTAAGTGAAGCAACATAATAAGGGATCTGCCCTGCAGGAGACACAGACTCAATGGTATTGATCCAGTTAAGGATCGGCCTCCACTAATTATTGCCGAATTAGCCCTAAATCCTTCAGTTAAGACATGCTTCAATGTAAGTACACAAAGCATTTACATAGAAACATAGAACATAGAAAATAGGTGCAGGAGTAGGCCATTTGGCCCTTCGAGCCTGCACCGCCATTTATTATGATCATGGCTGATCATCCAACTCAGAACCCTGCACCAGCCTTCCCTCCATACCCCCGATCCCCGTAGCCACAAGGGCCATATCTAACTCCCTCTTAAATATAGCCAATGAACTGGCCTCAACTGTTTCCTGTGGCAGAGAATTCCACAGATTCACCACTCTCTGTGTGAAGAAGTTTTTCCTAATCTCAGTCCTAAAAGGCTTCCCCCTTATCCTCAAACTGTGACCCCTCGTTCTGGATTTCCCCAACATCGGGAACAATTCCCCTGCATCTAGCCTGTCCAATCCCTTTAGGATTTTATACGTTTCAATCAGCTCCCCCCTCAATCTTCTAAATTCCAATGAGTACAAGCCTAGTTCATCCAGTCTTTCTTCATATAAAAGTCCTGCCATCCCAGGAATCAATCTGGTGAACCTTCTTTGTACTCCCTTGATGGCAAGGATGTCTTTCCTCAGATTAGGGGACCAAAACTGCACACAATACTCCAGGTGTAGTCTCACCAAGGCCTTGTACAACTGCAGTAGTACCTCCCTGCTCCTGTACTCGAATACTCTCGCTATAAATGCTAGCATACCATTCGCCTTTTTCACCGCCTGCTATACCTGCATGCCCACTTTCAATGACTGGTGTATAATGACACCCAGGTCTCGTTGCACCTCCCCTTTTCCTAATCAGCCACCATTCAGATAATAATCTGTTTTCCTATTTTTGCCACCAAAGTGGATAACTTCACATTTATCCACATTAAATTGCATCTCCCATGAACTTGCCCACTCACCCAACCTATCCAAGTCACCCTGCATCCTCTTAGCATCCTCCTCACAGCTAACACTGCCACCCAGCTTCGTGTCATCCGCAAACTTGGAGATGCTGCATTTAATTCCCTCATCCAAGTCATTAATATATATTGTAAACAACTGGGGTCCCAGCACTGAGCCTTGCGGTACCCCACTAGTCACTGCCTGCCATTCTGAAAAGGTCCCGTTTATTCCCACTCTTTGCTTCCTGTCTGCTAATCAATTCTCTATCCACATCAATACCTTACCCCCAATAACGTGTGCTTTAAGTTTGCACACTAATCTCCTGTGTGGGACCTTGTCAAAAGCCTTTTGAAAATCCAAATATACCACATCCACTGGTTCTCCCCTATCCACTCTACTAGTTACATCCTCAAAAAATTCTATGAGATTCGTCAGACATGATTTTCCTTTCACAAATCCATGCTGACTTTGTCCGATGATTTCACCGCTTTCCAAATGTGCTGTTATCACATCTTTGATAACTGACTCCAGCAGTTTCCCCACCACCGACGTTAGGCTAACCGGTCTATAATTCCCCGGTTTCTCTCTCCCTCCTTTTTTAAAAAGTGGGGTTACATTAGCCACCCTCCAATCCTCAGGAACTAGTCCAGAATCTAACGAGTTTTGAAAAATTATCACTAATGCATCCACTATTTCTTGGGCTACTTCCTTAAGCACTCTGAGATGCAGACCATCTGGCCCTGGGGATTTATCTGCCTTTAATCCCTTCAATTTACCTAACACCACTTCCCTATTAACATGTATTTCGCTCAGTTCCTCCATCTCACTGGACCCTCTGTCCCCTACTATTTCTGGAAGATTATTTATGTCCTCCTTAGTGAAGACAGAACCAAAGTAATTATTCAATTGGTCTGCCATGTCCTTGTTCCCCATAATGAATTCACCTGTTTCTGTCTGTAGGGGACCTACATTTGTCTTTACCAGTCTTTTCCTTTTTACATATCTATAAAAGCTTTTACAGTCAGTTTTTATGTTCCCTGCCAGTTTTCTCTCATAATCTTTTTTCCCCTTCCTAATTAAGCCCTTTGTCCTCCTCTGCTGAACTCTGAATTTCTCCCAGTCCTCAGGTGAGCCACTTTTTTCTGGCTAATTTGTATGCTTCTTCTTTGGAATTGATACTATCCCTAATTTCTCTTGTCAGCCACGGGTGCACTACCTTCCTTGATTTATTCTTTTGCCAAACTGGGATGAACAATTGTTGTAGTTCATCCATGCAATCTTTAAATGCTTGCCATTGCATATCCACCGTCAATCCTTTAAGTGTCATTTGCCAGTCTATCTTAGCTAATTCACGTCTCATACCTTCAAAGTTACCCCTCTTTAAGTTCAGAACCTTTGTTTCTGAATTAACTATGTCACTCTCCATCTTAATGAAGAATTCCACCATATTATGGTCACTCTTACCCAAGGGGTCTCTCACGACAAGATTGCTAATTAACCCTTCCTCATTGCTCAAAACCCAGTCTGGAATAGCCTGCTCTCTAGTTGGTTCCTCGACATGTTGGTTCAAAAAACCATCCCGCATACATTCCAAGAAATCCTCTTCCTCAGCACCTTTACCAATTTGGTTCACCCAATCTACATGTAGATTGAAGTCACCCATTATAACTGCTGTTCCTTTATTGCACACATTTCTAATTTCCTTGGTGGACCTGGGCTGAATATATTTACTTACTCAGCAACTCAGTATGGAGTAGGCCCTCCCAGCCCTTCGAGCCATGCCACCTCAGCAAACCCGATGAACCCTCATCTATTCATGGGGCAATATACAATGGCCAGTTAACCTACCTGGTATTTCTTTGGACTGTGGAAGGACCCCAGAGTACCTGGAGAAAACCCATGCATTCCACTGGGAGGATGGACAGAGATTCCTTATAGAATGGCACTGGAACTGAACTCTGATCTCCTGAATGCATTGAGCTGTAAAAGTCTCGTACTAAGTGCCACATTACTGTGGAACTCACAGAAGTATACTGTTTGCATACATCACATTTCACAATTGGGATTTAGATAAAATTCACTCATGTGTTACACACAAAAAAAAGCAAACTTATACAGGAGCAGGGATTCATTAATGAATTGGCCTAGCATTAAAGAAATTGTATTCAGCACATTTAAGTTGCTCTTACAAATTACTTACACAATGTTCTTCAAAATAATATGGTCACAGAAGGCCTAATAAAACATAAACAATGGTGTGTTGTTAAAAGTTAATAACTCTTGTATATTGAACACAAATTATGACATTCTGACACCCACACAAAGAACCATTTAAAGGAGCAGGGCGTACACATTTTTAAAATTTACAATAAAATGTTCTTCATTTAAAAAGGTTTAATATCAGTCATGCAAAGCGCTGATGAAATACTTTTATATCAGATTTTCTTTTTGCTTAACGCAATAAAACCTGCACAAAGATGGACATAAAAGGGTTAAAGTTCAGCAAAATCAAATCGGCTTAGAGCTGCCTTTATATAGTCACCAAGCAGTGTGGAATATGCAGCACCCAAAGAGAAAGTATTATGTATCATCCACTCTACAACATTTACAACAATTCATAAAATGATAGAAATCCTGAAAAATCATCATGTTTTGTTTCTGCAGTGCATCAAGTCCTATCTCAGGATCTTCTTAATACAAATAAAAACTTCAGACACTTTTCAGAAGCTGAAATTGAGCAAAAGTCTCTTTGTAGTGAACAGCTATTTTAGCCAACCAAAAACGGCTCAATAGCTGTTGTGATTTGTGAGCAACTTTGCTATATTTCAATGTGACTATGAATTAATCTTGTTGCTTTGATTCTGTTGATGTTCACCAAGTTACTGTCAACAGGTAAGATTTCTACTTCTCCAAAAAACTGAAGATAAATTCTCAAAGAACCATCATCTCACTAACAGAATTCATGCGAGTTGTGATAGATGTGTATTCTTGGCGGCACTGAAATATCTCAAAATGTATCTAATAGAATCCCTTAGGAGTTATTTCACTATCCACTTGCATTTTTTTTTCTTCTGAAAGATCCCTGCAGCAATAGTAAATAACAACTCAGAACTTTATCTAACTGAGTTCTTATGCTCTGTACTTCTCACCATCTCAAGCGGTGGAGAAACTATGAGCAACACACCAAGTGTGATCAAAGTGCCCTATCCGATGACAGTTATAGAAACATATACGATTTAAAATGCCGAGGGAAGACATCTAGCTCATTGTGTTTTGGGGTGGTTATCAAAGAGCTGCTTAGCCTATCCCATTTCTCAAATTAGGCCTCAGTTGATCACAGCTCAAGTACACATCCGGATTTTTCTGAAGATCATCACCTTGTCATGGAGGAGAGGATGGTAAGTTCCTGAGTTCCCAAGAGCAATGCCATCTGGAGTTTATCCATCTGGCACTTAACTCCTGGTAGGATCACCCACGGTGGTATGATCAAGACAGCGATCTAACCAAGACTTCAACATTGAAGCTGGCGGACAATAATGATACATCACAGCAGCAGTGACAGTGGGGGAAGGCTGAAACAGTGAAAGATCCCCAGTCATCTTGCACTCCAGCTTCTTACCAAGTTAAGAGCCCATGGCATTACAGGAAAGTTACAGGCTGATTGGTAGGAGAACATAAGAACATAAGAAATAGGAGCAGGAGTAGGCCATCCTGCCCATCGAGCCTGCCCCGCCATTCAACAAGATCATGGCTGATCTGCCCGTAAACTCAGCTCCATCTACTTGCCTTTTCCCCGTAACCCTTAATTCCCCTACTATGTAAAAACTTATATAACTGTTTCTTAGATATATTTAGTGAAGAAGCCTCAACTGCTTCCCTAGGCAGAGAATTCCACAGATTCACCACTCTCTGGGAAAAACAGGTTCTCCTCGTCTCTATCCTAAATCTTCTTCCCTGAATCTTGAGACAGTATCTCATAGCTCTAGTCTCACCTACCAATGGAAGCAACTTTCCTACTTCTATATTTTCTATCCCTTTCAAAATTTTGTATGTTTCTATAAGATCCCCTCTCATTCTTCTGAATTCCAGAGAGTATAGTCCCAGGCAACTCAATCTCTCCTCATAAGTTAACCTCTTCATCTCTGGAATCAACCTGGTGAACCTCCTCTGCACTGCCTCCAAAGCCAGTATATCCTTCCTCAAGTATGGAGACCAAAACTGCACACAGTACTCCAGGTGCGGCCTCACCAGTACCCTGTATAGTTGCAGCATGACCTCCCTGCTCTTGAATTCAATCCCTCTAGCAATGAAGGCCAACATTCCGTCTGCCTTCTTAATAACCTGTTGCACCTGCAAGCCAACTTTTTGTGATTCATGCACAAGCACTCCCAAGTCCCTCTGCACAACAGCATGCTGCAATCTTTCACCATTTAAATAATAATACCCTGGAGTGGGAATAAATGGATGCTTTTCTGGTTGGCTCTCTGTGGCTAGTGGTGTTCCACAGGAGTTGGTGTCAAAATCACTTCTTTTTATGCTGTATATCAATTATTTAGATGATAGAATAGACAGCTTTGATGCCAAGTTTGCAGGTGATATGACAATTGGTGGCGGGGCAGGTCATGATGAGGAAACAGGTAGGCTGTAGAAGGAATTAGTCAGATTAGGAGAATGGACAAGGGTGTGGCAAATGAAATACAATTTTGGGAAATGCATGGTCATGCACTTTGGTAGTAGAAATAAAGGTGCGGACTATTTTCTAAGTGGGAAGAAAATCCAAAACTCTGAGATGCAAAGGAACTTGAGAGTTCTTGTGCAGAACACCTTGCAGGTTGAGTCGGTGGTGAGGGAGGCAAATGCCTTGTTAACGTTCATTTCAAGAGGTCTGGAATACAAGAGCAGGGGTGTGATACTGAAGCTTTATAAGGCACTGGTGAGGCCTCACCTTGAGTACTGTGAACAGTTCTGGGGTTTGTCATGCAAGAAAAGATGTTCTGGCATTGGTGATGGCTCAGAGGAGGTTGACAAGGATGATTCCGGGAATGAAAGGGTTATCATATGAGGAACATTTTATGGCTCTGTTTCTGTACTCACTGGAATTTAGAAGGATGAGGGAGGGATCTCATTGCAACCTTTCAAATGTTGAAAGACCTAGACAGAGTGGATGTGGAAAGGATGTTTCCCATGGTTGGGGAGTCTAGGGTAAGAGGGCAAAGCCTCAGGATAGAGGGGTGTCCGTTTGAAACAGAGATGCGGAGAAATTTTTTCAGCCAGAGGGTGGTGAATTTGTGGAATTTGTTACCCCAGGCAGCTATGGAGGCCAGGATATTGGGTGTGTTTAAGGCAGAGTGTGATAGGTTCTTGATTGGACATGGCATCAAAGGTTATGGGAAGAAGGCCAGGTAGTGGGGCTGAGGAGGAGAAAAAAGGATCAGCCATGATTGAATGGTGGAGCAGGCTCGATGGGCCAACTGGCCTAATTCTGCTCCTAAGTCTTATGGTTTATGGTTTATGTACTCGAGTGATCGAACTACCAGTCCTATTGCACATCCAAGTACTTTTTCCTTAATGTGATGAGGGTTTTTAAATAGTATTTGTCTTCAAAAAGCAAAGATTTTTGTCACTGATAGCTGCTGGGAAATAAACAGTCAGACAATTCGGAACTGTTTTGCTCACTGTGGTTTCAAGCATTCAGTATTGGAGCTGCCAGAAATGGCCAGGAGTGAAAATGAAATTATTTTACGACTTCAATAACTTAGAAACTATGGAGAATTTGAAGGCATTGACAATCATCTTGAATGTTACAATGAAAACAAAGATTTGGAGCATGTCTGCCCTAGGTGTCTACGCTGATTTCGTTCATTTACAGTCAGAAGAACATGACGCAGATGAATTTCTCTGTCTGTCAATAAGTATTCATAACTAATCTGTACTTTTATAATGCTGTAGTAATATAGATGGTGTTCTAATTTGTTTTGTATTTCACTTAAGTACATAATTCGTTACTTGGTTTGTCTTTTTACTACCTTTTTAATTATCTCCATGAAACTTCGGCTAATTGGTGCAGCTGTATAGTTGAGCCAAAATGTACTGGTCGCAGTGTGTCTCAATTAACCCAAATCTACTGTATATTTCTCTTGCTTATTAGTGTTCCTTGAGGATAATTTAAGATGTTGTTTTCTTCACTGCATTTAGAAGTGAGTTAGCAAACTAGTATCTGTATGACAAGTTAATATCCGTATTGTTTGACTGATGTAAGTAAGTTATCCTTCGTATAAGCAATCTTTGGGGATGAAGAGATTATTTCCCAGTAATAAGAAATGTTAAAACTTTTCTACTATCTCATGCTTAAGAGAGTAAGTGTATTTTAAAAAAATTGGTTGTACCATGTAAACTGACTTTTTCTTCCCTTTAAAGAATCATGTTGATTGGTCCATCTCTGTTACTTTGTTATGCAAGTAAAAAGATCAAAAGACCCCACAAGATTATGTATAATGTATAAACATGTTATTCAATCTTCAAAGTTCAAAGTGTATTTTATTATTGATGTACATAAATGTCACCATAAACAACTCTGAGTTGCATTTTCTTATGAGCATATTCTATAAACCTATAGAATAATAACCATAACACAATCCGCCCAGCTAGAGCGTTCAATCAGAGTACAGAAGACAACAAAATATGCCAATACAAAAAGAGGAAATAATAACAATAAATAAATATCAAGAACATGAGATGAAGAGTCCTTGAAACTGAATCCATTGGCTGTGGGAACATTTCAATGAGGATGCCAGTGAAGTTGAGTGTAGTTATCCCCCTTTGGTTCAAGGGCCTAATGGTTGAGGGGTGATAACTGTTCCTGAACCTGGTAGTGTGAGTCCATAAGACTCCTTTACCTCCTTCCTGATGGTAGCAGTGAGAAGAGAGTGTGCCTTGGGTGGTGGGGATCTCTGATGATGAATTTTGCTCTGCAATGTTCTGGAAAGCTTTACTCAGGATGGACTTGGCAATCACACACAAAATGCTGGAGGAACTCAGAAGGCCAGGCAGCATCTATGGAAAAAAGTACGTCAACTGTATTTTTTTCCATAGGTGCTGCCTGGCCTGCTGAGTTCCTCCAGCATTTTGAGCGTGTTGCTCGAATTTCCAGCATCTGCAGATTTTCTCTTGTTTGGAATTTGCCAAATTCATTTCTTTTTGTAGGATTTCCCTTTCAAGGGCGTAAGTGTTTTTCATACCAGATTGTGATGCAGCCAGTCAGTATGCTCTCCACCACATGTCTATAGAAGTTTGTCAAAGTTTATTGTTGAAACTTATTGGATGACATATAGAAATTTTAAAAAATTGAACCCATGACCACTACCTCACTACATCTTTGTTTCTATTTTTCCATTATCTATTTAATCTCACTATTTAATTTACATATACTTACCGTAATTCACAGTTCGTTTTCTATTATTACGTATTGCAATCTGCTGCTGGTGCATACCAAATTTCACGGCATTTGCCAGTGATATTAACCCTGATTCTGAATCTGATATACCATAACATAAAGGTACCTTGCTGTAATCATCACTACCTTGAATTCTTCCTCCCTCTTTCTTTCCAAGCTCCAGATAAATTCCCTTCCCAAATTCATTCCCAGTCTTTCTATGCATTTACATTCTTCACTGTGTTTCAAACTTAAAGATTACCTTTATTTATCACATATATATTAAAACATCAAAACATAAAGTGAAACGTGTTGTTTGCACCAAAGCAGATCATTGAGGATTGTGTTGGGTGCAGCCCACAAATTTTGCCATGTTTCCGGCACTAATATAGCATGCCCACAACCTACTAACACTAATCAGTATGCCTTTGTAATGTTGGAGGAAACAGGAGCACCCGGAGGAAATCCATGCAGCCTTCGAAAGAGTGTTCAAACTCCTTAAAGGGAGCAGCAAGAATTGAATCCCAATCAGTGAGTGCTGTAAAACTACTGCGCTGAGACCCACAATGTTAACTATTCATTTCTCTCCACAAATTCTCCCTGTATTGCTAAGTTGTTCCAGCATTCTCTGTGTGTTGCTCAAGATTTCCAGCATCTGCAGAATCTCTTGTGTTTATAATTTTTCAGTCCTGGTAATATCGTCATGAATCTTCTCTGTACATTCTGTGCTACAAGTTCATCCTTCCTGTAAAATGTTGAATAGAATTGTACGTGGTACTCAAGTTATGCCACCTTATTAACCCATCCTGCAACTTCTGTTGTATGGATATATAACCTGTCAGTTCCTATACACTTCTCAGAATCATCTCATTAATTCTAGATTCTCTCATCTTGTTGCACCTCTATGACTGCATTGCTTCACACTTCTGATTAAATTATTCATCCAGCAGACTCCTCCACTGAAATATTCCTGCAGTCCGAATGTCAGGATGTTGGGGGTGGAAGTGAGGGATGGGCCAGTGTTCAGCTCACTGCTCCAAGGGGTCTCCTCATCTCTGCACTGAACTGAGGCTGTGGCCTGCATCAAATGGACTACTGGATCAGCTGCCGTGATGACTGGCTTCACGGCTGTGAACTCACTTTCTTCAACTTCAGTTGTTTGCACAATTTGTTTTTTTCTGCACATTGGATATTTGGTTCAAGGTTCAAGTTACATTTATGTGCCTTGTGATGGCCTTTTTGTTTTCAATGGATTCTATTAGGACTCTTTGTTTTGTGGTTGCCTGTAAAGAGACGAATCTCAAGGTTGTAACAATATACCTACTTTGATAATAATTATACATTGAGTTTTCAACTATTCCTCTTCATTGTCCACCTCAGGGTCATTGTGTTTTTATATAATTTCTACAAAATAATTAAAACAATAATTAATATTAAATAATTAAATAAAATACAAAATAATTAAGGATAGATCATAAAAAATGCCATCGAAACCCACCAGAAATAGTACTGCAGTTACAAATGCTGTCAAGCACTGCTATTTTCCATGATACTGAACCAGTTATGGGTCCAATCTTAAATATGGCTGGAAACTGAAGATATCCCACCACTGAGGGCATTTTCAAGAGGTGGTGCCTCAAGACAAGATGGCGGCATCTATCATTGAGGACCCTCACAATCCTGGACAGGAATTCAGTACACGAAGACCAAGAAGAACACAAGAATGCCTGGAAAAACTATAAAAACCTTGGCAGAAGCACATCGCAAGAAATCAAGAGAATTCTTAGAAACTTGGTTCTCAGTGAAAGGCTCTACTAACAAGCAAATTGAACTGGACGCAATTTACGAAATGATGCATCTGCAGGATTGGGACTCAGGGGTGAGACGCGGACAACCTAGGAAGATGGAGTAGGGGTGAGTGGGAGAGGGAGAGGGAGTTAGGGGGATGGAGAGGGTGAAGGGGGTGAGGGAGAAGGAGAGGCAAGAAGCAAAGGGAGAGGGAGCGGAAGACATGCGAGAATAATACAGCCAAAGATAGCAATGCGGAAAGAAACACAATGACAGAGTTCACGATAAAACTAAGAGATGATGAAAATGAATATTTCATAATAAAAAATAAAAAAGACATTGCCTTCTCAAATTTTGTGTCACAATCAAATGTGCTCTGGTTGTTAAACCTTCTTGCTTCCCCCTCAGACAGTTCTTTGAAATTATCAACTTTGAACTTTGAGTAGGCATTTGTATGCTTCTCCCTGAACACATCAGCATTAAACAGGGCTTGAATATCATCTGTCTTTGTACATGACAATGAGGTTTTTTCTTAAAGATATTTCCAGTCATTTGCTCACCATTGTGGTTGTCTGATCTGTAATTGCATGATCTTCCCCCTTCACCCTTTTACAAACCTTGCTGTAACACCAGCAGGCCTCAAATTCTGCAGCAATAGCTCGTCTTCTCCAAGCAGCAAGGAGCACATTTCAAATGCACCTGAACATGTTCTTTTAAAGATTATCTATCGTATCAGAAAGGAGCACACATGGTCAGAGCAGCCTCTCCAGCTCCAATTTGCATGATGAACTACTGGATATTTAATTTACTTATACTTTATATTGTATTAATCTACTTGTGGTGATATTCTGTTTGATGTGTTGTGGGTGCACCGTGGTCAGGAGCAGCACTGTTTTGTTTGGTTGTATACAAGTCATAAGCCACTTGAGAGCCCATAAGTAGATCAACAGAACGAAGATTGTCATCCTCGACCTCGAGGGATAGCCACGACGACGACAAGTACAGTCAGATGACAATAGCAATAACCAGGCAACACTGAAAGAGAATTTTCACACTCTCTATTTAAACATCAACTGTTTATTCGTTCCATAAATCAGACTCAGCATCAGGTTTACTATCACCGGCACATGTCGTGAAATTTGTTGTCTTTGTGGCAGCAGTACATAATAATAGAGCAAAACTGTGAATTACAGCAAGTATATATGAAATAAATACAATAAAAATAGAAATTAAAAAGTAGTGAGGTAGTGTTCATGGGTTCAATGTCCACTTGGAAATCAGATGGCAGAGGAATTTGTTGAATTCCTCCTCTTCTTCACCAAACAGTTCGGAATGTATTTCAAATAAGCCTATTAATGTTCTTTCAAAGATGACCCATCTGATCAGAAAGCTATAAACTGCACATGCTGGAAATCTGAAATAAAGTTTGATTTCTGCTCCCTGCCTGTGATTGTACTCCTCCGTAATTACAAAGCTGCTTTGATCTCAAGCTGGAACAAAGCAGTAATTAAAAGCTGTACTTATCCCAGGCATATTTTATTAACCTCCTGCAATCCTTTGTATTTATGAAACTTCTTCGGGTATTTTCATTTGACGTGCCAATACCTGTTCATGCCCTTGTTTTCTTGCGCAGTGGTCCCTCCATACCAAGCAGTGATGCAACCAGTTGGAATGCTCTCCTTGGTACGTCTGTAGAAATTTGTCAGTGTCTTTGGTGACATACCAAGTCTCCACTGCAGAAAGCTGCAGAAATTTATAAACTCAGCCAGCTCCATCGTGAACACTAGCCTACCCAACATCCAGAACACCTTCAAAAGGCCATACCTCAAAAATGCAGCATCTATCATTAAGGGCCCCATCACACAGATCCTGTCATCTTTTCATTATTACCATCAAGGAGGAGCTACAAGAGACTGAAAACACACTGCAGTCTTTCCCTCTGCCATCAGATTTCTGAATGGACAAGGAACCCATGAAAGTTCCTGCGGTATTTTTTCCCCTCTTTCTGCACTACTTATTTATTTTAATTTTCTTTTTTATATATATTTCTTACTGTAATTTATAGTTTTTATTTTATGTATTGCAATGTACTGCTGCTGTCAAACAAAAGATTTCACAACATACGCCAGTGATATTAAACTTGATTCTGATTGTTAATTTTCTTAAATTTTCAACACTGTACCTTCTACATTGCTTGTCTCTAGACTCATGGAGGACTAAGTTCACGATATTTAACATAACCTTCCATTTTTTTGCCTTATCCTGCCCTGCTTGACATCCATACGGCTCCAGATTTACGAGGCTTACCCTTTCTTTTTGTGAGAACATATTTGCTCTGAACCTGCGCTATCTTCTCCTTGAATACCTCCTATTGTTCTGACACTGATATATGTACTCTCCACCTCAATGACTATGCTGATAAAGCTTCCATTTCAGCTGATAAGGCATGATTAAAATGTCAGTCATGTGATAACATAATATATGACACATGAAGTGTATATGTTAGAGCCAAGACACAAAATGTTAAAAGACACTAATACATTTACAGTACAAAAGAGAAATAAGCTTACATTATAATGACAGCCACTTACATAAGTTGTCAATCATGAAAACTTGTACTGTAAAAACAAATTATTGAAACTATGCAATATTTATTGGATATTACAAATGCTGATACAACACACATCTTATTATTTTAAATCCTTCTGAAAAATTAAAGAGTTGAAAACAAAAACATCATTGTTCTCACATGCATAATAGCATATCAGAACATTTATAAATCACTCTGTGTGATTTTTATATTTAAATTCATTGTTCCCTCATTATAACTAAGCTGTGAACTCTTAGGTCTGAGTTGATAGGACTGTCATAGTCTAAAATGGCTTTTAATTCAGCGAAACATGCTCTGACCTTCTCCCATAACCCTATGTGAAACATACTATAGTTTAGACATTAATAATGATGCTACCTCTTTTTCATACTAGCAAGGCACTACTTAAAAATTCGCATTATTAGTGACTTAGCCGAAGTCCATTTATCAAACAAAATTACCCTTCTGCATGTAACTGCTTAATTCAAGCCTCTTTATCCCTCTATAAGCTTCTACCTGTGAAAATGCAGAAAAACTAGCCAAATTTTAATGTATAGAATAAACATACATTCATGAAGCAAAAAATATATTTGATATCACACTAAATGGCAATCTAAATTAAAATAAATATTTTAGCACATTATGATTCAATCTCTCTTTCAAATTTACTCTGTTTTATAAATGCTAATAGGTAAAATAATGCACTTTCGTAATGGCGTAGCATGGACATTTCATTACACTGTCCTATTTTTCTAGTGGACAGCTAAAAATTTGAGCCAATGTATATTTTTATTGTTAATTGAAATCTTTGTGCAGACCTTTATTATGTAAAGCTTTTACTTAGAAATTTATCAGTAATGGTGCGGTTAAAATTTGGTTTAAAATCTCTTTTGATTATAATTTTACCATGGCTCAATGTATTGCATACAAGAGATTCTGCAGGTGCTGGAAACCCAGAGTAACACACACAAAATGCTGGAGGAATTCAGCAGATCAAGGCAGCATTCATGGAAATGAATAAACAGTTGACATTTCTGGTGGAGACCCTTCATCAAGACTGGAAAGGAAGGAAGGAGATGTCAGAATAAAAAAGTGTGCGGGGGGGGAGGACAAGCTAGAGGGTGATAGGTGAAACCATGTGGGTGAGAAAAGTGAGGGGCTGGAGAAGAAGAAATCTGATAGGAAAGGAGAGTGAACCCTGGAAGAAACGGAAAGAGGAGGGGACCCAGGGGGAGGTGATAGGCAGGTGAGGAAAGGAGGTAAGAGGAGAGAGTGGAGAATAGAAGAGGTAAACTGAGAGAGAAAAGAGAAAAACTGTATTGCACATGCGTTTATTTGTAATGTAGAATAAATAAATATATAAAATGCATAGAAACATATGAACGGTGACTAAAGGTTAGTCAGTTCCACAATTTTATTTTACCTCAAATATGTGGGCTTATTAAAAATAGCATTACTGGCCATAACATTGCTCAGTATATGCAACTATAAAGAGCAACCAGTTGGGAGGTGACTAGAAAATGAATCTCAGGGTAGTACATGGTAACATATACACTCAGCAGTCACTTTATTCAGTACTTCCAGTGAGTATATATATTTATGATCTTTTGCTGTTGTAGTCCATCCATTTCAAGGTTCAAAAGACGCTCTTCTGCACACCAACTTTGTAATGTGTGGTTATTTGAGTTACTGTCACCTTCTTGTCAGCTTGAACCAGTCTGCCCATTCTCCTCTGCCCTCTCTCATTAACAAGATATCTTCACACACAGAAATGCCGTTCACTGGATGGTTTTAGTTTTTCGCTCCATTCTCTGTAAACTCTAGAGACTGTTGTGCTTGAAAATCCCAGGAGATCTGTACTTTCTGAGATTCTTAAACCACCCCGTCTGGCACTAATGATCATTCCACATTCAAAGTCACTTAGATCACATTTCTTCCCCATTCTGATGTTTGGTCTGAACAACAACTGAACCTCTTGACCATGTCTGTGTGATTTTATGCATTGAGTTGGTGCCCCATGATTGGCTGATTGGATATTTGCATTAATGAGCAGGTGTACAAGTGTGCCTAAGAAAGTGGCCACAGAGTGTACATACTTTGACATAGATTTAACTTGAACTTTGAACCCCATTCAGATTAAACTATATCAAGGCTCTGGGTGCTTGATGGGAGGTTGAATTTTATTTATCTAGCAATCCAAGCTAATCACGATCATGAAATTCTTGCAAATTTCTACAGCAGTACTCTGGAGAGCGTTCTAACTGATTGCGTCACCGTCAGCTATGGAGGAGCCACTGCGTGGGATCAGAAAAAGCGACAAAAGATTGTAAATTCAGCCAGCTCCAACAAGAGCACAAGCCTCCCCAGCGTTGAGGACATCTTCAAAAGTCAATGCCTCAAAAAGGCAGCATGCATCATTAAGGACCCCCATTACCCAAGACATGTCCTCTTCTCATTGATACCATCAGGAAGAAGGCGCAGGAGATTGGAACATATATTCAATGATTCAGAAACAGCTTCTTCCCCTCTGCTGTCAGATTTCTGAATAGTCACTGAACCCATTAACACTACCTCAGCAATTTTTTCTTCACTTTTTTCTCTAATTTAATTTAAATATATATGTAGATACTTTATTGATCCCAAAGGAAATTACAATGTCACAGTAACATTACAAATATTAGAAGAGAAATGAGAAAGAATATAAAAATAAGTTGCCAGAAACAGTCTAACAGCTGGGAGGGTCATCACTTCCCCAGCTATATGTTGAATCTTTATCAGCCTAATGGCCGAGGGTAAGAATGATCTCATTTAGCACATTTTGGAGTAGCACAGTTGTCTTAGTCTATTACGAAAAATGCTCCTCTGTTCAGCCAAAGTGACATGCAGAGGGTGAGAAACAGTATCCAGAATTGCCAGGATTTTCCTACCACAGCCTCCAGTGTGTCCAGTTGGACTCCTATATGTGACTAAACACGTTGATTAAGGTAGAGCAGTAGATGTAGTGTGTATGGATTTCAGCAAGGCATTTGATAAAGTACCCCATGCAAGGCTTATAGAGAAAATAAGGAGGCATGGGATCCAAGGGGGCCTTGCTTTGTGGATCCAGAATTGGCTTGCCCACAGAAAGCAAAGAGTGGCTGTAGATGGGTCATATTCTGCATGGAGGTCGGTGACCAGTGGTGTGCCTCAGGGACCCCTTCTCTTCATGAATTTTATATATGACCTGGATGAGGAAGTGGAGGGATGGGTTAGTAAATTTGCTGATGACACAAAGGTTAGAGGACTTGTGAATAGTGTGGAGGGCTGTCAGAGGTTACAGCGGGACAGTGATAGGATGCAAAACTGAACTAAGAAGTGGCGGATGGAGTTCAACCCAGAAAAATGTGAGGTGGCTCATTTTGGTAGGTCGAATATGATGGCAGAATATGGTATTAATGGTAAGACTCTTGGCAATATGGAGGATCAGAGGGATCTTGGGGTCTGAGTCCATAGGACACTCAAAGCTGCTATGCAGGTTGACTCTGCGGTTAAAAAAGCATATGGTGCATTGGCCTTCATCAACCATGGGATTGAGTTTAACAGCAGAGAGGTAATGTTACACCTATATAGGACCCTGGTCAGATCTCACTTAAAGTACTGTGCTCAGTTCTGGTCACATCACTACAGAAAGAATGTGGAAACTATAGAAAGTGTGCAGAGGAGATTTACAAGGATGTTGCCTGGATTGGGGAGCATACCTCATGAGAATAGGTTAAGTGAACTTGGCACTTTCTCCTTGGAGTGACGGAGGATGATAGGTAACCTGATAGAGGTGTATAAGATGATGAGGTGTGGATATCCAGAGGCTTTTTCCCAGGGCTGAAATATCTATCACAAGAGGGCACAGTTTTAAGGTGCTTGGAAGCAGGTACAGAGGTGATGTCAGGGGTAAGTTTTTTACGCTGAGAGTAGTGAGTGTGTGGAATGGGCTGCCAGTGATAGTGGTGGAGGCAGATACGATAGGGTCTTTTAAGAGACCGTTGGATAGGTACATGGAGCTTAGAAGAATAGAGGGCTATAGGCAACCCTAGGTAATTTCTAAAGTAAGTACATGTTCAGCACAGCGTTATGGACTGAAGGGCCTGTATTGTGCTGTAGGTTTTCTAAGTTTCTATGTTTCTATAACAGAGCCAGCCTTTCTAATCTGTTTATTGAGTTTCTATAACAGAGCCAGCCTTTCTAATCTGTTTATTGAGTCTGTTGATATCACCCGTGTTGGTGCTATTGCCTCAGCACGCCACTGCATAGAAGATTGTACTGACAACAACAGACTGGTAGAACATGTGAAGGAGAGGCCTGCAGACTCCAAAGGACCTCAGTCTCCTCAGGAAGTAGAGGTGACTCTGGCCCTTCTTGTACACAGCCTCTCTGTTGGTACTCCACTCAGCTGTTATTAGGTGCATCCCCAGGTACTTGTAGGTCCTCACCACATCCATGTCCTTACCATCAATAGTAACAGGGAGTTGTGCAGGCTTAGACTTCCTAAAGTCCATCACCACCTCCTTTGCAATACTGATATATATCCCTTATTGGAATTCATAGACTTATGTTATGTATTGCACTGTACTGCTGCCACAAAACGACAGATTTCACGACATATGCCAGTGATATTAATCTGGATTCAGATTCTGATATTTTTATGAACTGGTGAAGAATCTTCTTGATCCCATGTACTACACTGTATTCCATCGATTACATTGCTTGACATTGAAATACAGTATATTAAATCAACATTTCAGGAAGAGTTTATTCCCTCCGCCTTCAAGTTTCTGAATGGACAAAATATTTTTTATTTTGCTCTTTTTGCATTACTTATTTAATTAATTTTACATGTACTGTACTTATTGTAATTTACAGCTTGTGATTATTATGCAATGCACTGTACTTTTGCCACAAAACAACAGATTTCGTGACATATGTCAGTGATATTAAACTTGATTCTGATTCTTGGTGAAGAGATCCACTTCATCAAGCTTGCAATTTACAAGTTGAATATAATTATTTTGCATCTACAAAATTGACTGAAACGCCAATAATGCCAATGCAAATGACCATGAACTCTTTGGATATTCTGCCTGAAGCTCATTACGACAGAATACAGTATTTCAGTGAGAATCCATACCTTTCATCGCAGTCCTTTATTGTCTCACTGGCACACTGAATCTTTTCCTTTGTCGTTGAGCAATATTGTATCGATTTATTTATTTAGAGATACAGTGTGGAATACCTTCAAGCTGCACCACACAGCAAACCACTGATTACACTCTACCCTGGGCGTATTTAAGGCAGAGATCGATAGGCTCCTGATTGGACATGGCATCAAAGGTTACGGGGAGAAGGCCAGGGAGTGGGGCTGAGGAGAGGTAAAAAGGAACAGACATAATAGAATGGCGGAGCAGATTCGATGGGCCAAATGGCCTAATTCTGCTCCTTTGTCTTATGGTCTATGGTCTAATCACAGGATAATTAACCTTCTCATCCGTATGCCTTTGGACTGTGGGAAACCAGAGCACCCAGAGAAAACACACGCATTCCACAGCGAGGCCATGCAAACTTCTTACAGGTGGCATTGGATTTGAACTCCAAACTCCAACATCCCAAGCTGCAATAAGGGCTTTGCAACTTTCGCTATGCCATCCTCTAAAACTCCGTAAAAAATGCAAACTATGAACCACTGAAACTGAACAATAAAAGAGTAAGTGAATGAAGGTACACTTCAAAGCTAATCTAACGAATCGGATGAATAAGAAACAATACCTGTGATTAATGGAATTTGCAGAGCTTCCTGGCACACATTAATGAAGAAAACTTAATGAACGTCTTCTTTAGGCAGAGGATGGTAAATCTGTGAATTCTTTGTCACAGGCAGCTGTGGAAGCCAAGTCATTGGATATACTTATAGTGGAAGTTGATAGGTTCTTGATTCGTCAGGTCATCAAAGGTACAGAGAGAAGGCAAGAGAATGCAGTTTAGAGGGATAATAAATCAGCCATGATGGAATGGCACAGCAGACTTGATGGACCGAATGGCCTAATTTTGCTCCTATGTTTTATGGTCTTATGATCTTGTGGAAAACCTGCAACCAGACTACTGCAATACGACTCATCAAAGTTATATTGGTGAAATGAAATGTTTTATTCTCAATTAATTTACCTTAATTCTCGTATGTATTCCATTATCAAGGTGAATTTTTAATAAATTGTTCTTCTGCAACATTATACTAAGGAAGTATATAAACACTCTTTTCCACATTCTGGAAACTCATTGGCCCTATGCCATACAACTTCAAGTTAATAATATAGAATACTACAAACAGGATGCTGTTCAAGGTGACGTTGTAGATGCCAGGATTTACCCAATCAAATGGAAAAGTTTTATTCATTAAACAGATTAATTTAGGGTCTTTTTCTAATATACATTTTAATTTGTTTGATCTGAATTTTTTGTAACTTTTTTTAGGTAGTCACTGAGAGAACCAACATCCTTGTGTAGCTGGATCCTGGACTTCTTGTCAGATCACCAGCAGGTGGTAAGAGTAGGTTCCCTCACCTCTACCCCTCTGACCCTCAACACAGGTGCTCCTCAGGGCTGTGTCCTAAGCCCCCTCCTTTACTCTCTGTATACCCATGACTGTGTCACCACCCACAGCTCCAATCTGCTAATTAAATTTGCTGATGACACTACACTGATTGGCCTAATCTCAAATAACAATGAGGCAGCCTACGGTTCATCACGGGGAATGCCCTGTTCACTATTGAACACATCTGCATGGTGCGTTGTCTCAAGAAAGGAACATCCATCATCAAGGACCCCCACTATCCAGGCAATGTTCACTTCTCGCTGCTGCCATCAGGAAGCAGGTACAGGAGCCTCAAGACCCTCACCGCCAGATTCAGTAACATTTATTACCCCTCAATCAGCAGGGTCTTGAACCAGAGGGGATTACTTCATTCACATTCACATGCCCCATCACTGAACTGTTCCCACAACCTATGGACTTACTTTCAAGGACTCTTGGTATATATTGTTAAACTTGTTGTTTTTCAGCAGCAGTACATTGCAATACGTAGTAATAAAAACTGTAAGTTACAATAAGTATATATTAAATTAAATAAGCAGTGCAAAAAGAGAGGAAAAATAGTGAGGTAATGCTAATGGATTCATTGTCCATTCAGAACTCTGATGGCGGAGGGGAAGAAACTGTTCCTGAATTGTTGAGTGTGTATCTACGAGCTCCTGAACCTCAATTATTATTTTAGTTATTATTTTCTTTTTTGTGTTTGAACAGTCTGTTTTCTTTTGCACATTGTTTGCTTATCTATTTTGTTGAGAGTGGTTTTTCATTGAGTCTATCGTGTTGCATCAGGAAGGAAGTACAGAAGCCTGAAGGCACACACTCAGTGATTCAGGAACAGATCTTACCCCTCTGCCGTATGATTTCTGAATGCACATTGAATCCATGAACACTACCTCACCACTTTTTATTTCTATTTTTTCACTAATTTAATTTAACTATTTACTTACTGTAACCCAATCTTTCTCTATATTTATTTATCATGTATTTCATTGTACTGCTGCCATTAAGTTAATAAACTTCATGACATTTCAGTGATATTAAATCTGATTCTGATGCTGATTCCGGTATTTACTCTGATTGCCCACAAGAAAATGAATCTCAGGGTTGTATATTGTGACATATAAGTACTTTGAACTTTCAACTTGTCCTTGACACGTTGTGTCAGTGGTGTAAGGACGGAATATGTAAGGGAGTGGATGGGGTGCAAAAAGGGGCTGTCTTGTCCAGATAGTGTTGCGATTCTTGTTCATTGTTAAAGCTTCCCAAATCCAGTCAAGGAGCTGGAGCTATAGATCCCTGAGCACGTTGAGAGCATTCTATCAGGATCATGAACGGCGTTCCCCAAAAGGTAGAAGAGTTTTCAGGTGCCAGGGAGTACTCCGCTCTCTATCCACCATAACCAAACTCCTATTGTAGTAATGGTATACTTGTGTGTGTTTGGAGTTCCAAATTACATACAACATAGGACACAGAACACTCAACATAAAACATAGAACACTGAACATAGAACACAGAACATGGAACACGGAACACGGAACAGAGAACATAGAACATAGAATATAGAATAGTACAGCACAGTACAGGCCCTTTGGCCCACAATGTTGTGCTGACCCTTAAACCCTGCCTCCCATAACCACCCACCTTAAATTCCTCCATATACCTGTCTGGTAGTCTCTTAAATTTCACTAGTGTATCTGCCTCCACCACTGACTCAGGCAGCGCATTCCACGCATCAGCCACCAACATGGAACATAGAACTGCACAGCACAGAACAGGCCCTTCAACACCACAATGTTGTGTCAACCTTTTAAGCTACTCCAAGCTCAGTCTAATCTGCATACCCTCCATTCTTCTTTCATCCGTGCGCCTTTAACTTTCCATTATGTTTCTAGATGAAGATGGGGAAGTCAATGCTTCGCTGAAAATTCACCTGACTGTACTAAAATCATGGAGCTCTCCAGCAGAGAAAGAGGATCTTCGGCCCATGCAGTCCATGCCAAACTATTATTCTGCCTAGTCCTATTGCAGTCACCTGGACTATAGCCCTCCCATCCATGTGCTTCTCCAAACTTCCCTGAAATGTTGCATTCGAATCTGCATCCACCACTTCTACTGGCAACTTGTTCCACGCTCTCAGCACCCTTTGGGCCTCAGCACCTATCACCCTTAACCTCTGATCTCTCGTTCTCATCTCAATGGAAAAAGCCTGCTTGTATTTACCCTATCATACCCCTCATAAGTTTCTCCTTCCAGTAAAAAAAAACGACCCTCCACCTCCCCTATTCCCCACTTTGGCCTCTTACCTCTTCTCACCTGCTTATCGCATTCCCCTATGTTCCCTCTTCCTTCCCTTTCTCCTATGGTCCATTCTCCTCTCCTATCAGATTTCTTCCTCTCCAGACCCTTATCTTCCCAACCCACCTGGCTTCATCTATCACCTCCTAGCTCCTATCACCCCCTCTCCACCTTTCTACTTTGAAACCTTGCACCTTCCTTTCCAGTCCCGATGAAAGGTCTCGGCCCGAAATGTTGACTGTTTATTTATTTCCATAGATGCTGTCTGAGCTGCTGAGTTCCTCCAGCACTTTGTGCGTGTGTGGCTTTGGATTTCTGGCATCTACAGAACCTCCTGTGTTTATGATTTGATGTAATTTCCTGAACACTAGGAAATTTCAATACAGATTGAGGAGTTGTTAATTGTATAAATGACAGACATAAATAGAACAGGGAGCTGACAAGAAAAAGGAAAAATAGAATGTGAGGGTAATTAGTGGGACAAAAATAGAACATCCATCAGTATACAAAAAGGAAAAGTTTAGCGAAAGTTACTGCAGAAACTGAAATGAGGAATGTATCACACTGAGGAATCGCAAGACATCAATGTGTAAAGGCGCAAACATTAAGGAAGGTGAGTATTATGATGCCTTTATTGCAAAGGTATTTGAGTACAAGAGTAAAGATACCTTATGAGAGTTGCGTCTTATTTATCTTTGGTTCTGAGACAAATAAGGCACAAGTGCCATCACCCGTCACCTAGCTCACCCTTCACCATGTATTTACGCAAACTTCACTTAAATGTTGAAATTGAACCCATACCCACTACTTCCTCTAGCTGTATGTTCACCACCCTCTGAGTGGAAAAATTCCCCTTAATGTGGTGACGTGGGATAATGTGGAAACGGTGGTCTCTCCATAACTGGGGCAAGAGGTGGCTGATATAGCAGTCACTGCAAAACAGGGGCTCCAGAATTAACTACCTAAAAGGATAATTTTCCAACACTGTGTCATATTCCTTCTGTCAACTTTGTAATGAGATGGTCCTTGAGAAACATAGACAAAGGCTTTGCATTGTTTAACCAGCTGAATTTAACAGCATAACAAGTAACTTTCCACGTCAGATTAATCATTAACATCGTTCAGATTCATTTATTTATCACATGTACAAAGAAATGTGTCATTTGGGTTAATAACCAACTCAACCTAAGTACGTGCTGGGGCAGCCCACATATGTCGCTGCACGTTCTGGCCCCAATGTAGTATGCCCACCCTGCTTGGCAGAACAATGCAGAACATAACAAGCAACAAAACAACAACAACAAAACAAGCCTCATTCTTCCCTCCTACACACCCACACACATGGACAGACCTTCAACCCCAGGACAGGTCTCCGGGATTCCAGTCTCCAGGCTTCGGGTATGGGGTTTGACTTCCTGACTTTTGAAGGAACTTCAGACTGTAATCTTCAGTATCAACCACCCAGGCTAGCGGATGACGGGATCCCAAATGTCAGGCTTCAAACTCTGGACTCACCAGCTCGCCAGCCCGCAGGCCTCCTGTTTGTATGAGCATCTGATCCTGGGGCCCTGGGGCCCTGGGACCCTGGGACCCACCAACAAAGCTTTAGTAGCATTCTGGGGAAGCCAGATTAAAATAACTCTTGACATTTATGCAGGAGTTATATAAAACCAAAATACCTCATTTGCAAAAACATTGTTGCCAGGATGGACTTCAGGTTCAAGTTCAAGTTCAGTTTATTGTCATTCAAGTGTACACATGTGTACCAGCAAACGAAACAATGTTCCTCCAGACCAAGGTGCACACACACACACACAAAACACATAAATATTACGACAAATAAATTAACAAATGATGGCATCTGCCTGTCCCAAAGGACAATGGAAATATAGTGTGCGCTATGGGTCAGTCCATTGTAAAGCTGCAATGCCTGCAATGGCTCTACAGTCCAATTTTGGAGCAGCAGCTCTTGCTCTGTTTCTGTAAGAGAGTGTTGTACCAGGCTTTGGAGGTGCTGATGTCAATGTTTCCCTTAGCCATCCAGACTCCCTGCTTTCACGCTGTGCTTACAGACGTCTCTGTAATGCAGGGCTAGTCTTCCAGTGAGTCTGGTGCCAGGAGCGAGCTCACCATACAGTATGTCCTTGAGGATCCAGCCGTTCTGCGTGCAGCTGATGTAACCAAGCCATCACAGGTGATGCTGAGTGAGGATGATGAAATTGCTTGCAATGCTTGCTTGTTCTAGAATTTTCTTGTCTGGGACGTAATTCTACCATGTGATGCCAGGATTTTTCTGACGCAGTGGAGGTAGGCCATGTTTAGGCTGCGCTTTTGGTGAGAGTAGGTCACCCATGTTTCACTGCCGTACATGAGTGCACTGAGCACGCAGGCCCGGTAGACCTTCATCTTGGTATTCTTGGTCAGCACATAGTTCTCCCAGACTCTTGTTGCCAGGCAAGACGCTGTTGTTGGTGCTCTTCTGATCAGCTCCTTGAGTTCAACGTCAAGGGGGAGGGTGCTTGAGACAAGGGAGCCAAGATAGGTGAACTCACCCACGGCATCGAGGGTGTAGTCACCTATGCAGACGTTTGGTGTGTTGTTGACATCTTGGCACATGATGTTTGTCTCCTTGAGGCTAATAGTCAAACCAAAGTCTCTGCAGGTGAGAGTGAAGTGGTTGATGAGTCCTCGGAATGTGATGTCAGGGCGGCATCATCTGCAAATCGTAACTCCCTTACCAGTACCAGTCACACCTTGCCCTTTGCTCTTAGACAGGCAAGGTTGTGGTGGTATATGCCACCCTCTGATGAACTGAAGACATGGGACAGCAGCAGGGTGAAGAAGATGCTGAAGAGCATAGCAGCCCTGCTTCATGCTCTCTTAATTGGGGAGGGATTTGAAGATGAGCCATCAAACTAGACAATGCTTTGCATGTCTTTGTGGAAGATATGTGGGGACATCCAACCTTTTGGAGCAGTGAGGAAAGGCCTTTCTACTGACCAGGTCGAAGGCCTTTGTTGGGCTGATGAAGGCATACTGTTGTTGTCTCTGTTGTAGACTTCTCAGAAGGGTCCTTCTTGTGCTGGAAGAGGGCTGCTCTCTTTGCCTCTATGGCAGGCTCTAGCTCTGTGATTCCAGCTTCAAACCAGTCTGGATTTTGTCTCTCTCTCTCTCCTGCCAAAGGTAGTCATGGCTGTATTGTAGACAACAGCACGGAGGTGACCATCTCTCTTCAATGCCCTCTGCAGGATGGTCTTGGAGAGCTTGCCCGATGGTGTTGGCAAAGCATGCACAGAGGTCAGGGAGTGAGGTTCTGGTGATGTTGATGCATGGGCATCCTTTCTGCTTTGAGCAGTGGATTAGTCTAGGCCATTGACACATGTTACTGGTGACCAGGGAGTGGTTAGTGTCACATTCAGCAATGTGGTATCTGCATGTGTTGAAGACCTAGTTTCATGATCATCTCCTTGTGATGACAAGACCCAGCTGGTGCCAGTGACGAGATCTGGGGTGTCACCAGGACACGCTATGGTGTGGTTTGGTTGAGAAGAATGCGTTGGTTATGCAGAGGTCATAACAGGAGCAAAGCTCCAGTAGCCTCTGTCAGTTTTCACTGAGTTTGCCAATGCCAAAGTGTCCAATGATGCCAATAAGCCAACATCCCACTAGGGCATTGAAGTCTCTGAGTAGGTACAGGTACTCAGAGACAGGCAGCCTTTTGGTGGTGGAATCGGGGTCCCTCATAGAAGTGGTCCTTCATTTCCACGGAGGCACAGACGGCCGGTATGTATATGCTCAGAGCGTTCACTATGCCTGAGGAGATGCCAGGGTGGAGAGGCAGACTGCGCTTTGTGCCTCTGGATGGCAGTTCCAGTGAGAAAAGCAGAGAGTTTCTCACTGCAGATCCAATGCCATACTGCCATGGATCCTCTGGTTTCTTCCCCTGCCAGAAGAGGCTGCCGACTGAGGGAGCCTGGTCTCCTGCCCTGCAGCAATGCCAAGTTTAGCTTTCTGAGCTCGCCGTTGATGATGGCCGCCTTCCTGGTGTTGCCGACATGTCATATGTCTTTGGACACATGGTCTTGATGTTCCAGCTTGCCAATTGTAGGATGAGAGATTTCTTCTTTCTTCTCCGTCATTCTTTGCCTGGTGTGATGTTTGTGGTCTGCTTGTCAAGTCAATCCTCTGATCAGGCAGACTGTGGTGGATCAGCGCCACATTAGCCAGGAGCTGCCCAACCTGAGGTGGGTGCTAACTGACGTGAAGATCCCTCTCACCATCGAAGACATCCCATAGTGCCTGTTACCTACGCCAATCAATGAGGACTTTTCACTCGTAACTGCCGCCTCCCATGTTGGTTCTGTCACTGTGAGCAGCGACACTGGAGTGACCTCTCCAGAGCACAAGGCCGGGCAGAAAGTACAGAGATCCTGGCATGCCCAGTCGTCATGACCCCCCTCTCGGCCTCCAAAGTAAAGCAAAGCAATACACTTGGCACCAGCTTGGCTGCAGGAGCTGCCGGAAGGGTGTTCAATGACGCCCAGCCACCTTAGGGGCTCCACTCTGAAATTCCTGTCTGTATTTTTACTCCCATAGCTTTCGTGTCTCCCAAGGCTGCCCAAAAGGGAGAGGGGATATTTACCCATAGCTGGAGATTTGGTTCACATGCACCGGGACGTGTCCATACACCGGAGGGCCTGTGTGGTACATGTGCAGGGGCCAGACCTCCTCCATGTCCTCTGTAGTTCAGCCTGAGTCCGAAAGGAGTTTATTTTCCATGTGTCGCCAGCAAGGAGGCACTACAAGAGGCTTGCTGTTGGAGAGGCTATGTACTGGCAGGGAGAGATTTATACATTCAGCTCTCCTTTTCACAAGACTGCTAGCCAGCAGTGGAAGCTGAAAGTGAGAGAGACAAGCTCTACTCCCTACAACACCATACTAGGTGCATCACACCAACCAGTTGACACACAAATTAACAGATAATAAGGTTCATTTATGACACAAGTTAAAAAGTAGGCAGTGTAACACGACTGGCACTTCATGTGTGATGAGACCTGGGTGGTGGCAGAGAGTTCAGTAGTCTCACAGCCTGGGGGAAGAAGCTGTTTCCCATCCTAACAGTCCTTGCCCTAATGTACTGTACCTCCTGCCTGATGGTGGGGGAGGGGGGGCGCGGGGTGTGGTCAAAGAGATTGTTGGACCGATGGGAGGGAGCATTTACAATGCGTATGCAGCACTCCTGATCACTATCTCTGATAACTGAAAGTAAGACCCTTTTTATGAGTAGAATTCTACCACATGAAACAATTGATGGCAGCTAACCTGACAGAAAACTTTACAATTTGTAAACGTTTCATAAAACCATCGATATTAAGTTGCTTCTCGTCCTGCATGTTCATACCATCAGATCTCTGAACCAGCGAGCATTTGTACAAACATAGAAAAACAGCTTCATTCACAATATCAGAGATATTCCTAGCCTGTTCTGAGTTTTATCGTCCCATGCTCCATTCTACACTTTGAGGCTTGTACCTCAAAAATGTGCTGACACAGATGTAGAATATAATTATATTGTCAGTATCCACCATCCTTCACAATTAACACTTCAACAGTACATTTCACTGTGTTTTACCAGTTTACTGAGCACTGGTTTGCTCATGGATAAAAGATCACCAACTTGACATCAGTAAGTTAATGAACTATCAAGGCTAAGTCTCATTTAAGTGCCAAGGTTTATAAACTCTGAAAATGTACAGTATCTAATTCTCAGAAAAAAAAACGTCTTTTGAACTAAAATTAATGGCAGAAGGGGAACCAAATGATAATTCTGAATGCACAAATCATTACCACAAATGACTGCTGCTATTTTCATTTGAATACCGGCTACGTCTATGTATTAGCATAAAGTTCACATGCATGCATATTCTGTGAACACTGTGTATTGTACAAAAAAACAGAAGGTCAAACCTGCTTTCCTGAAATGCCGATGGGTTGCTGACACAGATGTACAGATTGAATGTTATTACGTTGTCAGCATCCTCCAGTCATTACAATTAACAGTGCAGCACTACATCTCCCTGCTTTTTGCTATTTAACTGAACACTGGGCTCCTCGAGGATTGTTAAAAATGAAGAACAATCAAGTACCATGTATTTCTCTGCTATTGTCTTCATCCTTTCTTTTATTTCTAAAGTTAATGTGCTGCAGTTGGCGTGAAGAACCCTGCATCCTACAAGAACAATGGTTAACTATCAGCTGAAATGCAAAAGGTTCACTGTCATTTTTAGAGGATTTTTTTTCTCCTTCAGGAAGAAACGGTGGCATGATTGCATTGTCAGCAGCATTCATAAAGCCATAAGGCATAGGAGCCGGATTAGGCCATTCAGCCCATCAATTCTGCTCCACTATTCGATCATAGCTAACTTATTTTCCCTCTCAACACATTCTGCTGCCTTCTTCCCATAGGCTTTGATGCCTTCACTCATCAAGACCCTATCAACCTCCGCTTTAATCACCTGCCTCCATAGCTATCTGTGACAATGAATTCCACAGATTCACCACCTCCTGGCTAAAAAAAATTCCTCCTCATCTCAGTTCTAAAGGAATGTACTTCAATTCTGAGGCTCTGCCTTCTGGTTCTAGATGTGCCTAATATCGGAAAAATCCTCTCTACATCCACTTTATACAGGCCTTTCAATATTCCGTGGGTTTTAATGAGATTCCCTTCTCATTCTTCTAAACACCAGAGTAAAAACCCAGAGCCATCAAACATTCCTCTTCAATTAACTCTTCATTCTGACACCTACATTACTTTGTAGCATGCTATGTTAATGAATGCATCTGAACGTGGAAGTAATGATAATCACCTGAACACTTTTGCACACCGTCTCAGATACAGGTTCAAACCCAGTCTAATATGGCTTTTGCTTACTCTAGATCTGCCTTATCCAGCATGGCTCCAGTGCGTCGGCCACCTCCTATCTGTTATAAACATGAGGCCATCCAAAACTCTTTTGACCAACAATCCCAATATCTCCTCTTGTGGCTTAGCCAAATTTTGGTAACTTGTCCAAGCATAATAAGGCATTTTACTACATTGCATTTATTTTTGGATCTCACTGTTTAAATCTTAGGTTGGACTGTTTAATTGATTTTTTTGCTGTTTAAAAGTTAATTACCTGCTTATATTTTATATAATTGCTTATATACAAGTAATTGTTTGTTATGCTTCTTATTGGCTACAATATGTACATACAAGATCAATAAATCCTGAAATAACTATATTAGTATGATTCTGGAAGCTTCTTATTGGTTAACTCTTATCTACAAATTGGAATGGAATTTTCCTTATTTATGTGTATAAAATATCTGCACCGCAAGTCAGCACCATCTTAACTTCTTAGTTTCTTTGTCCTTAAGCCTTCTGCTCCTGTTCCTTTTGTTCTACTAATGCTTAATAAAATGATCGAGAAGCAACAAGTTTTGTGCCATTTCCTGCCTTCTGAAAGAACCTTGGATTGAAAACATCAGAAGCCAATGGTACCACATTAATGCAAATCATTACAGTGATAACTACAGCTGTCAACTTGTTAAAAATGATCACAGTTAATCTTATGATTAAGAACTGTAATCTGAGTAGTTCTTGGTTTTAATCTCATATTTGTGCAATCATTGGCATTGTTAAATATTCATGTAACAGCATTGCTTTATCATTCTGTCTGCCATGTTGATTATATAGGTGTCTAATTTGACCTGGGTGTCAACATGTCAAGTTTTTCTTTCCTGTTAACAGAAACAGATTGATCCATTGGCTTTCACACTTTGTATTCTATACTCACCTTGCTGTCACAGCTTCATGTAACTTCCATGTTTCACTTGTTAAGAAAAATAAATTGCCAAGAAATAAAGTTATTCTCAAAGTCAAAAGTCAAAGTAAAATCTATTATCAGAGTACATACATGTCACTACATACAACCCTGAGATTCTATTTCCTGCAGGCATTCTTAGCAAATCTATAGAACAGTAACAGTAAACAGGATCAATAAACAACAAACTGTGCAAATGAAAATATAAATAAATAACAATAAATAATGACAGCAAGAATTAACATGATAAAGAGTCCTTGAGGTGAGACCATCAGTTGTGGGAACACCAATAACAGAATGAGTGTAGTTATCCCCTTTGTTCAAGAGCCTGATGGTTGAGGGGTAGGAACTGTACTTGACCTTGGTGGTGTGAGTCCTGAGGCACCTGGACCTTTTATCTGATGGCAGCAGTGAAAATAGGGCACGGCCTGGGTGGTGAGCATGTATGATGATGGATGCTGCTTTTCTACAACAACGTTTCATGTAAATGTTTTCAATGTTGGGAGGGTTTTACCCATGAGCTACTGGGCCCATTCCATTACCTCTTGTAGGATTTTCCACTCGAGGACATTGGTGTTTCCATATCAGACCATAATGCAGTCAGTCATTTGACACCTAGGAATTTAAAGTTACTGACCCTCTCCACCTCTGATCCGCTGATGATTACTGGCTCATGGACCTCTGGTTTCCCTTTTCTGAAGTCCACAGTCAGTCCCTCGGTCTTATTGACATTGAGTGAGAGGTTGTTGTTATTACACCACTCAGCCAGATTTTCAATCTCCCTCCTGCATGCTGATTCGTCACCACCTTGGATACAGCCCACAACAGTGGTGTCATCAGCAAACTCGTACGGTATATGGTGTTGGAACTGTACCTGGCCACACAGCATGAAAATTAACTGCAACTGACTGACAGCCTCGAGCTCAAGTTCAGTTTATTGCCATTCAACTGTACATATGTATACCTCCAAACGAGACAATGTTCCTCCAGACCAAGATGCACAACACAGTACATATATGTAACTCACACATGTAACACATAAAGTAATATTACCACAAATAAATTAATAAATAATAAAGTACACTTACGACACAAGTTAAATAGTGAATAGTACAATGCTATTGATGCTTCATTCCTGATGCTACGCACAGCAACACTTGAAGGCTGCCTCAGCACACTCTTAGTTTGTATTGGCTGATAGCGCAAATAATGCATTTCAAGTCCAAGTTCAGTTTATTGTCATTCAACTATACACATGTGTACCTCCAAACTAAAACAATGTTCCTCCGGACCACAGTGTACAACACAATACATATAACACACATCACACAAAGTAATATTACCTCCAGTACCTCCTGTATCTCCTGAACCTCCTGTATCTCCTATGCTTCCTGTGCTTCCTGAACTTGTTGAACCTCCTAAACCTTCTGAACCTCCTGTCCCTCCTGTACTGGAACTTCCTGTCCCTCCTGACCCTCCTTAACCTCCTGAACGTCCTGTAACTACTGCACCTAATAAAGCAGCCACTGAGTGTATGTTGATGGTCTTCTGCTGCACTAGCTCATCCACTTCAAGGTTCGACCTCTTACGCATTCAGAGATGCTTTTCTGCACACCACTGTTGTAACACGTGGTTATTTGCTCTGTAATTACGTGCAGTAACGTGTAGTTACTATCACTGTCCTGTCAGCTTGAACCAGTTTGGCCATTTTCCTCTGACCTCTCTCACTCTCTCATTAACAAGGTGTTTTTGCGCTCAGAACTGCCACTCACTGATTTTTTTTAAAATTTTGGTATCATTCTCTGTAAACTCTACAGACCGTTCTGTGTGAAAATCCCAGGGGATCAGCAGTTTCTGAGATACCCAAACCTGGCACCAACAATCATTCCACAGTCAAGGTCACTTAGATCACATTTCTTCCCCATTCTAATGTTTGGTCTGAACAACAACTGAACCTCTTGACCATGTCTGCATGCTTTTATACACTGAGTTGCTGCCACAAGATTGGTTGGTTAGATATTTTCATTAATGAGCAGGTGTACAGGTTTACCTAATAAAATGGCCTCTGACTGTAGTACAGGAACTTTTCAAATATTGGAAACTTTGTAGATGTGACATATAGATCAAATTCCTGAAGTTCATGTCTCTGGTACTGAGTCTGGTTTTGTGGCTCAGAAGGGAATGGGGGAGAAGAAGAGGTGGAGATAGGGACTTCAGTAGTTAGGGGAACAGGCAGGAGATTCTGTGGATATGAAAGAGGCTCGCACATGCTATGTTGCCTCCTAAGTGACACAGTCAGGAACATCTCAGATCAGGTCCACAGCATTCTTAGGAGGGAGGGTGAGCAGCCAGAATTCATGGTACACATTGGCACTATCTGGGGTGGTAGTAGAGGCAAATATATTGGGGACATTTAAGAGACCCTCAATTAGGCAGATCGATGAAACAAAATTGGAGGGCTATGCAGAATGGAGGCACTGAAGTAGATTAAAAGGTCAGCACCACATCATGGGCCGAATGGACTGTAATGTGCTGCAGTATTCTATGTTCCATGTTCTATATTCATGGTGTAGATGGCCAATTCATGATTTTCAAATAGAATTTTCTTTTCATTGAAATTAGAAAATACAATGTGGCACTGCACCTTCATTTCCAGCTTCTATTTATGAAGCCCATGATACCCACTGCTTTTATGAAATTGCTTTCTCAACTTGCTCTGCCAACTTTGAAAAATCACATACATATGAACTCAAGTCTCCCTGTTCCTACAAGCGATTGCTATTTAGTATTCCTTCCTCATACTTTCTGCCAAAAGGCAGTACATTTCACCTGCCCAATGCACCAACCTGTCAATGTCTGCATGCAGTCTATCACCGTCCTCGTCTCTGCTGACTCTACTTCTAGGTTTTTGCATTACCTGCAGCTTTTGACAAATTCAAGTCAGGAAACACTGTGGTCCCAGTAACTTTTCGTCATTGCATTCTGATTTATGTCAGAAAGCCAATCGCTTATTCATTTTATCACTTGCCCTTTATTCCATGGGCTTCAACATTTCTCACAAGCCTATCATGTGACAATTTATCAAATTTCCTCTAAAAATCTACATTCAGTGGTCACTTTATTAGGTACCCCCTGCAGTTAGTAAAGCAGCCAGTGAGCGTATGAGGTCTTCTGCTGCTGTAGCTCATTAAGAATCCTTCTGCATCTGAGTGTGACCGTATTCCTAAGTCTCCATCCAAGCCTTGCATGGCTGACAGTAGTGGAAGATACCGGCATGGTGTAGGAAGCCCTGAACACGTCCAGAGATGGAGGACTTTCATTGCTGCCCTAAACGCCAGAGGCACAATGGGCAATAAGCTTATTTACACAATTTCATTGGTCCTCTCCATAGTAAAAGGCAATGAACATTGAAGAAAGGTACATTAAAATTTTAAGGAAACTTTACCAATAGAACAAATGGTATAAAGATCAATTTTAATCTCCTGTTCTATGAAATTTGCTTTCAATTTACCAGACCATCACACTGAATGTCATAAATATCACTCTTAGAGGAATTCAGGGATCAGCATATCTTGAAAGAACAGCAGTGTTGAAAGACGAAAATACTTTTCAACAAACAAACAAACAACAGTGTGGGAGACCTTCAACAGAGCTGCAAGAGTATCTTCAACTGAAAGGCAACCTATTGAAGAAAGTGACACAGTCACGAGAGTCGTGGCCTTCCACGTGGCACCCATGTGAACATTATCAAGGATGCCCATCATCCAGACAACGCTCTCTTCCCACTGCTGCCATTGGAGAGGAGGCGCAGGAGCCTTAGGTCCCACACCATTGGGTTCAGGAACTATCAGGCTCTTGAACCAGCATCACACATAAAAGTTGCTGGTGAACGCAGCAGACCAGGCAGCATCTCTAGAAAGAGGTGCAGTCGACGTTCCAGGCTGAGACCCTTCGTTGTTAGTCCTGACAAAGGGTCTCAGCCTGAAACGTCCACTGCACCTCTTCCTAGAGATGCTGTCTGGCCTGCTGCGTTCACCAGCAACTTTTATGTGTGTTGCTTGAATTTCCAGCATCTGCAGAATTCCTGTTGTTTGCGTCTTGAACCAGCATGATAGCTTCACTTAGCTCAACTCTGAGCTGATTCCATGACCTTTGGAATCACCTTCAAAGACTCTACAACTCCGGTTCTATCTATCTATCTATCTATCTATTTATTTATTTAATTTTATTTTTATTTTTTTCTATTTATATATCTATCTATCTACCTATTTATTTATTTATTATTTATTATTTATTTGTATTTGTATTTGTAGATTGCCATTTTTATTGCTTATTAGCTGTTTGTCAGTCTTGGTGCATAGTTTTTTATTGATTCTATTGTATTTCTTTGTTCTGCTGTGAATGCCCACAAGAAAATAAATCTCAGGGTAGTTTATGGTGACATATACATACTTTGATAATAAATTTATTTTGAAATTTGAACTGAATTCTCTGTTGAGGAAATTGACTGTATGATATACGCCCGTGAATATTTTTTAATGGTTTAAGATGGTGCTACTGAAGTTGGGTGACATCCTGCTGGTGGCTCATAAGGCAAGAGATACGACTGAAACTTTATTAATAACACTTTTTCCTGTGGTAAACTATCACCACAAACAATGATGAAGCGATCAAAGGCAAGGGTTGAGCCATGCAGGTGCGATGTAAATTCGGAGCATGACACATTCAAGGAGAAGTGGTCAGAGTGAGATCGAGGCAAGGTTGAGACAGAGGCAGAGCCGAAGCTGGAACTGGAGTGAGTGAATCAGAGCGAAGTAACTGCAGAGGAGTTTTGGAGCCTGTCCACTGAGCCTCAGGAGAGAGGTTGGATCGATCTAAGCACCAAGCCAATTGGAAAGATCGAGCATGGCCACGGGCTTGGCGACAGGGTACAGGCCCAGAGTACATTACTGCGGTGGGACCCGGGTCCTAGTGAGGGGCATGACCCAGTGTTTGAATGATTTAAACACAGGCCCAGATAGACTGCTCCAGCTACTACAAGCTTTGTGTCTGTGAGCTTTGCCCCAGTGTGTGATGAAATGAGAATGAAGCTATGGTCCTACTCCAGTTTCTCACGGCCCTGGGTCTACGGATTCAATTTGGTTCTGAGTTGCTGCTGCTTGCTTTTATTGTCTGCATGATTTATATTTATTTTCTCTCTCACTCTCTGCACATTGGGTTTTGGCCTTTTTTTAAAATGGGATTCTTTTAGGTTTTTTGCTTTATGGCTACTTGTAACCAGACAAATCTCAAGATTGTATAATTTCTACATACTTTAATAATAAGTGTTCTTTGGACTTTGAACATCACACAGTCATATGGATAATCTGTGGTACAGATCTTCCAGAATCATCCCTAGATGGTTATTCAGAGGATTTTGCAGAGTTGTGTCCAAATCCAATATCCATTCAAAGCTCAAAGTAATTTTATTATCAAAGTACATGTATGACACCATATACAACCCTGAGATTCATTTTCTTGCAAGCTTACTCAATAAATCCAGTATAGAATAATAACCATAACAGAATCAATGAAAGACCACAACAACTAGGGCATTCAACCAATGTGCAAAAGACACAAACTGTGCAGATACAAAAAGAAAGAAATAATAATAATAAATAAATAAGCAATAAATATCGGGAACACGAGATGAAGAGCCATTGAAAGTGTGTCCATAGGATGTCGGAACATTACAATGATAGGCCAAGTGAAGTTAAGTGTAGTCAGGAGCCTGATGTTCGAGGGATAATAATTGTTCCAGAACATGGGGGTGTAAGTCCTGAGGCTCTTATACCTTCTTCCTGATAGCAGCAGAGGAGAGCATGCCTGGGTGGCGGGGGTCCCTGATGATAGATGTCGCTTTCCTGCGACAACGTTTCATGTAAATGTGCTCAGTGGTAGGAAGGGCTTTACCCATGATAGGCTGGGTCGTATCCATTACTTTTTGTAGGATCTTCCACTCAATGGCATTGATGTTCCCATACCAGGCTGTGATCCAGCCAGTCAATATACTCTCCACCACATCTATAGGAGTTTGTTAAAGCTTTAGATGCCATGCTGAGTCTTTGCAAGCTCCTCAGGAAGTAGAGGGGCTGCCATGCTTTCTTCGTAATTGTACTTACTTGCTGGACCCAGGACAGGTCCTCCAAAGTAATAACACTGCAGAATTTAAAGTTGCTGACCTTCTCCACCTCTGATCCTCTGCTTTCATTCCCATTCTGTTTTGACATGGAGGTTGTTGCAAATAGGTGGTTTGCTGGCCCATTTCAGAAGGCATCTAAAGGTCAAAACTGTAGATCTGGAGTAACCTACAATATGAAGATAGTTGACAGCTTTAATTCCCTGGGGGTTTTCATGAGCCAGATTTTTTCTTCCAAGAAGCCAGTCATTTCAAAGTCACTTTGGTGGCAAGCTCCTTTTAATTAACCCAATTTAAATTCTCAGCTCTGTGGTGGTATTTGAACTTGAGTCTCTGAATAATTAGCTCAGAGATCCAATAACATAACCACTAGGTATAACTGTAAGTGCACCACATATTGGTGCATGGGATATTAAGATCTTTAAGTTTGAATCCCAGTCTGTAATTCAGGTGTTTCATTTGTTTATTTGTTTTGTAACTTCCAGCCCAATGACCTTGTACCCCCAAATTGCACTCCTGTGACCAATGAACCCGCAAACCTCTACGTCTTCAGAATATGAGAGAATACCAGAGCACCTGGAGGAAACCCTGCTGTCGAGGGAAGAACATACAAACTCTTTACAGACAGTGGCAGGAAATGTACCTTTAATAGCATTAAACTAACTACTAACCTGCCCAGAGGTGCATTTCTGTAAAAACTGAAAGTGGCTTGTCCTCCTAAAAAGCAGATCTATCATGATTGTAATGTGTGGAAGTTAGCCTTTGAAAATTTTACATTCCAAATCCATTGCACAGGAGTGGTGTTGTGTAATTGCAAAATGCCGTGCTAATTTCCACATGGATCCTGACAATATTCAGAGACCTTTGTGAGAGAAAGCAAATGGTTAGACTGTTTATTTGAATGGAATACTTCTTCTTCTTAAGCCCCACCAGCCCTGCTGGGGCATAGACTGCTGCCAGCAGCTCGCCAGAATGCTCTGTCCTGAGCCACTATTTTTTTTTAGATTATGAGGACACGCAGTCCTCTTTTATTGTCATTTAGTAATGCATGCATTAAGAAATGATACATTATTTCCTCCGGTGTGATATCACAAAACACAGGACAGACCAAGACTGGAAAAACTGACAAAACCACATAATTATAACATATAGTTACAAACAGTGTAACAATACTATAACTTGATGAAGAAGTCCGTGAGCACAGTAAAGTTCAAAGTTTCTCAAATGTCCCACATCTCACGCAGACGGGAGAAGGAAGAAAACTCTCCCTGCCATGCCGACCACAATTCGACTCTGAGTCATCCGAAAACTTCGAGCTCTGATCAGCTCTCCGACACCGAGTACTGAGCGCCATCTCTGTCCGAACGATTCCACCTCCTTCTCGGTCGCCAACAGCAGGCAAAACCGGGGATTTTGAGGCCTACCCTCTGAAAGATTCCCAACCACACAGTAACGACAGCAGCGGACGGGCGTTTCAGAAATTTCTCCAGATGTTCCTCTGTGCTTTCACGTCCATTCTCCATCAAATCAGAATTGTCCACGGCCCCTATTTAACAGATAAGATATCATTTTTCACCGGAGGGCTGCGCACACGCAGGCGCGCCACCATCTTCTCCTCCCGTCTTGTCTCCAGGTATAATCTTCCTCTCCCAGAGATGAGGTCTTTGGAGCTTCTGTTGGTGTTTCTGTAGTGCTTGGGTTTTACAGGATGAGGTTGCTATCCCCTTGCCCAATTCTTTCAATGCTGGGCTTGGGACCATCCATAGCAGAGTTCAGCAGCACAAAGAACAGGCGTTAAATCCAGCTTTGACAGTACGCCATATTGCACAGAGCAAAAAAAAAGTCCAAAATGTATATTGTTTGTGGCTGATCTCCAGAACAGTGAATATATTTTGAATACTTTCAATCCCACCAAATAGGTTATGCTCAATTGATCAGGTCCTGGAATTATTTAAATCTGACAAAACTTCATTTGGCATCTTGGATATCATACTGCTAAATCTGTACTATATCTCGATGCTAGCAATGACCAAACTAAACCCTTGATGCAAGCAATCTTGTAGCAATATCTCAAAGAATAAGAAATGAGATGTCCTTATCGTCTTCTCTACAGCCCATCACTCCTATTTGGGCGTAGGCCGCCAAAAGTAGCTCTCCAGAGTTCTCTGCCCTGGACCAGTCTTTCATGTTGTCTCCACGTGTAGTCCGCCTTCTTAATGTATCTTTCCTCTCCCAGGCATGAGATCTTTGGAGCTTCTGTTAGCATTTCTGTAGCTCTGAGTTGTTACAGGATGGGATTGCTAGCCCCATGTCCAACTCTCCCCCTTTTGCAGGTGGGCTTGGGACAATCCATGACAGTGTGAAATCTCACACTGGGTGAACAGAAATTTCCTCCAATTAAATCCTTGGGAGACCAAAGCCATTGTCCTCAGTTCCCATCAACAGCTGTCACCCAGTCACCAATTCCATCCGTTTATCAGAGTGCTGTTGCATACTTACCTGCTCTAAGCTCAAAATAAACTTATTATTGAAGTATGTATATGTCACCATACACTTTCTTAAGATTTTCTTGTGGGCATTCACAGAAAAACGAAGAAATACAACAGAATCAATGAAAAACTAGACACAAAGACAAAGAACAAACAATGTGCAAAATACAGTCATAGAGCCATGAAGAAGAACAGCACAGAAACAGGCCTATCTAGTCCATTTTTCCATCTGATGCAGATATCTCTGCAAGCCATGATAGCCTTCCTCACTGACCTCTACACCTCCAGTCTTGGTGTCATCCTCAAATTTGCTGATCCAGTTGATCACATTATCATCCAGATCATTGATATAGATTGCAAACAACAATAGACCCAGCAGCAATTCCTGTAGTGCTGCTCTATTCACAGGTCTCCGATCAGACAGGTAACCATCTACTACCACTCTCTGACTTCTCCCACAAAGCCAATGCCTGATCTAATTTACTACCTCATCCTGAATAGCAAGCGACTGAACCTTATTGGCCAGTCTGCTATTTGGGACCTTGTCAAATACCTTCCTCAAGTCCATGTAGGCACATCCACAGCCTTGCCTTCATCCATTTTCCTGGTAACTTCCTCAGAAAACTTTATAAGATTGGTTAGACATGACCTACCACACACAAAGCCATGCTGACTATCCTTAATCAGTCCAGGTCTATCCAAATATTTATATATCCTATTCCTTAAGATACCTTCCAATAACTTTCCCAAAACTGATGTCAGACGCATCGACTGTAATTTCCTGGTTTATGTTTAGAGCCTTTCTTAAACAGCTGAACACTTTGGCTAGCCTCCAATCCTGTAGTACCTCTCCTGTTGCTAAGGATGTTTTAAATATCTCTGCTGGGGCCCTGGCAATTTCTGCACTTGCCTCCTGATGGACCGAACTGTGAACCAGACCTATCTTTTGGCATATTTACTTTGAAATTAATGGCATTGTGGTCACTGGATGCAAAGTCCTCCCCTACACAAACTTCTGTCACCTTCCCTGTCTCATTCCCTATTAGCAGATCCAGTATCGCACGCTCTCTCGTTGGGACTACTACATAGTAATGAAGGAAACTTTCCTGAACATATTTGACAAACTCTATCCCATCTAGTGCTTTTACAGTAAGGGTTTCCCTGTCAATACGTGGAAAGTTAAAATCACTTACTACAACAATCTTATGTTCTTGCAGTGATCCCTTTCCAAATTTGTTTCTGTAAATCCCTAGGACTGTTGGGTAGTTTGTAATATAGCCCCATTAACATGGTCATACCTTTCTTAATATTCAGTTCCACCCATAACACCTCAGCAGACGAGTTCTCCAGTCTGTCCTGACGAAGCTCTGCTGTGACATTTCCCCTGACTATTAACACCACCTCTCCTTTAATTCCTCTCACTCTGCCACATCTAACACAACGGAACCCTGAAATATTGAGCTGCCAAGAAAACAAACTAGGCAAACTGCTGAAAAGTGAATGAATAAATAAATAAATGAACAAAACTGAGAACATGAGTTGTAGAGACCTTGAAAGTGAGTCTGTAGGCTGATGGCAGAGGGGTAGCAACTGTTCCTGAACATGATGGTGGGGGACCTGAGGCTCCTGTACTTCCTTCCTGATGTCAGTAGTGAGAAGAGATCATGGCTGGATGGTGGAGGTTCTTGACGATGGATGTTGCTTTCTTGTGGCAGCACTCCATGTGAGTGGTAGAGAGAGCTTGTCTTGTGCAGGATTGGGCTGAATCCACCATTTCCTGCAGATCGTTCCATCCCTGGGCATTGGTCTAACCATGCTAGGCTATGATGCCACCACAAAACTCGGAAGACCAAAGCCTTTCTCTTCAGTTCCATCACCAACTGTTATCCAGCCACCAATTCCATTCAGAATCACAATCAGGCATATGTTGTGAAATCTGCTGTTTGCAGCAGCAGTACATTGCAATAATAATATTTTTTAAAAATATTAATTACAATAAGAAGTATAAAGAAGTTAAATTAAATAAGTAGTCCAAAAAGAGAGCAATAAGAAAGAGAAAAAAAATAGTGAGGTAGTGTTCATGGGTTCACAGACCATTCACAAATCTGAAGGCAGGGGGTGGGGGGGGGAAGAAGCTGTTTCTAAAATGTTGAATGTAAGTATTCAGTCTCCTATACCTCTTTCTTGATGGTAGTAATGAGCAAAGGATATTTCTGGGGCATTGAGGCTTGTTCAATCCTTTCGCTGTGTACTGTCATTAAGTGAATCAGACACTTTGCTTATTCGTTGACAAACCCCAAGGACTGGACCTAATTCTCAATCCATCACTATGACAGATGGTTGTTATCTCCTTCAGTTTCCCAACTATACGCCCTCTCAGTTCACTGCAACTGAATCTGTCACACAAGCCTTTGTTAAGTGTAGACTTTATGGTTCCACTATGCCTCTCCTTGCATTCCCTCATTCTCTATGTACCTTCAAGGTCATCCTAACCTCTGATCATCTTGACTAACTCACAACAAGTCGTTTTCACCATCATCCTTCTAGTGCAGGAGTTCCTGACCCTTTTTATGCCATGGATCCCTTCCATTAACCGAGGGGTTCTTGGACCCCAGGCTGGGAACTCCTGCACTAGAGTCATCGAGTCATAGAGCAGAAACGGGCCCTTACACTTTCATGGAATTATGGATCAATATCCCAGATCCCCGTTCCACCACACTCCTCAGTGCCCTAATGTTCACAACTTTCAAAGTTCAGAGTTTTTTTTCCATGAAGTGGCTTGACGATTCATTATGATAAAATTAGATTTTTACAGACTTAAGTCTTAAAAGGCAACCAATTCTTTACAGCCTAAGAAACAACTGTAAAAAAGTGGTTGATATGCTGACTATGTCACTTATGCTGTCTCTGGATTTCAGTTCAGCATTCAACACTATTGTCCCACAGACCATGGTGAACAAACTCCTACTCCTCAGTCTAAATGCACCACTATGCCACAGGGAATTGGACTTCCTAACCAACAGACTTGTGATAGTCAGATGCACAACTGCTCTTCCCTCCCCATTATCTCAATATGGGTGCTCCCCAGGCTGTGTGCTGTACTCTCTGCTGACTGCACAACCAAGCACCCCAGCAATCACATCGTCAGGTTCACCAATGGCATGACAGCGGTGGGCTCTTCACCAACAACAATGAGGTAGCCTACAGAGAAGAGGTGGGAGAGATCAAGGACTGCTGTAAGGCAAATGACCTCTTTCTTAATGTCAACAAGGCAAAGGAGATGTTTACCAACTTCACGGGAACTTGCATCACTTACACCTCTCTTTGCATTGGAAGCACAGCAGTGGAAACTGCAAGCTGTTTCAAACTCCTAGGAGTGCACATCTCACACAACCTCTCAGGTCCCAGAACAGTTAAGAAAGTTCACCAATGCTTCAACTTTCTGAGGAGGCTGAAGAGAGCTGTACTTTGCACATCCATACTCACTTCATTCTGTAGGTGCGCAGTAGAGAGCTTTGTGAGAAGCTAAAGCAGTGCTTGGTACAGAGACTGCATTGTCGCAGACAGGAAAGCTCTACAATGGATTATTAAAACTGCCCAACACATCACCGGCAGCAGCCTACTCATGATCAAGGACTTCACATAGAAAGGTGCTGGAGAAGGGCCAGTTACAGCATGAAGGATCCCACATACTTTGCTCATGGATTGTTTATCCCACTCCCATCAGGGAGGAAGCTGCATAGTATCCACACTGGACTACCAGACTTAAAAATTGTTACTTTCCCCAAGCAGGAACTCGTCCACTAACTCCACCACTACTTTATCATTTCCTGTCAGTCACCCTACGTACAGCCTAGCTTCATTTTATGAACATACAATCAATGTATATATCTATACATATAAGCGATCTCATGTGTTTATATTTATTGTGTGTTTTTTATTATTATTATTGTGTTCTTTATCTTCTGTGGGTTTTTTTGTGCTGCCTCAGATCCAGAGTAACAATTATTTCATTCTTCTTCACAGGTGTGAACAGGAAATGACACTAAACAATCTTGAATATTGAATCTTAGAAAAAGACATACAGTAAGGTTGCCGCTGCAGGCAAGGTGAAGGAGAATGCCAAGAGCTTCTTCAGATATATTAAGAGCAAAAGAAGAAAGATATATTTAGAGCAAAAGAAGAGCAATGGAAAAATTTGGTCCTGTGGAAGATCAGAGAAACCTTCTTTTATGGAGCTGGGTGGAGATCTTAAATGGATTTTTTGTATCTATATTTGCTGGGGAGATGGACAGAGCATCCATGGAAGTGAGGCAAAGCAGCAGCAAGATTATGGACCCTATTAGATTACAGAGGAGGAGGTATTTGCTGTTCTGAGGCAAATTAGGTTGGACAATCTCCATGACCTGACAAAGTGTTCACTTGGAATTGATGAGATATTTAAAATATACTTAAACACGGGTGAGGTGCAGGCGGTTTCAAGGATAGCTATTGTTGTTCTGTTGTTTAAGAAAGACTTTAAGAATAAGCCAGGAAACTAAAAGCCACTGATCCTGACATCAATAGTGGGTAAGTTATTGGAAGGTATTCGAAGGCAGCAGATATATATGTATTTGGATAGACCTGGACTGATTTGAGATAGCCAGCATGGTCTTATGTGTGGTTGTCATGTCTAAACAATCTTATATAGTTTTTTGAGGAAATTACCAGCAAGGTTGACTAAGGCAAGGCAGTGGATGTTGTCTACATGAACCTTAGTAAGGCATTTGACAAGATCCCGCATGGGAGGCTCATCAAGAAGGTTCAGTTTCTTGGCATTTTAAGAGAAGGTTGTAAATTGGATTAGATATTGGCTTTGTGAGAGAAGCCAGAGAGTGGCAGTAGGGGGTTGCTTGTCCGACTAGAGGCCTGTGTCTAGTGGAGCGCAGTAGGAATCAGTGCTGGGTCTTTTGTTATTTGTCATCTATATCAACAATATGGATGATAATGTGGTTAACTTGACCAGCATATCTGAGAATGACACCAAGGTTGGGGGGTGTAGTGGGCACCGAGGAAGGCTATCATGGTTTGCAGCGTGATCTGAACCACCTGGAAATATAGGCTGAAAAATGGCAAATAGAATTTATTAGTTAGTCATATGAAGAGTCTTTGATGGCTCTGGACCTGTATTCACAAGAATGAGGGGTGACCTAATTGAAATCTATTGAATAGTGAAAGGTCTTGATCTCTATCTACAGATATGGATGTGGAAAAGATGTTCTCTATGGTGAGAGAGTCTAAGACCAGAGGACTCAGCCTCAGAATAGAGGGACATCCTTTTAGAACAGAGATGAGGAAGAATTTCTTTAGCCAGAGAGTGGTTACTCTGTGGAATTCATTGCCACAGGCAGCTGTGGAGGCCAAGTCTTTCTGTATATTTAAGGCAGAGATTAATAGATTCTTGACTGGTCAGGGATACGGTGGGAATGCAGGAGAGTGAAGCTGAGAGGAAAATTGGATGCACCATAATCAAATTGTAGAACATACATGATGGGCCAAGTGGCCGAATTCTGCTCCTGTATCCTATGGTCTTATGGTCTTAGTGCAGACAAGAGTGATGTGTTGCACTTTGAGAGGACAAACCAGGGTGGTACTTATACAGTGAAGAGTAGGGCATTGAGGAGTGTGGTAGACAGTGATCTGGAATATAGATCCATAAGTCCTGGAAAGTGGATTCACAGGTAGATAGTGAGCTTTTGGCACATGAACCTTCATAAATCAATGCTTTGAGTAGAGGAGTTGGGATGTTATGTTGAAGTTGTCTAAGACATTGGTGAGGCCTAATGTGGAGTATTGTTGGTAACTCTGGTCACCTAGATAGAGTAGAAAGACAGTATCTTTTTCCCAGGGTTGAAATTTCTAATATACCAGAGAGCATGCATTTTAAGTGAGAGGGGTTAATTTTGAAGGAGATGTGAGGGGTAAGATTTTACAGAGGCTGGTGGATGTCCGTCATGGTTGCCTGGGGTGCTGGTAGAGGCAGATGCTTTGGGGACTTTTAAGAGATGTTGAGAAAGGCCCATGAATGTGAGGAAAAAGAAAGGATATGAACGTGCTATAGGCATAAGGGATTAGTTGAGTTGGCTATTTGAATACCAATTTATTTGGTTCAGCACAACACTGTGGGCTGAAGGGCCAGTTCCTGTGCTGTACTCTTCTATGTTCTACATCCTATTGCAAATATCGAATCAGCTAATTGTATGGCAGGAACTATTTGCAAAAAAGTACGCAGACATGGTCAAGAGGTTCAGTTGTTGTTCAGACCAAACATTAGCATGCCGAACAAATGAGATCTAAATGACTTTGGCCGTGGAATGATTGTTGATGTCAGACAAGGTGGTTTAACTATCTCTGAAACTGTTGATCTTCTGGGATTTTCATGCACAACAGTCTCTAGAGTTTACAGAAAATGGTCAGAAAAGTACCGGAGTAGCAGTTCTGTGGGTGAAAATACCTTGTTAATGAGAAAAGACAGAGGAAAATAGTCAGACTGATTCAAGCTAACAGCAGGTTGGCAGTAACACAAATAAACATGCATTGCAACAGTGGTGTGCAGAGCAGCATCTCTGAATACACCACATGTATGTATGCTGTGGTCTTCTTGGAGGTGTTGAAATAAAATAAGTGTAATCAGATGATGTCCAGATGATTAATTGTATTGACTTCTTAAATTTATTGAGATGTTATCTATCATGTGGTTGACAAAAGCAAACTCTTCATTTTGCTGGTTTTATTAGTTCAGATGATTATTAACTGCATTGCAAAAGAATATTTAGTAAACTTGATAATTCTAGAAATGTAAGCTCACCAGAATTGAGACTGTCATTTTGGACCTTATCACTCTTAATTGTGTGTTAAATTTTAGTACTTTGTTGAAAAATGTCAAAACAGTCTGAATCAGAATCAGAATTAGTTCCATTATCACTGGTCAGAAAATTTGTTGTTTTGGAACAGCAAAATAAAATATAATATTTACATATTATATGTATGTATATATGTATGCACACACACACACAATGCTCTCTTTATTAGGTACCTCCTATACCTAATAAAGTGGTCACTAAGTGTATGTTTGTGATCTTCTGCTGCTGTAGCCCATCCACTTCAAGGTTCAACGTGTTGTGTGTTCAGAGATGCTCTTCTGCACACCACTGTTGTAACACATGGCTACTTGAGTTACTGTCACCTTCCTGTCAGCTTGAACAGGTCTGGCCATTCTATTCTGACCTCTCTGATTGACAAGGCATTTTCACTCAATAACTGGCTCACTAAATGTTTTGTTTATTTTTCACACCATTCTTTGTAAACTCTAGAGACTGTAATGCGTGAAAATCACAGGAGATCAGCAGTTTCTGAGATGCTCAAAACACCCCATCTGGCACCAACAATCATTCCATAGTCAAAGTCACTTAGATCACATTTCTTCCCCATTCTGATGTTTGGTCTGAACAACAACTGAACCTCTGACCATGTCTGCATGCTTTTATGCATTGAGTAACTGATTAGATACATGCGTTAATAAGCAGCTGTACTTAATAAAGTGGCCACTGAAGGTTATCTGTATCTGGACTTTGATATTTTATAAGTCTTAGGCTAAGATAATAATCATTTCATACACTCCTGAGATGGTAATGTCTTTTGCTATGCAACATATTTCTTCTACTAGGAGGGCAACTCTATTTTAAGGAGCCTATGTATATTGGTTCTCTGGTTAAAAATGTGGGTACTGTTATTTAGAGTTCAAACATTTTCTGCAGCCTTGTCAAGCTGGTGGAGTGGAGCAGAAAAGAAATTGAGAGATATTTAATGAGCAGTACCTTAGTGATAAAATCATTATTCTGAAGAGTCGGCCCTCCACGCACCATAATGAAATGCACATTGCAATACCCAGTGAAATGTGCACAATGTACCTGAAACGTGCATTATTTGAAATGTACACACGTTGCAGACACGCTTCACACATTTGACATGGATATGTGGCAAAAATGATTGCAAGATTGATTACTCTTGAAATGATTAAATTATTTCTGGTACTTTTATTTAAGAAAATATTCTTTTTTTTAAACAACAACTTAACCAACTCTCATTCATGATATGTTTAGAAAGACAGTTAATCTGATTGTTGACACTGTGCTGGCTATGCACAGGATTTCTCTCTGTCTTCATCCAATGTATTCTGTGATTCCCTTCTGCAGAAAAATCATCGAATCCCTATTTCACTGGGGTGTGAGGCCACCAGCTACCTTCGCCTGGTTTGGCTCACCTGTCGAAGCAGTGTATCGGAGTGTGGCCGCCGTCACATTCAAACAGCTACTTGGAGCCACAAGTGAGAGCTGAGTGTCTGGTGGGGACCAAAGGTGAGTGAGCTGCCCCAGAATGGACATGACAAGCCCCTTCACCAGAGGCGCTGCCCTTCCCTTCCCTTCCCTTCCCTACCCTTCCCTATACCCTCCAGAATATGATATTTCATCACATCAGTCATGGATTTAATGAAGTGGAGTATGAAATTTCATAAGTTGATGCAGGTGTTTGACATTTACAGTTACATAATCCCAATATTCTTGTAATAGCTGCCACCAGCATTCTCTCCTTTAGAGTACTTAGGTGGGCATTAGAAATGTCGGGATTGTCTGTGACACACAGGGGGATAAAAATTATGATATACATGGAAAAGACAATGTTGGCTATCATATACCTGACCACAAATTCTACAAAAACAAAGTCAGTTTTGTTTCAAGCTTCCTGTTTCTCCAACCTTATTTATTTATTTAGCAATACAGTGTGGAGTAGGCCTTTCTGGGCCTTCAAGCCACACCGCCCCAGCAAGCCCACAGCCACGACGAACCCTACAGCACAGTACAGACTTTTCGGCCCACTATGTTGTGCTGACCATTTAACATGTACTAAGATCAATCAAACACTTCTCTGCCACCAAACCTTCTTTTATTCTTTCAATCCTGTGCCTATTTGAGTCTCTTAAATGTTCCTCAAACATCTGCTTTACCACACATGCATTCCACGCACCCACCACTCTCTGTGTAAAATAAAACTGCCTCTGACTCCCCCAATCATTTTAAATTACACCCTCTTGTGTTAACCATTACCACCCTGGGAAAAATTCTCTGGTTATCCAGCTTACCTATGCCTCTTATTGTCTTATATACCCCCTGACAAAAGATTCGTTCTCCTTCTAGTGGGTGCTCACTGCTTCACTGTTCTTGACAACGTTGGCTCCATACTCGGCTCTCAGTTCGGAAGAGTCTTGGATGTTTCAGCTGTAGGTGATCTTCACATATGCAAGACACAGGACCAGTGAAACATCATGCTATGACAGCTTGTCTCCCTGATGAAGTACTGAGGGGCCCACCAGTAGTCGGATTGTATTTAGCTATCTGCGTAACACCTTTAGTTGATATGCTAACCTAATCACGGGGTAATTCACAATGACCAATCAACTAATTAAGCAGTACATCTTTGTACTGTGGAAGGAATCAAGAACACTGGAGAAAGCCCTCGTGTTCCAATGTTTTCACAGGGAGGAGATATAGAGACTCCTTTCAGAACAATGTTCGAATTGAACTCCAAACTCCGGAATGCCGAGCTGTAATAGGGCTGCACTAACTCCATGCCACCATTTGCAAATGTCACCAACTAAACTCTCGAGGTAGGGGAAGAGGGCCAGCCCATGACAAATCACGTACAAGTAACAATATCTTTTCAAAATCACTTCTGCGATGTCTGAGAGGATTAATAATTTTTCATTCTTTCTTTTATGTTATTTTATCCACCTATTAGTGTTTCTGCATTTCTTCCATTCTGGTTTAAATCAATTATGTTTATTTTTAAAAGTTTTATTTCAAGAAACAGCATGGAACAGGCCCTTCCAGCTCATCAGCCCCCCATTTAACACTTGCTTAATCAAGGGACAGTTTACAATGACCAATTAACCTGTTGGGTACGTCTTTGGACTGGGGGAGGAAACCAAAGCACTTCACAAAGAGGACATACAAACCCCTTATAGAGAATGCTGGGATTGAACTCAAACTCTGACACCTCAAACTGTAATAGCATTGCTTTAACTGCTCTGCGACTGTGGCTACCATACTGTTATGGCCCATTTACGTCAGGAATTTGTAGGATACTGTCCCTGTTATTGTGAAATGACATAGCATGCAACAGAACCCAAGTGATGTAGGAGAACGGAAGGTATGATTTGGATAAAACCACTATTTCTTCCGTCAGATAGTCATGATGAACTGCTTACAAAACAGTTGGAAGAATAGTCCCCAGGCCTCGGAGTATCTTTGACTAGACAACACAAGCATACAAGTGCAAACTGCACACAAGATGAAAAAGCTGGGACTGAAACAACCCAAGCATAAAATAACCTCAATCTAGCCTTTTCTCTGTGGATATAAAACCCCAAATAGTAATAACAGAGTGTTGTGGCACTTTAGAGGCCTGTCTCTGTTCCTGTGTACCACAAAACACCTCATCAGTAGCTCAGGTCATGAATAAAATGTAAGCAGAAAGAATTGTATTTTCGATTGAAGTTGAAGAGGAGATTCCTGTACTAAAAGGTAAATGTCAATTTCTATCTATCCTACAATTTATTCTGACAAAAATATTTTTAAAATGGTATTCTTCTTCCCCGGTGGACAATCACAATTAATTAAGACACCTATAACACTTCCAAAATATACAGAATTTTTGTCATATACAAACTATGAGATGGAACAAATGGACAAACACACAAAAAATCATGAGCAGAGCAGACTAATATAAAAATGACACCAATACAGCAACAAGTGCTGTTTGCATAAGAATTAAGAATTAATGATCTCGGCTTCTGTGTGATTCAATATGCTGGTTACAGATCAAATCAGAAATTTTGAAGAGGTGACACGCTGTATATTATAATATTCCTATTCTTGTTACAATTTTGAGCACTGACAAACTAGAAATATGCTTTAAAGTAAAAGGTGATAACATGTGATATTAAAAGCTACAATAAAGCAGCCTTTTTGCTGAAACGTGACAAGATCAGTTTGAAAAATATTGACAGCACCCATATATATCTCAAGGGATATAGTTGTACATTTATAAAAAGATCATGAATTATTAATCTCCATATATCCTTGTTGTCTGTGAATCGCAAAGATAACTCCTCACGTGCAAACAGCTTCCAAAGGAAACCACAAAGCACATCCTTTATAAGATGGAACGATGCAATAAAACCTATACAATTAATTTTAAAAATGCTATATGATCGGAATCGGAATCTGAACCTTCTTTCCGAGTCTAGACTAATGCCTGCGAATTATGATGGTGAGTGGGCTGTTGAGTGGGAATGCTACAACCAAGAACTGCTGCAAATCTCGGCAAACACATCTCCACTGGGAATTCTTCTAAGGCAATCCCTCAGGATGGAGGGTTACTTGTTTCCATTCGAGTTTTGTGGGCTCTGCGGCTAAGGAGAGCATGTGGGTCCCACGCACCCTGCCACATCTGGGCAGGGAGTGCCTGGCAAAGTAGGTGGGCAGTATGGGGGGGGTGGTGTTTATTGTCAATCATGTGCACAGGGCTTCTGTCTGCTCCCAATTAAATGATTCAAGGTCATTCTGGCAATCCTTGAATTTTGAACAGTCCTGGGCCAGGGATTCCCACAAGTCAGTGAGGATGTTGCTTTCTTAGTTAAGCTCATCACCCCTACTGGGGCAGAGGCCGCCAACAGCAGCTCACCAGTGTCCGCTGTTCTGGGCCAGTCCTTCACATTATGCCGGGCGTAGCACGTCTTCTCCTTCCTCCCCCAGGGAGGAGGTCTTTGGAACTCCCGTTGGTGTTTCTGTAGCTCTGGGTTTTTACAGGATGGGGTTGCCAGCCCCATGTTCAACCTGCTCCTTCTGCAGACGGGCTTGGGACCGTCCATGGCAGAGTTCAGCCAAGTTATTACATTCCTTCATCACGGAGGAGTTTTTGCCAGGAAGTCTGCATTTCCCTTGAAACTGGTGTGAGAAAAGATTGCGCCTTCTTCCTACAAAAACTGGTGAACCTTTAGACTTTTCTGCCCAGACAGCTGAGGTGACTACACCTTTGAACGTTTTTACAAAGGAGGTAGATATATTATTGAAAGGTCAGAGTATTGAGTGAAATGGGGAAATGGCACACAGCAGAGGTAAGGCCTGGATCTGACCAGCCATGACCAGATTGAATCGTTAGCCAATTATGCAGTAGAGCTCTGAAGATCTATCCAGCATAGTGATGCAATTACAATTACAGTGGCTATAGTTCAAAAGGAATTTGAGGGGACTTGGTATGTCACAAAAGACACTCACTAATTTCTACAGACGTACTATGGAGAGCATTCCAGCTGGTTGCATCACCATCTGGTATGGAGGGGCCACTGCACAGCATCGGAAAAAGCTGCGAAACTTATAAACTCAATGAGCTCCATCATGAGCACTAGTCAGCCTAGCGCCAAGGACATCTTCCAAAGGCAACGCCTCAGAAAGGTGGCACCCGTCCCATTAAGGGCCCCCATCATGGACATGCCCTCTTCTCATCGCTACCATCAGGGAGGAGGTACAGCAGCCTGAAGACACACAGTCTACATTTCAGGAACAGCTTCTTCCCCTCTGCCATCAGATTTACTTTACAATGGACAATGAATCCATGGACACTACTTCACTAACTTTTATATTTTTCCCTCCCTTTTTGAATTACTGACTTTACATTTATATATATTACATATTATATACACAGTATACAATTCTTATTGTAATTTAAAGTTTTTATTATTATATATTGCAACATACTGCTGCCACAAAACAGCAAATTTCATGGCATATGCCAGTGATATTAAACCTGATTCTGTTTCTGAACCTATGGGCTGTACCTACACTCTTGTGTTACGGTTGTTTCAGAATGGACAACATCTATGCTGCTGGCCAGGCTCTGGATCGCCACAACACGCTCCGGGGAGAACCTTCCACGGTTACTGCAGTTCCATCCGCCTTCTTCCTTGAAGGCACATCGACTTGTCCTCCTTTCACAGCTTTGGGTGATAGGCTCCTGAGGCCTCCTTATTAGGCAGATGATAAGTGGACTGTTTACCCTGGTAGCCTCCAACATGATGACATGAACATCGATTTCTCCTTCCAGTAATTTTCTACCCCTTCTTGCTTCTTCTATTTCCGACTCTGACCTCTTACCCTTCTCCTCACCTGCTTATCACCTCCCACTGGTTCCCTTCTTCTTCCCTTTCTCCTTGGACACCTCTCCTCTCCTATCAGATTCCTTCTTCTCCAGCTCTTCGCCTTTTCCATCCACGGCTTCACCTGTCACCTTCTAACTATCCTCCTTCCCTTCCTCCCACCTTTTTATACTGCCATTTTCCCCTTACTTTCGAGTCCTGAAAAAGGATCTTGATCTCAACCATTGACTGTTTATTCATTTCCATAAACGCTGCCTGACCTGCTGAGTTCCTCCAGCGTTTTGTGCGTGTTGCCCTGTTTAACTTCTCACTTTTGACGGTGAAGAGACTGAGTTGGGGATGAAGGTAAGAGCATCATTATCATTATGTCCCATGTTATAGAAGATTTCAGCCATTCAGCCCATTGAGTCTGCTCCACTGATTTATTATCCCTCTCAACCCCATCCTCCTGCCTTATCCCCGTAAACATTGACGTATGTTTGTTATGTACCATGTCAAATGACATGGTCAATCATGGTCTTTCTATCACCATGATTGCTGTTGGCAATTTTTTCTCCAGAAGTGGTTTGCCATTGCCTTCACCTGGGCAGTGTCTTTACAAAACAGGTAATGCCAGGCATTGTCGATACTCTTCAGAGATTGTCTGCCTGGTGTCAGTGGTCACATAACCAGGACTTGTGATCTGCACCGGCTGCTCATACAACCATCCACCACCTGCTCCCACGGCTTCACGTGACACTGGGGTGGTGGGGGGATAGGTAGCTAAACAGGTGCTACACTTGCCCAAGGGTGATCTGCAGGATCGCGGAGGGGAGGAGCACCTTTGGTAGAAACGTATCTCCACCCTGCCACCCAGAACATAAGAGCACTTGTGTCATTGAGACCACTTTGTCTGAATGTAGATCACGAAAAGGTACAGCACAGTGTAGACCCTTCAGCCCACAATTGTGATGACCTTTTAACCAATCAACCTCACCCCCCTACCCCCAGGGCCCTCCAAATTTTCTTTCATCCATGTGCTTATCTAAGTGCTTCTTGATGTTAAAAATAGTGAAATATGATACTGGACCAACAGAATCAATTAAAACTTTATTCATTTCATTAATTAATTTAAATGAATAAATTTCAGCATCTTAATAACTAGTGGCCCACCACTGGTCGAGATCAACCATAGGTGTTGCGTCCCAGCTATCTACGTTGTTGGTGCAGCATCGTCTGTGCCTGACAAGACCAATGCAAGAGTCGCAATATCTGTTGGAAAGGTCACATCCATAAGTGATCTCAGCTCAGCTGAAAATACAGTGGTCCTTCCTATGGGCCCATTAGTCTTCCTATGGGCCCATTTGTCTTCCTATGGGCCCATGGGTCTTCCTATGGACCCATTTGTCTTCCTATGGGCCCATTAGTCTTCCTATGGGCCCATTTGTCTTCCTATGGGCCCATGGGTCTTTCTATGGGCCCATTTGTCTTCCTATGGACCCATTTGTCTTCCTATGGGCCCATTAGTCCTCCTATGGGCCCATTTGTCTTCCTATGGGCCCATTAGTCCTCCTATGGGCCCATTTGTCTTCCTATGGGCCCATTTGTCTTCCTATGGGTCCATGGGTCTTCCTATGGACCCATTTGTCTTCCTATGGGCCCACTTGTCTTCCTATGGGCCCATTTGTCTTCCTATGGGTCCATGGGTTTTCCTATGGGACAATTTGCCTTCCTCTGGACCCACTTGTCTTCCTATGGGCCCATTTGTCTTCCTATGGGCCCATTTGTCTTCCTATGGGTCCATGGGTCTTCCTATGGACCCATTTGTCTTCCTATGGGCCCATTTGTCTTCCTATGGGTCCATGGGTTTTCCTATGGGACAATTTGTCTTCCTCTGGACCCACTTGTCTTCCTATGGGCCCATTTGTCTTCCTATGGGCCCATTTGTCTTCCTATGGGACAATTTGTCTTCTGCCGCTTTCAGGAATTTCTCCTTGCCTGACTGAAGGTGTTGTTTCAGGGTGCATCTCCACTCAGTGTGGTCGGCTGCAAGTTCCTCCCAGGACTCAGTGCTGATGTCTTTCACCTTCATGTCCCACCTTGCAGATATCTTTCTAGCGCAGTTGTGGGCAGTCAGCGGTTCTCCTGCCTGAAGCCAGCTTACCACAGAGGATTTGTTAATAACTACTACCTATGAATTAACACAGTAAAAAAATCAAAACACCAGGTTTTACAACACAGTGACAGGAAATACAGTATGTTTCTTTGTCATAACTGTAAATCTGCTCTATTCTATTAATAATCCCTTCAATTTAGACCATACAACCTAGAACAGTAGAGTACAATATAGGCTCCTCAGCCCACGGTTGTACTGGCCTTTAACCTACTCTAAGATCAAGCGAACCCTTCCCTCCCACTACTCTCCATTTTTTCTTTCACCCTTGTGCCTACTTAAGTCTCTTAAATATTCCTCACGTATCTGCCATACCATCACATACATTCTACACACTCACCATTCTCTATGTAAAATAAAACTGCCTCTGACTCCCCCAATCATCTTTAAATTGCCCCTCTTGTATTAACCATTACCTCACTGGTTGTCCACACTATCTACGTCTCTTATAATCTTGTATACCCTGAGGAAAGCTTCAAAGTTCTCCTTCCAGTGGGTGCTCACTGCTTCACTGTCCTTTATAATGTTATCTCCACACTTGGCTCTCAGTCTGGATGAACCATGGATCTGCCATGGTATGACTCGAGATGCATCGTGCCATAACATCTTGTCTCCCTGATGAAGTGTTGAGGAGCCTTCCAATGGTCAGGGTTAACCACGACTTTTGCATTCCAGCTGTTGTCAGTTGATATGTAAGTTAGAATGCAAGTTATGGCAGTGTGATATGGAGAGCAAGCTGCCACTGATGAATCCAAAGGAACAACCAAGACCGATACAGTTTGGCACCAGCGGCATTACAGGAGTTGCCAGTCAGCATCAAACTCAACTTAGGACTGCCTTAGGGACCCCACATCCAGATATTTTTGCTTGGGGTTTACTCTCAAGGTCTTCCCATGAGTGGGTATGAGAAGTTTGAGATCAGAGTTTGCCTTCTCCTAGATGAGCTGCCAACCACAGCTTACAAAGACCCATCTGACTGAAGTGACTGGCTTTAAGGCACCAGTCAAATAAGCAACTGTGACATGTGTATAAGATGATGAGAGGCTTTTTCCCAGGACTGAAATGGCTAGCATGAGAGGGCACAATTTTATGGTGCTTGGAAGCAGGTACAGAGGAGATGCCAGGGGTAAGTTTTTTACGCAGAGAGTGGTGAGTGTGTGGAATGGGCTGCTGGCTATGGTGGTGGAGGCAGATACGATAGGGTCTTTTAAGAGGCTCCTGGATAGGTACATGGAGCTTAGAAAAATAGAGGGCTATGGGTAACCCTAGGTAATTTCTAAAGTAAGTACATGTTCGGCACAGCTTTGTGGGCCGAAGGGCCTGTATTGTGTTGTAGGTTTTCTACGTTTCTATGTTTCTATGACATCAAACTGCAACCCATGACGTCAACATTCAGTCTCAGGTTTGTTCTTCTAAATATTGCGGTCTCACTGGCTTGAGCTGGCACACTCCGCTCGCACTTTCTCACTCAGGAATATTTGTAACAGTTCACCGAGCACCCTGACAAGTATGAAAAGGGTGACAGTGACAAAGCAAACACAAAAGATTCTGCAGATGCTGGAAATCCAGAGCAACACACAAAAAATGCTGGAGCAATTCAGCAGGTCAGGCAGCATCTATGGAAAATAACAAACAGTCAACATTTCAGGCCAAGACTCTTCAGCAGGATTGAGAAGGAAGGGGGAAGATGGAAAAGAGGGTGATAAAGCAGCACCCTTTCTTTGCCCTAAGAGAACTAAGAATAAGAAACTGAGACTTAAAAAGTTCCAGTGCATTATGGATCAAAGCATAAATTATACCAAAGTTATAGTTCTTTAGTATTTTAAATCTTTTTTTTAAGTCAGAAGGATGTGATAAAAGTCATCACAATGTACTGTAACCTGCATTAGGTCAAGAATGATTTTTTGATTTTTTCAACGGGTTTACCTTTGAATGTTTTTGGAATATGCCAAGCACCATTAAGTGATAATTAACCACAGTTAGTTTACAATTTTATTTTAATTCTCACTGCAGTTAATTATCATGTACACCAACTGTGGAATTATCACTAGCACCCACAGAATAACGCAGTGTTTGGTTCAGTTCTGACAAAAATCATATCAGAAATATATTCTGTAAAACCAATCTCTGTGTTTTAATAAAGACAGCTTAAAGAAATACTTAATGCAGTGTTCATTTCTGCAAGCTTCACAGCAATTTGCCCGGCTAATACTATGAACTGAGATTAAGGCTTTGGGCCTACTCCATGCTCTCAGGGAATTCGAGTCAATGGACTCAATTTGGATCGGAATGTGTTTGTTTCCATCGCTTGCATTATTTGTGGGGTTTTCTCTCTTTCTCTGTGCATTGGGTGTTGGTCTTTATTCTTTTTTAATTGAGTTCTCTTACATTGCTTGCTTTGTGGCGGCCTGTAAGGAGACGAATCTCAAGGCTGTATAATTTATACCTACTTTGATACGAAATGTACTTTGAGTCTTGAATACAATTTCAGAAACATGGCAGCATGCTTTATGCATGTGAAACTCTATTGCATAAAAAAGGAGACACAGTACCGTGGCCATTAGTGTCATACTTTACAGGCTCAATTCCAGCTGCTGTCCGAAAGGGATTTGTACATTTTCCCTGTGACCATGTGGGTTTCCCTGGGTCTGGTTTCCTCTCACGTTCCAATTAGACATATGGGTTAGGATTAGTAAATTGTGGGCATAACATGTTGGCATCGGAAGCAAATCTACACTTGTGGGCTGCACTAGCACATGTTGAAAGGCCTCAGTAGAGTGGATGTGGAGAGGATGTTTCCTATGATGGGGGAGTCTAAGACCAGAGAACACAGTCTCAGAATAGAGAGGCATCATTCTAGAATGAAGATGAGGAGGAATTTCTTTAGCCAGAGAGTGGTGGATCTGTGGAATTTGTTGCCGCAGGTGGTTGAGGAGGCCAGATCATTGGGTATATTTAAGGCAGACGTTGATAGATTCTTGATTAGTCGGGGTATGAAGGGATATGGGGGAGAAGGCAGGAGATTGGGGCTGAGAGGGAAAATGGATCAATCATGATGAAATGGTGGAGCAGACTTGATGGGCTGAATGGCCTGATTCTGCTCCTATATCTTATGGCTTTATCCCTGGACTGTGCTGGTCATTGATGCATTTTGATGTTTCAGTGTCGGTGTGACAAATAAAACTAATCTTTTTCTTTCTAAGTATACACAAAGTAGTAGTTTAGCCATTCTGGAAATGAGAAGATTGTGTGGGGATTCTATTTTAGAATTCTTTTGGCTAACTACCGAACTATTGGCCAATAATTGATAGAAGAGCCTCTGCATTACAACATTCACAAATTAAGTCATTACCTTCAATGGATTTCAGACTTAATGGTGCTCCTGTCAATGTTAGCAAAGAAGAAGTAGCTTTTATAAAGTGAAATTAAAATGGTATTGAAGCTGACCAAGGTATGGTTATTCTCCGTCTCCTCATCCTTACAATAATTCCTTTTTGATTAATTCTAGCACCCATTGTAAACATTATATCAGTGCTGCTATCTAAGTGAAAAAAAGTGTTAAATGGAATTCTTTCTCAATTTTTATAAAGTTGCGTGACATAAAGTAATTGAAACTCCTATCTGCTCTCTGCACCAGATAAAAATCTGGATCAGCCCTATGTTTTAATCTTCGGAAGACTGCTGCTGTCAAGGAGCCAAGCCTGCTCAACCCAGCTGTACTGATTAAGCCCCACAGATTATTTGTCAAACAAATCCTAGAACCCAATATTTGTTTTTTTTTATTTAATTGGCATGCAAATGGGTGCAAATGGGGGAACAAGACAGCCTATGTGTCCGATACAGTTGTCACTTCACATTCTAGTTACATTCATTATCACACTTGCAGCTGCTTTTTTACACAGCAAACATCTGCCAATATTACCTCAACCCCAGGAAGTTGACAAACCTGCACAAACTTCCTTTCGTTCTTATCTGTTCTGTGCACACTAATTCCATGCATCTGAGGCCTCCGCTCGCCAGAATTATGCCGGCTTCCTAACACCTCCGTCTCTAGAGCTTTGCATTTGAAATTGAACAGACACCGAGCCAATTTATCATGGGCTGACATGTGTCATGTTCAAGGCATAACCAGAGGGACCTACTGTATGAGGTGTGTTTATCCTTTTGTTGTTAGTATGGTCCCAGACAATATGAGCAGTTATTATGGGAGAAAAGAAATCACTAATAACTATAAAAACTAGATCCTTGCTATTAAATTTTACACAGAATACTGGCAAGGAGGCAATAAACCACATTACAGCAGGTCAAACTCTGCTTGACAAAGCATCACCAATCTGTCAAAAAAAAACACAAAAAAAGTTTGGTGTCCTGGCATGCTCTTAACCACACTGCAAAGAAAAAGAGCAGGGTCTTGTCTTGCTGGAATTACCTATTACAGGAAGTCACATTACTGTGAAGCTAAGCCGAAATCATTACAGCGGGGAAAGAAGAGAACAATGGTTGTGTTGCGATGATGACACAATGTTTTAATAAAGCAGAGATGGTTTGCTGCTGGAATGTGAAAATATTACCTTGTTCTTCTAAGGTCTTGAAACAAAAACAGAGTTGGACTCTGGCACCAGAACACACATTTTCTGGAAGGCATCCCTTTTGACAGAGGTGATTTATTGGACATTATTCCAATCACAATATCTTCAATAATTAAAAAAATGTTGCTATGGTTACAGAAGAAAAGTAAAATTCTTTACAGATATTGAAGCTTGCTCTGTAAACTCTAAATGCATCTTTATTTCATGAAAAAAAATTTCAAATGAGAACCAGGTGAATGTTTTCTAATGTTGAAAGAAAACATGTGTACTGAGTGGCCACGATATTAGCTACCTCCTGTACCTGATAAAGTGGCCACAGAGTATGTTTCTGGTCTCCTGCTGCTGTAGCCCATCCACTTCAAGGTTCGACATGTCGTGTGTTCAGAGTTGCTCTTCTGCACACCATTTGAGTTACTGTCATCTTTGTGTCAGCTTGAACCAGTCTGGCTATTTTCCTAACTTCTCTCATTAACAAGGAGTTTTCACCCACAGAACTGCCACTCACTGGATTTTTGTTTTTATTTTTCACACCATTCTCCCTAAACTCTAGAAACTGTTGAGCATGAAAATTCTAGAAGATCAGCAGTTTCTGAGATACTCAAACCACCCCATCTGCCACCAACAATCATTCCACGGTCAAAGTCACTCAGATCTCATTTCTTCCCCTTTCTGATGTTTGGTCTGACAGGTGGAGGCTTTGTTTAACCGCTTTTTGAGGCACTGACACATGACAGCACCATTTCACCAAACCAGACCATGTTAAATTTGCTTGCGTCAGAATACCACATTGTGCAAGAAGAACACATTCACTTCTACCGGGGCTCATTGTGCACTGATATTTTTGTGTAGAAATGTGAGTCTTCTGCTAACATTGAGTCAATATTTGAGGACATATATACAGAAAATTCCCAGAAAGGGGCCAGTAACCTCACGAAGGAACCCAACCCACCCTGCTCATGCACTGTTTGTCCTACTCCCATCAGGGAGAAAGCTACATAGCATCTACACCAGGGCCACCAGATTCAAAAACAGTTATTTTCCTCAAACAGTAAGACTGATCAAAACCTCCACCCACTAACCTACCCCTCCACACCTCCAACCACCACGACTTTATCATTTCCTGTCAGAGTCATCTTATGTACAGACACTCCTGGGCCTAGTGTCACTTTATGGACATACAATCAATCTATGTATACTGTATAAGCTATCTTATGTACTTATATTTATTGTGTGTTTTATTATTATTATGTTCTTCATCTTATTGTGGGTTTTTTTGTGCTGCGTCAAATCTGGAGTAACAATTATTTTGTTCTCCTTTACTCCTGCGTACTGGAAATGACATTGAACAATCTTGAATCTTGAATCTTGAAATAGAGTTGGATTTTGCATACATTAGCAAATGGGATTCAATAAACTGAATTTAATGACTACAGAACTTTTTAAAAATGGGGAAAAAAGGAATGCCTTATGTTGGAAATTCTGAGTAAGACAAAGAGCCAGAGGTACTCAGTAGGTCAGGCAGCCTCTATGAAGAGGAATAAACAGTTGACATTCTGTGCCAAGACTCTTCAGCAGGATTGAGGATCTCTTTCGGAATCAATGATGGTGAACATGAACAAAGCAAACAAGGCTGAGAATATTGTGCAGGTTAATCAGCTTCTAAGATCAATCTAACCTTTTTCTCCTGCACAGCCCTCCATCTCTGTGTAAAAACCTACCTCTAACACAGGATAGGATCTGAAAATAAATGAGCATTACTTTTGAGTTCAATGTCTAAAGTTCAAAGTAAATTTATTATCAAAGTATGTGTATGTCATCATATCTTACCTTGAGATACATACTCCATGATCAATCTAACCCTTCCTTCCTACATAGTTCTCTATTTTTCTGTCATCCATGTGCCTAATATATCTGTCTAATATATTCCGAGTATATCTGTCTCTACCACCACCCCTGGCAATGGGTTCCATGTGCCTACCACTCTCTGATAAAGAAACTACCTCTGACATCCCCTACATATAGAATAAATAGGCATTTTGCAGATGCTGTAAATTCAGAGTAACACACACAAAATGCTGGAGGAACTCAACAGGTCAGGCAGCATCTTCAGAAAGGAATAAACAGTTTATGTTTTGGGCCAAGACTCTTCATCAGGACTGGAAAGGAAAGGGGTAGAAGGTGGGGTAAAGGTTAGCACTTGACAGGGATCCACCTAGGCTGCATCATCTCTAGCCTGGAGACAGCAGTGAAGACTATGGCTCAAATCCTGAGCACATCATTGCAGCTCCAGTGCTTGAGGCTCACTGAAAGGAACTATTTAAATTTATTACAACAAGCCTGACTCCCCCCACACCTCTGGAATTGTCAGTAAATTCATAACTTGAAACAGATGAAGCACAAGCACACTCTTTGGCTTGGCACCTGACGAAGGGTCTCGGCCTGAAACGTCGACTGTACCTCTTCCTATAGATGCTGCCTGGCCTGCTGCGTTCACCAGCATTTTTTGTGTGTGTTGCTTGAAAATCCAGCATCTGCAGATTTCCTCGTGTTTGCGCTTTAGCTTGGCACTATTGCTTTATGATTACGATGGACTCTAGTTAATTAAGGTACATTGGGACCAGTACATTTTGGCTCAAGGAAGTGGCTGCCCCAATTAGCCAAAGTTTCAAGGTTCAAAGTTCAAAGTATATATAAATTATACAAACTTGAGATTTGTTTCCTTGCAAGCAGCCATGAAAGAAGAAACCTGGAAGAACCTATTTTAAAAAAAAGACCAACACACAAAGACCAATTCACAGACAGAGAAAAAAAAACATAAATTGTGTAAACAATAAAAGCAAGCAAACAGCATTCAGAACGAAAGTGAGTCAATATACACGAAGCCTGGAGCAGCCGAACCAGGCCACAGCCTCAGCCTCAGTTCATCACACAACGGAGCTCACCAACACAAAGCCCAGAGCAGCCAGAGTAGGCCACAGCATCAGCCTCAGTGCCACAGGGAGCAAAGCAAACGTTGCAGAGTAGCAAGCAGAACCGTCCCAACCCTGCCTCTGGACCGAATATTCAGTCTTTTCAATCCATCTTCCTGGCATTTTAATCATCCAAACATCCTTGCACCAGGACCTGGGCCCTGTCACATCGATACACTCTGCACCTGGAACCTGCCGCCATATTCCAGCCCATACCTGGCCTTTCCAAACCGGCCTCGCACTTAGATCAATGAGCCCTTGCTCTCAATTTAGATGGACGGGCTCCAAAACTCCTCCATTCCGACGTTTTTCTCCAGTTCACAGGCCTGGCTTCATCTCGACCATGTCTCAACCTCACTCCGATCACTTTTCTTTCAACATGCTTCGACCTCGCTCCAACTTTGCATTGCACCCACAACCTACAACTCAGCCTTGCCTTTGCTCACCTCTTCATTGTTTGCAGAGATCATTTACACAATTTCCCACAGGAAGGTGTTATTAATAAAGTATTTAGTTGTAGTTCTTGCTTTATGAACTGCCAGTAAGCTGTCACCCATCTTCAGTAGCATCATCTCATACTACATAAATAGTTAAGAATATATAGAAAAGACAAACTGAGAACCATAATATCATAAGACACAGGAGCAGAATTAGGCCATTTGGCCATCCAGTCCACTCCATCATTTCATCATGGCTGTTCCATCATCCCTCTCAGCCCCAGTCTCCAGCCTTCCTTCCATAACCCTTCATGCCCTGACTAATCAAGAATCTATCAATATCTGTTATAAATACACCCATTGACTTGGCCTCCACAGTTTCCTGTGACAATGAATTCCACGGATTCACCAGTCTCTGGCTAAAGAAATTAGTCCTTATCACCATTCTAAAAGGACACCCCTCTATTCTGAGGCTATGTCCTCGGTCTTGGACTCCTCCACCATAGGATTCTCACAGTATAGAAACATCCTTTCTACATCCACTCTTTTGAGTCCTTTCAACATTCAATGGATTTCAATGAGATCATTCTTCTGAATTCCATTGAGTACAGATCCAGAGCCATCAATTGGTCCTCATATGGTAGCACTTTCATTCCCAGAATTATTCTTATGAACCTCCTCTGAACCCTCTCCAACGACAGCACATCCTTTCTTCGATAAGGTGCCCCAAAATGCTCATCATACTCCAAGTGAGCCTCATTGGTGCCTTATAAAGACTCAGCATTACATCCTTGCTTTTATATTCTAGTCCTCTAAATATGAATGCTATCATTGCATTTGCTTTCCTCACCACAGACTCAATCTGCAAATTAACCTTTAGGAAATCCTGCACAGAAACTCCCAAGTCCTTTTGCACCTCCGATTTTGAATTTTCTTTCCACTTAGAAAATAGTCTTTGCTTTTGTTCCTTCTACCAAAGTGCATGACCATACACTTCCCAACATTGTATTCGATCTGCTACTTCTTTCCCCATTCTTCTAATCTGTATAAATTCTCCTGCAGACACCCTGCTATCTCAGGACTACCCCTACTCCTCCACCTATCTTTGTATCATCTACAAACTGAGCCACAAAACCATCAATTCCATCATCCAAATCATTCAACTCATTCACGTATAAGAGGCGGACACAGACAAACTCCTGCGCAATGCCAGTAGTCATCAACAACCAACCAGAAAAGGCTCACTTTATTCCCACTTTTTGTCTCCTTCCATTCAGCCAATGCTCTATCCATGCTAGTGTCTTTCCTGCATTACCAAGGGCTCTTAACTTGTTCAGCAGCCTCATGTGTGGCCTCCTGAAAATCCAAGTACACGAGATCCACCAATTCTCCTTTGTCTATCCTTTCTTCAAAGAATTCCAACAGATTCGTCAGGCAAGGTTTTTCTTTAAGGAAAGCATGCTGACTTTCACCTATTTTATCATGTGCCTCCAAGTATCTTGAAACTACATCCTGAACAAATGACTCCAACACTAAGGCCAGACTAACTGGCCTATATTTTTCCTTTCTTCTGCCTCTCTCCCTTCTTAAAGAGTGAAGTGACATTTGCAATTTTCCGGACCTCTGGAACCATCCCAGAATCCATTGATTCTTGAAAGATCATTACTAATGCCTTCATAGTCTCATCAGCCAACTCTTTCAGAACCCGCAGCTGTACACCATCTGGTCCAGGTGACTTACCTACCTTCAGACCTTTTAATTTCCCAACACCTTCTTTCTAGTAATGGTAACTTCACACACTTCATGACTCCTGACACCTGGCCCTTCCACCATACTGCTTGTGTCATCCATCATGAAGACCGATGCAAAATTCTTATTCAGTTCTTCTGCCATTTCCTTGTCTCCCATTACTACCTCTCCAGCATCATTTTCCAGTGGTCCGATATGCATTCTTGCCTCTCTTTTATATTTCATGTATTTGAAGAAACTTTTGGTATCCTATTTGATATTATTGGCCAGCTTGTCTTCGTATTCCATATTTTCCCTTCTTATGTTTTTTTTAGTTGCTTTCTGTTGGTTTTTAATAGTTTCCCAATCCTCTAACTTCCCACCAATTTCTGCTCTATTATATGCCCTCTCTTTGGCTTTTATGTTGGCTTTGACTTCCCTTGTCAGCCATGGTTGCTTTATCTTGCCTTTAGTATGCTTCTTCTTTGGGATGTAACAATCTGGTGCCTTCTGAGTTGCTCCCAGAAATTCCAGCCATTGCTGTTCTGCTGTCATCCCTGCTAGTGTCCCCTTAAAATCAATATTGGCTAGGTCCTCTCTCATGCCTCTGTAATTTCCTTTACTCCACTGTAAAACTGATACATCTGACTTTAGCTTCTCCTTCTCGAATTTCAGGGTGAATTCTATCATATTATGATCACTAGTCCTAAAGAGGTCCTTTACCTGAAGCTCTCTAATTAATTCCGGTTCATTGCACAACACCTAATCCAGAATAGCCGATCACCTAGTGGGCTCAACCATGAACTGCTCTAAAAAGACGTCTTGTATGAATTCTACAATTTCCTTCTCTTCGGATCTAGCATCAACCTGATTTTCCCAATCTACCTGCATATTGAAATGCTCCATGACTTTTGTAACATTGCTCTATTGACATGCATTTTCTATCTTCTGTTGTAATTTTGTAGCCTAAATCTTTGCTACTGTTCAGAGGCTTGTATGTAACTCCTATTAGGGTCTTATTACCCTTGCAGTTTCTTAACTCTACCCACAAGGATTCTACACCTTCCAAACCTACATCACCTCTTTCTTAGGATTTGATTTCATTTTTTACTGACAGAGCCATTCCACCTCCTCAATTATCATAATGAATTATCAAATTATGTCTTTAAATGAAATACAGAACAAATTAGAAATCTACCAAAACTACTTCAGCACAGTTAAACTGTGTATTAGTTCCTACTCCTTATCAATGAAGAAAAGCATCCGCATCACGGTCTTTTAAATGTAAATAAACAAAATCAGCTCAGACACTAGGTGCCTTTCTACAATACTATCAATGATTCCATCCTCCAAATCTTCATTTTCATTGTAACATTCAAGATGATTGTCAATACCTTCAAAATCTTCATAGTTCCTAACTTGTTGAAGTAGTGAAATTGTCCCAGTTTCACTTCCAGCCTTTTCTGGCGTATACACACCTAAACGCTTGAAACGCAGTGAGCAAAACAGTTCTGAATAGTCTTATTGCTTAATTCTTGACAGCTACCAATGCCGAAAATCACTGCTTCTTGAAGGCAAGCACTTGCATTGGCACTATTTAAAAACCGCTCTCTCTGAGCATTATATAGTCTAACATCCACGCAAGTGCACAGAACCGACACTAGTTAGAACTATTCTGCAACCATTTCCTGCCCTAATTAAGCATCATTGTGTCCCAAATAAATGAAGGGAATCCCAGCTTTTTTCTTGATTAGTTTTTGCTCTTAAGATTTGTCCCAAATAAGCAACTGACCTGCTTAACTGATAGTCCAATTAACCAGAATCCTCTGCTTTTGCTTTTGTACATTCGGTTAACTATCATGTGAAACTCTGGCCTGTCTTTTTCAAATGAAGTTACTGCAAGAAAGATTATACAAGCTACTGATCTTCTCCGAGGATAATCACCGTGTCTTGGTGGAGAGCCTTGTGAGTCCCTGGAATCCCAGGAGTAACGCCGTCTGGAGCTTGGTTCCTGGTAGGGTCACACACGGCGGTAAGGTCAAGTGAAAGGTTCCAGACAAAGAGCAAGCCAAACAAGTCCTCAGCGCTGGAGCTGACAGAAGATGATGACATATCACAATGGCGTTGAAGGCGGAGGAAGGCTGCGGTGGTGAATGGTCCCCAGTTATCTTGTATTTCATGCCACCGGACCCTGGCCCCGATCTGCCATGGACCAGTTGAGGTTTGCCCATGTATCAGCCTCCTCACATTAAACAAAGTTATGCACAGTAAGGGAATAAACCCTCAGGAGAACATCACCTCAACTCCAACGGCAGTACCACCGCTACACTACGTGAGTCAGCTTTGTATTACAACAACTCTTCTCCACTACTTACACATTCACTGACAGTAACTTTGCGTTCCACGAGAAGCATTTCACATTTGAATATAAACAATAGCAACAACAATGTGGATTTTCACAAATAATGTCCAAACATTGTTCCCCAACAATCTGTCCAGGTCTACTCAAACCAGAAGCCTTGGATAAGTAGTTCAGTGCGCGTTGCTGTCAACACAAGGGTTAAAGTCTTCATCTCCGGAGACCACCAGGAGCTCAAGAGATGCCACGACGATGTACATTGAGCCATCAAGGTGGCAAAACTGCAGCACAGTCAAAATCCAGTCACAACTCTGCGACGATGACACACGCAGCATCTGGCAAGGACCGCACACCATCGCAGGCTTCAAGAGGAAACACAGCAGTACAGCCAACATTGCTGCCTTGCTCGTGGATGAGCTAAATGTTTTTTACATTTGATTTGAGGTTGATAAGACTGAACCTCCGAGGAAAGCCGACGATGAAACCTGTGCCTTGGTCTCCCTCTGAGGCTGAGATACGTAGAACATTCCAGCATGTCAACAGCTGCAAGGCAGCGAGGCTGGACGGCATCCCAGGGCGCGTTCTCAAAGTGTGTGCGGAACAGCTGGCTGGTGTGTTTACAGACATTTTTAATCTCTCCCTCTCCCAGTGTGTTGTGCTTTCCTGTTTCAAATCATCCATCATTGTCCCTGTACTTAAGAAAATCAAGGTAGCATGCCTGAACGATTGGCGCCCTGTCACATTTACCTCAATTATAAGCAAATGCTTTGAGAGGCTGGTTAAAGACTACATTTGTAGCATGCTCCACCCACACTGGATCCTCTGCAGTTTGCCTACCGATGGAACTGGTCTACCGATGATGTCATAGCCATAGTACTACTCATCGTCCTCACTCACCTGGAGAAGAGTGATGCATATGTTAGAATGCTGTTCCTAGACTGCAGCTCAGCATTCAACACTATAATTCCCTCCAGCCTTGACAGTAAGCTCAGAGACCTCAGCCTGCACCCTGCCTTTTTCAGCTGGATCCTAGACTTCCTATTGGATCGCCGACAGGTGATAAGGATGGGCTCTCTCACCTCTGCCCCTCAACATAGGTGCCCCCCAGGGCTGTGTCTTGAATCCCCTTCTCTACTCCCTTTACACCCACGACTGTGCTGCCACACACAGTTCCAATCTGCTGATCAAATATGCAGATGACATGACTTTGATCAGCCTTATTTCTAGCAGTGATGAGACAACCTAAAGAAGAGAGGTTGGCACCCTGACACAGTGATGCGAAGATAACAACCTCTCCAAAAAACAAAAGAGCTGATTGTGGATTACAGGAGGAATGGAGACAGGCTCGACACGATCAACTGTTTGAGCTGCTTCCATGTGGCAAATGGTACTTCAGCATTAAAGCCAGGAGCAATAGGCTACAGGTCAGCATCTTTCTACAAGCCATTTGACTTATAAATTCACATGTCTGAACATTGCAATGGAGTCATAACGCAAAGATTTTTACTCCCTCATATTATAAGATTTAAATAAATTTAATTCATAAGTTCAATTCATAAAAGGTGCACAAGATGAAAAGGGGCATAGATAGAGTGGGAAAGCAGAGACCTTTTCCCCAGGGCAGAAATGGCTAACATGAGAAGACACAATTTTAATATGATTGGAGGAAAGTATAGGGGGAAGTCAGATTTAATTTTTTATGCAGGTGCCAGGGTGATGGTAGAGGCAGATACATTAGGGACATTTAAGAAACCCTTTGATAGACATATGGATGCAAGAAAAATGGTGGGCAATGTGGAGGGAAGGGTTAGAATAATTATGGAATAGGTATCTTAGGATATTATGTGATGACATGTACACACTTTGAAAATAAACTTACTTTGAACTCATAAGTAATGATCATTCACTTGACAGTCCTATCCCATGTCAGAGGTCAGAGGTAGTTTTTTTACACAGAGACTGTTGGGTGCGTGGAGCACGTTGCAATGAGTGGTGCTAGACGCCGATACATTAAAGGCATTTAGAGACTCATAGATAGGCATGTGCATGAAAGGAAAATAGAGGACCAGGAGGTTTAGATTGATCTCAGAGTAGGTTAAGTGGTCGGAACAACATGGTAGGTTGAGGACCCTGTACTGTGCTACAACATTCTATGTTCTATGTTCTGTGTACTATGTTCCAGAAATAAAAAGCTATCCTGAGATGCTTCAGAGAAGAGATAACAAACGGAGATATCAGGGTTGGTTGTCTTCAAAAGGTACTAGAGATGGTGTGGTTTAGAGAGGGAGTTCTAGCATGAGGGTTATTGTTACTGATTTATGTCAGGAAATTTCAAAATAAATAATGGTTCAGGGACAATTATAGGTGAGTGAAGTTATCCACTCCAATTCAGGAGCCTGATGGTTGAGGGGTAATTTTAGATGAGTGAAGTTATCTACTCTGGTTGAGAAGCCCAATGGTTGAGGGGGATTTTACAGGTTTTAACCAGCTATAATAATAATCAGTTAGGAACAGAAAGAGTCTGTATTAACTGATAAATACACTTATTGGTTGAGTTAACAACAAGCATATGGACTTATAAAACTACAAATCTGTGCACATACACACTAGGTTTCCCTGTACAGTCAAAAAATAGAAAAAGTGATACCCGGGAAAAGGAATCAACGCTGGTTTGGCATTCCTCTTGATTCCAACGTAACTACAATGTTTTTGATGTGGGGCCATTCTCTTTTGCGACAGCTGGTCTCCAGAGCTGTTGCTGCCAACGTTCCCTAAATCCTCCATTCGTATCCTATTCCTTATCAGATCAGTCTGTTATGTTTCAATTTCATTCACTCAGTCCCATCTGACTGCCCTGTTTCAGCTTCTCATTGGATCTGGCCCAAGGCTGCAAGCAGTATTACTTTCCGGCTTTCCCCCAGACCTGTACCTTGGGTAACGTCGTTTGTTCTTTCCAACTCGGACCAGCTCAAACTGCTTGAGCCAAGTCAGCTAATCATTGGGTTCAGGCTCCTTCAGTTCACAGGCTGGTCGATCTACAGGCCAGCAGCTTCTTCTTTGGGGTTGGTCTCAGCTTCAAAGTTCAAAGTAAATTTATTATCAACATACATATACATCACTATGTATAACCCTGAGATTTGTTTTCTTCTGGGCAGACTCAAAAAAGCCATAATAGAATAATATCTGTAATTGAATAAATGAAATAACACACCAACTTGGGCTTTCAACTAGTGTGCAAAAGACAACAAGCTGCACAAGTACAAAAAGTAAGAAACAATAATAATAAGTAAATAAACAATAAATATTGAGAACATGAGATTAAGAGTCCTTGAAAGTGAGTCCATAAGTAGTGGAATTATCCAAGAGCCTGATGTTTGAGGGTAATCACTGTTCCTGAATCTGGTGGTGTGAGTCCTCAGGCTCTTGTTGTCATGGTCTGGTCCGTGAAGTCCTCATTCCGGTTCACGGTCCGGTCCGTGGACTCAGGACTCCGGGTTTGGAATATAAGTAGCCTTGGGTTGAGTGTGAGCTGCTGGTTTGTCTTGTCAAAATCCCTGGGGAGCAACCTGCCAGCGGAAGGCTAGAGCGGCCACTTACCATCTTTAGGCTGCGTTGGGGAACCATCCCCTCATGTAGCCTTGCTGTCAGTAGTTGGAGCAGTCTTTGCGGTATGGATTCAGCTGTTTCCTGGGCCAGCTGAGCGGCTGCCAGCCACTCCAAGCTAGGTAGGGATCCGGCTGTTTCCGTAGCCAGCTGAGGTTGCTGGGCGAACTGAGACTTGGAGCTACCCCAATGCAGAGATGGAACCGTCTGTTGTTCTTTGGTGTTTGTCTCGTCTTGTCCTTGCCTCTGTGGAGTAAGTCAGGCTGTTCTGCTGCTGCCCTGTGGGGAAGATCTGTCTTGTCTTGTCCTCGCCTCTGTTGGGTAAGTCTGGCTGTTCTACCGTCAACCAACAGGTGGACCTGTTCCACCTTGGCGTGGATATAAAGTTGTCTTTGGATGAGTCCTGGCTCTATGTCTACGTACTATCCTGTCTCATGTTGGTGTCGTGTTAAAGATGAGTCCCAGCTTTTCGAAGGATAAGTCCCAGCTCTATGTTAATGTACAGTTCCCAGTCTGTCTCCGAGTTCCAGCCTCCGAGTTATCAGCCTCTGCAAGCTCCAGATCCCAGACCCCGGCCGGCAGCCAAGCTCCAGATCCCAGACCCCAGCCACATCCTGTCCTGTAGAGATGTCATGTCCTTGCCTGTTTCTGGGGCCTGAGCCCAAGGTAAGACCCAGATTCTGGGTCCTTGTCCAGTCTCTGGCTCAGAGCCCAAGCCCAGGCACCTAGTGCATAGTTCCTTGTCCGGTTTCCAGTCTTCTCCATGTCCTAGCCTTAGTCTGCGTTCTTGTCCCTGCTCCTTGTCTGTATCCTGTCACGTCCTTACTCTAGTCAAGTCCTGTTCCTTGTACTTCAGTGTCGGTGTCTTGCATTTGGGTCCGTTCACAATGCTCCATTGTGACACTTGTACCTTCATCCTGATGCATCTGTGGAAAGAAAGCAAGCCCTGGGTGGCTGGGATCCCTGATGATGGATGCTACTTTCTTGCAACGATGTTTCATGTAGATGTGCTCAATGGTGGGGAAGGCCTTACCTGTGATAGTCTGGGTGTATCCATTACTTTTTGTACAACTTTCCATGCGAGTTTCTCAATACTTTAGATGTCGTGCCAAATCTTCACGAACTCCTAAGGAAGTAGAGGTGCTTCCGTGCTTTCTTCATAATTGCACTTAAGTGCTGGGCCCAGGACAGGTCCTCTGAAATAATAACACAGAAAAATTTTAAACTGCTGACCCTATGCACTTCAGATCACTGATGAGGACTGGCTCATAGACTCCTGATTTCCTCCTCCTGAAATCAGTAATCAGCTCTTTGGTCTTGCTGACATTGAGTAAGAAGTTGTTGTTATGGCACCACTCAGCCAGATTTTCGATCTCCCTCCAATATGCTGATTCAACAAACGACATCATCAGCTGGAATCTCATTATGTCCGTATTCAAGTGTTCTGGTTGAGCCATTCCTGAGCAAGAACCAAATCACTAAACAGTTCACAAAATGGTAACTCCACCATTGACTGTCCCAAGCCTGGCTGCGAAAGGAGGAGGGTTGGGCATGGGGCTAGTAATCCCATCCCATAAAAACCCAGTACTACCGAACACCAACAGAAGCTCAAAATACCTCATGCCTGGGAGAGGAAGGATCTTCACCTAGAAGACATATGAAATCCTGTGGCGAAAGCCACGAGTCTGTGGAAACCACAAGGATGACCATCTTTCTATCATGCAGGTGAAAGCTTGGCCCAGGATAGATGACTCTGGTGAGCTGCTGTTGGTAGCCTATGCCCCAGTAAAAAGGGGGCAATGGGCTTAAGAAGGAAAAGAATCTATGGAACTTATTGCTACAGAAGAGAGCAGGTCCAACATATTGATATATTTAATATTTATATTAAGAGCTTGAGGAGACTTGGTATGTCATCAAAGACTCACAAATTTCCACAGAGGTACCATGGAGAGCATTCTGACTGGTTGCATCACTACCTGATATAGACAGAGCACTGCACAAAGTCGGAAAAAGCTGCAGAAAGTTGTAAATTCAGCCAGATCCATCACGGGCACCAGCTTCCCCAGCACTGAGGACATCTTCAAAAGGTGAAAGGTGGCATCCATCATTAAGGACCCCCATCACCCAGGTCATACTCTCCTCTCATTATTACCATCAAGGAAGAGATACAGGAGCCTGAAGACACGCACCTGATGTTTCAGTAACAGCTTCTTCCCCTCGACCATCAGATTTCCGAACGGACAATGAACCTACAAACACTACCTCACCACTTTTTTCTCTCTTTTTGCACTGCTTAATTAAACTTTATATATCTATATCTTACTCTGATTTATGGTTTTATTATTATGTGTTGCAATTTACTGCTGCTACAAAACAAATTTCCTGACATGTGCCAGTGATACTAAACCTGATTCTGGAAGTAGAATTAAGGGCAATTATTGGGTATTTGTTTCCAGGAGAGTAGAATTGAAAAGCAGAGAAGCTATGTTAAACTTGCACTGAACTTTAGTCAGACCACACTGTATGTTCCTTGTCTTCATATTTTTTAAAAATCATATAAGGGCATTGTCAAGTTTCAAAACAAGCTGCACAAGGATCATCCAGAAATGAGAGGTAACATCTGTCAAGAAAGGATAAACAGGCTGCTTCTATCCATTTTAAACTTGGTTTTTATTTTGAAATAAAGAAGGCTCAGGGCTGGGTTAATCGGGGTCTGACAAAATATAGAAGGCATTTTTCCAGACAGACGCTGAGAGAATGTTTCCACCTGCAAGGAACAGCAAACCTAAATGGTATCAATATAGAGAAAGCGGAAGGAACATTTTATTCTTTTACCTGATGATAATGAGAATACGCTGAGGTAAACAGTGAAGATTCAGTTATAGAAAACCTGTATAATCAAGAATGGACTAGATCAAGGGTTCCCAACCTTCTATAGGCCTTATACCCATGCTATCATGCAAGGAGCCTGTAGATTCCAGGTTGGGAACCTGGAATAAAGGGTTATACTCATCATATATATATATATATATATATAGGCATCCGTTAGTCTCGTGAGACCAGGGATTTGCGCCTTGGAAGGTTTCTAGGGCGCAGGCCTGGGCAAGGTTGTATGGAAGACCGGCAGTTGCCCATGCTGCAAGTCTCCCCTCTCCACGCCACCAATGTTGTCCAAGGAAGGGCATTAGGACCCATACAGCTTGGCACCGGTGTCATCGCAGAGTAATATGTGGTTAAGTGCCTTGCTCAAGGACACAACACGTTGCCTCAGCCAAGGCTCGAACTAACGACCTTCAGATCACTAGACGAATGCCTTAACCACTTGGCCATGCGCCAACACTCATAGACACCTAGAATTACTCATAGTTATACTCATAGAATTAGACATAAGATGTAAGATATAGCAGCAAAATTGGGCCTCTGTTCCACCATCTCATCATAGGTGAGTTATTACCCTTCTCAAGCCCATACTCCTGCCTTCTCCCTGTAAACTTTGACACTCTTACTAATCAAGAACCTATCAACCTCTCCTTTAATGACTTGGCTTCCCTAGCCATTTGTGGTAAAGGATTCCACAGATTTACCACCTCCTCATCTCTGTGCTAAATGGGCATCCATCTAATCTGAGGCTGTACTCTCTAGTCTTAGACTCCTCCACAATAGGAAACATGCTCTCCACATCCACTCTATCTCGACCAGGGGATCTCGACCAGGGGTTCCCAACCTGGGGCCCACAGACGCCTTGTTTAGTGGTACTGGTCTATGGCATAATAGGACCCTGGTCAGACCCCACTTGGAGTACTGTGCTCAGTTCTGGTCACCTCACTACAGGAAGGATGTGGAAACTATAGAAAGGGTGCAGAGGAGATTTACAAGGATGTTGCCTGGATTGGGAAACATGCCTTATGAGAATAGGTTGAGTGAACTTGGCCTTTTCTCCTTGGAGCGGCGGAGGATGAGAAGTGACCTGATAGAGGTATATAAGATGATGAGAGGCATTGATTGTTTGGATAGTCAGCAGCTTTTTCCCAGGGCTGAAATGGCCAGCATGAGAGGGCACAGTTTTAAGGTGCTTGGAAGTAGGTACAGAGGAGATGTCAGGGGTAAGTTTTTTTACTCAGGGAGTGGTGAGTGTGTGGAATGGGCTGCCGGTGACGGCGGTGGAGACAGATACAATAGGGTCTTTTAAGAGACTCCTGGATAGGTACATGGAGCTTAGAAAAATAGAGGGCTATGGGTGACCCTGGGTAATTTCTAAGGTAAGGAAATGTTCGGCACAGCTTTGTGGGCCCAAGGGCCTGTATTGTGGTGAAGGTTTTCTGTGTTTCTATGAGATCCACCCCAGCAAGTACAGGCCCAGAGCCATCAAATGCTCCTCATGCGTTAACCCTTAGTTAAGAAGTGACAAAGAGGATTGAGCGAAACATGGATTAGTTTGATGAAGGGCAAATTTTTGTGATACATATTAGCAGTAGAAAATCAAGAAAACTACAGATGCCGTGCCGGAATTCGAAATATAAACAGAAAATGATGGAAAAACTCAGTATCTGTGGAAAGAGGAATGGTTCACATTCCAGAATGAAGATTGAACTTATGTGAATTGTGATTCACCTCATGACTGTGTTTGCGGTTTTGTTTGGAAAATATGGAAAAGAAACAGCACAATAAACAGTGATAAGCTTAGTAATGGCACCAGTGTGATGGAAGATACTCAGTTTCAGACTGAAATATTTATATTTATTTATTTAGAGATACAGTATGGAATAGGCCCTCTGGCCCTTCAAGCCACACTGCCCAGCAAACCCCAATTTAACCAAATGACAGGACAGTTGACAATGACCAATTAACCTACTAAGCAGTACACCTTTAGACTGTGGGAGGAAACCAGGACACCTGGAGAATCCTTGCAGAGGATGATGGGATTGAACTCCGAAGTCCCTCCCTCCAAGCTGTAATAGTGTTGCGCTAACCGTTACAGCACCATGGTGCACACTTGCGAGGAATGTAATGAATATGTTTTCTACAAAACGATAACTATTCTGATCAATTTAATGAAGGTATTGAAAACACTTAGCGGGTCAGGCAGCAATTTCACAACATACGCCTGTGATATTAAACCTGATTCTGATCTGTGTAACATCTCAGGTTCAGAATCCTTCAATCAACCGTGCTTACAAAGGGTCCTGGACATGTCACATTAACCCTTTCTCTTCCCACAGATGCTGCCTGACCTGCTGAGTGTTTCCAGTCAGGTTTCCAGCAGCTGCAGTGTTCTGATTGCTTGGGGTGCAGAGCAGTACAGCACAGAATGAGGTCCTTCCGCCCACCTAGTCTATACGGACATGATCTTTTGTCCAGTCCCCTCTATCAGCACCCACCTCTTACCCCCCCCACATCATCCCATCCCCATCCCTGATCCTAACCAAACTTAAGACCATAAGACCATTAAGGTTGGACTCAAACGCACGTTGCCGGATCACTGCCGACAACTCCGATTGCTGATCTCATAACTTCACCACTGCATTGCTATGTCCACCTAAAGGCCACTTTGCCGGACAAGTCCCTGTTCATGAACTTTATACTCGTGTGGATCTTCCAAGTGACCCAACCCTTTGTCCCTCAATACTTAAGACCTTAAGTCAATAGTTCAATAGTTAAATTTAAAATCAGAGGAACGTATACAATATACATCCTTATATTTGTGTTCTTCACAGACATCTACGAAAACAGAAGTGACAGTAAAATCATTAAAAGCCCAAAGCCCCCCCCACACCCCCCTCCCACGCCCAAGCAGCAGCAAAGCAACGGCCTCCCCACTTACCTTAGCAAAAAAGAACATCAGCACCCTTCATCCACCAAGCAAGCAACAGCAAAGCCCCCAGTAAAGACCACGATCTGCAGTACAACAAACACTAATCGTTCACCCAACAATTCAACATGCCGTAGGCTCTCTTTCTTCCTCATAAAGGGACAGAGAGGTGTCCCCTTTCACAGCAGGAGGGGAGACATAACTAAACAGCTCGCTGATCTGCGGTGATAAAGTCTGTCGTGCCGCTTTTTTTCCCGAGTTCTCCAACCTGAGAATTGGCAACAAACTCTTCCCCAGCAGAGACAGTGAGGGAGCATGATTTGTTGAGTACGAGCATCCATCAGCCGAACCACTGTTCCCGATGTTCCGTATTCTCCTGCAATGCTTCAGACTGTGGCACTGTCCTAGAATCGGCCTGTCCACAGGTCCAGGAAACCTCAGAGCCCTGAAGGCGCCGCGTTCTTGGGATTTCGAAAAGCGGCCAGTCGTGAGCCCCCGGGAGCAGGTCCCACCACTGCAAGGAGCCGAAGTCTAGGTCAGAGTCTTTAACAGGATCCCAACTGGAAAGGAAAAGAGAGACATCAATGGTAGAAATTAAGCTGTTTCCACAGTTGAGCTCGAAGGATTGACTATTGAGTGCCATTGTAGCTCCACCCCCATGCTCATAGGAGAGCCTGTCATAGGAGAATTAGGCCATTTGGCCCATCAAGTCTACTCCACCACTCCATCGTGGCTGACTTATTATCCCTCTCAACCCCATTCTCCTGCTTTCTCCCCACAGCTTTTGACGTTTGTTCATTATGTCCAATGTCGTACGACGTGGGCAATCATGGTCTTTCCACGACCATGATTGTTCTTGGCAAATTTTTCTACAAAAGTAGTTTGTCATTGCCTTCTTCTGGGCAATGTCTTTACAAGATGGGTGACCCCAACTTTTATCAATATTCCTCAGAGATTGTCTGCCTGGCATCAGAGGTCACATAACCAGGATTTGTGATATGTACCAGCTGCTCATACAACCATTCACCACCTGCTTCCATGCCTTCACCTGACCCTGATCAGGGGGCTAAGCGGGTGCTACACCTTGCCCAAGGGTGACTTGCAGGCTCACAGAGGGAAGGAACACCTTCCACCTCCTTTGGTAGAGATGTACCTCCAACCCACAACCACATAACTTTTGATACCCTGACTAATAAAGAAGCTATCAGCCTCTGCTTTAAATAGACCCAATGGCTTGGCCTCCACAGCCCTCTGCGGCAATTATTTCCACAGATTCACCACTATCTGGCTAAAGAAATTCCTCCTCATCTCTTTTCTAAAATGACTTACTTCTATTCTGAGGCTGTGCCCTCTGATCCTAGACTCCCCCACTGTAGGAAACATCCTCTCCACATCCACTCTATCTTGGCCTTTCAATATTCAATAGGTTTTAATGAGATCTCCCTTCGTCAATCTTCTAAACTCCAGTGAGTACAGACCCAGAGCTATCAAATATTCCTCATACGCTAACCCAATCACAAACAAGAGAAAATCTGCAGACGCTGGAGATCCAAGCAACACACACAAATTGCTGGAGGAACCCAGCAGGCCAGGCAGTGTCGATGGAAAAGCGTAAACAGTTGATGTTTCGGGCCAAGCCCCTTCAGCCCAAAACGTTGACTGGACTCTTTTCCATCGACACTGCCAGGCCTGCTGAGTTCCCCAGCGTTGAGTGTGTTTTGCTCATACATTAACCATTTCATTCCTGGGATCACTCTCAAGAACCTTTAACATTTCCTAAACGTTACAATTGAATGCAAACTGTATGTCTGAGGAAAATGTGCATTTCAGCAAAAGCATCATATCAGTTAACTAATAACTGACTAAATGTTTCATGTTAACTATGATAACCTGTTAACCTGTGTTTTGCATTACAACCATTCTGCTGATTAAAATGACCAGAAAAGGGAAAAAGTACAATGCATTTATTTAGATAGATAGATATACTTTATTGATCCCAAGGGAAATTGGATTTCGTTACAGCCGCACCAACCAAGAATAGAGCGTAAATATAGCAATACAGAAACCACAAACAATCAAACAACAAAATGCAAACTATGCCAGATGGAAAATAAGTCCAGGACCAGCCTATTGGCTCAGGGTGTCTGACCCTCCATGGGAGGAGCTGCAAGTTCGATGGCCACAGGCAGGAACGACCTCCCGTGCCGCCAAGTGTTGTATCTCGGTGGAATATAGCCGGAGTCCAACAGCAAAAAGTTCAATATCCGGTCTACAAACACGTTCCTCGATCGTAATATGACCCGGATTGCACCATCTGTTGTTAACCAGAACAGTAAGCACCCAACTCCTTTATGCTTACTGCTCTCAGTGCACTTCCGGTCGGCCCGAACGGTCTGGAAGCCGTCCATGGAGAAGTTTTGATCGGTAATGTCCTTGTGCAGCCCCAGTGAAACACATAACACTGCACTCCCGAAATGTTCTCTGACGCCTGGCTAGCGCCGTGAACTCGTCCTGTGATTCACTCGTCAATTTATTGATTGATTGATTTATTTGTGGTTTGATTATTTTATTCAGACCAGGGGTTCCCAACCTGGGGTGCATGGATCCCTTACTTCACGGTATTGATCCACGGCATAAAAAATGTTGGGAAAGGGCTTTTTCATCCTTCGAGCCACGCCACCCAGCAACCCCTGATTTAACTCTAGCCTAATCACAGGACAATTTACAATGACCAGTCAGCCTACTAACCAGTTAGGACTGTGGGAAAAAACTGGAGCAGCCAGAGGAAATCCACACATTCCACCAGGAGGACGTTCAGAGACTCCTTTGTAGGTGACGTCAGAACTGAACTCTGAACTCCGAAGCCCTGAGCTGTAATAGCATCATGCTAACCACTATGCTACTGTGGAGTCCAAGTGATTTCTGAGCACTTTATAACTCCAAGAGCTCTGCGTTGGGTTGCATCTCATTAATTGACGTTAATAGATGTAGAATGACTTTCCCAACCACAACCATGCTGTAGAGGAGATGGCAAACAGAAGTGTTTTTTTTATCTCCCTGTTAAGTGTATCCATCCCATCCATTAGCAATCAATGAATGTTCATTACCAGTATTGTATCTTGCACATTAAACCTACTCATGTTTGTCTCACTCACCCACAAGTGCTCTTATCCACAATTTAGTAACATATGAGGCTTCACCTAAATGACAGTTCTATACTTTCCATGGAACGTCAGTGCGCCATAACTATCAATAATTAAAGTTTAATTCGTCACAATTAGTAACTAGAATAAGAAACTCTTAGAGCCCTGGGGATTAAATAGCATTTGCCCAAAAATAAATTATAAAAATGGAAGTCAACCAGTCAAAATACTTTATCAATAAAATTTGGCTGAATTAGCATTTTATTATCCAAAAGTAGAAATTATTTGATATCCAAAATTAGAAATAAATATTTGAATATTAATATGGATTCCAACTTGAGAAAGAAAAGTGGTGCGAAACGCTCCATTTCCAGCTAATGTGTTGAGTCACAGATGACTCTTCCAAGTGTTCACTGTCACAGAATTAACATTGTGAGTTAAGGACATCAGCGTTGAAATATTTACTCCTATAATCACAGATCTGTTATCATGTCTATTTTTTTTTAATATTGGTAGCTCCCATTCAGGCAACTTTGAGGTCAGCATGATGGTGTTTATATATTTAAGAAATATTCTGTCCTCTGGTAGAAGACAGAATATTTCTTCAATATATAAACACCATCATTTCCCCCAAAGACATTTGGACTCTAAGGTCAACTGTCATTTCTGAAGATTCCTGTACCTCCTCCCTGATGGTAGCAATGAGAAGAGGGCATCTCCTGGGTGATGGGGGTCCTTAATGAAGAATGCTGCCTTCTTGAGATATCACCTTTTGAAATGTCCTCAGTGGTGGGGAGGCTAGTGTCCGTGATGGAGCTGGTTGAGTTTGCCACCTTCTGCAGCTTTTTCCAATCCTGTGTAGTGGTCCCCACCCCACACCCCCATCCTAGACGGTGATGCTACATATTAGTCATATAATTTCACAAGGTATTACTCACTGATAATGAGCTAGATTCCAATAGTAAGTTTAGAAATGGCACCAGTTCTCATTGATGAACAAATGGAAATTCAATAATTCAAACAGTTGAGAAGATTAACTTTCCCAAACCTGGTCCATCTGGAGAATCTGAACTGAACATTCAACTTAACACATCATCTCCTGCCTCTGAGAGGGAAGCAGGGATATAAAGGATTTTTTTTAGCTATTTAATTTGAGAGCAGTGTCAGAGTGAAGCCATATTTTACAATTGATAAAGAAATACTTTGACATGCATTCAGGTTTGTAATTCTTGGTTTGCCCACACCAGGACCACCAGACTCAAAAACAGTTACTTTCCCCAAACAATAAGGCTGATCAACACCTCCACCCACTAACTCCAACACTACTTTATTATTTCCCTTCAGTCACCTTATGTACAGCCTAGTATCACTTTATGGACATACAATCAATCTACTGTATGTATGTATATTTATTGTGTTTTTATTATTATCGCATCCTTTATCTTATTATAGTTATTTTCTGCTGCATTGGATAATAATTATTTCATTCTCCTTTACACTTGTGCACCATAAATGCCATCAAGCAATCTTAAATCTAAATCTTAACTGTTTAAATATTAACACCTAGAAACCATCCTTTCTTAGGCAATTCCAAACCGGGTCCATTTCTGTTCAGGAGTAATTTGTATCATTTACAACAAAATATTTTATTTTTTAATGCAGTCATGTTTACTTTCAGTCTGAATTACGCATTTGCCTTTGTTAAATTTTAATGATTTAAAACAAAATGAGTTGTTGGTAGTCTCGATTGCAAGTATAAGCTACTGAATATACCTACAGAATATCAAAATATATGGAAAGAAAAGGGAAGAAGAATATTATAAATTCCTTTTTCGTTAGTTTACCAACCAGCACCATTATCAATAATTTCTTACAGAACACTCAAATGATTTCACCGGCATCTGTACAAAAGCATTGATGCTAGTAAGTTTAAAATACATAGAATGGAATAATGCCCCATTCTAATCGTGGAACAATACTGCCCTCTACTGTTGTATAGATAAACAGCACAATCCCATATGTTTTATAACTTCATACATGGAACGTTTTATAATGAAATGGAAAAAAAAATCCAAACTGTCCAATTTCTATTTGCAGAGATAACAGAGATGAGGGGGAATTTCTTATGATATTGTATTATGGTTTTTGCCTTTCTAACCTCAAACCTTCTGTTTTGGGCCCTTACCTAAGAAAGGATGTGCTGGCATTAAAGAGAGTCCAGAAGTTCCTGAGAATGATTTCAGGAATGAAACGGTTAACATATGAAGAATGTTTGATGGATCTGGGCCTGTACTCGCTAGAGTTTAAAAGAATGAGGGAGATCGCATTGAAATCTATCGAATATTGAAAGACGCAAACAACAGGAATTCTGCAGATGCTGGAAATTCAAGCAACACACATCAAAGTTGCTGGTGAACGCAGCAGGCCAGGCAGCATCTCTAGGAAGAGGTACAGTTGACGTTTCAGGCCAAGACCCTTCGTCAGGACTCGTCAGAATATTGAAAGACCTAGATAGAGTGGATGTGGAGAGGATGTTTCCTATTGTGGGTGAATCACAGTCTCAAAATAGAGGGATGGCCCTTCAGAACAGAGATGAGGAGGAATTTTATTAGCCAGAGGTTGGTTAATCTGTAGAATTCATTCCTATGGATGGCTGTGGAGACCAAGTCACTGAGAATATTTAAAGAGGTTGACAGGTTCTTGACTAGTCAGGGCGAGGAAGGGTACGGGGAGAAGGCTGGAGAACGGGAATAATAAATCAGTCATGATGGAATGGTGAGGCAGACTCGATGGGCTGAATGGGTCAATTCTGCTCCTATGTCCTACGGTCCTATGCAAGCTGATGTGATCAGTACACATAGTCAGAAACTGAAAAACTTACAGGATGGCATGCATATAACAGGGCAACACTGAAGACCAAAGGGAACTTGCAGTCATTCTTAGAGAGGAGTATGAAAACAACATCGAAAAGCAAATCACACTGATAACCGTCATCCAAGATATACTCAACAAAGACTCACACTCAATGAAACAGCTTCTTACCTTCTGACATTAGATTTCTGAACAGGCCATGAACCCATGAACACTACCTCTTTTTGCTCTGTTTATTTCTTTTATATTTCTTATTATAACTTGTATATGTATTGCACTGTACTGCTGCTGCAAAGGGTTAACTTTCACAACCTATGTCATTGATAATCAATCTGATTCTGACATGTGCCTGGCATTGCTTACGTTTAATAGGAGGTGCAGCAGCGTAGTGGTTAGCGGAACGCTTTGCCGCTCCAGCAACCCGAGTTAAATTCCCGCCGCTGTTGGTAAGATCTCCATGTGACCGTGTGGGTTTCCCCCGGGTGCTCCGGTTTCCCCCAACAACCCAAAGATACACGTGTTAAGAGTTCGTGAGTTGTGGGCATGCTGTGTTGGCACTGGAAGCATGGTGACACTTGCAAGCTGCCCAGGAACATCCTCACTGATCTGGTTTAATGCTAACATTTCACTGTGTACTTCAGTTAGAATCAGAATCAGGTTTAATAATATCACTGGCGTGCATCATGGCATTAGTGGTTCTGTGACAGCAGTATATTGCAATACATAATACTGATAATAATAATACATTTAAATTGCAATAAGTATATATATAATTAAATTAAATGTAATGCAAAAGCTAGGATAAAAATAGTGAGTTAGTGTTCCTGGATTACCTGGATGTGTTACCTGGATTCAGAATACCCATTCTGAAATCTGATGGCAGAGGGGAAGAAACTGTTCCTGAAATGTTGACTGTGTGCCTTCAGGCTCCTGTACCTTCTCCTTGGTAGCAATGAGGAGAGGGCATGCCCTGGATGATGCAGGCCCTTAATGATGGATAACACCTTTTTGAGGCATTGCCTTTTGAAGATAATTGAGTATAGGAGTTGGGATGTAATGTTGAAATTGTATAAGGCATTGGTAATGCCAAATCTGGAGTATTGTGTACAGTTCTGGTCACCCAATTATAGGAAGAATGTCAGTAAAATTGAGAGAGTACTGAGGAGATTTACTAAGATGTTGCCTGGGTTTCATCTCCTAAGTTACAGAGAAAGGTTGAACAAGTTAGGTCTTTATTCTTTGGAGCTTAGAAGGTTGAGGGGAGACTTGATAGTGGTATTTAAAATTATGAGGGGGATTGATAAGAGTTGACGTGGATAGGCTTTTTCCATTGAGAGTGGGGGAGATTCAAACAAGAGGACATGAGTTGAGAGTTAAAGGACAAAAGTTTAGGGGTAACATGAGGGGGAACTTCTTTACTCAGAGAGTGGTAGCTGTGTGGAATGAGCTTCCAGCAGAAGTGGTTGAGGCAGGTTCAATGTTGTCGTTTAAAGTTAAATTGGATAGATATATGGACAGGAAAGGAATGGAGGGTTATGGGCTGAGTGTAGGTCGGTGGGACTAGGTGAGAGTAAGAGTTCGGCATGGACTAGAAGGGCCGAGATGGCCTGTTTCTGTGTTGTAATTGTTATATGGTTATAAGATGTCCTGGATGCTGGAGCAGCCAGTGCCCATGATGGAGCTGAGTTTACAACTTTCTGCAGTAAATTTCCGATGTACCTTTCAGCAATAAAGCTAATCCTTAAGGTTTTGGTTATCCAATCAATGCCATTGTTTGAGAAGTAAGTCAACATAGATTTATGAAACTGGCTGTCATTAGAGAGATTGACCTTTCTTTCAACCTGTTTACCAAAAATATGAATTTTACAGGCTGTTTTAAATAACTAATTCAAACAAGAGCTTTCAGTTTTCCAAAATGTTTGAAATAAACAAAATCTTAGTTATGCTACTTGCAGAAAGTCTGATTTGATGTCCCAACACACTAACTTTTATAAAATATAAAATGTGTTAAGAAATCACAGTAGAATTAGTCACCAGTGAATTAAGTTCTCTCCAAATTGTATCTATCCATGGCAGATTAATGATCAACAGAAATAAAATATCCAAAGTTCAAAGTAAATTTATTATCAAAGTACATATATGTCACCATATATAAACTAGAGATTCATTTTATTGCGACAATACTCAGCAAATCTATACAATTGTGACGATAACAAGATCAATGAAAGATCAACCAGAGTGCAGAAGACAACAGACTGTGCAAATGCACAAATAAATAAATAGCAATAAATAATGAGAACAGGAGATAACAAGGTAGAGTCCTTTAAGTGAGATCAATGGTTGTAGAAACATCTCAATAATGGGGAAAGTGAGTGTAGTTATCCCCTTTTGTTCAACAGCCTGATGGCTGAGGGGTAGTAACTGTTCCTGAACCTGGTGGTGTGAGTCCTGAGGCTTCTGTACCTTCTACCTGAGGGCAGCAGCTTGAAGAGAGCACAGTCTGGGTGGTGGGGATTTCTGACGATGAACGCTGCTTTCTTATGACAGTGTTTCATGTAGATGTGCTCAATGATTGGGAGGACTTTACCTGTGATGTGCTGAGCCGAGTCCACTACCTCTTTCAGGCAATGCAAAAAAAAATAGACTCAGCTATCAGCAATTAATTATAATGCTCATCCATCTACATGAGTATAAATATTTATTGCATCCCATCATTGTTAAAGTTTGTCCATTAGCAGCCGATTGGTGCAAACTGTACAGTTTACCCCTGCATTCCATCGTCCTCAAAATCTCAGCTCTCTGCTATTTCTTTCAGTATCACTCTCATGCATTTGGGGAAAGAAAAGCTTTTTTCAGGCAACTGGAGGAGAAGCGAGGGGTTTGTGCACCTTTTCAAGTAGTGACTGCCCCCCAACCCCGCAAAACAATAATTAGCTTGTGAATGGATGGCAGGCCAGACTGTCAAAGGACACAAAAAAAACTCACAGCGCTTGACTTGATCAGTTTCTTGATAGGATAAGCACAGGCCTCCTCAAAGTGTTAGATCACAGTAAGAACTGCTGTGGATATGTAAGCTGGTTTAGGTGTCAGGATAATTGCAAGCCTTTCAGGCAAATAACTTAAAAAATGATCTATTACATAATGCATTTTGTTCCAAAGGCAATTAAAATGCATTTTAAAATATGTGTGTATATATTTCCTTTCTTGTTTGCTAGGTGTCCTGAAGTATCCCAGGAAGGTAAAAGTCATCTCCTTTTCGTGAACCATTTACCACATTAACCCCATTATCGGTTCTGGAGGAGGAATACCTTCTATAAGCAAATAGTTCTTTGTCACACACATCTAAAAATGTTTTCATCGTTTACTTTATAGCCCTAACACTTCTAATTATATCTGCCTGGCCGCGCAGAAAATCTGAAACAGATGCCTACGCATTCATCTAGTGATTATATTTTTTATTTTGTATATGAATAAAAGGCCCAAATACTGTTTAAAAATGCAAAGGTTCAAGATTGTTTAATGTCATTTCCGGTACAGAAGTGTAAAGGAGAATGAAATAATTGTTACTCTAACAACAGGAATTCTGCAGATGCTGGAAATTCAAGCAACACACATCAAAGTTGCTGGTGAACGCAGCAGGCCAGGCAGCATCTCTAGGAAGAGGTGCAGTCGACGTTTCAGGCCGAGACCCTTCGTCAGGACTAACTGAAGGAAGTGTGAGTAAGGGATTTGAAAGTTGGAGGGGGAGGGGGAGATCCAAAATGATAGGAGAAGACAGGAGGGGGAGGGATGGAGCCAAGAGCTGGACAGGTGATAGGCAAAAGGGGATACGAGAGGATCATGGGACAGGAGGTCCGGGAAGAAAGACAAGGGGTGGGGGGGGACCCAGAGGATGGGCAAGAGGTATATTCAGAGGGACAGAGGGAGAAAAAGGAGAGTGAGAGAAAGAATGTGTGTATAAAAATAAGTAACAGATGGGGTACGAGGGGGAGGTGGGGCCTAGCGGAAGTTAGAGAAGTCGATGTTCATGCCATCAGGTTGGAGGCTACCCAGACGGAATATAAGGTGTTGTTCCTCCAACCTGAGTGTGGCTTCATCTTTACAGTAGAGGAGGCTGTAGATAGACATGTCAGAATGGGAATGGGATGTGGAATTAAAATGTGTGGCCACTGGGAGATCCTGCTTTCTCTGGCGGACAGAGCGTAGATGTTCAGCAAAGCGGTCTCCCAGTCTGCGTCGGGTCTCGCCAATATATAAAAGGCCACATCGGGAGCACCGGACGCAGTATATCACCCCAGTCGACTCACAGGTGAAGTGTTGCCTCACCTGGAAGGACTGTTTGGGACCCTGAATGGTGGTAAGGGAGGAAGTGTAAGGGCATGTGTAGCACTTGTTCCGCTTACACAGATAAGTGCCAGGAGGGAGATCGGTGGGGAGGGATGGGGGGGGACGAATGGACAAGGGAGTTGTGTAGGGAGCGATCCCTGCGGAATGCAGAGAGAGGGGGGGGAGGGAAAGATGTGCTTAGTTGTGGGATCCTGTTGGAGGTGGCGAAAGTTACAGAGAATAATATGTTGGACCCGGAGGCTGGTGGGGTGGTAGGTGAGGACCAGGGGAACCCTATTCCTAGTGGGGTGGCGGGAGGATGGAGTGAGAGCAGATGTACGTGAACTCCTGTCCCATGATCATCTCATATCCCTTTTGCCAATCTCCTGTCCAGCTCTTGGCTCCATCCCTCCCCCTCCTGTCTTCTCCTATCATTTTGGATCTCCCCCTCCCCCTCCAACTTTCAAATCCCTTACTCACTCTTCCTTCAGTTAGTCCTGACGAAGGGTCTCAGCCTGAAATGTCGACTGCACCTCTTCCTAGAGATGCTGCCTAGCCTGCTGCGTTCACCAGCAACTTTGATGTGTGTTGTTACTCTAGATGCAATACAGTACAAACAAAACCAATAAAAGGTAAAAAACACAATAATAATTTAAAACAATAAATATAGATACATAAAATAGCTTATATACATAGATTAATTGCTTTTGTTATTCTAAAACACAGAATATTATTGTAAATCATTCTTTCCTATATATCAATGTCTTTCTCCCCCGTCCACGCTCCAATAGTCTGTCAGAGAGAGAACGGAAAATTAAGTTATTCTCACCAGTAGCACTCCGCTACAAAGAAACTATCAAACCATACATATGAACCTCAGAACAATCCCTGCCAGGTTTCTCATGCAAATGCAGAAGAAGAACTTACAAGAGCACTTTAAGATATCGAGAACCCTTCAATACAGCCCAGTATAATAACTTTTACTTGCTAATTTCTATGGGTCAGTTGCAAAGGAATAGACCTGTCAATCAGTTTCAGATGTAGCAGAATTTGTCTGTCTCCAAACAGGGATACTTTGCAGTTGCCATGACAACTAATCCTCCACTTTCCTTCTGTTGACATAGCCACTCGCAGTTTAAACTACCTGATCACACTCTCAATAGGCAGCTGACTGAAGCACCATAAAATGCTCAAATCAAGTTTGCAGCACTGGAGGCATCGGCTGTTGCATGGGCTGAGTTTTATTTACACTTTAGACAGTTGCTGTATGCTGGTATTCTTATCTGCAAAACGAAAACACACTGAAATCTGGCCAGTGTCAATTCCATTTCAATAGTTAAACGATATTACAATGTACAAATGTGCGTTTCAAAGTTCAAAGTTGAAAGTAAATTTATTATCAGAATCAGTTTATTATCACTGGCATGTGTCGTGAAAGTTGTTAACTTAGCAGCAGCAGTTCAATGCAATACATAATATAGAACAGAAAAAATAAAATAATCAATCAATTACAGTATATGTATATTGAATAGATTAAAATCATGCAAAATAAAAGAAATAATATATATTAATAAAGTGAGGTAGTGTCCAGGGGTTAAATGTCCAATTAGGAAATCTGATGGCAGAGGGGAAGAAGCTGTTCCAGAATCACTGAGTGTGTGTCTTCAGGCTTCTGTATCTCCTACCTGATGGTAACAGTGAGAAAAGGGCATGTCCTGGATGCTGGGGGTCCTTAATAATGGACGCTGCCTTTCTGAGACACCACTCCCTAAAGATGTCCTGGGTACTTTGTAACTACTACCCAAGATGGAGCTGACTAGATTTACAACCCTCTGCAGTTTCTTTCGGTCCTGTGCAGTAGCCCCTCCATACCAGACGGTGATGCAGCCTGTCAGAATGCTCTCCACAGTACATCTATAGAAGTTTTTGAGTATATTTGTCGACATACCAAATTTCTTTAAACTCCTAATGAAGTATAGCTGCTGTCTTGCCTTCTTTACAACTGCATCGATTGTTGGGACCAGGTTAGATCCTCAGAGATCTTGAAACCCAGGAACTTGAAGCTGCTCACTCTCTCCAGTTCTGATCCATCTATGAGGATTGGTATGTGTTCCTTCATCTTACCCTTCCTAAAGTCCACAATCAGCTCTTTCATCTTACTGACGTTGAGTGCCAGGTTGTTGCTGCAGCACCATTCCACTAGTTGGCGTATCTCACTCCTGTACGCCCTCTCATCACCACCTGAGATTCTACCAACAACGGTTGTATCATCAGCAAATTTATAGATGGTATTTGAGCTATGCCTAGCCACACAGTCATGGGGGTAGAGAGAGTAGAGCAGTGGGCTAAGCACACACCCCTGAGGTGTGCCAATGTTGATGGCCAGCGAGGAGGAGATGTTATCACCAATCCGCACAGATTGTGGTCTTCCAGTTAGGAAGTTGAGGATCCAATTGCAGAGGGAGGTACAGAGGCCCAGGTTCTGCAACTTCTCAATCAGGATTGTGGGAATGATGGTATTAAATGCTGAGCTATAGTCAATGAACAGTGTCCTGACATAGGTATTTGTATTGTCCAGGTGGTCTAAAGCTGTGTGGAGAGCCATTGATATTGCATCTGCCGTTGACCTATTCTGGTGATAGGCAAATTGCATCGAGTCCAGGTCCTTGCTGAGGCAGGAGTTCAGTCTAGTCATGACCAAACTCTCAAAGCATTTCATCACTGCAATGTGAGTGCTACCGGGTGATAGTCATTAAGGCAGCCCACGTTATTCTTCTTAGGTATAATTGTTGCCTTTTTGTAGCAAGTGGGAACTTCTGCCCCTAGCAGGTAATATCCTTGAATACTCCCGCCAGTTGGTTGGCACAAGTTTTCAGAGCCTTTCCGGGTACTTCATCAGGACCTTCCACCTTGCGAGGGTTCACCCTCCTTAAAGACGGTGTAACATCGGCCTCTGAGACAGAGATCACAGGGTCATCAGGTGCAGCAGGGATCTTCGCAGCTGTAGTTGTGTTCTCCCTTTCAAAGCGTGCATAGAAGGTGTTGAGTTCATCTGCTAGTGAAGCATCACTGCCATTCATAGAACACAAAACATAGAACATAGAATACTACAGCACAGTACAGGCCCTTCGGCCCACAATGTTGTGCCAACCCTTAAACCCTGCCTTCCATATAACCCCCCACCTTAAATTCTTCCATATACCTGTCTAGTAGTATGTTAAATTTCACTAGCGTATCTGCCTCCACCATTGACTCAGGCAGTGTATTCCACGCACATAACCACTGTCTGAGTAAAAAACCTTCCTCTAATATCTCCCTTGAACTTCCCACCCCTTACATTAAAGCCATATCCTCTTGTATTGAGCAGTGGTGCCCTGGGGAAGACGCGCTGGCTATCCACTCTATCTATTCCTCTTATTACCTTGTACACCTCTATCATGTCTCCTCTCATCCTCCTTCTCTCCAAAGAGTAAAGCCCTAGCTCCCTTAATCTCCGATCATAATCCATACCCTCTAAACCAGGCAGCATCCTGGTAAATCTCCTCTGTACCCTTTCCGACGCTTCCACATCCTTCCTATAGTGAGGCGACCAGAACTGGACACAGCACTCCAAGTGTGGCCTCACCAGAGTTTTATAGAGCTGCATCATTACATCGCGACTCTTAAACTCTATCCCTCGACTTATGAAAGCTAACACCCCATTAGCTTTCTTAACTACCCTATCGACCTGTGAGTTAACTTTCAGGGATCTGTGGATATGTACCCCCAGATCCCTCTGCTCCTCCACACTACCAAGTATCCTGCCATTTACTTTGTACTCTACCTTGGAGTTTGTCCTTCCAAAGTGTACCACCTCACACTTCTCCGGGTTGAACTCCATCTGCCACTTCTCAGCCCACTTCTGCATCCTATCAGTGTCTCTCTGCAATCTTCAACAATCCTCTACACTATCTACAACACCACCAACCTTTGTGTCATCTGCAAACTTGCCAGCCCACCCTTCTACCCCCACATCCATGTCGTTAATAAAAATCACAAAAAGTAGAGGTCCCAGAACAGATCCTTGTGGGACACCACTAGTCACAATCCTCCAATCTGAATGTACTCCCTTCACCACCACCCTCTGCCTACTGCAGGCAAGCCAATTCTGAATCCACCTGGCCAAACTTCCCTGGATTCCATGCCTTCTAACTTTCTGAATAAACCTACCATGTGGAACCTTGTCAAACGCCTTACTAAAATCCATATAGATCACATCCACTGCACTACCCTCATCTATATGCCTGGTCACCTCCTCAAAGAGCTCTATCTGGCTTGTTAGACACAATCTGTCCTTCACAAAGCCATGCTGACTGTCCCTGATCAGACCATGATTCTCTAAATGCCTATAGATCCTATCTCTAAGACTCTTTTCCAACGGCTTTCCCACCACAGACGTAAGGCTCACTGATCTATAATTACCCGGACTATCCCGACTACCTTTTTTGAACAAGGGGACAACATTTGCCTCCCTCCAATCCTCCAGTACAATTCCCATGGACAATGAGGACATAAAGATCCTAGCCAGAGGCTTAGCAATCTCTTCCCTCACCTCGTGGAGCAGCCTGGGGAATATTCCGTCAGGCCCCGGGAACTTATCCATCCTAATGTATTTTAACAACTCTAATACCTCCTCTCCCTTAATATCAACATGCTCCAGAACATCAATCTCACTCATATTGTCCTCACCATCATCAAGTTCCCTCTCATTGGTAAATACCGAAGAGAAGTATTCATTGAGGACCTCGCTCACTTCCACAGCCTCCAGGCACATCTTCCCACCTTTATCTCTAATCGGTCCTACCTTTACTCCTGTCATCCTTTTGTTCTTCACATAATTGAAGAATACCTTGGGGTTTTCCTTTACCCTACTCACCAAGGCCTTCTCATGCCCCCTTCTTGCTCTTCTCAGCCCCTTCTTAAGCTCCTTTCTTTCTACCCTATATTCCTTAATAGACCCATCTGATCCTTGCTTCCTAAACCTCACGTATGCTGCCTTCTTCCACCTGATTAGATTTTTCACCTCACTTGTCACCCATGGTTCCTTCACCCTACCATTCTTTATCTTCCTCACCGAGACAAATTTATCCCTAACATCCCGTAAGAGATCTCTAAACATCGACCACGTGTCCATAGTAAATTTCCCTGCAAAAACATCATCCCAATTCACACCCACAAGTTCTAGCCTTATAGCCTCATACTTTGCCCTTCCCCAATTAAAAATGATCCTGTCCTCTCTGATTCTATCCTTTTCCATGACAATGCTAAAGGTCAGGGAGCGGTGGTCACTGTCCCCCAGATGCTCGCCCACTGAGAGGTGCTTTGGGTTTCGTTTTGTAGGCAGTAATGTCTTGCAAACCCTGCCAGAGTTGTCATACATCTGATGTCGTCTCCAACCTCACTTGAAATTGTCTCTTCGCCCTTGAAATAGCCCTCTGCAAATCATACCTGGTTTTCTGGTACAGGCCTGGATCGCCAGACTTGAATGCCACAGATCTAGGCTTCAGCAGATGATATACCTCCTGGTTCATCCATGGCTTTTGGCGTGGGAATGTACAGTAAGTCTTTGTAGGCACACACTCATCCACACAGGTTTTAATGAAGTTGATAACAACTAGGGATGAATCCCTAAATACAGTCCTTAACAAGTATAAGACAATTAGACCTAGGAGCAGAATTAGGCCACTCAGCCCATTGAGTCTGCTCTGCCAATTCATCATGGCCGATCCATTTCCTTCTCAGCCCCAATCTCCTGTCTTCTTCATGTATCTCTTCATGCCCTGACTAATCAAGAATCTATCAACCTCATGACTTGGCCTCTACAGCTGTCTGTGACAAAGATTTCCACAGATTCACCATCACCTGGCTAAAGAAATTCTTCCTCATCTCCGTCCTAAATGGATGTCCCTCTATTTTGAGGCAGTGCCCTCTGGGTCCTAACTACCCCACTAAAAGAAACATCTATCGAGGCCTTTCAACATTTGATGGGTTTCAATGGAATCATAGAACATAGAAAATATAGAAACATAGAAAACCTACAGCACAGAAGACTGATGCAAAATAATTAGTTAGTTTGTCCACCATTTCCAGTGGTCCAATAGCTACCCTTACCTCTCTTTCACTCTTTATACATATGAAAAACTTTTGGTATCCTCTTTGATATTGTTGGCTACCTTATTTCCATATTTCACATTTTTCCTCTTTATGATATTTTTGTTGCCTTCTTTGGTTTTTAAAAGCTTCCCAATCCTCTAACTTCCCACTCATTTTTGCTCTATTATATGCCCTCTCTTTGGCTTTTATGTTGGCTTTGATTTCTCTTGTCAGCCACAGTTGCGTCATAATGTCTTTGGAATATTTCTTCTTCCTTGGAATGTATCTATCCTGCACCTTCCAAATTCCTCCCAGAAACTCAAGCCATTCCTGTTCTGCTGTCATCGCTGCATCCCAGCAACCCATCAAAGTACACGTATGTCACTATATTCAACCCCAAGATTCATTTTTTTGTGGAAATTCACAGTAAGTACAAGAAACACAATAGCAGACATCCCACATTGCAAAAACTCATTTCAGGGAGGTAGCACCATCAATTTGCGGGAGATTTCCAGGAGAGGTGGGATGTCTGCAATAGAGTAGCTCCTTAGCAGCTAGCCAGCTAGTTTAAGTAACGTTAGCTATGCTAATGAGCGAATGACACCTGTTAAACTCACCTCAACATGTCTTTTACAGTCTTAACCCACCATGGGCAATAGAAAAGTCACTGTTGCAAACAGTGCAGCGAGCAACACTGTCATTATTTTTCACCCCTATTAGGCAGGGGTACACTTTAGTGTCGTCTGGGGTGACGTGGTTTATTTTTTTTTGGGAACACTGCCACTCTGACTTTTTTGGAACTCTCTTGCTCTTGCTCTCTCTCTATCGCGCGTGCTCTCTCACTCGTGGTTGCTGTCACTCGCGCTTGCTCTCTCGCGCTTGCTTTCTTGCTCTTGCGCTCGCTCTCTCGCTCTCTCTCACGCGTTCTCTCATGCGTTCTCTCACGCTCGCTCTCAAAAAATTCAATTTCCGGGACATTGTATACAATTTGTGGGCATCAGGGAGCCACTATTTATATGCGGGAGACTCCCGGAACTTCCGGGAGAGGTGGGATGTCTGCAATAGAATCAATGAAGACCACATATCTCCAGTGTGCAAGAGGCAACAAACTGTGCAAATACAGAAAGAAAAAAAGAAAGAAAATAATTAAATAGATGGATAGATAGATGATAAATAGATAGATAGATAGATAAATATGAAGAACATGAGATGAAAAGTCTCACCCAAAATTCCAGAATGTGTTATTTCATTGGATGCTGAGAAAGCTTTTGATAGAGTTGAATGGATATATTTATTTAATACCCTTGAGAAATTTAATTTTAGTCTGATATTCATTTCTTGGATTAAACTGATATATTTTACCCCTTTGGCCTCGGTATTTACTAACAATCAAAGATCCCCTTTTTTTCATTTATTCCGTGGTACTAGGCAGGGTTGCCCTCTTAGTCCATTATTATTTGATATTGCCTTGGAACCGCTAGCTATTGCCATTCGTGACTCCCCTAATATATTTGGCATCACCCATGGAAATGAGACTCATAAATTATCACTATATGCAGATGATCTACTATTATATATTTCTAACCCAGGAAAATCTATTCCGGTAGTTTTAACTTTGCTTGCTCAGTTTAGTAGTTTTTCTGGTTATAAATTGAACCTAGGTAAGGGTGAACTCTTTCCATTAAATATGCAGGTTCCCATTTATAGAAACTCTTCATTTACAGTGATTACTATTTTACTTATTTGGGAGTTAAAATTACTAAGAGACATAAAGATCTATTCAATTTCAACCTTTTACCATTAATTAATCAGATTAAACAACTGATTACTAATTGGTCCCCTTTGTCTCTATCACTGATTGGCCGTATTAACGCTATCAAAATGATTATTTCACCCAAATTTTTATATTTATTTCAAGTGATACCAATTTTTATTCCTAAATCTTTTTTTGATACTGTTGACTCTAAAATTTCCTCTTATATGTGGCAAAATAAAAAGTCCCAGTTTAAGTAAAAAATACTTACAGAAATCTAAGAAAGAGGGTGGTTTGGCATTGCCTATCCTAAGATATTATTACTGGGCAATTAATATCTGATATTTAATATTTTGGACACAAGATTGGAATACAACTCCAAGCCCATATTGGGTAAACCTGGAAGGCCATTCTGTACAAGGGTTTTCTTTAGCTTCCATTTTAGGAACTTCATTGCCTTTTGCACTATCTAAATTGAAGAAACAAATTTTCAACCCTATAGTTAAACATACATTGCGAATATGGTTTCAATTTCGTAAATTTTTTGGCCTGAATGAATTCATGTTATCAAGCCCTATTATATCTAATTTCTTTTTCCAACCCTCGGTAATGGACCAAGCCTTTTTGATATGGAAAACGAAAGGCATAATATGTTTTCGTGATCTATTTCTGGATAACTGCTTTATGTCTTTTGAGCAGTTATCTGAGAAATTTGATTTGCCTAGATCCCATTTTTTTAGATACCTACAAATAAGACATTTTTTAAATACTACGTTGCCTACCTTTCCGACTTCAAATCCTTCTGGCATTTTTGATAAAATTTTAGGTTTTAATCCTTTGCGGAAGGGATTAATAGCAATAATTTAGACCATAAGACCATAAGACAAAGGAGCAGAAGTAGGCCATTTGGCCCATCGGGTCTGCTCCGCCATTTTATCATGAGCTGATCCATTCTCCTATTTAGTCCCACTCCCCCGCCTTCTCACCATAACCTTTGATGCCCTGGCTACTCAGATACCTATCAATCTCTGCCTTAAATACACCCAATGACTTGGCCTCCACTGCTGCCCGTGGCAACAAATTCCATAGATTCACCACCCTCTGACTAAAAAAATTTCTTCGCATTTCTGTTCTGAAAGGGCGTCCTTCAATCCTTAAGTCATGCCCTCTCGTACTAGACTCCCCCATCATGGGAAACAACTTTGCCACATCCACCCTGTCCATGCCTTTTAACATTTATGATATAATTATGAAATTACAGTAGATATATCTGATAAAATCAAAAATGAATGGGAAAGGGAACTTCAACTTTCCCTACCTATAGAGAAATAAGACTTTTTCAATTAGTTAGTACTTCTTCTATATGTGCTAAACATACATTAATACAATTTAAAGTAGTACACAGAGCTCATATGTCCAAAGATAAACTAGCTCGTTTTTATTCCCATATAAACCCTACTTGTGATAGATGTCACTCTGAAGTGGCTTCTTTAACTCATATATTTTGGTCCTGTCCTCTTTTGGAAAAATATTGGAAAGACATTTTTGATATTATTTCAACAGTTCTATGCTTCGATTTAAAACCCCATCCTATTACGGCAATCTTTGGATTGCCAATGGTAGAACATAGATCTTTGTCTTTTTCAGCCTGTCGAATGATAGCTTTTGTTACTTTAATGGCGAGAAGATCTATTTTGTTGAACTGGAAGGAAACTAATCCTCCAACTACATTCCAATGGTTTTCTCAAACCATATTAAGTTTAAATTTAGAAAAAATTAGAAGTGATATTTTTGACCCTTCGATTAAATTTGAAGAAACTTGGAAACCTTTTATGCAACATATTCATATAATGTAATCTGACCTTTCCGAATCTTTTTTCTAAACTTAAATTATATGATGAGAGGAGCGGAGTTAACGACATTATTGAACGTGTCTGATACAAGCTGTTGGTCTAGCCCTGTTTTGCTTTTTTTGGGTTTTTTTTTCTTTTTTTCTTTTGGTGTTTTTTTTGTTTATATATTTTTTTCTTTTTATTTCTTTTTTTAATGATTAATTTCATTATGAGTTTGGAAGTCTTTTATATCTATGTTACTTAAAATTCATTTTATATATGCTGATGAACATTATTCCAATCTCTTTGTACTAACTTTGTTATTGAGTTTATAATTTTGAAAAATTAATAAAAAGATTTAAGAAGAAAGAAAGAGATGAAGAGTCCTTGAATATGAGTCCATCAGTTGTGGGAACAGCTCAGTGTTGGAGAGAGTGAAGCTGAGGGAAGTTATCCCCTTTAGTTCAAGAGCCTGATGCTTGAGTAGTAATAACTGTTCCTGAATCTTCCAGATGGCAGCAGCAAGAACTAAGAGTGGCCTGGATGGTGGGGTCCTTGATGATGGATGCTGCTTTCCTACAACAGCATTTCATGTAATGGTGTAATTGTTTGTGATGGACTGGGCTGTATCCACTCCTTTTTGTAAGGTTTTCTGTTCAAGGGCAGTGGTGCTTCCATACCAAGAAAAATAGTCAATCAATTGTCCCTAGTACGCTACTCATCCTAATAATGTGTTATGACATTAATTCGATGAATAAGAACACAACACATTTTTCATGAATGCTATAATTTATAGCTGAGATTTGGATCAAAATCCAATCTTTCTGAGAAAACTTATCTCTTGCATGAATAAGTCCCTTAAGTAAGTTTAAAATATTAAACACCAACGCAATTTCTAATCAAACTTGTGGCTAACAAGCATAGTCATGACATCTGTGTTATTTCATCGCCATTACAGAATACAGAAAATCACAGCCCAGTACAGGCCCTTCATTCCATGATGTTGTTATGACCTTTTAACCTATTCTAAGATCAGTGTAACACTCACACTCACATAGCCCTCCATTTCTCTATCTTCCATAAAACAAAGAGCAGAATGCAGCTACTCAGCCCAGCAAGACTGCTCTGCTATTCCATCTTGGTTGATTTAGATTCACTGTCAACCCCATTCTTCTGCCTGTAATCTTTGATGTCCTAACTTAATCAAGAACCTGTCAACCTCTGCTTTAAACACAGCCAGTGAATTGCCCTCCATAGCCATTTGTGGCAATGAATTCTACAGATTTACCATCCTCTTGCTACAGAAATTTCTCTCCATCTTTGTTCTAAAGGAGAGTCCTCTATTCTGAGGCTGTGCCCTCAGGTCCTAGACTCACCCACTTTTGGAAACATCCTCTCCATGTCCACTCAGTCTAGACCTTTCAACATTTGATAGGTTTTAATGAGATGCTCCCTCAGTTTTCTAAATTCCAGTAGGTATAGAGCCAGTAACCATCAAACATTTCATACACGATCAGTTGTGTATGCTTGTGTTACATTATCCATTTGCGCCAAAGGGCGCTGATCCAAAAAGCACTGTTTTTTGAATCAGTGCCCTTCAGTGCAAATAATGATATAACACAAGCATACATAACTGATGCTATTTAAAAACTATTCACTTTAAGTAGTGTAGCGTTCAATGGCCCCACAAGGGCAGGTAACTAACACTTGTTAGAAACTGTTAATCAATAGTTGCTAAAATGTAGAGAAATGGCAGATGAAGCTTAACTCAGATAAATGTGAGATGTCGCACCTCGGTAAAGCAAGTGCGTGGAGACAATACACTGGTAAGGGCAAGCTCCTTAACAGTATTGCAGAACAGAGAGATCTTGGAATCCAAGTTCATGGCTCCTTGAAAGTGGCTACACAGGTCGATAAGGTGGTTAAAAAGGCTTATGGAATGAATGCTTTTATTTAGTTGAGGCAGTGAGTTCTGCAGGTTATATTGCAACTATATAAAACTCTGATTAGGCCACATCTGGAGTCCTGCGTACAGTCCTAGTTGCCCCACTATACGAAGGATAATGAAACTTTGGAGAGGGTGCAGAAGAGATTTATCAGGATGCTGCCTGGCTTAGAGGCACGAGCTATCACGAGAGGCTGGATGAACGGATTCTCTGCAGCGTCACATGCTGAAGGGAGATCTCATAAAGGTTTCCAAGATTGTGAGAGCCATAGACAGAGTGGACAGAGAGAATCTGCTTCCCAGGGTTGAAATGTCTAATACCAGAGGGCATGTGGATAAGCACATGGATGTAAGCAAGATGGTGGGATATGGACATAGTGCAGGTAGGAAGGATTAGTGTTCGCTTTTTTTTAATTTGCTTTTTAGCTAGTTTGGCACAATGTGTGCTGAATGGCCTGTTCCTGTACTGTACTATTTTATGTTCTATGTTAATAGTCTCCTGTCAAAATTAAGCAGCATAGTATCCTAGCTATTTTCTTCATTAGCTTTTGATTTTTCAGATTTGTCCCAAATAAGTAGTTGCCCTGATTAACCAATGGCCCAATTAATCTGAATCCACTTTGGTAATTGTTAGCACCTACACATGGATTTCCGCATTTAAATAAATCAGTTCTACAGAGGAGACTGATGAGTTCTGTAAGTAAATAAATTGTAGTCATTGCGGAACTCAAAGGTTCTCCCTTTGGCTAAGGCCGATCAACACCTGGAGGTTGCAGGTATAAAATAAAGAAGAAAAGTAAGAGTGACGTTTTGATAAATTCTTTCATGCAGCTCATGGTTGGAATTTGGAATGTACCACCCTTAGAAGCAGGTTCTGCTGGTCCATCAAGAGGAAATTAGATAAATATATGATGATGAAATATGTGCAGGGCTACAAAGAAAGAAGTGATGGGTAGGGACAAGAGGTGGCTCAGAGAGAGCAAATGTACCTACAAAATCCTTGAACATCTTACGAAAGTAATGGATACAGCCCAGTCGATCATTGATAAAGCTCTCCCCACCATTAAGCACATTTACACGGAGCGCTGTCACGTGAAAGCAGCATCCATCATCAAGGACCCCCACCACCAGGCCGTGCTCTCTTCTCGCTACTGCCATCAGGAAGAGGGTACAGTGTGCAAAAGAAGACAAGCTATGCAAATAGAAAATAAATAATACTGAGAACATGAGAAGCACAGTTGAGTCTTTAAAATTGAGTCCATAGGTTGTGTTCAGTGACCTTTTCAGTGTTGAGGTGAGTGAAGTTATCCACTCTGGTTTAGGAGCCTGATGGCTGAAGGGTAATAACTGTTCCTGAACCAGATTTAACTTGGTCATTAGTTATACGTAGAGAAAAACTGACACTTTAGTGCGAACAATTGGAGAAAAATATATGGCTCCATAAAATCCACAGCAGTAAACATTGAAGGAAATAAAATCTATAAATGGAGCATTGTTGATCATTGGCTGTGTTTCAGGCCATAATTTATTTTATTTTATCTGATTTAGAGATACAGCACAGAACAGTCCTCTCTACTTGCACACTTCACTGTTCCCGAATATCACTGTAAGTGATCTTATTGATTTAATTTGTTACAATGTCAAACCATGTAATACATGGGATCAGGAAGATACTCACTTTTGCCAATTCGTAAATATATCAGAATCAGAATCCGGTTTAATACCATCAGCATTTGTCGTGAAATCTGTTGCTTTGTGACAGCAGTACAATGTAATACATAATAATAAAAAGACTATAAATTTCATCAGCATATATAAATTTAAATTAAATAAGTAGAGCAAAGAGAGAGGAAAAAATTACTGGGGTGGTGTTCATGGGTTCATTGTCCATTCAGAAATCTGATGACGTCAAGGAAGAGGCTGTTCCTGAAACGTTGAGTGTGTGTCTTCGGGCCCCTGTACCTCCTCTTTATGGTAGCAATGAGACGAGGACATGTCCAGGTTGATTGGGTCCTTAATGTTGGATGCTGTGTTGAGTTCACTGGTGCCGGTGATTTTATTTATTTATTGAGATACATTGCCGTGCAGGCTCTTCTAGCGCTTCAAACTGCGCCACCCAGCAACCCCCGATTTAGCCCGAACCTAATCACAAGGCAATTTACAATGACCAATGAACCTACCACCCGGTACGTCTTTGAACTGGAGCACCTGGAGGAAACCCAGGCATTCACAGGATTGACATACCAAGTCTCACAGACTCCTAATGAAATATAACCGCTGTTGTGCCTTGCTTATGTTGGGCCCTGGATAGATCTTCGGAGAAGTTGACAACCAGGAATTTGAAACTGCTCACCTTTTCCACTGTTGATGCCTCAATATATATAGAAAGAACAATTTCCAATGACTCAAAAGAATATAAAATCTCAATGGATTATGCTGTAGAACAACGGACTGTTTTAAAAATACCATTTATTTGTGACTTGCAGTTTTTTGGGATATTTCAGCTTTACTTTTCCAAGGAAGCATTCTTTAAGAAGCTCATGTTCAATTCAAATCTGCAAAACAGGAGATAGAAACATAGAAAACCTACAGCACAATACAGGCCCTTCGGCCCTCAAAGCTATTCCCAACATGTCCTTACCTAAGAACTACCTAGACTTACACATAGCCCTCTATTTTTCTAAGCTCCATGTACCTATCCAGGAGTCCCTTAAAAGACCCTACCGTTTCATCCTCCATCACTGCCGCCGGCAGCCCATTCCACGCACTCACCACTCTCTGAGTAAAAAACATACCCCTAACATCTCCTCTGTACCTACTTCCAAACACCTTAAAACTATGCCCTCTCATTCTAGCCATTTCAGCCCTGGGAAAAAGCCTCTGACTATCCACACGATCAATGCCTCACATTGTCTCGTACAGCTCTCTCAGGTCACCTCTCATCCTCCATTGCTCCAAGGAGAAAAGGTCGAGTTCACTCCACCTATCCTCATAAGGCATGCTCCCCAATCCAGGCAACATCCTTGTAAATCTCCTCTGCATCCTTTCTATATTTTCCACGTCCTTCCTGTAGTGAGGTGACCAGAACTGAGCACAGTACTCCAAATAGGGTCTGACCAGGGTCCTATATAGCCGCAACATTACCTCTCAGCTCTTATGACATTTCAAATACAAATTCATTATTTATGAAATTTTTGTCATGTTTCCAGAATAAGAATAACATTTTTTTTAAATGCTGGTGTTTACTGTGAACTATTGTTATTGGCTTACATTTTATAGTTGTGATGACAATGAAAATTTCAGCACTGAATGCCATTCGAGCATAATAAAACTGATTGAAACGTCTAGGCTAGAACAAAAGTTCCCGCAGATTCTGTCAATAATTCTCTGTTTTTCTGCAGGGCGCACTGCTTGCAATCTGCAAAGTAATCTTGAGAGATTTCAATATTTTGCTTGTTTGAATGTAGGAAGAGTTCCAGCTGTTAAGTGCTCTCAAACTGTTGCATCACATACAAAGAATATTGCGTATTACATCATAAATTGTTCTAAGAAAACTTCCTCGGATTGAAAAAATGTGAGTGCACTCAGTACATTTTCTTGATATAAATATGTAGTTCTAAATATAATGGTTTTAAATAATATTTTTGTTTTTCCTTTAATTAATTCATGATATCTTGACTCTGGCTGAACTTTTGCCATGGTAACGAAGTGGTTAGTGCTTAGAGCAACAGAGTTCGGTGTTCAATCCTGGCATCCTCTGTAAGGAGACTGAACATAGTCCCCGTGGTATGTGTGGTTTTCTCAGGGTGTTCTGCTTTCCTCCCACAGTCCAAAGGTGTACCAGTGACTAGGTTAATTGAAGAAGAAGAAGGAAGCCCTTAACTCTGAGTGGAGTCATCGGGACAGCGCTCTTTTAGCAAGATTTCCTATTTTTACAAGGTCAAGTTGCTAGCTCGATGCTCAACCCAGCACAGATGGAAAGCGTGCAAGGGAGCCGGCTGGATTCGAACTCGGGAGCCTTCGCTCCGAAGTCCGGCGCTGATGCCACTACGCCACCAGCCGTTGAGACTAGGTTAATTGGTCATTGTAAATTATCCTATGCTTCAGCTAGGATTAAATTGTGCCTGAAGGATCTGTTCCATGCTGTTTCTCTAAATAAATAAAATAAAATAAAATATCTGTAAATTTTTTTACTTCTTATTTTCCTGCTGATGAGAATGACTCAGCATCTTGCCCAACTGGATGAGGTCATTATCACTGGATCCCAGATGGTTGACTCTTGTCACAGTTGACAATACAGCAACAGACGGGTACCCACAATAACTGTAGACTATTCATGGTAACATACACAAAATGCTGGAGGAACTCAGCAGACTAGGTAGCATCTATAAAGAGGAATACACAGTCAACACTTCAGGCTGAGACCCTTTCTCGGGACTGGAAAGGAAGGGGAAGACACCAGAATATAAAAAAAAGTGTGGGGTGAGGGAAAGGAGGATTGCTGAAGGTGATTGGTGAAGCCTGGTGGGTGGAAAAGGTAAAGGGCTGGAGAGGAAGGAATCTGATAGGAGAGGAGAGTGGAGCAGGGGAGAAAGAGAAGGAGGAGGGGCACCAGAGGGAGGCGATAAACAGGAGAATAGAAGGAGGTAGGAGGGGAGCCAAAATAGGGAGTGGAAAAAGAGAGAAGGAGAGAGGGGAGACTATTCACGGCAGCTTCCTTCAGGACTATAGAATGTCCTATTGTTTCATGCCTGACCTCAAAATTGTGGAGGCGGGAGGAGAAGATGGCAGCGCGACGCATCTCGCAGCAGCCACTCCGGTGGTGATGTCTGTTATTTGTCAAGTAGGGTGCCATGCACAATCCTGATTTGATGGAGATGGACGTGAGAGGACGGAGGAACATCTGGTGAAACTTCTGAAATGCCTGCTTCGCTGCTGCTGCTACTGTGTGATCCAGAATCTCCGGAGGAGAAGGCCCCGAGTCTTCGGCTTTGCTTGTTGCTCGGCGGCCGGGGCAGGGTCGAAGCCCTCGGCAGAGGATGGTGCTCGGAGAGGCTGTGTCGGAGGCTCGGAGTTTTCGGACGGGCTCAGAGTCCGCTGCGGTCGGGTGCTTCCAATGGTGCTGCATCGGCAAGTTTGCGGCGCTTGGAGGTTCATGGCAGGGAGAGTTTCTCCCTTCTGCCGCCTGCATGAGATGATGAGTCTATCGGGACTTTGAGACTTTTTTTTTACCATGCCCATGGTCTGCTCTTTATCAAATTATGGTATTGCTTTGCACTGTTGTAATTATATGTTATAATTATGTGGTTTTATCAGTTTTAGTCTTGGTTTGTCCTGTGTTTTCTTGTGATATCATTCTGGAGGAACGCTGTATCATTTTTTAATGCATGCATTTCTAAATGACAATAAACAAGGACTGAGTGTCCTCATAATCTAATCTATTCTAAAATCCAGACTACTATCATATCTTCCCAGAAACAAAGATAAAAGATAGTTGACATGATCAATGAAGGATAAATACATTTCCATACAGTACACCTTTTTAAACAATAAAATGCATAAATTGATAGGATAAACACAAGCAGGCTTTTTAAATTCAGGCTTCTTAAACTATGACCGCTTGCTCTTGTCTCACTTAGGTTCACTGAGGCTGAGTGAGATGAGAGCTAGAGGTCATAGGTTAAGGGTGAAAGGCAAAATATTTAAGAGGAACATGGGAGAACTTCTTCACTCAGAGGATGATGCGAGTGTGGAATGAGCTGTCACAGAGGTGGTGGATGGGGGTTCAATTTCAACATTGGATGGGAGGACCATGGACCAGGTGCAGATTGATGGGACTCAGCAGAATAACAGTTCGGCATGGACTAGGTGGGCCAAAGGGCCTGCTTCTGTGCTAAAGTGCTCTATTACTCTTCCTCTAGTACTTTCCTAATATGAGAATTTCCTAAACACAAGCAATTCTGCAGATTTTGGAAATCTTGAGCAACACAAACAAAATGCTGGAAGAACTCATCATGTCAGGAGCATCTATAGAGGGAAATAAGCGGTCGACACCTTGAGTCGAGACTCTTCAGCAAAATAGGATAGAATTTCCTGATACTTATAAATGATTGGGTTCTTAATTAGTAAGAATGGGGTTGAGAAGGATGATAAGTCAGCCATAATTGAATGATGAAGCAGAGTTGATGGGCCAAATGATTTAATTCTGCCCCTGCGTCTTAAAATCACTTTATACACCCTGAAATCAGGCATTTCTTCTACACAGAGTGTACATGGCCAATTCTTGGCACTGGTACAATCTGTCATGCTAAAATATTGTAGGTCATGAATCCATGTGTCCTGTTACATCATGTGGTGTTGCCAAATGCACTTTGTGAGACAGAAAGTATTCAAACAAAAGTGTGAGATCAATCTGAACTTCACTCTTTCATTCATAAAGAATGTTTCACTGTCACCTCAAGAAGAGTTTGTGAGCTTCACCAGATCTTCACAGGAGATTTTTATTGATTGCATCATTTCGATTGGCTTTGCAATTTGCTTTGTGAATTTGATTAAACAAGCAACAGAAAAGAAATCATTAAGGTTGATCGTATCAAAGAAAAGACTCTTCAGTAATTAATTTGTTACCTGCAATTTTGAGCAAATTTTGCATATTAATGCAATAATGTGTTTAGGAAACAATCTTCCTTTGTTGTGCAGTGTGATTTTTCCCCTATAAGTTCTTCATCTTTAGAATCAGAATCAGGTTTAATATCACTGGCATATGTCATGAAATTTGTTGTTTTGTGGCAGTACATAAATTACTATAAGAAACATATTAAAAACTGTAATTAAATACGTAGTGTAAAAGGAGAGGGATAAAGTACTGAAGTAGTGTTCATGGGTTCACTGTCCATTCAGAAATCTGATAGCAGAAGGGAAGAAGCTGTTTCTGAAAACTGAGTGTGTGTGTCTTCAGACTCCTGTACCTCATCCTTGACGGTAGCAATGAGGAGAAAGCGTGTCATGCGTAATGAAGGTCCTTAATGATGACTGCAGGTTTTTTGAGGCATCGTCTTTTGAAGGTGTCCTGGATGCTGGGCAATCTAGTGCCATGATGGAGCTGGCTGAGTTTACAACTTTCTGCAGCTTTTTTTGATCCTATGCAGTGGCCCCTTCATACTGGATGGTGATGTAACCAGTTCAAATGCTCTCTATAGTACATCTGTAGAAATTTGCGAGTGTCCTTGCTGACATACCAAATCTCCTCAAACTAATAAGGAAATATAGCCGCTGTCATGCCTTCTTTGTAATTGCATCAAAATATTAGTCCAGGATAGATTCTCAGAGATCTTGACACCCAGGAATTTGAACCTACACTCCCTTTCCACTTCTGATCCCTCGATGGCCATAAGTACAAAAATATAGGAGCAGAATTAGGCCATTTGGCACATTGATTTTGCTCCACGATTTCATCATGGCTGATCCATTTTTCCTATCAGCTCCAATCTCCTGCCTCCTCCCCGTATCCCTTCATATCCTGACTAACTAAAAACCTAACAACCTCTGCCTTAAATATACATAAAGACTTGGCCTCCACAGCTGCTAGGGGCAAGGCGTCCACAGATTCACCACTCTCTGACTAATGAAATTCCTCCTCATCTCCATTCTAAAGGAACACCCCTTTATTCTGAGGTTGTGTCCTCTAGTCTTAGACTCTCCCACCATAGGAAACATTCTCTCCACATCCACGCCATCAACGCCTATCACTATTCAATAGGTTTCAATGAAGTCACCTCTCGTTCTCCTGAATTCTAGTGAATACAGGCTCAGAGCCATCAGACACACTTCACATGACAAGCCATTCAATCTTGGAAGCATCTTCGTCAACCTCCTTTGAAACCTCTCCAGTTTTTGCACATCCTTTCTATGATAAGGGATCCAAAACTGCTCATAATACTGCAAGAGAGGCCTCACCACTGTTTTATAAAGTTTCAACTTTATATTCTTGCTTTTGTATTCTAGTCCTCTTGAAATGAATGCTAACATTGCTTTGCCTTCCTCACCACAGACCTGCAAATTAACCTTTAGAGAATCCTGCACAGGTCTCCCAAGTTCCTTTGCACCTCAGTTTTTTTATTGTATTTTCTCTCCATTTAGAAAAGTCAACCCTTTAATTTTTTTTCTACCAAAGGCATAACCATACAATTCTATTTGCCATTTCTTTGCCCATTATCCTAATCTGACTACGTCCTTCTGTAGCCTCTCTACTTCCTCAAAACTACCTCCCCCCCACCTATCTTCATATCATCTACAACCTTTGCAACAAAGCCATCAATCCCATCATCCAAATCATTGACATATAACATGAAAAGAATCGGTCCCAACACAGACCCCTGTGGAACATCACTACTGACTGTCAGCCAGTCAGAAAAGGCTTCCTTTATTTCCACTCTTTGTCTCCCGACAATCAGCCACTGCTTTATCCATACTAGAATTTTCGTGTAATACCATGGGTTCATAGCTTGTTAAGCAGCCTCATCGTGACGCATTGTCAAAGGCCTTCTGAAAATCCAAGTACACAACATCAGCCAATTCACCTTTGTCTATCCTACTTATTACTTCTTCAAATAATTCCAACAGATTTGTCAGGCAAGATTTTCCCATGAGGAAACTATGATGTCTATAGCCTGTTTTATCATGTGCCTCCAACTACCCTGAGACCTCATCCTTAATAATTGATTCCAACATCTTCCCAACCGCTGAAGTCAGACTAACTGGTCTATAGTTTCCTTTCTTCTGCTTCCTTTTAGAAGAGTGGAGTGACATTTGTAATTTTCCAGTCTTCCAGAACCATTCCAGAATCTAGTGATTCTTGAAAGATCATTAATAATGCTTCCATGATCTCTTCAGCTCCTGTATCTCTTTCAGAACTCAGAGGTGTACACCACCTGGTCCAGGTGACTTATCTATCTTTAGACCTTCCAGTTTCTCAGGAAACTTCTCTCTAGTTATGGTAACCTCACACACTTCATGGCCCCGACACCTGGAGCTTCCACCATACTGTTAGTGTGTTCCACAGCAAAGACTGACTCAAAATACTTATTTAGCTCATCTGCCATTTTGTTGTTTCCCTTTACTACCTCTCCAGCATTGTTTTCCAACGGTCTAATATCCATTCCCACCACTTTTATAACTTATGTATCTGAAGAAAATTTTGGGATCTTCTTTAATATCATTGGCTAGTTCACTTTCATATTCCATCTCTACCTTCTTAATGACTTTTTAAGTTGCTTTCTGTTGATATTTAAAAGCTTTCCAATCTTTTAACTTCCCATGAGTTTTTGCTCTATTATACACCCTCTCTTTGGCTTTTCTGCTGGCTTTGACTTCCCTTGTTAGCCACAGTTGTGTCATCTTTCCTTTCAAATACTTCTTCCTCTTTGGGATATATATATCCTGTGCATTCCAAATTGATTCCATAAATTCAAGCAATTGCTAGTCTGCCATCATCCCTGTCTGTGTTCTTTGCCAATTAATTCTGGCCAACTTCTCTCTCATAGCTCTGTAATTTCCTTTACTCCACTGTAATACTGATGCCTCTGACTTTAGCTTCTCCTTCCCAAATTTCAGGCAGAATGTCATCATAATATGATCACTTGCCCCTCAGGATTCTTTTACCTCAAGTTCTCTAATCAGTTCTGGTTCATTGCACAACACCCAGTCCAGAATAGCTGATCGTCCAGTGGGCTCAACCACGAGCTGGGCTAAAAAGCCTCCTCACAGGCACTCTAGAAATCCCCCTCCTGGAATCTAGCACCAACCTGATTTTCCCAATCTACCTGCATATTGAAGTACCACATAACTATTGTAATATTCCCCTTTTGCCATACATTTTCTATCTCCTGTTGTAATTTGTATGCCACAACCTTACTACTGTTTGGGGGTCTGTATACAACTCCCACCAGGGTCTTTTGACCCTTTCAGTTCCTTAGCTCTATCCACATTGATTCAACACCTTCCAACCTTATGTCTCCTCTTTCTAATGACTTAATCTCATTTTTTACCAACAAACTACGTCGCCCCCCTCTGCCTTCCTGCCAGTCCTTTTGATACAATGTGTATCCTTGAACATTAGCTCCCAGCTATAATCTTCTTTCAGCCATGATTCAGTGATGCCTACAACATCATACCTGCCAATTTGCAAATGTGCTACAAGTTCATCTACCTTATTCCATATACTGTGCACATTCAGATACAACACCTTCAGCCCAGTATTCATTCTTTTCAATTTTGTCCACTTTTTACATTTCAACTCATCTTGTTGACTGTAATTTTGCCACATCAACAGCCTCTCCTCATTACACATTGCCTCTGTTTGGAAACCAGCTACCTCATCTTCAGAACTATTATCCACCTTTCCAATGATACTTACATTCAGCTCTGGGTTCTAGTTGCACCATGTTCAACCTTTTGATTCATAACTTGGTCTAAGGTCTTACCAACATCTGCTTCCACAACCTCTCCACCAACTGTTCTGGCACTCTGGTTCCCATCCTCCTGCAAGTCTAGCTTATACCCCACCGTACAGCATTAATAAACTTTCTCGTTAGGACATTAGACCCCGTCCAGTTCAGGTGCAAACCATCCCTTTGGTAAAGGTCCCAACTTCCCTGGAAGACAGACCAATGATCCTGTTGGCCATAGTGGATTTAAAATATGGAGGGAAAATTTAAATTCGAATGGTCAAGGGCAGTGGAAGCAGACCGCTCAATTGTCTTTGTTCCTGCCATGTCTTTGGAGATGGAGGCTGCCATTTTGAGGAACAGTTTTATGTCCACCACTTTGTGAGATGAAGCTGCTTTGCTTTCTGTGTTTTTAAGTAAACACAATGATGCTTCAGGTACTCTGCTCAACTAGAGATAATTTCCAAAGAAGTTATTTATGAGGTGTTTTTTGATGTAACATAACATGCTGGTTTGTGAGTGTTGGGGTTGGTGCCTGCCTGGAGTGATTTGAGTTGGTTACTGAAGAGAACAAAGAGCCATAAGTTACTGATAGTTGCTTGCTGGGAAGACGGCAATAAATGGACGCTAGCCTGGAGCAGATAATAAAAACGTGTTAAAAGTCAATCAGATGACCTACTGCCAATGACATTGGAATGCAATACTTGAATTGGTAAGGATCGAGTATAAAAGTGGACACTCTGATTGTGCTATCATTGATAACTCTCTCAAGAGACCCATCATCGCAAGGAAGAACCCCCATGCCATGGGCTGGGCGAAGAAAGGATTGATCGGTGTTATAAATTGGACAAGTGGTCTGGGTGAGTATTGCTACAGAGAGGACAGTAAAATTCATGCTCTAAGTTGTTGGCCTGCAATCAACATACTTTCATTGTTGTTTGGCCAGGCATGATAAAGTGTGAGCTTCAACTAAGAGTTGCATTGCAAATTTCCTGATCTAGTTCTGCTGATGAACAGTCAACAATCCAAAAATCTTACGCCCTCCCTCCCACACCAACTCCTTACCCAGAACTTCCTAGTTCTAGCCTCACTAGCACATGGCATGGTTAGCAATCCTGAGATCACAACCCTGGATGTCCCATCCTTTAACTTAGCATCTAACTCCCTGAACTCCCTATGCAGAACCTCATCACTCATCCTACCCATGTCATTGGTACCTACATGCTTCACGACTTCTGGCTGTTCACCCTCCTACTCGAGAATGCTGAAAACTCGATCCCAGATATCCTGGACCCTGGCACCCGGGAGGCAACATACCATCCGGGAATGGCATTCTCACTGACAGAACCTGCTTTCCATTCTCCTAACTAACAAATCCCCTATCACCACAGTATGCCTCTTCCCGCCCCTTCCCTTCAGAGTCACATAGGCAGACTTCGTGCCAGAGACCCAACCACTGTGACTTTCCTCTGTTAGGTCATCTCCCTGACAGTCTTCAAAGTGGTATACCTGTTGTTAAGGGGGATAGCCACAGGGCTACTCTGCACTGGCTCCTTAACCCCTTTCCCCTTCCTGACTATCACCCAGTTTCTTGTATCCCACATCTTGGGTGTAACTACCTCTCTATATGCCCTATCTATAACCTCCTCAGCCTCCCAAATGATCTGGAGTTCATCCAGTTCCAGCTCCAACTCCTTAACGCGGTTTTGTTAAAATCTGCAGCTGGATGTGTTTCTGGCAGTTGTAGTCGTCAGGGACACTGGAGATCTCACTGCCTTCCCACATTCCACAAGAAGCGCATCCACTATCCTGCATTTCTACTATTTAGCTGAGCAGATATAAAGAAGAGAATGAAAACTCTTGAGTTTTTCTTTCCTTTGCTTTCTCTGACTGTAGCCTCTCTTCTCTGAAGCCTCGAAGTGCTAAAGCATTAACATCACCACTCTGACTATGTCCACTCAGAAGACAGCCACTGCAGTGATCGCCACTCACTTACACCCGGCTTTCTTTAATTTGCTCTTGCTAAACCCAAACGCCAACTGGTTGCTGGCCAAAGCTCTTTTTCACTGTACCAAACTGCTGCTGCCTATTATCTTCAAGCAGTGGACTGGATTGAAGTCCCCTCCTCTGAAAACTTCTGATATCCGAATGGCAGCTGGTCAATCAGAGAACATAGACTATTACAGCACAGTAGTGGCCACTTGGCCTACGATGTGCCGACCTTTTAACCTACTGTAAAGTGAGTCTAACTCATCCCTCCTACATAGCCCTCCATTTTTATATCATGATAGGTCAAATGACCTAATTCTGCTCCTATATCTTCTAGTCTTATCATATTTTATCCATGTGCTTATCAAAGAGTCTCTTAAATGTCCCTAATGTATCTGCTTCTACCACCACCCTGGTAGTGCAGTCTGTGCATGCACCACTCTCTGTATAAAGAAAACCTATTTCTGACATCCCCCTACACTTTTCTTCAGTCACCTCAAAATTATGTCCCTTCATATTAGTCATTTTTGCCCTGGGAAAACTGTCTGGCTATCCGCTCGATCTGTGCCTCTTCCTATCTTGCACACCTCTATCAGTTCCTCCTTTGCTCCAAAGAGAAATCCGTGTCTCGCTCAACTTATCCTCATAAGAAATGCCCGCTAGTCTAGACAGCACCATGATAACTCCTTAACATTTCAAAGTTTAAAAGATCAAAGTAAATTTATTACCAAAGTACACATATGTCACCGTGTACAATCCTGAGGTGCATTGTCTTGAGGGCATACTCAATGGATCTATAGAATGATAGCCATAACAGATTCAACGAAAGACTGCCCAACTTGGGCACTCATCCAAAGCACAGAAGATATCAAACCATGAAAATAGAAAACAAGAAATAATAATAATATAAATAAGCAATAGGTAGAGAGAAGGTGAGATGAAAAATCCTTGAAAATTAGTCCATAGGTTGTGGGAACAATTCTGTGATGGAGCAAGGGAAGTTGAGTGAAGTTACCCATTTGGTTGGAGTCATAACTGTTCCTGAACCTGGTGGTGAGGGTCCTGAAGCTCCAGTACCTTCTTCCTGATGGCGGCAGTGAGAAGAAACGAGAAGAAATCATGGCCTGGGTGGTGGGGATCCCTGATGATGGATGTTGCTTTCCTGCAACAGCGTTTCAGATGAAGATGGCACCAGTGACCTACGCTACCGCAGGCAGCATTCTCCAGATGGGCACAAAACCGTTTCTTTCACTTGATTTACGTCTTTTTTTCTTTTAAATGTGGCTCTGGTACTTTGGAGCCTGTGATCGACAGTTTGATGGTATGTTTTCAGGTTGATAGAGCAATGTGGCGCTTTGCTCTCTCCAACGAGGTTCTAGGAGGTGAGCGGCGCGAACCCATGATCAACTCCATTTCTCGCCAATCTCACCAATTACAGTGTCGAAGAAGATTGAAAACATCGAGGCAAGTGCAGAAGGCGAGCGAGTGATCGATGCTGTCTACCACCCTCTCGCTTGCTGCTTGCTTGCTGAAGGTGTCTGTGAGTGATGGTCTCTCCCTCCCTCTCGCTCACTGCTCCTGAGGGAAGGCCCCTGCATTCGAATGGTCTCCCTCTCTTCCTCCACGCTGTCGGACAATGGTACCAAAGTTGTGGGTCTGTAGTTTGTGGATTGTACTGTGGTTCTTGATCACTCCTTTTTCTTTTGCTATTCTGGTTAACTTTCATTCAGGGGTGCTTGCAGATAATGTGTGCTGAGCCAAACTGAATGTGGACTCTTTTGATTTTGTGCTTTATTTTCTATGTTTTTGCTGGTTCTCTTTTGTTGCCATTGCACAATTTGTTGTATGCACGGTGGGGGGGGGGGAGGATTGATGTTTTTTTTCTTCGAACAGATCCATTTTTTTTTGTTTCTTGCCTATCTGTGGGGGAAGACCAATCTTAGGGTTGTATATTGCATACATACTGTACCTTGATAATAAACGTACTTTGAATCCTTTGAACCGTGTAAGTGTGCTCAGTGGTTGGGAGGACTTTACTCATGATGGGCATTACCTTATATTTGTAGGGAAATTAATAGAATTATGAAAATAAATTGCAGCTATGTAGTAGACAAATTTTAAACTCAGATGTTCAATAGAAGCTTACAATATAGAACTCAATCTGAATGAAAGTTATCTGGTTGCTCCCTGTTGCTTCCTGTACCATTATTAGTCCACACAATGGATCGTCACTCTTCCTTCAAATAAGCAGGGAAGCTGAAGTATATCATTAATTATGTTAGTAAAATCATATATCAGTTTTGAATAGTATAATTAATATTTGAGGAATATATTTTTACATCATGGATAAATGACAATATAAAATAAAAACATAAACCTGTAAGTCATCACCAGATCTACTCAGCAAAATAGATGAGAAGAGCAATGCTTGCAGAATACAGAGCAGGATTTTATTTTCACTCGTTAAACAACTGAGAAATAATGCCATTCTGGAAAACTGAAATGTTTGTGAATGAAAGTTAAATGTGCATAGCAGGACAGACATTTTCTACAAGAAAAAGACAATTTATTATTGTGAATAATAGTTCTTTGGAGCACTAACATATTTTTCTCTCTTACTGGCTTGTCAAATATCTTAAGTATTTTCTTTTTTCCTCAAGAAATTTAAATGTTTACTTCAAGATTCAAGATTGTTCAATGTCATTTCCTGTATACAAGTGTAGTGGAGAACAAAATAATTGTTACTCCAGCACAAAAAAAACACAATAGGCTAAAGAACACAATAATTTAAAAAAACACTAAATATAAATACGTAGAAAGGCTTATACACATAGATTGATTGTATGTCCATAAAGTGACACTAGGTACATAAGGTGACTGACAGGAAGTGATAAAGTAGTGATTGTTGGGGGTGTGGCGGGGTGGGTTAGTGGGTGAAGGTGTTGATCAGCCTTACTGCTTGTGGAAAGTAACTGTTTTTGAGTCTGGTTGTCCTGGCATGAATGCTACGTAGCCTCTTCCCTGATGAGAGTGGGATAAAGAGTCCACGAGCAGCGTGGGTGGGATCCTTCATGATGATACTGGTTCTTGTCTGGATTCTTTCTGTATCTACATCCTCAGTGACTGGTAGGTTGGTACCAGTGACATGTTGGCCAGTTTTGACTACCCATTGCAGAGACTTCCTGTCATCTGCATTGCAGTTTCCAAACCAAGCAGTGATGCAGCATGTCAGGATGCTCTCTGCTCTGTATCTGTATTGAATTAATTGATTTCTTTTTTAATCAAATGAATAATCTTGCCAGATAATAAGGCTAATAAATAATAAATATGAAAGTCATAATTACCATAAGCATAGCTCCAGAGAAAGTTAGTAAAGAGTAAAACATTGGAAAAGTCTTTGATATCTCAGGAGTATCCTCATTATTGGGATGGCAAAAGAAGACTTGGTGTTTAAAACCAACAGTTTAAATTTAAATATGTTTTATTCCCAAGTCTCATTAGCTTAACCTGTGTTTGTTAATAAACTGACCTAGGAACAGCATGGTTTGTTAACTCAAATACTTTCCCCCAAACACCAGAGGAACCTAATTTGATGTGTGCATGTTAAAAGCAGCTGGGAGAAAAAATTCAATTTGCAATGGTTCTGTTTTTGCAAAATCATAAATTTATGGGACACAGATATACAGTATTAAACTTACTTACTGTCCATTACACCATTGGCACTTAGGGCAGCAATGAAGGTCCTCCATCTCTGTCTGTATAGATTGCTGTTTCTATAACAGTTTTGTTTTACTAGTTAAGGTTGTTACCCCTAGCCGAACCCTTGAACCTGGAGGGCTGGTGGACCACTCTTAGTCTGGCCTCTGCCCTTTGACCTGTTTGGCATGGGTGACCCTACCAAGAGCCAAAGCATAAATTCCTAACTCCAGCTAGCATAGCTTTCCAGGTCGTTGAGACACGCAAGTCTCCAAACAACAACAAAGTTGTAGTCCTCTTAGAGTAAATGTATATAAAGTTGATGATAAAGATAATGATTAGCTTTATTTGCCACATGTACAGTACATGCAACGAAATGTTTTGTTTGCAACATTGCTTGTGATTGGCTGGGGGAAGTGCGCATGTGCTGCCACACTTCTAGCGCCAACATAGCACGCCCACAACTCGTTAACCCTAACCTGTACTGTAGCTGCTATTTGTAACTCAAACAAACCAAAACCTTTTTGAGAGCAAGCACGGGGGTGGGGTTGATCTTGTATGACGCATTTTCCAATCCTATAACAGCAAGGTTCCAAAGCCAAACAGTACATTCAATCCTAGCAAAACAAACAATCTTGAAATGATAAAGACTAATTAATCTAAATCTGGTGAAAAGTAAACAGTTTTAGCAGATTAAATGTACTTATTCTTTCTTCAATGTAATTAAGTGTAATTAAGCTAACTTAAGCAGACTTAAGCAAAATTAAGTGGGCAACAAAAAACCCTAGCTCTACTGAACTTCAAAGACAATAACATGAATACATAACTAAACTCTTTGCTTTTGCGAGACTAACTACCCATAATAAACACAAAATGCAAAATACAATGCAGACAAGAAACAGATACATGGCTCCTACACCGTACGTCTTTGGAATGTGGGAGGAAACTGGAGCACCCAGAGGAAACCCACGTGGTTTCCAGGAGAATGTACAAACTCCTTGGAGACAGCAGCGGGAGTCAATCCCCTGTCAGTGATCACTGGCACTAACAGCTACACAGTAACTTTTACTCCAAAATCAATATACATGTAAGCAATCCTGAAACTACCAGACAAAAATAATCACCTGAATGGTAAAAATTTTAAGCAATTCCATTACCTTAACAAAAGTTTTGGCCTATTTAACATCTTGTTACCGCGGTATGACCATATTAATTAACTGTATAGTTTATCACAATGATGTATTGTAAAGGTGAAATAATGTGACGCAAACAAAGAATATTTACCAGAGCTCATAATGCATTATTTTTAACACCACAAGACCATAAAGGAGCAGTATTAGGCTACTTGGCCCATCAAGCCTACTACGCCATTCCATCATGGCTGATTTATTATCCCTCTCAATCCCATTCTCCAGGTTTCTCCCCATAACCTTTGACACCCTTACTAATTAAGAATCTATCAACCGCCACTTTAAATATACCCAATGTCTTGAGCTCCACAGCTGTCTCTGCCAATGAATTCCACAGATTCACCACCCTCTGCCTAAAGTCCTCATCTCTATTTTAAAAGGATGTCCTTCAATTCTGAGGCTGTGCCCTATGGTCCTATACTCCCCGCCCCCCAACCCCCACTCTCCATGTCTACTCAATCCAGGCCTTTCAATCTGTTGAATGAGACCCCCCCCCCCCACATCTCATTCCACCTTTAAAGCAAATAAGTATAAAATTGAAGTCACTGAGGGGTTGACATTTTGCATATCCGAATGCATCAAGGCTTTGTTTTTGCAATGTATGTTTGTATCTTATGCCTCACTGCTAAAGTAATCATAATACATTACTTAATTTGAAGTAAAACCATTCTAAGATTGGATTTGTAACATAGGTTACAGACAGGAGGCTATGTAGTGTTCGCACCAGGACCACCAGACTCAAAAACAGTTACTTTCCCCAAGCAGTAAGGCTGATCAACACTTCCTCCCACTAGCTCCGCCACGACTTTATTATTTCCTGTCAGCCTGGTGTCTCTTTATGGACATAAATCAATCTATTTACTTTAGTTACCTTACATTTTTAAGAATATATATATTATATATATATAATTTCTTTCTTATATATTAGGAATGAAATTAGGAGAGCCAGAAGGGGCCATGAGAAGGCCTTGGTGAGCAGGATTAAGGAAAACCCCAAGGTTTTCACAAGTATGTGAAGAGCAAGAGGATAATATGTGAAAGAATAGGACCAATCAAGTGTGACAGCGGAAAGTGTGTATGGAACCCGAGGAGATAGCAGAGATACTTAATGAATACTTTGCTATAGTATTCACTATGGAAAAGGATTATGGCGATTGTAGAGGTGACTCACAGCGACTGAAAATCATCAAGTTGGATAAGTCGCCAGGACCGAATGAGATGTACCCCAGGCTGCTGTACGAGGCAAGGGGAGAGATTGCTGAGCCTCTGGCAATGATTTTTTCATCATCAATGGGGGCAGGAGAGGTTCCAGAGGATTGGAGGTTTGCAGATGTTGTTCCCTTATTCAAGAAAGGGAGTATAGATAGCCCAGGAAATTATAGACCAGTGAGTCTTACTTCAGTGGTTGGTAACTTGATGAAGAAGATCCTGAGAGGCAGGATTTATGAACATTTGGAGATGCATAATATGATTTGTGGATCCAGAATTGACTCGTTCACAGAAGGCAAACAGTGGTTGTAGATGGGTCATATTCTGCATGGAGGTCAGTGACCAGTGGTGTGCCTCAGGGATCTGTTCTAGGACCCCTTCTCTTCATGATTTTTATAAATAACCTGGCTGAGGAAGTGGAGGGATGGGTTAGTAAATTTGTTAATGACACAAAGGTTGGGGGTGTTGTGGATAGTGTGGAGGGCTGTCAGAGGTTACAGCGGGATATCGACAGGATGCAAAACTGGGCTGAGAAGTAGCAGATGGAGTTCAACTAGATAAGTGTGAGGTGGTTCATTTTGGTAGGTCAAATATGATGGCAGAATATAGTATTAATGGGAAAACTTGGCAGTGTGGAGGATCAGAGGGATCTTGAGGTCCAAGTCCATAGGACACTCAAAGCTGCTGCACAGGTTGAACCTCAGGTTAAGAAAGCATATGGTACATTGGCCTTCATCAACCGTGGGACTGAGTTTAAGAGCCGAGAGGTAACGTTGCAGCTAAGTAGCACTCTGGTCAGACCCCACTTGGAGTACTGTGCTCAGTTCTGGTCAGCTCATTACAGGAAGGATGTGAAAACCATAGAAAGGGTGCAGAGATTTACCAGGATGTTGCTTGGATTAGGGAGCATGCCTTATGAGAATAGGTTGAGTGAACTCGGCCTTTTCTCCTTGGAGCGCCGGAGGATGAGAGGTGATCTGATAGAGGTGTACAAGATAATGAGAGGCATTGATCGTGTGGATAGTCAGAGACTTTTTCCCAGGGCTGAAATGGCTAACACGAGAGGACATAGTTTTAAGGTGTTTGGAAGTACGTACAGGGGAGATGTCAGGGGTAAGTTTTGATTGCAGAGAGTGGTGAGTGTGTGGAATGGGCTGCTAGTGATGGTGGTGGAGGCAGATACGATAGGGTCTTTTAAGAGACTCCTGGATAGGTACACGGAGCTTAGAAAAATAGAGGGCTACGGGTAACCCTAGGTAATTTCTAAAGTAAGTACATGTTCGGCACAGCAATGTGGGCCGAAGGGCCAGTATTATGCTGTAGGTTTTCTATGTTTCTATATTTATATTTATTGTGTTTTTATTTTAAATTATTATTGTGTTCTTTACCTTATTGTGTGTGTGAGTTTTTTTGTGCTGCTTTGGATCCAGAGTAACAATTATTTCATTCTCCTTTACACTTGTGTACGGGAAATGGCATTAAACAATCTTGAAATCTTGAAATGCATTTTAAATGTCAAAACTAAATAATATAAAATGTATTTTTTGTTATTTTCTAAAGGGCTTTATTGCTAGGAATTAAAATGTAACCTTCACGGGAGACTGGCATTCGAAGTGAAATTAAATCCTGTGGAATTGTAAAGACTATATTGTTTAGCAAAGATAAAAAAAATTAGGAATATGCCCTTTTTAATATTAAACTTATCGAATACATATTTCCAATTTGAAACTGAATGAACAAGCTGCTATTGTATGAATACAAGTTTTACTTCTAATATGGAGAAAAATAAATTAACTTTTCCTGATGAAGCATTCTTAATGAAGGGTCTCAGCCCGAAACGTCAAAGGCTTATTTGTTTCTATTGATGTTACCTGACCTGCTGAACTCTTTCAGCATTTTGTGTGTGTTGCTCTGGATTTCTAGCATCTGTAAAATCTCTCGTGCTTAATTTTTAAAACTGTCAGGCCTATCAAGACCATAAGAATGAGGCCATTCGGCCCATTGAGTCTTCTCCAACATTTCCCTCTATAAATAAGTTGAGAAAAAAGTAAATGCAGATCACAAAGAAAAGTAATGAACTGAGGGAATTTGAAATTAAAATGTAAAGTGTTGAGTTGCAAATTAGTACATGGAACTGCTATGATGATTTAACATTAAATTATGGAAATAATGATACAAATTTTCATCATAACAATTAGGTGCAAACAGGAATTCATAGTGACCAAGGGTTTGATGCACATTGCCTAAATGCAAAAAGGACAAAATAAATAGTTAGACTGCTACTCTTTTGACTGTTAATAGTTCAAGTTGTAAAGGATTTTCTAATGGGAGACAATATGCGACTGAGCTGGATCAGCTGGTTGAGTGGTGTCGCAACAACAGCCCTGCACAGTGTCAGTGAGACCAAGGAACTAGTTGTGGACGTCAGGAAGGGCAAGTCGAGGGAACACACACCAGTCCTCATCAAGGGATCAGCAGAGAAATGAGTGAGCAGTTTCATGTTCCTGGATATCGATATCTTTGAAAATCTATCCTGGCCCCAACATGTTGATGCAATTACAAAAAAGGCACAACAGTGGCTATATTTCATCAGAAATTTGAAGAGACTTGATATGTCACCAAAGGCTCTCGCAAGTTTCGACAGATGTACTGTGGAGAGCATTCTAACTGGTTGCACCACTGTCTGGTACGGAGGGACCACTGCACAGGATCAGAAAAAGCCGCTGAAAGTTCTAAGCTCAGCCAGCTCCATCATGGACACTAGCCTCCCCAGCATCGAGGACACCTGCAAAAGGCGATGCCTCAAAAAGGCAGCATCCATCAGTAGGGACCCCCTTCACCCAGGACATGCCCTCTTCTCATTGCTACCATCAGGGAAGAGCTACGGGAGACTGAAGCCACACACCCAACATTTCAGGAACAGTTCCTTCCCCTCTGCCATCAGATTTCTGAATGGAAATGAACCCATGAGCACCAGCTCACCATTTATTTTCCTTTTTTTGCACTACTTATTTAATTTATTTTTTAATATATACCTATTGTTATTTATAGTTTTTAATTATTATGTATGGTAGTGTACTGCTGCCACAAAACAACAAATTTCATGACATATGCCAATGATATTAAACTTGACTCTGATTGTGAAATGCCCTGACTTGCACTGATAAGTGGCAAGTGACATTCAATACACACAACCGGGAGGCAATAACATCCCTCATTTGCTCATTCCATAATAGCACCACTACTGAACCATCCTGCATTTACATCCCAGGACTTAACGTTGGTCAGGAGCTTCTGTGGATCTGTTACGTACTTGCTGTGGATAGAAGGGCCTGGATGTTCTCTGATTTGATAGAGGTGTGCAGCAATCAGAGAGAGTGATTGCCTTGGACGTGATCACAAGATCCTGTTAAATATTGCTAACATTGAATATGGCAAGTCTGGTTCACTGGTTTATTGGTGAGATGGGCGGCAGCAGAACTGCATTGCTTCGGTTAATGTGAGGACTAGGCCCAAGCCATGGGACTTGCCTGTTGCAGTCTCACAGGGGTAGAGAAGCTGGAGGTGGCATGGGAGAGAGCAGGGGACTCTGTGGGATGTGCTAGAACCCATACTGGGTTGGGCTGGCCCTACAGTTATTGCCGCTCTCCAGTGTTCGCTCGGTGCTGTTCTCAAGTGTTCATTCAGGGGAAGCACAAGCTGGACCAAGACAATCTACAGACATGCCACTCAGGGACTTGGGGTATATTATTTTTATCATTGCGACTATGTTTTTTGAAATTGTAAGCATATGTGCTATGTACAGAGTGCTGTGTGCTGTGGGTAGTGTGTTTTCCACCATGGTCCTGGAGGAATGTTGATTTGGTTGGCTATATTCAGGCATGGTTAAATAAACTCCTGAAGACAGGTGACAGATCGATTGATGATCCCATTGGTGATAGCACAGGACAGTTAACATCTTAGTCCACGTGTATTTTCAATTCTAATTCTAATTAAATCTGAACTTGAGATTGAATGATAAAAGGCATAGACTGAGTGGATAGCCAAACATTTTTCCCAGGATGGAAATGGCCAAAATGAGGGGTCATAATTTTAACGTGATTGGAGGAAAGCATAGGGAAAGAAGGTAAGTTTTTACCCAGGGAGTGGTGGGTGCATGGAATACCCTGCCAGAGGTACTGGTAGGCATTAGGACAATTTAAGAAACTCTTAGTTAGGTACATGGATGATAGAAAACTGGAGGGGTATGTAGGAGGGAAGGTTCGATTGATCTTGGATTAGGTTAAAAACTTGGCACAACATTGTGGGCTGAAAGGCCTGTACTGTACTGTATCCTTCTATGTTCTATGTTCTAAGTGAATCACACCCTGACCCTGCAAAGGGTCAAATCCAACACACACTCATGGCTCCTTACCTGACAGAGTACAATTCCAACAACAGACAAGAAGTTCAACAACGGTGAAAGCTGCTCACTTGACTGTCACCCCATCAATCACCTAAATATCCTCTCCCTTCAACACTGATGAACAATGACTGCAGTGAATATCACATATTGGGAAGGAATTATCACAAACAGCCAAGACTTACATAACATGCAAATGATACATGTCAGTGTACTTTCAGAAATAATAGTTTGGCAAGGGCTAGATGGACCGAAGGGTCTGTTTCTGTGCTGTAGTTCTCTGTGTCACTCTTATTTTGTATTACCTTTGGTGGGAGAACTTTCAAATCCCAGATCCTTCTTCTTCTTGTTAAGCCCATCACCCCTACAGGGGGCCGTAGGCCACTGACAACAGCCTTCCGGAGTGTTCTGTCCTTGGTCAATCTTTCACGTTGTCTCCAGGTGTAGCCCATCTTCTTAGTGTATCCTTCCATCCCAGGGATGAGGTCTTTGGAAGATCTGTTGGTGTTTCTGAGAATATGTGGTTCTGGACCATAAAACCATAGGAGCAGAAATAGGCCATTTGGCCCATAGATCCTTTTTCCCCCTCCTCGGCTCCACTCTGCAGCCTTCTCCCCTTAGACATTGATACCATGTCCAATCAAGAACCTATCAAGCTCTGCCTTAAATACTCCCAATGACATGGCCTCCACAGCTGCCTGTGGTATTAAAATTCCACAAATTCGCCACTCTCTGGTTAAAGAAATTTCTCCGCATCTCTATTTTGAAATGACACCCCTCCATCTTGAGACTCTTCCCTCCTGTGCTGGACTCTCCCACCATGGGGAACATCCTTTCCACATCTACTCTGTCTAGGCCTTTCAACATTCAAAAGGTTTCAATGAGATCCCCCCTCATCCTCCTGAATTCCAGCGAGTACAGAACCCAGAGCCATCAAACGTTCCTCGTATGATAACCCTTTCATTCCTAGAATCATCCTTGTGAACCTCCTCTGAACTCTCTCCAACACAAGCACATATTTTCTTAAATGAGGACCCCAAAACTGTTCACAATACCCAAGGCGAATCCTCACTAGTGCCTTATAAAACCTCAGCATCACATCCCTACTCTTGTATTCTAGACCTCTTGAAATGAATGTTAACATTGCTTTTGCCTTCCTTATCAATGACTCTGCCTGCAAATTAACCTTTAGAAGGTTCTGCACAAGGACCCCCAAGTCCTTTAACATCTCAGATTTTTGAATTTTCTCCCATACAATCTAGCCCATACCCAGACCTCCTCCTTTTGCAGATGAGCTTGGGAGCTTCCGTGGCAGAGTTATCCAAGGTATATCTGGAGCTAACTTCCTAACAGCCTGCTGTTGTGTCACATATAACTTCCCTTTATAAAAACAGTTACCACTTGAACCAAACTTTTAATAACTTATTCCATGTATTGCAGTTTGGTTTACTGTTAGTGAAGTCCTTCCATTTATTGATTGTTCTCTCATTCTTTTGGAGCATTTTACTGTGTTATGGCCACTACCTAAATCAAACAAGTTGCATTATTCCATCTCAGTCACAGTCTGTAGTCTGTGCGCAGTTGAGTGGAGCCATGTGTTTCTTTTAATGTTCATCATCCCTCCTGAATTTTTGCTCCTTCCTTTGTCCTTCTCCTTATTTTTATTTACAGGCCTTTCCAGTATTTCAGGTTGCGCTGCCCAGCAACCCCCGATTTAACCTTAGCCTGACTGGAGGACGATTTACAATCACCACATGGATCTCCTCCAGGTACTCCGGTTTCCTCCCACAGTCCAAAGACGTACCAGTTAGGAAGTGAATTGGTCATTGTAAATTGTCCGATGATTAGGCTGGCATTAAATTGGGGGATTGCTGGGCGGCATGGTTCAAAGGGCCAGAAGGTCCTCTGCCTCGCTGTAGCTCGATAAATAAATAAATAAATAAAATCCTATTCTACCGTAGCTCTCTTGGGTCATTAATACAGTAACCTGTCTTGCATAGATCACCTCGTTCTTCCCTATTCAAAGGAATTGCAACAGAGACCAACATTCCTTCCTGTCGCTGCCGAGACGACGCTGATATAAATTAGCGTAAAATGGAGTGTGTCACATAAACTCTTCTTATACCCAATGGTGGGATTTCTCCTTTTATTCTTCTTTTGTTCTTCCTGTTGTCCCTTCATCCCTGTCATCAAAAAAAAATTTCTTGGCATACTATTGGTATTTCCTGACAGCATGGAAGAGATGGAGGATGTGACATATGGGAGACTGTGATGGCACATTCACATCTTACTCCTGTGTGATACAGTTCTTTAGTACACCAGCACTCTGCACTGCCGCACTCCTCATTCATTATTAATGACAAACTGAACCAGTGCAGAATTCTGCTAAAAACATTCACGCTAAAGGTAAACTTTGAAGACCTACTGCAGCATTTTTTAAATTATTTGCTACATTAAGGCACATTACAGAAATTACTCACATAAACTGAATTTGCACCTTTACAAATATTCATTTACCAGTGGTTAATTCATTTTTTACTATAATTTCTAAATGTTGTGATTAAGTGCTAATGAGCTCCTGGTCATCTTTTCTTCCAGGCATCTTGTGTTTCAGCTATTTCCTTTCTTGAATTCTTAGCCACAGCATCCGCCTGGTTTATGGTAAATCTGTTTGAGATAGCTACAACTTCATGCTGTTTTGGAGCACAGCGACCAAGTTTAAACTGCAAAGTCAACATCTTCATTAGAAACTTAATGGTCTTTTAATCATTTTCTGCCTGTTTGTGAGATAATAGTATAGATATGAGGAATACGTTGTGTTTGTGGAAATGCTAATTTAATACACTTCAAAGTAAAGTTGATTTTGATTTGGAGTTGTTCTATTCAGCATATGTTTGTAAATATGATAACTTACTTCTGGGACAGTGGTGCCTTCTTATCTTCCCAGAAAAATTCAGAATATATCACCATATGCTAGCAGAGAGGGAGAAAACTGATTAAGATTTCTATAAAATTGCACAGTCTAACAGGGCTTACTTGGGCTACAAGAATGCTCATTAAAATTCATTCTTTCCAGTTGAAAACAGCATGCATTATAAATAGAATATGTTCTTGGCAGTGGAGAGATAAATATGGTAAATATCTCTACTGGTGATGGTGATCCATAACCCCATCCTGACTTTAACAATCTTGAGTTATGCCACGGGTATTTATCAGATGACAAATGGGCCAGCATTACATTTCTGTAAGAGTATAACATACAGCTTTGCAATGACTTTTGTTATCAGTGAATGTCAGATATTTTTAAGACTTCTGTAAAGCCCTATTATTTATTTGTTTATGTAGAGATACAGTGTAGAGTAGGCCTTTCCGGCCCAAAGAAGCACGATGCCCATTTAACCCTAACCTATTCACAGGACAATTTACATTGGCCAATTTACCTACTAACCGACATGTCTTTGGACTGCGGAAGGAAGCCGGAGGACCTGGAGAAAACCCACGCATTCCTCGAGGAAGATGTACAAACTCCTTAGAGAAGACATTGGGATTGAACTCTGAACTCCGACACCACAAGCTGAAATGGCGTTGCACTAACTGCAATGCTACTGTCGCTCCAAAAGAAATAATTAAAGAACCACATTATTGACTTTACATACAGGTGCAACTTTTACTGCACCCAGTAGGCAGGAGGTGAACTGATAACTCGTTAATTTCCACTAGACCTGGTGGTTAACTTAAGACACATTCAACTTAACCTCCCTTTTCCAATACATGACAGATGCAACTACAAAAAAAATATATTCTTTCTTCACAAATTGGTGGGTCCAATACTATCGTGGACTTCTTATATGGAATTAATTACTAAAAGCTCAGTCAAAATTGCTTCTATTGAGGAAGTTGTTGGATGTGAAATTGGTTGAGGAATAGCGGAAAGAATTCAGGAAGAAAGCTGTACCATTGCTATCCATCTAGCCTTATCTCCTCTAACCAGCCTTTATCTCTGGTAATTAAACCCTTCGGAATAAAAACTAAAAAATGAAAATGAACCCTTACCAATTTTTATTAATGCATCATTAAAAGAATCATTTCTGAATGCCTGATGGCTTGGTATGACAAACCATTTTGTACTTGGCTATAATGGATCCTTAGTAAAAAAAAGCCTCAATAAAGCTATCAAGTTTGTATATCATGACCTGCCCCATACAAAGCTACTTTTCCCCAAATGTGAGTGAATTCCATCCCTAAGAAAATAGACCCTTACCAATATTTCTCCAAGTGGTATAGGAAGCATCCTATCTGGATGTTTCATGGCAAACTACTCTGTATATGATCGTAAACAACTGCAGAGAGTTGTGGACGCAGGTCAGTACATTTTAGGAACCAGCCTCCCTTCTGTGGACTCCGTCTTCTACACTTATCCTTGCCTCTGTAAAGCAACCGTCATTATCAATAACTCCTCCCACCCCAGCCATTCTCTCTTCTCCTGTTTCCACTGGGCAGAAGCTAAACGAGCCTGAAAGCACATACCACCAGGCTCACAGACATCTTCTACCCTGCTTTAAAAACCTATTACAGGTTCCCTAGCATGATATAAAGGATTCATCCACTCTATGATCTTACTTTATTGTTTAATTTTCTCTGTAGCTATTACACTTTATTTTGCATTGTTCTTGAACCTTGTTCTAACTCAATGCACTGTGCAATGATTTCATCTCCATGAACTGTAAGCGAGACAGGTTTTTCCCCATAATACAGCACAGAAGCAGACCCTTCTGCCCAACTAGTCCATGGTGACCACAGCATCCTTCCTCTTCGTTCCATTTGCCCACATTCAGCTCAAAACTCTCCAGCCCTTCCACCTTCAAAGAAGACGTCAGGAGGTAGGAGGTACCATAGCATTGGGACATGAACTGTTAGGATGAGATACCACTTATTCTCCCAGGCCGTAAGACTGCTGATCTCCCAGCTAACATATGGGTCTCATCACGTCTGAAACATCTCCAACCTCATGGCATGGACAATGACTTCTCAAACTTCCACTAATGCCCCACCTCCCCCTCGTACCCCATCCATTATTTATTTATATACACACATTCTTTTTCTCTCTCTCCTTTTTCTCCCTCTGTCCCTCTGACTATACCCCTTGCCCATCCTCTGGGTTTACCCCCCCTCCCCCTTTTCCTTCTCCCTGGGCCTCCTGTCCCATGATCTTCTCATATCCCTTTTGCCAATCACCTGTCCAGCTCCTGGCTCCATCCCTCCCCTTCCTGTCTTCTCCTATCATTTTGGATCTTCCCCTCCCCCTCCCACTGTCAAATCTCTTACTAGCTCTTCCTTCAGTTAGTCCTGACGAAGGGTCTCGGCCCAAAACATCGACTGTACCTCTTCCTAAAGAAGCTGCCTGGCCTGCTGTGTTCACCAGCAACTTTGATGTGTGTTGCCATTAGCTTTATACTGTCTACTTTTTAACTTGTGCCATAAATTCATGTTATTATTTGTTAATTTATTTGTGGTAATATTACTTTATGTGTTGTGTGTGAGTTATATGTACTACGTTGTTTAACTTGATCCAGAGGAACATTGCTTCATTTGGTGGCATGCGTGTGTACAGCTGAATGATAATAAACTGAATTTGAATGTGATCTTGACAGTGGACTTCAGGAATGCTGGATCAGCCACAATATTTCTGAATGGTAGAGCAATCTCAATGGGGCTGTATTTCCTATTTCTACTTATTTGTGGCCTAGGCAAGATAATTTATAGGTGGAATTAAGCAGGTTTTAGAACTCGTAATGCTGTAGCATTAGGACAGGGAAAAAAATAGGTGTTAAAATGAATGTGTTACTTTTAATTGATTGCATGTAATTGACATTAACTGATTGAAAAGTGATGAAGGTGTCAAAGCCGAGAGCGGAAGTCAGACTCACTACTTCATGTCAGCCAAGATCTCCCGCCTGAGCCTGTCCCACACTGGCAAGATGCTAACTATTCACACACTGCTAAGCTGAATTCTGCCATGGACAGTCCGAGGCCTGGCTGTGAAAGGAGGAGGGTTGGGCAGGGGGCCAGCAACCTCATCCCGTAAAGCAACAGAAACACCAACAGAAGCTTCAAAGCTCTTATCCCCGGGAGAAGAAGGATCTTCACCTAGAAGATGAATGAAGTCGCGTGGTGAAAGTGGAAGTCGCAAGGCTGACCAGCCTTCGACCCAGGACAGAGGACACTGGCGAGCTGCTGTTAAGATGACCAGCCTTCAACCCAGGGCTGGCGAGCTGCTGTCGTCAGCCTGTGCTCCAGTAAGGCTGACCAGCCTTCAAACCAGGACAGAGCGCACGAGCAAGCTGCTGTTGGCAGCCTGTGTTCCAGTAGGACTGATGGGCTCAAGTAAGCAAGCAAACTATAAACATGAGAAAATGTATCGATGCTGGACGTTTAAAGTAATGCACTCAAAATACTGGAGGAACTCAGTAGGCCAGGCAGCATCTAGGGAAAAGAGTACAGTCGACGTTTCAGGATGAGATTCTTCATCAGGACTGGAAAGAAAGAGAAGCCAGAGTAAGAAGGCGGGGAAGGGAGGGGGAAGAAGTACAAGGTTCTAGGTGATAGATGCACAGAGGGGGAGCAGTGAGAGAGAGGATAACTAAACTCCCGAAGGGAAGAGTTAAACTTCTTCAGGGTAGACATCCCTCAAAGAGATTTTGCAGTGGTAATAGTAGTATCGCATATATGAGAATGTAGATGCTGGAAATCCAAAGCAACACACACAAAATGCTGGAGGAAGCCAAACAAAGTTGTTGAAAAAATCTGGCTCATTAGTAGTTTATTCATCGTTTATTTTTTTGGCCATGAGCTTGCAAAAACCTGTCCTATACAAAAGTAATGATCACCAACATTTTGATGTAGACAACTCTGCTATTCTAATTACATTAAAGTTGAAAACAGTCAATATCTTTACATAAAAAGTAAAGGCATCTGTTAATCTTGCGAGACCATGGATCTGCGCCTGGAAAGTCTTCACTCTCCAGGGCGCAGGCCTGGGAAAGGTTGTATTGAAGACCAGCAGTTGCCCATGCTGCAAGTCTCCCCTCTCCACGACACCGATGTTGTCCAAGGGAAGGGCATTAGGACCCATACCGATGTCGTCGCAGAGCAAGGGTGTGATTAAGTGTCTTGCTCAAGGACACAACACACGTTGCCTCGGCTGGGGCTCGAACTCACGACCTTCAGGTCGCTAGTCCAATGCCTTAACCACTTGGCCACGTGCCTACGCATCTTTACATAATAATAATCCAACTCTGCACCTCAGTCAGAATCGGAATCAGAATTAGGTTTAATATCACCAACATGTCGTACATCAAGAAATCTGTCCACGATGGAGCTGGCCGAGTTTACAACTTCCTGCAGCTTTTTCTGATCCTGTGCAGTGGCCCCTCCATACAACAGTGATGCAACCAGTTAGAATGCCCTCCTGTACAGTATTACAGCTTCTGCAGTCCATAGAGCAAATTAGGCCAATCAGCCCATCGAGGCTGCTCTGCCATTCTATCAGGGCTGATTTATTATCCCTCTCAACCACATTTTCCTGTCTTCTCCCCATAACCTTTGACATCTTTAACAACCATGAACATATCAACTTCTGCTTTACATATCCCCAATGACCTGACCTCCACAGCCGACTGAGGCAACGATTCCCACACATTCACTGCCCTCTGGCTAAAAAAAATTCCTCCTCATCTCTGTTCTAAAAGGATTTTCTTCTGCTCTGGGGCTGTGCCCCTTTGGTCCCAGACTCTCCCACTGCAGGAGAATCTTACCACAATTAAAATCAATAATACATTAATTTTAACATCCTATTTTTCTCAGTTATTGACATTTCTTAAATGTACTATTATAATCCACAAAGGGTTCCTTAAGGTTGGTGGGGGAGGGTTGTTATAGTGGGGATAAGCTCCCACGGCCTATTAAATGTTCCCAATGACACATGTCTCAAATAGCCTCTGACAACCAAGTCCAGCACCTGGCCTTCACATGTAGCTTAGCTACTAAGCCCAGCAGAGCCATTTCTACCCTCAGGAGGAGGGACAAAGACAGGTTACCCGTGCCTTAAAACCAGTCACTTCGGGCTGATGGGATTCATCAGCCGTGGTTGGCAGATCATCTAGGAGTAGGAAATTTCTGATCTCAAACCTCTGCTGTCTTGCAGCTATATCCACTTATGGGGAAGCTTCAGGAGTAAACCCTGAGGGAAAATCTGGAGCTGGAGTCGCTAAGGCAGTCCTACACTGAGCTCAACACTGACTGGCGACTCCCAATATGCTGCTGGTGCCAAATTGTACTGGACCCTGCCGTTCCTTTGGATTCATCAGCTGCGTGGAGAGAAGCAGCCTGCTGCACGGGCTACAACTTAATCTCTATATCGTAACGCCCTGGTTTGCGTATCATGTAGACAGATGGGACGCAACTTGCATGATCGACACCAATCAACAGACGTGCATAGTTTGTGAATTTTAATGTCACCTGAAGTAAATATTCCTATAATAACACTGAATCAGAATCAGGTTTCATATCACTGGTATATGTTGTAAAACTTAGCGTTTTCCAGCAGCAGTGGTTTGCAATACACGATAATGAAATCCATAAATTTTAGTAAGAAGTTACATATTGTTGTAGACTTCTTGGCTTAACAATCCAATTTAACCTCATAAATACAAGAGATTCTGCAGATGCTGGAGATCCAGAACACACACAAAATGCTGGAGAAACTCAGCAGGTCAGGCAACGTCTATGGAGATGAATAAACAGTTGACCTTTCAGGCCGGCAGTCTTTTTTATATTATGATTGCTGCAAATTCATTATTATTTCATACTGTTTTATTATTTCACAATACTTTCAAACAGTATTATTTATTTCCGGGTTTCAGCTGGTGTAAGATATCTGCTCTCCGTCATCAGGTGACATCCAGAGATGATGGCAATAGATTCAGGTTGTGAGCTACAAACCTTGTTTTGATTAAGTGCATTATATTGTATAGAGAATAATAATCTCCTATTCTTGTGCTTAATTCAATAACACTCTGTTACCTGAAGCTGTTTGTAGTTTTTTTGTACAATTTTGTTTTTTATTTAGAGACAAGCAGGCAACAGGCCCTTCCAGCTCAACGTGCGCACAATGCATAATCAGACCAATCGACCTACTGATGGAACGTGGGGGGAGACTGGAACAGCCAGAGAAAACCCACATGGTCACAGGGAGAACATACAGACTGCTGTTAGACGGCAGTGGGAATTGAACCTGTCATTGGAGCTGCAATCACTAACCACTATGCTACAGTACTGCCATAACTGCATCTAAACTGTATCTTCAAATCTCCAGACTAGACTGTAAATAGCAGGAAGATTGTTGTATAGTAGTACATCTATTGTTATATATTGGATGACATGCAATAAGCTTTTATTAATTATTATTTAGAGATACAACACAGAACAGGCCCTCCCAGCCCTTCAAGTTACGCTGCCCAGCAACCCACTGTCTTAACCCCAGCCTAATCATGGGAAAATTTACACTGACCAATTAACCTACTACCCATTATGTCTTTGGACCATGGGAGGAAACCAGAGCACCCGGAGTAAACACATGCTCATGGAAAGGAATGTACAGAGAACATTGGATATGATCTCGGAGCTCCGATGCCCCATTGTAAGTGCCGTGTTAAGCCCCTCGCGACCACGGTGCATATAGTCATCATTTTTTTTAAGTGCCCATATGTATGACATATGAATGCTTGCTTCTGCGCCACTCATGAGCAATTTCAGAAGTATTTTTCCAAAAGTTGTCTCTGTCCCTCTGGGAATGCATTTCCCCCTCGTTAACAATCAACACTGATGCACCTCAGGGGTGTGAGCTTAGCCCACTGCTCTACTCACACTATACCCATGACTGTGTGGCTAGGCATAGCTAAAGTCCCACCTATAAATTTGCTGATGATACAACTATTGTTGGTAGAATCTCAGATGGTGATGAGAGGGTTTACAGGAGTGAGATATGCCAACTAGTGGAGTGGCACCACGGCAACAACCTGGCACTCAACATCAATAAGAAGAAAGAGCTGATTGTGGACATCAGGAGGGGTAAGACGAAGGAACACATACCAATCCTCAAAGAGGGATCAGAAGTAGAGAGAGTGAGCAGTTTCAAGTTCCTGGGTGTCAAGATCTCTGAGGACCTAACCTGGTCCCAGCATATTGAAGCAGCTACAGTATAAAGAAGGCAAGACAGCATCTATACTTCATTAGGAGTTTGAAGAGATTTGACATGTCAACAAAAACACTGAAAAATGTCTATAGTTGTACCGTGGAGAGCATTCTGACAGGCTGCATCACTGTCTGGTATGGAGGGGCTACTGCACAGAACCGAAAGAAGCTGCAGAAGGTTGTAAATCTAGTCAGCTCCATTTTGGGTACTAGCCTACAAAGTACTCAGGACATCTTCAAGGAGCAGTGTCTTAGAAAGGCAGTGTCCATTATTAAGGACCTCTAACACCCAGGGTATACCCTTCTCTCATTGTTACCCTCAGGAAGGAGGTACAGAAGCCCGAAGACACACACTCAGTGATTCAGGAACAGCTTCTTCCCCTCTGCCATCCAATTCCTAAATGGACATTGAACCCATGAACACTACCTCACTTTGTTATTATATATTATTTCTGTTTTTGCGTGATTTTTAAGCTATCCGATATACATATACTGTAATTGATCTATTTATTTATTTATTTTCTTCTTCTATATTATGTATTGCATTGAACTGCTGCTGCTATGTTAACAAATTTCACATCACATGCCAGTGATAATAAACCTGATTCTGATTCTGATTCTGGGCTTCCTTTGCCAGGTGAGTTGTATTGAGTGAGTACACATCTCGTAGGGTCTACGTGACGTGAGTTGCTCTTTTCCTTTGGCCTGGTTTTCTCACTGCTCTCAGATCCATCAGTAATTCTCAATATAAAATTTTGCAGATGTAGCCTTTGAGAGAAGAGAAGAAAATCAAGGCAGTGCTTGATGGAAATCAATATCTAAGTTACTGAGACAAGAATTAAAAAGAAACTTTTTAAGAGCAGTGGAAAAATTAGTAATTACTGTTCAAGTTCGCCAATGACATAACAGTGTCGGGGCTCTTCGCCAACAATGATGAGATAGCCTACAGAGAGGAGGTGGAAGAGCTCGAGGTCCAGTGCCAGGCAAATAATCTTTTCCTTAGTGTCAACAGGAAAAAGGAGATGGTTATTGGCTGCAGGAGTACTTGTACCACCCACGTTCCTCTTTACATCGGCGGCACTGCAGTGGAAACTGTGAGCAGTTTCATACTCCTGGGAGGGCACATCTCAGACAACTTCACATAGGCCCACAATCTATTCTGCACAAACAGGAAAGCTCACCAACGCCTTTAATTTCTGAGGAGGCTGAAGGGAGCTGGACTTTGCTCGTTCATACCCATATCATTATACAGATGTGCAGAATAGATCACCCCGACAAGCTGCATCACTGCTTGGTACAGAAACTGCGATGGTCAGCAATGCTCTAAAACTGCACAGTACATCACCAGCACCAGTCTATCTCCCATCAAAGTCATATATGGAGTCAGGTGCTAGAAAAAAAGCCAGTAATGTCATGAAGGATCCCACATACCCTGCTCATGAACTTTTTCTCCCACTCCCATCAAGGAGGAGGCTACATAGCATTCACACCAGGACCACCAGACCCAAAAACAGTTACTTTCCCCAAGTAGTAAGGCTGATCAACATCTCCACCCACTAACTCCACCGCTATGTTTTTATTTCCTGTCAGTCACCTTACGTACAGCCTAGTGTCACTTGAATCTTGAATTTTGAAAAGGTACCAGTAGAAGCTCAGACAGAAAGCATGAACCAGCAAGAAGTTCTAGACAATAAAAGGAATTATGCCTGAGTGCAATGGCTCAAAATGTCTCTGTTTCCTCCTTTACAGGTTGTCATAGATCAATTTATCAAATTATCAAATGGGAAGCTTGAACATGTTTAATAAAATGAAAGGTAATTAATAAAGGCTTGGTATGTCTCCAAAGACTCTCATAAATTTCCACAGCTGTACCAAAGCGAGCATTCTAACTGGCTGCATCACCCTCTGGTATGGAGGGGCCACTGCACCGGATTGGAAAATGCTGTAGACAGTTGTAAACTCAGCCAACTCCATCATGAGCACTAGCCTCCTCCCCAGCACCCAGGACACCCTCAAAAGGCAAAAAAGGAGTCATCCATCATTAAGGATCCCATCACCCAGGACGTGCCCTCTTCTCATTGCCACCACAGGAGTCTGAAGACACACACTCACTGTTTCAGGAGCAGCTTCTTCCTCTCTGCCATCAGATCCCTGAACAGATGATGAATTCATGAACGCTACCTCACCATTTTATTTGCTCATGTTTTGCACTAGTTATTTATGTTTTATATCTCCTTCTTATTGTAATTTAAAGATTTTATTACCATGTATTGCAATGTACTGCTGCTGCAGAACAACACATTTCATGACATATGCCAGTGATATTAAACCTGAATTTGATTCTGAACAATAGATCATTTTTATTTCAGTGATGAATCATGACTGAAGGTCAAAGATAAGCTTGCCAAACCTACCTGTAAAAAGCTGCTCTTTTGCCTCGGATTAGAAGTGCAAAACAATAGAAACTCCAACATTTGTGTCTAATTGTACTTGGCAACTCAAGAAGTAGCTTTGATTTGTTATTATGGTACTGAAGGATGTGTCTATAACTCCGCCAAGGATGCTCCCAGGCCCGGCTGTGAAAGGAGGAGGGTTGGGCATGGGGCTAGCAACACCATCCTGAAAAACCCAGAGCGACAGAAACCCAACAGAGGCTCCAAAGACCTCAACCCTGGGAGAGGAAAGATCTTCACCCAGGAGCTGAATCAGCTTATAGGAGGGAGACTGAGAATCTGGCTGAGTGGTTCCACGTCAACAACCTCTCACTCAATGCTGGCAAATCCAAGAAGCCAGTCCTCATTGGTGGATCATAGGTGAAAAATGTCAACAAATTTAAATTCCTTGGTGTTATCACTTCAGAGGATCTGACCGGGGTCCAGCACACAAGCTGCCCGTTTAAGACGATGCGTGTGCTACAAAAGACAAGAGGCAGCTTACTGGCAATTCATAAAGTAAGAAATACAATTAAGTATTTTATTAATGACACTTTTTCTGTGGGAAATTGAGGTAAACAATCACCGCAAACAATGAAGAGGCGGGCAAAGGCAAGGGCTGACTCGAGGGTCGAGGCATGCAGGTGCAAGGCACAGTTGGAGCGATGCCAAGGCATGGTTGAGACGGATTCAGGGCCTGCGAAGTAGAGAGAAATGGGAGCAGAGGAGTTTCAAAGCCCTTCCACCTAAACTGAGAACCAAACGTAAAATATTGGAGGAACCCAGCAGGCCATGCAGCATCAATGGAAAAGAGTACAGTCGACGTTTTAGGCTGAAACTCTTCATCTGGACTGGAAAAAAAAGATGAGAAATCAGAGCAAGAAGGTGGGGAGGGGAGGAGGAAGTACCAACTGGTAGGTGATAGTTGAAACCAAGAGAGGGAGAGGAGTGAAGTAAAGAGCTGGGAAGCTGACAGGTGAAAGATAGAGGGCAGAAGAAGAGAGAATCCGATAACAGAGGGTAGAAGACCATGGAAGAAAGGGAAGGTGGAGGAGTACCAGAGACAGGAATCGCTCCCCACATGACTCTCTTGTCCATTCTTCTCTCTCTCCTGGTACTTATCCAGAGCTGGGTGTCCAGAAAGCAGAGGAGGTTTGAAGATGGGAGAGGGGTCATCAGTGCAGGCTGGAGAGTCATTGTCAAAGAAGTAGGCACTGAGATGGAGGAGGCAGAAGAAGAGCTTAGCATCGTGGCAGGCGTGGAACTCACAGAGGTGTGTGCACAGGGGGACAATGGTCTGGTCATCTACCTGCTCTGGATCTTTTCATTGCCAGCTGCTGACAGTACATCAACCATCTTGACTCCACTACTCCTCTCTCTAATTCCAACCTCAATCCTTCCAAACACTCTGCTCTCCACTCCCTCCACACTAATCCTAACCTCACTGCCAAACCTGCAGATAAGGGGGTACTGTAGTAGTCTGGCGGACTGACCTCTTACTGAGACCCAGCGACAACTCTCAGACACATCCTCTTACTTACCCCTTGAACAGGACCCCACTAAGGAGCACTAGGCCATTGTCTCCCACACCATCACTGACCTTATCTGCTCTGGGGATCTCCCATTCATTGCCACCAACATCATAGTTCCTGCACCCTCCACCTCCTGTTTCCACCTCCGACCCAAGATCCACAAACCTGCCTATCAAACTGTGTTTCAGCTTGTTCCTGCCCCACTGAACTTATATCTGCATACCTCAGCTCTGTCTTATCCTCCTAGTTCAGTCCTTCCTACCTACATCACGAGCTGTGGATCTTTTCAATGATTTCAAGTTCCCTGGCCCCCATTATCTTTTTACTATGGATACCAGTCCCTATACACCTCCATCCTCCACTAGGAAGGCCTCAAAGCTCTCTGTTTCTTTCTGGACGCCAGAACCAACCAATTCCCCTCCACCACCACTCTACTCCGTCTAGCGGAACTCTCAATAATTCCTTCTCTGGGTCCTCCCACTTCCCTCAAACAAAAGGAGTGGCCATTGGCACTCGCATGGGTCCCAGCTATGCCTGTCTGTTTGTCAGCTACATGGAACAGGCTATGTTACAAGTCTACACTGGTGTCCATCCCCCACTTATATCATGCTACATCGATTACTGCATTGGTGCTGCATCCTACACCCGTGCACAGCTTGTTACTTCATTAACTTTGCATCCAACTTCCACCCTGCCCTCAAATTTACCTGGTCCATTTCTAGCACCTCCCTCCCCTTTCTCAATCTCTTTTTATCTATCCCTGGATTCAACTTATCCACTGATGCCTATTATAAACCCACAGACTTTCACAGCTACCTGAACTATATCTCTTCCCACCCTGTTACATGTAAAAATGCCATCCCCTTCTCTTAATTCCTCTGTCTCTGCCGCATCTGCTCTCAGGATGAGGCTTTTCATTCCAACACGAAGGAGATGTCCTTCTTCTTCAAGGGAAGGGTCTTCCCTTCCTCCACCATCAATGCTGCCCTCAACCACATCTCTTCCATTTCATGCATGACTGCTCTCACTCCATTCTCCAACTATCCTACCAGAGATAGGGTTCCTCTTGTCCTCACCTACCACCCCACCACCCTCCTTGTCCACCACATAATTGTCTGAAACTTCCGGCACCTTCAATGGGATCCCACCACCAAGCACATATTTCCTTCCCCCAACTTTCTCCTTTCCAAATGGATCGCATCCTACCCAACTCCCTCCCCACTGATCTCTCACCTGACACTTATCCTTACAAGTGGAATAAGTGATACACCTGCCCCTTCACCTCCTCCTTCACCATCACTCAGGGCCCCAAACAGTCCTTCCAGTTGAAGCAACACTTCACCTGTGAGTCTGTTGGGGCCATATACTGCTCCCAGTGTGGCCTCCTGTATACTGGTTAGACCTGATGTAGATTGGGAGATCGCTTCACCAAGCACCTATGCTCCATCTGCCAGAAAAAATGGGGTCTTCCAGCGACCACCCATTTTAATTCCATATCCCATTCCCATTCCAATATGTCAATCCATGGCCTCCTCTATCGTCACAATGAGGCCAACTCAGGTTGGAGGAACAACATCTTAAATTCCATCTCCAACCTGATGGTGTGAACATTGATTCCTCGAACTTCTGGTACTGGCTCCACCTTTTCCTTTTTTTTTGGCGTGTGCCTGCGTGCGCGTGCGTCTGCATGTGTGTGCGTGCGCGTCAATGCGTGTGCGTGCGTGCGTGCGTCCGTGATGATGTCTTTTTCATGGCTTTTACAAGGCGCGGAGAGAGAGAGAGAGAGACTGTGTGGCACGCCACTCTTCACACAGATATTTTCGCAGTATTTTTCCCTTTATTTTACGAGGTCGAGTTGCGATCTGGACACTCAACCCGGTACGGATGGAAAGTGTACTTGGGAGAGGACCCGACTAGTTTCAAACCCGGGAACCTCCGCTCCTGGGTCTGCCGCTGATGTCGTTGTGCCACCAGCCGGCCCAGCCCCCCCCTTTTTCCATTCCCCATCCCCTTTTCCCTCTCTCACTTTATCTCCTTGCCTGCCCATCGCCTCCCCCTGGTGCTTCTCCCCCTTTTCTTTCTTCCATGACCGTCTGTCCTCTCCTATTAGTCCCCCTCTTCTCCAGACCTGTATCTCTTTCATCAATCAATTTCTCAGCTCTTTACTCCACCCTCCCTCTCCCAATTTCACCTGCCACCTGGTGTTTCTCTCTCCCCCTCCCCTCACTTTTTTCCTCCAGTCCTGCTGAAGGTTCTCAGCCAGAAATAGCGACTGTTTACTCTTTCCATAGATGCTGCCTGGCCTCTGTGTAGTTCCTCCAGCATTTTTATGTGTGTTGCTTCACCTATCACCTACCACCTTGTACTTCTTCCTCTCCTCCCCCACCTTCTTGCTTTAATTTCTCATCTTTTACCCCAGTCCTGCTGAAGGGTCTCAAACTGAAACGTTGACTGTTACTCTTTCGCATAGATGCTGCCTGGCCTCCTGAGTTCCTCCACCATTTTGTGTATGTAACTTGGATTTCCAGCATCTGCAGATTTTCTTGCCTTCACCTAAACCGAGAGCAAGGTCTGGTCATTTAAGTGCCAGGCCGATTTGGAAAAGTCAGGTACGGGCTGGAACGTGGCAGCAGGGTTCAGATCCAGTCTCAGAGCATGTCGATGTGACAGGGCCCAGATCCCAGTGCGAAGGACAAACTGATATTCCGATAATTTAAATGTCGGGCCGGATAGATCGAAAGGGCAGGGTGTTGGGACTGGAGCCAAGGCTTGGACAGTTCTGCTCGCGTTTTCCACAACGTTTGCTCCACTCTCCATGCCACTAAGGCCGAGGCTTTGGGCCTGCTCCGGTTTCTCCGGGCTTCATGTTTGCAAGCCCTACAAAGATTTGCTCTGCTGTCTGATGGACTGACACTGAGGCTGTGGGCCTGCCCTGGCTGCTCCGGGCTTCATGATGGACTCACTTTCGCTGTGAATGTTGCTGCTTTTATTATTTGTACGATGTGTTTCTCTCTCTCTCTCTCTCTCTCTGTGTATCTGGTGTTTCTTGGCCTTTTTGGATGGGTTCCTTTAGATCTCTTGTTTTGTGGCTGTCTGTGAGGAGAGGAATCTCAAGGTTGTATTATTTATACATACTTTGATAATAAATGTACTTTGCACTTTGAACTTGAACTTAACTGTCATTGTGAAGGAAGCACAGCAGCATCTCTATTTTCTTAGAAGTTTGCAAAGATTCAGCATGTCATCTGAAACATTGGCAAATTTCGACTGATGTGTGGTGGAGAGTATATTGACTGGTTGCATCGCGTCCTGGTATGGAAACACAAACGCCCTTGAATGGAAAAGCCTACAAAACATAGTGGATACGGCCATCCCAACATGGGTAAATCCCTCCCCATCACTGAGTACATCTATACAGAGCACTGTCACAGAAAAGCAGCATCCATCGTCAAGGACCCCCACCATCCAGCCCAAGCCCTCTTCTCTCTGCTGCCGTAAGCAAGCAGGTACTGGGTCCTCAGGACCCCCACCACCAGGTTCAGGAACAGTTATTACCCCTCAACCATCAGGCTCTTCTATCAGAGGGGATAACATCACTTAAATTCACTCACCCCATCACTGAACTGGACTCAAAGGACTGATTCCATCTCATGTTGTAGATATTTATTGTTTATTTATTTATTATTATTATTTATATTCTTTTTTTCAATTTGTATTTGCAGTTTGTTGTCTTTTGCCCATTGGTTATTTGCCCATCCTGCTGGGTGCAGTTTTGCATTGACTCCATTGTGTTTTTCTACTTACTGTGATTGACCACAAGAAAATGAATCTCAGGTTGTATATGGTGACATATATGTGAAAATAAATTTAGTTTGTACTTTGAACTTTGATCACCCCTCTCATACTGCTCCCCCTTGTGACCTTTGCCACCCTTTGACTCTTGGACCACGTGATTACCCAGAATCGCCACCACAGCCACAATCCTTCCTGGGAGCTTGTCCATTCTCCTCTCGTTCAGATTCCTTCTCCTCCAGCCCTTTGCCTTTTCCGCCTATCTCCTCCCAGCTTCTCACTTCATTTGTCCTCACCCCATCACCTGGATTCACTTACCTTTACCTTCTAACATCTTATTCTGGCATCTTCTCCCTTCTTTCTCCGTCCTGATAAAGGGTTTAGGCCTGAAATATCGACCGTTTAATCTCTTCCACAGATGTTGCCTGACCTGCTGAGTTCCTCCAGCATTGCGTGTGTGTTGCTCTGGATTTCCAGTATCTGCAGAAGCTCTTGTGTTTACATTCTACACCCTAATCCAAAAGGTTCTTGCTAACTTTACATGCTTGTATAAATGTTTCACAATTACATTGGCTCTCTTTTAAAGAGTAAAAGTGCTGCAGAGATAATTTACAACCTGTTACAGTCCAGCTAGCAATCCAGAGAAATTCACAGCAGGTTGGAAACAAGATATCTGAGCAGAAAAGTATCATTATCATTACAAGCAAGTACCTTGTAAAGCAATGAAATTCCATTTTAACCTCTGTCAGTCAATATAACAACTTCCACGGGAACCCATCTAGGAGCAGGGCATATTTACTTATTTAGTCATGCAGAGTGAAGAAGTCCCTTCCTGCCCCTCCTGCCACATTGCCCTAGCAACCCTGACAACCCCGACTAACCCCGCCCTAATCACAGGACAATTTACAATGACCATTTAACCTACTAACCAGCATGTCTTTGGACTGTGCAAGGAAACTGCAGCACCCGGAGGAAACCCACACATTCTGTGGGCCGGACACAGAGGCTCCTTACAGAATGGCGCCTGAATTGAACTCCGAACTCTGGAATGATCCGAGCTGTAATAGCGTTGTGCTAACTGCTAGTCTGCCATGGCACACAAGTTAAGTAATTTTTTTTAACAAGGTAAGTATTTTTTTGCAATGTCAATGTTTATTGCTTTGAAAATTAAATCATGTGATCTTAATTGAATTGATACCATGTTCTATTTCATTATACTGTAAACCTTGTATATACGACTGGAAAACTTGTTATACTAAAGTTGTATATAAAATATTAGCAATCCCTCGCAATATTCCAATTGCATATGGATATACACAGAGGCCACTTTATTAGGTACACCTCTACACCTGCTGGTTAATACAAATATCTGTGGGAGCAATTCAATATAGGAAAACATACAGAGGTGGTCAAGAGGCTCAGTCGTTGTTCAGACCAAACATCAGAATGGGGAAGAAATGTGATCTAAGTGACTTTGACTGGGGAATGATTGTTGGTGCCAGACAGGGTGATTTGAGTATCTCAGAAACGGCTAATCTCCTGGGATTTTCACACACAACAATCTCTGAAGTTTCCAGAAGATGGTGCAAATAACAAAAAAACACCAATGAGCAGCTGTCCTGAGAGCAAAAATACCTTGTTAATGAGAGAAGACAAAGGAGAAGCTGACTGGAAGGTGACAGTAACTCAAATAACCTCATGTTGCGACAATGGTGTGCAGAAGAACATCTCTGAATGCACAACATGTCGAACCTTGAAATGGATGGGCTACAGCAGCAGAAGATCATGAACAAACACTCACCACTTTATTAGGTAGGGCAGGTGACACAGTGCTGTCGTGGTTAGCACAACGCTCTAGATTATCAGAAACCTGGATTCAGTTCCCACAGCTGTCTGTAAGATGTTGGTTTGTTCTCCCCATGACCAAGTGAGTTTCCTCTGGCAGTTCCAGTTTCCTCCCACAGTCTAAAGATGTGCCGTTTAGTAGGTTAATTGGTCATTGTAAATTGTCCTGTGATTAGGCTAGGATTAGATCAGGGGATTGCTGGGCGGCGCAGTTTGAAGGGCCAGAAGGGCCTATTCCACTCTGTATCTTAATAAATAAATATAGTAATAAAGTGGCCATTGAGTGTATGACTGGAAAATTTCAAAATTATACTGAACTTATGCATGAAACATCAACAATTCCTCACAGTACTGCACTGCACAGGGGTGTATTTGGTACATAAATATGCATCTTGTAATGCAATTTTTTTGAAGAATTGCAATCCACAGCCCAAATACAACTGCCTAATATGCATACCTTCTTGATAGCAGATCAAAGGCCTTTTAAGTTTTTTTAAGTGTGCATGGCAAATCTGATGGGATTTTGCACAGTACTTAAGGGCTGCTTTAGGGTCAGGAAAACAATTTATGCCTAGAACTACCATGACAATATTAGTAACACATTGTGACCCCTCACCTCAGGTGATTAGGCACAAAGGTCACAATCAACAATAAATTCGTACTTATAGATGATCATGGCAATCGGTTATTGATCTGTGGAGAAAAAAAAAGTGGCAAGAAAATATTGCTCTGACTTACAAACATGCATCCTCCCGAGGCCCTGCTCTCTCCCCTGGAAGAGAGAATGCAAGGAGAGAGTTCAGCCCATGTTTAATATCAAGTGAATGTGGTGTCAATGCTATTCTGCCTTTGTCCCATGATGTGGAAAGCAGTGTCTATTCTTTCAGTAAAGGTTAATGCCAGGGGTCAAGTGATTTCACACTCTCTGTGGGATCCAGATCTGTTCAGCGGTTCAGATGTCTTGGACAATGATAACTCAGTTGGACTGATATATTAATTCTCCTAATTCTGTGTCCACCGAAGACTTACCTTATGGTAATGCCTCAGAATATAACACTGATAAAGACAGAGGTAGTAGTGACCCACAAATTTTGGGTCATATCTTTATTTATGCCATATTGTTTTTTAAAGTGATCTAGATTGTTTAATGCCATTTCCAGTACACAGGAGTAAAGGAGAACTAAACAGTTGTTACTCTGAATCCAATGCAGCGCACAAGGGCGATGTGAGGGATAAGTTTTTTACTCTGAGAGTCATGGATGGCTAGAATGGGCGGACTGGTATGGAAGTAGAGGTAAATACATTGGCTTTTAAGAGATGTTTGGAGAGGCGCAAGAATATGAGGAAGATGGAGGGATGTGGACATTGGATAGGTAGGAGGGATTAGTGTTTGCGTGTTTTTGATTGGCTTTTTAACTGGTTCGACACAATATTGTCGGCCAAATGGTCTGTTCCTGTGTTGTACTGTTCTATATTTACATCAATATTCTATATGCAAACAATAAGATAATAAACACAATAAAAATGCAATAAATATAAATACATAAGATAGCTTATATACATGGATTGATTGCATGCCCATAATTTAAAAGTAGGCACAGGAGTGTCTGCATATAAGGTTCTGCTAGCCTTTACGGAAAAGACTGCCTTTGGGAAAATAACCTGTCTTTATGCTACATTCTAAATAGTATCACAAAAATTGTTATAACTTGCAACATTTATTAATATATACCGGCTAATATTCTTGACTGTGAGGGCTTGTGACCTTACTTTTGAAAACTGACTACCCATCCAAAGATTATTTTTGATTTATGCAACTAAAGTACTTGGTAATGAATTAATTTGAAGGTTCTTCAAAGCAACATGATAATTTATAATCTTGATGTCGCTAATACATTGTAAGGTGATGAATGGATTAATAAATAATTAATGATGGAAAGTAAATTCAGTAAATGCGAAGAGAAATATCCCAATGGAATGAATGAGAACTTTTGCAACTTTTTTTTCATTTGGTAACGCAGCTTAGATTTGCAAAACATTTCTGGACTTTGTTTTATATCTTTCCAGCTATAATTTCTAGAAAATACTGTCGTGTATCATGCTTTGATTGCTGAATAGACTGCTTGAAATCCTGAAGTTAGTACACCTTAAAGAGTTTTCTTTTGTGATTTAGTTGCATTTTGTAAAAGGAATAACTTCACTCAACTTAACTTGCCCCATCACTGAACTGTTCCCAAAGCCTATCCACTCACTTTCAAAGACTCTTCCTAAGGCCTTAGATATGGGAGTCTGCTTTGCCATTCCATCATGGCTGATCCATTTCCCTCTCAAGCACATTCTCCTGTCATCTCCCCGGAACCTTTCCCACTCTGACTTATCAGGAACCTATCAACCTCCATATTAAATACACCCATGATCTCAATAACATGTTCTCAATATTCATTGCTTATTTTTTTTAATTTTGTTTCTCAGCTCAAGCTGGTAAAACCTGAGGTACAGGCATAGGCAAGGGTGCTCATTTCTCAATCACTAGGAACCTTTGGACAGCTCTAGAGGTGTTTAATATTGTGGCTTTCTGAAAGTTTACAGAGATATTGCTGTGCAGCTCTAATTTTTTAGCGCTATTGTGTAATGACTGGGATGAAACTAGTTGTACATATTACTACAGGAACAATTTACACCCTGTTCATGTTCCATAGTCTTTCAATTTCCTCTTTAATTCAGCATATTTCTGGTGTTTTTCACTTATTGATTTCTGTATGTTTTGTGTGTTTGGAATGGCTAAATCAATTAAGTGGATTGATCTTGCTTGTTTATGCTGTAAAATTATATACGGATGGTTATTATAGATTGTCCTATCTGTAATAATAGATTAGTTATAATATAATTTATGGGACTCAGACTCTAAAACTGGATGAGGCTCGTATTTATGCTGTCTTCTATGAGATGGTACTTTAAAGCAAAATTTTGGTGAATTATGTTTGCCTGTGTAAGTAATCAGATTGAGATAAACTTCTGCAGGATCCTGTAATGTGTTGGATTTTTTGATTTCTCTTGGCATCTTCAACATTTATCGTCTTGAATTTGTAGGTCCTTCATTATGTATTTTGATCATTTTTTGTGTTAGCCACCTGGTCCTGTATTGCCACAAAGAATCCCTCTGTTTCTGGGGAGAGGTCTCCAACTCTGAGCCAGGCATTCAACACTTCCTCGTTGCTGTTTAGTCTGCTCGGGTCATGGGGGTGTCTTCCATGGAGGATCATGCTTACTATTATTTCTTCTTGTATTTGCACAGTTCATTGTCTTCTGCACATTATTTACACTGAACAACAAATTTTTTCAAAAGTGTTGCTTCCTCAGAATTTTTTTATGGTAGACTGTTTGAAGATGAACACAAATATACTTTCAGACTACCTGTATCATGTAGGAGTTTGGAGAAACAACAAATTAACTTTTATTGAATGTAATGTGTTTAATTGCATAATGGTCCTGATGCTTTCCAATAGTTCAAATAAGTTAAAAATATTTTGTTATTGATTTTCATTTGTACTCAGTGTTTAAGGCTTCTCGCTTAAGTGTCCAACAATAATTCGCCAGCATTGATGGATTCCAGTTGCCCTGGTATCTTTTCTCCATGACTGCAATGTCCTGGTGAAACTTTTCACCATGCTCATCACTAACAGCTCCAAGATTTGCAGGGTAGAAGTCCAAGTGAGAATGCAGAAAATGAATCTTTAGTGGCATGTTGCATTTCATGGTTTTATATGCTTGAAACATGCTTCCAACCAGCTGCATGTAGTTTGGTGCTCTGTAGATGCCAAGAAAAATGTCAACAACTTCCTTGAATGCCTTCCATGTGATTTTCTCTGGTCCCACTAGAAATTCTTCAAATTGCCTGTCATTGATGACTTGCTTGATTTGTGGACCAACAAAAATGCTTTCCTTAATCTTGGTAGCGGTTACTCTGGGAAGCATCTGTCTCAAATATCAAAATCCTTCATAGAAATTTTTGTGCCTGGTGATAGCAAATCCATCCTTACAGTCCTGAACCCAATAATTATTACTAAAACCTGTCCTGCCATGCAGCAGCCACATCGGCTAAGCATGCCCAAGCATGCCTGGGCAAGATAGGAAACTTTCCAGCTTACATTGTAGGCAACATTTTAATTGACGAATTATCAATTGAAATAATAAACATAAGCTTATTTTAAAAATGGTGCGCGATAGGGAAATTTCATGGTGAATTTCATGATCAGTAGCCCAAAATTCATAAGATACACGTAAAGGTATTCAGGAAGCAAAATCTTTGTTGTCCAGTGTAATAAACAAAACTATTTGAACAATTTGGGTGTGAGGTGTTTAATTTAAAGTTCACATTTAATTATCATTCAACCACACATGAATATAGCCAAACAAAACAGTGTTCCTCTGGGACTAAGGTGCAAAACACATTACCAACAGCACACAGCACACATAGGTAGGAAAGCAGAAAACATATAGTCACAAAAAAATAATATAACCTAAGTCTCTGAGTGGCTTGACCTGTAGAGTGGTGGTGTATAAGATATTGTCCAGCCTGTTCTTCCACCAAGCAAACACTGGACTGAAGAGCAGCACCAAGTGAATACCGAAGGGCAGCACCAAGCAAATACTGGCGATCAGCTCCATTCAAACACCAGAGGGCAACACAGAGTGAACAATAGACAATAGACACTAGGTACAGGAGTAGGCCATTCGGCCCTTCGAGCCAGCACCGCCATTCACTGTGATCATGGCTGAACATCCACAATCAGTATCCAGTTCCTGCCTCATCCCCATAACCTTTGATTCCGCTATCTTTAAGAGCTCTATCTGTCTCTTTCTTGAAAGCATCTAGAGACTTTGCCTCCACAGCCTTCTGGGGCAGAGCATTCCATATATCCACCACTCTCTGGGTGAAAAAGTTTTTCCTCAACTCCGTTCTAAATGGCCTACCCCTTATTCTTAAACTACAGCCTCTGGTTCTGGACTCACCCATCAGTGGGACATACTTCCTGCCTCCAGCGTGTCCAATCCCTTAATAAACTTTTATGTTTCAATAAGATCCCCTCTCAGCCTTCTAAATTCCAGAGTATACAAGCCCAGTCGCTCCAATCTTTCAACATATGACAGTCCCGCCGTCCCGGGAATTAACCTTGTGAACCTACGCGGCACTCCCTCAATAGCAAGAATGACCTTCCTCAAATTTGGAGACCAAAACTGCACACAGTACTCCAGGTGTGGTCTCACCAGGGCCCTGTACAGCTGCAGAAGGACCTCTTTGCTCTTATACTCAATTCCCCTTGTTATGAAGGCCAGCATGCCATTAGCTTTCTTCACTGCCTGCTGTACTTGCATGCTTGCTTTCAGTGACTGACGTACAAGAACACCTAAGATCTCCGGAGAACTACACTGAGTGAACAGTGGAAGGCAGCATGAAATGAACACTGGAGGCAAGCACTGAGTGAAGACTGGAGAGCAGCACTAAGCAAACCCTAGGGGGCAGCACCGAGCAAACCCTAGAGGGCAGCACCGAGCAAACCTTAGAGGGCAGCACCGAGCAAACCCTAGAGGGCAGCACCGAGCAAACCCTAGGGGACAATACGAACGAACACCAGAGAGCAGCACAGATGGGAGGGAGCAGCCCCCAACCTAGCACGGACTCCATCCCAACTCCTGAGCAGTCACACTTAACTTATTACAATGATAACTATTCTTCAAAATATTTAATTGACTATAAAGCACTTTAGATGGCTTGGAAGGGAAAAGTGCTGTATGAATGCAAACCAGTCTTTCCTGAGCGGATGAAAGTGAAGTCTATCTTATACTATTCAAGATCTGTTAAATAGAGCGTGTTTTAAACTGGAGGATTTTAGCTCTTGCTTTATACATTACATGTGAAACTGCCTAACTGAATGATTACCAATTCATAATTTTTTTAAAAATTAATTAGTAAATAGCTGTGAGTCCGCTGTAGAAGTCGAAGCCCAATGCCTGCAAGCCTGAGTTCAGGTCCGCTGGAAGCGGGAGACCTAAGCAGACGGCCAGTCCTAGGGTTAAGGCATTCTGTATGTACATGGATGGGAGGGAGGAATGGCGTTGCTTGTTGTGTTATGTGTTGTGCTGTCAAGCATTGAGGGCATGCAATGTTGGCACTGGAATGTGTGGCAACACTTAGAGACTGCCCCAAGCACAACCTTGTGTGTGTTGGCTAATACAAGTGTCACATTTCACTGTATGTTTTGAGTTAAATGTGATAATTAAACTTGAATCTTGAATCTTGATAAAGATTAAAATGACATCCAGTTTCCAAATGAATGGGTCTGAAAACGAGCGTTTGTTATGATTGTTGTTTTCTCTGAGTCATATTTTATGCAGGAGAATGTTTGTTCAAAGAATTTACCAACTGTTAGGGATAGACCAACATTTGTTCTGAATAAAGTATACTAAAAATTCTAGTTATATTCTTCCATTGTAAATCAACTTAATTAATTAATTTATGCTGTCACGGTCTCGTGGTTATCGTTCAGTCTGTGTTTGCATGGCAATAGAGTATGTCTTTTATTTCACCAAAATTATAGAACGACAATTGGGACAATTCAGAAATCTTCAATGGTAAGATTCAGAATCAGAATCGGGTTTAATATCACTGGCATATGTGGTGAAATTTGTAGTTTTGCGGCAGCAGTACATTGCAATACATCAGAATAAATCTATAAATTACAGTAATGTGTGTGTGTGTGGATATGTATAGTATATATTAAATAATTAGTACAAAAAGAGAGCAAAAAAAATGGTAAGGTAGTGTTCTTGGGTTCATTGTCCATAGCAAAATCAGATAGTGGAGGAGAAGAAGCTGTTCCTGACATGTTGAATGTGTGCCTTCAGGCTCCTGTACTTCCTCCCTGATGATGGTAACAATGAGAACAGGACATATCCTGGGTGATGGGGGTCCTTAATGATAGATGCCGCCTTTTGAAGAATGTCATTATCACCATTTGATAATGTCCTCAATGTCAGAGAGGCTGGTGCCCATGATGGAGATTCAAGATTGTTAAATGTCATTCCCAGTGCACAAGTGTTATGGAGAACAATATAGTTGTTACACTAGATCTGATGCAGCACAAAAAGAAACTCAGTAAGATAAAGAACACAATAATAATTTTAAAAACCACAGTAAATGTAAATACATAAGATAGCTAAGGGAAATAAGTGGAATTCAAACAAAAAGCAAACTGTTACCAGGCTCCATGTAAAATAACCTAGAACATTAATAATTATAAATGAGCTTGTAATGAATTAATTAATTAAAATAAATTCAGCAAAGTTAGCTGGAAACATTTCATCATAATGTATGGGAGGCATTCTGCAAATTAGATTAAAAAGTCACTGTTAATAGGCTTAGTTAATATAAATTAAAACTGCATGTATTTTAAAATAAAGTGATTGAAATAGTTAGGATTTTAAGAGAAATTCATTTATCTTTTTGAAATTATTGCATTGTGAATCAATCCAACCCAGCTGGGCACTTCTTATTAGTATCTCTCCATTGGGATATCTCACCAGTAAATCAGACTTTCCTGAGCTAACACTAAGTGGGGGAGGGTGATGTAATCCCACCCACTATTAGGGATAATCGTTATATAAGTGGCAAAAACGAAGTCCATGCAATTTTAGAGTTATTCTAATTTATGATAGTTGTTTATTTGGGAACAATATACACATAGTGGCCACTTTATTAAGTACCTCCTGAACGTAATAAAGTGGGTGCTAAGTGTATGTTTGTGGTCTCCAGCTGCAGTGGCCAATCCCCCACTTCAACGTCCAACATGTTGTGTGTTTAGACATGCTTTACTCCACACCACAATTGCAACATGTATTTATTTGGGTTACTGTCACCATCCTGTCAGTTGGAATCAGACTGGCCATTCTCCTCTGACCTCTGTCATTAACAAGGCATTTTCACCCACAGAACTGATGCTCTCTGGATGTTTTTGGTTTTTCGCTCCATTCCATGTAAACACTAGAGACTGTTGTCTGTGAAAATCCCAGGAGCTCAGCAGTTTCTGAGATAGTCAACCCACCCCGTCTGGTACCAACTATCATTCCAGGGTCAAAGACACTTTGTTCACATTTCTTCCCCATTCTGATGTTTGGTCTGAACAACAACTGAACCTCTTGACCGGTCTGCATGCTTTTATGCATTGAGTTGCTGCCACCTAATTAGCTGATTCATGGCTTGGCTTTGCAAATGAAGATTTAGAAAGGGGGCTGCCCAAGTCTGCTGCAGGCTCACTGGTGGCTGACGAGGCCAATACGGGACAGGCAGGCCCAGACACAGCGGCTGCAAGGAAAATTCTGTTCTGGGTTTGGTGCTGCTGTATCATGGTTCTTCCTCCCTCACCTTTTGTCCTCAATGCCAGCCCTGCGTGCGTTCTCGAAGGAGGAGACAGACTGGTGAATGGTGTGTCACCAGGCCTCACGATCGGAGGCTAGATTAGACCACTGGCGATGGTCAATGTGACAGGCACCAAGGGATTTCTTCAGAGAGCCGTTGTACCTCTTCTTCGGTGCCCCTCTGTTACGGTGGCCAGTGGAGAGTTCGCCATACAGCACAATCTTGGGCAGGCGATGATCCTCCATCCTGGAGATGTGCCCTGCCCAGCGCAGCTGAGGTGACCTCTGCCTGTTCGAGGACTTCGATGTTGGTGACGAAGTCACTCCAGTGGATGACTTGGTGAGTTCCCAGCAGCAGACAAACTCCATGACTTCTTTGTCTGCTGCTGGGAACAAGGTAAACTACCACAGGACCTCTGTGATGCAGTCATCATTGCCCTGTATAAGAACAAGGGGGAAAAGTCCAACTGCTCCAACTATCGGGGGATAACTCTTCTCTCTATCGCAGGAAAAATCCTCACGAGAGTACTCCTGAACAGATTGGTCCCCATCATTGCAGAAGAACACCTCCCAGAGAGCCAACAGGAGGACCACCGACATTTATTTGTTCTCAGGCAGCTCCAAGAGAAATGTACGGAACAGAACAAGGGATTGTACGTGACGTTTGTCGACCTTACCAAAGCGTTCCACACCATGAGCAGGGAAGGTCAGTAGCAAATCATGGAATGACTGGGATGTCCCCCAAAGTTCCTCAGCATGATCATCCAGCTACATGAAGATCAGCACGGCCAAGTCAGACACAACAACGACCTCTCAGAACCTTTCCCAATAGGCAACAGAGTAAAGCAAGGCTGCATCCTCACGCTGACTCTCTTCACCATCTTCTTCAGCACGATGCTCGAGAGGGCCACAGAAGACCTTGATGACGAGGAGGGTGTCTACATCCAATACTGCACCAATGGCAGCCTGTTCAACCTGAGGCGGTTACAGTCCCACACCAAGACATTGGAGCAACTCATCCGAGAGCTACTCTTCGCAGATGGTGCTGCCCTTGTTGCCCACACAGAGACAGCCCTGCAGTGTGTAACATCCTGCTTCACAGAGTCTGCCAAGCTCTTCAGACTGGAAGTCAGCTTGAAGAAGACAGAAGTTCTCCATCAGCCCGCACCTCAGGAAGATTATCACCCTCCCCGCATCACCATCGGTGAGGTAGAGCTGAAGACAGTCCACCAGTTCAGCTACCTGGGGCGCACCATCTCGTCAGATGCCAAGATCGACAAAGAGATTGACAACAGACTGGCAAAGGCAAACAGGATGTACAAAAGAGTCTGGAACAACAAGCATTTGAAGAAAGGCACAAAGATCAGCGTGTACAGAGCGTTGTACTGACCACCCTCCTGTATGGCTCCAAGTTGTGGGTCACCTACCACCACCACCACCTACGCCTCCTTGAGCGTTGAGCTGATTAGATATTTACATTAACGATTAGCTGCACAGGTGTACCTAATAAAGTGGCCACTGAGTGTACATGACAAAAAAATTATTTTCTTGATCATTTAATCTTCCATGCCTTGTTAAAAGTAATTTAGAACATCTATTAAAATCTCCATATTTTGATTAAATTAACACTAAAAGACCTTGGGTCAAGGATCAAAAACCAGCTTTATTTGCCATACTGTATATATTTACACATGTTAGGAACTTGCAGTTGTAAGTTGGTCCGGGCACAACATGAAACACAAAACAAATTTAAACAATTATAAAGTATAAATAGTTATACATTAAAAAACAAAGTTAGAGTTTAAACTATGGATATGGAATCTTAAGGCCCTCCATCGGTTGGGGTTGACCATGAATGCTGCATCACAGCTCTCTATGTTGTACGCAAACCTGAGCAGTACAATATGAGGTGCAAGCTGTTGCCCATGTAGCACACTCCCCCTCTCCGAGCGCCCAATGAATCCAAAGGAACAGCAGGGGCTGATATGGTTTGGCATCAGTGGCATAGCAGAAGTTGCCACTCAGAGATGAACTCAATACAGAACTGCCTTAGGGATTCCAGCTCCAGACTTTTCCTTCGAGATTTTTTTCCAAAGACTTACCAGTGAGTGGGTATGGCTGCAAGGAAACTGAGGTTTGAAATCAGAGTTTTCCTTCTCCGAGATGAGCTGCCAACCACAGCTGACGAGCCCAATCTGCCCGAAGTTACTGATTTTGAGGCACTTGCAAACCGCTTTTGTCCCTTCTCCTGTCAGTACAAACCTTCCGCTGGGCTTAGTAGCTAAGCCACACGTGAAGGCCAGGAGCTGGACTTGGTTGTCAGAGGCTATTTGAGGTTCATACTTTTGTAGCTCATCCCCGCTGCATCCCACTTCTGCTAGCTATAACAACCTTAAGGAACTGGAAATGGAATAAAATGTGCATCAATACTTAAGCCCCAGTATTTATTTACAATGTGTTGCACACTCATATAAGACTGATTCAAACATGCTATTTTGTATCCCCTGTAAATTCTGTGGCCAAGTGGTGATACAGAGAATTCACCGTCCAAAGTCCAATTTGAGCAAATAACTGTGCTGCTGTCAGAGAACATTTCTAGTGATCTTGTCAGAAAACAAATCTTTGTTTGAATAGAAACCGTTGCCATTGTTGGATTATTATCTAATCTAAGAACTGTTTAATTCTTAGATTAGACTGTTTAATTGTTACCTCCTCTGCAGTTTAACAAGTAATTATCTGCTTGTATTTTAAGTAGTTCTGATAACATTTTATTAGACTCCTAGTGGTCACAATGGTATATGTCATTGTTCACTCTGCCTCTAGTGGTTATATGATATAATTCCAGAAAGTTCAGGAAGCTTCTATTGATACTGCATTATTTGAATAAGTGTCTTCTCCTTGGTTAACTCTTATCTACAAATTTGAATGGAGTTTTCCTGATCTATGAGTATAAAAATAGCTGCTCCATATTGGTCACCATCTAAGTTCTCTTGTCACTATCTCTTAGCTTAGCAGACCTCTGTCACCATCTGCTTCAATGTTCCTTTGTTCTATCATCACTTTATAAAATGATTGTGAAGCAATAAGTTTGGTGCCTCTTTCCAAATCTCTGAAAGAACCTTGGATTAAAATATCGGAATCCAACAGACTCCATACAAATTTGTAACATATGTAGAGATTGGGCACAAAAATCCCAAAAGAGAAACAATCCTTTCAACTGAGTTAATGAGACACATGTATTGTTTCGTCCCAAACTGTTTACACTCTACAAAGCCAAAAGAAATAGATTTTGTGTTCACTTTCCATTTCAAATGACAACAGTAACGGTACAAGTATTCACTTTCTGGAACAAAGATAACTTATTGCTAGGAACTCCTTCCAAATGTAAAGAAATCCCATTCCCACATGTCAGTCCATGGCCTCCTCTTGATGAAGCCACTCACAGTGTGAAGGAGCAACACCTCCTATTCTGTCTGGGTAGCCACCAACCTGACGGCATGAATGTCGATTTCTCAATACCGTAATGTTTTTCTCTTTTTTTTCTCTTTTCCCCTCTCCTTCCTCTCTTTTTCTATTCCCCACTCTGCCCCTTACCTCTTCTCACCTTCCTATCACCTCCCCCAGTGCCCCTCCTCCTTCCCCATCTCCCCTGGTCATCTCTCCCCGCTATCAGATTCCTTCTTCTCCAGCCCTTTACCTTTCCCACTCACCTGGCTTCACCAATCACCTTCTAGTTTGATCTCCTTCCCCTCCCCTACTTTTTATTCTGGCAGCTTCCCTCTTGCTTTCCAGTCCGGAAAAAAAGTATCCACTCAAAACATTGACTGTTTAATCATTTCCATAGATGCTGCCTGACCTGCTGAGTTCCTCCAATGTTTTGTGTGTGTGTGTGTGTGTTCCTATTGTGAATCAAAGTGGGCAATACTGCACAAACTTGAAACATTACTGGTGCACTGGTGCTCCCAAGTAAAGCTTTCAAAGAAAGTGAGATCAAAGCTGCTAATAGTCAGTAAAAACTTGGAAATTTGTATATTAATGTTTGTATTCTAAAAAACGTAATTAAAGAATGAAACATACACACAAAATCATCAGGTGAGGCAGCATCTATGGAGGGGAATATACAGTCAATATTTGAGGCTGAGACATTTCAAAAGGTTAACTTCACCTCAATTTCACTCGCCCCATCACTGAACAGTTCCCATTCCTTATGGACTCATTTTCAAAGACGCTTCATCTCATGTTTTTGATTATTTATTGCTTATTTGCTATTATTATTTCCTTTTTTCTTTCTTTTTGTGTTTCTACAGTTTGTTGTTTTTTGCACATTGGTTGTTTGTCCATCCTGTTGGGTGTGACCTTCCATTGATTCTATTGTGTTTGTTGTGTTTACTGTGAATGCCCAGAAGAAAATGAATCTCAGGGTTGTATATGGTGACATAGATGTACTTTGATCATGAATTTATTTTGAACTTTGAACTCTTTTTATTCCTTTCCATTTCTCTGCCTGACTTTCTGGGTTCCTGTAACACCTTGTGTGTTTTACTCTGGATTTCCACCATCTTCTCCTGTGTTTCAAAGACTGAAAATACATGTTTTATGTAAATACATGTCACATGTTTTATATCTCTCTGGATCTATCAAACAAGTAATATCATTTGATTCATATATTGGATCAGTTTACTAAATTCTAGTTCAATCACCCTGACGATATCCTATTGGAGGATGTATTGAATTTCCCATTGTATTTCACTCTTAGTTCCACCCTTGGACTCGTGCCAGTAGAGTGGCAGAACTGCCATCTGTAAGACCATAAGTCATCAGAGCAGAATTCAGCCACTCGGCTCATTGACTATGCTCCACCATTCCATCATGGCTGATTTATTATCCGTCCTAACCCCATTCTCCTGCATTCTCTCTGTAACCTTTGACATCCTGCCTAATCAGGAACCTATCGACCTCGACTTTAAATATACCAAATGACTTGGCCTCCACAGCCATCTATGGCAATGAATCCTACAGATTTACTACCTTCTGGCTAAAGAAATTCCTCCTCATCTCTGTTGTAAAGGGACATTCCCTCTAATCTAAGGCTGCGCCCTCTTCTCCTGGACACCCCCACTATAGGAAACATCCTTCCCACATCCACTCTATCTAGGCCTTTCACTATTCAATAGGTTATCTGCTTATGTACTCCTTTAAAATCAACCCAAAGGTCAAATTAGTATTACCAGTTACAATTGTACCAAAATTCAAAGTTCAAAATAAATTTATTATCAAAAAACATATATGTCACCATGTATATCCCTGAGATTCACTTTCTTGCAGGCATACTCAATAAATCTAATAACCATATTAAAATCAATGACAGACCAAGCCAAATGGGCGGACCCAAGGTGCAAAAGGCAACAAGCTGTGCAAATACAAAAAGAAAGAAAAAATGTAAATAATAAAAATAATAAACAAGTAATAAATATCGAGAGCATGAGGTGAACAGTCCTTGCAACTAAGTCTATAGGTTGTGGGAACAGTTGCCGTGGGAAGGCTCCTGTAACTTCTTCCTGAGGGCAGCAGTGAGAAGCGAGCATGTCCTGAGTGGTGGGCGTCCCTAATGATGGATACTGCTGTCCAATGCTCTAAGCAGATATTCTCACTGGTGGCCAGAAGCCTACTCCAGTCATCAGGCCTTTGACAAAGTCCCACAAAGACCTCCCCATAAACAATTTTAGAAAACGCTATGTAGGTTCAAACACACTTAGATTAACACTACCTAGGACAGAAGGAGGACGAGAAATAACAGACATAAAAAAATTCACACAACAGTCAGATAAAACTTCTAAGGATATATTTTCATCAATGAAAACAGGATTCACCACTCCACATGAGCATAAGCAATTCTGATAAGAAGTACACACCAATAAACTTAAAGTACAACCCAAAAAAATGAAGGAATTATCACTATAGAAGATAAAGTTGACCAATGGAAGAGAATGACCCTCCATGGAACATATCCCCACAACCTGAGCAGCCTAGGTGTCATCAAGGAACCGACAAATGCCTGGTTCAGAGTTGGAGACTTCTTCCCAGAAACAGAAAGGCTCCTTGTGGTAATGCAGGACCGGTTGATTAACACAACAAATTATGAAAAATACATAATAAAAGACCAACCAATTCAAGATGATAATTGTAGATATGCCAAGAAAAAAACAAACAATTCTACACATTACAGGATCCTGCAGCAATTTAACTCAATCTGATTACTTACACAGGCACAATCAAGTGGCTAACATCATTCAACAAAATCTTGCTTTAAATACAAAATCATGAAAGAAATCATACCTTACTATATTTACAAGCCTGATCTAGTTTTAAAGTCAGGGTCTTATAAATTATATTATGTCCAATCCATTACTACAGATAGAACAATCGGTAATTACCGTCTGGATGTAATATTACAGGATAAACAAACAAGAACAACTTTGATCATAGATATACCATAGCTATTTCAAACACACATAACATACAGAAAACAATAAGTGAAAAACACGAGGAATATGCTAAATTAAAAGAGGAAATTGAAAGACTATGGAACATGAAAAGGATATGCATTGTCCCAATAGTAATATCTACAACTAGTATAATCCTAAAGGCACTACACAATAGCATTAAACAAATAGGTCTACACAGCAATATCTATATAAATCTCCAGAAAGCCACAATATTAAACACCACTAGAATAGTCCGAAAGTTCCTAGCAATTGAGAAATGAGTGTGCTTGGCTATGAACACATCAGCTTTTACCAGCTTAAGCTGAGAAAAATAAAAATATAATAATAATAAATAAATAACCAATAAATATCAAGAACACGAGATGAAGAAGGTGACACCAGTGAACAATGTTACCAAAGGCAACATCCTCAAGACCGTTCACAAAGCAACTGTTTTCACTTCTTTCATTTCTTTTACACATTTCAGGTGTGGCTCAGCTACTGTGGGAATAGGATGTAACCCTCACACCGGGTGTCACGGTAGCATGGTGGTTAGCGTGACACTATTACAGCTCGGGGCATCGGAGTTTGGAGTTCAGTCCTAGCATCCCCTGTAAGGAGTTTCTACATCTTCCCCGTGGAATGAGTGCATTTCCTCCCTCAGTCCAAAGGCATACTGGTTAGTAGGTTAATTGGTCATTGTAAGCTGTCGCATGATTAGACCAGAGTTTTGATGTGTTGCTAAACTGTGGTTCAATGGGCCATAGGTGCCTGTTCCACACTGTATCAACAAATAAATAAATGTACATACATTCATCAGCAAGTCCAAACTAATGTCAGGGTCAACGCAGAGGGGAATGGAACTGGAAATAATGGAAACATTTTTTTTTGAAATCTGATTTGGATGATGGAATAAGTGAGATATTTAGTTTTCCCTTTATGAAGAGGATTTAGGAATGAGCAAAGGATAATATTTTGCCCAGATTTAAATAAACAGGAGAAAATGCAATGCCGCAGTCAAAAATGCTTGAAGGGTTAATGGACCCTTATTATTATTGTAGTCAGCTCTGACTGTGGGCATTAAACAATTCATTATCTCATTTCTGATGGGCTAACTAAACAACCACGCTATTGTGGCAGGGTTAATTCCATTTATGTGTGCCCAGCATGAGGCACTTGGGAGTGGTTTAATTTGCCAGGCTTACTGGAAAATTCGCTGAATAGGGAAAAAGCTAGGAGCCCCATCTTTCCAAACCTGTGAATACTCAGAAAGCATGTGCAGTTCATTTGGATATTAAACAATCTCAAATAAGAGACAGAGGCATGTTGGCGTGAAGCCCAGTTAAAATGTAAGGAAATCAGTCTTTGCGGTTAATTTAATGGAATCATTCTACCATTGCCAGCTCGGCCTTCTGCTGCAGGGCGCTACCTCCAAAGCTCCACTTTTTAACCTCATAAACACCAGAGATTCTGCAGATGCTGGAAATCCAGAAAATCACACACCTAAGGCAGAGGTTGATAGGTTCTTGATTAGTCAGGGCATGAGGGGCTACAAGGTGAAGGCAGGTAACTGGGGCTAAGAGATAAATGGATCAGCCACCTGACACGCAGGACAGAAGCATGGTCACATTGTTCATTCCAGGGACCAGCTGTTTGCGCTAATGCCGGCCGGTTCAGCGAGCAGAGCGGCAGACACCCCTGCTGAAATCTGGAGGAAAACACACAGAGGTTGCAGAGGGGGATCACAAAGTTGAGGAAAGAGGACCGGGTAGAGACAACAGAGACTTATGGAGAAGAGGAGTTCGGTGGGTAATAAAATGGACGAATTGACGGCGCTAGCCAGGCGTCAGAGAACATTTCGGGAGTACTATGTTATGTGTTTCACTGGAACGGGGCTGCACGAGGACATACCCGATCAAAACTTCTCCATGGATGGCTTCCAGGCCGTTCAGGCTGACCGGAAGTGCACTGAGAGTGGTAAGCGTAAAGGAGTTGGGTGCTTACTGTTCTGATTAACAACAGATGGTGCAATCCAGGTCATATTACGATCGAGGAACGTGTTTGTAGACCGGATATTGAACTTTTTACTGTTGGACTCCGGCCACATTCCACTGAGATTCAACACTGGGCAGCACGGGATGTCGTTCCTGATGTGGCCATCGAACTTGCAGCTCCTCCCGTGGAGGGTCAGACACCCTGAGCCAATAGACTGGTCCTGGACTTTTTTCCATCTGGCATAGTTTGCATTTTGTTGTTTGATTGTTTGTGGTTTTTGTATTGCTATATTTATGCTCTATTCTTTTCTTTTTACCCAATTTCCCTCGGGATCAATAAAGTATACCTACCTATCTACCTAAAGAAGTGGTAGAGCAGACTTGATGGGCCAAATGGCCTAGTTCTATACCCTATGATCTTATGGCCTTAAACTGCTGCAGGAACTCTGACAGGCAGAATTGACAAAGGTATATAAACAGATGATATTTCGCACCGAGACCCTTCGTCAGGGCTGGAAAGGAGGGGGGAAGATGCCAGAATAAGATGGTGGGGTTGGGGGAGGAGTATGCTGGCAGGTGATTAGTGAGACCAGATGAGGTAGGAGGTGGGTGGCTGGGGAGTGGATCAAATTAGAAGCTGGAAGGTGATAGGTGAAATAGGTGAAGAGCTGAAGAAGGAATCATATAAGAGAGGGCAGAGGGCATTGGAAGAAAGGGAAGGAGAGGGGAACCAGAGGGAGATGATGGGTAGGTGAGGAGAAGAAAAATGATGAGAGAGAAATCAGAATTAGGAATGGAAAAAGAGCAAAGGAGGGAAAAATTACCAGAAGTTAGAGAAATCAATCTCCTTGCCATTAGGTTAAAGGCTATCCAGATAGAATATCTGGTATTGTTCCTCCAACCTAAGTTTGGCCTCTTCATAACAATAGAAGAGGCCCTGAATAGAAATGTTGGAACAGAAATGGGCAGTTGAATTGAAATAAGTAGCCACCGGGTTTTCTGCCATTTGCAGCAGACAGTCCAATCACCAATCTACATTGGATCTCACCAGTAACGAGGAGGTGCTTCAGGAACACCAGATACAGTAGTTGACGACCTTAACTTCTCTGTCTCTCTACCTTGCTTTCAACTTCTAATTTGTTCCTTGAAGCCTGTCTTTTTTGGTTCAGTCATCCAATACAATATTGTCTCAAGTAGTCTCTTTATTAGGTACACCTGTACACCTGCTCGTTAATGCAAATATCTAATCAGCCAATCACATGGCAGCAACTCAATACATAAAAGCATGCAGACATGGTTGAGAGGTTCAGTTAGGGATTTAGAATGTATGTCTAGTGCACATTCTGGAGCAGAGGGTGGTGGTAATGCACCATTAAGCTGGATGCCAACTGCTGTAAAACAAGATACAGACAGACAGAGAGGTTCAGTTGTCATTAAGACCAAACATCAGAATGGGGAAGAAATATGATCTCACTGACTTTGACTGTGGAATGATTGTTGTTGCTAGATGGGATGGTTTGAATATCTCAGAAACTGCTGACCTTCTGGAATTTTCAGATGCAGCTGTCTGTAGAGCTTACAAAGAATGGTGCAAAAAGCCAAATGAGTAGCAGTTCTGTGAGTGAAAATGCTTGTTAATGAGAGAGGTCAGGGGATATGGTTCTAGCTGAAAGGAAGGCAACAGTATTTCAGATAACCATGGGTTATAACAGTGGTGTGCAGAAGAACATCTCTGAAAGCATAATATGTCAAATCTTGAAGTGGTTGGGCTTCAGCAGCAGAAGACCATGAACATCCACTCATAAGGTACCTAATGGCCACTGAATGTATACATACTTTGATACTAAATTTACTTTGACTAGATTGACTTCTTTTAACAGTTCAGTAGGCTAGACGTTCAATAAAACTGAAAAGCATCATTATAATAGTGCAATTATAATATTACTCTACAAAGTGATGGAGCTCTGTTAACAATTCAGCAGACTAGATGTTCAGGAAAAGAAAGATGAGCTTATTATAATATTGTGATTATTATTTAATATCATCATTATGAAATACTTGTTGGAAAAATTAAAGATCTGCCTCTCTGGCAGACCATTCAGACACACTCAGAAGAAACTCACATGGATTCAGTTAATATTAAATAGTGCATGCATATGCCAGACATCAATCAGTCTTTGAGAAATAGCAATAAGCAATAACAAAATTTGTCCTTTTGCCTAGTGGCAGTGGTTGTTGGTGAGCTCACCACTATAACACTTTGCTTTCTTCTGAACAGCACCATGGAAGACTTACCATTATAATGAAGAGGGTAAGCCTCAGTTTTCGATGAATTTTGCAGAACAGCACTCACCTGGTATAACAGATTATGTGTTCAAATTCAGTTTCTGGGTTTTGAACTGCAATTGCTTTTTTTCCCTCCCCAACATCAAGAACACCTTCAAAATGCAATGCCTCATAAAGGCAGCGTTCATCCTGAAGGACCCCCATCACCCAGCATGCTCTATTCTCATTGCTATCATCAAGGAGGACACTACCTCACTATTTTTTATCCTCCTTTTGCACTACATATTTAATTTTTATATTTTATGCTTCTTATTATAATTTAAAATTTGTATTACTACGTTTTGCAAAATACTGCTGCCACAAAACAATGCATTTCATGACATGCCAGTGATATTAAACCTGATTCTGATTCTGATGCTGATACTGCTAACAAAATCTATAGATCAAGATCAGCTTTTATTCTTGTAATCTCAAGCATTCTCTTGGCCACCATCAAATTATTAATTTTTTGCCAAATATTGTGTTTGAAAGGAAGTGTATTGATATCAATTATCTGCAGAATGGGCTGGAAGATTTGTAGGTTTGATTTTAGTCTCATTTCCAGGTTTTTAAAAAAAAAGCTTCTTTCAATGTTAATGAAGGGAAGACTGACTATTAAGAGTTGGATAATCCTATTGTCAATCATTAAAGCTTCCTGATCAATCAAATGTCAATTCCACCTGGATATAATTTGTAAAGTGCTTAACAATGGCAGGGGTGTGAAATTGCAGTTGAAAGAGCAATGATGCCCAGTATTATTAACAGATATTTTACAGTACACTGGGTGCTGAAAATAGATTTTATGAAGTGGCCTTGAATACAATCACAAAGAATTAAATCATCTTGACTGTTGACATAAAGACTCTTTTCACCAGCAAATACTTAAAATTATGCATAGCTATCACTGACATTGAGTAAACCAATTTAACCAGTAGGAAACTATATTTAATCCTTTCACTAACATTAGCTTGCTGTTGACAAAAATTATGTATGTCGTGTATCTATTGATTGATTGATTGATTTGCTTATTGATTTATCTACTTAGAGATGCAATATGGAACCTGCTCTTCTGGCCCAACAATCTGCAGCACTGAGCAACCCAAGTATTTAACAGTCGACTATTCACAGGATAAGGCAGCATCCATCATTAAGGACCCCATCACCCAGGACATGCCGTCATCTCATTGCTACCATCAAGGAGCAGGTACAGGAGCCTGAAGAGAGACACTGAGCATTTTAGAAACAGCTTTTTCCTCTCTGCCATCAGATTTCTGAACGGACAACGAATCCAAGAACACTACCTCAATGTTTTTTCCACCTCTCTTATTGGCACTACTTATTTAATTTAACATACAATGGATTCAGGTTAATTGAGCCACATCAAGACCAGTACACTTTGGCCCAATTAAGCAACTGCCCCAATTACATGAAGTGTCATGGAAATAATTAAAAATGTATAAAAAAGACAAACTACCATTTAACTGAGTAACAAATTATGTATTCAAATGAAATACAGAACAAATTAGAACTCTATCAATATTACTACAGTACTATAAAACTGTGTATTAGTTCCTAATGGTTATCGACAGAGGGATTCGTCCAGTGTGCACTACTGTGTTCTTTTGATTGACTGTAGAGGAATAAAATCAGCACAGGCACCTAGTGCAGATAATGACTACCTTCATACAACGCTATCGATGAAGGCATCCACTAAGTCACTAAATCTTCGTTTTCATTGTAACATTCAAGTTGATTGTCAGTACCTTCAAATTCTTCGTAGTTCCTGATTTACTGAAGTAGTGAAATAATTTCACTTTTACTACCGGCCGTTTCTTACACGTCCACGCAAAGCAGTCCGGGATTGTCTCACCGCTTATTTCTCGCCGACTATCAGTGACAAAAGTCATTGCTTTTTGAACACAAACACACACAACTGATACTATTTTAAAAGCTGTTCTCTCTAAGCACTGTGTAGTGCCTAACAGCCACACAAGGGCACATGATTGGTATTGGTTAGAAACTGTCAGGCAACAGCCTCCAGTCCCAATTAAGTGGCATAGTGTCCCAAATAGGCAAAGGGAACCCCAGCTATTTTCTCATTTAGTTTTTGTTCTTTAAGGGTTGTCCTAAATAAGTGGCTGCCCTGATTAACTGATGTCCCAATTAACCAGAATCCACTCTATATATATTTCTTAGTGTAATGTAATTCATACTTTCTTTTATTATTAAATATTGCACTGTACCGCTGTCACAAAATAACTAATTTCACAACATATTAAACCTGATTCTGATTTACAATGACCAATTTAACTTACTCACCAAAATGTCTTTGGACTATGAGGGGACAGCGGAGAAACCCCACGCAGCCATGGGGAGAACATACAAACTCCTAACAGAGGGCTCCAGGATTGAACTCCAAACTCCGACACCTCAAGGTGTAATAGTATCGCAGTAACCACTAAACTACTGTGCCAACTGGCTCAATAAACTGATTAGAAAGGCTGGCTCTGTTATAAGAGTCAAACTGGACACACTGGAGGCTGAGGTAGAACAAAGGACCCTACGGAAAATCCTGGCAATTCTGGACAATGTTTCTCTCAATCTGCATCCGACCTTGGCTGAACAGAGAAGCACCTTTAAAAAAGAACATTAGAAAGGATACTAAGAGTCTTTTTAAATATATGAAGAGTAAAAGAGTGACAAGGGTAGATACAGGACCAATTGAAAATGATGCTGGAGAAATTATAATGGATAACAAAGAGATGGCGGAGGAACTGAATGAGTATTTTGCATCAGTCTTCACAGTGGAAGACATGAGCAACATACCTGATAGCCAGAGATATCAGGGAATAGAACTAGGTACAGTCCAGATTACTAGAGAGAAAGTGCTTGGGAAGCTAAGTGGACTAAGAATAGATAAGTCTCCCGGTCCGGATGAGGTGCACCCAAGGGTTCTGAAGGAGGTGGCTTTGGAGATTGTGGAAGCATTGGAAATGATCTTCCAGGAATCAATAGACCCTGGCATGGTTCCGGAGGACTGGAAGGTCGCAAATGTAGTTCCACTATTTAAGAAAGGAAGGAGGCAGCAAAAAGAAAATTACAGACCTATTAGTCTGACATCGGTAGTTGGAAAGATATTGGAGTCAATCCTTAAGGACGAGGTTATGAAATACCTCGAGGTGCATGACAAGATAGGCCGTAGCCAGCATGGTTTCATGAAGGGAAGATCCTGCCTCACCAACCTATTGGAATTTTTTGAGGTAATCTCGAAAAAGATTGACAAGGGAGAGGCTGTGGATGTTGTGTATTTGGATTTTCAAAAGGCCTTCGATAAGGTGCCGCATATGAGGCTGCTTAATAAGATGACAGCCCATGGAATTATAGGAAAAATATTGAAATGGGTGGAGCATTGTCTGATAGGCAGAAAGCAAAGGGTGGGAATAAAGGGATCCTATTCTGATTGGTTGCCGGTTACTAGTGGTGTTCTGCAGGGGTTGGTGTTGGGGCCGCTTCTTTTTACGATGTATATCGATGATTTGGATTATGGATTAAGTGGTTTTGTGGCTAAGTTTGCGGATGACACCAAGATAAGTGGAGGAGCAGGAAATGTTGAAGAAACGGAAAGGTTGCAGAGAGACTTAGTCAGTTTAAGAGAGTGGGCAAAGAAATGGCAGATGAGATACAACGTTGACAAATGTATAGTTGTACATTTCGGAAGAAGAAATAATCGGGCAGATTATTATTTAGATGGGGAGAAAATTCAAAAATCGGAAGTGCAAAGGGACTTGGGGGTCCTCGTGCAGGATACCCTAAAGGTTAACCACCAAGTTGGATTGGCGGTAAGGAAAGCGAATGCTATGTTGGCATTCATTTCAAGAGGAATAGTGTATAAGAGTAAGGAGGTGTTGATGAGGCTCTATGGGGCATTAGTGAGACCTCATTTGGAATACTGTGTGCAGTTTTGGGCCCCCTATCTTAGAAAGAATGTACTGATGTTGGAGAGAGTTCAGACAAGATTTATGAGGATGATTCCTGGAATGCAGGGGCTAACATATGAGGTGTTTGTCAGCTCTTGGATTGTATTCCAAGGTACTGGTGACCCCTGTTTCCATCCAGGGGGTCAGTGTGGACATGGTGGAGGATTACAAATACCTGGGGATACGTATTGACAATAAACTGGACTGGTTAAAGAACACTGAGGCTGTCTACAAGAAGGGTCAGAGCCGTCTCTATTTCCTGAGGAGACTGAGGTCCTTTAACATCTGCCAGACGATGCTGAGGATGTTCTCCGAGTCTGTGGTGGCCAGTGCTATCATGTTTGTTGTTGTGTGCTGGGGCAGCAGGCTGAGGGTGGCAGACACCAACAGAATCAACAAACTCATTCGTAAGGCCAGTGATGTTGTGGAGATGGAACTGGACTCTCTCACGGTGGTGTCTGAAAAGAGGATGCTGTCTAAGTTGCATGCCATCTTGGTCAATGTCTCCCATCCACTACATAATGTACTGGGTGGGCACAGGATTACATTCAGCCAGAGACTCATTCCTCCGAGATGCAGCACAGAGCGTCATAGGAAGTCATTCCTGCCTGTGGCCATCAAACTTTACAACTCCTCCCTTGGAGGGTCAGACACCCTGAGCCGATAGGCTGGTCCTGGACTTATTTCATAATTTACTGGCTTAATTTAGATATTACTATTTAACTATTCATGGTTCTATTACTATTTATTATTTATGGTGCAACTGTAATGAAAACCAATTTCCTCCGGGATCAATAAAGTATGACTATGACTATTCATTAGAGTATAGATGAATGAGAGGGGATCTGATATAAATATTTCGAATGTTGAAAGGGTTGGACAGAGTAGATGTGGAAAGGTTGTTTCCCTTGGTGGGTGAGTCTAGGACAAGAGGCCATAGTCTTAGAATTAGGGGGTACCCAGTTAAAACAGAGATGAGGAGAAATTTTTTTAGCCAGAGGGTCGTGGATTTGTGGAATTCGTTGCCACATATGGCTGTGGAGGCCCGATCATTGAGGGTGTTTAAGGAGGAGATTGACAGGTATCTAATTAGTCAGGGTATCAAGGGATATGGGGAAAAAGCTGGAAATTGGGTGAATAGGTGAATAGATGGGTGAATAATTTAGCTCATGGGGGAGCTACGAAGCAGACTCGATGGGCCGAATGGCCTACTTCTGCTCCTTTGTCTTGTGATCTTGTGATCTTTAATAATAGACTAAGACAACTACGCTTCTCCAAAGAGCATCATTCTTACACTCGGCCATTAGGCTCTATAATTAGTCAACCTACAGCCGGGGAATTGAAGACCCGCTCCTGTTAAACTGTTTGAGGTAACTTATTTTTTATTCTTTCTTACTTCTTTTCTAATATTTGTATATTAATTTCCTTTGAGATCAATGATCTATCTATCTATAGTGCCACACTAATGGCCACACTACTGTGGCACGCAAGTTGTATGGGTTAGTAGGTTAATTGATCACATGGGCATAATTGAGTGACAATTGCCTGTTAGGCTGGAAATGCCTGATGCTGTATTATTCCCCTAAATCGATAAATAATGTTCTCATTCACTTTATTGCGTTCCTCTTTTACTTGGGCAGAATTCTGGGATTGAGAATGTTTTGCTTCCAGTCCTGTCTGAGGTGAGTAATGAGGTCACTATGGAAACCACACTTCATCCACTGATGGAGCAGAGGGTGACTGGCCAGGCAGATGGGCCAGAAGCTTGTGAGAAGGTGCACACTCTTCACTGCTTACACAGAACTTCTGTGTGTGGTGTCAATGCATGGATTCAAGGTTCCCAAAACCATTCCAAGTATGCCTCTTCTCTGAGGAGTCATGGGTTAAGGGTGAAAGGTAAAATGTTTAAGGACAAAATGAGGGGAAACTTTGTTAGTCAGTGGATCATGAGAATGTAGAATGAGCTGCCAGCACAAGTGGTGCATACAAGCTCCATTTCAATGCTTATGAGAAGTTTGGATAGGTACATGGATGGGAAGGGTAGTCAGGTGCTCTGAAAGCCTTGAAGCCCAGTCCTCTCCAGCACCCTGAACAGGGTTGAAGAGCTCATTACAGAAGTAGTGTACAAGGGTTTATCATCCATTGAGAAATCTGATGGCGGAGGGGAAGAAGCTGTTCCTGAAACATTGAGTGTGTGTCTTCAGGCTCCTGTACCTCCTCCTTGATGGTGGCAATGAGAAGTGGACATGTCCTGGGTAATGGGGATCCTTAACGGCATATGTCACCTTTATGAGGCATCACCTTTTGATGATGTTCTCAATGCTGGGGAGGTTCGTGCCTAGACTGGAGCTGGCTGAGCTTACAATCTCTCTGTAGCTTTTTCTGATTCTGTGCGCAAGTCCCTCGAAACCAGATGGTTATGCAACCAGTTAGAATGCTCTCCACAGTACATCTGTAGAAATTTGTGGGAGTTTTTGATGACAGAACTCTACCATGGACAGTCCCAAGCCCAGCTACATCAGGAGGAGGGATGGGCATGTGGCTAACAACCCCATCCTGTAAAATTGCAGAGCTACAGAAACACTCAACAGAAGCTCCAGAGACCTCACCACTGGGAGAGGAAGGATTTTCGCAAAGAAGATGTATGAAGTCATATGGTGAAAGCAGAAGCCACAGGGCCAAGCAACCTTCGACCCAGGACAGAGGACTCTGGCAAGCTGCTGACAGCAGCCTTTGCTGGAACTATATTCTAAATCTTCCCGCTGCCTTAACAGTGATAGAGTTCCTTTTGTCCTTTCCTATCACCCCATGAGCTTCTACATCTAACACATCATTCTCCGTAACTTCCGCCATCTCCAAAGGGGTCCTACCTCCAAACATATCTTTAACTCTCCCCGTCTCTCTACTTTTTGCAGGGATCATTCCCTCCCTGATTCTCTTGTCCGTTCGTCCCTCCCCACTAATCTCCCTCCCAGCACTTATCCCTGCAAGTGGCCAATGTGCTACAAATGTCCATTCACCTCTTCTCTCACCTCCATTCAGGGCCCTAATCAGTCCTTCCAGGAGAGCTACTACTTCACCTGCAAATCTGCAGGGGTCATTTATTGCATTGGGTGCTACTGATGTGGCCTCCTCTACGTAGCTGAGACCCATTGTAATCTGGAGACCGCTTCCGCAAGCACCTCTGCTCTATCTGCCAGAAATAGCGTTTCCTGGTGGCCCAATATTTTAAATTCCTATCCCCAATTCCATTCTGACCTGCCAGTCCATTACCTCCTCTTGTACCACAATGAGGCCACTCTCAGGGTGGAGGAGCAACACCTTATATTCTGTTGGGCAGCCTCCAACCTGATGGCATGAGCATCGATTTCTCTGTAAGGGGGTTTCGTCTTTTATGTTACTGCGTAGGCTAATTAAAATGGCTTCTTTGTTATGTTATATTTAGGAATGCTTCTTTGTTATGTTAAACGCTGAGAAAGTTCTTGTGCTAGCAGCTTGTTTTGGGTTAGAATATGATAAGAAGATGTTACAAACCAATTGGGATAGTTATGTTTCTGGTGTATCTGAGGATATTGTATGCGTGGGGTTTTGGGGCAGAAGGCGGGAGAGAGAGACAGAGGATGGACCAGGTGCTGTGAGTCCGCTAACGGGGTCGGACCCCGAGTGAGGAGAGGAGACGGAGACAGACTCGTGTGGAGTGTCTGGTCGACCACCGTTGTTGGTCCCAGGCAGCTGGTCGAGGTGGTCCAAGGGGTCGCAGGGTGAAAAGGAAGGGTCCTGAGCTCCAACTGTTTGTGCACGAAGAGATTGAACTTTGATAAGTGTGGCGCCTTTTATTTTCCTTTTATATTTTATTCTCTTTTAATTATATAGTTCCAGTAATATCTATAAACTGTAAATCATTTAATTGTATCTGGTGTATTGTCTGTTATTTGGGCGGTGTGGGGTACATCACACAGCATCCACACAAACTAATTATTCAGTTTGCCGGGGCCGAGGACTGTTTCCCTAGACAACAACAAGCCGAGCGACCCTGAGGCTGGCCGGGGGGCTACATCTCCTTCTGGTAAAAAAACAAAACTCCCTCCTCCCCCCTTCCTCTATTCCTCACTCTGGCCTCTTACCTCTTCTCACCTGTCTATCACCTCCTCCTGGGTCCCATCCGCCTTCCCTTTCTCCTATGGTCCACCCTCCTCTCCTACCAGATTTCTTCCTCTCCAGCCCTCGGCCTTTTCCACAACCTGGCTTCACCTATCGCCTTCTAGCTATTCTCCTTCCCCAAACCCACTTTTTTTATTCTGCTACCCTCCCCCTTCCTTTCCAGTCCTGAAGAAGGGTCTCGGCCAAAAGCATCGACTGTTTATTCATTTTCATAGATGCTGCCTGACCTGCTGAGTTCTTCCTGCAATTTGTGTGTGTTGCTTCCAGATATTTTGACTGTTTATTAATTAACCACTTTATATTGATAACACTAAAAGCAGAACAACACTGTATAAATTACAAAATCACGCATACTGGAACCTAAGTCATGTCCTCGCACATACATTTTCTTGTCATAAAAACCACAATCACAAGATTGTGCCGCAGTATCGTAGCAGTTAGTGCGACACTATTACAGCTCGGTGTATCAGAGTTCAGAGTTCAATCCCAGTGTCCTCTGTAAGGAATCTGTACGTCCTCCCCATGGAATGTGTGGGAGTTCTGCGGTGTCCTCCCACAGTCCAAAGAAGTTCCAATTGGAAGGTTATAAAACTCTTTAAAACTCTGGTTACGCTACACTTGGAGTACTGTGTCCAGCTCTGGTCACCTCATTATAGGAAGGATGTGGAAGCTTTGGAAAGGGTGCAGAGGAGATTTACCAGGATGCTGCCTGGTTTAGAGAGTATGGATTATGATCAGAGATTAAGGGAGCTAGGGCTTTACTCTTCCGAGAGAAGGAAGATGAGAGGAGACATGATAGATGTATACAAGATATTAAGAAGAATAGATAGAGTGAATAGTCAGCACCTCTTCCCCAGGGCACCACTGCTCAATACAAGGGGACATGGCTTTAAGGTAAGGGGTGGGAGGATATTAGAGGGAGGTTTTTTACTCAGAGGGTGGTTGGTGTGTGGAATACACTGCCTGAGTCAGTGGCGGAGGCAGATACACTAGTGAAATTTAAGAGACTACTAGACAGGTACATGGAGGAATTTAAGGTGGGGGGTTATATGGGAGGCAGGGTTTGAGGGTCAGCACAACAATGTGGGCCGAAGGGCCTGTACTGTGCTGTACGTGTATGTTCTATGTTAATTGGTCATTGGAAATTGTCTCATGTTAGGCTCAGGTTAAATCAGGGTTTACTATCAGCACAGTTCGAAGGGCAGGAAAGGGAATTCCTCGCTGTATCTCTAAATAAAGTAAATAAGATTCAAATTTATTTGTCACATGTACATTGAAACACATACAGTGAAATGCGTCGTTTGTGTTAACAACCAATTAGCAATGCAAGAGGGCCTTTTCACTTTGATTGAAGTTCATGTAACATCACTTTAATCCTGAAATAAATTAGTTACATCACTGAACAATTACAAAAAGGAAACAGCATGATGGCAGATCAACAGAAACAAAGCAACAGAAGATTTCCACAACCGCGCTGAGTCCTGCAGGGAAGATCCATTCATCTGAATCGGCCTTGTTCAAATTCGCTAATGAACCCAGTATTGATTCAGCGAAATACACAGTCTCGGATCTCAGCAAACATTACACAATCCACTAGGAGCCCTTAAATACTGAATGTACGTTAGCAGACATCTCAATTTAACAATAAGACATACATTAAGCAGCATTAATAGCCAGGCACTTAATGGATCAATTCCCACTGTTTCGGTAATGTGAAAATTTTAAAAAAACCTTATTAAATGACCAACTTTCTCCGGTTTGTTCTAATTAATTATACACTGCCTCTGCCTGTAATTTGGTGGGAAAGTGCAGCCCAATACCACAGCTTCTGGTTGAACTTTGCCTTAGAAGCACCTAATTCAGCAAAGAGGGCAGCTGTGGTTTTCCTCTGAACGGGAACAGTATTAAATCAGTGCACAAGGCCATCGGTTTAATAAGCGTGGTATGGGATAATTTGAATAAGGGAGAGATTAGTATTCTACTAGAGCACAACCAAAGGCTGCTGACCTTTCAAACCAAAGAGGGTACTTGCACACATCTAACTGGTTAGAAGAGGCTATGAACATTGGAATGTCAAGAGTGGTACAGTAGTGTATCAGTGAGCATAAAACTATTACACAGCCAGCTATGCAGGTTCAATCCCATTGCCGTCTGTAAGAAAAGTTGATTTAATACCTTATTTAGGATAAATTCGGATGGAATGACCACCTTTTTCGGATTTATTTATCACATGTACATCGACACACACAGTGAAATGTGTCATTTGCATTAACAACCAACACACCCAAGGGTGGGCTGGGGGCAGCCCGCAAGTGTTGCCACGTATTTTGCTGCCAACATAATATGCCCACAATGCTTCTCAGAACAACACAGAACGCACCATGTGACAATGCTACAAATGTGGAAAAAAGCCCCATTCCTTCCTCCCTCCCACACCCCCACCTAAGCACATATCCAGTCCTCTAATCCCAGGACAGGCTATCTTCATTTCTTTTTTGTGTTTGTCTGCCCGAGCCTCAATATATCCAACCTACATAGAATAATTTATTAATGTAAAATGAACGGGCAGCGTAATAGCATAGCCGTTAGCATAACACTATTACAGCGTCAGGGATCTGGGTACAATGCCACCACTGTCTGTAAGGAATTTGTTCTCACTGGGAACGGATAGGTTTTTTTCAGGTACATCGGTTCCTGTCATTTTTGAAAGATTTACGGATTAGTTAGTTAATTAGTCACATGGGTGTAATAGATTAGATTAGATTATGAGGACACGCAGTCCTCTTTTATTGTCATTTAGTAATGCATGCATTAAGAAATGATACAATATTCCTCTGGTGTGATATCACAGAAACACAGGACAGACCAAGACTGAAAAACCACATAATTATAACATATAGTTACAACAATGCAACAATACCATAACTTGATGAAGAACAGGCCATGGGCACAGTAAAAAAGTTCAAAGTCTCTCGAAAGTCCCACATCTCACACAGACGGGAGAAGGAAGAAAACTCTCCCTGCCATGCCCGACCACAGTCCAACTCTGAGTTGTCCGAAAACTTCGAGCTCTGACCAGCCCTCCGAAACCGAGCACTGAGCACCATCTCTGCCGAATGCTTCAACCTCAGCCTCGGTCGCCAGCAGCAGGCAAAGCCGGGGATTTTGGGGCCTTCCCTCCAGAGATTCTCGATCGCACAGTAACAGCAGCAGCAAACCGGGCATTTCAGAAGTTTCTCCAGATGTTCCTCTGCTTTTCACGTCTGTCTCCATCAAATCAGAATTGTGCATGGCATCCTACTTACAAATACAATATCATTTCACTGGAGAGCTGCGCGCGCCGCCATCTTCTCCTCCCACCTCAATTGTGTGGTGCAGGGTCATTGGCTGGAAGGGCCTGTTACAAGTTGCATCTCTAAATAAATAATATTGGTTTTCTGAACTCAGCAGCCAATATCTTAGCTATTCCTCCTTTCTCCATTTGAAGACTTCATGTAAGTCTTTCTATAAGTAGAACAAAGACAAAGTAATGGTTTTACATGCTACATCCAAGTCACAAGGTATGTTTAAACTTGAGGTGATAAGTTCTTGATTAGTCAGGATGTCAAAGGTTACGGGGAGAAGGCAGGAGAATGGGGTTGAGAGGGATAATAAATCAGCCATGACAGAATGGTGGAGCAGACTCAATGGGCTGAATGGCCTAGTTCTGTTCCTATGTCTCATAATCTTCTGGTCTATTATGATTATTCTTGATGTTGCCCTGAAATTCACCAAAAAAAGTTGTAAATTTTTTCATTACAGAATCAATGATAAGATAGAATCTGTCTTTTAACTATTGCATTCACCGAATACCCAAAACAAACTCTGTCCAGGTACAAACACATAATACGAAAATGTTTTCTGGGTAAAGATAAAATACCTTTCATACGTTTGTACAATGAACATTGCTTCTGGCTGCCAAAACCAGTACTGGCATGAGTGCTACTCTGTGAATTTCAAATTCTCAAAAGTAATTTGATGTTAAAATAAATAAAACCCTTGTAAATGGAGATTTTATAAAATTTGCTAAAATGCCGAATTTTGCAAGAAACACTAATTTAACAACTTATATTTTTAAGGAGGAACGTTATTTCTTCCTTCAAAACAAAAAGTTATAAAGTCAATTCCTGGAAGAGAAATTCATAACTCTCCCTTGATACAACTGGAACCTACTTGGTGAAAGGAAGGAATTGGAGCCATGTAGATAACAAAATATTTTTTTAAAAGATAAAAAGAATAACATCGCAGCTTTATCTGTCCCATTTACATTGAAATATTGAAACGTACAGTGAAATGTATCTCTTGCCTCAATGACCAGCACAATCCAGGGCTGGTACAGCATGGCAGCATAGCAGATAGCACAACGTTTTACAGCCCTGGCATGAAGCAAACAGGACTCAATTCCTATCACTGTCTGTAAGGAGTTTGTATGTTCATGGCAACATTTGCTGGCTGCCCCTGGCACATCCCCGGACTGTCTTTGTCATTGAAGCTTAAGGAAATATTGGGCAACAATAGGGAGGCTTGCATGTGTCATCATGTCCTTTAGCATTCAGAAATTCCTGCCAGAGCTGAATGCTAAAGGACATGATGACACATGCAAGCAAGTCAGCTTCCTTAGGTAAGTTCCTCTGGAATTACTAACATATTCAGTTTTTGGTTCCTAACCAAAAGCCTCCCTATTGTTGCCCAATATTTCCTTAAGCTTCAATGACAAAGACAGTCCGGGGATGTGCCGGGGGCAGCCAGCAAATGTTGCCATGCTGCTGGTGCCAGCATAGCATGCCCACAACTTACTAAACCTAAACTGTTTGTTTTTTGAATGTGGGAGGAAGCCAGAGCACTAGGAGGAGACCTAAATGTTCACATAAAGCCTCCTGATCAGGGTCACGTGAAGCCATGGGAGCAGGTGGTGGATGGTCGCATGAGCAGCCGGTGCAGATCACAAGTCCTGGTTATGTGACCACTGATGCCAGACAGACAATCCCTGAAGAGTATTGAGGTTGGGTGGGACTACAACTAGGAGTCATGGCTTAAGGGTGAAAGGTGAAAAGCTTAAGGGGAACATGAGGGAAACTTCTTCACTGGAATGAGCTGCCAGCACAGGTGGTGCATGTAAGCTGGATCTCAATGTTTAAGAGAAGTTCAGATACATATATTGATGGTAGGAGTACCGAACGCTATAGTCCCAGTGTAGGTCGAAAGAAGGTTTGGCATGGACTATATGGGCTGAAGGGCCTATTTCTGTACTGTATTTTTCTATGACTCAAGAAATCCGAAGTGGTGAAATTGTCTTTAATATCAGAGTTAAATTCAATCATTCACAAACAATTTTCATCACTGCAGCAAGATCTTAATGGTGCAAGTTGGAAAAATAAATCTGTATTTGTGTTGGGGCGTGGCCAAGTGGTTAAGGCATCGGTCTAGCGATCTGAAGGTCACTAGTTTGAGCCTCAACTGAAGCAACGTGTTGTCCCCTTGAGCAAGGCACTTAACCACACGTTGCTCTGCGACGACACCGGTGCCAAGCTGTATCGGCCCTGGTGCCCTTCCCTTGGACAACATCGGTGGTGTGGAGAGAAGAGACTTGCAGCATGGGCAACTGCCGGTTTTCCATACAACCTTGCCCAGGCCTGCACCCTGGAAACCTTCTAAGGCCCAAATCCATGGTCTCACGAGACTAACGGATGCCCATAGTTCAAAAAAATGTAGGTGTTTAATATTTCATAATATTAGCAGAACAGTCACTCTGATATGTACTGGAGAAGATATTACTCAGTGAATGGAACTCAAAAGTAAAACCAGGAGTTCATTTTCCATCATGTGCATAACAATGGGCAGAGGAATTGCAAATGGTATTTATAATGATATTATAAGTGCAAGGGATGCGCTTTGAGGGGATTGAAAAGCGTAAGACATACACAATGAATGGTAGGACCCTATGGAATAGTTTGGCACAAAGGGAATAGAGTACAAGTTCAATGTTCCCTGAAGATGGCAGTACAGATTGATATTGGGAAACTTCTACTGATAGGGCATAGATTTAGGGTAAAGGGCTTGGGGGTGAAAGAAGGAGATATCAGAAACAACATTCTCCCTGAGGGTGGTTGGAACATGCAACACAGCCAGTGTGGATAGTCCTCCCACAACCTTTTAGAGGTGTATATAGACAGGCACATGAATCACCAAGGCATTGAAAGCAATGCGCTAAGTGCCGGTGAATTGGATTTGAATGGATGGATATTTGTTAGTTGGAATGGACATAGTGGGCCAAAGGATCAGTCCAAATTGTTTGGCTCTGTGTCTTAACTAAAGGTAAGATAATGCCATTGAGCAGTGACAATGTTTTGTGTGCAGCTCTAAAGGGAATGATCAGATATTTCCATTTAGGACCACTGCATCTGAAATCCACAGTCACAGCCATGGGTAGAATTAGAAGTGGTAGAGGCAGGTTCGATTTTGTCATTTAAAGTTAAATTGGATTATAGACAGGAAAGGAATGGAGGGTTATGGACTGAGTGCAGGTAGATGGGACTAGGTGAGAGTAAGTGTTCGGCACGGACTAGAAGGGCCGAGATGGCTTGTTTCCATGCTGTAATGGTTATATGGTTATATATTAATATAAAATGACTGGGGTCACCTGTCTCGTAAAAACGCTGCCCAGAATAAGGCAATGTCAAACCACTTCTGTAGAAAAATTTGCCAGGAACAATCATGGTTATGGAAAGACAATGATTGCCCACGTCTTGACATGGAATATAATGAACGATCCCATCCTTCATCTACACAATGGACAGAGTAAATTAAAAAACAAGTAAATTTTCCACTTTACTGATTGCAATGTTGCTGTTTAAGATGAGCTTTATTTGTCACAAGTACATTCAAACACATAGTGAAATGTGATGCTTTGTGTCAATGACCACCACAGTCCGAGGATTGTGCTGGGGGCAGCCCACAAATATTGCCACACTTCCAGTGTCAACATAGCATAGGCAAGCAGTCACACCAGGGCCTCGAGAGGCAAATAAGTGGGTGACAGTCAGGAGAGCAAAGGGCAAGAGTCAGATACTACAGAGTATCCCCATGGCAGTCCCCCTAAACAATAAGTACTCCTCTTTGAGTACTGTTTGGGGGGGAGGGGGTGACGGCCTACCTGGGGGAAGCAACAGTGGCCACGCCTCTGGCACAGAGTCCAGCCCTGTGGCTCAGAAGGGTAGGGAAAGGAAGAGGATGGCAGCAGTGATAGGGGACTCTATAGTTAGGGGGTCAGACAGGTGATTCTATGGATGCAGGAAAGAAACAGGGACAGTAGTTTGCCGCCCAGATGCCAAGGTCCAGGAAGTTTCTAATCACATCCACGCTATCCTGAAGTGGGAAGATGAACAGCCAGAGGACATGGTATAGTATTGGTACCAACGACATAGGTAGGAAAAGGGAGGAGGTCCTGAAAACAGAATGCGGGGGTTAGGAAGGAAGTTGAGAAGCAGGACCTCAGGATTACTGCCTGTGCCATGCGACAGTGAGTATAGGAATAGAGTGAGGTGGAGGATTACTGCATGGCTGAGGGATTGGAGCAGCGGGTAGGGATTCAGATTTCTGGATCATTGGGACCTCTTTTGGGGCAGGTGTGACCTGTACAATAAGGATGGGTTGCACTTGAATCTGAGGGGGACCAATATCCTGGCAGGGAGGTTTGTGAAGTCTAATGGGGAGAGTTTAAACTAGAATTGCTGGGGGCTGGGAACCGAACTGAAGAGACAGAGGAAGGGGTGGTTGGCTCACAAATAGAGAAAGCTTGGAGACAGAGCAAGAGGGAGGATAGGCAGGTGATAGAGAAGGGATGCATTCAGACCAGTGGTTTGAGATGCGTTTATTTTAATGCAAGAAGCATCATGATCAAAGCAGATGAGCTTAGAGCGTGGATCAGTACTTGGACCTATGATGTTGGGGCCATTACAGAGACTTGGATGGTTCAGGGGCAGGAATGGTTACTTGGAGTGCCAGGCTTCAGATATTTCAGAAAGGATAGGGAGGGAGGCAAAAGAGGTGAGGTGTGGCACTGCTGATGATAGATAGTGTCACGGCTCCAGAAAAGGAAGAAGTCATGGAGGGATTGTCTACTGAGTCTCTATGGGTGGAAGTTAGGAACAGGAAGGGGTCAATAACTCCACTGGGTGTTTTTATAGACCACTGGGTATTTTTATAGTAACAGGGACATCGAGAAACAGATAAGGAGACAGATTCTGGAAAGGTGTAATAATAACAAGGTTGTCATGGTGGAAGATTTAAATTTCCCAAATATCGATTGGCATCTCCTTGGAGCAAGGGACTTAGAAGGGGTGGAGTTTGATAGGTGTGTTCAGGAAGGTTGCCTGACACAATATGTAGATAAGCCTAGAAGAGGAGAGGCTGTACTTGATCTGGTATTGGGAAATGAACCCGGTCAGGTGTCAGGTCTCTCAGTGGGAGAGGATTTTGGAGATAGTGATCACAATTCTATCTCCTTTACCATAGCATTGGAGAGGGAGAGGAACAGACAAGTTAGGGAAACGTTTAATTGGAGTAAGGGCAAATATGAAGCTATCAGGCAGGAACTTGGAAACATAGATTGGGAACAGATGTTCTCAGGGAAATGTATGGAAGAAAAATGAATAATTTCCTTCAGTATTCATTATGGAAAAGGATCTTGGCAATTGTAGGGATGATTTTCAGCAGACTGAAAATCTTGAGCATGTAGGTATTAAGAAAGAGTATGTGCTGGAGCTTTTGGAAAGCATCAAGTTGGATAGATAGATAGATAGTTATACTTTATTAATCCCGAGGGAAATTTGGTTTCGTTACAGCCGCACCAACCAAGAATAGAGCGTAAATATAGCAATACAAAAACCACAAACAATCAAACAACAATATGCAAACTATGCCAGATGGAAAATAAGTCCAGGACCAGTCTATTGGCTCAGGGTGTCTGACCCTCCACGGGAAGAGCTGCACGTTCGATGGCCACAGGCAGGAACAACCTCTCGTGTCGCCAAGTGTTGTATCATGGTGGAATGTGGCTGAAGTCCAACAGTAAAAAGTTCAGTATCCAGTCTGCAAACACGTTCCTCGATCGTAATATACCCCGGATTGCACCATCCGTTGTTATCCAGAACAGTAAGCACCCAACTCCTTTACGCTTACCGCTCTCAGTGCACTTCTGGTCAGCTGGAACGGTATTACCCACCGAACTCCTCTTCTCCAAAAGTCTCTGTTGCCTCGACCCGGTCCTCTTTCCTCGACTTTGTGATCCCCCTCTGTGTGTTTTCCTCCGGATTTCAGCAGGGGTGTCCACCGCTCTGATCGCTAAGCCGGCCGGTCTTTGCTGGTCCATGGAATACACAATGAGACCTTGCTTCTGTCCCGCGTGTTGGGATGTAACCATTTCCAGCGCTAAAGAAAACCCAAATAGAACTCTCTCTACCAGCATGTTAGAGAGGGTGGAGCTTCGATGTGTTACCGTGAGAAAAAAAATACAAAAAAGTAACGTAAATTAAAAAGTAAGAAGAAGAAAGTAAGAATAGATCGGAACGGCTGTACCAGGCTGCATGCACGACCGGCGCATGCGCACTGTGTGTCACCAGCACCGGATGAGATGTACCCCAGGCTACTGTGGGAGGCGAGGGAGGAGATTGTTGAGCCTCTGGCGATGATCTTTGAGTCATCAATGGGGATGGAAGAGGTTCTAGAGGATTCGAGGGTTGCAGATGTTGTTCACTTATTCAAGAAAGGGAGTTGAGGTAGCCCAGGAAATTATAGACCAGTGAGTCTTACTTCAGTGGTCAGTAAGTTGATGGAGAAGATCCTGAGAGGCAGGATTTATGAACATTTGGAGAGGCATAATATGATTAAGAATAGTCAGCATGGTTTTGTCAAAGGAAGGTCGTGCCTTACGAGCCTGATTGAATTTTTTGAGGATGTGATGAAACATATTGATGAAGGTAGAGCAGTGGATGTAGTGTATATGGATTTCAGCAAGGCATTTGATAAGGTACCCCACGCAAGGCTTATTGAGAAAGTAAGGAGGCATGGGATCCCAAGTGGACATTGCTTTGTGGATCCAGAACTGGCTTGTCCACAGAAGGCAAAGAGTGGTTGTAGACGGGTCATATGCTGCATGGAGGTCAGTGACCAGTGGTGTGCCTCAGGGATCTGTTCTGGGATCCATTCTCTTCGTGATTTTTATACTGACCTGGGTGAAGAAGTGGAGGAATAGGTTAGTAAATTTGCTGATGACACAAAAGTTGGGGGTGTTGTGGATAGTGTGGAGGGTTATCAGAGGTTACAGCAGGACATTGATAGGATTCAGAACTGGACTGAGAAGTGGCAGATGGAGTTCAACCCAGTTAAAAGTGAAGTGGTTCATTTTGTTAGGTCAAATATGAAGGCAGAATATAGTATTAATAGTAAGACTCTTGGTAGTGTGGAGGATCAGAGGGATCTTTGGGTCCGAGTCCATAGGACACTCGAAGCTGCTGCGCAAGTTGACTGTGTGGTTAAGGAGGTGTACGGTGCATTGGCCTTCATCAACTGTGGGATTGAGTTTAAGAGCCAAGAGGTAATGTTACAGCTATATATGACCCTGACCCACTTTGAGAACTGTGCTCAGTTCTGGTCACCTCACTATAGGAAGGATGTGGAAACCATAGAAAGGGTGCAGAGGAGATTTACAAGGATGTTGCCTGGACTAGGGAGCATGCCTTATGAGAAAAGGTTGAGTGAACTCAGCCTTTTCTCCTTGGAGCAGCGGGGAATGAGAGGTGAGCTGTTGGAAGTGTACACGATGATGAGAGGCATTGATTATGTGGATAGTTAAGAGGCTTTTCCCCAGGGCTGAAATGGGTAGCACGAGAGGGCACATTTTAAGATGCTTGGAAGTAGGTACAGAGGAGATGTCAGGGGTACGTTTTTTTACATAGAGAGCAGTGAATGCGTGGAATGGGCTGCCGGCAATGGTGGTGGAGGCAGATATGATAGGGTCTATTAAGAGACTCCTGGACAGTTACATGGAGCTCAGAAAAATAGAGGGCTATGGATAACCTTCGGTAATTTCTAAATTAAGTACATGTTTGGCATAGCATTGTGGGCCAAAGGGCCTTTATTGTGCTGTAGGTTTCCTGTGTTTCTATAGCATGCCCGCAACTCAGTAACCCTAACCTGTTCACTTTTGGAGTATGGGAGAGAAATAGAGCATCCAGGGGAAATCAATGCATGCACAGGGAGAACCTAAAGCTCCTCACAAACAGCCGCAGGGACAGAATCCGAACTGGTGATCACTGGCACTGTAAGGAGATTCTGCTAACTGCTAATTACGTTGTTGCCCGGTCAGCTACTTGATGGTACAAGTTGAATTCATAGAAATCTTACATTTACCCTCAGTGGACACTTCATTAGGTACCATTTGTACATAATAAAGTGTCCACAGAGCGTACAACCATGGTATTCTGCTGCCGTAGCCCAACCAGTTCAAAGATCGACTTGTTGAGTATTCTGAGGTGTTCTTTTGCATACCACTGACCTGCTGAGTTTCTCCAGCATTGTTTGTGTGTTACTGTTGTCATGTGTTGTTATTTGAGTTGCTGTTGCCTTCCTGTCCACTTGAACAAGTCTAGCCATTCTCCTCTAACCTCTTTCATTAACAAGGCATTTTTACCCACAGAACCGGCCCTCACTGGATGCTTTTTAGTTTATCACACCGTTCTCTGTAAACGCGAGAGACTATTGTGCATGAGAATCTCAAGAGATCAGCAGTTTTTGAGGTACTCAAACCACGCCATCAGGCACCAACGATCATTCTATGGTCAGAGTCAGTTAGATAACATTTCTTCCCCATTCTGATGTTTGGTTTGAGCAATAACTGAACCTCTTGACCATGTCTGCGTGCTTTGATGCATTGAGTTGATGCTTACATATTTGCATAAGTGAGCCGGTGTACAGGTGTACCTAATAAAATGGCTTCTGAGTGTATGTAAACTGGGGTAAAATGGTGATGCTGGGGTTTGAGAATATGAAAGGCACAGACACAGCATGGTGGCCCTTTTGTAGCCTTTACGCTAGGTGAAACATGAACTCCATAAAGAACCAGACCTGTAAGTATTCATCTTCTAGCTCGTCTCCTTCCCCTCCCCCAGCCCCCCTCTTTTTACTCTGGTGTCTTCCCCCTTTCATTCCAGTCCTGAAGAAGCGTCTCAGCCTGAACCATTAACTATCCATTCATTTCTGGAGAGCTGCCTGACCTGCTCAATTTCTGCACTATTCTCCAGTGAGTGTTATTCTGTAAATTAAGTGTTCAACCGCTATTTTAGACATCCCTATATATAGATCGTTCTGTTTGAAAACCTGTCTCTGTGACAAACAGTCATGAAAACCACACTCAAATATGTATAAAACATCAATGCAGAAAAGAAGACTAGCATTTCAGTTAAATAGCAAGTAATATAAAATATTAAAAATACTGAAATTGAGAACCTAGAACAAAGAGGAGGAAAGTGAATTGGGTCACCCAGCATCTGAAAGTAAAAGATTGATTAGAGATATGTCGAGCATTCATTAGTGAAATCTTGTTGAAAGTACTCAGGCAACAAGCTAATGTTTTTCCAGATCACTGACTAGGAAATGGAGATGAATATGAGGAGTGCTGGATGTAGCCTCCAGTACTCACCACCCCAGCATCCATCATGGGCACCAGTTTCTCCAGCATCAAGGACATCTTCAAAATGCAATGCCTTAAAAAGGTGGCATACATCATTGAGGACCCCCATCACCAAGGACATGCCCTCTTCTCATTGCTACCATCAGGTAGGAGGTACAGGAGCCTGAAGGCACACACTTAACATTTCAGGAACAGCTTCTTTCCCTCCACCATCAAATATCTGAGTGGACAATGAACCCATGAACTCGACATCGGTCTTCCTTTCCTCTCTTTTTGCACTGCTTATTTAATTTATTTTTTTACAAACTATATATACTTCTTATCCAGCTGGTGGCGTAGTGGCATCAGCACTGGACTTCGGGGCGAGAGGTCCCGCGTTCGAATCAGGCCGGCTCCCTTGCACGCTCTCCATCCGTGCCTGGGTTGAGTGTTAAGCTAACAACCCAACCTCGTAAATAAAAGCCTGGAGAGGGATGGGCTGTGCCAGGTTTCAGATGCCCAAGACATTCCGTACGATGAGCATACCAAAGCTTGTCATGACGGTGCCCCGACGACTCCACCAGGAGTTAAGGGCATGCGCGCGCGCACGCACACACACACACACACACACACACACACACACACACTTCTTACTGTAAGTTATAGGCTTTTATTTTAATTTATTATGCATTGCAATGTACTGCTGCCAGAAAACAACAAATTTCACGATATATGCCAGTGACATTAAACCTGATTTTGATTCTGACTCTAATGACATAATAGCTGGTGATACAGCAGCAAAAATCAACTATGCAAAGTGATTTTCACATTCAGGGCTACTTTAATTAAGAGAAAACATACGTTTTTTATTGTTGTGTTAAATAGACATTGAACTCATGAACACTAGCTCACTACTTTTTTATTTCTGTCTTTTTGCACTACTTAAACATAGAAACAAGAAAATAGGTGCAGGAGTAGGCCATTCGGCCCTTCGAACCTGCACTACCATTCAATATGATTATGGCTGATCATCCAACTCAGAACCCTGTATCAGCCTTCCCTCCATACCCCCGATCCCTTTAGCCACAAGGGCCATATCTAACTCCCTCTTAAATATAGCCAATGAACTGGCCTCAACTGTTTCCTGTGGCAGAGAATTCCACAGATTCACCACTCTCTGTGTGAAGAAGTTTTTCCTAATCTCGGTCATAAAAGGCTTCCCCTTTATCCTCAAACTGTGACCCCTCATTCTGGACTTCCCCAACATCGGGAACAATCTTCCTGCATCTAGCCTTTCCAATCCCTTTAGGATTTTAGACGTTTCAATCAGATCCCCCCTCAATCTTCTGAATTCGAATGAGTATAAACCTAGTTCATCCAGTCTTTCATCATATGAAAGTCCTGTCATCCCAGGAATCAATCTGGTGAACTTGCTTTGTACTCCCTCTATGGCAAGGATGTCTTTCCTCCGATTAGGGGACCAAAACTGCACACAATACTCCAGGTGTGGTCTCACCAAGGCCTTGTACAACTGCAGTAGTACCTCCCTGCTCCTGTACTCAAATCCTCTCGCTATAAATGCCAGCATACCATTCGACTTTTTCACCGCCTGCTGTACCTGCATGCCCACTTTCAATGACTGGTGTATAATGACACCCAGGTCACGTTGCACCTCCCCTTTTCCTAATCGGCCACCATTCAGATAATAATCTGTTTTCCTGTTTTTGCCACCAAAGTGGATAACTTCACATTTATCCACATTAAATTGCATCTGCCATGAATTTGCCCACTCACCTAACCTATCCAAGTCACCCTGCATCCTCTTATCATCCTCCTCACAGCTAACACTGCCGCCCAGCTTCGTGTCATCTGCAAACTTGGAGATGTTGCATTTAATCCCCTCATCCAAGTCATTAATATATATTGTAAACAACTGGGGTCCCAGCACTGAGCCTTGCGGTACCCCACTAGTCACCGCCTGCCATTCTGAAAAGGTCCCATTTTATTCCCACTCTTTGCTTCCTGTCTGCCAACCAATTCTCTATCCACATCAATACCATACCCCCAATACCGTGTGCTTTAAGTTTGCACACTAATCTCCTGTGTGGGACCTTGTCAAAAGCCTTCTGAAAATCCAAATATACCACATCCACTGGTTCTCCTCTATCCACTCTACTAGTTACATCCTCAAAAAATTCTATGAGATTCGTCAGACATGATTTTCCCTTCACAAATCCATGCTGACTTTGTCTGATGATTTCACCGCTTTCTAAATGTGCTGTTATGTACTTGTTTTAACTTAACTATTTATTATATATATATATATCCTAAATAGTTGTATTTAATATATATCTACTAAATAAAACAGTTTTATATACATATATATATCTACTATATATATATAAATATATTTATACACTTAATGTAACTCAGTTTTTTCCTCTTTTTCCTCTATGTTTCATTGTACTATTACTGTAAAGTTAACAAATTTCACGACATATGCCAGAGATATCAAATCTAGTTCTGATTCTGATATAAATTTATAGACAAGTCATTTTACATGTGTCTGACAATTGTGCTCTTTTGAATCATCGGTACTTATCGCTGTCAATACGGTAAAGATTAATGCCGTTATTCAGCGAGATAAAATGCTGAAGATGTTGTGCACCTTGTAATTGCTGACACTGCAGCATTTTCCATGTATAAAAATAGAGCTTTTGTGTGGCTACCATGAAGGTGTTATTGCAAATTACAATTTTTAAAAATATACTTCCTTTGGTCCATTAAGCGGCAGTAACAAAAATTCCATTGTTCCTTTCCACTCCACCAAACATCCAGGGATAATGAAACCACGCTGCTCCTCTGAGCAAGTGCATGAATTTTTGACTGCAAGTTCTGAGTCGGCTGCTCTGTTCCCCTTGATTGCAGTCCAGATAATTGATCAACCATAAATATTTTACTTGCTTATCTAACTCAAATTTATAAAAACACACTTAACCTTCAGGAATCTGTAATGTCACCCACTTCCTCTGAACATCATAAGGAAACAATGCTGTTAAATTGCTTCAGTTCTGTGAATATTTAATCTTAATGAGTTAGTAAAAGGGACAAAGGCAAACATGAAAACAATTTAAAAGTTTGATTATCAAGTCTCACAGCTGTTAACGTAAATCATACATAAATATTAAGTCTAATTGTCAAGTAACCTAGATCACATTGTTGTGGAAAGAATGCTATAAAATAAATTTAATGGCTTTTAAATCATTTAAGTTATTTTATAGCCCTGCTAATGTTGCTTAACTAAAAGCATTGCAAGAAACTACCTGAGAGGGAAAGAATCATTTTTACATATCAGAATCAGAATCAGGTTTAATAATGCTGGCATATGCCATGAAATTTGATGTTTTGCAGCAGCAGTATATTGCAATACACAATTTTTTAAAAACTATAAATTACAATAAGTACATATATTTTTAAAAATTAATTAAATAAGTGATGTTAAAAGAGAGGTAAAAAATAGTGAGGTTGTGTTCATGGCTTCATTGTCCAATCAGAAATCTGATGGTAGAAGGGAAGAACTTGTTTCTGAAATATTAAGTGTATGTCTTCAGACTCCCGTACCTCCTCCTGTTTGTTTTGTTCCTAAATCTAGCCATTGGATATAGCTAGGTTCTAAATGAGACTAAAATTCTTACCTTGCTAACAGCGCAATGCACTGTAAAAATACTTATACAAAAGTTCACATTAAGACTAGCTAACAACAGACAAGATCATCTTTTAAAATCAGGTTTTACGGTTTAACTTGTCATATTCAGTATATAGCACAGTGCTGGCCAATAAACACTCAAACCATTACTTCAAAGTGAAATATTGTTCGGTAAATATGTCACAATAGCATAGTCATTAGTGTGACGCAATTACAGCTCAGGTGTTCCGGACTTTGGCATTCAATTCCGGTGTCATCTCTAAGGAGTTTGTACGTTCTTACTGTGAACCGTATGGGTTTTCTCTGGGTGCTCCCATTTCCTTCCACACTCCAAAGGCGTACCGACTAGTAGGTTAATTGGTCATTGTGAATTCTCCTGTGCTTAGGCTAAGGCTAAACAGGAGAGTTGCTGGGTGCTGCAGCTTCTTGGAATGGAGAGGCCTATTCCATGCCCTATCTCTAAATAAAATAAAATAACTTAAAATTGTGAACCTCATGTTCTTTGTATTGTAGTATTGCTTATTTACTATTTTTTTATAATTTGCACGATTTCTCCTCTTGTGCACAATGGATGTTAGTCTTTATTCTGTATAGTTTTTCATAAATTATTTTGTATTCCTTTATTTTCCTATAAATGCCTGCAAGGAAATGAATCCTGCAGGGTAGCACATAGTGACGTATACATACTTTGAAAATAAATATATTTTGAACTTTGAACTCTTCGGTTATAATTAGAAAAATGAAGAATAGAGGAATTATCTTTCACATTACTCTCATAATTCTCATTGGGAATTCTTTCTCCTTCAACATTCTTGCAGTTACAAAAGGTGATTGAGAGTATTTCAGTTCACTGCTGTTCAGAAAGGTAGATATTAATTTGTCTCCCCATGATCTTACCCACTGTCAATGACAACATATGTAATTTTTCAAAATTCCCACATCACCAGTGGGAAATTTGAAAAGGCATTGCTGTAACATTCTGCCCATTAACATGAAAAGAAGGAAAAGTACAAGCAAGTCACTTTACATTCTCCCATCAACCGGTACATAGAGTCCTTAGAAAGGTAGCACCCCGAAAAATTCCTCTCAGCCAACTAAAATCATGAAAAAGGTAAAGAAGGTTTCCTGAAATTATAATCACCAATGCCCCTGAATGGAAAAGCCTGCAGGAAGCAGTGGATACAGTCCGGGCCATCAACAGTAAATCTCTCCTCACCTTTGAGCACAACTTCATGTACCACTGTCGCAGGAAAGCAGTTTCCATCATCAGGGACCCCCACCACCCAGGACATGCTCTCTTCTTGCTGCTGCCATCAGGAAGTAGGTACAGGAGCCTCAGGATCTACACCACCAAGATTAGGTACAGTTATTATCCGTCAGGCTTTTGAACCTGTGGGGATAACTTCACTCGCCCCATCACTGAACTGTTCTCACAACCTATGGACTCACTTTCAAGGACTCTTCATCTCATTCTCGATATTTTTTGATTGTTTTTTATATTTGCACAGCTTATTGTCTTTTGCACATTGGCTGTTTGTCCGTCCCGTTGGGGGTGCTGTTTCATTGATTCTGTTGTGTTTCTTGGACTTATTGTGAATGCCTGCAAGGAAATGAATCACAGGGTTCTATATAGTGATACAGTACATATGTACTGTGATAATAAATTTACTTTGAACTTTGATAAAGTCAGTCAGCAAGAACCACAGCTTTTGGAAGGTAAATAACCAAGGCTTATTTTCAGTTTTTGACATTAATGCTAAGCTGACTCCACAGCCTATTAGATTAGATTAGATTATGAGAACACTCAGTCCTCGTTTATTGTCATTTAGAAATACATACATGCCTTAAGAAATGATACAATGTTCCTCCAGAGTGATATCACAAAAAAAAGGACAAACCAAAGACTAACACTGACAAAACCACATAATTATCACATATAGTTACAGCAGTGCAAAGCAATACCATAATTTGATAAAGAGCAGACCATGGGCATGGTAAAAAAAAGTCTTAAAGTTCCGATCGACTCCCAATAGTCCCAATAGTAGGCAGCAGAAGGGAAAAACTCTCCCTGCCATAAACCTCCAGGCGCCGACAACTGCTGATGCATTGAAAGCACCCGACCACAGCAGACTCTGAGTCCGTCCGAAAACTTCAAGCCTCCGGCCAGCTCCTCCGATACAACCTCCCAAGCACCATCCTCTGCCGAGCGCTTCGACCCCGCACCGGCTGCCAAGCAGCAAGCAAAACTAAGGACTCTGGGCCTCTTCTGGAGATTCTGGACCACACAGTAGCAGCGGCAGCGAAGCAGGCATTTCAGAAGTTTCTCCAGATGTTCCTCCGTGCTCTCACGTCTGTCTCCATCAAATCAGGATTGTGCACGGCACCGTACTTGGCAGATAACAGATATCATTCACCGGAGTGGCCGCTGTGCGTTGCGTCGCACCCCCATCTTCTTCTCCTCCTCTGGACTCATTTTTAAGGACTCTATAACTCTTGTTCTCAGAATTGTAGTATTGTATATTTATTTTATATTTATTTTCTTAGTTATTATTTGTACGATTTGCACTTTGGATGCTTGTTCATCTTTGTTATGTATAGTTTTTAAATTCTATTGTATTTCTTTCTTTTTTCCTGTAAGTAAGACCATAAGACATAGGAGCATAATTAGGCCACTCGGCCCTTCAAGTCTGCTCCACCATCGTGGTTAATTTATTATTCTTCTCAACCCCATTCTCCTGCCTTCTCCCCTTAATCTTTGATGCCCTTACCAAATGTCTGCAAGGAAATGAATCTCAAGGTAGTGTATGGTGACCTATACATACCTTGATCATAAACTTCAAGTTTAAGTTCAAGTTTAAACATTGTTCAACCATACATGAATACCCATGAATACAGCCAAACAGAACAGTGTTCCTCCAGGGCCAAGGTGAAAAACACAGTACCAATAGTCATAGACAGCACAAGACACATATAGCACATACATGCCATCACACACAAAAAAGTGCAAGTCCCCGAGACCATGAATGTTGCAGCAGTCTGCAGTCGAACACCACAGAGCTGGTCTTCTGCTGAGCAAACACTGGAAGGCAGCACAACACTACCTCTGGCATTCCAGTAGAACACTCAACTCTGAGGTCTTGCTTGAGGCTTTGTCCTCACTACAGCTGAGGCCATGCAGCTCTCCCTCCATCCGCCAATAAACCAATGAAATGGACTTCAAACATTTCACACTACCAATGTCCAACAGAGTCTTTCAATCACAGGAAAAGTGATGAAGACAATCACTCAATGTTAGATAGCACACTGACTCTGATGTCTCTCCGTCACAGTCCGCACCATCTCCAGCTTCATCAGATTCTTCACTGACATGCAACTTGCTGATGAGGTGGACTTGCAGTACTTTAAGTTATTAATGTCCAGCAGGATCTTGCAATTGCAAAAATTATGTTTATCAACGACAATAACACCTTTGGTTGACCTCATAGAGGCCTCTGAGTCCAAGCACACCACCGTCTTACCGGAAATTACTTTCAACACCGCAGATATAATTAGAAAAGTGAAGAATAGAGGAATTATTATTATATATTTACAGTGCCAGATAGGTCCTCCAGTACTTCAAGTTCAGTGGTGCAATCTCCCAATTTAACCCCAGCTTAATTATGGGACAATTTACAATGACCAATTAACTTACGTACCAGTACATTTTTGGGCTGTGGTGGAAATCACAGCACCTGGAGGAAACCCACAGATTCCACGTATTCAGACCCCTTACACAGCATGCTGGGATTGAGCTCTGAACTCTGATGCCCCAAGCTCTAATGGTGTCACGCTAACTGCTACATTACCATGGTGACCAATGTTTAACACAACACGATATCATTAATGGCTATTTAAAAAAGTCCATGACAGCATTTAAAATAAATTTAAATAAGATGATTGATTAAAATAGGTGAATCTAAAAAGATGCATAGTAAAAGAGAAGAGGTCATTTAAAAATTAGCATTAATATATAGAAAGCATGCCTTCACGTGGACATGATTACATTCTCCTTACTTTTGGCACTTCCGTAGTCATCACTTCTCATGCACCTCTGTAATCATATTCAGGCTTACTAACTTCGGTAATTATGTCCACTAACTCAATTAAAAACAAGCAACAAGTACTAGATACACACCATGCAACCTTCCACCCTCATTTTTCCATTAAGCATTCACAGAATATCTGCACTCTCTCAGTTCTAACATTTATTCGGTATACTCACATTTTAATTGGGCAGAATGGTAGCATAGTGGTTAGCACAACGCTTTACAGTACAGGGGACCCAGGGTCAGTTCCTGTCGCTGCCTGTAAGGTGTTTGTACGTTCTCCCTGTGACCACGTGGGCTCCTCTGGGTGCTCCAGATCCCTCCCACAGTCCAAAATGCGTAGTGGTAGGTGGGTTAACTGGGCATTGTAAATTCTCCTGTGATTAACCTAGAGTTAAGCCAGGTTTGCTAGGCAGCATAGATTGAAGGGCAGGAAGGGCCCACTCAAAGCAGTATCTCAATAAATTGATTAATTAATTAATCGCTCTATCATTGGTAACCATGCCCAGGTGCTAAGATCTAGAATTCATTCCTTAATCCCCCTGGCCTCTCAAAACCTCTTCCCTAATTGAAAATGTTCCTTTACACTTTACACTTTGACCAAGTTTTGAATCATCACTCTTAATGCAATCTTACGATCCCAGGAATGAAAGGGTGTGAAGAGTTTTTGATATCTCTGGGACTGTACTCACTGGAGCTAAGAAGAATGAGGGGAGATCTCATCGAAACCTTTCAAATATTGAAAGGGTGAGATTGGGTGGACGGGAATGGGATACTTCCAATAGTTGAGAGTCTAGTAGCGGAAGACACAGCATTGGAATAGAGGTACGTCCATTTAGAAGAGATGAGGAAGAATTTCTTTAGCCAGACGGTGGTAAATCTGTGAAATTCATTATCAACGATGGCTGTGGAGGCCAAATCATTGGGTAAATCTAAGGTGCAGGTTGATACACTCTTGATCAGTCAGGGCATCAAAGGTTAAAGGGAGAAGGCAGGAGTATGGGGTTGAGCCATGATGGAATGGCAGAGCAGACTCGATGGGCCAAATGCCTAATTCTGCTCTGATAACTTATAGTTTTACATATTTAGGGACAAAAGGAAGATCTACATGAGTATAAACTCTATGAACTGGGACCTGTCCAGCAAAGTGGCCTTTAGGTGGACATAGCAATGCAGTGGTGAAGTTACTCGACCAGCAGTCAGAGTTGTCAGCAGTGATCCAGCAACGTGAGCTTGAATACCACCATAATCAGTGCAGAATTTAAATACAAGCAATTTAACAAAAAATGTTTGTTTTTAAATGTAATTTTAGTTACAATAAGCTTCAGATGCTTGGAGATCAGTTGCATAGAAGACTATGAGATTAGCTCACAATTTGCACAAATTTTCTTTTATATTTAATTTTTCATTGAGATATAATCATGTGCTAATCAGAAACTTCACATGACATCAGAATTCAGAGGGGACACAGAACAACACATCTGAATCAGCAAACATGAGGAAACCTGCAGATGCTGGAATTTCAAGCAACACACATAAAAGTTGCTGGTGAACGCAGCAGGCCAGGCAGCACCTCTAGGAAGAGGTACCTCTTCTGTACGTCGACTGTACCTCTTCCTAGAGATGCTGCCTGGCCTGCTGCCTTCACCAGAAACTTTTATGTGTGACATTTGAATCAGTCTTCTTTGAGTGTGCAACGCATTGAAAGTACATCTTAAATACATGCTGTTATTTACAAAATGTACAGTGGATTCTGGTTAATTGGGACACATTGGGACCGGTAGATTTTGACCCAATTAAGCAGCTGCCCCAATTATCTGAAGTTTTATGGAAATAGTGAAAAAGGTATAAAAAATACAAACTATCATTTAACCAAGTAACAAATTATTCATTTAAATAAAATATAGCGCAAATTACAGCACTACCAAAACTAATACAGTACTATAAAGCTGTATATTAGTTCCTCATAGTTATCAACGGAAAAACTCAGTGTATGCTGCTGTGTTCTTTTGGTTGACTGTAAATGAACAAAATCAGCGCAGGCACCCTGTGCAGATAATGGACTGCCCTGAAATAATGCTTTCAATGACTGTACCCTCCAAATCTACATTTTCATTGTAACATTCAAGATGATTGTCAATACCTTCAAATTCTTTGTAGTTCTTAATTTGTTGAAGTAGTGAAGTTGTTTCGTTTTCACTCCCATCATTTCTAGCTTCTCCAAGCCTAGATGCTTGACATCGTAGAGAGCAGAGCAGTTCTAAATTTTCTTACTGCTTATTTCTAGCCAATTACCAGTGACAAAAATCACTGCTTTTTGAACACAAGCAAATGCAACTGAAGTTATTTAAAAATTGTTTGCTCTAAGCGCGGTGAAGTGCCTAATGGCTACAATAATGTGTACGTGACTGACACTAGTTAGAGACTGTTCAGAATGATCTCCTGTCCCAATTAAATGGCATAGTGTCCCAAATAAACAAAGGAATCTCAACTATTCTGTGGATTTATTTTTGTTCTTTAAGAATTCTCCCAAATAAGTGGCTGCCTCGATTAACCAATGGCCCAATTAATCTGAATCCACTGTATTTTTTGCACATTTAGTTAGAGCTTCATTGTCATTGCTGAGGACAATGAGATTAGTGTTACCCCAATCAGAGCACAACAACATACCGACAATTCAGTTACTAAAACCACAACGACTACATTCAAAATAACGGCCCGAGTTATTTAGAATGACATCTAGGTTACAATTAAATTTAAAACAAACAAGTCTAAAATGGGGCATTTTTCTAGTGCATGACAACTCTGGGGAAAAGGCTGTTTTTCAGTCTAATGTCCATGGAGAGATGTTTCTGTATCACCTGCCGAACGGTGGGAGATTGAATAGGTGATTTCTGAGGTAGGATGAGAACATCACAATTTTGCAAGTCCCCCCCCCATAGACATCATGAGTTATAGATGGTTTCCATATCTGGTAGAAAAAAGTTCTGTGCAGTCCTGATCACCCACTAAAGTCCTTTCTGGTCTATCTTGTTGTAGCTAGTGTATCATACTGTAATGCAGTAAGTAGGTTAGTATGCTCTCAGTCACACATCAGTAAAGATTTACCAGCAGCATTTGAGTCAAACTTGCTCTCTTTAATCTCCTAAAACAGTATAGACACTCTACTATGAAGGAGGTGTTGGCGGTCCAGGAGAGCTGCTCCTTGATGTTCACTCCCAAAAACTCAAAGCTGGAGACTCTTTCCACTGCTTCACTATTTATGAGTAGCAGCGTTTGTTCATACATTTTATTCCATGTCCATTCTTTAACCTCTAACTTCATTGTTTATATAGTTCTTTATAATTGACGGATGTTGTACTTTGTTGCATGTCATACCATGACCAACACACCACAGCAAATCCAGAGTCAGTATAACACAGAACCAGGCCTTTTGGTCATCTAGTAGCCCTCCTGAAACATTCAAATGGCCTACCCTCAGCGACCTGCACCCGGACCACAGCCCTCAACACCTCTACCATCTACATACCTATCCAAATTCCTAAGTATATAATATATACTTTGTGAATTATATTCAGTAAGTGGTACAATCTCATGTTTGGCCTTCTCTTCTCTTATAATGCTACAGACCTTTCAAGAACTCTTCATTTCATGTTCTTGATATTTATCACTATTATTATTATCATTTACTTTTTCTTCTCTTTCTTTATGTATTTGCACTGTTTGTTGTCTTGTGCACATTAGTTGTTGTCTGTCCTGTTGGGTACATAATCTTTTATTGATTCTTACTGTGAACATCCGCAAGAAAATGAATCTCAAGATTGTGTATGGTGACATAATCTACTTTGATAATAAATTTACTTTGAACTTTGTTCCTAAAGAAAATTCACAACATCCCAAATCTCAGTACTCTATCCAAACCCCAGGTAAAACAGAGAACAATTTCAGGAAAGAAAAGGCTTGAGGACGTTTCTTCACAACTTTGTGAAAGCAATCGTGTAATCTGCAGTAAACTAAGACCATTGTTGAAACACCCACATGCCCTCACTCTCATGAAATGTGATTTACTTCAGAAAAGTCAATAATGTACTGGAACTGACTTGCTATGCACTTTTACAAGAAGCCATGCAGGAACTTCAGCAGCCCAATGTGCATAACATATGGGTTATTGCTATTATAACTCAATCTGGTGCAGTGAGTTTGAATTGGATGACTCGGAGTTCTATGTACTACCCTTTCACCTCTGCGTACTGCTTTCCAGTCCAGCTTAATGAGATGAAGGTCTCCTCTGACTACCAGCTGCATGAACCCAACATGAAATGAGTTTGAGCAGTCTCAGTCCAATTCCTCTTGGGCTTTGACCTACGACAAGAAATTGCCCATAATTTAGCACTAATTGGCAACCTCATTCAGACAGAATAGCTGGTGTGGGAAATGGAGAATTGTCACATTGGAGCAGTACGAGGTGCACTGTTGCTCTGCTGTGAAGGCAGCCTTCTTGGAAGTGCTTTATGTTGAGACTGGGTGTCTGAAATAAAATGTGTTCCACTCCACAGTACTAACCTCGCTCACCTCCATGAGCACAAAACAAAATCAATTCCAACTCCACAGCAGATGGATTCCTTATGTAGCTTTGGTTGGTGAGCTTCAAATGTTCATTTTAACAACAGAAAAAAATAAATACTTTAACTTTACCATCTGATTTTATTAATGTTATTAATAAAATCCTACTTATTTTATTTAAGTTATTTATTTGTTTGGGTACTATGGTAGCGTAGAGGTTAGCAGGGCACTTCTACGGCTTGGGGCATCGGAGTTCGGAGTTCAATTCCGGCATCCTCTGTAAGCAGCTTGTTTGCCCTCCCCATCGAATGCCTAGATTTTCACCGGGTGCTCCAGTTCTTTCCCACAGTCAATAGACATACTGGTTAGTAGGTTAATTGATCACCGTAAATTGTCCAGTGATTCAGCTAGAGTTAAATTGGGGGTTGTTGGGCATCACAACTCAAAGGGCCAGAAGGTCCTATTCTGTGCATATCTCTAAATAAAACAAAATAAATAAGTCTCAATAGTCTGAATTATTTGTATAATCTCTTACCTTTACTGTTTGAGAAATAATGAGAACTTCAAAGTTCTGAAGTTCAGGGTAAATTTATTTTCAAGGTACATATACAGCATGTCACCATACACAACACTGAGATTCATTTTCTTGTGGGCATACTCAATAAATCCATAATAGAATAATAACCATAATAGAATCAGTGAAAAACCACATGAACTTGAGTACTCAACCAGTGTGCAAAGGACAACAAAATATGTGTAACGCTCAGCTATATTGACTGGTATTTATCTCCGGGAAACCCCGTCCACCGCCCACCCTGTCTCCCAGGGTTACATCGGTTGTTGTACAAATGCCACCTGATTTGGCTTGAAACGTCAATCATCAGCCAGCACACAATGTAGGTTTTACCAATTACACTTTATAGATATTACTAAGTCTATGAGATTAATAGAAGTTCAATACAAAAAAAGAATGGAAAAGGCCCCAGATTTATCACAATTCAATTTCTTCGTGTACACGTTGGAGCTCGGGACCTCTTTGGGACCACTCTGACCCCTTCGACTCACAGCTCAGGACCCTCAAAATGATCACCCTGAGCTTTCCCTGTACGTCCGTCGTCCTCACGGTCTCTTCTCCAACTCCCCGCCAAAACCCCCTGGTTCCCAGCCATATCAGACAGCATATCACCCCAAGAAAGAATAACATGAACACCCATTGGTTCATTGACTCTGTTATCTATATTATAACCCAAGCAAAGTGCTAGCTAGAGACTTTATCAGCATTTAACATAACAAAGAAGCCATTTTAATTAACATACACAGTAACATAAAAGAAGAAACCTCTTACATATGCAAATTCAAAAATAATGAAATAATAATGATAAATTAATAAGCAAGGTCAGACAAAATCTGTGGTAAGGAAACCAATGTTAATGTTTCATGTTGAGACCCTTCACCAGGACAGGGAAGGAAGGGAGAAGAAGCTAGAATAAGTATGTTTGTTTCCAGATTTTCAACTTCTGTATTTCTTTGTTGTATGTATTAAGGAAATTTTGCCTTAATATGCTCTGCATCTCAAATTCATTTATCATTTGATCTGTTTATTAAAGTACAGGTAAATAAATAAACATTGTATAAGCTCATATTGTGATGGAAGTATTGGAACTTACTGTGTGGTACTCACCAGACAACTTTCTTAACTGCTATTCAGGGAGGATTTACATATAAGGACAAGAGACAATAGACAATAGGTGCAGAAGTAGACCATTCGGCCCTTCGAGCCTGCACCGCCATTCATCTACTATCAATACCCGGTTCCTGCCTTGTCCCCATAACCCTTGATTCCCCTATCCATAAGATACCTATCTAGCTCCTTCTTGAAAGCACCCAGAGAATTGGCCTCCACTGCCTTCTGAGGCAGCATGTTCCACACCTCCACAACTCTCTGGGAGAAGAAGTTCCTCCTCAACTCTGTCCTAAATGACCTACCCCTTATTCTTAAACCATGCCCTCTGGTACTGGACTCTCCCAGCATCTGGAACATATTTCCTGTCTCTATCTTGTCCAATCCCTTAATAATCTTATATGTTTCAATCAGATCCCCGCTCAATCTCCTTAATTCCAGCATGTACAGGCCCAGTCTCTCTAACCTCTCTGCGTAAGACGGTCCAGACATCCCAGGAATTAACCTAGTGAACCTACGCTGCACCTCCTCCACAGCCAGGATGTCCTTCCTTAACCCTGGAGACCAAAACTGCACACAATACTCCAGGTGTGGTCTCACCAGGGCCCTGTACAAATGCAAAAGGATATCCTTGCTCTTGTACTCCATTCCCTTTGTAATAAAGGCCAACATTCCATTAGCCTTCTTCATTGCCTGCTGCACTTGCTCATTCACCTTCAGAGACTGGTGAACAAGTACTCCTAGATCTCTTTGTATTTCTCCCTTACCTAACTCCACACCGTTCAGGTAATAATCTGCCTTCCTGTTCTTGCTCCCAAAGTGAACAGATAATAGGGATTAATTATAATTGAAAGATACCTGGTGTACTAATCTTGTTACATTGGGAATGGGTCAGACTGTTAGCTAATTCACTTTTCAAGTTCAAGTTTCATGGTTATTCAATTATACATAAATATCGCCAAATTAAACAGTGTTCTTCCAGGGCCAAGGTGCAAAGCACATTACCAACAGCGCACAGCACATAGCACAAATAGCAGATATGGTTACGATTTCAGAAGAACATGCAGTCACAGAAAAAAAATAACAAAGCCAAAGTCCCCTGAGGATATGATTGTAAATTGATGGTAAGTTGCCCTGGTTCAGCTTGTTCTCCCACCAAGTGGACACCAGAATGCAGTGTCAAGCAAACGCCAGAGAGCAGCGTCGAGCAAACGCGAGAGAACAGCACTCGGGGGTGGGGGTGGTGGGGGGGAAGGTGGCCAGCTCTCCAACCCTGTACAAAATCCAGCACAGCCACAGACACCTCTGCTCATGAAATTATACTTAACATTTTGTCATGTAAACAGATTTACATCAAGTTTTACAAGTGTAAGTCTTAGGCTTCTTTTGCGTATATTTATTTTTTCAAAAATAAGTATTAAGTGTGCTTTTCTCCCCACTCTCAATAGGTAAGGAGCTAACCCCTGAATAAATTATTGATGAGATTAATGGTACAAAATTGTTTTTTAAATACACAATGCGGCAGATTATTTATCATCACTGTTAACCGTAGATTCAGATTTATTTATCACCTGTACATGGAAACATACAAAGAAATGTGTCATTTGTATTAACAGGCAACATGACCCAGGGGTGTGCAGGAGACAGCCTGAAAGTGTCGCCACACATTTGCAACCAACAGAGCAGACCCAGAATGCTCAGCACAACACAAGCAACAACAGCAAAACCATTCTCTTTCCCACCCACTCACACATAGACAGGCCGTTGACCCCAGGACAGGCTGCCTCGGGACCTCCAGTTCTTGGCCCCACACTCGCCAAGTTTAGTCTTCAACCTTCAGGTCTCTGTTCATATTCAAGTTTTTTTTTAGATTATGAGGACTTTCAGTCCTTGTTTATTGTCATTTAGAAAGGCATGCATTAAGAAATGATACAATGTTCCTCCAGATTGATATCACAGAAAAACAGGACAAACCAAAGACTAATACTGACAGAAGCACATAATTATAACATATAGTTACAGCAGTGCAAAGCAATACCATAATTTGATAAAGAGCAGACCATGGGCATGGTTAAAAAAAAAAGTCTCGAAGTCCCATTCGACTCCTGATAGTCCCTGATAGCAGGTGGCAAAAGGGAAAAGCTCCCTGCCGTTAACCTCCAGGCACCGACAACTGCCGACTCTGAGTTCGTCCGTCTGAAAACTTCGAGCCTCCGACCAGCCCTTCCGATACTGCCTCCCGAGCGCCATCCTCTGCCAAGCGCCTTCGACCTCGCCCCGGCCGCTGAAACAAGCAAAGCCAAGGATTCGGGGCCTTCTCCTCCAGAGATTCCAGACCACACAGTAGCAGCGGCAGCAAAGCGGACATTTCAGAAGTTTTCCAGATGTTCCTCCATACTCTCACATCTGTCTCCATCAAATCAGAATTGTGCACGGTACCCTAGCTGACACGTAACAGATATCATTCACCAGAGTGGCCGCGCACGCTGCATCGCGCCATAATCTTCTCCTCCTCAGCATGTTTAAGTTTAAGTTCAAGTTCAATTGATCATCGTTGAACTGTGCACATGTATACCACCAAACAAACAACCTTCCTCTGGAACAAGTGCACAACACAGTACATATAACTCACACACTTAACATAAAGTAATAGTACCACAAATAAATTAATAAATAATAAGGTGCATTTATAACACAAGGTAAAATGTAAACCGTATAACACTGCTGTTGTTTCATACATGATGAGACCTGGGTGGTGGCGGGGATTTCAGTAGTCTCATGGCCTGGGGGAAGCTGTTTCTAATTCTAATACTTATTGTCCTAATGCTATGGTACATTCTACCTCACGGCAGGGAGTCAAAGATATTGTTGGAAGGCTGGAGGGATCACTCACAGTGCTAATGACTCTGCACTTGCAGCACTCCTGATGGGTAGAAGAGAGACCCCGATGATCCTCTCAACAGTCCTCGCAATCCTTTGTAGGGACTTGCAGCTAGATGCCTTACAATTCCCGTACCAGGCAGTGATGCAGCTGGTCAGGACGCTCTCCGTGGTGCTCCTGTTAAAGTATCTCATTAAAGCAAAGTCAAGGAGGTTGACATACCAAGGACATTCAGGAAATGTGCTAACTCATTGCTCATTCTTTCATGTAAGCCAACCAATAGAAATCCTTCTGTTGCAACGAACGGGTGAACCCAAACGCAGGACACTGACATGGAGGTAGTGTAATCAGAAGAGTGTTTATTAACGGTTGCAGGGAGGGCTGGGAGCGAGGATTAGGCCAAGGAAAGCCGAGGAGTGAGCGAGGCTGGACCGGGGATCGAACCCCGGTCGCTACGGTGAGAACGCGGCATTTAACCACTGAGTCAGCGGAGAGTGTAGACGGATGACAGGACGAGGCAGAGCAGGGATGCAGACAAGGGGATGAACGTGGCTGGGAGAGAACGGCGGGTGGAATGCCATGCTCCTGTTAACACGGAGAGACAAAGTTAACACAGGCAAACAGCGCGGAAACAGAACTTAGAATACACAATTCTAAGCAGTTGAGAGACAGAATTAACACAGGCAGACAGCATGGATAAACGGAAGAACAGGAGGCAGGCAAAACTTTTCTTGACACAGGGCGTTGCTGGAGCTGAACGGCAAACAGAATTCAGGTGGCAGGCAACACTTATCTTGACACGGAGTGTTAAATGGAAAGACAAATGGCAGGCAGTCCTTATCTTGACACAGAGAGGCAAAATGGAAAGACAAACAGCAGGCAATACTCATCTTCACACGGAGAGACAGAGTTACATAAGTAAACCTCAGTACTGAAGTAGAACTTAGAATACACCATTCTAAGCAGCCGGGAATGTGAATTACCACACTAGCTGAAGCAACGGTCTGGCATCGAGTGGATGTAAAGCCAGGGTTTTTATGCTGCAGGTTTAGATGAGAGTCAGTGCCGCAATCAAGGAGCCCAGGAGAACACGGGGAAAAAGGAATTAGGAGAATAAGAAGAATTAACAGTTGGGACCGTGACACCTTCCCAGATATAAAATAAGTTGTAATCAAATGTAATATGAGTAGAGGGACTCGATAATCTCCCTTACATTCTAAGGTAGGGACAGGTTCGGCACAACTTTGTGGGCCAAAGGGCCTGTATTGTGCTGTAGGTTTTCTATGTTTCTATGTTACATACACGTTAGCTGTATTTAGTGCGCACCAGGATAATTTTGGCAGGCGCCTTGGTTAAATCTAAAGCAGTAGTGTCAAAAAAGGTGACAGATCTTTATTGAAATATTTCAATAAAAATGATTCATGCACAGGTTTCTCCCCATGTGGGAAAGGACTGGGAAGGGCTCTTGGGGAATTTTGGGGCTTCATAAATGTACACCAAAGGTTTCAAAGACTTATTATTTCTACTTCTATCATGCAACTAATGTGCAGACTTCTGTTATTCATTTTATTGACATACTTATGAAAACATTCATCATAGTGCTTATTGTGCTAACACCCATTATGTGTTAATATATTTGTGGTAATAGTACTTTATGTGTTCTGTGTAACGTACGTACTGTATTGATCACCTTGGTCTGGAGCAGGGCTTACCAACAGTTTTTATGCCATGGTCCAAAACCATCAAGTAAGGGTCCATAGACTCCAGGTTGGGAACTTCTGGAGGAATTGTTTCATTTGGCAGTATTCATTTGTATGGATGAATGACAATAAATATGAGCTTGAATAACTAATCCTTGCAGGAAGCTGAAAGCCAAACATTGCCTGGAAAGTTCACTGTAATTAAATTGTATTGCAAAATTTCAACGCAGTGGTCAGAATTGGAAAAAAAGATTAAAAAACAGCTTGTGTGATAATATCTTTGATAGAGTTGTGGAGCCATAAAATCATACAACTAGAGTAAGACCCTTCAGCCCAGCTGGCGTATACTAATCAAAATGTCCCATCTAAGCTTGCCCCATTTATCAGCAATGGGCCAACAACCTTCTGAATCTTTCCAGTCTACATACCTGTCCAACTGTCCTTTAAAGGTTGATATTGTATCTGCCTCAGCCACTTCCTCTCACAGTTGAGTCTACATTGATACCACCCTTTGCTTAAAAACTTCAAGTTCAAGTTCAAGATTAATTGTCACTCAACCATGTATGTAAAATAGCCAAATAAAATGCTGTTCCTCTGGGACCAAGGTGCAAAACACATAACCAACAGCACGCAGCACACTGCACATAGCACACATGGGTTAGGTGGGACTACAACTGGAGGTCATAGGTGGAGGGTGAAGGTTAAAAGCTTAAGGAAAACATGAGGGAAAACATCATGACTCAGAGGGTCATTAGAGTGTGGAACGAGCTGCCAGTGCAAGTAGTGCATGCAACTTTGGGTTGGTGAGAGTAGGCAGTTTAATTGTTTTGACATGGACTAGATGGGCCAAAGGGCCTGTTTCTGTGCTGTACTTATCAATGAGTCTATGACTCTATATGGTTATGAAAGCAGAAACACATACAGCAGCAAAGGGAAAAATAATAACAGTAATATATAATAAATAACAATAAAGTTCCTTTTAAATCTTTCCCCCTCACTGTAAACCAATGCTTTCTAGTTCTTGATATCCCAAGGCTACTTAAAAATCACCCCTCATGATTTTTATATGTATTCTTCCATAAGATCACCTCTCAGTTTCTTACATTCTAAATAATAGTCCTAGCCAGACCTTAAATTAATAATTAAGCTCAGAATATAACAGGACAAATGCACAACTGGTATCCCTACTATGATAAGGTAGACTCTTGACCTCATAACACACACAAAATGCTGGCAACAGTTCAGGCAAAGACCTTTCTTCAGGACTGGAAAGGACGGAGGACGGCAATGTCAGTATAAAAGTGTGGGGGAGGGGAACGAGGATATCTAGAAGGTGATGGGTGAAGTCAGGTGAGTGACAAAGGTAAAGGGATGGAGAAGAAGGAATCTGATAAAAGAGAAGAGTGGACCGTGGGAGAAAGGGAAGAAAGAGGGAAGTGATAGGCTGGTGAGGAGAAGAGGTAAAAGGCCAGAGAGGGAAACTGAAGAAGGAAGGGGGTGGGGAAAGGAAAAAAAGAAAAAGAGAAACAAATGACTGGAAGGAGAAATCAATATTCATGCCATCTGTTTGGAGGCAACCTAAATGGAATATGAGATGTTGCTCCTCCACCCTGAGGGTAGCCTCATTGTGGCAGAAGAGGAGGCCATGGACCCACATGTTGGAACAGGAATAGGAATACAAATTAAAATGGTTGGCCACTGGGAAATTCCACTTTTGGCAGATGGAGTAGAGGTGCTCAACGAAGCAGTCCCCCAGTTTACGTCACCTCACAATCTGCTTCCTTATGGCCTTGCACCTTATTCTGTTCTGCCCCTGGTTATTGTTTCACCCCCGTACTACCTCAACTGACTGTCGTAGAGTTATAGAACACTACAGCACAGAAACAGGGCCTTCGGCCTAAACCATCCATGACATCGCAATGAATTGTTCTGTGTGGATGGCCTGCAAGACAAATTTTTCACTGTACCTCACTACATGTAACAATAATGAACCAATTTACCAATTTAAAATGTAGAATTAATCTCCTGGAGCCTTGAATGACACTGTTTCTCTACCCAGTCATCTACCCAGGTATCTTTTTCAGTGTCCCTCAGTACATGTGACAGTACTAAACCAATTTAGCAGAAAATATTTGGTGGCTTGCTTCCTTAAATCATCTCTCTGCTCTGGAATATTTTAAAACATACTTACTATTGCTGACTTTGTTGGGTGCATCAGTTTCTTCTATCGTATTTCCCAGAGCCTGCAGCTGGTGTGTACAGCTTTCAGCCTGAAATCAGGTTTAATATCACTGGCATACAGTATGTCCTAAACTTTGTTGTGACAACATTACTTTATGTTGGACCTGAGGCACTAGGGTTATTCTCCAACTGGGACTGCAGCTTTTCCAACCATTAACATCACTGGCATATCTGGTGAAATTTGTTGTTTTACGGCAGCACTACATTGCAATGCATAAATTACAGTAAGTATATATTAAATTAAATAAGCAGTGTAAAAAGAGAGGGAGAAAAGTACTGAAGGACTGTTCTGGGACTCATTGTCCATTCAGAAATCTGATGGCGGAGGGGAAGAAGCTGGTCCCGAAATATTGAGTGTGAGTCTTCAGGCTCCTGTACCTCCTCCTTGCGAGTCAATGAGAAGAGGAGATGCCCTGAACGATGGAGGCCAGCTGATTGAGGCATCGCCTTTTGAAATGTCCTCAATACTGGGGAGGCTAGCGTCCATGATGGAGCTGACTGAGTTTACAACTTTCTGCAGACTTTTCCAATCCTGTGCAGTGGCCCCTCCATAAAAAATGTTGATGCAACCAGTTAGAATGCTCTCCACAGTGCATATGCAGAAATTTAAGAGTGTGTTTGGTGTCATACCAAGTCTCCTCAAACTCATAGTAAAATATAGCCACTGTCGTGCCTTTGCTGTAGTTGTATCAATATGGTGGATGCGGGACAGGCTTACAGTGATGTTGACACATCAAAGTACCTCATTGGTTGTGAAGTAGTTTGGGACATCCTAAGAATATGAATGGTGCTCTAAGATTACAGTTCTTTCATCCTCTCCTGTCATCAGATGCATTCACATATGAAACAAGAGTTAGCCAAGATAGATTGGGGAATGTTTCTAATGGATGTGACAGCTGATTGACAAAGGCTTACACTTAAGGAGCTTATAGATGAGCTACAAAATCTGATCTCCTTGTTATAGGATCTGGTCACCCTGTTGTGGGATCTGGTTGCCTCATTATGGGATCTGGTCGCCTCATTATGGGAAGGATGTGGGAGCTTTAGAAAGTGCAGAGGACATTTACCAGGATCCTGTCTCATTGAAAAGCATGTCCAATACGATGCGTTACATGAGCTTTTCTCTTTGGAGCGGAGGATGAGAGGCAACTTGATGAGGTGTACAGGATGATAAGAGGCATAGAGTGGACAGCAGAGACTTTCTTCCCCAGGGCTGAAATGGCTAATATGAGACAGAATAATTTTAAGACAATTGGAGGAAGGTACAGGGCGCATGTCAGAGATAAGTTTTTTTTTCACAGAGGGTGGTAGGTATGTGGAACACACTGCCAGAGGTGGTGGAAGTGACAGATCCATCAGGGACATTTAAGAGACTCTTAGATAGGCACGTGGATAAAAGAAACATGGAAGGCTCTGTAGGACGGAAGGTTAGATTGATCTTAGAGTAGGTTAATGGGTCAGCACACATGTGGGCCAAGTGGCCTGTACTGACCTGTAACATTCTATCTTCTACAACAGTTATTTATTCCCTTCTGGAAACAGAAAGAAGGTTTGAAGCTAACAAGAGACAACAAAAGCATTAGTTCAAAGGAGAAAACATATAAATTTCCCTGAAAACGCAACAACCTGCTGACCTGGGATCAGTTTAGAATACAATAAAGATGGGTGCCATGGTAGTGTAGTGGTTAGCAGGACGCTGTTTCAGCTCGAGTTGCTCCTGAGTTCAGAGTTCAATTCTAGCGCCGTGTGTAAAGAGTCTCTGTATGTCCTCCCCATGGAAAGTGTGGGTTTTCACCAAAGATGTAACGGGTAGGTGAATTAGTCAGTGTAAGTTGTCCCATGATGAGGCTAGGGTTAAATCGGGTTGTCAGGGGTTGCTGGGGTGGCGCGGCTCAAAGAACCAATCGGAAGAAGGGAATAGAATAAGCTTGCAGTGAACACAAAATCCAAGAAATGGTCTCTAGATATATCAAGGGAAAAAGTGATTGCGAAGACAACTATGGACAATTTATAGGCATAGTCATAGTCATACTTTATTGATCCCGGGGGAAATTGGTTTTCGTTACAGTTGCACCATAAAAAATTAAATAGTGATACAACCATAAATAATTAAATAGTAATATTTAAATTATGCCAGGGAATAAGTCCAGGACCAGCCTATTGGCTCAGGGTGTCTGACCCTCCAAGGGAGGAGTTGTAAAGTTTGATGGCCACAGGAAGGAATGACTTCCTATGACGTTCTGTGCTGCATCTCGGTGGAATGAGTCTCTGGCTGAATGTACTCCTGTGCCCACCTAGTACATTATGTAGTGGATGGGAGACATTGTCCAAGATGGCATGCAACTTGGACAGCATCCTCTTTTCAGACACCACCGTCAGAGAGTCCAGTTCCATCCCCACAACATCACTGGCCTTACGAATGAGTTTGTTCATTCTGTTGGTGTCTGCTACCGTCAGCCTGCTGCCCCAGCACACAACAGCAAACATGATAGCACTGGCCACCACAGACTCGTAGGACATCCTCAGCATCGTTTGGCAGATGTTAAAGGACCTCAGTCTCCTCAGGAAATAGAGACGGCTCTGACCCCTCTTGTAGACAGCCTCAGTGTTCTTTGACCAGTCCAGTTTATTGTCAATACGTATCCCCAGGAATTTGTAATCCTCCACCATGTCCACACTGACTTTCAAAAGCAGGGAAATTTATGATGGGGATACAAAGAAATAACAGGCCAATGGAACAGCATGGTAGTGGAGTGGTTACCATAATGCTGTTAGAGTACCAGGGAACAGGATGCTGCCCGGATTGAAAAACATCCCCTCTGAGGCAAGGCTGAGTGTGCTAGGGCTGTTCATTTAGAAGCAAAAGAGGGTAATAGAGGAGTATAAGATGATGAGAGACTTAGAACTGGGCTTCAGTTCCACTACTGACTATAAGGAGTTTGTATGCCATCTCCGTGTCCACATGGGTTTCCTCTGGGTGCTCCAGTTTCCTCCCAGGTTCCAAAAATATACAGGTTAACAGGTTTTTCACATGGTATAACTGGGCAGCATGGGGTCACTGGGCCAGAGGGCCTCTTACAGTGCTGTACCTCTAAATAAATAACAGAAATATAACACTTTTGGTCTGCTTTACAGAGGAGAACATAAATAATTTGCCAAAAAATACTGGGGAAACTAGGACTGATTAGTAGAGAGGAATGGAAGGAAATCAGTGCGAAATAGTGTTATGAAAATTGTTGGGATTGAAGACCATTGAATCCCCAGGGCTGGATAATATATATTCAATATTTCTGGTGTCATGGGCTAATGATACTGGGGAGGTCATTATGGGACAGAGGCAGAGGAAGTTCCTGTGCTAAACCTATAGTATTCTCTACCACAGACAGTGAGTGAAAGCAAGAATGGCTAAACTGATCACTAGAGCCAGGCTGACAGCAGCAATTATCAGGCCAGCACAGGCAAACGCCTCTCAGTCTCCACCCAGACAACAGGAGTCACCTGCCTCTTGTTTCCAACTCATCACCTGCAGCCTATTTAAACCCAACTCTCATCCACAACCCTTGTTCACCCATCAAACAGCCAGCCTTAATCAATTGCTCCTAGCTGTCAGTTACCGTGCAACGGTAAGTATCCATTAACTCTTGTTTTGTGACTTGTTATTTCAGTTTTTTTTAAGTAAAATATAATTTACTGCTAAATCATCTTCACAATTCTGCTTTTAGGTCAAGGCTCGACATTTCCTGAAGCAATAAAGTATACTGAACTTGGATGATCAACCACGGTTTTTATTGAATGGTTGAGCGGGTTTGAAAGACTGAAGGGTTTGTTGCTGCAGCTAATTTCTCTGCTTGTATCTTGCTGATTTTGGCTGCTTCACCTCAGGTCATCCATACAGCAGATGGGAGAAGTGAAAATGCTTCTAAAATATTCACAGCCTTTGGAAGGGCTGCTTCAAATGAGCTCATAGGAGCTCAAACTTCAGCTGCTAATTTATTGGTGAGCTCTCCGTTTGGGTCAGGAACACACCGCAAATAATTTATTGCTGCTGATTCTAGAAAATCCAGGCATTCCATCTGGTGGGAATTTGCTGACGGCCATGTACTGCCATGATAGGAAAACATATTCTTGTACTTCTTGTTCTTCGTATTAAGTTCATCAAGAAGGAGGTGCTAGAGCCTGGGGTCTCAGAGCACCAAGTTCAGGAACAGTTGTGACCTCACTATCAACAGGCTCCCGAATCAGAATCAGGTTTAATATCACCAGCATATGTCATGAAACTTGTCATTTTGCTGCAGCAGTACATTGCAATACATAATAATATAAAACAGTAAATTACAGGAAGTATACGCATATGTGTTAAATTAAACAAGTAGTGCAAAAAGAGAGGAAAAACGTAGTGAGGTAGTGTTCATTGGTTCATTGTCCATTCAGAGATCTGATGGCAGAGTGAAGAAGCTTGAACTGTTGAGTGTGTACCAGAGTGGATAGCTTCACTCACCACAACGCTGAGGTCCCAACTGATTCCATAACCTCACTTTCACAGACTCTATAACTCATGTTCTCAATGTTATTTATAACTTATTTATCTCTTAATGGTATTGTCTTCCGTTGTGTATTTTCACAATTTGTCTTTTGCACAATGATTGTTTGTTAGTCTGTTCATTCTATTCTGCTTATTTGTATTGATTATGAATGCCTGCAAGAACATGAATCTCAGTGTTGCATATGGTGACATATATCTACAATGGATTCCAGTTAATTGGGACACATCTGGAACATTATATTTTGACCCAATTAAGTGACTGCCCCAATTAGCCAAAGTTCCATTGAAATAGTTAAAAGGTATAAAAATGATAAACTGAATGACAAATTATGTTTTGAAATGAATACAGAACAAATTGGGACACTACCAATATGGCTACAGTACTATACAGGCATCCGTTAGTCTCAGGAGACTATAGATTTTTGCCTTGGCGGTTTTCCAGGGCGCAGGCCTGGGCAAGGTTGTATGGAAGACCGGCAGTTGCCCATGCTGCAAGTCTCCCCTCTCCACGGTACCGATGTTGTCCAAGGGAAGGGCATTAGGACCCACACAGCTTGGCACCGGTGTCGTCGCAGTGCAATGTGTGGTTAAGTGCCTTGCTCAAAGACACAACACGCTGCCTCAGCCAAGGCTCAAACTAGCGACCTTCAGATCGCTAGACGAATGCCTTAACCATTTGGCCATGCGCCAACACAGTACTATAAAACTGTGTATTACTTCCTAATAGTTATCAAGAGGAATTCATCCAGTGTATGCAATGAACAAAATTAATGCAGACACCTAGTGTAGGTAATAGCCTGCATTCATGTAATGCTTTTGACAATCTCATCTTCCAATTCTTCATCTTCAATGGAACATTCAAGATGATTGCTAATAACTTCAATTTTTTTGAAGTTCCTAACTTGTTGAAGTAATGAAAATATTTCATTTTCACTCCCAGCCATGTCTGGTATCCCCAAGCCTGAATGCTTGAAACCACAATGAGCAAAACGGTTCAGAACTGTCTTACTGATAATTTCTCACCAACCATCAGTGACAAAAATCACTGCTTTTTGAATACAAGCACATTTGACTGAAATTGTGTGTATCTGAAATTGCTATTTAAAAAATGGTTGGCTCGAAGCATAGCGTAGCGTCTGCCACACAAGTGTACACGATGTGATGCTAGTTAGAAACTCTTCAGCAATAGTCTCCTGCCTCAATTCAGCAACAAAGTTTCCCAAATAATTGAAGAGAAGCCCAATAGCTTCTCCATTAATTTTTGTTCTTTTGGAGTTGTCCCAAATAAACAACTGCCCTGATTGATTGACAGCCTAATTAATGGGAATCTACTGTATTTTGGTAATAAATTTACTTTGGTGTATTCGTGCCATTTCCTGAGAGGACTTTGATAATCTAATTAGGAAACACCAGTATTTAAGATGATTTTTCTGCTTCAATGTGTAATTTGTCTCGTGCTGCTCTTTTCAAAGAGCACCCAAAATGTCAGCTGCAGCATTATTTAACACTTGGGCAGCACATTTTAAGAAAATGATATCAAACAAAAATGGTATTAGTAACAGATTTTTAGATAATTTGCATTATGGCAGCATGGTAGTGCAACATCGCCGGTGATCAGAGATGAGGGTTCAATTCCGCCGCTATATGTAAAAAGTTTTCATGATCTTCCATGAAAAATGGGTTTCCTCCAGGTGCTCTGGTTTCCTCCCACATTCCAAAGGTGTACAGTTAGGGTTAGTGAGTTGTGTGCTTGCTATGTTGGCACTGGAAGCAAGGTGACACTTGTGGGCTGCCCCCAGAACTTCCTTGGTCTGTGTTGGTTATTGACGCAAAAAATGCATTTCACTATATGCTTCAATGTGCTTGTGACATATAAAGCTCATCTAATCAATCTTTAATTACATTGTACTACTTGTTGTATATATAGCACTGTGCAAAAGCCTTAGGCACACATAAGTAGCTGGAGTGCCCAAGACTTTTGCACAGTACTGTAGTAATTCCATGTATTGCACAAAACTGCTGCTGCAGAAAAAAAAGAAAAAATTTTATGACAGATGTGAGTGATGATAAACCTGATTCTGCTATGGGTCTCTATTGTGGACTGAAAGTAGGAGAGGGAAATCATAGTTGGGAATAGGGGAAGGGAGAGCGAACGAAGGGGGTGGGAAGCACCAGAGGGACATTCAGTAATGATCAACAAACCAAATACTTTATACAATTGATACTAGGGCGTACAATCATCACAGCGATATTTGATTCTGCGCTTCGCGCTCCAATGACCTTTCCTCATATCTCTGCGCCGGGTGTGTATGCTCCTGCACCATTCACTCCCCCACCCTGGCACTCCATCCATGCCCCTCGTTTGGCGGTTCACCCTCACCATTCCCAACATCCTTTGCTCCTGCCAGATTTACAAACTTGCTCTCCACTGCACATTGACAAACACAGACTTGTGCCTAAGACTTTTGCACAGTACTGTATTTATATTACACTTGTTTCAACCTTATTAATATCCAATAGGACGTCCATACACAGAAACAGCAGCGAGAAAAAAACCTTTTGCACTTTCCTTCAGAGTAAACAAGTTAACACTGAAGTATCAAAATGTCACAGCCATTTTCTTAGGGGTAAAGGCTGAGAAGATAAACGTTCGAAGAATCAGGCAAGCTATCACCCTTTCTTAATTAGCTTTTATGTAATATTGGAGATAATTCTTCAAAAATAGCAATGAGTCTGCCTAAATTTAATTGAAACCTATCTAGTATTGAAGGGCCTAGATAGAGTGGACATGGAGACAATATTTCCTGTAGTGGGAGAGTCAAGGACCAGAGGGCACAGCCTCAGTAGAGAAGGACATCTTTTAGAACCGAGATGAGGAGGAATTTCTTTATCCAGAGGGTGATGAATCTGAGCAATTCATTGCCACAGACAACTTTGGAGGCCAAGTCATTGAGTATATTTAATGCAGAATTTGATGGGTTCTAGATTAGTAAGATTGTCAAAAGTTATGGGGAGAGGCAGAAAAATAGAGTTGAGAGGGATCATAAATCATCCATGATGGAATGGAGGAGCAGATATGATGGGCTGGATGGTCTGATTTTGCTCCTGTGTCTTCCAGTCTAAATCTCAAGGCAGAAGCTTGTACCACCATAATATTCAAGTAATATTTGAGTAACATTGTAAATACATTCTTTTATTAAGCATTCTTGTTTGTTTAAATAATTCACGACTTGTTATATGTAATAATACATGGTTCATTTTGGTAGGTCAAATATGATGGCAGAATATAGTATTAATAGTAAGCCCCTTGGCAGTGTGGAGGATCAGAGGGATCTTGGGGTCCAAGTCCATAGGACGCTCAAAGCTGCTGCGCAAGTTGACTGTGTGGCTAAGAAGGCGTACGGTGTATTGGCCTTCATCAACCATGGGATTGAGTTTAAGAGCTGAGAGGTAATGTTGCAGCTATATAGGAACCTGCTCAGGCCCCACTTGGAGTACTGTGCTCAGTTCTGTTCACCTCACTACAGGAAGGATGGGGAAACTATAGAAAGGGTGCAGAAGAGATTTACAAGGATGTTGCCTGGATTGGGGAGGATGCCTTATGAAAACAGGTTGAGTGAACTCAGCCTTTTCTCCTTGGAGCAACGGAAGATGAGAGGTGGCCTGATAGAGGTGTATAAGATGATGAGAGGCATTGATCGTGTGGATAGTCAAGAGGCTTTTTCCCAGGGCTGAAGTGGCTGACATGAGCGGCACAGTTTTAAGATGCTCGGAAGTAGGTACAGAGGAGATGTCAGGGGTAAGTTTTTTACACAGAGAGTGGTGAGTGTGTGGAATGGGCTGCTGGCGGCAGTGGTGGAGGCAAAAGCCATAGGGTTTTTTAAGAGACTCCTGGATAGGTACATGGAGCTTAGAAAAATAGAGGGCTATGGGTAACTCTAGGTAATTTCTAAAGTACGCACATGTTTGGCACAGCATTGTGGGCCAAAGGGCCTGTATTGTGCTGTAGGTTTTCTCTGTTTCTATGCATCTGTCTGACACTACTGCATGAGACGTGTGCGCCTCATTTAAAGTTAGACTCTCATTTCGGACTCCCATGTCTTCAATTTAATTAGTTTAATGCTTTGGAATTACAAAACATAACATACCTATCATACCAACTGTCTAAAAGACAGTTCAAAAATTTCAAAAATTCTCAGGAAAAGTCCAAGTTCCCTCAGAATTAGCAACTTTGATGTGTGTTGTTTGAATTTCCAGCATCTGCAGAATTCCTCGTGTTTGCGTCCCTCAGAGTAATATTTGATTTGCAAATCTGCATTTTATATATAACAACACCTTAATGCAGAAGTCTTTAATTTATAATTGTCAAATAATTGGTTGGATTACACTGTGTTAAATGAAATATTTTTGTTAGTGGCAGTTCTGCCTTTAATCCTACAGATCTGAAGAGTTAAGCAGCTTTTCCAGCATCATTTATAGTCACTACTGTCTAGCCAATTTCAGATGTATATGGAATTGAAACAAATAATTGTATTAGTTAGGCAAAATGTGAACACCTCCTTAAGCCTAAAATTTAATTTGTGGTTTGAGTTTCACTTTGATCACAATTCAGATGAAGTCCGGAGAGATTCAGTGAATGAAACCAGGGGTTAACATATCCTTAGTAACAGAATGGATTTTTTTCATGTCAGGATCTTTGTAGTGCATGAAGTCATCAGTTCACATGGAGGGCAAAACTCATTCGGGTCTTACTTCTAACCTCTGGATTTGTGATGAGATCAGGTCTTCAGTAAAGGCAGGCTGCAAAATAATATTTCTCAATGAAGCCAACTTAGGAAAGGATATGGGCTGCCATGCTGATGGTCAATTTAACAAATGTAGTCTGCCAGGAATACATATTGGAAAATCAGGAGCATTTTAATAGATAGGAAATCTGAAAACACACATGCAATTTCCTGATGTGGGATTTTGTTCAGTGAAACTACACACATTAGTAAATCCATCCTGACAAAATAGAGGATTAAGATTTGATTGAATAGATCTTGTAGGCTGAACAAGATTTTAGAAACTCCATAGACAATAATATATTCTTCCCTCCTCCAAATGCTAATTCTTTTCCATTTGTTATCTATCAATGCGTGAATAATACCTTCATTACATCAAGGCTTAATTTCTCCACTCACCTCTCTTCCATCTGGTGTGTATTTAATATTTCAGTTGTGTTTAACTAATATTGTAAATATATTGTTTGATTAAGCATTCTGGTTCTTTAAATAATTCATTATGGGTTAGATGTAAAAATATGTGGATTGCATACATCATCACACTTCCATGTGTTACGCCTGCATCTCGCTTAAAATAAACACAAAGTTAGACACACATTTTGGACTCCTGTGCCTTCCTTTGAATTAGCTTAATAAGTTGAAGTTACAAAATATAGCACCTTCTACCGCAGTAGTGTAATGGTTAGCGCAACACTATTACAGCTCAGAGCCTCAGAGTTTGAATTTCCATTCCAGCATCCTCTGCAAGGGGTCTCTGTATGTCCTCCCCACAGCGTGCATGGGTTTTCTCTGGGTGCTCTGGTTTCCTCCCACAGTCCAAAGACTTACCGGGTAGGTTAATTAGTCATTGTAAATTGTCTTGTAATTAGGTTAGAGTTAAATGGGGGCTTAAGTGGCACAGTATTTATAAATAAAATAAATAAATAACATTTTATCATGCACATTTGCTTCACTGAAACTATCAATATATTTGATGATAAAAAACCAGTACGAAATAATTTGCTTGAATTGGACTATTTTACTCTTCAAACTGCACCATCGTTATTCATTATAGGCCAAGTCATATCACATGGGCAATCATGGTCTTTCCATGACGATTATTCTTAGCAAAGTTTTCAACAGAAATGTTTCACCTTTGCCATCTGGACAGTGTCTTTACAAGGCGGATGACCCCAGCCATTCTCAATACTCTTCAGAGATTGTCTGTCTGGAATCAGTGGTCACATAATCAGGACTTGTGATATGCACCAGCTGCTCATGTGACCATCCACCACCTGCCCCCACGGCTTCACGTGACCCCGATCGGTATGGGGGGGGGGTGCGGCTAAGCAGGTGTTACACTTCGACCAAGGATGACCTGCAGGCTAGTGGAGGGAAGGAGCACCTTGCCCCTCCTCTGGCAGAGACGTGTCTCTACCTTGCCACCTCCTCAAAATGCAAGCCCTTCAAAGATTCTGTTAAAGAGGGACAGGTTGCTACTTGGTTGTTCCCTGAGCCTACCAAAAGGGAGCAGCACCAACAGAAATTTCAAGTATCACTTTAAAAATCACAGCATTCCCACGATCCTTATCTAGCTTCGCATCTTGTATGTAATGTCTACTGGAGGTGCAGGAGTCTTGTTTTCTTTTTCCCTGTATGGCTTTCGGACGTGAGGTGGAAGAGATTCATCCTGTTCTCTCAGTAACAAATTCCAGATTGTCTTCTACACCCAGAGACCACTTTATTAGATACAGGGGTTAAATCCAGTGTGGCATTCTGGTGCTGTAGCCCAGCCACTTCAAGTTAGATTAGATTAGATTATGAGGACACGCACTCCTCTTTTATTGTCATTTAGTAATGCATGCATTAAGAAATGATACAATTTGTTCCTCCAGAATGATATCACAGAAACACAAGACAAACCGAGACTAAACAAAACTGACAAAAAGCACATAATTAAAACATTTAGTTACAACAGTGCAAGCAATACCATAACTTGATAGAAGAACAGACCATGGGCACGGTAAAAAAAATCTCAAAGTCTCTCGAAAGTCCCGTCATCTCACGCAGACGGTCAAAGGAAGAAAACTCTCCCTGCCATGAGCTTCCAGCGCCGCAAATTTGTCGATGCAGCATCCTGGAAGCACCCGACAAAAGTTTCGACATGTTGTGCATTTGGAAGTGCTCTTCTGAACACCACTGTTGTAACCTGTGGTTATTTGAGTTGCTGTCACCTTCCTGTCAACATGAACCAGTCTGGCCATTCTCCTCTGATCTCTCTCATTAACAAGGCATTTTTCTCACAGAACTTTATTTTCTCACTAGACATTTTTTTTTGCACCATTCTCTGTAAACACTGGAGAATATTGAGTGTGAAAATCCCAGGAGATCAGCAGTTCTGAGATTCTTAAACCATCTCATCTGACAACGATAATCATTCCACAGTCAAAGTAATACAGATCACATTTCCTCCTCATGCTGCAGTTTGATCTGAACAGCAACTGAACCTCTTGACCGTGTCTGCATGCTCTTACGCATTGAGCTGCTGCCACATGATTGGCTGATTAGATACTTGCATTAACAAGGAGGTGTACCTAATGAAGTGGCTACTGAGTGTACCAGTCCTGAGGTAAACTTATCAAGTTAGCGACCACAGCCTGCCAACCAGCTGCTCGCATCCTGAACATCAGAATGTTGATGCAGGTTTTGCTTACAGTTTGCAAACAGCTTTACATTTTATTTTATTTATTGAGACACAGCACGGAATAAGCCCTGTGAGCTGTGCCGTCCAACAATCCCCTGATTTAATCCCAGCCTATTCACGGGACAACTTATAATGACCAATTAGCCTACCAACCGGCGCGTCTATGGACTGGGGGGGGGAACCCATCCGCTGAAGGGAGAAGGTACAAACTCCTTACAGGCGGCGCTGGAATTGTACTCCAGACATTGAATTCGCCGGCTGCAATAGCATCACGCTAATACACCGAGGCATTTTCTTGTGGGTTTTCACAGTTAAACAAAGAAATACAATAGAATCAATGGAAACCAGCAACCAAAGGGCAGAAGATGACAAGCAGTGCACATACCAAAATCAATAACCGAAACTGAGAACATGGGTTGTAGAGTCCTTATCAGGTGGCAGTGTGGGCATTGGAAAATCCTGTGAGTCAGAAGAATTGTTGCCCCCTGATATCCTTTTCTGTGTTTCCTTTGAGAAGGTGACAAAGGATATTTCCATAAGGCCGTAAGACATATGTAGGTGAAGAATTAGGCCATTCAGCCCATCGAGTCTGTTCTGTCATTCCATTGTGGCTCATTTATTATCCCTCTCAACCCCATTTTCCTGCCTTCTCCCCATAACCTTTGATTCCCTGATTAATCAAGAGCCTATCAGCCTCCGCTTTAAATATACTCCATGACTTGGCCTCCAGAACCATCTGTAGCAACGAATTCAACACATTTACCACCTTCTGGCTAGAGAAATTCCTCCTCATCTCTGTTCTAAATGGACATCCCTCTATTCTGAGGCTGATCCCTCTAGTCTTAGACTCCCTCACCATAGGAAACCTCCTCTCCACATTCCACTCTGTCTGGTGAGGTGAGATGAGGACCTCTGTCAGTAGGAGTTGATCATAGATATTGTGTCCTAGCTGTCTAGATACGCAAGCCAGGGCAGTACAATATGGAGGGCAAGCTGTTTCCCATGCAGCAGGCTCCCCCTCTCCAATCAGCTGATGAATCCAAAGGAATGGCAGAGACTGATATAGTTTGTTACTGGCAGCATTGCAGGAGCTGCCAGTCAGCATTGAACTCAATGTAGGACTGCTGTAGGGACTCCAGCTCTGGATTTTTCCCTTGGGGTTTACTCCCAAAGCCTTCCCCATGAATGGGTATAGCGGTGGTTTGAGATCAGAGTTTTCCTTCTTCTCGATGAGCTAATGAGCCCCATCTGCCCAAAATGATTGGTTTTAAGGCACCAGAAACCTGCCTTTGCCCCTTCTCCTGTCAGTCCTGTCAATAAAAACAGTTCCATTGGGCTTAGTAGCTAAGCCACATGTGAAGGCCAGGAGCTGGACTTAGTTGTCAGAGGCTATTTGAGGTGTACGCCACTGGGAGCATTTAATAGGTAGTGGGAACTTGTCTCCATTACCCCCACTCTCCTCTCCAGCTATATCAACCTTATAACAATGTAGGCCTTTCAATATTCGATAAGTTTCAATGAGATCCCCCCCTCATTCTTCCAAACTCCAGCCAGTACAGACCCATTCTTATGAGTGACTGTAAATGAACAAATTCAGTGCAGACATCTATTGCAGATAGATAGAACTGCCTTCAAACAATAGTGTTGGCGATTACACCCTCCAAATCTTCATTTTCATTCTAATATTCAAGATGATTTTCAATACCTTAAAATTCTTCATATTTCCTAACTTTTTGAAGTAGTGAGATAGTTTCATTTTCACTCCCAGCCATTTCTGGCATCTCCAAGCCTGAATGCTCAAAACCATAGTGAGCAAGACAGTTCAGAATTGTCTTACTGCTTATTTCACGCAAACTATTAGTGACAAATATTATTGAACGCAAGCACACACAACAGATGCTATTTAAACACTGTTCACTCTGACACTAGTTAGAAATTGGGTAGTTAGAATGTTCAGCAAGTCCCAATTAAGTGGCATAGTCTCCCAAATAAACAAAGGGAATCAAAGGATTCAAAGCACATTTATTATCAAAGAATGTATAAATTATACAACCCAAAGATTCATCGGCTTACAGGGAGACACAAATCAAGAAACCCAAAAGATTGCAGTTGGAGAATAGACCAACATTCAATGTGCAGAGAGAAAAAAAAACACACAAATCATGCAAACAATAAAAGCAAGTACATGCGTTCCAAACCAAATTGAGTCCCAGCTATTTTCTCGATTAGTTTTTGTTCTTTAAGAGTTGTCCTAAATAAGGGGCTATCCCAATTAACCAATGTCTGAATTAACCGGAATCCACTGTACTTGGTGAATAAGGTTGATCCTTGATGGTTCTAGGACCTGCTGGATTTTCAACAAACCTTTTTCTTCCCTGCAATAGAGAAGTCCGAACACTATAATTATTTAAATAATTTCTCCTCAAGCATTTACATTACAAGTATATATACAATTTCTTATTGTAATTTATAGTCTTTTTTATGCATTGCACTATACAACTGCTGCAAAACAATAAATTTTACAACATATGTTTGTGATATTAAACCTGATTCTGATTCGACTATGCAATGTATAAATGGAGCATAAAACTAGTAATGCATCACTGGACTTCTTCACAATCCTTGCATGCTTAAAGTCTTCCACTAGCTGCAGTCAAGCACGTTACACAGTCAGTGGAAGGAAATGTAATCTGGAGTTGGGGCAAGGTGACCTCATGGAAGGATTCTTACTTAATTAGAGGATAAATGGAAAAAGCACTGACTACATTAAACTGTCAGTTTCCATATTTTAATTTCTATATAATCACTGTTGAATGGAAAGTCTATTTCTCTCTCAAATCCTTCAGTACAACTGTGTTGGCTCTCCTTCAATATTTTATACAATATCAGACTACATTTGGTACCAGAGATGACTTGAGGTTAGTTGAGCTCAGCTCTGTATCACTCTCTGGAGTTAATGAGATTTTTAGTTGCATGAAATTGTCAAATAAAATATTAGGCCCTCGATTAAGATGATATTAAACCAAATTTCTCAAGGAAAATTTCCAATTCTATCATTAAAACCAGCCTAATTAAAATTATCAGTAAATGCAGTTGAAACATTTTGACAAACTTTGCTATAATTGATCAAAATTAAGAACATGCCTTTGCAATGATGTGTTTCCAGCACATGTGGGAGAAATAGCCATTTGGTTGTTTTAACCTTCAATCACTGTTTTGTTTTAAGTATTATCAGCAATTATCATTAACATTGAAGCACTTACCTGTGACCACTGTAATAAATCTTGTTAAAATAACCGAAACATTATTTCTGTATGCAGCAACCTGTCCTCTAGAATCAACACCATCTGCACATAGTTATGATATAACGTGTACAGATGGAATTTAAGGAAAATAAGTAATCCGTTCCTTTCAGAAATACGATACAAAGTAATACAATTACATTTTTAAATTACTAATATTAACATTCTTGAAGATTATCCCATTCTTATCATTAATAACAAAATTCTTTGGTGATTATTTTGAATGTTTTATAGTCTTTCCAAACATCTAGAGGAAAACAATTGATTGAAACAGCCCACAGCAAAATTTCTTTTAATTTTAATTTCTCTGAGGAAAAGATGGTATTTCATTATAGAGCTTTCTGAGGCCCTTCTGTTGGTCGGGGTCCACCATTGATATTGTGTCCTGGCTGTCTATATTATAAGCGAGCCAGGGCAGTACGATTTGGAGAGCAGCAGGTTCCCCCTCTCCATGTAACAGATGAATCCAAAGGAACGAAAGAGACCGAGACAGTTTGGCACAAGCGACATTGCGCAAGTTGCCAGTCAGTGTTGAACTCAACATAGGACTGCCTTAGGGACTCCAGCTGAGGACGTCCTCAGGGTTTTCAGATGAAGCCTTCCCCATGAGTGGGTATAGCCACAAGGCAGCGTGGGTTTGAGGTCAGAATTTTCCTTCGGCTAGATGAGATGCCAACCGTGGTTGACGAGCCCAAAGCAGGTGGTTTTAAGTTACCAGTTACGTGCCTTTGCCCCTTCTCCTGTCAGTAGAAACAGTTCCATTGGGCTTAGTTACTAAGCCACATGTGAAAGCCAGGAATTGGACTTGGTTGTCCGAGGCTACTTGAGCCGCGTGCTATTGGGAGCATTTAATGGGTAGTGGGAGCTTGTGCCCGCTACCATCCCTGGCTATGACACCTTCAGCAACCAGAACTTTATAATGCTTATCATTTTGGAACCGCGAACAAGAGGGAGACCCAACTACAGAACTGTTAAAGGGTGAAATTTTCACAGCGTTGATTAGATTAGGTTACTTAGGTCACATTTAGTTAAAAGTCATAGATAATTCCATCAAGCTGTAAATCTTGAAAATAGGAACAAAGTGTGCCAAATAATTTATTGCCTTCTTCCATGGTTCCCTGTGTGTTCAATCCTTGCCTCCCTATGACCCTGCAAAGTAATTTTATTTTGACATTTGTTCTTTAAGCTGGGTCTTGAGTTTCACGATCATTACACACATGTGTAAATAATTACCAAAATTTCTCTCCCTCACTCTCTCATTTTGACTAATTGCTCAACTATTACCATTTCTGGATTTTACAGAGATGCATTGTACATGGCATGTTGCTGCATTTGGTTCTCATTAGGGAGGCTGCTCATTAGTAAACTAATTGGTCGTGATTCTGAGATAGTTTTCTTTTATTGTAAATGGAGAAAATATCTTCAGTAAGCCTGAAAGTAGCTTGTCACCAAGTTTAAGCTGGTATTACCCAAATATAAACACAACTGGTCTACAATTAACCTCAAAGCCAACTGACAGCAAGAATTACTATTCAACCAGCAGTCAAAGCTAATAGTGCGATAAGGACCAGTCAGAATACTCCGTATCTGGTCACTTGTTCTCTTAAATAAACTATAAAAAATAAAGCACAAGGTCAGAATTTCCTCATTTTTCTCACTGTTTCTGCTTTGACAATTTTTCCCTTTTCAAAACTCACTACCCAGGAAAACAAATTCCGAGAAAGACTCAGAAATCGTATTCTAGAAATCCTACTGGGAAGCCCACCTGTATTTTTACACCGCACATGACTTTTTTCAAAGGTAAAAGAATAAATTCAAAACTTGGTTATAACATTCATCACATACCTTTGATAAGGCAGACCATAAGACATGGGAGCAGAATTAGGCCATTCAGCCCATCAGGTCTGCTCATTTATTTCCCTCTCAGCCCCATTCTCCTGCCTTTGCCCTGTAACCTTTGACGCCCTTACTAATGAAAAACTATCAACCTCCGCTTTAAATATACCCAATGATTTGGCCTCCACAGCCAACTGTTGCAATGAATTCCACAGATTCAGCACCCTCGGGTGCAAAAAATTCCTCCTCATCTCTGTTCTAACGGCACATCCTTGCATTCTGACACTGTGCCCTGTAGTCCTAGACTCTTGCACTGTAGTAACACCTCATGACATCCACTCTATCCAGACCTTTCAATATTTGGTAGGTTTCACCTCATTCTTCTAAACTCCAGCAAGTGCAAACCCAAAGCCATCAAATGTTCTTCATACATTAATCCTTTCACTCCCGATCTGAGTCATATCAAAACAGGCAGGACTGAAGGACTTTGATCTAATCCATTGGTTGAGGGATCTCTTGGCCCAGGCTATACCAGTCTGTTTTTTGTCTTTGAGCAGAAATTTCATATAGTTACTTTGCCATGGACAGTCCCAAGCCCAGCTGCAAAAGGAGGAGAGTTGGCATGGGGCTAGCAGCCCCATCCCGTAAAATCCCAGAGCTACAGAAATGCCAACAGAAGATCCAAGGACCTCACCTCTGGGAGAGGAAGAATCTTTGCCGAGAAGACGTGTGAAGTTGTGTGGTGAAAGCAGAAGACAGAGGGCCAATCAACCTTCAGCCCAGGATAGAACACACTGGTGAGCTGCTATCAATGGCTGACACCCAAGCAGGGTGATAGGCTTAAGCAAGCAGAATGTCATCCAGTGTTGCCAGGTTCAGCATTGGGTTTATTGCATGTGTTGTGAAATTTGTTAACTTAGCAGCAGCAGTTCAATGCAATACATGATAATGTAGAAAGAAGAAAATAAATAACCAAGCAAATCAATTATAGTAAGTACATATTTGTATGTGGAATAGATTAAAATTAGTGCAAAACAAAAAATAATATTTTTTAAAAAAGTGACTTAGTTTCATGGGTTCACTTAGGAATCATATGGCAGAGGGGAAGAAACTGTTCCTGAATCGCTGAGTGTGTGCCTTCAGGCTTCTGTACCTCCCACCTGATGGTAACAGTGAGAAGAGGGCATGCCCTGGGTGATGGGGTCCGTAATGGTGGATGTCACCTTTCTGAGGCACCACTCCTTGAGGATGTCTTGGATACTACGGAGGCTAGTACACAAGATGGAGCTGTCCAACTCCAACTTCTCCGTCTACTCCACTGCAATACTCATACATCTGACTTCAGCTTCTCCTCAAACTTCAGGGTGAATTCGATCACCTTATGAACACTTTCCCCAAAGGATTCCTCTTCCTTAAGCTTTCTAATCAATTCTGGTTCATTGCACAACACCCAGCCCAGAATAGCTGATCCCTTGGTGGACTCAACCACAAGCTGCTCGAAAAGCCATCTCGTAGGTTTTCTGGGAATCCCCCCTCCTGGAATCCAGCACCAACCTGATTTTCTCAATCTACCTGCATATTGAAATCCCCCATGACTACAGTAACATTGACCTTTTGGCACTCATTTTCTATCTCCTGCCTATCTTCTTGGCAAAGATTCTTCCTCTCCCAGAGATGAGGCCACATCCTTACTGCTGTTTGGGAGTCGTTTTACCCTGGCAGTTCCTTAGCTCTATCCACAACTATCAACACCTTCCGACCCTATGTCACCTCCTTCTAGTGATTTGATTCCATTTTTTACCAATAGAGCAACATTGCCCCTCTGCCTTCCTGCCTGTCCTTTCGATAAAATGTGTATCCTTGAACATTAAGTTCCCAGCTGTAATCTTCTTTCAGCCATGTTCAGTGATGCCTACAGCGTCATTAGATTAGATTAGATTAGATTCAACTTTATTGTCATTGTGCCGAGTACAGATACAAAGCCATTGAAATGCAGTTACCATCCGATCAGAAATGCAAAGAATAGTGTTAGTTACAAAATAACTGCGAATAAAAAGTAAGTGCTACAGCACACAAATATAGAAATACTGAGACAGTACAATACGGATGCAATACTGCTTAGCACTGTGATGTGAGGTTCAGCAGGGTCACAGCCTCAGGGAAGAAGCTCTTCCTGTGCCCGGTGGTGCAGGAGCAGAGGCTCCTGTAGTGCCTACCGGATGGGAGGAGAGTAAAAAGTCCATGGTTAGGGTGAGATGCATCCTTGATAATGCTTTTCATACTGCCCAGGCAGCGTTTATGGTAGATGTTCTCAATGGTGGGCAACTGGGTGCCGATAATCCGCTGGGCAGTTTTCACCACCCGCTGCAGTGCTTTGTGGTCCGATACGGGACAATTGCCATACCACACTGAGATGCAGTTGGTGAGTATGCTCTCAATGGTACAGCAGTAAAAGTCCATCAGTATCCTGGGACAGAGGTGAGCTTTCTTGATGCTCCACAGGAAATAAAGGCGCTGTTGCACCTTTTTGATCAGGATGGAGGAGTTCAGGGACCAGGTGAGATCCTGGGAAATGTGTTCACGAAGGAATTTAAAGCTTGATACACGCTTCACTACAGCTCCGTTGATGTAGATGGGGATGTGAGTGTGGTTCCTTACTTGCCAATCTGCAACTGTGCTTCAAGTTCACCTACCTTATTCCGTATTCTGCGTGCATTCAAATACAACACCTTCAGTCCAGTATTCACCCTTTCTGATTCAGGCTGCCTTTTACATTGCAACTCATCCGGTTGACTACAATTTTGCTCTGTCAACAGCCTCTCCTCACTGCACATTGTCTCTGTTTGTAAACCAGCTACCTCATCTTCAGCACTATCATCTGCCTTTCCTACAATACTTGTTGCATTGAAATGTACGCATCCCAGGACACTAGTCACACCATGCTCAGTTTTTTGATTCCTAACTTTGCTCGAGGTCTTACCAACATCTGTCTCCACAACCTCTCCTTTAACTGTTCTGGCATTCTGGTTCCCATCCCCCTGAAACTCTAGTCTAAACCCCACTGTGCAGCATTAACAAACCTTCCCACTAGGATATTAGCCCCCTCCAGTTCAGGTACAAACCGTCCCTTCTGTACAGGTCTCACCTTCCCAGGAAAAGAGACCAATGATCCAAAAATCTTATGCCCTCCTTTCTGCACTAACTCCTTAGCCACATATTAAATGTATTATCTTCACTGGCATGTGGTATGATGTCTTCAACCATGAAGATCCTACCCTTTAACTTAGCACCTAGCTCCCTGAACTCCCTATGCAGAACCTCATCACTCATCCTACCCATATCATTGGTAGGTACCTAACAGGACCACGACTTCTGGCTGTTCACCTTCCCACTTAATAATGCTCTGAGAACTTGATCCGAGATATCCCGAGCCCTGGCACCCAGGAGGCAACATATCATCTGAGAATCTCATTCTCGCCCACAGAAACGCCTATCCGTTCCCCTAACTAACAAATCCTCTATCACAACAATGTTCCTCTTCTTCCCCCTTGCCTTCTCAGTCACAGAGGCAGTCTCAGTGCTAGAGTCTTGACCACTGTGACTTCCCTCTGTTACATAAACACTCCCCAACAGCATCCAAAGTGAAATATCTGTTGTTGAGGGGGTTGGCCACAGTGGTACTCTGCACTGGCTCCTTAACCCCTTTCCCCTTCCTGACTGTCACCCAGTTTCCTGTGTCCTGCACCTTGGGGGTAACTATCTCTCTGTATGTCCTATCTATCACCCTTTCAGCTCCCCCCCCCCAATGATCCGGAGTTCATCCAGTTCCAGCTCTGACTCCTTCATGCAGACTGTTAGAAGCTGCAGCTGGATGCATTTCTCGCAGTCGTAGCTGTCAGGGACACTGGAGATCTCCCTGCCTTCTCACATCAGGACGAGCATTCAACTATCCTGTCCCAGCTGAGAGATATAAAGAAGGGAAGGGCAAAAAACATAACATTGAGTTTTTCTTTTCTTTGCTGCCTCTAACTGAAGCCTCAAAGTGGTAAAGCCTCAAGACCACTACCCGAATCCCATCCACTATGACAACAGCCACTGCACTTGCCCCTGCCTTCCTTTAATTTGCTCTTGCTAATCAATCCCAAACCTGGATTGGTCGCCGGTCAAAGATCTTTCTCGCTGTGGCGACCTGCATCTCCCTTTTCCACTCGGGCACCGGACCTGAGTGAAATTCCCTCCTCTCAAAACAATCGATGTCCAGATTGATCGCTGGTCAAAATCTTTTTTGCTGTAGCAGTCCGCTGTTGCCTATTCCACTTGGGCAGTGGACCTGAGTGAAATACCCTCCTCTCAAAACTTCTGATGCTTGGATTGGCTGCTGTGCATTTTAGATGATGAAGGTTCTTCATGATGGATGTTGCCTTCTTGAGTATGTCCTTGATGATGGGGAGGCCAGTGTCCATGATGAAAGAGGCCAAATCTACAGCGCTCTGCTACCTTTTCCGATTCTGTGCAGTAACACCTCCGTACCAGATGGCAATACAACCAGTGGAAAATGCTTCAGAGATGCCCAGCTCTTAATTAAAATGCAAAAAGTAACAGAAAATGCTAGAGAAACTTAGCAGGTTGAACAGCATCTATGGAAGCAGGAACCATCAATATCAGTTCTGGGACCCTTCAGAACTCACAGTTGGTCAGCGGGTTTGGGTGAAAATGCTGATTTTTAACTGGTAGGTCTTTTCTGAATCTTTCCAATTTAGCGTGATGGTAGTGCCTAACGTAAAGCTCAGGGGATATCCTTGGTTCAAAGGCAAGACATTGAAGTGGGAGAATCCAAGACTTGAGGGCTCAGCCCTGCGATAAAGGGACATCTATTGAGAACAGAGATGAGGAGGAATTCCTTCAGCCAGAGAGTGGTGAATCTGTGAAATTCATTGCCACAGGCGGCTGTGGAGGGCAAGTCATTGGGGATATTTAAAGTGAAGTTTGATAGGTTCTTGATTAGTCAGAGCATCAAAGATTATGGGGTGAAGACGGAAGAATGGGGTTCAGAGGGATAATGAATCAGCCATGATGGAATGGAAGAGCAGATATCAGATCTATTAAAAATAAATTTAGTTATAATAGCGTTAGAATTATCTAGTCAAAGGAAACTACAACACAGAAACAGGCCAACAACAGGAATTCTGCAGATGCTGGAAACTCAAGCAACACACATCAAAGTTGCTGGTGAAGGCAGCAGGCCAGGCAGCAGGGTCTCGGGTCTGAAATGTCAACTGTACCTCTTCCTAGAGATGCTGCTTGGCCTGCTGCGTTCACCAGCAACTTTGATGTGTGTTACAGAAACAAGCCTTTCGGCCCATCCAGTCTGTGCCAAACCATTTAAACTGCCTTGCCCCATCAAATATATTAGACCACTATAAAATAATTAAAAATACAATAGCAGTAAATTGATAACTTAACTTATTGTCAACTATACTACGGTTCATTGGAAAAACTTGTCTTGCAGAAACACTCCCGATGAAGGGTCTTGGCCTGAAACGTCGACTGCATACTCTTTTCCATTGATGTTAGCTGGTTGCTGAGTTCCTCCAGCATTTTGTGTGTGTTGGCTTGCATACCACTCCTTTCATACAGATCAGGTCATTACAACAGTGCATTGAGGTAGAACAAGGTAAAGGATGACAGAGTGCTTATAAAATGTTACAATTACAGAGAAAGTGCAGTGCAGGCAGACAATAAGATACAAGATCATAACAAATGTTGTGAGTTCAAGGGTTCTTCTTTATCATTCTAGGGAACCATGCAAGAGTCTGACAACAGTGAGATAGAAACTGTTCCTGAGGCTGGGAATGCAACTTTCAGGATCCAGTGTCTTCCACCCAGTGGAAGAGGGGAAGGGAGAATGTTCAGGCTGGGTGGGGGCTGGATGCTTTACTGAGGCAGTGGTAAATATAGACAGTGTCTATGACAGGAAGGCTGGTTTCCGTGATGTGTCTAACTGCGTCCACAACCATTGGATGCCATTATATAACTTAAAATGAAGAGGAAATGAGTGGCCTTCCCTACTTTCTCAATGAAGTTCAGTGATCCCATTTATATGAAGGCTGAAGGATGTAGCAGCCAACATTAGCTTAAGGATGAAGGACCCAAAACTGGTCCCTTGACACAGAAAGATCCAAGAACAGCCCAGACCAGAAATACAGGTCATTGGCTCCGGTTTAAAGGTGAAGTGAAATGGGCAACTAAACACCTATGTCAGGATGCTGTTCATCGACTATAGCTCAGCATTTAATACCATCATTCCCACAATCCTGATTGAGAAGTTACAGAACTTCCCTCTGCAATTGAATGCTCGACTTCCTAACTGGAAGACCACAATCTATGTGGATTGGTGATAACATCTCCTCCTCGCTGACGATCATCACTGGCGCATCTCAGGGGTGTGTGCTTAGCCCACTGCTCTACTCTCTATATACCCATGACTGTGTGGCTAGGCATAGCTCAAATACCATCTACAAATTTGCTGACGATATAACCAGTCTTACCGAGGGTGTACAGGAGTGAGATATGCCAATTAGTGGAGTGGTGTCACAGCAACAACCTGGCACTCAACATCAGTAAGACGAAAGAGCTGATTGTGGACTTCAGGAAGGGTCAGACAAAGGAACACATACCAATCCTCATAGAGGGATCAGAAGTGGAGAGAGTGAGCAGCTTCAAGGTCCTGGGTTCCAAGATCTCTGAGGATCTAACCTGATCCCAACATATCAATGTAGTTATAAAGAAGCCAAGACAGTGGCTATACCTCATTAGGAGTTTGAAGAGATTTGGTATGTCAGCAAGTACACTCAAAAACTTCTATAGATGTACTGTGGAGAGCATTCTGACAGGCTGCATCACTGTCTGGTATGGAGGGGCTACTGCACAGGACCGAAAGAAGCTGCAGAGGTTGTAAATTTAGCCGGTTCCATCTTGGGTACTAGTTACAAAGTACCCAGGACATCTTTAAGGAGCAGTGTCTCAGAAAGGCAGCGTCCATTACTAAGGTCCCCCAGCACCCAGAGCATGTCCTTTTCTCACTGTTACCATCACGTAGGAGGTACAGAAGCCTGAAGGCACACACTCAACAATTCAGGAACAGCTTCTTCCCCTCTGCCATCTGATTCCTAAGTGGTCATTGAACACTTGGACACTATCTGACTTTTTAAATATATATTATTTCCGTTTTTGCACGATTTTTAATCTATTCAATATACGTATACTGTAATTGATTTACTTATTTATTATTATTATTATTTTATTTTTTCTTCTGTATTATGTATTTCATTGAATTGCTGCTGCTAAGTTAACAAATTTCACGACACAATAAACCTGATTCTGATTCTGAATGTTAAAGGGGAACATGAGGGGGATCTTCACTCGGAGGGTGGTGAGAGTATGAAACGGGCTGCCGCGCAATGAGAATACGGGTTTAATTTCAACATTTATGAGAAATTTGGATAGTTATATGGTTGGGAGGGCTATGATCCGGGTGCTGGTAGAAGGGATTAGGTAGAATAATAGTTTGGCATGGACTGGATGGGCCAAATGGCCTGTTTCTGTGCTGTGGTGTCCTGTGATTAAACTAGGGTTAAACCAGGAGTTCTTAGGCGTTGTGGATCGAAGGGCCAGAAAGGCCCTTTCTACACTGTATCTCTAAATAAACATTGTTGTTTCTGTTATGAAATGCTGGCCAAATATAAGCATATCCCGTCCACTGATTAAAAATAGTTAAAAATATGCATAAAATCCCTTTAGCATTATAATTAATCTTTTGATCACTGAATTTTCTTGTGGCTGAGCAACTGAACATTTATAATTTTAGCGTCATTACATCATATTTATAGGATATGTATAATTCTAAAGTGTGTTGAATTGAAAGTACATTCAGGAGCAGGCTAATTTTCCATGCCATGCTCCTCTCCGTTATTATGCTGAGTGAGAAAGATATTTCTCGTGTTGACACGGCATTACAGGAGGGAAAAGACATGAGCATCGCCATAGTGGAAATGTAGAAATTCCACTTTCTACCTTTACCGTGCAGGTCAAGGACTGGAGTGAAATAAATCTGGCTCATTATTTCAACACCACAAATGATGAATCATCACCAGCAGAAGAAGATGGCAAAAGATCTGAAAAAAGAGCTTTTCAAAACCCACAAAATGCTGGAAAGGTTTTGATTTCCCCTTCCAACTTTTTCCCTCTTCTTCATTTCCCCACTCGGCCTCTTGTCACTTTTCCTCACCTGCCTATAATCTTCCCCTGGTGGCCCTCCTCCTTCCCTGTCTCCCAGAGTCCATTCGGCCCCTCTCCTAACAGATTCCTCCTGCCCCAGCCCTTTGCCTTTTCCACCGATCACTGACCAGATTCACACCTTACCTCCCCTCCCCACCCATCAGGTTTCACCTATCGCTTTCCGGCTCGTCCTCCTTCCCTTCCCCCTCCTTTTCATTCTGGCACCTTCCTCCTTCCTTTCTAGTCTTAATGAAGTGTCTCGGCCCAAAACATCGACTGTTTATTCCCCTCCGTAGATGCTGCCTGACACGCCGATTCCTCCAGCATTGTGTGTGTGTTCCTGAAGAGCTTTATAAGTCAGGATTGATTGAGTTATTTATAGATACAGCATGGAAAAGGCCCTTCTGGCCCTTTGAGCTACATTGCCCCAGCAATCCCTGATCTAATCACGGGACAATTTACAAATGATCAATTAACCTACCTGGTACGTCTTTGGACCGTGGGAGGAAACCAGAGCACCCGGGGGAAACCCACACATTCCCCGGGGAGGACGAACAAAGACTCCTTACAAAACATCAGCGGAATTGAACTCTGGACCCTGGTACGCCCCGAGCTGTAATAGCGTCATGCCACTACTGAGGCATCTCAAAGTTTATGCATTGAGTTACTGCCACGATTAGCTGATTAGATACTTGCACTGACAAGCAGGTGTATAGGGGTTTGTATGTAGGGAGAGTTTCAGTATCTCAACATCCAGAATTTCATCCATTAAACATGGGAGAAAAAAATTGTCATTTAAACAGTCCTTTATCAAGACTCTCAAAACCATCTCAAGATGTTTCACATAAAATGAGTTGTTCTGAAATGCTATTATTGCTTTTATATAGATTGCTTTGTTTCCCTTGCCGTTTCATAGGTAACAGATGTGATATTTCATACACTTGAAAAATATTCTTCAGAGTCTAATCTTTGTTTACTTCAGAAGTATTTTTAATGCAGGCAGTGTCCTACCATCAGGCAGGAGGTACTGTAGCATTAGGACAAGAACTGTTAGGATGGAAAACAGCTTCTTCCCTCGGGCAGTGAGAATACTGAACTCCCTGCCGCCACCCAGGTCTCATCACGTATGAAGTGCCAGTAGCATTATACTGTTTACTTTTTAACTTGTGTCATATATGCACCTTATTCTTTACAGTCATAGAAACTTACAGCAGAGGAGTAGGCTCTTCGGTCCATTTAGTCCGTGCCAAACCATTTAAGTTGCCTAGTCCCATCGACCTGCACCGGGTCCATAGCCCTCCATATCCCTACATAGAAACATAGAAAATCTACAGCAGAATACAGGCTCTTCAGCCCACAATGCTGTGCCAAACATGTACATACTATAGGAATTACCTAGCGTTACCCATAGCCCTCTATTTCTATAAGCTCCATGTGCCTATCCAGGAGTCTCTTAAAAGACCATATCGTATCTGCCACCACCATCGTCACCAGCAGCCCATTCCACGCACTCACCACCCTCTGCATAAGAAAACTTACCCCTGACATCTCCTCTGTACCTACTTTCAAGCACCTTAAAACTGTGCCCTCTTGTGCTAGCCATTTCAGCCCTGGGAAAAAGCCTCTGACTATCCACACGATCAATGCCTCTCATCATCTTATGCACCTCTATCAGGTCACCTCTCATCCTCCGTCATTCCAAGGAGAAAGGCCAAATTCACTCAACCTATTCTCATAAAGCATGCTCCCCAATCCAGGCAACATCCTTGTAAATCTCCTGTACACCCTTTCTATAGTTTCCACATACTTTCTGTAGTGAGGTGACTAGAACTGAACACAGTACTCCAAGTGGGGTCTGACCAGTGTCCTGTATAGCTGCAACATTACCTCTCGGTTCTTGAACGGATATTGAACTTTTTACTGTTGGACTTCGGCCATATTCCACCGAGATACAACACTGGGCAGCATGGGAGGTCGTTCCTGCCTGTGGCCATCGAACTTGCAGCTCCTCCCATGGAGGGTCAGACACCCTGAGCCAATAGACTGGTCCTGGACTTATTTTCCATCTGGCATAGTTTGCATTTTGTTGTTTGATTGTTTGTGGTTTTTGTATTGCTATATTTATGCTCTATTCTTGGTTGGTGCGGCTGTAACGAAAACCAATTTCCCTCAAGATCAATAAAGTATATCTATCTACCTATCGAACTCAATCCCACGGTTGATGAAGGCCAATGCACCGTATGCCTTCTTAACCTCAGAGTCAACCTGTGCAGCAGCTTTGAGTGTCCTACGGACTCGGACCCCAAGATCCCTCTGATCCTCCACACCACCAAGAGTCTTACCATTAATACTTTTCCATTGTCACACTTGATTGGTCCTATTCTCTCACATCTTATCCTCTTGCTCTTAACATACTTGTAGAATGCCTTGGGGTTTTCCTTAATCCAGGTCGCCAAGGCCTTTTCTGAACCTTTTGTGAGTTTTTTTTTCGTAAGTTTTTTTTTTCTTGACTAGATTTTCAGCACCATGGTTCCTTTCCCTGTCTCATTGGAATGTCCCTATGCAGAATGCCACAGAAATATCCCGGGAACATTTGCCACATTTCTGCCATATATTTTCCTGAGAACATCTGTTCCCAATTTATGCTTCCAAGTTCCTGCCTGATAGCTTCATATTTCCCCTTACTCCAATTAAACACCTTCCTAATTTGTCTGTTCCTATCCCTCTCCAATGCTATGGTAAAGGAAATAGAATTGTGAACGTTATCTCCAAAATGCTCTCCCACTGAGAGACCTGACACCTGACCAGGTTCATTTCCTAATACCAGATCAAGTACAGCCTCTCCTCTTGTAGACTTATCCACATATTGTGTCAGAAAATCTTCCTGAAAACACCTAACAAACTCCACCTGATCTACACCCCTTGTTCTAGGGAGATGGCAATCAATATTGGGGAAATTAAAATCTCCCATCACGACAACCCTGTTATTGTTGCATCTTTCCAGAATCTGTCTCCCTATCTGCTCCTCAATGGCCCTATTACTATTGGGTAGTCTATAAAAAAACACCCAGTAGAATTATTGATCCCTTCCTGTTTCTAACTTTCATCCACAGAGACTCAGTAGACAATCCCTCCATGACTTCCTCCTTTTCTGCAGCCGTGGCACTATCTCTGATCAGCAGTGCCACGCCCCCACCTCTTTTGCCTCCCTCCCTCCCTGTCCTTTCTGAAACATCTAAAGCCTGGCATTCTAAGTAACCATTCCTGCCCCTGAGCCATCCGAGTCTCTGTAATGGCCACAACACCATAGCTCCAAGTACTGATCCACACTCCAAGCTCATCCGCTTTGTTCATGATACTCCTTGCATTAAAATAGACATATCTCAAACCATCAGTCTGAGCGCATCCCTCCTCTATCACCTGCCTATCCTCCCTCTCACACTGTCTATAAGCTTTCTCTATTTGTGAGCCAACTGCCCCTTCCTCTGTCTCTTCAGTTCGGTTTCCACCTCCCAGTAATTCTAGTTTAAACTCTCCCCAATAGCCTTAGCAAACCTCCCTGCCAGGATATTGTTCCCCTTCGGATTCAAGTGCAACCTGTCCTTTTTGTACAGGTCACACCTGCTCCAAAAGAGGTCCCAATGATCCAGAAATCTGAATCCCTGACCCCTGCTCCAATCTCTCAGCCACACATTTATCCTCCACCTCACTCTATTCCTATACTCATTGTCACATGGAACAAACAATAATCTTGAGAATACTGCCCTTGTGGTCCTGCTTCTCAGCTTCTCTCCTAACTCCTTGTAGTCTGTTTTCAGGACCTCCTCCCTTTTCCTACCTATTTCGTTGGTACCAATATGTACTATCCATGTACCTATCCAAACTTCTTTTAAATGTTTTGAAATCGAGTTCACATGCACTATTTGTGCTGGCAGCTTATTCCAGACTCTCACAACCCTCGGAGTGAAGAAGTTTCCCAAACTTCTCCTTAAATGTTTCACCTTTCATCCTTAACCCATGACCTCTATTTGTAGTCCCAGCAACCAGCTTGCACTTCTCCTATCTATACCCTTCATAATTCTGTGTACCTCTTTCAAATTTCCTTTCAACCTTCTACATTACATGGAATAAAGTCCTAACCTATTCAATCTTTCCTTACAACTCAGGTCCTCCAGATCCAGCAACATCCTTGTAAATTTTCTCTGCACTCTTTCAACATTATTCACATCTTTCCTGTAGATAGGTGACCAAAACTGCAATGTTAAATTATTTGTGGTATGTGATATGTGTGAGGTATCTGTACTGTGCAGTGCATCTTGCTCCAGAGGAACATTGTTTCATTTGGTGGTATACATGTATATGATTGAATAACTATAAATTGAACTTGAACTTGATATTAACTTTTTAGCCACAATAATATAATCAGTACATTAGGCCAGGGTCAGGCCTCAGTGAGGCCCTGCTGTATAGGCTTCATTTCCCTTGCTTCTATCACTCGCCCTGCTTTTGACTTTGTACTTTTCATCATTTTCATTTGCTTCTCTTACACACAAGAGATTCTGCAGATGCTGATAATCCAGAGCAACACACACAAAATGCTAGAGGAACTCAGCAGGTCAAGCAGCATCTATAGAGGGGAATAAACAGATGAATTTTTGGGGCTGTGACCTTTATAAACCTGGAAAGGACAGAGGTCAGAAGTCAGAATAAGAAGGTGAGGGGAGGGGAAGAAATACAAGCTTGCTGAAAGCAGTAAAGGGCTGAAGGAGAAGGAATCTGATAGGAGAAAAGAATGGATGATTGGAGAAAAGGAAGGAGGGGCAGCAGAGGGAGGTAATGGGGGGTGAGAAGAGAAGGGGTGAGAGGAAAGCCAAGAGACAGGGAATGAAAAAAGACTATAAGACATCAGTGCAGAATTGAACCATTCTGCCAAACAAGCCTGCTCTGCCATTCCATCATTATCCCTTTCACCTCCATTCTCCCGCCTATTCTCTGTAACTTTTAACACCCTGACTACCAAAAAACCTGTCAATCTCCGCTTTAAAGATAAGCAAAGATAAGCTGCCTCCGCAGCTGTCTGTGGCAATAAATCCACAGATTCACCATTCTCTGGAAAATGTAATTTCTCCTCATCTCTGCTTTAAAGGGCTGAGAGTGATAGATTTCTGATTCGTCAGAGCATTAAGAGATATGGGGCGAAGGCAGGAAATTGAGGCTGAGGGAGAAATGGATTAGCGATGATTAAAAGGCAGAGTAGATTCGGTGGGCTTAATTCTGCTCCTATATCTTACGGTCTTAAATACATAGGAACATAGAAAACCTACAGCACAATACAGGCCCTTTGGCCCACAAAGCTGTGCTGAACATGTACTTACCTTAGAAATTACCTAGGGTTATCCATAGCCCTCTATTTTTCTAAGCTCCACATACCTGTCCAGGAGTCTCTTAAAAGATCCTATTGTATCCACCTCCACCTCTATCGCCATTGCCGGCAGCCTATTCCACGCACTCACCACTCTCTGCGTAGAACAAACAAACAAACTTAGCCCTGACATCTCCTCTGTACCTACTCCCAAGCACCTTAAAACTGTGCCCTCTCGTGATAGATACTTCAGCCCTGGGAAGAAGTCTCTGACTATCCACACGATCGATGCTTTATGGAAAAAGCAAAGGGCTGGAGAAGAAGGAATCTGATGGGAGAGGAGGGTAGACCATGGGAGAAAGGGAAGGAGGGGGGACCCAAGGGGAGGTGACGGGCAGGTGAGGAGAAGAGGAAAGAGGCCAGAGTGGGGAAATTAAGAAGGAAGGGAAAGGGGAAAAAATTACCAGCAGGATACATGAGAACATTTGTTTTACAAGATGATGTGCAAATTTAATTTGTATGGTTTTGAAATGTCACAAATATAAAATTAGACGTTACATTGAAAAAAATCCTGGTTGTTGTGTCGATTTGTTTCACTCTTATTCAAAAGTATCAGCGGCGAACGCCAATGGCCATTCAACCCAGTGCAGAATTTCCCCTCATTTTAAATCCTAGGCTGCCACCTAGTGTCCACTAATAGAGTTGCTTCCTGCCTTATTATCACATTTTTCAACTTCAAGACTGCTGTAGTTGGTAAATCAACATTATGAAAGAATTGAACTTTTACTTAGAAATTGTAAACTAAAATCTGTAGTAGCCATTGAACTACTGTGGGGCAGCAAAGGAGTGTAGCGGCTAGCATAACATTTTGCAACAGTAAGATCAGGTTTCGATTCCAGCTATAGTCTGTACGGAGTTTGTATGCTCTACCAGTAATCACGTGTGTTTTCTTGGGGTGCTCCAATTTCCTTCCACATTTCAGAGATGTACGGGTAAGGGTCAGTGAGTTGTGGACATGCTGCGTTGGTGCTGGAAGCTTGGCGACGCTTGCAGACTTCCCAGCACAATCCTCACTGATCTGACTTGACGCAATGGACACACTACACTGAATGTTCCAATGTACATGTGACAACTAAAGCCAATCTTTAAATCTTTAAATGTAAATAAAATTAGCCACACTGTGAGGAACATGTATTGCTCAAAATTAAGCATGTATTAATCTTGCTTTATGACTTAAGTCAATCTGAATAATTCTCTTACAAAATTAACATATTGTTTAAAAAGAATAAAACTGAAACAGTGTACCAGGGCATGACTATAAGACAATAACCTTGTCATATGTAATAATGTACAGAATTATCCCTGTCAATCCATGGATGTTAAAAAAGGCTGCCATTAAGCTGACAGTATTCAACGTATCATCCATAACTGACTGTTTAAATTGTAACAACCCCACCTTCTGTCAGTCTCTGCATTCAACCATCAAGGCAACTAACCTGTCTGCTGAAATCAATTTTTGTTCAGTAATATTCTTTATTTTGTAGGTAGAAGCCATTTTCTCTCTCCTGTTAATCACATTAAAACATAAAGTACCATCTTATATCTGACATTTAATTCCAAACTCTAATGAATCAGAATCAAGTTTAATATCACAGGCATATGTTGTGAAAATTGTTGTTTTGTGGCAGCAGTACATTGCAATATGTAACAATAAAAACTGAAAATTGCAAAAAGTATATATTTTAAAAAAATTAAGTAAGTAGTGCAAAAATAGGGGGAAAAATAATGAGGTTCATGAGTTCATTGTCCATTCAGAAATTTGAATAGTAAAACCTGAATATCTAACTGCAAGAAAATGCATGTTCATGTTTTCCGGTAATCAACTGCTTCACTCATATTGCTTAAGGGTGATTTTCAAATTTATTTTCTAGCACTGTATATCTGTTTTCTTTTTTTCTCAGGCTATAAAGAATCAGCTTTGGAGCCGAAGAGATAATTGGACCTGCTGAAACCCCACAAAGCCTTTTGCATGGTCTTAGATAATTTTAGGATTATTTCCGATATCAAGTAAATTAGGAACAGTTTAGGCATCATGTACACTGTACCCACCGTTTCATCCCTCGCTTTTCCATCAACAGTATTGTTCTACAAGCCTTGAACACATAATAGTGTTTGTGGATTTTGAGGAACGCATTATAAGAAAGAGAATAAAAAAGACAATTTCTGTAAAAAAAACTGTGGTATTCCCCTGGCATTATTTTACTCACCACCCAGGTCTCATCACATAGTGTTATTCTGCTTACTTTTAATGTGTATCTTATATATACATTATTATTTCAAAGTTGAAAGTAAAATTTATCATCAAAGTACATATAATTCACCATATTCAACCTTTAGATTTATTGTCTTGCAAGCATTGGCAATAAATACAAGAAACACAAAAGAATCAATGAAAGCCCATGCCCAACAGGACAGACAAACAACTAATGAGAAAGAACACAACAAACTGTGCAAATACAAAAAAAAGAGAAATAATTTAAATAAATATACCATAAATATCGAGAATGTTAGATGGAGATTCCTTGGAAGTGATTTAATCTACTATTTATATAAAGTTATATTATTAAGTACATTAATTTACATAAAGGTAATTTACTTTATGCGTTTGTGTGTGGATTTTAGTTACTGTCTTGGTCCAGAGGAACATCATTTTGTTTGTTAACATTTTGTTTTTTATTATTATTGATACACTGTTTAGTTTGGTTGATAGTTTAACTCTTATTCTACATATGGATATGTTGTCTTGATTATCTTGATGTATTTTTCTTTATTGTTGATTTTCAATAATAATTAATGAAAAGATTTAAAAATGAAAATGAAATGTTTTGTTTGGTGGTATACATGTGTACAGTTGAAGGACAATAAACTGAACTTGAACAATAAAAAAACACAAACATCCAAACATTGCATACATTTTAAAGCTTTCAAATTGTATTTTTAACTTATTTTAATGAGGCTAATGAACTCCAAAGTCTTGGGGGAAAAATACTCTGATTCCAAATTCAGTTTGCTTTTTCCATTCACCCCATTTATCTGTCCTTCCTGTGAGAGCGTGAGGTTCCTCTGTATGCCAATTGGCATTGTAATTGTCCTGTGATTAGGCTAATTTTAAATAGGTGGGTTGTGTAAGTGGTGGGGTTTGAAAGGCCTGTTCTGCACTGTATTCTCCAAATAAATAAAATTCCATATGGAATGCAAGCCGTTCTATCAGGGAAATATTTAAATTCCATCTGAAATTTTCCAGGAGAAGGTGATAGTGAAATGGTTGCTAAAGCCACTGAGAAAATGTCTAAAGGTACATTCACTGTGCAGCTGAGTAGGGAGATCCAATGTTTAGACTCACTGACTAGAAGGACTGCAGATATATTTACAAATCAGGGCAGTGATTAACTTGAAGACAGATCTCAGAAGGTGACACATCCTCCATCTGCATCAGCTACTCTTCTCCTTCTGTATGGTAGGTTGCACTTTCAGGACATGCAGTTGAGGAATCATGGTTAACTGCAGTGCATTTTGTAGATGGTGCTGAATAAAGGTAACGATGAGCTTCATTTATCACATATACACTGAAACATACAGTGAAATGCATCCTTTGCATGGATGACCAACGCAGTCCACAGGACTGTGCTGGGGACAGCCCACGAGTGCCGTCATGCTACCAGCGCACCCACAAGATGCGTCTTTTGAATGTGGGAGGAAACCAAAGCAATCACAGGGAAAACATATACAGACAGTGGCAGGAATTGAGCCATGATTGGCGCTGTAAGGCTGTATGCTAACACCTCATTACTGTGCCCCCTGGGATATTTGATGATCGCCGTGGTCTCAGTCGCTGAAGAGCCTGATTTCACACTGTGGCACTCCATTTTACTCTCTGAGAAGAGAGTGCTGTATTCATTTCTCTATCAGTACAGTATTCATTTCTATAAAACACCAAGGCGGAAGAGAAAATGTCCTAAACACAAGAGATTCTGAACTTGTTGTAAATACAGAGTAACTCTCACAAAATGCTGGAGGAATTCGCAGGTCAGGCAGCACCTATGGAAACGAATAAACAGTCAATGTTTCGGGTCAAGATCCTTCTTCAGGACTTGAAAGGAAGGGGGAAGAAGTCAGAGTAAAAAGGTGGGGGGGAGGAGAAAGAGGACAAGCTAGAAGATGATAGGTGAAGCCAGGTTGGTGAGAAAAGTAGAGGGTTAGAGAGGAAGGAATCTGATCGGAGACGAGAGTGAACCATGGGAGAAAGGGAAGGAGGGTTTACACCAGGTGGAGGTGAGATGAAGAGTTAAGAGGCCAGAGTGAGGAACAGAAAAGGTAAAGGGGGAGGGACAAAAATCACCAGAAGCTGAAGAAATTGATGTTCATGCCATCAGGTTGGAGGCTACCTAGACAGACTATAGGATGTTTCTCCTCTGCACTGACAGTAGCCGTGCCGTGAAGTTGGACAAAACGTTGCTCTTGTTTTTTATGTAAAGGGAAGCACTTCACTAAATGTGCACAGTGTGTTTTCCTCTATAAAGAGGTTCACAGCTGAGGGGTCCATGAACCCCAGGGTGAAAACCTGCTCCATAATAATAAATTATTATGATAACAATTGGTTTGTTGCACTCCATTTATTCCACACGGTAGGAGTTTCTGACTGTGGCCCTGCTCCATGATAATGTCAACTCATTAAACTTGTTCTAAGGGAGCTACCTGAAATTGAATGTCATAACCTTGCTAATTAGAATAACTTATTTTTCACTCTTGATGAAAAAGACACAGTGGACCAACAGAGATAAGAACAGAAATTTATTTATATAGCTGTGGAAGATGCGGTAAGGCAGGGGTTAAAGACAATGTCCAGGCAAGGATAGCCCGGGGCAGTTGTGGTCAACTGAGACCTTTGCAGCGAGAGTGCTGGAGACATCTCTGCCTACTACAAATGAGATAGGCAGCCGTGTGTACTCAAACCAGATGAGGACTCTGAAGGGTGACTTTTCTAGAAAAGTCTTATTAAAACATGACATCCCTTTACACAGAAGGGGTGCCAGAGACAGATGAGATAGGAATAATGGAAAGGTGTGAAATACCCCCAAAAACTAAGGGATAACTGCTTTACTAACCTGAAAATATCATCTGTTGTCAGCTTGAAGTTTCAATTGATTTCTAACACCTCTATTGTGAATGGCAATTAATCTTGTAAGTAGGAATTCAAATAAATACAATTTACCAAATGATCAATATCAATAACTAATAAGCCAATTCTGTATGAAATTAGCAGTTTTTTGTTCAGACTTCAGAACTGTGTGGGTGACAGGGGTCATGCTATTCTCCTTGTGCAATAGTAAATTAAAAAAAAACACGATTGTCACAGACTTTTAAAGAACAGTCATAGATGAGTGTTGCCACAAAATCGTTCCCCAATTAGAAGTCCTAGATGAACCGTCTAGAAAAGCCAGCATTCAGGTCTGGCAACTAAGTAAGATACCTTTCAGGTGCGGTCTCTGGAAAGGTGATTGGCAATTCCAGAGTAAACGTGAATCAGTGAAAGATGCTCCATGGCTGTGGCAGGGCTTGAAGGCTACTGCCTCCTATAAAGTGAAATCAAGTGACATAGGTGACAACAAAGCTTCACTTCCAGATGAGCTCAATGCCTTTTACACTGGCTTTGATCATCGAAACATGGGGGAACCTTTACAAACTCCCACAGCCCCTAATAACCCTGAGATTTCAGACTCTGAGGCCGACATGACAGCTCCCTTCAGGAGGGTGAGTCCACAGAGAACACCGAGCCCAGGTGGGGTACCTGGCCGAGTTCTAAAGACCTGTCAACTGGCTGGAATGTTTACCAATAGTTATAACCTCTCGCTTCGGCAGTCTGAAGTACCCACCTGCTTCAAGCAGGCCTCAATCATACCAGCGCCTAGGAAGAACATGGTAACCTGCCTCAATGACTATTGTCCAGTAGCACTTACATTCACCGTGATGCCGTGTTTTGAGAGGTTGATGATGAAACATAGCCTGAGAGGCAACTTGGATCCGCTCCATTTTGCCTGCTGGAGCAACAGGTCAGCAGCAGATGCCATTTCACTGGCTCCTCACTCAACCCTGGAACATACGGACTGTGAAGATATATAAGCCGTGTGCTTAGTCCTCCATTCTACTCGCTTTACACTTATGACTGCGTGGCTAAGCACAGCTCGAATGCGTATCCAGATTTGCTGATGACATCACCGTCGTTGGCCGAATCACAGATGGTGACGAATCAGCATACAGGAGGGAGACTGAAAATCTGGCTGAGTGGTGCCACAACAACAACCTCTCACTCACTGTCAGCAAGACCAAGGGGCTGATGATCTACTTCAGAAGGGAGGAAACTGGAGGTTTATGAACCATCTTCATCCAGGGATCAAAAGTGCAGTGGGTCAGCAACTTTAAATTCCTCAAAGTTATCATTTCGGAGGACCTGTCCTGGGCCCAGCATATAAGTGCAGATATGAGGAAAGCAGATCAGTGCCTCTGCTTCCTCAGAAGTCTGCAAAGAATCGGCACAACATCTAAAACTCCGGCAGACTTCTATAAATGTGTGGTGGAGAGTATATTGACTGGCTGCATCACAGCCTGGGTATGGAAACGTCAATGCCCAGAATGGAAATGCTATAAAAAGTAGATGGCCAGTCCATCAGGGGTAAAGCCTTCCTCGCCATTGAGTACATCCGCATGGAGCGTTGTCGCAGGAAAGCAGCTCCCGTCACAGGGACACCCACCACCCAGGTCATGCTCTAGTCTCACTGCTGCCACCAGGAAGGAGAGACAGGACCCTCAGGGTCCACACCACCAGGTTCAGGATCAGTTATTACCCCTCAACTATCAGGCTCTTCAACCTAAGGAGATAATTTCACTCAACTTCACTCATCCCATCATTGAACTGTTCTCACAACCTATGAACTCACTTTCAATGACTCTTCATCTCACGTTCTCAGTATGTATTACTTATTTACTGTTTTTTTTCTTTCTTTTAGTATTTGCAGTTTGTTGTCTTCTGTACATTTGTCCTATTGGGTGCAGTCTTTCACTGATTCTATTGTGTCTTCTGGATTTACTGTGTATGCCCGCAAGAAAACTAATCACAGGGTTGTATATGGCGACATATATGTGTAACTGATAAAAAAATTACTTTGAACTGTGAACATTCAATAAAAAGCAGGCAAAGCTTGGAAACACTGCCCATCACCACCCTCTGGTGCCCATCCTCCTTCCCCTTCTCCCACGGTCCACGATCTTCTCCTGTCAGATTCCTTCTTCAGCTTTTACTCCATCCACCTATCACCTCCTAGCCTTTTACTTCATTCCCCCGCTCCCACACACCCACCTTCCCTCTCACCTATCACCTTCTGCCTTGTACTCCTCCCCTTCCTCCACCTTCTTATTGCAGTTTCTTCCCTCTTTCTTTCCAGTCCTGATGAAGAGTCTTGGCCCAAAACGTTGACTCTTAATTCCCCTCCATAATTGTGTCTGACCAGCTGAGCTCCTCCATGCATTTTGTATGTGTGGCTCTGGATTTCCAGCACATGCAGAATTATTTGTGTTTGGGAGACGGTAATCTTTTTATGTATCTCAGAGGTTTGTTTGTCTTTGGAAATCACTTCTTCAAATGGCAATGAATCTCTGGTCACGGTGAATCTCATTTGCATCATTTCACCGTCTCTCCACAATCCCATCACCCTTTACCTGCACTCTAGTTTGCAGTGACCAATCAACCTGCTTGTCTTTGAAAGGTGGGAGGAAATCACAGCACCTGGAAGAAACCACAAGTCACAAGGAGATCAACACTGGGGGTCAACTTTGAACCAGATCACAGGGTCTGTGAGAAAGGACTAGCTGCACCAATCTGCTATCCCTATAAAGATGCCCGTTAAAACCTGACACTTTGGAAGGTCAGATACAAGGTTAATGGCAGAATTGTTAGCAGTGTGAAGGAACAGTGATATCTTTGTGTACACGCCCATAGATCTTTCAAAGTTGCCATGCCAGTTGATAGAGTGGTGAAGAGGGTGTATGTTAAGAGGCCCTCATTACTGGGGAATTGATCTCTAGAGCCATGAGGTAATGTTGCAGCTCTATGAAACCCTGGTTGGACCACACTTGGAATACTGTGTTCAGTTCTTCTCACCTCATTATAGGAAGAATTGGAAACTTTGGAGAGGGTGCAGAGGAAATTTACAAGGATGCTGCCTGTATTGAAGAGCATGTCCAGTGAGGAAGAGTTGCACACCAGAATTTGTGGTGGCAGTGTTGTTATCACTTGTATAGCAGTTAGTTGAAAAGTAAACCAAAACCAAAACCGCTCAGAGGCTGAGTGTGGTTCTCTTCCAAGTGAATGGATTCCAAGTCAAAGAAAGTACTTTTGATCTTTTATTATGGAACCAGCAAAGACGAGCAATCTTATATATAGTTCTAAAGCTAACAAAGTGAGAGTAATCAGCAAAATAAGAATACGACATAAAATATCCACCCAAGTCTCTCTTGCTAACTAAACTAATGAGGACAAAATGCGAATACATGACTTTGCTCATTCGCTTCTACCTCATCCCAGCCCACATGACAAATTACCATAATCCATAATAAAAATGTGCAACATGAAATACGATACAGCCAGGCAGAAAATAGATACATAGCTCCTACAGTTTGATATAGGACTGCAGCCTGTGGGACTGGAAGGGGAGAGTGCAGAAGGTGCACCCTCTTTAGAGAGGGTGCAGAAGAGGTTTACCAGAATGCAGCCTGGATTGGAGGAGATGTCCGCTGAGGAGGGGTTAAGCAGCAGAGTTTGTGGTGGGAGTGTTGTTATCATTTGATATAGGATTGGAAGAGGAGGTAAGTTTGAAGTTACTTTGAGGGGTGGAGTCCACGGAATTAGTCAGGAAGACCTTGTCTTTGTGATAGCCTTAGTGCATTGGAGAGGTATAGACAGGGTTTATAAAATCGGGCTTTTTTTCCACTGAGGTTGGATGAGACTAGAACTAGAGGTCATAGGTTTAGGATGAAAGGTGAAATATTTAAGGGGAATCTGAGGGGAAACTTCTTCACTCGGAAGGGGTCGAGAGCATGGAACAAGCTGCCAATGGACGTGATGAATGTGGACTCAATTATAATATTTAAGAGAAGTTCGGATAGGTACATAAGGAGAGCTTAAGGTAAAAGAACCCTAAGGAGAAAGTAATCATAATATTATCGAATTCACCCTGAAATTTGAAAAGGAGAAGCTAAGGTCAGATGTATCAGTATAACAGTGGAGTAAAGGGAATTACAGAGGCATGAAAGAGGAGTTGGCCAGAATTCATTGGAAAAGAACCGTGGCAGGGATGATGGTAGAGTGGCATTGACTGGAATTTCCGGAAGCAATTCAGAAAGCACAGGATATATACATCCCAAAGAGGAAGTATTCTAAAGGAAAGATGACACAACCATGGCCAACAAGAGAAGTCAAAGCAAACAAAAAGGAGAGGACATATAATACAGCAAAGGTTAGTTGGAAGTTAAAGGATTAGGAAGCTGATAAAGGCAACTAAAAATGTCACTAAGAAGGTAAAGATGGAATCCAAAAGCAAGCAAGCCAATAATATTAAAGAGGATACCAAAAGTTTCTTCAAATACATAAAGTGTAAAAGAGAGACGACAGTAGATATTGTACTGCTGGAAAACGATGCTGGAGAGGTAGTAATGGGGGACAACGACATAGTGGATGAACTGAATAAGTATTTTGTATCATTCTTCATTGTGGAAGGCAGTATGGTGGAAGTTCCAGGTGTCAGGGGGCATGAGGTATATGAAGTTGCAATAACTAGAGAGGAGGTTCTTGGGAAAATGAAAGGTCTAAATGTAGATAAGTCACCTGGACCAGATGGTGTACACCCCAGTATTCTAAAAGAGGTGATTGAAGAGATTGTGGAGATATTAGTAATGATCTTTCAAGAATCACTAGATAATGATAAAGGGAGCCTTTTCTAACAGGCTGCCAGTGGCTAGTGGTGCTCCACAGGAGTCCGTGTTGGGACCAATTCTTTTTATGTTATATGTCAATAATTTAGATAATGGAATTGATGTCTTTGTTGCAAAGTTTGCAGACAATATAAAGGTAGGTCAAGGGGTAGGTAGTTTTGAGAAAGTAGAGAGGCTACAGAAGGGCTTAAGGCAGAATGTGTAAAGAAATAGCAGGTGGAATAAAGTGTCGGAAGTGTATGGTCATGTATTTTTGTTGAAGAAATGAAAGGGTTGACTATTTTCTAAATGGAGAGAAAATACAAAACACTGAGGTGCAAAGGGACTTGGGAGTCCTTGTGCAGGATTCTTAAAGGTTAATCTGCAGGTTTAGTCTGTGGTGAGGAAGGCAAACGCAATGTTAGCATTCATTTCTAGAGGACTAGAATATAAAAGCAAGGATGTAATGTTGAGACTTTATAAAGCACTGGTGAGGCCTCGCTTGAAGTATTGTCAGTAGTTTTGAGCCCCTTATCTTAGAAATGATGTACTGAAACAAGACGATTCAAAGGAGATTCACAAAAATGATTCCAGGATTGAACGGTTTGTAAAATGAAGAACATTTGATGGCTCTGGACCTGTATTCACTGGAATTCAGAAAAATGAGGAGTTGAAACCTATCGAATAGTGAAAGGCCTTGATAGAGTGAATGTGGAGAGGATGTTTCCCATGGTGGGACAGTCTAAGACCAGAGGCCTCAGAATAGAGGAGTGTCCTTTTAAGACAGAGATTGAAGAAATGGCAGAGCAAACTTGATTGGCCGGATAGCCTAGTTCTGCTCCTATATCTTATGGATCATACGTGTATAGAAGGCTATGATCCGGGTGTGGTAAATGGGCCAATGCAGAAAAATAGTTCAGCATGGAGAAAAAGGCCCTTTTCTGTGCTGTAGTGCTCTATTACTCTATGACTCTGTGAGTGATTAAAGCAGCAGAATTGGTACTGAAGGACAGAGACAGTTTCTTCGAATCTCAACAGGACCATAGAGCTAGTTGGGATTTTTCAATGGACTCTTAAACTGGCTTAAAGTGGTATTACTGAAATGAACTACATTCAGTACACATTACGATGCATTGAAATAAACTCAAGTAAGATTTCCTAACCACTTGAAATATAAATAGGCTTTGTACCCATTTCACTCATCTGAAGTAGGCTTAAGGAAAGCCCCACTTGTAATGAAGCTCTTGTATGAGTCTGAAAATGTTTTTAGCGTTTTTTTTAAATCTTTTCCAATTTACTTGTGGCAGAGGTTTTCATTATTAATTGTTACTGATTTTTATGTAAAAGCAATTACAATATCACTTCTAAAAGAAAACCTAAGTACAACAACAGACACAAAATGCTGGAGGAGCTCAGTGGGTTAGGCAGCATCTCTGGAAAAGAGTAAGCAGTCAAGGTTTCGAGCAGAGACCTTTCATCAGCTCTGGAAAAGAAGGGGGAAGGAGTCAGCTAAAGAAGGTTGGGGTACGGTGGGGAGAAGAAGTACAAGGAGGTAGGTGATAGGTGAAACCAGCAGAGGGGGAGGGGTGAAGTAAAAGGCTCGGAAATTGATTAGTGGAAGAGATAAATAGCTGGAGAAGGGGGAATCTGATAGGAGAGGACAGAAGACCATGGAAGAAAGGGAAGGGGAAGAGCACCAAAAGGAGGTGATGAGCAGGGAAGGAGATAATGTGAGAGAAGGAAACAGGAATGGAAATGGGGAATGGTGAAGAGAGACAGCTGACTCCTTCCCACTTCTATTCAAGTCCTGAAGAAGGGTCTCAGCCCAAAATATTGACTGTTTACTCTTTTCCATAGACACTGCCCGAGCTGCTGTGTTCCTCTAGCGTTTTGTATGTGTTCCTGGGATTTCCAGCATCTGTAGGTTTTCTGTGTTTGTGACCTAACCATAACACACTTCATTTGTCAATTCACTTGGTCACAGTAATCAGCAATAAGTTGTAAACATACAGTTCGCTGCTATGAATATTTTGATGATCTATCTCAAAGACCAAAAGCGGGTGTCACAATCGTAAGAGCAGAAATAAAGTTAATCTTTAAGTCGTTTTCAAGTTCAAGTTTAATTATTGTTCAACCACACACAAATACCCATGAATATAGCATGACTCTTTAACAGAGAGATTGCCCAATCATAACTTTGTAGCTTCCTGAAGTTCTTCCCCAATTGTCCTACAGCGATTTCTCTAAAATTTCATTCATTCACAGAACTCAGACATTTGGGGCAACATCAATTTATATTATCCAACTCAACAACACACTAGTTCTTGAGTATCCGGCTGGGGAGTCTTTCCAGAGGATGAGTGAGTGTCAACCACATTGTGAACCTGCACCTGTATACACAATACCGTGCAAAAATCTTAGGCACATATGCATGCAGCTCGGGTGCCCAATACTTGTGCACAATACTGCATTTGTCAACATGGAGCAGAGAGTGAGTTTGTAAATCCGGTGGGAGCAAAGAATGTTGGGAATGGTGAGGGTGGAGCACCTAGGGAGGGGTGTGGGACAAGTGGCAGAGAAGGTATGCCAGGACCAGGGAGTAACACGGGTGCAGACACACCCACCTCTGAGACACCAGGCAAGGTTATTTGATTCCAAACATCTAGTTTATTGATCATTACAGAATGTCTCTCTAGTGCTTCCTGCTCCCTCCCCTCTCCCTTCCCCTTTTCCCAACCATGATTCCCCTCTCCCTGCCCCCTTCCCACTCTCAGTCCACAATAGAGACCCATATCAGAATCAGGTTTATCATCACTCACATATGATTTGAAATTTGTTTTTTTTTTGCGGTAGCAATATAATGCAATACAAGAAATTATGACAGTACTGTAGAACAGGAGAGGAAAGCAGATTCCCTGAAGGACATTAATGAACCAAAAGGGTTTTTTTTTCTGAACAGTCCAGTAGTTTTGTAATGCTGTAGTTCCAAATCCCTCTATGCCCCACCCATTCAAAAACCTGTCCTCTTAATTGTCACTACTGTTCCTGCCTCCACCACCTCCGCGTTCCAGACACTAACTACTCCTTGTATAAAAGGTTTATTCCTCAGTAACCTCTTAAACCTCTCCCTCTCACCTTCAACCCATGAGCTCTATTTTTCGACACCCTTACTGTGGGAAATGCTGTTTTCTCGTTCCTACCATTGGACAAGCAGTGCCACCGCTCCAGGTTCAGGAGCTGTTACTAGAGATACAGCGCGGAATAGCCCCTTCCAAACCTTCGAACCGCACCACCCAGCAAGCTCTGACAGACCCAATTAGCCCTAACTTAATCACGGGACAATTTACAATGGCCAATTAACCTACCCAGTACATCCTTGGACTGTGGGAGGAAACAGGAGCACCCAGAGGAAGCACACACATTCTACAGGGAGGACATGTGGACTCCTTACAAAGGTCGCCGAAAATGAACTCCATACTCTGGAATGCCCTGAACTGTAATAGCATCACACTAACCACTATGTTACCATGGCGCCCAACCATCAATGAATGAGGAATATAGGGAAGTAAGAAGGGAGCCTAAGAAGGAGCTGAGAAGAACAAGAAAGGGGCATGAGAAGGCCTTGGCGAGTAGGGTAAAGGAAAACCCCAAGGCATTCTTCAATTAAGTGAAGGAAAAAAGGATGACAGGAGTAAAGGTAGGACCCATTAGAGATAAAGGAGGGAAGATGTGCCTGGAGGCTGTGGAAGTGAGCGAGGTCCTCAATGAATACTTCTCTTCGGTATTCACCAATGAGAGGGAACTTGATGATGGTGAGGATAATATGAGTGAGGTTGATGTTCTGGAGCATGCTGATATTAAGGGAGAGGAGGTGTTGGAGTTGTTAAAATACATTAGGGCAGATAAGTCCCCGGGGCCTGACGGAATATTCCCCAGGCTGCTCCATAAGGTGAGAGGAGAGATTGCTGAGCCTCTGGCTAGGATCTTTATGTCCTCGTTGTCCACGGGAATGGTACCGGAGGATTGGAGGGAGGTGAATGTTGTTCCCTTGTTCAAAAAAGGTAGTAGGGATAGTCCGGGTAATTATAGACCAGTGAGCCTTATGTCTGTGGTGGGAAAGCTGTTGGAAAAGACTCTTAGAGATAGGATCTATAGGCATTTAGAGAATCATGGTCTGATCAGGGACAGTCAGCATGGCTTTGTGAAGGGCAGATCGTGTCTAACAAGCCTGATAGAGTTCTTTGAGGAGGTGACCAGGCATATAGATGAGGGTAGTGCAGTGGATGTGATCTATATGGATTTTAGTAAAGCATTTGACAAGATTCCACACGGTAGGCTTATTCAGAAAGTTAGAAGGCATGGGATCCAGGGAAGTTTGGCCAGGTGGATTCAGAATTGGCTTGCCTGCAGAAGGCAGAGGGTGGTGGTGGAGGGAGTACATTCAGATTGGAGGATTGTGACTAGTGGTGTCCCACAAGGATCTGTTCTGGGACCTCTACTTTTCGTGATTTTTATTAACGACATGGATGTGGGGGTAGAAGGGTGGGTTGGCAAGTTTGCAGATGACACAAAGTTGGTGGTGTTGTAGATAGTGTAGAGGATTGTCAGAGAGACATTGATAGGATGCAGAAGTGGGCTGAGAAGTTGCAGATGGAGTTCAACCTGGAGAAGTGTAAGGTGGTACACTTTGGAAGGACAAACTCCAAGGCAGAGTACAAAGTAAATGGCAGGATACTTGGTAGTGTGGAGGAGCAGAGGGATCTCGGGGTACATGTCCACAGATCCCTGAAAGTTGCCTCACAGGTGAATAGGGTAGTTAAGAAAGCTTATGGGGTGTTAGCTTTCATAAGTCAAGGGATAGAGTTTAAGAGTCGCAATGTAATGATGCAGCTCTATAAAACTCTGATTAGGCCTCACTTGGAGTACTGTGTCCAGTTCTGGTCACCTCACTATAGGAAGGATGTGGAAGTATTGGAAAGGGTACAGAGGAGATTTACCAGGATGCTGCCTGGTTTGAAGAGTATGCATTATGATCAGAGATTAAGGAAGCTAGGGCTTTACTCTTTGGAGAGAAGGAGGATGAAAAGAGACATGATAGAGGTGTACAAGATAATAAGAGGAATAGATAGAGTAGATAGCCAGCACCTCTTCCTCAGGGCACCACTGCTCAAAACAAGAGGACATGGTTTTAAGGTAAGGGGTGGGAAGTTCAAGGGGGATATTAGAGGAAGGTTTTTTATTCAGAGGGTGGTTGGTGCGTGGAATGCACTGCCTGAGTCAGTGGTGGAGGCAGATACACTAGTGAAGTTTAAGAGACTACTAGACAAGTATGTGGAGGAATCTAAGGTGGGGGCTTATATGAGAGGCAGGGTTTGAGGGTCGGCACAACATTGTGGGCTGAAGGGCCTGTACTGTGCTGTACTATTCTATGTTTTATTACAGTACAACCATCAGTCTCCTGTACCGGTGTGGATAACTTCACTCACCTCAACACTGAACTGACTCCACATTCTGCAGACTCACTGTCAAGGATGCATTACAACTCACGGTCTCAGTGTCAATTTGTTTCTTTGCTCGGTTTGTCTTCTTTTCTACATTGGTTCTTTGTTTATGTGTAGTTGTTCATAAATTCCATTGTATTTATTTACTTTTTCTGTAAACACCTGCAAGAAAATGAATCTTAAAGCAGTATTATGGTAACATGCAAACACAGGGGATTCTGCAGATGCTGTAAATCCAGTGGAGCAACACACACAAAGTGCTGAGGAACTCTTGTTCAGCACTACAAACACTACCTTGATCCAAATTCCTTTAGCAGGCCCCTGATCACTTGCCCTTTAAAGCATTCACAGGACTTATGCAACTAACCATATTCAATGGGCCAAGGGGCCTGTACTGTGCTGTCATATTCTATTAATGGTCAGTACCTTTAAGTTGCATTATGGAACCATTCTCCAGAGCACAAAAAGAACATTACTACTTGTTCTGACCTCTGTATGGTACATGGTATATGGGGTGACCAGGGAGGGGTAGCAGTTCTGGTAAAGGGGCTTTGTCGTGTCCGTTCTGGGGCAGTTCACTCACCTGTGGTCCCCACCGGACACTTGGCTCTCACCTGTGGCTCCAAGTAGTTTTTTGCATGTGACAGCGGACACACTCCAGTACATCACTTCAACAGGCGGGCTAAACCAGGGGGTTTGTGCAGGTTTTCAATGATTCTATTGTCTTCCTTTGTTTAATTTTGCCTTGAATGCCCCCAAGAAAATGAATCTCAGGGTAGAATATGGAGACATACATGTACTTGGATAATAAATTTACTTTGAAAAGGTGCTACAATAAGCATGATTCAACAATTGACCTCGAAATTATATCTGGCTGAAATGATGCTCGGTACTAGCAGTGAATTGATCAGTCAGAGTGCATCTCTTTGACCACTATCATCAGGCAGGATGTACCACAGCATTAGGATAGGACTGTTAGGATGGGAAACAGCTTCTTCCCCCAGGCTGTAAGACTACTGAACTCCCTGACAATACCCGGTCTCATCATATATGAAGCATTAGTAGCATTTTACTGTTCACTTTTTAAACTTGTGTCATAAATGCACCTTATTACTTTATGTGTTATATGTACTGTGTTGTGCACCTTGGTCCCAAGGAACATTGCTTCATTTGGGCAGTATATATGTATACGGTTGAATCTCAATAAACTGAACTTGAATTTTATTATTTTTGATTCGGATGATGAACTACTAGCAATGATAATGGATCAACTCAACCTGGCATTATGTCAAAAATGTAAATTATCTAGTTACGAATTCTATATACAGCAGATTCTCTGTGTTTTGATTAGTGACACTGGACAAGAATTACACCTTCCTTAAGCTGAAATTCAGAATATTTCTAATATCACAAAGTGGCATTATTGTAAGTGATTATCCAATGGCAATCCTTTTTTGCATCACAGGTCTGACAGAAACATGAAATTGTTATGTCATATCAGTTTTCATGAATTAATACAAGTCAACTGCTACCATTTTAATAAATCAAAATACTAGGTTTATACTACAGTAGCATAATGGTAAAAGCAACACTATTACAGCTCAGGGCGTCGAAGTTCAGAGTTCAATTCTAATTTATCTGTAAGAAGTCTATATCTCCTCCCCGTGGAATGTGTGGATTTTCTCTGGGTTCTTTGATTTCCTTCCACAGTCCAAAGACGTACCGGTTCATAGGTTAATTGGTCATTGTAAATTGACCTGTGGTTTGGCAAGGGTTAAATCAGGGGTTGCTGGGCAGAGAGGCATGAAGGACCAGAAGGGCCTACTCTGTGATGTATCTCAATAAATAAAATAAAATAAAATAAATTAAATTAATCTGCAGTACGATCATTTTGTTACTATGATATGTAACCTAATTCTGTCAACTGTTTTACCGTTCACAATTGTTGTGTATCTGGCCTGATTACACAACAATGCTATTAATGAAAACGCTAGAGATGGGAGCTAAAGTTCATGGTTCTTTACTGGCAGAAACCGAACTCGGCACACACATACAGATCAATACGCGCCTAATAGCGCATGCTCAATATGCGCCTAATAGTGCATTCAACGACGTGTTACTAAAACATAAAGTAGTCCCTAATTATACTGTAGGCTATACGGTACACTCCTCCCCTTTTATTTTAATAGTGTATATGCTAAACAAATATGTTTACCCTTAACATACAAACATACATTTGTTTACTTAGTAACTTAATAATATCAAATTATAACAAAGTAATGTAATAATATCAAATTATAACAAGCTTTTTTTAAACTTTTGGTCTAAGACTCATTTATAACTCAAGTCTCGGGGGGGGGGAGCGTCTTCTCTGCCTCTCTGGGTAACGTCTGTCAATAACTTTAATACAGATTTCCATATAAAAGTCATGAACATTTGACCTCTGAGCATAGGGAGTTAAGAAGATGTGCGCTCCCAACTTGCTAAGAGTTCTAGGCAGCAGATCACCTCTGTATAATGAAGACTCCTCTGTGCAGCTGTCCTAGATATATACACATCTTTGTGCTATCACTTGTCTTCCTTACCCATATCTCATTTGTTCCAACTGAGCTAATTACACAGCCAATCTTCGTATTCTCCTTAGATTCCAAATAAATAGCCTGACCTTTATGATACCATCTCTTATCGTAATATAACTTTCCATCTTCTATTCGTGTTTCATATCTTTGTGCTGGTGATTCAACAGGAGTGCTGGGAAGATGCTCAGAAGAAGACAGAGATGCTGGTCTTTTCAGAGATTTAAGCTTATTGAGAGTTCGCAGATCTTCCATTATCTGTTCATCTGTTACAAGTAATTTATCTGCGTAGGTGCAGGTTTTTGTCTTTTGTCTGTCATTGGAACAGGGTCATTAGGTCTCCTCCTTAGTTTCCTAGTCATTATTGGCTTTACCTCCATAGAGTGTCCTGTGAGTTCCATTGTTAGCCTCTCATTCTCAATCATCTTTTTCTTTTCTTCTAACTCATTCTTTTTATCTTCAAATTCTTTCACTTCATCTCTTTAGTATTATTCCTTTCCACTTCTTCTGTCTCCAATTGCAGAAAAAGCTCTGCCTTTCGTATTCTTTCCTTGTATTGTTGATCTAGTTTCTTCATCCTTTTCTGATACTCCTGCAAAGTGCCTTCCTGTAACTGCTGTAGCTGTTTTTTGAGAGATGTCAATTTCTCCTGGTACATCTGCTCTTTTACTTCCAGGTAGTCTTCATCATCCTGCTTATTGGCAATATCTGTCTCCCTTGCATCCTCTGTATCTTCATCCGAGTTGCGGCCACGGATATTGCATTCGTCCTTATCATTGACGCTGTCTAGCTCCTTCTTGTCGTTGTAATAGTCGACAATGGGTGAGAGGAGAGCTGCGGACATCTTCCCCGCCGAGCTGCCCTCCTTTTTTGACACATCCAGTGACTTGATGGTGTGCCAATGCAACTGGATTTTCCTGAGCCATTCAAATCCCAGCAACAGTGGTCCTCTATTTTTCAGTACATAGAGGTTCAGCTGCTGTGTTTTGTCTCCGTAGGTCACTATCACTTTAACTGTACTTTTGGGATGCACTTTCTGTCCTGTGTAAGTCTTTAGCAGTAGTTTAGTTCGTTTCAGAGGTATGTGAGAAAACAGTCGTTTGTAGTCGTATACAGCGATCACTGTTAAAGCTGAACTTGTGTCCAACTCCATTTTCAGTCACACGCCTGCCACTTGTGGTGTGATCCATATTACTCTTCGATCATCTGTCTCTTTCATGCTGTGAAGTTGCAGACAAGACAATTCACTTTCATCTGAGTCGTTTTCATCAGAACTGCTTTCTTCCATTTTGTGTACATTGTTGTGTTTTCCTTTCTGGGGTTTCTTGTTTCTCTGTATTTTGTCCTTTTTCTGCTGTTTACTAGCTTTGCATACTCTGCCGATGTGGCCGTTTGCCACAGTTTCTGCATTCTTTGTCTTTAAAGCAACAGTCCTCAGGGTCATGTGACACATTCCCACAACGGTAACATTTCTTTCCTTCATTTCTGTTCAGTGACATTTTATTTGTGGCATATTCCAGAGATTTTTGTTGTATCTCTGAAACACCCCATGCCGCTGTTTCCGTTGATATTGCAATGTTCAGCGCGTCCTCGAATGTAAGGTCTCTTTCACACAGAAGCTTCTTCTGTGTGGTTTCACAGTGCATGCCACACACTAGCCTGTCCCTCAATGCCTCCGATAGACCAGCTCCAAATTGACAATGTTCTGATAATTTGCGCAACTCAGCACAATATTCAGAAGTGCTTTCATTTTCACTCTGATACGATTGTGAAATTTAAATCTTTCAGCAATGACCAGTGATTTGGGGTTTAAATGCTGTTGGAGCGTGTCTACTATTTGCTTGAACGTTCTGTCAGCTGGCTTTTCAGGGTTAACAAGCTCCGTAGCAACCCGTATGTTTTTGCTCCCATAATACTGAGTAAGATGCTGGCTTTCTTTTCATCCTTAACACTGTTAGCTTCACAATATAACTCCACTCTTTCAATGTAAATAGCCCAGTCTTCAATGCTATAATAGTTCCAATTACGTATCGCCATCTTTGTTCTGTTAATTAAGCCCCATTCTCCCCTTATTTACCTTTTTGACTCACGTGTCCTTTCTGCTGGCACCATGAGCGCACTCCATCTAGATGTGTGTGTGTGTCGCTCCTTTTTATCTTCCTTCTGGGTCAGGCAGACCCTCAGCCCCGGGGGTCAGTGCTGGCTGCGGTCTCGGCTGGATGTGCTGTGGCTCTGACTGTGTCTCTTGGTCTCCCGACATTCCCGACCCCGGCTGTGCTCCCGCTTCCTTTCAGACTCATGGCCTCACTCTGCCTCCTTCTCCCGCTCCTTGGTTCGTTCCCTGCGCCCTTCTTCCGAGTGTCGTTATCAATTAAAACACGGTGTTCTGATACAATGTAGGTTCATTAATCTTGTCGCCAATTTGTTGTGTATGTGGCCTGGTTACACAACAATGCTATTAATAAAAACGCTGGAGACGGGAGCTAAGGTTCATGGTTCTTTACCGGCAGAAACCGAACTAGACACACACATACAGATCAATACGCACCTAAGAGCGCATTCAATGATGTGTTACTAAAACATAAGGTAGTCCCTTATTATACTGTAGGCTGTACGGTACAACAGTATAAAAGTATCAAAGTCTACCGGAACCCAAAGACTACTTTTTACCATCTGGCTCCATTGCACAATAGACATGGTGATTTGTAAATACTTTTACCTGTTTTTGTCACAGGGCATGTCTTTGCTGCTTCTAGAAATCTGGAGTATTGCATATAATTCTGACTGCCCCATTATAGGAAAGGTATCGAGGCTTTGGAGACTGTGCAGAAGAGGTTCACCAGGATGCTGCCTGGATTAGAGGCTATAATGAGAGAAAATCTGCAGATGCTGGAAATCCAAACAACACACACAACATGGAGGAGGAACAGAGCAGGTCAGGTAGCATCTATGGAAAAGAGTACAGTCAATGTTTTGGGCTGAGAGTCCTACTAAAGGGTCTTGGGCCAAAACTTCAACTGTACTCTTTTTCATAGATGCTGCTGTGTTCCTCTAGCATTTTGTGTGTGTTGCTACAATGAGAAGTTGGAAAAACCTGAGGAGGTACAGAGGACACGTCAGGGGTAAGTTTTTTATGCAGAGAGTGGTGAGTGCATGGAATGGGCTGCCGGCGACGGTGGTAGAGGCGGATATAATAGGGTCTTTTAAGAGACTCTTGGACCGGTACATGGAGCTTTGAAAAATAGAGGGCCATGGGTAATTCTAGGTAATTTCTAAAGTAAGTACATGTTCCGCACAGCGTTGTGAGCTGAAGGGCCTGTATTGTGCTGTAGGCTTTCTATGTTTCTATGACCATTAAATGGTTCTCTTGTACTTTCTGTGAAAAAGTCATCGCAGGCCCTATTGCAGCAGAAATTCACCCAGATAAATGTGTTAAGTTCATTACTGAACGAAGTCATATTCTGCATTAGTAACTGAAATATTTTCTTACATATCAACATTTGCCAATGTATGGTAATAAAACTCCCCCCATTTATTATTTACTTATTAAGAGATAGAATGCAGAATAGGCCTTTCTGGCCCTCCAAGCCAAACCAGCCCGTAACGCTCTACAACCCCTGTTTTAACCCTAATCAAATCACAGGACAATTTACAATGGCCTATTAACCTACTAACGTGACGTGTTTGGACTGAAGGAGGAAGGTGGGACCATTTTTCTGTGGTTTTTCTTTCCTTGTTTCCTAGCTGTCTGTGGGAAGACAAATCTCAGAGTTGTATACTGTATTCATTTTTAGATAATAAATGTACTTTGAATCTTTGAAACCAGAGCACCCAGAGAAAACGCATGCATTTCACAGGGAGGATGTACAACTTTCTTATAGAGGACGTTGGGGTTGAGCTCTGAACTCTGACGCCACAAGTTGTAACAGCGCCGTGCCAACCACTACACTACTGTGGTGCCAGCCGTAATCCCTCTAAAATAATCAGATTAAGACTTATAGTATAAACAACATTTTGAGCTGAAAAATTTGTATTTTGTTTTGTAATATAAATAATACCTTAATTATTTGGTTAGTGCTTATTTTAAGCAATCTTTACATTTTTTAATGTTCATGTCAATTTTTGTATTATTCAGTCATAATTGTTCAACACACACGAAATGCTGGAGGAACTCAGCAGGTTAGGCAGCCTCTATGGAAATGAACGGATAGTTGATATTTTGGATCAGAACCCTTCATCGGGACTGGAAAGGAATGGGGAAGATGCCAGAATTTAAAAAAAACAGTGAGAGAGGAAACTACTAGAAGTGAGAGAAATTGATGTTCATGCCATACAGATTGGAGTATAGCCAGACTGATTATGAGGTGTTGCTCCTCCAACCTGAGTCTGGCCTCATTGTGACAGTAGAGGAGGCCAATGGATCGACATGTCAGGATGAGAATAGGAAGTAGAATTGAAATGGGAGGCCACCGAAGAAATCCCGCCTTTTGTGGCAGATGGAGTGAAGATGTTCCCCCAATCTACGTCGGGTCTCACCTGTGTGGAGGAGGCCGCACTGGGAACACTGAACGCAGTGGATGACCCAGGCAGGTGAAGTGTCACCTCAACTGGAAAGTTTGTTTGGGGCCTTGAATGGTAGTGAAGGAGGATGTGTGGCACTCATCCCCTTTGTTCTGTTTATCTCCCTCTGTCTTTGGCATAGTGCACTGTTTGCTCTGCATCAAATGGATTATACTCATACAATGTAAGAACACCAAAGGAAAGGAAGAGAGTGCCACAGAATTGTAGCGGTTAGCATGACCCTATCACTGCTCAGGAAGTTGGAGCTCAAAGTTCAATTCTGATTTCATCTGTAAGGAGACTGTATGTTTTCCCTGTGGGATCCATGGGGATGCTCCGGTTTCCTCCCACAGCCCAAAGAGATACCAGTTAATAGGTTAATTAGTCATTGTAAATTGTACCATGATTTTTTTTTAAATGCGACATCCTTCTGTCTCAAAAGATGGTGGGTAGCACTTGTGAAAAGTCAGCCCATGGTGGTACACGGCTTCGAGTGGCTGAGGAGTTCCACTCAGGAGTGACAGTCTCTCCACGTAGACTGCAGGTGAAGGAAGGCGTGCATCCAATTGGAGCAGCCATCTCCTTCCGTCGAGCTCTCCTGTATGATGTGGGTACTTTCTGCTCTTCACACGCCTTTTCGAACCGCCAGTCTCCAGGAGGCTTGGTCATCTGCTGTGTCTTCCCAGTTGTTCACGTCAATGCTGGCCAGCTTCAGACCCTTTTAGCAGATGTCCTTGACGCAAAGCAGTAGACGACCAACTGGGCATGCACCCTCCTACGATTAGGCGAAGGGTTAAGTTGGAAGTTGCTGGGTGGTGAGGGTCAGTGAGCTGGGAAATCCTATTCCACACTGTATAGTCTTAGAGTCATAGACAATTACAGCACAGAAGCAGGCCCTTCAGCCCATCTAGTCTATGCCAAACCATTCAAACTACCTACCCCCATCAACCTGCACTGGGACCATGGGCCTCCGTACCCCTACTATCCAGGATATTATATCAAATGTATATCAAATTACATAATATCAAAACTTATCTTAAATGCTGAAATCAAGCTCGCATTCACCACTTGCACTGGCAGCTCATTTCACACTCTCATGACCCTCTGAGTGAAGAAGTTTCTCTTCATGTTCCCCTTAAACATTCTACCTTTCACTCTTAACACATGGACTCCGTTGCAGTCCCACTCAAAATTATTTTATAGCATTTTATAGCATCTATCGCATTTTACCTGTATGAAACAATTTAAGAAATTAGCCTTCACTTCCAAGTGTCAGATTAAAGCAAGATATTGCTGAGGCTTCCCAAACCTCTTTTCGATGAAAAGAACCTTACTGAGGAAGGCAATTTGTAATGTTAGAATTCATTTTGAGAGGATTAGAATATGAAAGCAAGGGTGTAATGCTAAGTCTTTATAAGGCACTGGTCAGATCGTACTTGGAATATTGTGAGTAGTTTTGAGAAAGGATGTGCTGGCATTGTAGAAAGTTCAGAGAAGGTTCGCAAGAATGTTTGGGAATGAAAGGTTTATCGTATGAGGACCAATTGATGGCTCTAGGTCTGTATTCAGTGGAATTCAGAAGAATGAGGGGGTGACCTCTTTGAAACCTATCAAATGGTGAAAGTCCTTGGTAGAGTGAATGTCAAGAGAATGGGTGTCTGGGACCAGTAGACAGCTTCAGCAGTGGGGGTGTCCTTTTAGAACGGAGATGAGGAGGAATTTCATTAGCCAGATGGTGTGAATCTGTGGAATTCATTGCCACAAGTGGCTGTGGAGGTCAAATCAATGGGTATATTTAAGATTGAGGCTGATAGGATTATTGCTTAGTCTGGTCATTAAGGGTTACAGGAAGAAGGCAGGAGATTGGGCCTGAGGGAGATTATGGATCAGCCATCATGAAATAGTGGAGCAGACTCAAGTGCCAGATGGCCTAATTCTGCTTCTCTATCTTATGGTTTTATGGTCTAATTTTACAGTTCACCCACTGTAAAAAATCAAAGGGTGAATATGAATTGAATTTCTGCACCAAACATTGTAGACTACAGTTCTCTTAGTCAATCAGGGTGATGTTCCAAATTCAAAGTAAATTTATTATCAAAGTACATCTATGTCACCATACACAACCCTGAAATTTGTTTTCTTGTGGGCACTCACAGTAAATACAAAGGAACACAATAAGATCAATGAAAAGCCGTACACAACAAAAATGGACAAACACCAATGTGCAAATCAAAACCAAATAAATAATTAAATAAATGTAGAAAACTTAAGTAGTTGAGTTTGATTATTGCCAAAGTTTCATCATTAATAAAGAGAAGTTACCATCCAGTTGTAAAACCGATCTACGAGCAGATTCATTGGCATCCTAACTGCTACAGTTTCTTTGCCACATTGTCCAAATGCTTGTCATTATTGGAATTGTGGCAAACTAAAAGAGCAGAAAGTAGATTATGGGCAAATTTACAGAAACCCACCCCCAACCCCCACACTCAGAGGTCTCCCTTCCCCCCTCCCTCGAATATTGGCCTTGACGTGTGCATTAGTAAAATACTCCGCAATTCTTTTGGAAACAGGCTCTTTATTCCAGGAGTACTGTCGATCGAAAACCCTTGCTAATGACACAATTGTGTCTGAAATGTTCTCTTTTCCCCATCAGATGGATTTGAAATGCACTTGAAGACAAAAAAGTGGAATTTACATTGCCCATTTCCATGAAATCAGAGTGTATTTGCAATTCACATGAAATGCCACAGTTCCAGCAATGCTTTTCCTCCACATGCACGCTGGCAAGCAAATATTTGCATTTATATTGCGCATTTTTCAATCCCTAGCATACAAAGTACAGCTACGTCTGTAATATGGCAAAACAAATCCCCTTGCATTCAGTTTTGCAAAGTATGAGTCCACAACATGACATGACAAATGAATATATTATCAATTAATTAGTAAACATGAGAAAGTTTAAAGATGCTAGAAATCCAAAGTAACACACACAAAATGCTGGAGGAACTCAGCAGGTCAGGCACAATCTATGGAAATGAATAAACAGGTGACGTTTTGGGCCGAGACCCTTCTTCAGGACCCATAAATTAATTAATGTTGTTTGAAATACACTCAATGTCCACTTTATCAGATACACTTGTACACCTGTTAATGTAAATATCTAATCGGCCAATTATGTGGCAGTGACTCAATACGTAAAAGCATGCAGACATAGTCAAGAGATGCAGACATAGTCAAGAGGTTCAATTGTTCAGACCAAACTTCAAAATGGGGAAGAAAAGTGATGTAAGTGACTTTGACCATGGAATGATTGCTGGTGCCATATGGGGTGGTTTGAGTATGAGAAGTGGCTGATCTTCCTGGATTTTCCCACACACCTTCTCAGAGAAAGGTGCAAGAAATAAAAATTCATAGGTAACCTATGAATTCTTTGTGAGCAATAGTTCGGTGGGCAAACATGCATTGTTAATGAGAGAGGGCAGAGGAGAATGGCCAGACTGGTTCAAGCTGACAGACAGGCCAGAGTAACTCAAATAATCATACATTACAACAGTGGTGAACAGAAGAGCATCTCTGAATGCACAACGTGTTGAATCTTGAAGCGGATGGCCAGGAGATGACCACAAAGGAGGTATCTAATAAAGTGGCCACTTGGTGTATAAATGTTAACCAGTCAATTTCCTTGCCCCTCTTCAATAGTTCCTTGGGATCTTTATGTCCACCTGAGAAGACTGATAAAGAAACCTATGATGATACAGCATTGAATACATGTACAGTATTAATTCAGATTATATATGAATGGATCTTGATTGGAGATTGAATCCTTGGCTTGGAGATAAGAGCAATGTGGCAAAGCCCAGTGTGGCACCTGAAAACATTCCAATGGTATACGGGTTAGGGTTCGTAAATTGACGGCATGCCATGCTGGTGCTTGCAGACAGCCCCAAAACGTACTTGAATTGTGTTGATTGCTGATAGAAATGACGCATTTCACTGTACATTTCGATGTACATGTGACAATTGAAGTCAATCTTTTAAAAAATCCTTAAGAACATAACACCTCATAGGCCTGATTTTATTCTCACAAGTCAATGAATATGTTGTAAAAAACAATCACTCCCTACTCTGTACATAGTTTTCTTCTTTCGATTGTTCTTTCTTTCATCTCCTTTCTATAAGTGTATACCTCAGATAAACATTATGTGGAGATTTGTGACAAATATGATTATATGATATATATGTACAGTATCTGAAATACATCTTATGGAAATGTTTGGTTGATGATGAAGTTCAATAAAAAATAAATTACCAAAAAAAATCCTTAAGAGGAAACAAGGTAGAGAAACTGCAACAAGTTTCATGCAGAACAGTTACCACAAACACCACAGATTTCCTGAGACAGAAATCAGTCCTAATTTGATGTTTAAATGTCAGACATTGAGTTTTAATGGACCATATAACTGGCATCACATCTATGTTTCTGAGTGAAACATCCAGGTACTCTGCCTAGGTGAGGTGCTTAGGAAACAGATCCACACCACCTGGGTAAAGATTAAACCTGGTGCTGCGATTCAATATCTCAATGTTCACATTTCAAAGTTAGTTTATTATCAAAGTTGGACAACTCACAAATATCTGCAGATGTACTGTGGAGACCATTCTAACTAACTTGTATCACCATCTGGTATTGAGATGCAACTGCACAGGCTCGGAAAAAGCTGCAGGAAGTTGTAAACTCAGCCAGCTCCATCGTGGACACTAGCTTCCCCACCATCAAGCTCAACTTCAAAAGGTGATGCCTCAAATAGGTGGCATCCATGATTAAGGAACCTCCATCACCCAGGACATGTCCTCTTCTCGTTGTTACCATCAGAGCGGAAGTACAGGAGCCTGAAGACTCACACTCAACATTTCAGAAACTGTTTCTTCCCCTCCACCTTCAGATTTCTGAATGGACAATAAACCCATGAACACATTATGCTGAACTGCTACCACAAAACCACAAATTTCATGACATACGCTAGTGATGTTACAGATCCTGAAGAAGGGTCTCAGCCTGAAATGTCACCTGTTTATTCCTTTCCACTGACGCTGCCTGACCTGCTGAGTTCCTCCAGCATTTTGCATGTGTTGCTTTGGATTTCCAATATCTGCAAAATATCCTGTGATTATATTAAACCTGATTCTGATTCTGAAGTACATATAGTATGTGTCACCATATACTACCCTGAGATTCATTTTCATACCCTGATATAATATCCTGACATTAATATTATCACTTCAATGTTAGAAGTAAATTTATTATGATTGCGATTTATTTTCTTGTGGGCGTACTCAGTAAATCCAAGAAACACAATAGAATCAATAGAAGATTATATCCGACAGGATGGACAAACAACCAATATGCAAAAGACAACACACTGCAAAAGAAAAAAGAAGCAACAATAACAAATAAGAAAGCAACAAACATCGAGAACATGAGATGAAAAGTCCTTGAAGGTGAGTCCATGGGGAGCGGAAATGTACCTGTCAGATCTGGAACTCTGTAAGACAACTTCATGTTCTCCAGTTGTAAGCATTAGTGTCCAACTGTACATTCTGTAACATTGGAACAGTGGCAGTAACCTAGTTTAACATTAGAGGCAGACTGAAATTAAAATTACTGCTCATTTTGCACCAAACTAAAATCAACAAAAGTCGCTACCATATCATCGAAAGCCAAACAGAAATCATATTAGTATTGGAAGATTAACTGATGTACTTATATGACAAAGAAGAGAAAATCTGCAGATGCTGGAAATCCAAGCAACACACACAAAATGTTGGAGGAACTCAGAAGGCCAGGCAGCATCTGGGACAAGCGTGCAGTCTACGTTTTGGGCTGAAACCCTTCAGCAGGGCTCTTTTTCTTGATGCTGCCCGGCCTGCTGAGTTCCTTCAACATTTTGTGTGTGTTACTTATATGACAAGCTAGACAAGAAATTGCTGATTAATAAATATTGTTTTCCATTGCATACGATTACAAACTAATTGAAGTATTGATGTAGTACACTGCAAATAGCACAAATCCTTTCCAGCACTAAGTTGTCAACCTCAGCAAAGCTGGGGAATGGAAATCAGAGGGAAAAGGTATTCCCGGACTGTCACTTTCTGTTTCCTAGCAACTAACTCAGTTTAGTATTGCAGGGTACCTGGGGAGCATACAGATATCTGGGGTAAAGTGCAAGGGAGCATGGGATGGTGCCAAACAGACCATAAGACCATATATTATGTATTGGAATGTACTGCTGCCACAAAACAATATATTTCATGACATTTACCAGGAATATTAAATCTGATTCTGATTCTGAATGATACAGTTGCATGGGAGTGACAGAACTACAGTATCTCCAAGAACTCCTCAAACTTTCACAGGCACAAATCACATCAACAGAATACTTTCCCTGTCATCTACACTCAGGTACACCCGCTCGTTAATACAAATATCTACAAACTAAGCCAATCATGTGGCTGCAACTCAGTGCATAAAAGCATGCAGACATGGTCAAGAGGTTCAGTTGTTGTTCAGACCAAACATCAGAATGGGGAAGAAATGTGTTCTAAGTGACTTTGACTATGGAATGATTGTTGGCGCCAGATGGGGTGGTTTAAGTATCTCAGAAACTGTTGATCTGCTGGGATTTTCACACATTATAGTCTCTAGATTTGCAGAAAATGGTGCAAAAAGCAACGAAAAAACCTTTTAATGAAGAAGCAACACACATCAAAGTTGCTGGTGAACGCAGCAGGCCAGGCAACATCTCTAGAAAGAGGTGCAGTCGACGTTTCAGGCCGAGACCCTTCGTCAGGACTTTAATGAAGAAGGTCAGAGGAGAAAGCTTTCAAGCTGACAGGAAGGCAACAGTAACTCAAATAACCACGTGTTTAGAAGAGCGTCTCAGAATGCATAACACATTGAACCTTGAAGCAAATGGGCTGCAGCAGCAGAAGACCATGAACATTCACTCATTGGCTACTTTATTAGGTACATGAAGTAGCAAAGTAACCATTGAGTGTACATAGTAAGAAGAGGAAGTTTATTAAATATGCATGTATCAGTTGTAGTTTTAAGTACTGACCTTTCTAATGAAAGAATGGTCCCTGTGGGCGTTAAAAGTAAAGCTTTTCAATCAAGTTTCAACCCAATAATTTCACACAATGATGAAAACCTGTACTGGGAGCTGTTGATCGCTTTAATTCTATGACAGTAACTCCCAAGTTGGTCATATGTGAAATTTTGAAAGAGCAATTGCAATAAATAACCTATTAAAAAACTATTCTAAATCAATAGCTAATTTCTCAGTATTGATTATTATTTAAGCATTTAAAATTTACCCTTAAGCAACAATATGACTTTATAACAATGAGTTCCCAACTGATGCTTTTAAGTATTAAAATTATTGACTACTACCATAAGATCAAAAATGTCAACTCATCTATTAATCTTAACAAAAAATAATTTACCTGAACTCATATTTTATTGCTGACATCTATATTGAATTTGTTTAACAAAACTTAACAGTCATTCTCTACACCTCTCTACTCATCATTACTGTAACGTTTATTTGTTGGAAACACATCAAAGTTGCGTCAGTGGTACTAATTATTCAAGAAACATTTATGACTTCTTCTATTCACTGTTTAGGGATAGCACCAGATACTGTTTATGTCAAAGTGTTTCAGTATGGCTCGTTCAGAGAGAGAGAGAGAGACTGAAGCAGCTTGACAGTTCACTGACTTTAATGAGAACTTTTGCAGAATTTAAAGGAAAAGGAAACCAGTGAATGAGACCATTAACTAAAACTCAGACTGAAAGCTAAATGCCAACACTGTGGCTGGAAGCAATAACTGCTCCTTTTCAGTGTCAATTGAAATGGTAGTCCTCTTTCCTGGGTAGGAATGAGGGTTAGAAGGGAGTGTAAGTGCTGCTGTGCTTTTGGTCAAGTCTCAACAAGACTAGAATGAAAAGAAGGGAGTTAAGTACCACCATAACGAAACAGTAATTAGCTAGAATGTGCAGACACGAGCACAATTGTCAAACCTGTTGCACAGCTCACCAAAGGGGGCATGTAGATCACGCAGCCTAGTCCATGGTACCGATAGTTTACTGACCAACTAACTCCACCACGACTTTATTATTTCTCTTCGGTCTTCTTACGTACAACCTGGAGTCCCTTTATAGATGTGCAATCAATCTATGTGTATTAGCTATCTGATGCATTTATAGTTATTCTGTTTTTTTTATTATTGTTATTGGGTTCTTTATCTTTTATGGGTTTTTAACAATTATTTCATTCCCCTTACACTTGTATACAGGAAATGACATTAAAGAATTTTGACTCTTCAAAAAAAAAGCAAGATGTTTTTACATAGGAGGTACTTCCACAGTCCAAGGGCATTCCAGTTAGTAGGTTAATTGGTCATTGTAAATTGTCCCATGATTAGGCTAGGGTTAAATCAGGAGTTGCTGGGCGTTGTGGCTCCAAGGACCGGAAGGGCCTGTGCTGTGCTGTATTTCAATAAATAAATAAAGTTAATAATAATAAATAACTTTTAAAATTCCCTCCTCTCAACTGAAAGTAATGCCCTATTGTTTCTGACACCCACTGCCATGGGGTGTCAGGGTGGAGATACGTCTCTACCAAAGGAGGTGTAAGACGCTCCTTCCCTCCACTAGCCTGCAGCTCACCTTTGGACAAGGTGTGGGACCTGCTTAGCCCCCTCCCCCTCCCCCCCCCGATCAGGGTCACATGAAGCCATGGGGGCAGGTGGGGGATGGTCGTATGAGCAGCTGATGCATATCACAAGTCCTGGTTATGCGAGTAATGATGCCAGGCCCACAATCTCTGAAGAGTATTGACAATGGCTGAGGTTACCCGTCTTGTAAAGACCCTGCTCAGAAGACAATGGCAAACCACTTCAGTACAATTTTCCAAGAACAATCATGGTCAGGGAACATGATCTCCCATGACATACGATACGGCACATAATGATGACGACGATTATGCCAGGACCTGAGGGCTGAGCTGTTGAGAAAGGTTGAATAAGTTCGGACTTTACTCTCCTTTGAGGTGTATGTATAGGGTAAGTGCAAACAGGCCTTTTCCACTGAACTGGGTGAAACTAGAAGTGGAGGCTGTGGGTTAAGGTTGAAAGGTGAATTATTTAAAGGGAACCTGAAGAGGAACTTCTTCACTCAGAGAGTTGTGAGAGTCTGGAACGAGCTGCCAGCAGAAGTGGTGGATTAAGGTTGGATTAGCACATGGATGGGAGATGCAGATGGATGGGACTAGAGAGAATAATTGTTCCGCACGGACTAGATGGACCAAAGGGCCTGTCCCTGTTCTGTAATGCTCTGTGTTTCTACCAGAGACAGGCTGCTTTAGCAGAGGGAACAGGACAGGTTCGGTTTGATTGCCTGATAACTGGGTGGAACCCTTAGAGCAATGGGATTGGAAGCATAGCAGGTGCGGAAAATGTAACTCAGGGAAATTGTAAGTCACAAGACAAACATTGAGTAAGATCTGCTGGCACAGGAGAGAGTAGCTGCTCATCAACATAATGACAAAGTTCAGTTTCAACATACTTTTATTAACAAAGTATGTATACATTAAACAACCTTGAGATGAGATTCGTCTCCTTACAGGCAGCTACAAAACAAAGAAACCCAAAAGAACCCATTAAAAAAATGACCAGCTAACATCCAATGCAGAGAGAGAGAAAAAACACAGATTGTGCACACAATAAAAGCAAGCGACTATATTCAAAATGAAAGTGAGTCTGTAGACATGAAGCCCGGAGCAGCCGAACCAGGCCACAGCCTCAGTGCAGCAAAGTGTGGAACAGCAAGCAGAACCGGCCCGAACCTCGCCTCCAGTCCTGACACCCCGCCCTTTCAATCCATTTGGCCTGGTCTTCAAATTGTCCAAACATCGGCTCATTCCTCGCACTAGGAGCCAGGCTCTGTCACATGGAACCCGCCGCCACGTTCCAGTACATACCCAACCTTTCTGAATTTTTTTTTTGTGTTTTTTTTGGGGGATTTTTTTCTGGGGTTTTTTTTCTCCTTTATCGATATATATGGAAAATTAGTATACAACTATATTACTTTGTTATTTTATAACTAACTTACATTGTTTGCATTGTTTTTATCGTAACAATGTATTGGTTGCTATATGTTTTACCTTTTGTGTACTAATTCAATAAAAAGATTTAAAAAGAAAAGTATATTACCCCAGTGCTTAGGTCAATCAGATCCCAATCACCGTTGGGTGGATGTGCTCCGAAACTCTTCCACTCTGGTGTTCTTCCAGTTCACATGGCCCAATTCCGTCTTGACCATGTCTCAACTTCACTCCGACCACTTCTCCTCGAACATACCTTGCCCTCACTTTGCATTGCACCCACGCGCCTCGACTCTTGAACATGCCTCGCCCTCACTCTGACTTTGCATTGCACCCATGCACTTCAACCTTCGTGTCAGCCTCGCCCTCACTCTGATTTTGCTCACACCCACATGCCTCGACCCTCGAGTCAGCCTCGCCTTTGTTTGCCTCTTCATCGCTTTCAGTGATGGTTTACCAGACGGTCTTGCAACCAGTGAGAATGTTCATCATGGTACCAAAACTCCTCAAACTCCTAATGAAATATAGCTGTTGTCGTGCCTTCTTTGCAATTGCATCACTATGTTAGGCCCAGGGTAAATCCTCAGAGATGTTGCCACCCAGAAATGAGAAACCGCTCACCCTTTCCACTTCTGACCCTCGATGAGGACTGATCTGTGATCCCTCGATTTCCCCTTTCTGAAGTTCACAATCAATTCCTTGGTCTTACTGAAGTCGAATGCAAGGTTGATGTGGCGATACCACTCAACAGTCTGTCTTATTGTTCAAGAGAACCACTCAATAGTGCTATAATGGTGGGGCAGAAGCTGTCCTCGAGCCTGGTAGCTTGTACGTTCTCCCCGTGAATGTGTCGGTTTCTTCCGGGTGCTCTGGGTTCCTCCCACAGTCCAAAGTTGTACCGGTTGGGGGGTTAGTGAGCTGTGGGCATGCTACATTAGTGCTGGAAGAGTGGCGACACTGGAGGGCTACCCAGCACAATTTTTGCTGATGTGATTTTACCTAAATCAGGCATTTCATTGTACGTTTCAGTGTACATATGACAAATAAAGCTCATATTAGAAAAAGACTAAGGAGCTGGTGGTAGACCTGAGGAGAGCTAAGGCACCGGTGACCCTGTTTCCATCCAGGGGGTCAGTGTGGACATGGTGGAGGATTACAAATACCTGGGGATACGAATTGACAATAGACTGGACTGGTCAAAGAACACCGAAGCTGTCTACAAGAAGGGTCAGAGCCGTCTCTATTTCCTGAGGAGACTGAGGTCCTTTAACATCTACCGGACGATGCTGAGGATGTTCTACGAGTCTGTGGTGGCCAGTGCTATCATGTTTGCTGTTGTGTGCTGCGGCAGCAGGCTGAGGGTAGCAGACACCAACAGAATCAACAAACTCATTCGTAAGGCCAGTGATGTTGTGGGGATGGAACTGGACTCTCTCATGGTGGTGTCTGAAAAGAGGATGCTGTCTAAGTTGCGTGCCACCTTGGACAATGTCTCCCATCCACTACATAATGTACTGGGTGGGCGCAGGAGTACATTCAGCCAGAGACTCATTCCACCGAGATGCAACACAGAGCGTCATAGGAAGTCATTCCTGCCTGTGGCCATCAAACTTTACAACTCCTCCCTTGGAGGGTCAGACACCCTGAGCCAATAGGCTGGTCCTGGACTTATTTCATAATTTACTGGCATAATTTACATATTACTATTTAACTATTTATAGTTTTATTACTATTTATTATTTATGGTGCAACTGTAACGAAAACCAGTTTCCCCCGGGATCAATAAAGTATGACTATGACTATGACTCTGATTATATTACAGCTGGTTGCAATAAGCAACAAACACAAAATGCTGGAGGAACTCAGCAGCTCAGGCAGCATCTATGAAGAGGAATAAACAGTCGACATTTTGGGCTGAGACCCTTTTTCAGAACTGGACTGGAAGGGGGAAGACAGTAGAATAAAGAGGTGAGAGGAGGGGAAGGAGGACAGGCTAGAAGGTGATAGGTGAAGTCAGATGGGTAGGGAAGGTAAAGGGCTGTAGAGGAAGGAATCTGTTGGTACAAAAGGAGGACGAGAAGGAGGAGGGACCCAGGGGTTAGTGATAAGCAGGTTAGAAGAGGGGAGAGGCCAGAGTGGGGAAAAGAAGAGGGGAGGGAGAGAGATTTTTTTACCGAAAGGAGGAATCGATATTCGTACCATTATGTTGGAGGCCACTCTGATGGAATATAAGGTGTTGTTCCTCCACCCTGAGGGTGGCCTCATTCTGGCATAAGAAATGATACGGCCATGAAATAATGTGGATTTAACAACAGCACATGTTAAAAAGCAAGATAATATGAACTTAAAAACTAATCAACAGAAATGTATAATTTCCCAAAACGTTAGCAAAATTCAAACTATTCTTCCATAAACTTGTGTTTTACTGCCTTCCAGTCCCCTTTCAATTCGCCATTGAATCCAAAATTGAGCTCAAAATGAAAAGCCACTAAAAACAAGCTTTTAGATTAATTCACAGAATTGATATAGTAAGATGATTGGAGTAGTTGTGGGACATAATTTTAACCCTTTATGTCCATAAGACCATAAGACAAAGGAGCAGAAGTCAGCCATTCGGCCCATCGAGTCTGCTCCGCCATTTTATCATGAGCTGATCCGTTCTCCAATTTAGTTCCACTCCCCTGCCTTCTCACCATAACCTTTGATGCCCTGGCTACTCAGATACATATCAATCTCTGCCTTAAATACACCCAATGACTTGGCCTCCACTGCTGCCCGTGGCAACAAATTCCACAGATTCACCACCCTCTGGCTAAAAAAATTTCTTCGCATCTCTGTTCTGAATGGGCGCCCTTCAATTCTTAAATCATGCCCTCTCGTACTAGACTCCCCCACCATGGGAAACAATTTTGACACATCCACTCTGTCCATGCCTTTCAACATTCGAAATGTTTCTATGAGGTCCCCTCTCATTCTTCTAAACTCCAAGGAATACAGTCCAAGAGCGGACAAATGTTTCTCATATGTTAACCCTCTCATTCACGGAATCATTCTAGTGAATCTTCTCTGTACCCTCTCCAACGTCAGCACATCCTTTCTTAAATAGAGCCCAAAACTGCCCACAGTACTCCAAGTGAGGTCTTACCAGTGCCTTATAGAGCCTCAACATCATATCCCTGCTCCTATACTCTATTCCTCTAGAAATGAATGCCAACATTGCATTCGCCTTCTTCACTACCGACTCAACCTGGAGGTTAACCTTAAGGGTATCCTGTACGAGGACTCCCAAGTCCCGTTGCATGTCAGAACTTTGAATTCTCTCCCCATTTAAATAATAGTCTGCCCATTTATTTCTTCTGCCAAAGTGCATAACCATACACTTTCCAACATTGTATTTCATTTGCCACTTCTTTGCCCATTCTCCCAATCTATCCATGTCTCTCTGCAGACTCCCTGTTTCCTCAGCACTACCGGCCCCTCCACCTAACTTTGTATCATCAGCAAACTTAGCCACAAAGCCATCTATTCCATAATCCAAATCGTTGATGTACAACATAAAAAGAAGCGGCCCCAACATGGACCCCTGTGGAACACCAGTGGTAACCGGCAGCCAACCAGAATAGGATCCCTTTATTCCCGCTCTCCATTTCCTGCGCTCGTTATCTTGCTAATGCTCTATCCACGTATGTAACTTTCCCGTAATTCCATGGGCTCTTATCTTGTTTAGCAGCCTCATGTGTGGCACCTTGTCAAAGGCCTTCTGAAAATCCAAATATACAACATCCACTGCATCTCCCTTGTCTAGCCTACTTGTAATTTCCTCAAAAAATTGTCAGGCAGGATTTTCCTTTAAGGAATCCATGCTGAGTTCTGCCCATCTTGTCATATGTCTCCAAGTACTCCGTAACCTTATCCTTGACAATCGACTCCAACAACTTCCCAATCACCGATGTCAAGCAAACAGGTCTATAATTTCCTTTTTGCTTCCTTGCCCCCTTCTTAAACAGCGGAGTGACATTTGCAATCTTCCAGTCCTCCGGAACCATGCCAGAATCTATCGACTTTTGAAAGATCATTGCTAATGCCTCCGCAATCTCCACAGCTACTTCCTTCAGAACACCAGGGTGCATTCCATCTAGTCTGGGAGATTTATCAACCCTTAGACTATTCAGCTTCCTGAGCACTTTCTCTGTCGTAATTGTGACTGCGCACACTTCTTTTCCCTGACACCCTTGAGTGTCCGGTATACTGCTGATGTCTTCCTCAGTGAAGACTGATGTAAAATACTCGTTCAGTTCCTCCTTATCCCCTTATCTCCCATTACAATTTTTCTAGCATAATTTTCTATCAGTCCTATATCTACTCTCACCTGTCTTTTACTCTTTATATACTTGAAAAAGCTTTTAGTATCCTCTTTGATATTATTTGCTAGCTTCCTTTCATAGTTCATCTTTTCCCTCTTAATGACCTTAGCTTCCTTTTGTAAGCTTTTAAAAACTCCCCAATCCTCTGTCTTCCCACTAATTTTTGCTTCCTTGTATGCCCTCTCCTTTGCTTTAACTTTGGCTTTGACTTCTCTTGTCAGCCACGGTGCATCCTTTTTCAATTCGAAAATTGCTTCTTTTTTGGAATATGCACCTTCCTCACTTCTCGAATAAACTTCAGCCACTGCTGCTCTGCCATCCTTCCCGCCAGTGTCCCTTTCCAGTCTTGTTAAAACAATACAGACTGCCCTGTTGTTTGATTTGTACCTGATGCCTTGAAAAATATTTCAGTTAGTGTCACAATTTTGGCCTTCCCAGGCTAGCCCAGCAACTGTAATGCTGACAGCTGGAGCCCTTGCACAGACCAAGCATGCAGCTAATGTGTATTCGGTTACAGACTCTTATCATGACTGTCCAACGAATACAGTAAGACCATAGGACATAGGAGCAGAACTGTGCCCATCCTGCCATGGTCCCTCTCAAACCCAATCTTCAGTCTTCTCTCCGTAACCTCTTACACCCTAACTAACCGAGAACCTATCAACCTCCACTTAAAATATGCTCAGTGTCTTGGCCCCCACAGCCGTTCTTGGCAATGAATTTCACAGATTCACCACCCTCAGGCTAAAGAAATTTCTCCTGATTTCTGTTCTAAATGGACATCCCTCCCTTCTGAATCTGTGCTCTCTGGTCTCAGACTCACCTACTATAGAAAACAATCTCTCCACATCCACTCTATCTAGGCCTTTCAATATTCAGTGGGTCTCAGTGAGATCCCTCCCACTTTCTTCTAAACCCCACGAGTACATACAGCCATCAAATGCTCATGTGTTAACCCTTTCATCCCTGAATCATTCTCATGAACCTCCTCTAGACCTTCTTTATGCCATGGACAAATACCATTAAGCAAGGAGTCCATGGGCCAAGTTGGGAATCCCTGCCTAGACCCCCTCCAATGCCAGAACATCTTTTCTTAGATAAGAGGGCCAAAACTGCTCACGATACTCCAAGTGCTCTATCACACATTTATTTTTTATTATTATATTGATCATTTTCAAAAGAAGCACAGTAGCGTAGCAGTTAGCAAAATACTTTACAGTACCAGTGACCCAGGTTCCATACTGCTACAGTCTGTAAGGAATTTGTATGTTCTCCGTGTGATCGTGTGGGTTTGCTCTGGATGCTCTCATTTCCTGCCACTTTGTAAAGGACCTACGGTCAGGGTTAGTAGGTTGTGACTGTTTCTGTTGGCGCCAGAAGCATGGCAACACTTGCAGGCTGCCCCCAGCACATCCTCAGACTCTGCTGGTCATGGACATAAAACGATGCACTTCAAGTCAAGTCAAGTCAAGTCAAGTTTATTGTCATTTCGACCATAAGCTGCTGGTACAGTACACAGTAAAAACGAAACAATGTTCCTCCAGGACCATGGTGCTACATGAAACAACACAAAAGTACACTAGACTATGTGAGACAGCACAAGGCTACACTAGGTTACGTACAACAAACATAAAAACCACACTGGACTACAGACCTACACAGGACTACATAAGGTGCACAAAACTATGCAGGGCAGTACAATAATTAATAAACAAGACAACAGGCACAATAGAGGACAAATTACAATATAATAATAAATGATGTAGATGTCAGTCTAGACTCTAAGCATTGAGGAGTCTGATGGCTTGGGGGAAGAAACTGTTACATAGTCTGGTCGTGAGAACCCGAACGCTTCAGTACCTTTTGCCAGATGGCAGGAGGGAGAAGAGTTTGTATGAGGGGTGCGTGGGGGTCCTTCATAACGCTGTTTGCTTTACGGATGCAGCGTGTAGTGTAAATGTCTGTAATAGCGGGAAGAGAGACCCCGATGATCTTCTCAGCTGGCCTCACTATCTGCTGCAGGGTCTTGTGATCCGAGATGGTGCAATTCCCGAACCAGGCAGTGATGCAGCTGCTCAGGATGCTTGCGATACATCATCTGTAGAACGTGGTGAGGATGGGGGGTGGGAGATGGACTTTCCTCAGCCTTCGCAGAAAGTAGAGACGCTGCTGGGCTTTCTTTGCTATGGAGCTGGTGTTGAGGGACCAGGTGAGATTCTCCGCCAGGTGAACACCAAGAAATTTGGTGTTCACCTGGCGGAGAATCTCACCTGGTCCCTCAACACCAGCTCCATAGCAAAGAAAGCCCAGCAGCGTCTCTACTTTCTGCGATCTCAACGGAGGAGCCGTCAATGTTCAGCGGAGAGTGGTCGCTCCGTGTCCTCCTGAAGTCAACAACCACCTCTTTTGTTTTGTTCACATTCAGAGACAGTTGTTGGCTCTGCACCAGTTGTTAGCCGCTGCACCTCCTCTCTGTACACTGACTCATCATTCTTGCTGATGAGACCCACCACGGTCGTGTCATCGGTGAACTTGATGATGTGATTCGAGCTGTGTGTTGCAGCACAGTCGTGGGTTGGCAGAGTGAACAGCAGTGGACTGAGCACACAGCCTTGGGGGGCCCCCGTGCTCAGAGTGATGGTGTTGGAGATGCTGCTTCCAATCCGGACTGACTGAGGGCTCCCAGTCAGGAACTCTAGGATCCAGTTGCAGAGGGAGGTGTTCAGGCCCAGTAGGCTCAGCTTTCCAGTCAGTTTCTGAGGAATGATTGTGTTGGATGCTGAACTGACGCCTATGAACAGCATTCGAATGTATGTATCTTTTTTGTCCAGGTGGGTGACAGCCAGGTGGAGGGTGCTGGCGATGGCGTCGTCTGTTGAGCAGTTGGGACGATAGGCGAACTGCAGGGGGTCCAGTGAGGGGGGCAGCAGGGTCTTGATGTGTCTCATGACGAGCTTCTCGAAACACTTCATGATGATGGATGTGAGAGCAACGGGACGGTAATCATTGAGGTAGGACACTGAAGACTTCTTTGGCACGGGGACAATGGTGGCGGCCCTGAAGCATGTAGGAACGATGGTGCTGCTCAGGGAGATGTTGAAGATGTCAGTGAGAATATCTGCCAGCTGGTCTGCACATCCTCTAAGTATTCTGCCAGGAATATTGTCTGGTCTAGCAGCCTTCTGTGGGTTGACCCTGCATAGGGTTCTCCTCACATTGGCCACGGTAAGACACAGCACCTAGTCATTGGGAGGAGGAGTGGTCTTCCTCGCCACCATGTCATTTTCTGCCACGAAGCGAGTGTAGATGTTGTTCCACGCGTCTGGTAGGGAGGCATCACCAGCACAGGTAGGTGGTGTCTTGTAGTTGGTGATGTCCTGAATGCCCTTCCACATGCGCCGTGTGTTGCCGCTGTCTTGGAAGTGGCTGTGGATTCGCTGGGCGTGTGCATGCTTTGCCTCTCTGATGGCCCGGGACAGTTTGGACCTCGCTGTTGTTAGGGCTGCCTTGTCGCCTGTTCCGAAGGTGGAGTCACGGGTTCTCAGCAGTGCATGCACCTCCGTGGTCATCCATGGCTTCTGGTCTGTTTGGTTTTTTTTACAAAATATACTTTCTTCAAAAATAAAATTATGTACAATAAACCACTCAATGACTGTCAATCCTTTACGGATATTTCCATTCCGATCTATACATTTCCACACTTTTAGCCCCCCATGTGGCACTCCATTGGTTCACAATCCCACACCATTGCTGAGGGGTATACTCCCCGCCACCCGACCCCTCCCACTCCCGCGGGAGAAGAACCCTAAACTGTGGTCCTTCCCTACCGGGCCCTTGCGGTGGCTGCACCGAGTTTCAGTGCATCCCTCAGCACGTACTCCTGCAGCGGAGAATGTGCCAGTTGGCAGCATTCTGCCACGGACATCTCCATGTGCTGGTAGATCATCAAGTTTCAGGTCGACCAAAGAGCATCTTTCACCGAGTTGATGATCTGCCAGCAGCACCAGATGTTGGTCTCCGTGTGCATCCCCAGGAACAGCCTGTAGATCAGAGAGTCCTCTGTTACGCAGCTGCTGGGAATGAAACATGACACTAGCCCGTCAATCCTTCTCTGCGAACTCACAGTGTGCAAAGAGGTCATTCACAGACTCCTCCTCACTGCAGTCCTCCTGTGGGCAGTGGGGTGTGACGACGACGTTCCGGGCGTACAGGAGGAATCGGACTGGGAGGGCCCCTCTCACTGCCAGCCAGGCGAGGTCCTGGTGTCCATGGCTTCTGGTTAGAGTATGTAGTGATGGTCTTGGACACAGTGACATTATCGATGCACTTGCGGATGTAGCTAGTCACTGATGCCGTGTACTCCTCCAAGTTGATAGAGTCGCCATCGGTTGCAGCCTCCCTGAAAATGTGCCAGTCAGTGTGCTCAAAGCAGTCTTGGAGAGCAGAGATGGCTCCTGCTGGCCAGGTTTTCACCTGCTTCTGAACTGGTCTGGAACGTCTGACGAGCGGCCTGTATGCTGGGATTAGCATAACAGAGATGTGGTCTGAGTAACCGAGGTGGGGGTGGGACTCTGCCCGGTACTGTATGTTTCGATGTACATGTGACAAATAAAGCTCATCTTAATCTTCTTTTTCTTTAGATACTAGTAAGAACCTCTCAATGTAAATTGTCTTCAACAAGAATATGGTTTAATAACATAATCCTGGGAATATATCCTGAAGATTTACGTGTATCAATAGGTCAATAGGTAGCTCTAATGTCAGAGAAATGTATATACAGGTTTACCCCGCCATCCAAAGGTAGAGCGTTCCTATGAAATGGTTTGTAAGCCGGAATGTCGTAAAGCAAAGAAGCAATTACCTTTTATTTATATGGGAAAATTTTGTGAGCATTTGCAGACCCAAAAGTAACCTACCAAATCATGCCAAATAACACATAAAACCTAAAATAACAGTAACATATAGTAAAAGCAGGAATGATATGATAACTACACAGCCTATATAAAGTAGAAATACTTTTCCACAATCATGGCCTGAACTGTTGCCCGTAGCGAAAATCTCACGCAAGCGCTGTCAGCAAAAACACTCTCTCCAGTAACCTTTAAGTTATGAAGCTGCCAGATCATACCAAATAACATGTAAAAATACACAGCCAATATAAAGTAGAAATAATGTATGTACAGTGTAGTATCACTTACGGGAATTGGGACAGCGCGGAGCACACTGGTGATGGTGTATTAGACTGAGTCATCGGAGATTGGGTGGTGCAGCGGCCCCCACCCTCCGGGCAGTGACCCGATACCGATTTGCGAAGCATGCAGCGGTGCAGCAGTAGCCAGGAGGCACACAGCACATCTTTAAGAAAAAAGCCGAAATAAACAAGCTAATTAATTAGGTGCCACCCACCATGTAATTATCGGCCCAGATCAGAGGTGATTGCCGATCGCATTGCCTCTAATCTGGCCGACAATTATGTGTCGGGCGGCACCTAATTAAATAGCATGTTTATTTCAGCTTTTTTCTTAAAGATGTGCTGTGTGCTTCCCGCCTACCGCTGCATTCTCCGCGAATCGGTATATGTCCGCAGCCTGGGGGTTGGGGTGGTGGGACACTGGGGTGTCATCTCGTCGTCGTCTATTTCCATTAGAGCAGGCAGCTCATCTTCTCCTATGACTGCCTGCCTCGATGTCGAAGGTCGAGGTTCGTCGTCTGCTGTGGCTGATGTGGAAGGCTTGCTTGACTGCTGAGCCTCGCGCATTTTTCTATCATACAGTTCTTCATAAGCACTCAAACCATCTTGCAAATATCCCCTAAACCTACGTACCCTTTCAAAATTAAAGTCATACTTTATCATTGCAGCGAAAATCTCATGCAGCTGCTTCACATTCAGTTCGCTACTGCATTCGGTTTCGATTGTTATCCTTTCCTCTTCCAATTGCATCAGCTCTTCATCTATCAGTTCTTGGTCATGGGATGCCAAAACTTCTTCAACATCATCTTCGTCAGCTTCCACAAGCCAAACTCACTTTGTCCTTGCTTCGTTCACCACGATTGAAACGCTTAATTATGTCTAGTTTTACGCTAAGTGTAACACCCTTACAAACTCTTTCAGGCTTTTCCGACACCTTAGAACCCTTCTTGCTAACGGCAGCTCACAGGCACGTGCTTAAGCAATGCCGGCGAAAATGCCGTTCCGAATCCGGGGGAGAGCGGCTGCTTGGGGCGCGCTGTCTTTTATCGCGGGCTGATTTTTTATCGCACGCTGATCTTTTTCGTAACAGTGAAAACATGTTCTGTTAGCGAAAACAGGGAACTAATGTAGGTCTTTCGTAACAGTGAGGTTTCGTAAAGCGAACTTTCGAAAAGCGAGGGACACCTGTAATATACATCCTGAAATTCTTTTTCTTTACAAACATCCATGAAAATAGAGGATGCTTGAATGAATGGCAGTTAAAACGTTAGAACCCCAAAGCTCTCCCCTCCCACACACAAGCATCAGCAAGGCGACGACACCTCCCCCACCAGCAAAAAGTGTCAGTGTCCTCCACTGAGCTCTCAGGCATGCAGCAAAGCATTAATAGGGACATAAACTTGCAGTACCCCAAAGACTACTCGTTCACTCGGTAATTCGACATACCACAGGCTCTCTCTCTCTCTCTCTCTCTCTCTCTCCCTAATAAGGGAAAAAGAGGTGTCTCCGTTTCACAGCGAGAGGGGAGACATAACAAACAACTCGCTGATTTATGATGTTAAAAGTATGTTGCTCGCTTTTTCCGAGCTCTGCGCCCAGAGAGTCGGCAACAGAAAGGTGCAGCTGTCCGGACACCCAACCCCCGGCAGCTAACCCGCTGCTCCTGATGTTCCATGTTCTCCTGCGACGCCTCAGTTGGGGGCACCGGCCTAGAATCAGCATGTCTCCAGAGCCACCAAAATCTGGAACCCTGAAGGTGGGCTTGCCTTCCAGGCCGCGTCCTTGGGATATCGAAAAGTGGCCGGTTGTGAGGCCCTGAGAGGGGGTCCCATTCCTGCAAAGAACCAAAGTCCGCATGTGACTTCACGTCAGGGTCTTCAAAAGAACCCTGAAAAGGGAAAAAAAAAAATATCAAAGATAGAGTATCCTGCTGCTATTATACTGTCTTCCATCTACAGATTTCACTTGGAGTATTGTGAGCAGTTTTGGGCCCGTTATCTAAGAAAAGATACTCTGGCATTGGGAAGAGTTCAGAGGAGTCTCACGAGAATTATTCTGGGAACGAAAGGGTTAACACTTGAGCAGCATTTGATAGTTCTGGGCCTGTGCTTGCTAGAGTTTAGAAGAATGAAGGGGGAGATCTCAGTGAAACCTATCAAATATTGAAAGACCTCGACAGAATGGATGTGGAAAGGATGTTTCCTATAGTGGGGGCGTTTGGGACCTGGGGACACAGACTCAAAATACAGGAACGTCTATTTAGAACAGAGCTGAGGAGGAATTTCCTCAACTCAAGGGTGGTGAACCTGTGCAATTCATTGCAATGGACGGCTGCGGAGGCCGAGTCTTTGGGTATATTTAAGGTGGATGTTGACAGGTTCTTTATTAGTCAGGGTATCAAAGGTTACAGGGAGAAGGCAGGAGAATGGGGTTGAGAGGGATAATAAATCAGCCATGATGGAATGGTGGAGCAGTCTTGATAGGCCAAATGGGCTAACTCTGTTCCTATATCTTATGGTCTCATACCAAATCTCCTCCATCTCCTAATTCACAACGTCTAGTGTGCCTTCTTCATGATTGCATCAATGTGTTAGGCCCAGGAAAGATCTTCTAAGACGTTGATGCCCAGGAAATCTCAGCCTTTCCACTACTGGACCCTCAATGAGGCCTAGTGCGCATTCTCCCTCAACTCAATAGGCAGCAAGAAAAATACGAGAGAACTGATGGCCATTTGAAAAAGAATAAGTTAGGGGGCAGATAAATGGGTGTTTTGGACATCGATAATAAAATAACTAAGATAGCTGGGCTAGAACACAGGCACTCATGACTCAAACATACTTTTATTTTTCTTGTGCTCAGGGAGAACGGCACCCACACTGTTCTGGTCTGAACAGAGAACTGCTCCTTTTATACAGAATTGGCTTATCAGTTACAGATATTGGTCATCTGGTAAAATGTATCCTGTGTGCTTGAACTCCTTACTTGCAAGACCAATTGCCATTCACAATTGAGGTGTTAAAAATCAATCGAAACTTCAAGCTGACAACCGATGATATTTTAAAGTGAGTAAAGCAATTGTCCCTTAGTTGTTGGGTGTGTTTCACATCCTTCTGTTATTCCTATCATGTCTGTCTCCGGTAAAGAGATGTTATGTTTTAGAAAGACCTTTCTGGAAAAATCTCATTTCGGAGGTGTCACTCTTCTGGCTTGAGGTAAACACTGTCACTGTCACTCCCGCCTATCTCATCTGTAGTAAGCATAGGTGTCTCTGGTGGTCTCAGTACAAAGTCTCACTTGACTACAACTGCCCCAGGATATCATTGCCTGAACATTATCTTTAACCCCTGACTTATCACAACTTTAAAGTTCAAAGTAAATTTATTATCTAAGTATATAGTACTATATATGACATTCAGATTTGTCTTCTTACAACAGCAAAGAAACACACTAGAGCCCACTTTAGAAAAACGCACATAACAAAGTCCATCAAACACCCAATGTGAAAAAAAGAAAGATATGAACAAATCATGCAATTAATAAGAAGCCCACAGCAGTACAATGGGCCAAACAGCCCTCCTCAAAGTCCGAGGAAGATATGAAATATGAAATAATTGGATATGGGCTCAGAATTTCAAATCAGATAGAATACTGTGATTGCAAGCCTCAGACAGTGCCCAGAGTAGGCGATAGATTCAGTAGCAAGAGAATTATGTATCTACTCAAGATCACACTCTGGCTGGGCTTCCCAATGCCTGTATGGAGGAAACTGAGACACAAAGCTGCATGATGCAGTGTAGATCAGAAGAAAGAGCCAAGAGGCAGGATACAATGTTGATAATTAATCTGTGGTGACTACTACAATTTTGGGCAAGATGACATGGACCTGGACGCTATGATGCGGACTGGATGACCTTATACCTACACTGACACATTCCCTGTCCTACTGTGTTTTCGTCTGCCCGGCTGCTCCATAGAAGAGTTCCTCTTTCCAAGAGTGACTTCGTCACTTTATCATTTCCTGTCCCAGTCACCTTGTGTTCAGACACTCCTGCACCTAGTGTCACTTCATGTACATACTACCAGTCTATAAGCTACTGTTATGTATATGCAGCCACATTCAACAGTTACTTGTACATTGTGTTGTATAAGATTGTATTTATATTTATATGTATTGTGTTTCTTATGTTGCATTGGATTTGAGATGACAATCGTTTCATTCTTAATCACATTCGTGTATCGAAGAATGACAATAAACAATCTTGAATTTTGAACGCAAAAGTATACAAAATTACGTGAGGTATAGAGAGGGTTATTTCAGGCAGGCTTTTTCCACTGAGGTTGGGAACTAGAACTAGAGGTCATGGGTTAAGGGTGAAAGGTGAAATATTTAAGGGGAACATGAGGGGGAATCCCTTCACTCAGAGGGTGGTGAACTGCTGGTACAAGTGATGGATGCGAGGTCGATTTCAACACTTAAAAGAAATTCGGATAGGTACATGGATGGGAGGGGTATGAAGGGCGATGATCCGGGTGTAGATCGATGGGACTATGCAGAGTAATAATTTGGCACGAACTGGATGGGCCAATGGGTCTGTTTCCATTCATTTAGCCCATCTGTTCTCCACATAATTTTGTATACTTCTATAAAATATGCCCTCATTATCCGACACCCAGGGATAAATTGAGTAAAGGAGAACTTTAAAAATATGTATTTTCCAACTCCATGGATGGAAAATCATGAATGGAAAAATGGCACAAATGTGGCTAACGAGAGAGGTTAAGGCAAAAATAAAAGCAAAAGAAACAGCATACAAGGAAGCAAAAATTAGTGGGAAAAATGAGGACTGGAAGACCTTTAAAAACTTACAGAGGGAAACTAAGAAAGTCATTAGGAAAGAAAAGATGAATTATGAAAGGAAGTTGGCGATTAACATAAAAAAGGATACTAAGAGTTTTTTTTTAAATATATGAAGAGTAAAAGAGTGACAAGGGTAGATATGGGACCGATTGAAAATGATGCTGGAGTAATTATAATGGATAACAAAGAGATGGCGGAGGAACTGAATGAGTATTTTGCATCAGTCTTCACAGTGGAAGACATGAGCAATATACCTGATAGCCAGAGGTATCAGGGAATAGAATTAGGTTCAGTCAAGATAACTAGAGAGAAAGTGCTTGGGAAGCTAAGTGGACTAAGAATAGATAAGTCTCCCGGCCCGGATGAGGTGCACCCAAGGGTTCTGAAGGAGGTGGCTTTGGAGATTGTGGAAGCATTGGAAATGATCTTCCAGGAATCAATAGACTCTGGCATGGTTCCGGAGGACTGGAAGGTCGCAAATGTAGTTCCACTATTTAAGAAAGGAAGGAGGCAGCAAAAAGAAAATTACAGACCTATTAGTCTGACATTGGTGGTTGGAAAGATATTGGAGTCAATCCTCAAGGACGAGGTTATGAAATACCTCGAGGTGCATGACAAGATAGGCCGAAGCCAGCATGGTTTCATGAAGGGAAGATCCTGCCTTACCAACTTACTGAAATTTTTTGAGGTAATCTCGAATAAGATTGACAAGGGAGAGGCTGTGGATGTTGTGTATTTGGATTTTCAAAAGGCCTTCGATAAGGTGCCGCATATGAGGCTGCTTAATAAGACGACAGCCCATGGAATTATAGGAAAGATATTGAAATGGGTGGAGCATTGGCTGATAGGCAGAAAGCAAAGGGTGGGAATAAAGGGATCCTATTCTGATTGGTTGCCGGTTACTACTGGTGTTCCGCAGGGCTCGGTGTTGGGGCCGCTTCTTTTTACGATGTGTATCGATGATTTGGATTATGGATTAAATAGTTTTGTGGCCAAGTTTGCGAATGACACCAAGATAGGTGGAGGAGCAGGAAATGTTGAAGAAACGGAAAGGTTGCAGAGAGACTTAGTCAGTTTAGGAGAGTGGGCAAAGAAATGGCAGATGAGATACAACGTTGACAAATGTACGGTTGTACATTTCCGAAGAAGAAATAATCGGGCAGATTATTATTTAGATGGGGAGAAAATTCAAAAATCGGAAGTGCAAAGGGATTTGGGGGTCCTCGTGCAGGATACCCTAAAGGTTAACCACCAAGTTGGATTGGCGGTAAGGAAAGCGAATGCTATGTTGGCATTCATTTCAAGAGGAATAGTGTGTAAGAGTAAAGAGGTGTTGATGAGGCTCTATGGGGCATTAGCGAGACCTCATTTGGAATACTGTGTGCAGTCTTGGGCCCCCTATCTTAGAAAGAATGTACTGATGTTGGAGAGAATTCAGAGAAGATTTATGAGGATGATTCCTGGAATGCAGGGGCTAACATATGAGGAGCGTCTGTCGGCTCTTGGATTGTATTCATCAGAGTATAGAAGAATGAGAGGGGATCTCAAAGAAACATTTCAAATGTTGAAAGGGTTGGACAGAGTAGATGTGGAAAGGTTGTTTCCCTTGGTGGGTGAGTCCAGGACAAGAGGCCATAGTCTTAGAATTAGAGGGTACCCAGTTAAAACAGAGATGAGGAGAAATTTTTTTAGCCAGAGGGTCGTGGATTTGTGGAATTCGTTGCCACATATGGCTGTGGAGGCCCGATCATTGAGGGTGTTTAAGGAGGAGATTGACAGGTATCTAATTAGTCAGGGCATCAAGGGATATGGGGAAAAAAGCCAGAAATTGGAACTAGATTGGTGAATAGTTTAGCTCATGAGGGAGCTGCGGAGCAGACTCGATGGGCCGAATAGCCTACTTCTGCTCCTTTGTCTTGTGATCTTGCGATGGATGTGCAGTCAGTTTTCAATTACCAAGAGTAGTACACCCATTTGGCCACACGAGGGAGCGCTAGACCATTATCGTCATCATCGTCATTATGTGCCATGTTGTATGACATGAGTGATTATCATCTATGACCATGATTAGTCTTGGGAAATGTTTCTACAGAAGTGATTTGCCATTGCCTTCTTCTGGGCAGTGTCTTTACATGACAAGTGACCCGAGCCATTATCAATACTCTTCAGAGACTGTCTGCCTGGTGTCAGTGTTTGTATAACCAGGGCTTGTGATATGCACCAGCTGCTCATACGACCATCCACCACCTGCTCCCATGGCTTCATATGACCCTGCCCGGCAGGGGCTAAGCAGGCGCTGCACCTTGCCCAATGGTGCCTGCAGGCTAGCGGAGGGAAGGAGCGCCTTACACCTCCTTTGGCAGAGACATGTCTCCACCCTGCCATCCAAAACGGTAGACCAGTGTCAAATAAAAATCCCATTCAAAATACAGAATATCAAGGGTTTTACAAACACTTTGCACATCCAAATAAGAGAAGGCGCACACAATCATGGAGTCTTGAAATCATTAAAGAAAGTTGTTTGCTCCTTTGACTCAGTGACAGTTCCCATAATCGTGGTCATGCCCCAGTAAGTTCTGTACTGAGCTCTTGGGAAAGCTCTTATCGACTATAAATCAGAATCAGCTTTAATATCACCGGCATTTGTCATGACAATTGTTGTTTTGCGACAGCAGTACATTGCAATGCATAATAATAAAAAAACTATAGATTACAAAGAGGTATATTATATATATATAAATTTTAAATTAAATAAGTCATGCAAAAAGGGAATTGAAAATAGTAAAGTACTGTTCTTGGGTTCATTGTCCATTCAGAAATTTGATGGCATAGGGGAAGAAGCTGTTCCTGAAACAGTGAGTGCGTGTCTTCAGGCTCCTGTACCTCTTCCTTGTGTCACGAACCCTGTGACGGGAATAAAGAACCAGCAGAGATAGAAAACACTTTGGAGTCCAGTATTGCTATTAACTAATAATATTTATTAGTAACTGTGCAATAGAGTAATATAAATGTAGATAAATCAAACAAGATAGCAATGATTTTATATATATAAGTAAGTATATCAGTAAGTGTGGAAATATATGTATGAAAAACTAAGCTTCTTTAAGCCTAGGGGTAAAAAGATACAGTTTTATGATGATGAGTAAAGTTCAGTTCAGTTCAGTTCATGGTATTGAGTTGAGTAGTGATGGAGAGAGAGGGAGGGAGAGATTTGAGTCTTCAAGTGAGCTGACGCCGTCCATCTCCTCGTCATCCTTCGAAATCCTTTAAGAGTCACCGACTGTGACTTTAACAAAGGGGACCGGTTTTCTGTGGTGGAGCTATCCCCCAGGCAAGGGTGGACACATGGACAACTCCCCACCAGTCAACCCCTTTCCTCTTTCCACTGCAAGAGCGATGGATCGATCCGCCTGATTGATCCTCCAAAACCCACTTTTCCTGCGGGCACAACAGTGCTCATTCAGTGTCCAGAACATGTGTCTGATGTCTATCATCTGCCCTTCTATTTTATCTTCCCGTGCTGAGCATCAACTGTCATTCAAATAACTCCTCCTTCTTCTCTCTGTGAAGAAATGCACAAGCAGGTGAACTGTCCTTGAGGAGTATCAACAACCTGTCTTCGGTCACCATAGCAACTTCTGCGCTGCTCGGTGCCATCTCTCCCTCCAACTCAGCAGAAATCCAAAAGTTAACCAGTACCTTAAAGGACAGTCCAACAGTTAGTTTTCATCTCTCTCTCTCTCTCTCGCTCTCTCTCTCTCTTTCAAAACAACATGTCGATGTTAAATAACTCTCTCTCTCTCTTTTCAAAAGCACAGTTAATAGGGGTCATTCAGGACCCAGTCACACTTGATGGTAGTAATGAGAGCAAGCAAGGCATGTCCTGTGTGATGGGGATCCATAATGATGATGCCACCTTGTTGAGGTATAGCTCCTTATAGATGTGCTGGATGAAGGGGAGGCTGGTACCCATGATGGAACTGACTAAATTTACAACTTTCTGCAGCTTTATTGAGTCCTGTGCAATGGCCCCTCCATACCAGACAGTGATGCAACCAGTCAGAATGCTCTCTATTGTACATCTGTAGAAATTAGCATTTGCCTTTGGTAACATACCAAGTCTCCTCAAACTCCTCATGAAATATAGCTGCTGTTGTGCCTTCTTTGTAACTGCAACAGTATCTCAGGCCCAGGATAGATCTTCAGAGACATTGTCACCCAGAAACTCAAAACTACTCACCCACCCTTTTTGCAGCTGATCTCCCAAGGAGAACTGATGTGTGTTTCCCAACTTCCCCTTCCTGAAGTCTACAGTCAATTCCTTGCTCTTACTGACGTTGAGTGCAAAGTTGCAGCTGTGATCTACTGTATCTCACTCCTGTACAATAGATACCTATGTGAGTAATCAAGTTCTTGTCGCTCAACCATACACATGTATACCATCAAACGAAACAAGTTCCTCCACACCAAGGTGTACAACACAGTACATATAACTCACGCATGTAACACATAAAGTAAAGTTGCCACAAATAAATTAACAAATAATAAGGTTCATATATGTAGGGCTCTCAGTATACTAGATGGACTGTTAACTGTTGATCGCTTATTACCAAAATGGCTTCTCCGAAGTGTTATATTAAAATGGCTTCTCATAATGTTAACTGCTGAGCAAGGGGTTCTCTGTAACTGCAATGTTTGGGTTATACAGTGTGATAATGGAAATTGTATTCATTTGTTAGTCAATGGAAGTCATGTTCTGTTATCTTGTATATGTGTGCTGAGTTGAGGAGCGGGGGCTTTTTTGGGAGGCCAGCAGAGAGGACGGACGTGTGAGGAATGGACAGCGGTTCCAGGGCGGTGGACACCGGACCTCGGAGGTTCGGAGGGTGGCAGGAGTCTCAGAAGGACGTTGTGGATGGAATCGGAGGCGTGAGCTCCAGCGTATTAAAATATTATGTGCACAAGACTGATAAGTTACTTATGTGGTGCCTTTTCTTGTAGTTGTTTCTACTAACCCATCACTACAAACTTGCTATAAGGTATAATTCTTTACTCGTACTTTGTATATTGTTTCATATTTGTGTCGTGGCTGATCATTGGGCGACTCACACCATATCCACACCAAAGCTATTGCACCGTTTGGCGGGGTCGACAGCTATGGCCCTAGGCAATGGCGGTCAGTGGGGCAAAGATCGTTACATTTGAGGGCTCGTCCAGGATTTGAATTCTGTCAGGATAAGCAGTAAGTCGCCCGTGTTGAATTAAAAGGGATGGACGCGGATAAGATTGAACTTTGGTGTGAGATCGAGGATGTCCCGGTTACTCATGCCTATGTATTAAGTGGGGTGGATATACGTACCCCGGATGATGTGTTAATTCGATGTCTGAGTACGGTCAGAGCTATCGGTAAGGTTGAGATTGTAAGCAGAAAGGTTGGTAAAACGGGGGACTCAGCCTTTGTGCTGGTACAGATGGGTGCTGACGTCAAGGAATTGAGACTGCCGCCGTGTATCGGTGACCTCGGTAAGGCGGGGCCATGGGACGTGCACGCTGTCACGGAGGAAGGGTTTGAAGAGACACCAGAGGAGTTGCCCGAAGCTAGGGGCGGGGATTTTAGAGAGTGGGTCCAATCGTTTTTGAGGGATGAAGGAAGGGTGTGCTCAGATTTGGAGAATGTAATTAGTTCTCATTCCCCACGGAAGGGGGAGGGCTCTGAGTTGGCCTCAGCCATTAACTCTTTGGTGAACCGGGCGGTGGGTCCGCGACAGAAGTTAAGAATTTTCTCAGGGAAAACCCCCATCCCCGATGGAGAAGAGGATTATGAGTCCTGGGTAGAACATACCTCTATTTGTACAAGTTAAAAACAGTATATTGCTACCAACGATTTGTACATGGTGAGGCCTGTGTGGTGGCAGGGAGTTCGGTTGTCATACAGTGAAGAAACTGTTTCCCATCATGTATAAAACACCAGTGGTGTTATACTGTTTACTTCAAAGGTTCCCAACGTTTTCTATGCCATGGACTCCGACCATTAGCTGAGGGGTCTGTGGATCTCAGGTTGGGAACCCCGGCTCACTTTTAAGTTATATCCTATACGAACCCAATTATTTGTTAATTTAATTGTGGTAATATTACTTTATGTATTATGTACCCTATGTGAGTTACATGTACTATGTCGTGCATCTTGGTCTGCAGGAATGTTGTTTTGTTTGGTGAAAAGACTAGACATAACATCCATTGAAACTTACTTGTACAATACCTCAGTCACCTTTTCAAACCATTAATTCGGCCTCTTACCTCTTCTTCTCAGCTGCCTGTCACCTGCCCCTGGGTCTGCTCCTCCTTCCCCTTCTCCCACGCTCCATACTCCTCCCCATCAGATTCCTTCTTCTCCAGCCGTCTCCCCTTTCCCACCCACCTGGCTTCACCTATCGCCTTCTAGCCACGTACCTTATGGGATCTTCTTCCTCTCCAGGTCAGGTTTAAATTGAACAGGTGGGGATGTCAAGTTGTTTATCAAATGTATGTTTTCCCTTGTTTAAGGTCACCTGTGACACCCACGCATAATCTTGATCAGCTGGAAAAATTAGTGAAAGAGAGAGGGAGATGAAGTAAGAAGCTGGGAGACGTAGGTGGGAAAGGCAAAGGGCTGGAGAAGAAGGCATCTGATAGGAGGGGAGTGGACCATAGGAGAAAGGTAGAGAGGCACCAGGGGGAGGTGCTGGCAGGTGAGGAGAAGAGGTAAGAGACTAGAGTGAGGATTAGAAGAAGAGGGAAGGGGGAGGGAGAAAAAAAGCGGGAGGAGAAACCAATGTTCATGCGGAGTCAAGGAATATGGGGAGAAGGCAGGAACATGGTACTGATTGTGGATGATCAGTCATGATTACAGTGAATGGCGGTGCTGGCTCGAAGGGCCGAATGGCCTACTCCTGCACCTATTGTCTATTGTCTATTGCCATCGGGTTGGCGGCTACCCATTCGGAATATGAGGTAGTGCTTCTCCAGCCTGAGGGTGGCCTCATCGTGGCAGAAGATGAGGCCATGGACTGGCAGGTCGGAATGCGAAAGGGGATTGGGTCACCGGGAAATTAACACTTTTTGCGGATGAAGGTAAATTGCTCGACTAAAATTACGTGGGGTCTCGCCAATGTAGAGAGATCTGCACCAGGAGAACGAGATACAGTAGACGTCAGCAAGAGATTCGCAGGTGAAGTTTTGCCTTGCTCGCAGGTGAGGGAGGAACTACAGCCCTTCCTCCGCCTGCAGAGGTCAGTGCCAGGAGGGAGATTAGTGGGAAGGGGCAAACGCACCCTGTTTTCTGCAATTTGCACACAGTTTAGAAATTGATAATCCTCTGTAAAACTCCGGTTCCTCGGACCGAACCGGATCGAAGTACAAACAATTATCCTGTCAGTTTACCAAGAATCCTTCAGCGGGGTGGAGCCCATTGCCGGCTCCCAGCCCAGAGTCAGACATCATCCCGAATCGGTGTTCGGCTGCTCGGAAGGTCCCAGCACGGTCCCCGCACCGCAGCCATGGGCAAAGTGAAGACCTTCGCGATCCTCTACGACCGCCCCACCTACTCCTGCGGGGAGCTGGTCTCCGGACGGATTGTGGTGGAGCTTACGGAGCAGATCGCGGTTAAACTTCTGAAAATCCACGCCAAGGGCCATGCCTTCGTTCGCTGGACCGAAGGACACGCTGGTTCGACCTCCAACCACACGCGGGTTTATACTCAGGAGCGCCGATTCTTCAAACACGACTACCTTCTCACTGGAACGGGTAAGAGTGTCGAGACAGTGCAGGCGATCTGACAGAACAGCTTCGATCAACCCAATGTGCAACTCAAACCAGTGCACTAATGACTTCCACTGGGGAGAGCACAAATCGTCCAAAACACAGCTTTTAAAACCCGCGCATAAATCAGCTCTTTGAACTTGCATTTAGTAGAGGGAGTCTGTGTACCCCAGTGAAATACAGAGCCAACCTGTCCCCACCGGTACTATACCCCAGTGTTACACAGTGACAGGCCCGTCCCCACCGGTACTGTACCCAGGTGTCACACAGTGACAGACCTGTCCCCACCGGTACTGTACCCCAGTGTTACACAGTGACAGACCTGTCCCCACCGGTACTGTACCCCAGTGTTATACAGTGACAGACCTGTCCCCACCGGTACTGTACCCCAGTGTTATACAGTGACAGACCTGTCCCCACTAGTACTGTACCACTGTGAAATACAGAGTCAACCTGTCCCCACCGGTACTGTACCCCAGTGTCACACAGTGACAGGCCCGTCCCCAGCGGTACTGTACCCCAGTGTTACACAGTGACAGACCCGTCCCCACCGGTACAGTACCCCAGTGAAATACAGAGTCAACCTGTCCCCACCGGTACTGTACCTCAGTGTCACACAGTGACAGACCCGTCCCCAGCGGTACTGTACCCCAGTGTTACACAGTGACAGACCCGTCCCCACCGGTACTGTACCCCAGTGAAATACAGAGTCAACCTGTCCCCACCGGTACTGTACCCCAGTGTTACACAGTGACAGACCAGTCCCCACCGGTACTGTACCCCGGTGTCACACAGTGACAGACCCGTCCCCACCGGTACTGTACCCCGGTGTTACATAGTGACAGACCCGTCCCCAGCGGTACTGTACCCCAGTGAAATACAGAGTCAACCTGTCCCCACCAGTACTGTACCCCAGTGTTACACAGTGACAGACCAGTCCCCACCGGTACTGTACCCCGGTGTCACACAGTGACAGACCCGTCCCCAGCGGTACTGTACCACTGTGACAGACCCGTCCCCACCGGTACTGTACCCCAGTGTTACACAGTGACAGACCCGTCCCCAGCGGTACTGTACCCCAGTGTTACACAGTGACAGACCTGTCCCCAGCGGTACTGTACCCCGGTGTTACACAGTGACAGATCCGTCCCCACCGGTACTGTACCCCAGTGAAATACAGAGTCAACCTGTCCCCACCGGTACTGTACCCCAGTGTTACACAGTGACAGACCAGTCCCCACCGGTACTGTACCCCGGTGTCACACAGTGACAGACCCGTCCCCACCGGTACTGTACCCTGGTGTTACACAGTGACAGATCCGTCCCCACCGGTACTGTACCCCAGTGAAATACAGAGTCAACCTGTCCCCACCGGTACTGTACCCCAGTGTTACACAGTGACAGACCCGTCCCCACCGGTACTGTACCCCGGTGTTACACAGTGACAGATCCGTCCCCACCGGTACTGTACCCCAGTGAAATACAGAGCCAACCTGTCCCCACCGGTACTGTACCCCGGTGTCACACAGTGACAGGCCCGTCCCCACCGGTACTGTACTCCGGTGGTACACAGTGACAGGCCCGTCCCCACCGGTACTGTACCCCGGTGTCACACAGTGACAGGCCCGTCCCCACCGGTACTGTACCCCGGTGGTACACAGTGACAGACCCGTCCCCACCGGTACTGTACCCCGGTGTTACACAGTGACAGACCCGTCCCCACCGGTACTGTACCCCAGTGAAATACAGAGTCATCCTGTCCCCATCGATACTGTACCCCAGTGTCACACAGTGACAGACCCGTCCCCACCGGTACTGTACCCCAGTGTTACACAGTGACAGACCCGTCCCCACCGGTACTGTACCCCGGTGTTACACAGTGACAGGCCCGTGCCCCTGGTACTGAACCTCAGTGTTACACAGTGACAGACCCGTCCCCACCGGTACCGTACCCGATGTTACACAGTGACAGACCCGTCCCCACCGGTACCATACCCGATGTTACACAGTGACAGACCCGTCCCCACCGGTACTGAATCCCGGTGTTACACAGTGACAGACCCGTCCCCACCGGTACTACACCCCAGTGTTACACAGTGACAGACCCGTCCTCACCGGTACTGTACCCCGGTGTTACACAGTGACAGACCCGTCCCCACCGGTACTGTACCCCAGTGTTACACAGTGACAGACCCGTCCCCCTGGTACTGAACCTCAGTGAAATACAGAGTCATCCTGTCCCCACCGGTACTGTACCCCTGTGTTACACAGTGACAGACCCGTCCCCACCGGTACTGTACCCCGGTGTTACACAGTGACAGACCCGTCCCCACCGGTACTGTACCCCAGTGAAATACAGAGTCATCCCGTCCCCACCAGTACTGTACCCCAGTGTTACACAGTGACAGACCCGTCCCCACCGGTACTGTACCCCAGTGTCACACAGTGACAGACCCGTCCCCACCGGTACTGTACCCCAGTGAAATACAGAGTCATCCTGTCCCCACCGGTACTGTACCTCAGTGTTACACAGTGACAGACCCGTCCCCAGCGGTACTGTACCCCAGTGTTACACAGTGACAGACCCGTCCCCCTGGTACTGAACCTCAGTGAAATACAGAGTCATCCTGTCCCCACCGGTACTGTACCCCTGTGTTACACAGTGACAGACCCGTCCCCACCGGTACTGTACCCCGGTGTTACACAGTGACAGACCCGACCCCACCGGTACTGTACCCCAGTGTTACACAGTGACAGACCCGTCCCCACTGGTACAGTACCCCGGTGTTACACAGTGACAGACCCGTCCCCACCGGTACTGTACCCCAGTGAAATACAGAGTCATCCCGTCCCCACCAGTACTGTACCCCAGTGTTACACAGTGACAGACCCGTCCCCACCGGTACTGTACCCCAGTGTTACACAGTGACAGACCTGTCCCCACTGGTACTGTATCCCGGTGTTACACAGTGACAGACCCGTCCCCACCGGTACCATACCCCAGTGTTACATGGTGACAGACCCATCCCCACCTGTACTGCACCCTTGTGTTATACAGTGCAGACCTGTCGCCAACAGTACCTACCCTAACCCTAACCCTAACCCAAACCCAACTCCCCAATTTACCCCAGCCTAATCTTAATCATAGGACAATTTACAATCAGCTGTTAACCTACTAACCAGTACATCTTTGGAACGTGGGAGGAAACCAGAGCACCCGGAGGAAACCCACACATACACGGGGAGGACGTACAAACTCCTGTCAAAGGATGCAGGGGTTAAACCCTGAACTGCATTGCACCAAACTGTGATACGATCATGCTAGTCACATGTAACGCAACCAATACTTTGCAGTGTTAATATTTAAAGGCAGATGTGTGCCCACCAGTACCGAATGGTTTCTGTTCCTGTATGCACTTGGACCCAGTTGACTACGGACACTGTAACCCAGTGAAACACACTGCAAGGTCTACTTGCCAGTCTGCTCCCTCAGAGATGCAGAGCCAGAATCAGCTTTAATATCTCGGGCATAATTCATGAAATTTATTTGTTTGCGGCAGCAGTACATTGCAATACACAATAATAATAAAAATGTTACAGTAAGAAATATACATTAAAACTTAAATTAGTGCAAAAGGAAAGCAAAAAAATAATGAGGTAGTTTTCATGGGTTCACTATCCATTGAGAAATCTGATGTCAGGGAGAAGAAGCTGTTCCTGACTTGCTGAGTGTGTGTCTTCAGGCTTCTGTACCTCCTCCCTGACGTAGCAATGAGAAGAGGGCATGTCCTGGGTGATGGGGGTCCTTAATGATGGATGCCACCGTTCTGAGGCATCATGTTTTGAAGATGTCCTTCATGTTGGTGAGTCAAATGTCAATGAAGGAGTGGTTTGCACCATTCTGCAGCTTTTTCCAATTCTGTGCAGTGGGCCCTCTGTACCAGATGTTGATACAGCCAGTTGGGGACTGCTGCTCTATGGTACATCTGTAGGAATTTGTGGGAGTCACTGGTGACATCCCAAATCTCAGTACCAAGTGCAGTGACAGAACAGAGCTCACTAGTAGTGTGTCCCAGAGTTATACAGTGACAGACCTGTGCCAACCAGCACAGGAGCCTCAGGTTACATGGTGTCAGAGAGCAGGTAAGATTCTGCATGTGTGTGTCGTTGAAGTTGTGTTTATTGTGTGGACGGATAGAATAGATCTCCACAGGGAGGCTCAACTTACTATGTGTGGTAAGATGGTTGTCTAGCATGTCCGAAGAAGATGGAACCTGTGTGGGAGAGTTTTAAGTGGAAAAGACATTTCACTGGGGTAGTTCCACTTCTCAGCCTCAGGGGTCTGAGTCCAGTGGTACAAGAAAATGTCACATCCGGGGTCTTCCATGGTTGCAGTGCGTCTTCTGTGCCTCGTCGTGCCCTTCACTCTTTTCAAGGCCACGGGACCTGAATTCACATGCTAGAACAGGCATGTCCCTATCTCACTGGGCTGTGAGGCCACTGGCTAGTCGCACCTGGTTTAACATACCTGTCAAAACAATGTACCGGAGTGTGGCTGCTGTCACATGCAAACAGCTACTTGGAGCCACAGGTGAGAGCTGAGTGTCTGGTTGGGACCAAACATGAGCAAGCTGCCCCAGAATGGATGCAACAAGCCCCTTCACCAAAGGCGCTACCCCTCCCTGGACATGCATACACCTTGTACACCTTACTGGGTGTGATGAAGCTATAAAAACTGTGGAATCCTTCCTAGTTGTAGAATGGTCTAGAATATTTAATTCCTCTTCCATGTCTATTTTGCATTTTTTTCTCTCACACCCTGTCCCATTTCCTTCTGAAAAAATCAACTATCTTCATTTCCACAATTTTCCTACGCAGAAAGTTTCAGCTCCTTGACAACTGCTGTATGACAGGGCCCTGCCGAAGCACGAAATTTCTCTCCAGTAGACTACAACACCAGAACATATAGGAGCAAAATTTAGCTATTCAGCCTGTCGAGTCTAGTGTGCTATTCAATCATGGCTGATTAATTTTCGCTCTCAACCCCATTCTCCTGTCTTCTCCCCGTAACCTTTGACACCATTACTACTCAAGAACCTATCAACCTCTGGTTTAAATATGCCAATGACACGGCCTCCATAGCTATCTGTGGCAATGAATTCCACTGATTCACCTCCCCATCCCAGCCCCCAACTAAAGAAACTTCTCCTCATCTCTGTTCCAAAAGGACGTCCTTCTATTCTGAGGCCGTGCCCTCTGATCCTAATCCTCTCCCCATCCATTCTATCCAGGGTTTTCAATATTCAGTAGATTTCAATGAATTGAATTGAATTGACTTTATGACTTACATCCTTCACATACATGAGTAACAATCCTTACGTTATGTCTTCATCTAAATGTGCAATCTGCAATTTATAGTAATTTGTAAAATAGTATGTACAACAGGACAGTTAATATAACATAGAAATACAGTTGTATCAGCGTAAATTAATTAGTCTGATGGCCTGATGGAAGAAGCTGTCCCAGAGGCTGTTGGTCCTGGCTTTTATGCTGCGGTACCGTTTCCCAGATGGTAGCAGCAGGAACTTGTGGTTGGGATGACTCGGGTCCCCAATGATCCCTCGGGCTTTTTTTACACACCTGTCTTTGTAAATGTCCTGAATAGTGGGAAATTCACATCTACAGATGTGTTGGGCTGTCCGCACCACTCTTCACAGAGTCCTGCGATTTAGGGAAGTACATTTCCCATAGCAGGCTACTCAGGCTACTCTTAATTATATCTCTGTAGAAAGTTCTTAGGATTTGGGGGCCCATACCAAAATTCTTCAACAGTCTGAGGGGAAAGAGTCGCTGTTGTGCTTTTCTCACCACGCAGCTGGTAAGTACAGACCAAGTGAGATCCTCGGTGATGTGTATGCTGAGGTCAGGTGTCAGATCTCAGTGGGAGAGCATTTTGGAGATAGTGATCACAATTCTATTTCCTTTACCATAGCATTAGAGGGGGATAGCAACAGACAAGTTAGGGAAGTGTTTAATTGGAGTAAGGGGAAATATGAGGCTATCTGGCAGAAACTTGTAAGCATAAATTGGGAACAGATGTTCTCAGGGAAATGTACGGCAGAAATGTGGCAAATGTTCAAGGGATAATTGTGTGGAGTTCTGCATAGGTATATTCCAATGAGACAAGGAACAAATGGTAGGATATAGGTGCCGTGGTGTACAAAGGCTGTTGTAAATCTAGTCAAAAAGAAAGGAAAAGTTTACAAAAGGCTCAAAAAACTAGGTAATGATAGAGATCTTGAAGATTATAAAACTCGCAGGAAGGAGCTTAAGAATAAAATTAGGAGAGCCAGGAGGGGCCATGAGAAGGTCTTGGTGAGCAGGGTTAAGGAAAACCCCAAGGCATTCTACAAGTATGTGAAGAGCAAGAGAATAAGATGTAAGAGAATAAGACCAATCAAGTGTCACAATGGAAAAGTGTGTATGGAACTGGAGGAGATTGCAGAAGTATTTAATGAATACTTTGCTTCAGTATTCACTATGGAAAAGATTCTTGGCGATTGTAGGGATAACTTACAGCGAATTGAAAAGCTTGAGCAAATAGACATTAAGAAAAAGGATGTGCTGGAGCTTTTGTAAAGCATCAAGTTGGATAAGCCACCAGGACCGGATGAGATGTACCCCAGGCTACTGTGGGAGGTGAGGGAGGAGATTGCTGAGCCTCTGGCAATGATCTTTGCATCATCAATGGGGATGGGAGAGGTTCTGGAGGATCGGAGGATTGCGAATGTTGTTCCCTTATTCAAGAAAGGGAGTAGAGATAGCACAGAAAATTATAGACCAGTGACTCTTACTTCACTGGTTGGCAAGTTGATGGAAAAGATCCTGAGAGGCAGGATTTATGAACATTTGGGGAAGCATAATATGATCAGGAATAGTCAGCATGACTTTGTCAAAGGCAGGTCATGCCTCACAAGCCCGATTGAATCTTTTGAGGATGTGACTAAACACATTGATGAGGGTAGAGCAGTAGATGTAGTATATATGGATTTCAGCAAGGCATTTGATAAGGTACCCCATGCAAGGCTTATTGAGAAAGTAAGGAGGCGTGGGATCCAAGGGGACATCGCTTAGGACACTCAAAGTTGCTACGCAGGTTGACGCTGTGGTTAAGAAGGCCTTCACAACTGTGGGATTGATTTTAAGAGCCAAGAGGTAAGTTGCAGTTATATAGGACCCTGGTCAGACCCCATTTGGAGTACTGTGCTGAATTCTGGTTGCCTCTCTACAGGAAGGACGTGGAAACCATAGAAAGGGTGCAGAGGAGATTTACAAGGATGTTGCCTGGATTGGGGAATATGCCTTATGAGAATAGGTTAAGTGAACTCGGCCTTTTCTCCTTGGAGCGACGGAGGATGAGAGGTGACCTGATAGAGGTGTACAAGATAATGAGAGGCATTGATCGTGTGGATAGTCAGAGGCTTTTTCCCAGGGCTGAAATGGCTAGCATGAGAGGGCGTAATTTTATGGTGCTTGGAAGTAGGTACAGAGGAGATGTCAGGAGTAAGTTTATTTTGCAGAGAGTGGTGAGCGCGTGGAATGGGCAGCCGGCACGGTGGTGGCAGATATGATAGCGTCTTTTAAGAGACTCCTGGACAGGTACATGGAGGTTAGAAAAATAGAGGGCTATGGGTAACCCTAGGTAATTTCTAAGGTAAGGACATGTTCGGTACAGCTTTGTTGGCCGAAGGGCCTGTGTTGTGCTGTAGGTTTTCTATGTTTCCATATGAATTTAAAGCTGTTCACCCTCTCAACCCCAGATCCATTGATGTCAATAGGGGTTAGCCTGTCACCATTCCTCCTGTAGTCCACAAGCAGCTCCTTTGTTTTTGTGACATTGAGGGAGAGGTTGTTTTCTTGACACCACTGTATCAGGGTGCCGACTTCCTCTCTGTAGGCTGCCTCGTTATTATTTGTGATTAGGCCAATCAATGTAGTATCATCAGCAAATTTAATTAGCAGATTGGAGCTGTGGGTGGCGACACAGTCATGGGTATACAGAGAGTAAAGGAGGGGGCTTATGACACAGCCCTGAGGGACACCTGTGTTGAGGGTCAGAGGGGTAGAGGTGAGGGAGCCCACTCTTACCACCTGTCAGCAATCTGACAGGAAGTCCAGGATCTAGCTACACAAGGCAGGGTGAAGGCCGAGGTCTCTGAGCTTCTTGTCAAGCCTAAAGACACACACTCAGTGGTTCAGGAACAGCTTCTTCCCCTCCACCATCAGAGTTCTGAATGGACAATGAGCACTACCTCACTAATTTTTGCTCTCTTTTTGCACTATTTACTTCATTTAATTATACATACATATTTTATATTGTAACGTAGTTTTTAAAATTATTATGCATTGCAATATACCGCTGCTGCAAAACAACAAATTTCACGACATATGCCAATGATATTAAACCTGATTCTAATTGTAATTCTCTTTCCTCATTCTCCTAAACTGCAATGAGTGCAGAATCCACTCAATCTGTACTCACTGGAGTGTTGGTCCAAGTACCAGTAACTATTAAGATGGTTATTCTTGTCAACCTTAGCTAATCATTAAAACTGTTGGTTGTTTGTGTCAGATCCCTCAGCAATCTCCTTTACCCCATTGAAAAGAGCAACATCTTTCTGACCTGAGGCGCTCTGTTGGTCTGTGTCCACCATGGGTGTTGCATCCTAGCTGTCTACACAATCCAGTACCCAAGCCAGGGCAGTACAATATGGACAGCAGGTTCCCCCACTGCACCCAGCTGATGAATCCAAAGGAATGGCAAAAACCGATACAGTTTGGCACCAGCGTTGCCAGTCTATGTTGAACTCAACAAACGACTACCTTAGGGACTCCAGCTTTGGATTTTTCCTCTAGGTCTACTCACAAAGCCTTCTCCATGAGTGAGTACTTGAAAGTACAGCAAGGCAGCAGAGATTTGAGATCAGAGTTTTTCTTCTCATAGATGACCTACCAACTATAGCTGATGAGCCCTGTCTGCCCAAAATGACTGGTTTTAATCCATCTTTGCCCCTTCACCTGTTAGTAGAAATGGTCCAGCCGGGCCTAGTAGCTAGGCCACTTGAAAGCCAGGAACTGGACTTGATTGTCCATAAGATATAGGAGCAGAATTAGGGCATTTGGGTCTTCTCTGCCTTTCATCATGGCTGATCCAATTTTCCTCTCAGCCCCAATCTCTTGCCTTTTCCCCATATCCCTTCATGTCCTGACCAATCAAAAATCTATCAACCAATAGTCCGAGATAGAGGTGCACACTATTGCGAGTATTTGGTAGGTAGTGGGATCTTATTCACACTCCCCGCACCCCCCCCCCGCAAATGACAAACTTAGGAACCTAACCTTATGCCAAAAAAAATGGAACCATACCTGTAAATCGCTCAAGGATCTTCATATCATTTCTAAAGTGACAGGATCAAAGTTCAAAGTAAATCGTATTATTAAAGGACATATATATCACCATATACAACCCTGAGATTCATTTTCCCATGGGCATACTCAGCAAACCTGTAGGATAGTAACTATAACAGGATCAATGAAAGATCAACCAGAGTGCAGAAGACAACAAACTGTGCAAATGCAAACATAAATAAATAGCAAGAAATAACGAGAACATGAGATGACAAGATAAAGAGAACTTAAAGTGACATCACTGGTTGTGGGAACATCTCAATGGATGGGCAAGTGAGTGTAGATATCTCCTTTGTTCAAGAGCCTGATGGTTTTGGGGTAGCCACTGTTTTTGAATCTGGTGGTGTGAGCCTTGATGCTCTTGTACCTTCTACCTCATAGCAGCAGCAAGTAAAGAGCATCAGTACTGGGCCACTTTAGTTTCTTTGTTAGCACCTGGTTAGAGCTCAGTGAGGATTCATGTTACTTGCTTGCTTTTGAACTCAAAAATCGTATTTCTGAAGCCCTAGGCTTAATTTGCTTCAGTCCAATGAACCTTTGCCCTGCCTTTGTTCTCTCTCATCTCTCTATCAGTGTACATGTTGTCAATCCAATGCCATGTTTCATTACCATGTTCTGGTAGACCTGATCCACAGTATATGTCTGTTCCATGACGTCGGTTTGCTTCCAACTGTTCCATACTCAATGATAACATTGATAAGATTAATCTATTTGGGTCACAAATACTGAGATATATTGAAGACTTTTGTTTGTGTTCCCTCCATACATAAATACATATTTTCATATTCGGTGTTTTAAACATAAGTATGTTTCAGCACCTTCTTTGGAGTCAGCTGTATTCTTGATTCAATAATCAAGACTGTTTAATTTCCTGTATGCAAAACTGTAAAGGAGAATGAAATAATTGTTACTCCAGATCTAATGCAGCACAAAAAAAAACAAAAGATAAATAACACAATAATAATCAAAAATACAATAAATATAAAAATATAAACATAAATATAAAATATATAAAGTGACACTAGGCTTTACATAAGGTGACTGACAGGAAATAATAAAGTAGCGGTGGAGTTAGTGGGTGGAGGGGTTGGTTAGCTTCTGCTTGGGGAACGTAACTGTTTTTGAGTCTGGTGGTTCTGGTGTGGATGCTACGTAGCCTCCTCCCTGATGGGAGTGGGACAAACAGTCTATGAGCAGGGTGGGTGGGATCCTTTATGATATTACTGGCCCTTTTTAGGCACCTTTCTGTATATATGTAAGTTAAAATGTGTTCTGTTTGCTTTAGCCTTTATTGTTATGTTAACAGTGTTTACAGCATTGCTCCATTACAGCAATGATCATAAAGTATGACTCATCAGAACACTTTTAAAAAGGCTCAGATAATTGAAACTTTATTAGCAATTGCTTAAGCTGCACACCACTCCACAAATGGCATTTCATGCTGGCTGGCTGTCCCCAGCACATCCTCCGAGGGGTTGCTCAAACAACGCATTCCACTGTAGGTTTCAACGTTATATGACAAATACTAAAGCTAATCTTTAAAGCTAAAATTTATTCCCTGGATGTGGTCCTTCTTGCAGTTTTAAAGCCATGTATTAAACATACTGTACACTGGAAATTTGTTTTTTAAATACGTAGTCATTCTTGAATTCTGTTACCACCACCCTCATACCTCCTTTGGAAGTAGGTCACCTTGGTAACGTAGTGATTAGCATAACGTTTTACAGTGCCAGCAACCAGGGTTCAATTCTCGCCACTGTCCGTAAGGAGTGTGTACATTCTCCCCGTGGCCGTGTGGGTTCCTCTTGGTGTTCTGGTTTCCTCCTGCATTCCTGAGATGTATGGGTTAGTAGATTAATTGGTCACATGGGTATAACTGGGTGACATGAACTCATTGGGCTGGAAGGATCTGTTACCGTACTGTATCTCTAAATTTTAAGAACTGTGTCATCATTGCAGTAGACCAGGATAGGCCAACACGAAAATTGCAATTAAACTGGTTCAACTGGTTTCTCAAAAATGATTGCCAACAAAAATAAAACTGAAGAGCTAATTTTGTTTATTGCTGGAATCCTGGTGTCATACAGCAATGAAGGGACTGTTGTGTTTATGTTCTGTGTACTAAAGTGTCTACCTGAGCTCGTGCCATTTGCCAGCAGTTGACCCATATCCTTCTAAACCAAGTGCTCCCAACCTGGGCTCCACAGCTCCCTTGGTTAATGTAGGGGTCCATGGTGTAAAAATGTTTGGGAACCTCTACTCTAAACGTTTCCTATCCATTCAATGTCATTTAAACAGGGGAATTCTTTCTGTTTTATTTTCACATCTGGTGTCTAGCTGCATGGAGACCAGAGTAGGAAATGCAAAAAGTTGCAACAAGCCTTACTTGATAAATACAAGAGATTCTGAAGATGTTAGAAATCCCATGTAACACACATAAAATGCTGGAGGAATTCAGCAGGTCAGGCAACATCTATGGAAATGAATACACAGTCAACATTTCAGGCCAAGATCCTTTGTCAGGGATGGAAAGGAGGAAAGATACAAGAATTAAAAGGTGGGGGGAGGAGAAGGAGGACAAGCTGGAAGGTGATAGGTGAAGGCAGGTGGGTGGAAAGGCAAAGGGCTGGAGAGGAAGAAATCTGATAGGAGAGGATTTTGGATCATGAGAGAATGGGAAAAAGGAGGGCCACCAAGGATAGGCGAAGAAAGAATCAGACAGGAGAAATCAATGTTCTTGCTATTAGGTTGGAGGCTACCTTGATGGAATATGAGGAGCTGCTTCTCCACCCTGAGAGTGGCCTCATTGCAGCAGAAGAGAAGGCCAAGACCAATGCAAAGGAGTTCAAATGAGAACCTCAACTGGAATCTGAATACATGATTTTTTTTAACAGATTAGATAAATAATTAATAATTACCTGCCCATCAAATGTGACTACGACCATTTATCAAAATCAGATTTATTATCCGTCATACATGTGAAATTTATTGCTTTGTGGCAGCAGGAGACTGCTAGGACATAAAATTACAATCAAGCACAAACAAGTAAACAGTGCAAGTAAAGGATTAATTGGTTTGTGCTCATGGACCATTTGGAAATCTATTTATTTATTAATTTGAGAACAGGCCCTTCTGCCCAATGAGCTGCACCCAGCAACCCACCTGTATCACCCAGGCCTAATCACAGCTCAATGTACAACGGCCAACTTACTTACTAATCCATACGTGTTTGGAATGTGGGAGGAAACCATAACACCCAGAGGTCACCACATGTTTACAAGGAAAATGTACAAATGGCATTGGAATTCAACTCCGAATTCCGACGCTCCGAGCTGTAATAGCATTGCACTCACTGCTATGCTACCATAGTGCCCATGAGATTGGTCTTCAAACATTGGGTGTAGGTCTTCAAGCTCCTACACCTAACCCTCGATGGTAGCAATGAGAAGATGGTATGTCCTGGGTGGTGAGTGTCAGTAGTAATTGGTGTCAGCTCCTTGAGGCTCCACCACTTGGTGATGTCCTCGCTGGTGCGGTGGGTTGTGGCCATGAAGGAGCTGGCTGAATCAGCATTTATGGCACAGTTGTGGGTCATTAACGTGTGCATACGTTTGATACATAAAAGCCCAATAGATTTCACTGATATAATTGTACTGCACAGCCAAATTCTCAAGTGTATTGTGTCTCTGATCCCTGATCATACAGTAATAACTTGTCTGATTACCACTGAATGCAGTCCTTGGCAACAGACACATCTTGCATCTATTCACAATTCATACGCCAATTGTTCACCATCTCTATGTTACCCACGGACCTGGCTTACAGCAATTTAGTCTGCCTTTCATCGCTTTGATCTGAATCTTCATTAATGAGTGCCCCCCATTTTATTACAAATGTCAGCTGTTCACTGTCGTGATTCCAATAGATATGTTACAGCTCTTCATTACAATGTATGGCAATCTCTGAAGATCTATCCTGGGCCCAACATATTGATGCAATTACAAAGATGGTAGGACAGCGCCTGCATTTCATTAGGAGTTTGATGAGAATCAGAATCAGCTTTAATATCAACATATATCGTGAAATTTGTTAACTTAGCAGCAGCAGTACAATGCAATACATGATAAATGTAGAGAAAAAAATAAATAAATGAATTACAGCAAGTATATAGACAGTGGCATATAAAAGTTTGGGCACCCCCGGTCAAAATTTCTGTTACTGTGAATAGCTAAGCGAGTAAAAGATGAACTGATTTCCAAAAGGCATAAAGTTAAAGATGACCCATTTCTTTAATATTTTAAGCAAGAAAACTTCTTTATTTCCATCTTTTACAGTTTCAAAATAACAAAAAAGGAAATGGGCCTGATGCAAAAGTTTGGGCACCCTGCATGGCAGTACTTAGTAACACCCCCATTGGCAAGTATCACAGCTTGTGAATGCTTTTTGTAGCCAGCTTGGGGATTTCAATTCTTGTTTGGGGGATTTTCGCCCATTCTTCCTTGCAAAAGGCTTCTAGTTCTGTGAGATTCTTGGGCCGTCTTGCATACACTGCTCTTTTGAGGTCTATCCACAGATTCTCGATGATGTTTAGGTCAGGGGACTGTGAGGACCATGGCAAAACCTTCAGCTTGCACCTCTTGAGGTAGTCCATTGTGGATTTTGAGGTGTGTTTAGGATCATTATCCTGTTGTAGAAGCCATCCTCTTTATCTTCGGCTTTTTTACAGACGGTGTGATGTTTGCTTCCAGATTTGCTGGTATTTAATTGAATTCATCCTTCCCTCTACCAGTAAATGTTCCCCGTGCCACTGGCTGCAACACAAGCCCAAAGCATGGCTGATCCACCCCGTGCTTAACAGTTGGAGAGGTGTTCTTTTCATGAAATTCTGCACCCTTTTTTCTCCAAACTTACCTTTGCTCATTGCGGCCAAAAAGTTGTACTTAACTTCATCAGTCCACAGGACTTGTTTCCAAAGTGCATCAGGCTTGTTTAAATGTTCCTTTGAACCTTTTGAATAGAACTTTTGGCCGCAATGAGCAAAGGTATGTTGAAAAACAAAGCTGTGAAGATCCCTGCTGCACCTGGTAACACAGAGACACAGAAAACCTACAGCACAATACAGGCCCTTCGGCCCACAAAGTTGTGCCGAACATGTCCCTACCTTAGAAATTACTAGGCTTACCTATAGCCCTCTATTTTTCTAAGCTCCCTGTACCTATCCAAAAGTCTCTTAAAAGACCCTATTGTATCCGCCTCCACTACCATTCCTGGCAGCCCATTCCACAAACTCACCACTCACTGCGTAAAAAGCTTACCCCTGACATCTCCTCTGTACCTACTCCCCAGCACCTTAAACCTGTGTCCACTTGTGGTAACCATTTCAGCCCTGGGAAAAAGCCTCTGACTATCCACATAATCAATGCCTCTCATTATCTTATACACCTCTATCCTGTCACCCCTCTTTCACCGTCGCTCCAAGGAGAAAAGGCCGAGTTCACTCAACCTATTCTCATAAGGCATGCTCCCCAATCCAGGCAACATCCTTGTAAATCTAAATCTCCTCTGCACCCTTTCTATGGCTTCCACATCCTTCCTGTAGTGAGGCGACCAGAACTGAGCACAGTACTCCAGGTGGGGTCTGACCAGGGTCCTATATAGCTGCAACATTACCTCTCAGCTCCTAAATTCAATTCCATGATTGATGAAGGCCAATACACCGTACGCCTTCTTAACCACAGAGTCAACCTGCGCAGCTGCTTTGAGCATCCTATGGACTTGGACCCCAAGATCCCTCTGATCCTCCACACTGCCAAGAGTCTTACCAGTAATGCTTTCTTCTGCCATCATATATGACCTACCAAAATGAACCACTTCACACTTATCTGGGTTGAACTCCATCTGCCACTTCTCAGTCCAGTTTTGCATCCTATCAATGTCCCACTGTAACCTCGGACAGCCCTCCACACTATCCACAACACCCCCAACCTTTGTGTCATCAGCAAACTTACTAACCCATCCCTCCATTTCCTCATCCAGGTCATTTATAAAAATCACAAAGAGTAAGGGTCCCAGAACAGATCCCTAAGGCACAACCCTGGTCACCGACCTCCATGCAGAATATGACCCATCTACAATCACTCTTTGCCTTCTGTGGGCAAGCCAGTTCTGGAAACACAAAGCAATGTGCCCTTGGATCCCATGCCTCCTTACTTTCACAATAAGCCTGGCATGGGGTACCTTATCAAATGCCTTGCTGAAATCCATATACACTACATCTACAGCTCTACCTTCATCAATGTGCTATTCAACACCCTCACTTCGGGAAGTCTGATCACCTGGCAGTACTTCTACTCCCTGAGTATGGGCAGAGACTGAAGACTGTGTCACCAGCAGTGAGGACCAAGAGGTATGGACAAGGGAAGCACAGGAGCGCCTACAGGACTGCTTTGAATCAGTGGTCTGGACTGCATTCAGGGATTCATCTTCAAATCTGGATGCGTATGCTGCAGTTGTTACTAACTTCATTAAAACCTATGTGGATGAGTGCATGCCTATGAAAACTTGCTGTATGTTCCCTAACGAAAAACCATGGATGAACCAAGATGAATGTCATCTGCTGAGGGCTAGATTTGTGGAGTTAAGTCTGGTGACCCAGGTCTGTACAGGAAAACCAGGTGTGACTTGCGGAGGGCTATTTCAAGAGCAAGGAGACAATTCCCAGCAAGGTTGGAGGCAACATCAGACGCACATTAACTGTGGCAGGGTTTGCAGGACATTACTTCCGACAAAGAAAAACCCAATAGCATGAATGGCAGCGATGCTTCACTACCAGATGAGGTCAATGTCTTCTATGCACACTTTGAAAAGGAGAATATAACTACAGCTGTGAAGATCCCTGCTGCACCTGGTAACCCTGTGGTCTTTGTGTCGGGTGCTGATGTCAGGCTGTCTTTCAGGAGGGTGAACCCTTGCAAGTCAGTAGGCCCCAATGGACTACCTGGTAAGGCTCTGAAAACTTGTGCCAACCAACTGGCAGGGGTATTCAAGGACATTTTTAACCTCTCACTGCTATAGTCGGCAGTTCCCACCTGCTTCCAAAAGGTCACAATTATACCAGTGGCCAAGAAGAGTAGTGTAAGCTGCCTATTGTCCAGTAGCACTCACATCTACAAAGATGAAATGCTTTGAGAGGTTGGTCATGGCCAGAAAGAACTCCTGCCTCAGCAAGGACCTGGACCCACTGTAATTTGCCTATCACCACAATAAGTCTACAGCGGATGTAATCCCAATGGCTCTACACACGGCCCTAGATCACCTGGACAATACAAACACCTATATCAGGATGCTGTTCATCGACTATCAGCATTTAACACCATCATTCCCACAGTCCTGATGAATAAGCTACAGAACCTGGGGCTCTGTACCTCCCTCTACAATGGTTCCTTGACTTCCTGACTGGGAGAGCACAATCTGTGCAGATTGGCGATAATATCTCCTCCTCATAACAATCAACACCTCAGGGGTGTGTGCTTAGCCCACTGCTCTACTCCCTCTATACCCACGATTGCATGGCTCGACATAGCTCAAACACCACCTAGAAACTTGCTGATGATACAACCATTGTTGGTAGAATCTCAGATAGAGATGAGAGGGTTTACAGGAGTGAGATATAACAGCTAGTTGAGTTGTGTCACAACACACCCTGCACTGAATGTCAGTAAGATGAAAAAGCTCACTGTGGATATCAGGAAGGGTAAGAGGAGGGAACGCGAACCAATCTCATAGAGAGATCAGAAGTGGAGAGAGTGAGCAGCTTTGAGTTCCTGGATGGCAATATCTCTGAGGATCTAACCTGGTCCCAACATATCAATGCAGCTATGTAGACGGCAAGACATTGGACATTGGCAAGATATTTCATTGGTAGTTTGAGGAGATTCGGTTTGTCAACTAAAACATTTGAAAACGTCTATAAATGTACCATTGAGAGCATTCTGACAGGCTGCATTACCATTAGGTTGGTGGGGATACTGCACAGGACCAAAAGAAACTACAGAAAGTTGAAAAATTAGTCATTTCCATCTTGGGTGCATGCCTTCGTCATATCCAAGACATCGCATCTTCAAGGTGCGGTGCCTCAGAAAGATGGCGTCCATCATTAAAGATCCCCATAACCCAGGGAATGCCTTCTGCTCACTGTTACCATCAGGAAGGAGGTACCAGAGCCTGAAGGCACACACTCAGCCATTCAAGAACAGCTTCTTCCCCTTTGCCATACAATTCCTAAATGGACATTGAACCCATGAACACTACCTCACTTTTTAAAATATATATTATTTCTGTTTTTGCACTGCTTTTAATCTATAGAATATACATTTATATATTTACTATAATTGATTTACTTATTTTTTCTTTCTATATTGTATTGCAATGTACCCCCGCTGCTAAGTTAACAAATTTCACGACACACGCCAGTGATAATAAACCTTATTCTGATTCTGATTCCCTCCCGCATTTCTCTCATCTATACGCCTATCTAAGAATCACATACTGTAAATGTCCCTAATGCATCTGTCTCTACCAGAATCTGAATCACAATCAGCTCTAATATCACCAGCATATGTCATGAAATTTGTTGTTTTGAGGCAGCAGTACATTACAATACATAATAAAAAACAACTTTGGGTGGCAGGGTGGAGATACTTCTCTACCAAGGGAGCTGTAAGGTGCTCCTTCTCTTCGCAGGCCTGCAGGTCACCCTTGGGAAAGGTGTAGCACCTGCTTAAACCCACAATCAGGGTCACGTGAAGCCATGGGAGCAGGTGGTGGATGGTCATATGAGCAGGAGGTGCATATCACAAGCCCTGGTGATGCGACCACTGACGTCAGGCAGACAATCTCTGAAGAGTATTGATAATGGCTGGGGTCACCCATCTTGTAAAGACCCTGCCCAGAGGAGGGCAATGGCAAACCATTTCTGTAGAAAATTTGCCAAGGGCAATCATGGTCACAGACCATGATCGCCTACATCATATGATATGGCACATAATGATGATTATAAATAATAAAAACTATAAATTACAATAAGAAGTATATACAGTCATGTGCTAAAGTGTTAGGCACATATATATATAGAGCTAGGGTGCCTAAAACTTTTGCACAGTACTGTATATTATGTCTTTCCAGTTACCACGTAATACTAAATACTACTGTGCTAACAAAAAGCTAAGTACTCTTACTTCTGTTTCCAAACCACCTTATTTAAACCAATATACAGTACAGTGCAAAAGTCTTAGGTACCCTAACTACAGTATATATATGTGTGTCTCAGACCTTTGAACAGCTCTGTATAAAAAAAATTAAATTCAGTAGGTAGTGCAAAAAGAGAGGGAAAATACTGAAGTCGTGTTCATGGAATCATTGTCCATTCAGACACCTGATGAGAAGTCTTCAGGCTTCTGTACCTCCTCCTTGATAGTAGCAATGAGAAGAGGGCATGTCCTGGGTGATAGGGTCCTTAATGATGAGTGCCACTTTTTGAAGCATCCCCTTTTGAAGGTGTCCTCAATGCTGGGGAGGCTAGTGCCCATGATGGAGCTGGCCAAGTTAGCTACTCTGCAGTTTTTACTGATCCTGTGAAGTGGCACTTTCAAACCATACAGTAATGCAACTAGTTAGAATGCTCTCCATGGTACAGCTGTAGAGCATTGCTAGTGTTATTGGTGAAATACCAACTCTCCTCGAACTCCTCAAGAAATATAGTCGCTGTTGTGCTTTCTTTGTAATTGCATTAATATGCTGGGCCAAGGATAGATCTTCAAAGATTGTTTTTGTGGCCGATGGCCTTTGCACATTCGTAAACCACAGAAGTTAGTCCAGGGACCTACGAGGGATGATTGATTAAGTTCATGGCCTAAGGTAGAAGGAGTCAATTTTAGAAAACCTAGCACATTTATTCTTTCTACATTTACACACTTAGTTCAGTGGTCATGGAGCATACAGATCCCTTCTTTGTAGAAGTCGGCGTCTTGGACCTCCAGGTCCTCATTGATGTCGGCGACGGACGAACACAATGAGGACTGATGTGTGTTCCCTCATTTTACCATTTCTGAAGTCCACAATCAATTCTTTGGTCTTACTGATGTTGACTGCAAGATTTTTGCTGCGGCACCACTCAACTACTGATATATCTCCCTCCTGTATGACTTCTCCTCACTATCTGAAATTCTGCCAACAATAGTTGTACCATCAGTAAATTATGTCAGCACTTACTCAATTAACTCTCAACTCATGTCCTCTTGTTTGAATCTCCCCCACTCTCAATGGAAAAAGTCTATCCATGTCAACTCTATCTATCCCCCTCATAATTTTAAATACCTCTATCAAGTCACCCCCAACCTTCTATGTTCCAAAGAATAAAGACGCAACTTGCTCAGTGTTTGGGAGCACTTCACATGTTATGAACTGGGCTTTCCCTTTGGAGAGTTTTCTACAACTCCACCATGGACCGTACCAAGCCCAGCTGAGAAAGAGGAAGGGTTGGGCATGGAGTGAGCAACCCCATCTCATAAAAACCTAGAGCTACAGAAACACTAACAGTAGCTCCAAAGGCCTCATTCCCGGGAGAGGAAGAATCTTCATCTAGAAGGTGTATGAAGTTCTTTGGTGAAAACAGAAGCCAAGGGGCTGATCAAACTTCTATTGGCCCAGGATAGAGGATTCTGGTGGGCTGCTGTTGGTGGCTTATGCCCCAATAGGGGTGATGAGCTTAAGAAGAAGAAGAGTTTTCTACACCCAAAGAGAATGGTTTAAAGTGAGAGAAAAGCGTATTAGATGAAACTTAAAAAATAATTTTTCACACAGACAATGGTTGGAATACAGGTCTCACTTCCTAAGAGGACAGGGAAGTGGGGCAGTGACACTCTCTGCATTTATGAAGCATTTAGATAAGAACATGCAATGCCAGGGAAGAGAAGGTGACAGGTTGAGTGCTGGGAAATGGGATCAGTATGGATCAGTGATTTGTAGCTGCAGTGACAAAATAGGGCAAAGGGCCTATTCCTGTTGCCAGTCATAGGTTTGGTCAGATGTGATGCCATTTCTTGCTAAAACAACTCAGCAGCAACAATGGTATTTCCCAGCAACACACAACAAATGCCGCAGGAACTCACAGGTCAGGGAGCATGTATGGAAAAAAGCAGTCGACGTTTCGGACCAAAACCCTTCAGCAGGACTGGAGAGAAAAAGCTGAGGAGTAGGTTTGAAAGGTAGGGAGAGGGGAGAGAGAAAACACCAGGTGACAGGTGAAACTTGGAGGGGGACGGATGAAGTAAAGAGCTAGGAAGTTGATTGGTGAAAGAGACAGAAGGCCATGGAAGATAGAAAAAGGGGGGGGGGGAGGGGGTTTGAAGAGTCTGGCCTGCTGAGATCCTCCAGCATTTTGTGCATGTTGCTCAAATTTCCAGCATCTGTAGATCTTCTCTTATTAATGATACTTCCCATTTCTTCACATTGTGTGGGTACGATAGGCAGCGTGTGGAATTGATACTAAACTACAAACATCTCCAATTGGACCACAGTTGACAGGTGACATTAAAGGGACCCCCTCACTCACAACACCCTCAAAAGAACACCTGTGGGTGATGAGAATGTGCAATGATGGCCCATGTGCAGAGGGAGAGACACTGAAGTGGATTGAACAGTTCATTAGTTTTTAATAAGAACTGTATGGAACAAAAGGGAAATAACAAATGCTCGGCCAACAAGGCCATTAACTAAAACTCTCATAAAATCTAGCACTGTCACTGCAGTTTGAAAGAAGTAACTTAATACTAAATCAATTCTGCTACTTTACAGCATCAATCTAAACTGCAGACTTCTTTCCTGGAATGGGGATTAAGGTGAGCAGGGAGCGTTGCCGTCACTATGCTTTGGTAAAGGCGCGACAAGACTGAAACGAGAGGAGGGAAGTTAAATACAACCACAAAGAAATACTAATTGGCTGGAATGTGCCTACTCACCAGCATGATTGTCAACGCCTTTCAGCTCTCTGCCTGCAAGGGTGCTCAAAATCTGTGGCAGAGTCCATGGGTGTAACAACGAAGATGAGATGATCGCCAACCTCTTTGTAAAGAAGGCAGGGAAATGGATGTAGATACGAGTCACAAGCGAGACTTCTTGAAAAGCTTCATTCCAAACAGTAATTCTGCTTGACTGGCTGTTTCCAGGGACAGATACAAATGCAATCAGCAGGTGTTGCTGGAAGATTTTCAAATCGGTGACAGATGCACCAAAACCTGTTGCGCTTCCAGAACAATAAGATGACAGTCTGGGAATTCTGCAGCCAAGCACATTCCAGGGTGCGCTGGAGCTCAGTGCAATGCGGAGGTTTCATGGGAAAGAACTGCAGTTGGAAGTCCTGCTGCCGCTGGGCTTTGAGGTTCATCGATGGTGGCGCATTTGCATAGCAGTTAGCATAACACTTTACATTGCACCACCATCTGTAAGATTTGTACATTCTCTTCGTGACCGCATGGGTATCCTCCGGGTGCTCGGGTTTCCTCTCACATTCCAAAGATGCACAGGTTAGGGTTAGTAAGTAGTGAGCATATGGGAAGTGTGGTGACACTTGTGAGCACGTCTTTGGGCTGTGTTGGTTGTGGGCTCAAATGAGACATTTCACTTTATGTTTCAATATTTCAATGTACATGTAAGAAATAAAGCTAATCTTTACATCTTTATTTAAGCCTCTGAGAAGTCTAGTCTGTATCGTCCAGAGGCTCCAAGAGTATCATGGGTGCCTTGTACAGAGAACGTGTCAACAACACAAGTAACTCCACGAATGTATAGACTGAAAGGTACGATGAAGGCAAGCAGCGCGGGATTTTGTATTTCTAGTATACATCATTGTTAATAAAGTTTAATTTTGGAAAAATAACGAGTTTTCATCAGCTATTTAATTTATGCTGTTCCGTACACAAAACCGGAAGAAGACTGCAAGACGACCAAAAGGGAATATGGTGCCTCATCGCGGCACAGTTCAATGACGGTGTACTGTTATAAAATACTAGTTCCTCAGACTGCAGGCAGAAACTAAACAAAACAAGCCTCCGCTGGCAGTTTACCAACATTTCTCAAGCGGGGTGGAGCCCATCACCGGCTCCCAGCCCAGAGTCAGACATCATCCCGAATCGGTGTTCGGCTGCTCGGAAGGTCCCAGCACGGTCCCCGCACCGCAGCCATGGGCAAAGTGAAGACCTTCGCGATCCTCTACAACCGCCCCACCTACTCCTGCGGGGAGTGGGTCTCCGGACGGATTGTGGTGGAGCTTACGGAGCAGATCGAGGTTAAACTTCTGAAAATCCACGCCAAGGGCCACGCGTACGTTCACTGGACGGAGAGACAATCCGGCTCCAAGTCCAGACAGACTCGGCATTACACTCAGGAGCTGCTGTACTTCAAGCACAAGTACCTGTTGATTGGGACAGGTAGGTGATCGCTCACGTTGCACGGAGATCTCTACAAATCGGCTCTAAAGTGTCCACAAACCCAGCAACAGGCCTGTTCTCCGTCTGACAATAGTGTGACCGCCAGTGGAGGAGAGGCGGCAGCGGCTTATGTCCTCTGCGCCACTGGAGCTCCCTTTAGTCAGCTCGGGAAACGGTGAAAGATTCGGGCGATAAACGTGTAAACTTCTAACTTTACAACTGTGGGCGTACGGACGGCTTCATCGCCGTCTGGGCATGTGTACATTCTCTGTTCGCTTCCGGAATCAACAGCGAAAGGGGAGAATCCTCACGCCCTGTTGTGGGTGGGACCATATCAAACGCCGCTGTGTGACAGGAGACCTCCGGGGGGAGCAGTGGGGCATCGGGACAATCTCGTGTGTGTCCTGCATAGGTCGTGAAATTTGTTGTTTTGTGGCAGCGGTATATTGCAATACATAATAAAAATACAATAAGAAGTAAATAAGTAGGTCAAATGCGGGAAAATAGTGAGGTAACACGCTGGAGGAACTCAGCAGGTCGGGCAGCATCCGTGGAAACGATCAGTCGACGTTTCCGGCCAAGACCCTTCCTCAGGACCCCAGCATCTGCAGAGTATTTTGTGTTTAAAATAGTGAGGTAACGCTCATGGGTTCATTGTCCATTCAGAAATCTGATAATGAAGAGGAAGAAGCTGTTGCTGTAATATTGACTGTGAGTCATCAGGCTCCTGTACCACCTTCCTGATGGTAGCAGTGAGAAGAGCCCATGTCCTGGGTGAATGGGGTCGTTAATGATGGATGCGTCCTTTGTGAGGCATCGCCTTTTGAAGGTGTCCCCAGTGCTGGAAGGTTTATATACTGGGGTACAGTGAAAAACTTCTGTAGCATACTGTTCATACAGACCAAATCATTTCACAGTGCGTTGAAGTAGTACAAGGTAAAACAATAACAGAATGTAGATTAAAGTGTTACAGCGACAGAGAAAGTGCAGTGCAGGAAATCAATAAAATCCAATGCTCTGCATTGAGTCATGGGGCACTACAGCTCAGAAGCTGGCTGTTTGGCCCATCTAGCCAATGACTAGTCCCATCGATCCAGAGCTGGATCATATCCGTCCCATCCAAATACTTATCTGAAATTCTTTTAAATGTTGCATCCACCACTTCCTTAACAAAGGTCAGGAGTCCATCATATCGTACCGGGGGATCATTCATCGGTCTAAAAATGGTGGGATAGAATCTGTCTTTCATCTTGGTGGGATGTGCTATCAGGCTGTAGTATCTTCTCCACATTGAAAGACAGGGAGCAGAATCTGGCCATGCCATCATGAGTGTTATAATCATCATTATGTACCTTGTCATATGATGTCAACAGTCCTCACCTCATGACCAAGATTGCTCTTGAAAAGTTTTCTTCAGATTGGTTTGTCATTGCCTTCTTCTGGGCAGTGTCTTTACAAGATGGGTGACCCCAGCCATTATCAATACTCTTCAGAGATCATTTGCCTGGCATCAGCGGTCGCATATCCAGGACTTGTGATGTGCACCAGCTGCTACTACTGCCTGCTCCCATGGGCTCACGTGACCCTGATGGGCAGCTAAGCAGACGCTACACCTTGCCCAAGGGTGACTGCGGGCTAGCGGAAGGAGGGAGCACTTTACACCTCTTTTGGTAGAGATATATCTCCATCCTGACATCCAGTTCCAGATAGTAGGTAGTCTTATTGTAATTTATATATTTTAATGTTATTATTATGTATTTAAGAGTACTGTGGCTGCAAAGCAACAAATTTCAAGACATGTCAGTGATATTAAACCTGATTCTGATTCTAAAGACAGAAATGTGAACAAAGTCTGCCACATTCTGGAAGGCTGGAAGGCACACACTGGGCTGAAGGGCATTTGCCTGCTTCTAACTAATTTTGCAGGGTCTGGGAACCAGAGTCCCAGGTCAGTAAGGGAAGGATCAAACCAGAAGGTCGATGTCAGGGAAATAATTGAACAGCAAAATCAAAATAACAGGTATGGTGGGTCGGATAGTTTGAAGTGGGTATATTTTAATGCTTGGAGTATTATGGGTAAGGGTGATGAACTTAGATCATGGATCAGTACATGGAACTACAATGTTGTGGCCGTTACTGACACTTGGTTCAGAGAGAGGCAGAAACAGGTGATTAATATACCAGGTTTTCACAAAGTTTTAGAAAAGATAAGTGGAGGAGGTAAAAGAGGAGGTGAAGCTGCTCTACGAATCAGAGACAATATCACAGCTGCACTCAGGAGACAGAGTGGAGGGGCCAGACACTGAGCCCATTTGGGTAGAACTCAGGAATAGGAAGGGTGCAATCACACTGATGGGATTGAACGACAGAGTGACCCCCCCCCCCCCCCGCCACCTATAGCTACCGGGACACTGAGAAACAGGTATATAATCAGATTAAGGAAATGAGTAAAAATAACAGGGTTGTTGTCATGGGGGATTTCAGCTTCCCTAATATAAACTGGGATTTTCTTAGTGTAAGAGGTTTAGATGGGGCTGAATTTGTAAAGCGTATCCAGGAAAGTTTCTTAAATCAATATGTGGATAGTTCAATGAGAGGAGAGGCCGCACTGGACCTGGTGTTGAGTTATGAGCCTGGCCAGGTGACAAACCTTTCAATGAGTGAATAGTTAGGAAACAGTGACCATAACACCTTAATTTTCAGGATAGCTATAGATAAGAATAGGTATGGTCCCTGCAGGAGACTTTAGAATTAGAGTAGTGAAAATCACGAGGGCATTAGCAGGATCTAAGTGTTGATTGGGAATACATTTTCTCTGGCAAGTCCACATCAAATATGTGGAGGGTGTTTAAAGATGAATTGCACAGAGTACTGGAAAGGTATGTTCCTGTTAGAAGGAAGGACAGGGATGGAAAAATATGGAAACCTCGGATGTCCAGAGAGGTGATGAATTTAGTCAAGAAGAAAAGAGTAAAGCATGTAAAGCTTCAGAAGCTGGGATCAAATGAAGCACATGAGTAGTATAAAGAAGCCAGAAAAGAACTAAAGAAGGGAATTAGGAAAGCCAGGAGAAGCCATAAAAATTCCTTGGCAAGTAGGATGAAGATGAATCCCAAGACATTCAATACATACATAAAGAGTAAAAGGATAACTAGGGAGAAGGTGGGACCATTCAAGGATAAAGGGGGGAACATTTGCATGGATGCAGAGAATGTGAGTGAGATTCATAATGAGTAATTTGCTTCAATATTTACCAAGGAAAATGATATGGTGGACCAGGAGATCAGTGCTGAGTGTATTAATATGTTAGGGCATTTAGAGGTCAAGGAGCAGGAAGTGTTGGGCCTTCTAATGAGTATTAAGGTGGATAAGTCCCCACAGCCTGATGGAATTTACCCCAGGTAATTAAAGGGGGAAGCAACAAGATTGCTGGGCCTTAACCAGTATCTTTGTGTCCTATCTAGCCACAGGCAAAGTCCTGGAGGACTGGCAAGAGGCTAATGTTGTACCTTTATTTGAGAAGGGAACAAGGAAAATTCCTGGAAACTATAGACCAATAAGTCACATGGCAGTTGTCGGGAAATTACTCAAGAAAGTTCTTAAGGATAGGATACACTCACAACACACTGGAGGAACTCAGCAGGTCGGGCAGCATCCGTGGAAATGATCAGTCGACGTTTTGGGCCGGAACATCGACTGATCGTTTCCACGGATGCTGCCCGACCTGCTGAGTTCCTCCAGCGTGTTGTGAGTGTTGCTTTGACCCCAGCATCTGCAGATTATTTTGTGTGAAGAATAGGATATATGAGCATTTGGAAACCCGTGCCTAGGGAGAGCCAGCATGGCTTTATGTGTGGCAGATCATACCTTACCAACTTGATTGAGCTTTTTGACAAGGTGATGAGAGATGGATGAGGGTAGGGCAGTGGATGTTCTCCACATGGATTTTAGTAAGGCTTTTGACAAAGTCCCTCATGTGAGGCTAATCCAGAAGATTAAGATGCATGGCATCCACGGTGAATTGTCTGTTTGGCTTCAGAACTGACTTTTGCATAGAAGACACAGGGCAGTTGTTGAAGGGAGTTACTCAAGCTGAAGGTCTGTAATTAGTGGAGTTCCACGGCGATCTGTGATGGGACCTTGGCTGTTTCTAATGTATATAAATAACTTGGATGAAAATGTGGATGGGTGAGTTAATAAATTTGCAGATGATACCAAGATTGGTGGAGTTGTGGATAGTGTAGAAGACTGGCAAAAAATGCAGCACGATGTAGACCAGTTGCAGATATGGGCTGAGAAATGGCAGATCGAGCTTAACCCAGATAAAAGTGAGGTGTTGCACCTCGCTAAGGCAAATACAAGGAGACAGTGTACTATTAAGGGCAAGGTCCTTGACAATTTTCCTCAGAAGTTCATGACTCCATGAAAGTGGCTACACAGGTTGATGAGATGGTTAAGAAGGCTTATGGAATGAATGCTTTTATTAGTCGAGGCACTGAGTTCAAAAGCCAAGATGTTATGTTGCAACTTTATAAAACTGGCTTGGCCACATCTGGAGTTCTGGTCGCCTCTCTATAAGAAGGATGTTGAGGCTTTGAAGAGGGTACAGAAGAGATTTACCAGGATGCTGGCTGGTTAAGACCATAAGATACACTAGCAAAATTAGGCCATTTAGTCCATCAAGTCTGCTCTGCCATTCCATCATGGCTGATCTATTTATTTCTCAGCCCAATCTCCTGCTTTACCCCTCTGTATCCTTCCATGCAGTGACCAATCAAGAATCTATCAACCTCTGCCTTCAATATACATATAGACTTGGTCTTCACAGCTGCCTGTGGCAACAAATTCCACAGAATAAATACACTCTGGCTGAAGAAATTCCTCCTTCTATAAAAACCTATTCTGATGCTGTGTCCTCTGGTCTCATACATTCCCACCATAGGAAACACCCTTTCCAAATCAACTCTATCAAGGCGTTTCATCATTCAATAGGTTTCAATTAGGTCTCCCCTCTTTCTTCTGAATTCCAATGAATACGGGCCCAGAGCCTTGAATGCTCTTCATATGACAAGCCGTTTAATCCTGGAATTATTTTTGTGAACCTCCTTTGAATCATATCCAGCTTCAGCACATCCTTTCTGGCTAAGTGTCCAAAACCACTCACAGTACACCAAATGAGGCCTCCACACTGCATGATAAAGTCTCAATATTACCTTCTTGCTTTTATATTTGATTCCTCTTGAAATGAATGCTTATGTCGCATTTGCCTTCTTCATCACAGACTCAACCTTCAAACTACCCTTTAGGGAGTCCTGCACAAGGACTCTCAAAATCCTTTGCACCTCAGATTTTTGTATTTTTTATCCATTTAGAAAATAGTCAACCCTTTAACTTCTTCTACCAAAGTGCACTGTGTTCCTTCTGCTACTTCCTTGCTCATTCTCCTAATCTGTCTAAGTCCTTCTGCAGGCTCTCTATTTCCTCAAAACTACCTGTCCCTCCACCTATCATCGTATCATCTGTAACTTAACAACAAAGCAATCAATTCCATCATCCTAATGATTAACATATAACGTAAAAACAATCGGTCCCAACACAGACCCCTGTGGAATGCCACTAGTCACTGGCAGCCAACCAGAAAAGGCTCCCCTTATTCTTAGTTGCAGCCAACAAGCTGAGTATCAAATCATCAGGAATGCAGAGTCAGAAAGGACAGCAAATACGGTACTCAAGGTGTTGTATCTAAATGCACAGAGTATAAGAAATAAGGTGGATGATCTTGTTGCAATATTACAGATTGCCAGTTATGATGTTGTGGCCATCACTGAATCGTGGCTGAAGGATGGTTGTAGATGGGAGCTGAATGTTCATGGTTACACATTATATTTGAGGGATAGGAAGGTAGGCAGAGGGGGTGGTGTGGCTCTACCAGTAAAGAATTTCATCAAGTCAGTAGAAAGATGTGACATAGGATCAGAAGATATTGAATCTTTGTGGGTTGAGTTAAGAAACTGCAAGGATAAAAGGACGTTGATGGCAGTTATATACAGGCCTCCCAACAGTAGCTGGAAGCTGGACCACAGGTTACAGCAGGAAATAGAAAAGGCGAGTCAAGAGGGTGATATTATGGTAGTCATGGGAGATTTTAACATGCAGATCGATTGGGAAAATCAGGTTGGTAATGGATCTCAAGAGACCGAGTTTGTTGAATGCCTAAGAGATGCCTTTTTAGAGCAATTTGTTGTTGAGCCTACTAGGGGATCAGCTATACTGGATTGGGTGTTATATAATGAAACAGAGGTGATTAGGGAGCTTAAGGTACAAGAACCCTAGGAACCAGTGAACACAATGTGATAGGGAGAAAGTAAAGTCTGACATAGCAGTATTTCAGTGGAGTAAGGGAAATTACAGTGGTATGAGAGAGGAGTTGGCCAAAATAAACTGGAACGAGCTGCTTGCAGGAATGTCAGCAGAGCAGCAACGGCATGCATTTCTGGGGAAAATGAGGAAGGTGCAGGACAGGTGTTTTCCAAAAATGAAGAAATAATCAAATGGTAAAATAGTACAACCGTGGCTGACAAGGGAAGTCAAAGCTATTGTAAAAGGAAAAGAAAGGGCATACAACAAAGCAAAAATTAGTGGGAAGATAGAGGATTGGGAAGCTTTTATAAACCTACAGAGAACAACAAAAAAAAAACATTAGAAGGAAAAAGATAAAATATGAAAGCAAGCTAGCAAATAATATCAAAATGGGTCTAAAAGTTTTTTCAAGTATTTTAAAAATAAAAGAGAAATGAGAGTGGATATAGGGCCGCTAGAAAATGAGGCAGAAGAAATAATAATGGGTGACAAGGAGATAGCTGCTGAATTAAGTGAGTATTTTGCATCAGTCTTCACTGTGGAAGACACTAACAGTATGCCTGATGTTATAGTGTGTGAAGGAAGAGAACTGGGTGCAGTCTCTGTTACAAGAGAGAAAGTGCTGAAAAAGTTGAAAGTCCTGAGGGTACATAAGTCATCCGGACTAGTGGAACTGTACCTTAGGGTTCTGAAAGAGGTAGCATTAGAAATGATCTTTCAAAAATCATTGGACTCTGACAGAGGATTAAAAAATTACAAATGTAACTCCACTCTTTAGGAAAGGTGGATCGCAGTAGAAAGGAAATTATAAACCAGTTCGCCTGACCTCAGTGGTTGGGAAGATGTTGGAGTCAATTGTTAAGGATGAGGTGATGGAGTACTTGGTGACACAGGACAAGATAGTGCAAAGTCAGCATGGTTTCCTTCAGGGAAAATCCTGCCTGATGAACCCGTTGGAATTCTTTGAAGAGGTTACAAGTAGGATAGATAAAGGGGATTCAGTGGATGTTGTATATTGGGACTTTCAGAAAGCCTTTGACAAAGTGATATAGAAGAGGCTGCTTGCCAAGTTAAGAGCCCATGGTATTACAGGAAAGTTACTAACATGGTTAGAGAATTGGCTGATTGGTAGGAGGCAGCGAGTAGGAATAAAAGGATCCTTTTCTGGTTGGCTGCTAATGACTAGTGGTGTTCCACAGGGGTCAGTGTTGGGACCACTTCTTTTTATGCTGTATATCAATGACTTAGACGATGGAATAGATGGCTTTGTTGCCAAGTTTGCAGATGATACGAAGATTGGTGGAGGGGCAGGTAGTGTTGAGGAAACAGGTAGGATGCAGAAGGACTTTGACAAATTAGGAGAATGGGAAAGAAAGTGGCAAATGAAATACAATGTTGGAAAATGCGTTGTCATGCACTTTGGTAGTAGTGCATGACCACGCAGACTACTTTCTAAACGGGGAGAAAATCCAGGAATCTGAGATGCAGAGGGACTTGAGAGTCCTCATGCAGAACAATCTGAAGGTTAGCTTGCAGGTTGAGTCAGTGCTTAGGAAGGTGAATGCCATGTTAGCATTCATTTCAAGATGTCTAGAACACAAGAGCAAGGATGTGATGCTGAGGCTTTATGAGACACTGGTGAAGCCTCACCTTGAGTATTGTGAACAGTTTTAGGCCCCTCATCTTAGAAGAGATGTGCTGGCATTGGAGATGGTCCAGAGGAGGTTCACTAGGATGATTCCAGGAACAAAAGGGTTATCATACGGGGAACATTTGATGGCTCTGGGTCTGTACTCACTGGAATTCAGAAGGATGAGAGGGGATTTCATTGAAACCTTTTAAATGTTGAAAGTCCTAGAAAGAGTAGATGTGGAAAGGATGTTTCCCATGGTGGGAGAGTCCAGGACAAGAGGGCAAAGCCTCAGGACAGAGGGTTGCCCTTTTAAAACAGAGATGCAGAGAAATTTCTTTAGCCAAAGCATGGTGAATCTGTGGAATTTGTTGCCGCATGCAGCTGTGGAGGCCAGGTTGTTGGATGTATTTAAGGCAGAGATTGATAGGTTCTTGATTAGACACGGCATCAAAGGTTACAGGGAGAAGGTCGGGAACTTGGATTGGGGAGGAGAAAAAAAAAGGGATCATCCATCATTGGCAGAGCAGAATTGGTGGGCCAGATGGCCTAATTCTGCTCCTATGTCTTATAGTCTTATGGTCTTACTCTTTGCCTCCTGCCAATCAACTACTGCGTTGTCCATGCTAGAATCTTTCCAGTAATACCATGGGCTCTTGGCTTGTTAAGAAGCCTCATGCACGACACCTTGTCAAAGGCTTTCTGAAAATCCAAGTACACATCAACTGATTCTAATTTGTCTATCCTGCATGTATTTTCTTCAAAGCATTCCAACGGATTTGTCAGGGAAGATTTTCCCTTGAGGAAACCATGCTGACTATGGCCAATTTTATCATGTGCCTCCAAATGCCCTAAAACCACATCCTTAACAGTCAACATCTTAAGAAACATAGAAACATAGAAAATAGGTGCAGGAGTAGGCCATTCGGCCCTTCGAGCCTGCACCGCCATTTATTATGATCATGGCTGATCATCCAACTCAGAACCCCGCGCCAGCCTTCCCTCCATACCCCCTGACCCCCGTAGCCACAAGGGCCATATCTAACTCCCTCTTAAATATAGCCAATGAACTGGCCTCAACTGTTTCCTGTGGCAGAGAATTCCACAGATTCACCACTCTCTGTGTGAAGAAGTTTTTCCTAATCTCGGTCCTAAAAGGCTTCCCCTTTATCCTCAAACTGTGGCCCCTCGTTCTGGACTTCCCCAACATCGGGAACAATCTTCCTGCATCTAGCCTGTCCAATCCCTTTAGGATTTTATACGTTTCAATCAGATCCCCCCTCAATCTTCTAAATTCCAACGAGTACAAGCCCAGTTCATCCAGTCTTTCTTCATATGAAAGTCCTGCCATCCCAGGAATCAATCTGGTGAACCTTCTTTGTACTCCCTCTATTGCAAGGATGTCTTTCCTCAGATTAGGGGACCAAAACTGCACACAATACTCCAGGTGTAGTCTCACCAAGGCCTTGTACAACTGCAGTAGTACCTCCCTGCTCCTGTACTCTAATCCTCTCGCTATAAATGCCAGCATACCATTCGCCTTTTTCACCGCCTGCTGTACCTCCATGCCCACTTTCAATGACTGGTGTATAATGACACCCAGGTCTCATTGCACCTCCCCTTTTCCTAATCGGCCACCATTCAGATAATAATCTATTTTCCTATTTTTGCCACCAAAGTGGATAACTTCACATTTATCCACATTAAATTGCATCTGCCATGAATTTGCCCACTCACCCAACCTATCCAAGTCACCCTGCATCCTCTTAGCATCCTCCTCACAGCTAACACTGCCACCCAGCTTCGTGTCATCCGCAAACTTGGAGATGCTGCATTTAATTCCCTCATCCAAGTCATTAATATATATTGTAAACAACTGGGGTCCCAGCACTGAGCCTTGCGGTACCCCACTAGTCACCGCCTGTCATTCTGAAAAGGTCCCGTTTATTCCCACTCTTTGCTTCCTGTCTGCTAACCAATTCTCCATCCACATCAATACCTTACCCCCAATACCGTGTGCTTTAAGTTTGCACACTAATCTCCTGTGTGGGACCCTGTCAAAAGCCTTTTGAAAATCCAAATATACCAAATCCACTGGTTCTCCCCTATCCACTCTACTAGTTACATCCTCAAAAAATTCTATGAGATTCGTCAGACATGATTTTCCTTTCACAAATCCATGCTGACTTTGTCCGATAATTTCACTGCTTTCCAAATGTGCTGTTATCACATCTTTGATATCTGACTCCAGCAGTTTCCCCACCACCGACGTTAGGCTGACCGGTCTATAATTCCCCGGTTTCTCTCTCCCTCCTTTTTTAAAAAGTGGGGCAACATTAGCCACCCTCCAATCCTCAGGAACTTCCTGACAACCGTGGTCAGACTAACTGGCCTATAATTTCCTTCCTTTTGCCTCTCTCCTTTCTTGAAGAATGGAGTGGCACTTGCAATTTTCCAGTCTTTCAGAACCATACCAGAATCTAGTGATTCTTGAAAGATCATTACTAATGCCTCCACAATCTCTTCAGCAACCTCATTCAGAACACTGGGGAGTACACCATCTGGTTCAGGTGACCTATCTACCTTCAGACCTTTCAGTTTCCCAAGAACCTTTTCCTTGGTAGTGGTAACGTTGCAGACTTCATAACCCCTGACGCCTAGAACTTCCACCATACTGCTAGTGTCTTCCACAGTGAAGACTGATGCAAAATACTTATTCTGTTCGTCCGCCATTTCTTTGTCCCACATTACTACCTCCCTAGCATTATTTTCCAGTGGTCTAATATCCACTCTCACCTCTCTTTCACACTTGAAATGAAATGAAATATCTTTATTGTCATTGCATAGTACAATTTGTCATGCACCAATACAGCGAAAATGAGTTTGCAAATCTCGTACTCAATTCTATAAAACAACAAATAAAATAAATAAACAAGAAATAAAATCAAGTAACCAGCCAGTACAAGCATGTCCAGCGGTACAAAAGCGCAACTCAGATGCATGACAGCCATAAAACCAGTATTGAAGTAGCAATATAACAAAGTATCTAAAGAACATTTTGGTATCTACTTTAATATTATTGGCTAGCTTACTTTCATATTGGTGTACAAAGGCTATTATAAATCTAGTCAAGAAGAAAAGAAGAGCTTACGAAAGGTTCAACAAACTAGGTAATGATAGAGATCCAGAAGATTATAAGGCTAGCAGGAAGGAGCTTAAGAAGGAAATTAGGAGAGCCAGGAGGGGCCATGAGAAGGCTTTGGTGAGCAGAATTAAAGAAAACGCCAAGGCATTCTACAGGTATGTGAAGAGCATGAGGATAAGCCATGAGAGATTAGGACCAATCAAGTGTGACAGTGGAAAACTGTGTATGGAACCAGAGGAGACAGCAGAGGTACTTAATGAATACTTTGCTTCAGTATTCACTATGGAAATGGATCTTGACAATTGTAAGGATGACTTGCAGCGGACTAAAAAGCTTGAGCATGTAGATACAGTATTAAGGAAGAGGATGTGCTGGAACATTTGGAAAGCATCAAGTTGGGTAAGTCACCGGGACCGGATGAGATGTACCCCAGGCTACTGTTGGAGGTGAGGGAGGAGATTGCTGAGCCTCTGGCAATGATCTTTGTATCACCAATGAGGAAGGGAAAGGTTCTGGAGGATTAGAGGGTTGTGGATGTTGTTCCCTTATTCAAGAAAGGGAGTAGAGATAGCCCAGGAAATTATAGGCCCATGAGTGGTTCAGTGGTTGGTAAGTTGATGGAGAAGATCCTGAGAGGCAGGATTTATGAACATTTGGAGAGCCATAATATGATTAGAAATAGTCAGCATGGCTTCGCCAAAGGCAGGCCGTGCCTTACGAGCCTGATTGAATTTTTTGAGGATGTGACTAAACACATTGATGAAGGTAGAGCAGTAGATGTAGTGTATATGAATTTCAGCAAGGCATTTGATAAGGTACCCCATGCAAGGCTTATTGAGAAAGTAAGGAGGCATGGGATCCAAGGGGACATTGCTTTGTGGATCCAGAACTGGCTTGCCCACAGAAAGCAAAGAGTGGTTGTAGACGGGTCATATTCTGCATGGAGGTCAGTGACCAGTGGTGTGCCTCAGGGATCTGTTCTGGGATCCTTACTCTTCGTGATTTTTATAAATGACCTGGATGAAGAAGTGGAGTAATGAGTTACTAAATTTGCTGATGACACAAAGGTTGGGTGTGTTGTGGATAGTGTGGAGGGATGTCAGAGATTACAGCAGGACATTGACAGGGTGCAAAACTGGTCTGAGTAGTGGCAGATGGAGTTCAACCCAGGTAAGTGTGAAGTGGTTCAGTTTGGTAGGTCATATATGATGGCAGAATATAGCATTAGTGGTAAAGACTCTTGGTAGTGTGGAGGATCAGAGGGATCTTGGGGTCCAAGTCCATAGGACGCTCAAAGCTGCTGCGCAGGTTGACTCTGTGGTTAAGAAAGCATTGGCCTTTGTGCATTGGCCTTCATCAACCATGGGATTGAGTTTAAGAGCCGAGAGGTAATGTTGCAGCTGTATAGGACCCTGGTCAGACCCCACTTGGAGTACTGTGCTCAGTTCTGGTCACCTCACTACAGGAAGGATGTGAAAACCATAGAAAGGGTGCAGAGGAGATTTGCAAAGATGTTGCCTGGATTGGGGAGCATGCCTTGTGAGACTAGGTTGAGTGAACTCGGCCTTTTCTCCTTGGAGTGACGGAAGATGAGAGGTGACCTGATAGAGGTGTAGAAGACAATGAGAGGCACTGATCATGTGGATAGTCAGAGGCTTTTTCCCCTGATTGAAATGGCTAGCATGCGAGGGCACAGTTTTAAGGTGCTTGGAAGTAGGTACAGAGGAGATGCCAGGGATAAGTTTTTTACACAGAGAGTGGTGAGTGCATAGAATGGGCTGCCGGTGGTGGTGGTGAGGCGGAAACGATAGTGTCTTTTAAGAGACTCCTGGATAGGTACATGGAGCTTAAAAAAATAGAGGGCTATGGGTAAGCCTAGGTAGCTCTAAGGTAAGGACATGTTCGGCATAGCTATGTGGGCCGAAGGGCCTGTATTGTGCTGTAGGTTTTCTATCTTCCATGTTCTATGTTCTTTACCTTCTTAATGACTTTTTAGTTGCCTTCCGTTGCTTTTTAAAAGCTTCCTAGTCCTCTAACTTCCCACTAATTTTTGCTCTATTAGAGAACATGTACTATCACAAGAGGCTGGATAAGCTTGGGTTGTTTGCTCTAGAGCATCAGAGGCTGGGGAAAGATTTGATTATGAGACACGTGGGTAGAGTGGACAGAGAGTATCTGTTTCCCAGGATTGTAATGTTGCACACCAGAGCAGACATCCCACCTCTCCCGGAAGTTCCGGGAGTCTCCCGCATATTAATAGTGGCTCCCTGATGCCCACAAATTATATACAATGTCCTGGATATCAATTTTTTGAGAGTGAGCAAGAGAGAGAAAGCAAGAGAGTGCACAAGAGAGCGACCACGAGAGAGAGAGAGAGAGAGCGAGAGAGCGACCACGAGAGAGAGAGAGTGAGAGAGAGAGCACCAGAGCGACCATGAGAGAGCGAGCAAGAGAGCACGCCATGGCAGAGTGTTCCAAAAAAAGAAAATATAAACCGTACGTCACCCCAAACTACCCTAAAGTGTACCCCTGCCTAATAGGGGTCAAAAATAATGACAGTGTTGCTCGCTGCACTGTTTGCAACAGTGACTTTTCTATTGCCCATAAGACTGTAAAAGTCATGTTGAGGTGAGTTTAACAGGTGTCATTCGTTCCTTAGCATAGCTAACGTTATTTAAACTAGCTGGCTAGCTGCTAAGGAGCTACTCTATTGCAGACATCCCACCTCTCCCGGAAGTTCCGGGAGTCTCCCGCAAATTGATGGTGCTACCTCCCTGAAATGAGTTTTTGCAGGGTGGGATGTCTGCCAGAGGGCAAGTATTGAAGGTGAAAGGGTGTAGGTTCAAGGGGGTGTGAGGAGTAAATATTTTAATCTAGAGTTGTGGATGCCTGGAATGCTCTGCTTGATGTGGTGGTAGAGGCAAATACATTAGAGGCCTTTAAGAGACATTTAAACAGGCAGTTGGATGTAAGGAAGATGGAGGGATATGGACATGGTGTAGGTGGCAGGGATTAATGTTTGGGTGTTTTTGATTTGCTTTTTAGCTTGATTGGCACAACATTGTGGGCCAAATGGCATGTTCTGTGCTGTACTCTGTATCTGATGCCGTTTGCAGATTAGGCAAGGTGTGGTAGAGTTTGGTGTTGCTACTGCTGGTCGCTTGCACCACGTTGTTTGGGTAATACAGGAAGTGGCGGAACATGTCTTTCAATCTGAAACATCTAGTTTCACAACAATGGAGTACCCAGCCAGACTGATCACAGTACACGTATCCGTATATGGACAAGCCTCCCCTTTTCCGTGGGCATTTGTCACGAAACATTTCTCAAGCGGGGTGGAGCCCATCACCGGCTCCCAGCCCAGAGTCAGACATCATCCCGAATCGGTGTTCGGCTGCTCGGAAGGTCCCAGCACGGTCCCCGCACCGCAGCCATGGGCAAAGTGAAGACCTTCGCGATCCTCTACAACCGCCCCACCTACTCCTGCGGGGAGTGGGTCTCCGGACGGATTGTGGTGGAGCTTACGGAGCAGATCGAGGTTAAACTTCTGAAAATCCACGCCAAGGGCCAGGCGTACGTTCACTGGACGGAGAGACAATCCGGCTCCAAGTCCAGACAGACTCGGCATTACACTCAGGAGCTGCTGTACTTCAAGCACAAGTACCTGTTGATTGGGACAGGTAGGTGATCGCTCACGTTGCACGGAGATCTCTACAAATCGGCTCTAAAGTGTCCACAAACCCAGCAACAGGCCTGTTCTCCGTCTGACAATAGTGTGACCGCCAGTGGAGGAGAGGCGACAGCGGCTGATGTCCTCTGAGCCACTGGAGCTCCCTTTAGTCAGCTCGGGAAACGGTGAAAGATTCGGGCGATAAACGTTTAAACTTCTAACTTTACAACTCTGGGCGTACGGACGGCTTCATCGCCGTCTGGGCATGTGTACATTCTCTGTTCGCTCCCGGAATCAACAGTGAAAGGGGAGAATCCTCACGCCCTGTTGTGGGTGGGACCATATCAAACGCCGCTGTGTGACAGGAGACCTCCGGGGGGAGCAGTGGGGCATCGGGACAATCTCGTGTGTGTCCTGCATAGGTCGTGAAATTTGTTGTTTTGCATTGGCAGCATATTACCCCTTTTGACATCAATGCATCCGGGGTTGAGAGGGTAAATAGCTTTATGTTCCTAGGCATGCACATCACTGAGGACCTGATGTGGTCTGTACACACCAGCTGTCTAGTGAAAAAGCCACAACAGCGTCTCTCTCACCTCAGACAGTTGAAGAAGTTTGGTGTGGACCCTCAAATCCTAAGAACTTTCTACAGGGGAACAATTGAGAGCATCCTAACTGGCTGCATCACTGCCTGGTATGGGAACTATACCTCCCTTAATCACAGGACTCTGCAGAGAATGGTGGGGACAGCACAGCACATCTGTTGTTGTGAACTTCCCATGATTCAGGACACTTACAAAGACAGGTGTGAAAAAGGGCCTGTAGGATCACTGGGGACCCGAGTCACCCCAACCACAATCTATTCCAGCTGCTGCCATCCAGGAAACAGTACCGCAGCATAAAAGCCGGGACCAACAGGCTCCAGGACAGCTTCTTCCACCAGGCCACCAGACTGATTAACTCACGCTGTTTTGAGTGTATTTCTATGTTACATTGACTGTTCTATTTATTGTGAAGTATAAATTACTATGATTGCACATTTAGAGGGAGATGTAACGTAAAGATTTTTACTCCTCATGTATGTGAAGGATGTAAGAAATATAGTCAATTCAATTCAATACATAATAAAAAATACAATGAGAAATAAATAAGTAGTGCAAAAAGAAGGAAAATAGTGAGGTAGTGTTCATGGGTTCGTTGAAATCTGATGACGAAGGGGAAGAAGCTGTTCCTGGAACACTGACTGTGAGTCTTCAGGGTCTGTGATGGGAGCAATGAGAAGACGCCTTTTCCTGCATGATGGGGGGACCTCAGTGATGGATACTGCCTTTTTGAGGCATCACCTTTTAAAGGTGTCCTAGATGCTGGGGAGGTGAGTAAATAAATTGGTAGATTGGTTTATCAAAGTGGATAGTAAAGGCTTTTTCAAGTATATAAAAAATAAAAAGAAGATGAGAGTTGATATAGGACCAATAGCTAATGAGGCTGGATATGGAATAATGGGGGACCACTGTTCTAAAATGTCACCCCTCAGTTTTGAAGCTGTGCCCTCTAGTTCTGGATAGCCCCACCAGAGGAAACAACCTCTCCACATCCACCTTATCTAGTCCATTCAACATTTGGTAGGTTTCAATGAGATCCTCATGCATTCTTCTAAATTCCAGTGAGTACAGGCCCAAAGCTGCCAAACACTCCTCATATGTTAACCCCTTCATTCCTAGAATCATCCTCATGAACCTCCTCTGGACATTCTCTAATGACAACACATCCTTTCTGAGATATGGGACCCAAAACTGTTGACAATACTCCAAGTGCAGCCTGACTAGTGAGTTATAAAACTTCAGCATTATCTCCTTGTTTTTATATTCTATTCCCTTGAAATACATGTCAAGATTGCATTTGCCTTCTTTACCACAGACTCAACCTGTAAGTTAGCCTTCTGGGAGTCTTACACAAGAACTCCCGAGTCCCTCTGCACTTCTGATGTTTGAATTTTCTCCCCATTTAGATAATAGTCTGCACTATTGCTCCTTTTACCAAAATGCATTATCATACATTTCCCAACACTGTATTCCATCTGCAACATATCACAAGTCTTGGTTATGGGACCACTGATGCCAGGCAGACAACCTCTGAAGAGTATTGATAATGGCTGTGGTCACCTGTCTTGTAAAGAAAGACACCACCCAGAAGAAGGCAATGCCAAACCACTTCTGTAGAATAAATTACCAAGAACAATCATGATCATGGAAAGAGCTTAATCACCTACATCATACAACTTGGCACATAATGACAATGACGATGATGAATGTAAATACCTTTACTTTCTAGATGCTTTAGAGATTAGGGCTATAAGATAGTGTGTGCTGTAGACCTATTTCAGCGGTGGGCAAATTGCAGCGGATCAAGGGCTTAATGCGTGCTTTGTCCAGCCTCTCGATGCTGTGATGGTGGATCGATGCTGCCTGAACCACCAGGCAGTACTCATTGAGAAATATTACCTGCAAGAGAATATCTGTAGATGCTGGCAATTCTCAGCAATACACAGAAAATGCTGGAGCAACACAGCAGGCCAGGCAGCATCCATGGGAAAAAAGTACAGTCGATTTTTCAGGATGAGACCCTTTGGCAGGACTGGAGGAAAAAAAGATGAGTAGATTTAAAAGGTGGGGTAGTGGAGAGAGTAACACAAGGTGATAGGTGAAACCAGTTGGGGGAGGGATGAAGTAAAGAGCTGGGAAGTTGATTGGGGGCTGAAGAGATAGAGGGCTGAAGAAGGGGGAGTCTGATAGGGGAGAAAAGAAGGCTATGGAAGAAAGAAAAGGGGCAAGGAGCACTAGAGGGAGGCAATGGGATTGGGAATTGTGAGGGAGGGTAGGGCGCCATTACCAGAAGTTTGAGAAATTGATGTTCCTGCCATCAGGTCGGAGGCTACCCAGACAGAATATAAGGCGTTGTTCATCCAACCTGAGTGTGGCCTCATGACAACAGTAGAGGAGGCCATCGATTGACATATTGGAATTGGAATGGGAAGTGGAATTAAAATGGATGGCCACTGGGTCCGGTACTGTGTACGGTACTCCCGAAGTGGCCACCTGTATATTGGTGAGACCTAACGTAGATTAGGAGACCGTTTCTCCAAGCACCTACACTCCATCCGCCAGTCGAAACGGGATCTTCCAGTGGCCACCCATTTTAATTCCAGGAGGGCAAAGAGGCCATTGTAGACCTCACAAGAGGTGATCTTGATCAGATAAGGAAGAGGGCCAAGGAGTGGCGAATGGATCTGAATGCATTCAATTGAGAGGTGATGCATTTTGGAAAGTCAAATTAGTGTAGGGTTATGCAATGAATGGTAGGGCACAAGGGAATGTTCCTGGGTGTCGACATCTCTGACGATATATCCTGGGCCCAATATATTGATACAATTGCAGCGAAGTTTCAGCTGCCTCCGCCTGGCAAACGGTACCGCAGCATTAAAGCCAGGACCAACAGGCTACGGGACAGGTTCTTTCTACAAGCAATTAGACTTGTAGATTCACGACTCAATATTGTGACGGAGTCATAATGCAAAGATTCTTACTTCCTCACGTTGTGGGATGGATGTAAGACTTAAATAAATTCAATTGGTAGAAACGTCCTTCACCCCGCCACCCAGTTCGATATCCCAAATACATTTATTGTAATTTAGAGCGTTTTATTGTTATGTATTGCTGCTACAAAACGACAAATTTGACGAGGTATGCTGGTGATGTTAAACCTGATCCAGATTCTAAAGATAGAAATGTTAACTAAATTCGGCTGGTTCTGGAGGACAGGCAACCACACGGTGGGTTGAAGGGCGTTTCCTGCTTTTTACTATGTCGGCTGCCAGTTGCAGATTAGACAAGGTATCTTTACAATGAGTTTGGTGTTGCAGCTGGTCGTTTGTGTAACGCGGGCAGCGGACAGAGTCCGTCTTTCAACTTGAAACTTCCCGTTTCACAACGACGGAGCACACGGACTGATCACAGTTCACCATCCTTACCCGCGTTTTCCGTGATTGTTCAGTTTATAGACCCGACAAAAATGGGAACCGTATAAACCCCAAAAGGTGAGCTTTACATTGATGGGCATTTTGCACTGAAGGTGTGTGCGGTTTGGACATCCGTGTACTACTGAATAGTTCCCCCTCCCTCAGAACGGAAGCAGGACCATTGTGCGGTCTGACAAGCCTCTCCTTTTCCGTGGGCATTCGTCACGGAACCTTTTTTAGCGGAGTCGAGCCCATTGCCGGCTCCCAGCCCAGAGTCAGACATCACCCCGAATCGGTGTTCGGCTGCTCGGAAGGTCCCAGCACGGTCCCCGCACCGCAGCCATGCACAAAGTGAAGACCTTCGCGATCCTCTACGACCGCCCCACCTACTCCTGCGGGGAGCTGGTCTCCGGACGGATTGTGGTGGAGCTTACGGAGCAGATCCAGGTGAAGGCTCTTAAAATCCACGCCAAGGGCCAGGCGAATGTTGAATGGACAGAAACGGACACTTCTTCCGAGACCAACGAGACTCGGCATTACATTCAGCAGCTGCGATACTTCAAGCACAAGCACATGTTGATGGGGACAGGTAGGTGCGCGCTCACGTTACACGCGGATCTTAAACAATCCGGCTTTAAAGTGTCCACAAACCCAGCAGCTGGCGTGTGTCCCGTTCTCCGTCTGACAATAGTTAGTGTGGCCGCCAGTGGAGGAGAGGCGGCAGCGGCTGATGTGCTCTGCGCCACTGGAGCTTTTAGTCAGCTCGGAAAACGATTAAAGATATAGAAGATTAATGTAAAAATTCTAACTTTCAAATTGTGGGCGTTCGGATAGCTTGATCGCATGACTCGGTATGTACACTTTGTACTGTAGAACACTTTGCATCTGGTAATCATACTGTCATTAGTTTCCAAGTAAATATGGAAAACGATAGCGACACACAAAATGCTGGATGAACCCAGCGGGCCAGGCAGCATCTATGGAGAAGAGAGTACAGTGGACGTTGTGGGCGGCGTCCCCTCACCAGGACTGGAGGAAAAAATGACTAGAAAAGGTGGGGGGGGGGCAGGAAGAAATACTGGGTGATAGGTGAAACCGGTAGCGGGAGGGGGAAGTAAAGAGCTGGGAAGTTGATTGGTGAAAGAGATACAGGGCTGGAGAAGGAATCTGAGGGGAGAGGACGGAAGGCCATGAAAGAAAGAAAAAGGCAGAGGAGCACCAGAGGGAGGTGATGGGCAGGTAAGGAGATGAGGTGAGTGAGGGAAACGGGGGAGGGGGGGGGTCATTACCGGAAGTTCGAGAAGTCGAAGTTCATGCCATCAGGTTGGAGGCTACCCAGACAGAATATAAGGTGTTGCGCCTCCAACCTGAGTGTGGCCTCATCGTGCCACTTTTTCTGGCGGGTGGTGCTTGGTGAAGCCGTCTCCCAGTCTACATCAGGTCTCACCGATATACAGGAGGCCACACTGTGAGCACCAGACACAGTGAGTGACCTCAACAGATTCACAGTGTTGCTTCACCTGGAAGGACTGTTTGGGGCCCTGAATGGTAGTGAGGGAGGAGGTGGTGTGGGGGCAGGTGTAGTATTTGTTATGCTTGCAAGGGTAAGTGCCATGAGGGACATCAGTGAGGAGAGACGAATGGACGAGGGAGTCATGTGGGGAGCGATCCCTGAATAAAGCAGGAAGTGGTGGGAGGGAAAGATGTGCTTGGTGGTGGGATCCCGTTGGAGATGGCAGAAGTTACAGAGAATTGTGTGGTAGATGGGGAAACTGGTAGGGTGGTAAACGAAGACAAGAGGAGCTTTAACCCTGGTGGGGTTACAGGAGTATGGGGTGAAGGCAGACATGTGTGAGAAGATGCAGTTGAGAACAGTGTTGATGGTGGAGGAGGGGAAGCTCCTTTCTTTGAAGGAGGACATTTCCTTTGGTCTGAAATGAAAAGCCTCATTCTGAGAGCAAATGCGGTGGAGATGGAGGAATTGAGAAAAGGGGATCACATTTTTACATGGAACAGGGTGGGAAGAGGTATAGTCCAGGTAGCTGTGAGAGTCTATCGGTTTTTAATAGACATCAGTAGATAAGCTGCCTCTCTGTATCTCTGAAGATCAAGAATTGGGAGGGAGGTGTCAGAAATGGACCAGGTGAATTTGAGGGCAGGGTGGAAGTTCAAGGCAAAGTTGGAAGTCGACATGCTCCATATGGGTGCAGGAAGCAGCATGATAATAGGTTTTGTCCATGGGTTGAAATTCTAAATTGGAGAAAGAACAACTTTGATCATATCAGAAAGAATCTGGCAAGTATGGATTAGGACAGGCTGGTTTCTGGCAAGGGTGTATTTGATAAGTGGGAGGCCTTCAAAAACATAATTTTGCCATGTATTTGTCAGAATAAAAGGTAAAAATAAGAGGTGTAGGGAACTTTTAGCTTTCAAGATTATTGAGGCCATGCTTAAGGAAAGAGCAGGTAAGAACAAATGAGGTACTTGTGGAGTATAAGAGTTGCAAGAGAACACTTAAGAAAGATATCCGAAGGGCTAAAAGAAAGCATGAGGTTGCCCTAGCAGGTAGGGTGAAGCAGAATCCTTAGGGATTCTACAGATATGTTAAGAGCAAAAGGATTGCAAGGGACTTGGCTTTGGTTGTAGCAAGGATTAAGACTCAAGCCAAGGGCTTGCCTGCTGCTGCAGTCCAGGTAAGAAGACGCTGCAGGCGCTGTAGTGTGGAGTTTGTGCTCGGTTGGGAGCTGGTCTCTCCTGCTGGTGCTGCCCTCCAGTGTTCAATTGGTGGAATGACAGGTTGGATTGCTGGGAGCTGTACATCAATTTGCATGTCATTCAGGGTCATAAGAGTATACATGTTTTCTTGAGTAACTGTGTTTTTCCTCACTATTTTAAATGTATGTCATTTACCTCTGCCCCAAAGGAACGTTGCCTTGTTTGGCTGTATCCATGTATGGTTTGAATGATAATTAAACTTGATTTGATTGATAAATCCCCAGGGCCTGACAAGGTGTTCCATCGGATCCTGTAGGAGGCAAGTGCAGAAACTGCAGGAGCCCTAGTAGAGATACTTAAGTCATCCTCGGTGCCAGGTGAGGTACCAAGAATTGGAGGATAGTCCATGTTGGTCCACTGTTTAAGAAAGGCTTTAAAAATAAACCAGGAAATTGTAGGTCAGTGAACTTGACATCAGAAGTGGGAAAGTTTTTGGAAGGAATGCTAAGGGACCAATTATGAGTCTTTGGATGGACATGTCTAATCCTATACCTTTTCAAGGAAGTTACCAAGAAAGTTGCTGAACGCAAGGTAGTGGATGTTGTCTACATGGACTTTAGCAAGGCATTTGACAAGGGAGGTTGGTCAAAAAGGTTCAGTTGCTTGGCATTCAAGATGAGGTAGTAAATTGGATTCGACATTGTCTTTGTGGGAGAAGTCAGAGTGGGGTAGTAGATGATTGCCTCTCTGACTCTACCCCATGTCCGATGGTGTGCCGCTGGGATCAGTGCTGGGTCCACTGTTGTTTGTCATCTATATCAACGATCTGGATGATAATTGTAGTTAACTGGATCAGCAAACTTGTGGATGACGCTAAGATTGGGGGGTGTAGCGGACAGCGAGGAAGGCTATTATGGCTTGCAGTGGGATCTGAACCAGCTGGAAAAATGGGCTGAAAAATGGCAGATAAAATTAATGCAGACACGTGTGAGGTGTTGCACTTTGGTAGGACCAACCAGGTAGGTCTTGCACAGTGAATGGTAGAGCACTGAGTGTGGTAGGATAAAGGCATCTTGGAATACAGGTCAATAATTCATTGAAAGTGGTGGCACAGGTAGATAAAGCTTTTGGCACATTGGCCTTCATAAATCAATGTATTGAGTACAGAACTTGAGATGTTATGAAGATGTGGCAGTGGATCAAAAGTTGTCTACATTCTGTTAACTAAAATGCCACACCCTAAGATCCATCTCACCCCCCCCCCCATGAAATAATTTTTTGCTTCTCTGCTGCGCGAAGTTGCTGTAGATTTCACTGTGCTTCAGCCGGCAGCTGATGGGTGTGAGAACGTTTTAGTAGTCAGTCGTTTTTACAAAATTCACCCAAGCATTCCCAACTCAGGATCAAAAGACGGACACCACAGCAAAGGTGCTCTTGGTTTATTAAGTACGGTGTTCCTGAGTGGTTGCATTCTGACCAGGGCCGTAACTTCAAAAGTGAGGTTATAACTGAGCTTTGCAAACTGTACGGGGTAAAGAAACATTCAGTGTGAGTGTTTCAACAAAACGATGCGAGATTTGTTGTGTGTGTTGTCCCAGAAAAGAAACGCGGGTCGCCAGAGCATCTACCCAAGTTAATGTATGCGTATAATGTGACACCTCACGCAAACACCAGATATTCCCCTTATTACCTACTGTCCAGTATTGATTCCCACTTACCCATGGATGCTCTGCTGGGGCAAGAACAGTCTGCAGACAGGAAGTATGACAGGTTAGCCATACACCAGAAACGACTGAGTGATGCTCATGCCAGAGCAAAAGAATACTCTGAACAGAAGGCTGTAGAATATACTGCCTTACAGAAGGATTAAATTTACTGTCCTAAGGTTGACATAAATGCACCAGTTTACCTCCAGAACAGAACATTAGGCCGTAGTAAGGTCCAGGATGTTTGGAAGTCAACTGTCTACAGGATGGTAGAGATGCTAAATAACACATACACATTGGAACCTTTGGAGGGAAGGCCTATTAAGAGGGTAAACCGGGTAGACATCAGCCCCTGTGAGAACATTCCCACCCCAGCTCCTCGAAGGAGACTGCAAACTCCTGTAATTCAGGCTAGCCCTTCCCTGAGACATGAATCAGATTCCGGGGATTCAGAGAATGGAGTGATATTGGTAGAAGATATGTCAGAGTAGGGTATATGGAATCTCGACCCTAGCCTTGACAATGTATCTTCTGCAACTGAGATTATAGGGGCTGTGAGGTCTGATACGGGTTCAGATGCTGGTAGTCTTCCTGTTGCAGCATCCCGCAGGAATAAAAGAGTAAATGCTGGACAGACTCTAATCCACTTCACGAACCAAGGTCAGTCCTAGATGTGGCCTCCATAAGTCCTGCAGCAGTGTCACAGATACTGGTTAGTCTAAGTTCAGTTCTACTCAGAGAAGCAGTTAAAAAGGTTAAAGTACCTTTGCAGTGAGTGAGAAATCGAGGATGCTTACCTGTATGCAAAGGAGAATGTAACCAGGTGACCACTGAATATAAAAACGCAAACATGAGGAAATCTGCAGATGCTGGAAATTCAAGCAACACACACAAAAAATGCTGGTGAACGCAGCAGGCCAGGCAGCATCTATAGGAAGAGGTACAGTCGACGTTTCGGGCCGAGACCCTTCGTCAGGACCACTGAATATCATTATTGTTGAAGTGCACTTGTGTATTCATCCTGGTAACACTAAAATAGCCACCTCTGCCTTCAAGAGAAAACAGTGACATCATTTTGCACATACAGAGTAGAAACGAGAGTTATAATGTTCTAGAAAGAACATCAAGTACTTGGAGCTGCTTTCTTCCCAAAGAAGTGTTGGGCATGTGGTGACTAAAGATTTTCATGAGTAAGGTATCGGTGCTGGGTAGCGTGGTTGTGTGAAGATCCTTATCTCCTTATGAGCAAGGACAATTCGTTTTGGGGTCTAGCCTATACATGTTTGGAAGTTAAGCACAGGTATGCCAAAAATTACCACTACCCTATTGGTTTTGTGTATTTTGATTTATTTTCATACTGTGTACTTAACTAGTTGATACACAAGTGTGGGCCGAAATTAAGCTGAGACTGTAACAGCAGGAACTGTGGTTTTTAAAATTCATTTTGTTGTTTTATTTTGATGCCCTTTTTCTGCATTCAAACGTCTAAAGCAGATGAAGGAATTAAAGACCCAAAGAAGTATTTGTCCTGTGTATGTATTTTTCCCTGACTACAAAGTATATTAACCTTTTCTAGTTGGCTAGCAAGACAGTCCAATCTGCGTGTGTTTGGCCCACAGCCCTCTAAACCTCTGTAATATTAAAAATAAAAACATTTAGATAAGTATATAAGTAGCAAAGTCAGAAAATGCATAATCACCACTTAATGTGGGAACAGTATTGTAATGACTAGTATCAAAAATGCCTAACTCTGATTTTAAAAAGTACAAACTAACAGGAGAGAGTGAAAGGGGAAAATGGAGACATGAGAGGTTCTACAGATGCTGGGAACCCAGAGTAACACACACAAAACACGGATGAACTCTGCAGGTTATCTGTGGAGGAGAATTGATGGCCAATAAGCCTTCATCAAGGCAAGGATCATGACCCGAAACCTTGGCTCTTTATTTCTCCATACCTGCTGCCTGACTTGAGTTCCTCCAGCAATTTGTGTGAAAGAAAAAATTAGTTCTGCCGTTTAGTAGGAATGAGTTTATTTATTTGAGATGTACTACAGAGTTGGCCCTTCGAGCTATGCCACCCAGCAACTCACCGATTAACCCTAGCCTAATCACGGAACAATGTGCAATGACCAATTAATCTACTAATGTCTTTGGACTGTGGGAGGAAACCCACACGTTCTAAGGTGAAAATCTACAGACGATGTCAGGACTGAACTCTGCACTCCTCCATCCCAAGCCTTTACAGCATTGTGCTAACCACCGTGCTTCTCTGCACCCTTAGTTCTGCTATTGGTAGGAATGAGTATATCTGCTTCTGTTGAACATGTAAATGTAATCATATAGGAATTCAACAGTATATGTGGATGTCCAGAAGACATGTAGGAGATTGGTGCATGGAATTAGTGATTTATGTACTAGTGTGGATTGAGAGCTGATAGGAGTCAGTTTAGCAGGCTTCTGTTCATTGTAAATGGCAGGGAGTAGTACTTTTCTGTTTCAGCCAACCACTTATATCAACAGGTTCCCCAGGGGACCCAATGCAATATCTATCAGTTTGCTAAATGGCAGGACAGTTACTGGAATATTATTAGTCATGATGATACAAAATTCTTTCAAGAAAATATGAGCAAACTGAGTGACCGTGCTACCACAAGAAAGAAAGTGGGGGGAAAATGAGAGGTTCAATTTCAAGTTCAGCTTTATCATCATTCAAACGTACACATGTATACCATCAAACGCGACAACGTTCCTCCGGACCAAGGTGCACAACACGGTACGTATAACTCACACAACACATAAAATAATATTGCTACAAATTGACAAGTAACAAGGTGCATATAGAGCACAAGTTTAAAAAAAAAATGGTATGACGCTACTGGTGCTTCATACGTGATGAGAACTGGGTGGTGGCAGGGAGTTCAGTAGTCTTGCAGCATAGGGGGAAAAGCTGTTTCTCAACCTAATATGTGGGTTTCCTCCAGGTGCTCTGGTTTTCTCCCACAGTACTGATTAGTAGGTTAATTAGTCATTGTAGACTGTCCCATGATTAGGCTAGGGTTAAATTGAGGTTGCTGAGTGGTGTGGCTTGAAAGGCTGAAAGGGCCTGTCTCACACTGTATCTCAATTAATTGAATAGAAAACGCGTAAGTGGTTATCCACTTAAGTAGAAAAACAAAAAGCATTTTGCAGTATCGTGAACAATGAGGAAGTCAACCAAAGTGATCCGGAAAATGGGCTGAAAAATAGCAGATAGAATTGAAAGCAGTCAAGTGTGATTGTCATAGAAGTACAAACTAGGAACACCAGAGAGACTTCCAGTGTCGTTTTAAGAGTTTACTATCATGATATTATGGAGAGTCTGCAGCAGTCTCCACAGCCACCAGACCTGATTTTTACGTTACACAGAGCTCATTTATACAGCAAGACAAACAACTTCACATAACTTTGTTTAGCATCCCACAGTCAGTACATAATCAACCATTTAAAAGACATGTCAATTATCTCTCAGCGCGAGTCTAACAATCCTCTTAATTCCCTGTTATCAGGACTCATAATTTACCCCCAGATACATTCTCCCCCCTGGTCCCAGGAGCCTAGGATCTTGTTTGTATGAATTCCTGGCACTAAACTTGTCATCCACGGTTATTCTCGACTCTCATCAATAGTCTTAAGTCCAGCTGCTCCAGAATGGTCAAGCATCCCATCATACACCCTTTTTAACCATTTCTAACACAATGATATGTTGCTCTTTGGAAGGACAAACCAGGTTAGGACTTGCACAGTAAACGCTGGGCACTGAGAGGTGCAGTTAGGTGGATCTGGGAATACAGGTCCATAATTTCATGCAAGTGGCATCACGGGTAAATAGTGTTGTAAAGAGAGCTTTTGGCACATTAATTTTCATTAACCTGTGGCTTCTGCATTGGGAATTTGAGGGGCTTGAGGACATGAAGTACATGGAGAGGTTGAATAGGCTATGAATTTATTCCCTGGAGTGCAGGAGAATGAGGGAAGATCTTATAGAGGCACAGTACTATGCAAAACTCTCAGGCTCACCTGTATACAGCTAGGGTGGCTAAGACTTTTGCACAGTACTGTATATAAAATTATGAGAGGTATAGATGGTGAATACGTGCAGGCTTTTTCCCCTCAGGTTTGGTGGGACCTGAACTAGAGGTCAAGGGTTAAGTGTGAAAGGTGAAATCTTTAAGGGGAATCTGAGAGGGAACCACATTACTCAGAGGGTAGTGTGAGTGTGGCATAAACTCCCAGTGGAAATGGTGGATGTGGGTTCAATTGTAACGGTTAAGAGCGGTTTGGAAAGGTACAAGGATGAGAGAGGTTTGGAAGGCTATGGTGCAGGTAGATGGGACGAAGCAGAAGACCAAGTTAGCACAAACTAGATGGGCCAAAGGGCCTGTTTCTGTGCTGTGGTGATCTATGACTGTCTCTACTTCCTACTTTGGGGAAAAAAAATTGGAAGATGTTGATTTTTCAATAGGACTTGGGTGAGTTTAAACTTAAGTAATTGAAAGCTATTATTTGGGCAGATAGGAAGGCAAATAGTACATTAGCCTTTATGCCAGAGGACCTGAATACAATCCGTTACTTCATAGGGAGTGCCTTGCTGAGACCACACCTGGAGTATTAGGTACAGTCTTCACCACACAAAGGATAAATTTGCTATGGAGAGATAGCAGTGAAGACTGACCAGAGCAGATTCTGGTTAGGCAGGACCATTGTATAAAGAGATCAAGTAATCTAATGCTTCCCTCTTGAATAGTCAGTCCTCCATTTCTCTATCATCCAAGTGCCGAAGAGTCTCTTAAACGTCCCTAATGTATCTGCCTCTACCACCACCCCTGCTAGCAGGTTCTATACACCCACCACTGTCTTTGGGAGGGGGCGGTGAAAGAACTACCTCTGACATCACACCACCTATACGTTTCCTCTGACATCACACCACGTATACATTTCTCCAATTGCCTTAGAATTATGTCGTCTTGTATTAGCTATTTCCGTGCTGGGTAAAAGATGCTGGCTTACTCCACCAATGCCTCTGGTATCTCGATCAAGTCTCCTGTCATCCTCCTTTGCTCTAAAGGGAATAGCCCAAGCTCACTCAATCTACCCTCATAAGAAATGCTCTCTAATCCAGGCAGCATCCTGGTAAGTCTCCTGTACACCTTCCCTAAAGCTTCCACATGCTTCCAATAATGAGGTGACCAGAACTATACACAATATTCAAAGTGTGTTCTAACCAGAGTTTTACAAAGCTGTAACATTTCTGAATGGACAGCGAATCTATGTGCATGACCTCTTTTTTTTTGCTCTTTTTGCAATACTTAATTTGGTGCGTGTGTCTGTGTTATCATCATTTATAGTTTTTTAGATTATGAGGGCACTCAGTCCTTGTTTATTGTTATTTAGAAATGCATGCATTAAAAAAATGATACAATGTTCCTCCAGAGTGATATCACAGAAACACAGGACAAACCAAGACTAAAACTGACAAAACCACATAATTGTAACATATAGTTACAACAGTGCAAAGCAATACCATAATTTGATAAAGAGCAGACCATGGGCACGGTTTAAAAAAAGTCTCAAGTCCTGATAGCCCCATCATCTCACGTAGACGGTAGAAAGGAGAAACTCTCCCTGCCATGAACTCCAAGTGCCGCAGACTTGCCGATGCATTGGAAGCACCCGACCGCAGCCGACTCTGAGTACGACCAAAAACTTCGAGCCTCTGACCAGCCCTCTGACACCAGGCACTGAGCACCATCTCTGCTGAGCGCTTCGACCCCACCCTGGCCGCCAAGCAACAAGCAAAGCCAAGGACTCGGGGCCTTCCCCTCCGGAGATTCTGGATCACACAGTAACAGCAGCAGAGAAGCAGCACTTCAGAAGTTTCACAGATGTTCCTCCATGCTCTCACGTCTGTCTCCATCAAATCAGGGCTGTGCACAGCACCCTACTTGACAGATAACAGACATCATTCACCTGAGTAGCTGCTGCAAGCTGCGTCGCGCTGCCATCTTCTCCTCCCACTGCAAAACAACAAATTTCAGGACGTGTGCCAATGATGTTACAAACAAGAAAAAATCTGCAGTTGCTAGAAATCAATGCAAGACACACAAAATGCTGGAGGAACTCAGGAGGCCAGGCAGCTGAAGGGTCTTGGCCTGAATCATCAATTATACTTTTTTTTTGTTAAGATGCTGCTGAGTTCCTCCATCATTGTGTGAGTGTGGCCAATGATATTAAGTCTGATTATGAACTTGGCCTTGTGGTTCTGAACTCAATCCCTCGACTAATGAAGGCCAACAGACCATATGCCTTCTTACACTGAGCAACTATCATAGCTTACAATGGGATCTGCACCGGCTGGGAAAAAGGGGCTGATAAATGGCAGAAGTTGGAATGACTTGCACAATGAGTGGTAGGGCACTGATGCCCGAGTAGAACAGAGAATTTGGGAACAGTGATCCAAAATTCCAAATAAAAGGCATCATGGGTAGATAGGGTCATAAAGGACATTCATAAATCAAAATACTGAGTACGTGAGATGGGATGTTACATTCAAGTTCTATAAGACGTTGTTGAGGCCTATAAGACAGGAGTAGTATTGGGCCATTCAGCCCATCAAGTCTGCTCCACCATTCCATCATGGCTGATCCGTGATTCCACTCAACCCCATATACCTGCCACCTTCCTATAGCCTCTAATGCCCTGACTGATCAGGAAACAATCAACTTCCGCCTTAAATATACCCACAGACTTGGCCTCCACCACAGTCTGTGGCAAAGCATTCCACAGATAAACTAATCTCTGGCTAAAAAAATTCCTCTTTACTTCTGTCCTAAAAGGACACCCCATGGAGTATCATGCAGGTCCGTTCACATGCCTACAGGAAAGATTTCAAATTGATTGGAAGAGGGAGAGAAATTTTTCGAGGATGTTGCCAGGACTTGAGGGTCTGAGTTATAGGTTGAATAGTTTTGGTCTTTATTCCCTGGAATGTAAAGATGGATAGAGGTATACAAAATTGAGGGGTATAGATGGGGTAAATGTAAACAGGTTTTTTCCACTGAGATTGAGTGGAACTAGAACTATAGGTCATGGTTAAGGGTCAAAGATGAACTATTTAAGGCAGGGGTCCCCACCTCTTTTGCACCGCAGACCGATTTAATATTGACAATATTCTTGCAGACTGGCTGATTTGGGGGGGGGGGGCGGGTGGTGTTCAAGTAGGGTTAAACTCACCTCAACATGTCTCTTACAGTTAGGTTTGCCAACTTTCTCACTCCCAAATAAGGGACAAAAGTAGCAGTCAAATCCCAGGACACTTTACCCTAGGAAAGACTACCATGACCATGAAGCCTTGCGCGGGCAAAGACATGCGCATATATGATGTGCGAATGCGTGTACGTGCTGATTTTTTTCCCCCCACCAATCAGTTTTGCCTTCATCTTCCCGACTATGCGTACATTATTTCTACTTTATATTGGCTGTGTATTTGTCATTATCATTTCTGCTTTTACTATATGTTAGTGTTACTTATTTTCAGTTTTATGTGTTATTTGGTATGATTTGTTAGGTTATTTTTTGGGTCTGGGAACGCTCAAAAATTTTTCCCATATAAGTTAATTCTAATTGCTGCTTAGCTTCACGCCATTTCGGCATGAAAGGTTTCATAGGAACGCTTGACCTTAGCGGGGAAAATACTGGACAAACCAATTTAGCCCAATTTACGGGACGTCGCGGCAAATACGGGACAGTTGGCAACCCTGTGTTCAAGTTCAACAATGCGTGACAGGGAACGAGGAAAGGTGCAGCTGACTCGTATCGTTTCCTCACGGCCCGGTAGCACCTGCTTTGTGGCCCAGTAGTTGGGGACCGCTGATTTAAGGGAAATATGAGAGGGAACTTCTTCACTCAGGGTAGTGAGAGTGTGGAATGAGCTGCCAGCGCAAACAGTGGATGAGGACTCGATATCAACATTTAAGTGAAATTTGGATAGGTACATGAATGGGAGGGGTATAGAGGACCATGGTCTAGGTGCAGGTCAATGGGACTAGGCAGATTAATGGGTCAGCATGGGCTGAAGGGCTTGCTTCTGTGCCTGAATGTTCTATGACTATTTCCATTATTTTTTGCCTTTACTTTTGCTGGGCGCTGTGGTTAGCACGACACATTCACAGCTCAGGGCATCAGAGTTCTGTGTTCAATTCCAACATCACCTGTGAGGAGTGTGTATGTTTTCTTTGGCTGCTCCAGCTTCCTCTCCGTCCAAAGATGTGTGGGTTCGGAGCTTAATTGGTCATTGTAAATTGTCCTGAGATTAGGCTCAGGTTAAATAGTGGGTTGCTAGGTAGTGTGGCTTGAAGGGCCTATTCCGTGCTGTGCAGTACTGTGCTAAAGTCTTTGGCACTTGTATAGCTTGAGTGCCTAAGACTTGTGCACAGTACCATATCTGTCAACATGGAGTGGAGAGCAAGTTTACAAATCTGGCAGGAGCAAAGGATATTGGGAATGGTGCAGCTGATGTGCCATGGGAGGGATGTGGGACAGAAGGAGTGCCAGGGACGGGATTGGGGGAAGGGGGTGATCATGTTACGGGTGCAGAAACACCCAGCACCAAGAGACCAGGCAAGGTCATTTGATTCCAAATAATTGGTTTATTGATCATTACAGAATGTCTTGCTGGTGCTTCCCACTTCCTCCCCTCTACTCAACCATGATTACCCTCTCCTTGCCCCCTTCCCACTCTCAGTCCACAATAGAGACCCACATCAGAATTGGGTTTATCATCACTCACATATGTCATGAAATTTGTTTTTTATTGTGGCAGCAGTACAGTGCAATTTGTAAAATTACCACAGTACTGTGCGTATATATATATTCATTCTTTGGATTACGCAGTATTACATCTATAAGTATTTCTGAAGATAACTCAAAAGCAAAATACTACAGATGCTAACTGAATTTGTTTCTACAGAGTCTTCTGATGAAGTTACTATGTTGACATCCGGCAGGCATGAATATCCGTTCAGTCTTGTGCTTCCACACGCGTGAGTTATTACAGAGAAAATCATTAATATGATTCGTTATTAATAAAGATGATGCTTCATATTGGTTTATGTTCTCCAACAGGCCACCACTACCTTCTTCCTTTAAGGGTACGTATGGCCATGTGAGCTATTGGATGACAGCCAAACTGCACAGACCTTGGAAACTGAGAACAAAAGTAAAAGAACCATTCACGGTATTTAACCAGATTGACATTAGTGCTCCCGGACCACTACTGGTAGGTTCCACAGAGTTTTGGGTGAATGTTTAATAAACCAGTTTACAATGTTTTGTTCTACTCATTTACAAAATACTGACAGCTTTTACTGGGAAAGGGTGGGGGAAAAAGGTCATGCATTGAATTACTTAAGTCCAATTCAATCACAGCATGGTGGTGTAGTGGTCAGCACAATGCTTTACAGTACCACCAATCCGGTTCAATTCCAGCTGCTGTCTGGAAGCAGTTTGTACATTCTCCCTGTACCACGTGAATTTGCTCTGGATGCTCCAGGCTCCTCCCAAATTCCATATACCTGCAGGCTGGGGTTAGTAAGGTGTCATCACCATTACATGCCGGGTTATACGACATGTGTGATCATGGTCTGTGACCATGTTTGTTCTTGGCAAATTTTCCAACAGAAGTGGTTTGCCATTGCCACCTTCTGGGCTGCGTCTTTACAATACAGGTGACCACAATCAGTATCAATACTCTTCAGAGACAGTCTGCCTGGCGTCATAACCAGGACTCGTGACATGCACCATCAGCTGATGTACCCATCCACCTGCTGCTCCCATGTCTGGGGGGCGGGAGTGTGTGAGGAGTAAGTAGGTGCTATACCTTGCTGATGGGTACTTGCAGGCTAACAGACGGAAACAGCGCCTTACACCCCCTGTGGTAGAGGTGTACCTCCACCCCGCAACGCGTAGTGGTAAGTTACAGGCATGCTAAATTGGCGCCAGAAGCATGGCGACACCTTGCGGGCTATCCACAGCACAATCCTCAGACTACGTTAGTCATTGATGCAAACTGCACTTTTCACTGTACATTCCAATGTACTTGTGACAAATAAAGATAATTATCAATATTTATCTAAGTCTTTGTACTCAGAAGCAGGTAAGTAAACAAATATGACTAAAACTACTTCATAGGAACATAGAACTTAGAAATGTAGAAAACTCACAGCATAATACAGGCCCTTTGGCCGACAATGCTGTGCCGAACATGTACTTTAGAAATTACCTAGGGTTACCCATACCCCTCTAATTCTAAGCGCCACGTACCTATCCAGGAGTCTCTTAAAAGACCCTATCGTATCCACCTCCACCACCGTCACTTCAGCCTATTCCACGCACTCACCACCTTTGCGTTTTTTTTTAAAAAAACAAACAAACTTGCCCCTGACATCTCCTCTGTAGCTACTTCCAAGCACCTTAAAGCTATGCCCTCTTGTGTTAGCTATTTCAGCCCTGGGAAAAAGCCTCTGACTATCCACACAATCAGCGCCTCTCATCATCTGATAGACCTCTATCAGGTCACCTCTCATTCTTCACCGCTCCAAGGAGAAAAGACCAAGTTCACTCAACCTATTCTCATAAGGCATGCTCCCTAATCCAGGCAACATCCTTGTAAATCTCCTCTGCACCTTTTCTATAGATTTCACATTCCTCTTGTAGTGAGGTGACCAGAACTGAGCACAGTGCTCCAAGTGGAGTCTGACCAGGGTCCTACATAGCTGTAACATTACCTCTCAGCTCCTAAACTTAATCCCACAGTTGATGAAGGCCAATGCACTGTATGCTGCCTTAACCACAGAGTCAACCTGCGCAGCAACTATGAGTGTCCTATGGAGTCGGACCCCAAGATCCCTCTGATCCTCCACACTGCCAAGAGTCTTACCATTAATACTATATTCTGCCATCATACTTGACCTATCAAAATGAATGACCTCACACTTATCTGGGTTGAATATCTGCCACTTCTCAGCCCAGCTTTGCACCCTATCAGTGTCCCGCTGTAACCTGACAGCCCTCCAAACTATCCACAACACACCCAACATTTGTGTCATCAGAAAATTTACTAACCCATCCATCCACTTCCTCATCCAGGTCATTTATAAAAATCACAAAGAGTAGGGGTCCCAGAACAGATCCCTGAGGCACATCACTGGCCACCAACCTCCATGCAGAATATGACCCATCTACAACCACTCTTTGCCTTCTGTGGGCAAGCCAGTTCTGGATACACAAAGCAAGGTCCCCATGGATCCTAATCATATTATATGTCTCCAAATGTTCATAAATCCTGCCTCTCAAGATCTCTTCCATTAACTTACCAACCATTGAAGTAAGAGTTACTGGTCAGTATTTTCCTGGGCTATCTCTACTCCTTTCTTGAACAAGGGAACAACATCTGCAACCCTGCAGTCCTCCGGAACACTCCTGTCCCCATTGATTATGCAAAGATCACTGCCAGAGACTCAGCAATCTCCTCCCTCGCCTCCCACAGTAGCCTGGGGTACACCTCATCCAGTCCCAGAGACTTATCCAACTTGATGCTTCCCAAAAGTTCCAGCACATTCTCTTTCTTAATGTCTGTATGCTCAAGCTTTTCAATCCACTGTAAGTCATCCCTAGAATTGCCAAGATCCTTTTCCGTAGTGAATACTGAAGCAAAGTATTCATTAAGTACCTCTGCTATCTCCTCTGGTTTCATACACAGTTTTGCACTGTCACACTTGATTAGTCCTATTCTCTCATGGCTTATCCTCATGCTCTTCACATACTTGTAGAATGCCTTGGGGTTTTCTTTAATCCTGCTCACCAAAGCCTTCCCATGGCCCCTCCTGGCTCTCCTAATTTCCTCCTTAAGCTCCTTCCTGCTAGCCTTATAATCTTCTAAGATCTCTGTCATTACCTAGTTTTTTTAACTTTTCATAAGCTTTTCTTCTTGACTAGATTTTCAACAGCCTTTGCACACCACGGATACTGTTCCCTACCATCCTTTCTCTGTCTCATTGGAATGTACCTTTGTAGAACCCTACGCAAGTACCCCCTAAACAATTGCCACATTTCTGCCGTACATTTCCCCAAGAACATCTGTTCCCAGTTTATGCTTCCAAGGTCCTGCCTGATAGCTTCATATTTCCCCTAGCTCCAATTAAACACTTTCCTAACTTGTCTGTTCCTATCCCTCTCCAATGCTATGGTAAAGGAGATAAAATTGTGATCGCTATCTCCAAAATGCTCTCCCACTGAGAGACCTGACACCTGACCAGGTTCATTTCACAATACCAGAACAAGTACAGCCTTGTAAGCTTGTTAACTTATTGTGTCAAGAAGCCTTCCTGAACACACCTAACAAATTCTACCCCATCTAAATCCCTTGCTCTAGGGAGATCCCAGTCAATATTGGGGGAAATTTAAATCTTCCACCACTACAACCCTGTTATTATAGCATCTTTCCAGAATCCGTCTCCTTATCTGTTCGTCGATGTCCCTGTTATTATTTGATGGTCTATATATAAAAAAAACAGTAGAGTTATTGACCCCTTCCTGTTCCTAACTTCCACCCACAGAGACTTAGTAGACAATCCCTCCATGACTTCCTCCTTTTCTCCAGCCGTGACACCACCTCTGATCAGCAGTTCCACAGCCTCATCTCTTTTGTCTCCTTCCCTGTCCTTTCTGAAACATCTAAATCCTGGCACTCTAAGTAACCATTCCTGCCCTTGAGCTATCCAAGTCTCTGTAATGGCCACAACATCATAGCCTCAAGTACCGATCAACACTCTAAGCTCATCTGCTTTGTTCACGATGCTTGCATTAAAATAGACACATCTCAAACCTTCAGTCTGAGCGTATCCCTTCTCTGTCATCTGCCTGTCCTCCCTTGTGCACTGTCTCCAAGATTTCTCTATTTGTGAGCCAACCGCCCCTTCCTCTGCCTCTTCAGTTCAGTTCCCACCCCCCAGCAATTCTAGTTTAAACTCTCCCCAATAGCCTTGGGAAACCTCCCTGTCAGGATATTGCTCCCCCTCGGGTTCAATTGCAACCCATCCTTTTTGTACAGGTCGTGCCTACCCCAAAAGATGTCCTAATGATCCAGAAATCTGAATCCCTGCCCGCTGCTCCAATCCCTCAGCCATGCATTTATCCTCCACTTCACTCTATTCCTATACTTACTGTCATATTGAGTGTATTTCTAAATTATCATTAAAGCCTATTTCCTCTTGGCCTGAAACACAGTTGTTCATTCCTCCCCCATAGATGCCCCATGACCTGCTGAGTTCCCCAGGCATTTTGTGTGTGTTGCACAGGAAAAGCATCCCGAAAGGTTTCAACATTTAAGAGACTGAAATGTTTCTTTGCCGTGAAACCTTCCCCTTGTCATTGATAGGTAGTGTTGAGGAAGGGCTTGGTCAGATTCAGAGAATAGGCAGACAGAGTACTATGTGGGGAAGTGTATGTTTGTGCACTTTGTGGAAGGAATAAAGGTATTGACTATTTTATAGATGGGGAACAAATTCAGAAATCGGGTGTAAAAGGACTTTGGTATCCTTGAGCAGGATTCCCTAAAGGCTAACTTGCAGGCTGGGTCTTTGGTAAGGAATGTGAATGCAATGTTAGCATTCATTTAGTGAGGACTAGAATATAAAAGTAAGGATGTAATAATGAGACTTTAAGGATTGGTCAGACCATATTTGGAGAATTGTCAGTAGTTTTGGACCCCATGTGCTCACACTGGAGGAGGAGGAGGAGCGTTTCAAAAGTGATCCCAGAAATGAAAGGGTTAATGTATCAGGAGTGTTTGACTCTGGGCCTGTACTCACTGCAGTTTAGAAAGATGAGGGTGTGGGTGGGGGAATCTCAACGAAACCTATTGAATATTGAAAGTGGATGTGGTGAGGACGGTTCCTTTGTGGCTGAGTCTAGGACTAGAGGGCACAGCTCAGTGTAGAAGGATGTCCCCTTAGAACAGACAAAAGGAGGAATTTCGTTAGCCAGAGGGTGATAAATCTGTGGAATCTATTGCCACAGATGGATGTGGAGCCCAAGTCATTGGGTATATCTAAAGCAGAGGTTGATAGGTTCTTGATTAGTAATGGTGTTAAAGGTAATGGGGAGGAGGCGGGAGAATGGAGTTAACATGGAAAATGGGTCAGCCATAACTGAACGGAGGAGCAGACTTGATGAGCTGAATAGCCAATTCTGCTGCTATGTCTTATGGTCGAAAAATATGGCTAAATTGACACTCTACACAAGTTCCTCTGCTTGTTTGCCGTTCTTACACTGGATACTAATATCTGCTGTTGGTTATATTTCTATCTCCACCTCCTTGCTTAGCTGAGTTCTGTATCTACATTCATTCACTTCACTGCCTTCACAACCTAATTTTTTAGAAAAACAGGGCTATGCAAGTGCACTAAAACTCTGAAAATATATTAATGTATTAATTTGAATGTGTCCACATCAAGGTGAAGCTGTACCAGAGCTGTGTTCTTCACACACTCTTGTACGGGTCAGAATGCTAGCACATAATAGAGAACGTCCGTGCCAAGCTGTCATCATTCCACACCATGAGCCTCTGGAAGATCCTCTTTATTTTCTGGTCAAGAAAGATCCCCAACAATCATCATGAGGAAACACTGGAGATGGATTGGGCATGCGATGAGAAGAGAGGCCTGCTCTGTCATCGAGCCATCACGTCATTGGACCTGTGAAGGGTGGAGGAAACACGAGAGATCAAAGACAACTTGGTGCCATATCGTAGAGGCAGAAATGAGGACCCCGAAACACACCTGGGCACAATAGAGAAGATGGCCAAGGGCAGACAGAAATGGAGGGGGGCTCCATTACTACCCTAAATGCCAGTTGCATAACAGGCAGTATCTAACTAACTTGATAATTGCAGAAGAAAGGAGATTGGCCAAAAATCATAAATAAGATTTGTTCCACCTTTTTTTAAAAAACACACAAATCATTCGGCTAGAGACTTCCAGGTATTTTGCCGTCGAGTTCAAGTTCAGTTTATTGTCATTCAACCATACACATGTGTACCACCAAATGAAACAATGTTCCTCCAGACCAAGGTGCACAACACAGTACATATAACTCACACACTTAACATGTAAAGTAATATTACGACAAATATATTAACAAATAATGTGCATACAGTATATGGTGCAACATAAAAGCAAATGGTATAACATTACTGGCATATCATACATGATCAGACCTGCATGGTGGCAAGGTGTTCAGTTGTCTTGTAGGTTTTTGTAAGTAAAACAGCAGAGGCATTGAAAGTTTAAGAAAGACTGTAACAACTCCCTTCCTGTCCTCAAACACTGAACAGAAAGTGTGGTTTAAAAAAAACTGCACATGGTAATGTCATCATGACAGACCAGTCTCTGAAAGAAAACCAATCACAGTGTCAGTGGTCGTGAATTATGCATATGTTTCCACCTCTTACATTTCTCTGGGGTCTTGTGGCCTGGGAGAAGAACAACTGACCTCAATTCTGATTTTTATTTTTATATTGAAATCTTTGACCCATTCTGGAATATGCCAGAACATAGATTCTGCTGTTAAATTGTCCTGATAAAGGGTCTTGTCCTGAAACTTTGGCTGTTCATTCCTCTCCCTAGCTGCTGCCTGATTTTCTGAGGTCAGCAAACAGAACTACTAACTTTTCTATTAATTACACAGTTTTTGGACTACGAACACTGCAATCCACAGCCTGTAATTTCCCTTTGGGAGTTGTGCTTTAGAACTGACTGTACGACCTGGCGTTTTTGCGGAATCCTGAAGGATTTGGTGAACTGGATTCTCGATAATGTAGGTATGGCCACGGCAACCATTGTTGGAGTGGACTTCTGGCTAGATTGAAGCAGCAGGGCCTGGGACCTGGACCGAAAAATGAACCAATGTTTAGCTGATTTAATTGCCGAGCCAGATTAAAATGATCAAGGTGTCAAGGGCAAAGGATGAGCTGGTGTTCAGCTCACTACTCCGGGAGGCATAATGCACTGCAGCTCTGACCTCGCTCTGCAGCTACATGGTCTGCAGCCGTCGAGCTCCTGGACCAGCTTCACTTGCCTCAGCTCTGAACTGGCTCTGTGACTGTCGAGTCGCTTTCGGGGACTCTGCGAATCATGTTCCGTGTGTTATTTGTTTACTTTTTTATTATTTGCACGATTTGTTTTTTTTCCCTACACTTTGGGTATTCGACAGTTGTGTGACATTTTTTTCGTGGACTCTATTCTGTTTCTTTGTTTTGTGGCTGCCTGCAAGAAGACAAATCACAAGGTTGTATATGGTATACATACTAAATGTATTTCGAACATTTTGAAATTTGCTGGAGTTTTTTTGGAAGACTGTTGTGGCACTTTGTATGTGGTCACTAAACACTCTGTAAAATGTGATTTTGGTTTTAATTTTGTTTTCAGTGCACATTTGCTTCCTGTGAAGGCAATGCAGAAGATCTTGTTGGCCAATGTATGATTAGTGTTTGATTCGCATGGTTGTTTTGAGGATATTGTGTATATTTTTGGATATGATCCTAAACCACTGAGCACATCTGCTGTCATGGGAAAGTAGCATCCATTATCAAAGATCTCCACCACCCAGGTCATGCTGTCTTCTCGCTGCTGATGTCAGATAGAAGGTACAAGAGCCTCAGGACTCACACCACCAGGTTCAAGAATAGTTACTACCCCTCAACCATCAGGCTCTTAAATAAAAGTGGATAACTTCATTTACTTGCCCCATCATTGAAATGGTCCCACAACTGATGATCTCACATTATGGACTTACTATCTCATTATCTCGTGTTCGCATTATTTATTGCTTTTGTGGAATCTCAAAATTGCATATGGTATATATACTTGAACTTTGATGGAAGTCGGTGTTTAATGTTGATTTTACAGGAACCGCTATCAGTAATGGATGAGAAAACTATTTGTTGCTGCTGTTGTGCCTCAGGACCAGTCATGCTAAATGCCAAAATTGATCGGAGAGGATACGTTCCAGGTAAAAATCTGGAGCACTGGAAACTGTTGAATTTCCTACCCTGTGTGTATCATATTCACAGTAACGTAATATTCAACCAGCACACGCTTTCTATTTAGTAACTTCTAAATGGTTTCTCTAAACTATTTCTGTCATACTGAATAAGGTGGTGGGAGGATTTTCACTGCATGATAAGGCCAACATCTCATATTCTGCCTGGTTAGGCTCCAACCTGATGGCATGAACATTGATTTCTCCACCTTCAGTAACTTTTTCCCTTTGTTTTTTCCTCTCCCCCACTTCCCTCTTCTATTCTCCACCCCCTGACCTCTTACTACTTCTCCTCACCTGCCTAGCACTTCCCCCTGTTGCCCCTCCTCCTTCCCTTTCTCCCATAGTCAGCTGACCTCTCCTATAGAATTCCTGCTTCAGCCCTTTACTTGTTCCACCTGTGACCTTCCAGCTTCTTACTTTATCCCCTCTCCCCCACTCATCTGGTCTCATCTATCACATGTCAGCTTCCAGGTAAGTCTCCTCTACACCTCTAAAGCTTCCACATTCTTCAATATAATGAGCCAACCAGAACTGAACACAATACTCCATGTGTGCTCTGACCAATGTTTTATAACATTACCTCATAGCTCTTGGAACTCGCACCCTGAATTTGTTACATTTCAACAGGAAATGCATTGACTCCAGCATGCAGGATGGCGGTTGGTGTGATGCTGTTACTGCTCAGGGTGTCGGAGGTTGGACATGACCTTTAGGGAATATGGAATAAAGAATGGGGAAGGGATGCTGCAGTTCAAACCCAATGTCATTCGTAAGGAGCCTGTGTCGGTCCTCCTGTGGAATGCATGGCTCTTCACTGGGGGCTCCGATTTCCTTCCACAGTCAAAGATGTACCGGTTGGTAGGTTAATTGGTTATAGTAAATTGCCTTCTGATTAGGCTAGGGTTAAAGGAGGGTTGCTGAGTGGCGCGGTTCAAGTTCAGAAGAGCCTGTTGCGTTCTGTACCTCGAAATAAATAAATCTAGTAAATTATTTTCTATCTCCCTCCTTTTATGAAAAGAGGTTTATCATCTGAAGTTTTTAATCTGTCTAGAGCTTTCCAGAACAAAGATTTTGAAGATTAAAGCCAATACATATACTATCTCAATACACACGTTTTAAAAACTCTAACCGCCCTGTAGAGTAGTGGTTAGCGTATTCGCTTTAGAGCGCCAGCGATTGCTGATTGAGGTTCAACTCCTGCTGCTGTCTTTCAGGAGTTTCTGTTCTTCCTGTGACCATGTGGGTTTGCTTGGGTTCTTGCTCCATTCCAAGAACATACAGTTAGGGTTAGTAAATTGTGGCCATGTTACGTAGGTGTCAGAATCATGGCAACCTTTGCAGACTATCCCCTATACATCCTCCCAGGATAGATTTGACGCAAGCCATGCATTTCACTCTGTTTTGATGCACATGTCACAAAAAAAGCTAATCATAGGCAGACCACGGCAGTTCATTGTTGTGAAAACTTTTCCCAACTATTTATTGTATTTGGAGATGCAGTACAGAACAGGTTCTTCTAGCCTTTCTAGCCACACCGCCCGGCAACCTCTGATTTAACCCTAATCTAATCATGGGACAACTTGGAGTGACCAATTAATTTACCAATTGGTACAGGGAGGATGTACAGAATCCTTGCAGATGATGCTGAAATTGAACTCCGAACTCTGCCTGAGCTATTATAACATTCAGCTAAAAGCCATGCTACCATGGCAGTCTTCCCATCATTATGATTATTGTAATTTATTCATTGTTTTATTCATCTACTGTAGATTGAGAGGGAATACATAAGATTATGTAAACTGGACTTTGCTCTTTTTCCAGGTGAAACAATTCAAGTATTTGCTGAAATTGAGAATCACTCATCCCGCAAAGTCAATCCAACTGCAGCCATTTTTAAAACAATCACCTACCATGCAAAATCCAAAACAAAAACATCCTCCGAGCTTGTTACCAAAATCCAGGGAGAGGCAGTACTAGCCAGACAGAAAGACAGCCGGATTACAATGCTGTTGAAAATTCCAGAAGTTCCTCCGACACTGATGCACTGCACTATTATCCAGATGGAGTATTCCATTAAGGTAGACAGCATTTTGAATTATACTTTTCAGTGTAGTCAATGGACAATATGACCATGCCACAAAGTGTGTGGTAACGTTCAAGATGGAACTTGCTGTTACAGATATTGCCTTGTTGGTCTTAATATTTCTTCACCCATTTTATTGACTACTGTCACCCTTCATCAGGACCCCAATCAGTACATTTTAGTTCAAAATCTCTTCTAAATTGGAAAGAAACAACACCATATTATAATAGAGTAGAGCACAGAATAAACACATTGGCCCACAATATCTCTGCCCACCATGCTCACCATTCAGAGAAGGAAGTCTGAGAATCGGAGCGGGAGTGCAGCGGAAGCCATTTTGAATTTTTCGTTTTTTCTTCGGAGTTAAGAGAGGCGGGACTGCGCAGGCGTGTGACGTCAGGAAGTGAAGCACGGAAGATTTAAAAGGAACACAGCCTTATACAGCGGGCAGCGTTGCTTTGCAGGCTGCGGAGTAAGCCAGGAGCAGAGTGAAGGCCTAAGGGCTTTGGCTCGACGGGCTTAGGCAGAAATGGGTGAGGCGAAGTAGGTTTGGTTTTCAATTTTTCCTGTTATTTGAGGAAAGGGCAGGAAGTATGAGTGTGAGGGAAGCTTGTTGTTCTCGGTGTCGGATGTGGAGGTCCTGGAGTCTCCCAGCCTCCCGGATGTCCACATCTGTGCCAGGTGCACTGAGCTGCAGCTCCTAAAGGACCACGTTAGGGAACTGGAGCTGCAGCTTGATGACCTCCGTCTGGTCAGGGAGAGTGAGGAGTTGATAGAGAGGAGTTACAAGCAGGTGATGACACCGAGGCCATGGGAGGAAGACAAGTGGGTCACGGTTAGGAAGTGTTCCTGTTAGGTTGAAAGGAAAGGTTAAAAGTTTGAGGGAGCCATGGTTTTCAAGGGATATTGGAAACTTGGTTTGGAAAAAGAGAGGGATCTTCATTAAATACAGGCAGCTTGAAGTAAACGAGCAATCTAAAGAATGTAAAAAGAATCTTAAAGAAATTAGAAAAGCTAAAAGAAGATATGAGCTGCTTTGGCAAGTAAGGTGAAAGTATATCCAAAGGGTGTCTACAGTTATATTACTAGCAAAAGGATAGTGAGGGATAAAATTGATCCCTTAGAGAATCAGAGTGGACGGTTATGTGCGGAGCCAAAAGAGATGGGGGAGATTTTGAACAATTTCTTTTCTTCGGTATTCACTAAGGAGAAGGATATTGAATTGTGTAAGGTAAGGGAAACAAGTAGGGTAGTTATGGAAAGTATGATGATTAAAGAAGAGGAAGTACTGGCTCTTTTAAAGAATATAAAAGTGGTTAAGTCTCTGGGTCCAGACAGGATATTCCCTCGGACCTTGAGGGAAGTTAGTGTGGAAATAGCAGGGGCTCTGACAGAAATATTTCAAATGTCATTAGAAATGGGGATGGTGCCGGAGGATTGGCATATTGCTCATGTTGTTCCATTGTTTAAAAAGGGTTCTCAGAGTAAACCTAGCAATTATCGGCCTGTGAGTTTGACGTCAGTGGTGGGTAAATTGATGGAAAGTATTCTTAAAGATGTCATATATAATTATCTGGATAGACGGGGTCTGATTAGGAACAGTCAACATGGATTTGTGCGTGGAAGGTCATGTTTGACAAATCTTATTGAATTTTTTGAGGTTACTGGGAAAGTTGACGAGGGTAAAGCGGTGGATGTTGTCTATATGGACTTCAGTAAGGCCTTTGACAAGGTTCCACATGGAAGGTTAGTTAGGAACGTTCAATCATTGGGTATTAATATTGAAGTAGTGAAATGGATTCAGCAGTGGCTGGATGGGAGACGCCAGAGAGTAGTGGTGGATAACTGTGTGTCAGATTGGAGGATGGTGTCTAGTGGTGTGACTCAGGGATCTGTACTGGGTCCAGTGTTGTTTGTCATATATATTAATGATCTGAATGATGGGGTGGTAAATTGGATGAGTAAGTATGCAGATGATACTAAGATAGGTGGAGTTGTGGATAATGAAGTAGGTTTTCCAAGCTTGCAGAGAGATTTAGACCACTTAGAAGAGTGGGCTGAAAGATGGCAAATGGAGTATAATGCTGATAAATGTGAGGTGCTACATTTTGGTAGGACTAATCAAAATAGGACATACATGGTAAATGGTAGGCATTGAAGAATGCAGTAGAACAGAGGGATCTAGGAATAATGGTGCATAGTTCCCTGAAGGTGGAATCTCATGTGGATAGGGTGGTGAAGAAAGCTTTTGGTATGCTGGCCTTTATTAATCCAGAGTATTGAGGATAGAAGTTGAGATGTAATGTTGAAATTGTATAAGGCATTGGTAAGGCCAAATTTGGAGTATTGTGTGCAGTTCTGGTCACCGAATTATAGGAAAGATGTCAATAAAATTGAGAGAGTACAGAGGAGATTTACTAGAATGCTGCCTGGGTTTCAAATAAGTTACAGAGAAAGGATGAACAGGTTGGGTCTTTATTATTTGGAGCTTAGAAGGTTGAGGGGGGACTTGATAGAGGTATTTAAAATTATGAGGGCGGGGTAGATAGAGTTGACGTGGATAGGCACTTTCCATTGAGAGTGGGGGAGATTCAAACAAGAGGACATGAGTTGAGAGTTAAAGGGCAAAAGTTTAGGGGTAGCATGAGGGGAACTTCTTTACTCAGAGAGTGGTAGCTGTGTGGAACAAGCTTCCAGCAGAAGTGGTTGAGGCAGGTCTGATGTTGTCATTTAAAGTTAAATTGGATAGATATATGGACAGGAAAGGAATGGAGGGTTATGGACTGAGTGCAGGTCGGTGGGACTAGGTGAGAGTAAGAGTTCGGCAGGGACTAGAAGGGCCGAGATGGCCTATTTCCATGCTGTAATTGTTATATGGTTATATGACACCAATTTAAGCTCATCACGTCTGCCTGCACATGGTCCATATCCCTTCAGTCTCTGCCTGCTCGTGTGTCTGTCCAAAAGCCTCTTAAACACTGCTCTCACACCTGTTCCCACCACTCCGGTAACTTCTTGTACTGTACTACTGAAATAAGCCCGTATGCTGTAGATCAGCCCAGATTCCTTAACAATGTTATAACCAGTGGGAGGTGGTGTGGATAAGCTCCCACTACCAATTAAATGCTCCCAATGGTGTGCACCTCAAATAGCATCTGACAACCAAGTCCAGCTCCTGATCTTTACATGTGACTTAGCTGCTAAGGCTGGTGAATCTGTTTCTATTGACAGGAGAAGGGCAAAGGCGGGTTACTGGCTACTTTAAATCAGTCGCTTCAGGCAGATGGGGCTCGTCAGCCGTGGTTGGCAGCTCGGCTAAGAGAAGGAGAACTGATCTCTAACCTTCACTGTTCTGTGGCTTTATCCATTCATGGGGAAGGCTTCAGGAGTAAACCCTGAGGAAAAAATTCGGAGCTGGAGTCCCTGAGGCAGTCTTGTGTTGAATTTAATGCTGACTGGCAATTCCTGCGATGCTGCTGGTACCGATCTGTATCAGCCTCCGCCGTTCCTTTCGGCTCATCGGGTGCATAGAGAGGAGGAACCTGCTGCATGGGTGACAGCTTGCTCTCCATACCATACTGCCTTGGCTTGCATACCACATCGGGCAGCTGGGATGCATTATCCTTGGTCGACCTCAGTCAATGGATGGCCTCAATTAGTCCACGTGTTGTTGGGACTGTAAGAACTTTAAAATGACAAGCTGACGGGGAGAATGTGTAAACTCCACACAGATGCACAGTTAGGACATCTGGCTCAGTTACAAGAGAGTGTTGGTGAGGCCTGCTAGACGTTTGGCGTCCTGACTGGAGAAAGACTATGCTTACCTTAGAACACCAGCAGCAAAGGTTCACCGGACTGATCTCTGACAAGGCAAGTCTATGGTCGGAAGTGTGCTGGCCAGACACATGTGTTTAGACGAATGAAGAGGGATCTTGTTGAGTTTCTGCCGGGCCACACAGAATGGATCTGGGCAGGATGGGGGTTTTCCTCTCATATGCAGAATATAGACAGTGGGTCACAATCTCAAGACATGGGGTGCGATATCTACAGCTGAGATGAGAGTGGTGAATCTGTGGAGTTCTCTGCCAAGGAGAGGTGACGGAAGCCATGTCATTAAATTTTTTTTATTTAGAAATACAGTGCGGAATGGGTCCTTCCAGTTCTTCGAGCTGTACCACCCAGCAATCCCCAATTTAACCCTAATCTAATTACTGGACAACTTACAATGACCAATTAGCCTACTACCCAGTACCTATTTGGACTGTGGGTGGAAACTGGAGGACCCAGAGAAAACCCAAGCATTCCACGGGGAGGACATAGAGACCACTTACAGAGGATGTTAGAATTGAACTTTGAACTCTGACATCCTGAGCTGCAATGGTGTGACACTAACCATGGCCTTGTATACTTAAGAAGATAGATTTCCAGACATAGATGTCATAAAGGCACGTAGGGAGAGAGCAGGGATATGGTATTGAGACAGGAGGTCAGTCCTGATTGTACTGAATGGCATAGCACAGTGGTCCTCAACCACCGGGCCGCAAAGCATGTGCTACCGGGCCGTGAGGAAATGATATGATTTGGCCATAGGAGTCAGCTGCACCTTTCCTCATTCCCTGTCACGCCCACTGTTGAGCTTGAACGCACGCGAGGTCATTACCCGCGCGTCATCCATGTCAGCGTGGGAAGAAGATCAACTCCTCGAGCTTGCAAATGGCGGCGGGCTGAAAAGTATGTTTGACATAACATCCCTGCCGGCATTCCAGATCAAAGTCAAGGCTGAATATCCTGAGATAGTCATGAAAGCACTGAAAACGTTGCTTCCATTTCCAACATTATCTCTGCAATGAATGCAACGAAAACTAAATTGCGGAATAGACTGGACATAAGGAACCCCCTTCGAGTATCGCTGTCTCCCATCACCCCTCGATAGGACCCTGTTGTTGCAGGGAAACAAGCCCAGGGCTCCCACCGATTCAGCGATATTGCTGTGTTGCAATGATTTTATATGTTCATACGGGGAAAATATGTGCTGTCCAAACATTACTTAAAATGTTATGATGCTATTGACTTGTGAGTGACTTATGTAACCATATAACAATTACAGCACGGGAACAGGCCATCTCTGCCCTTCTAGTCCGTGCCGAACGCTACTCTCACCTAGTCCCACCGACCTGCACTCAGCCCATAACTCTCCATTCCTTTCCTGTCCATATACCTATCCAATTTTCCTTTAAATGATAATATCGAACCTGCCTCTACTACTTCTGCTGGAAGTTCGTTCAACACTTACTTCAAGCTCCCCTGTCCTCCTCTGATAATTGACTTATCACTATATTCATGCAAGGAAAATATGTGCTGTGTTTAATATTAAATTCTTTAGATAAACCCTTTTAGAAACAAAATTGTGTGTATTAGCCACTTATCACCTATATTCCGGTCGTGATTAACATCCCCCACCCCCACCCCCGGAACAGAGTTGCCAAAAACGATTAGTAGGAAAAAATCGGCCCGTACACGCATGCTCAGGTCACGCATGCACACACAGGTGCCCACGCAAGGCTTCATGGTCATGGTAGTCTTTCTCGGGGTAAGCACAACGTATTTGACTGCTACTCTTGTCCGTTGGCAACCCTGGCAACCCTACCCCACCCTTCCCCCCCGGGGTCAGCCGGTCCACAAGAGTATTGTCAATATTAAACCGTTCCGCGGTGCATAAAAGGTTGGGGACCCCTGGCATAGTAGACCTAAACATCCAGATGGCCAACTTCTTCTGTTCCAGTTCCCCATGCTTCCTTCTGTAAATGGCAATTGCATGTCTTCGGTGATTGAATGTGCTTTGTCTTGGGATCCATCTTGCAGCGTGACCAGTACACATAATGTTGGAGGAACTCAGCAGGTCTGGCACCATGTATGGGGCCTTCATCGGGACTGGAAAAGAAGGGGAGAGGAAGCCAGAATAAGGAGGTGTGGGGAGAGGGAGGAGTACCTGCTGCCAGGTGATGGCTGAGACCAGATGAAGGGAAAGATGGTAGGTGGGGGACTGGAAATGAAATAAGAAACTGGTAAGACGTAGTTGGATGAGGTAAAGGGCTGAAGGAGACGAATCTAATAGAAGGGAGTGAGCTGTGGGGGAAGGGGAAGGGGAGCCAGTAGAAGGTGATGAGGAGAGATGAGGGGTAGCCATGTGAGGAATGGAAAAAAGAGGAGGTTGGAAAAATTACTGGAAGTTGGAGAATCAATGTTTATGCCATCAGGTTGAAGGCTACCCAGGCGCAATGAGGTGTCACATGTCCAAACTCAGTTTGGCCTCATCGTGGTAGTAAAGATAAGGCCATAGACTGGTCTGTCACCAGTTGTTTGTGCAAATCTGAGACTAAGTTCTGCTAACCTATTCCAAATTATTGCTGCAACATATCTCCTCAGTTAAAGCTGCCATAAATTAATGAGCAAGGATAGAGGCCTTTTCTAAAAATGGATTCTGTGATGGGTGGCAGAGTATTAATTTCTATTTTCCTCTGAGGGGTCCTTATTAAGGTTTGGCTGTAATCTGATATACTTGTTTTGCCTGTATACAGACATAAGGGAGAGCTGTACTTGGCTGCATTTCCAGAGCACATTTAAAGCTGTGATGTGCATGAGATATAATTAGGCACCTGTTTGAATATAATACAGTGAACAATACAATATCAATATCGTAACTGGATTTTAGATTGCAAAGCTGTTTACAGGCAATTCAAATTTATTCATACAGAGATGCAGTTTGGAATTGGCCCTTCCGGCCCTTTGAGCCACACTGCCAGCAACCCACTGATTTAACCCTAGCCTAATCACAGCACAAGTTAAAATGATTAATTACATTACTACCCAGTATAACTTTGGACTGTGGGAGAAAACCAGAAGAACTGGAGAAAACCAATCTTTCTATGGGGAGGACATACAAACCATTATGAAATGCTTTGAGTGACTGTCATGGAGCAAGTTAATGCCTTTCTCCCAGCTACACTGCACCCTTTCCAGTTTGCTTATCGCTTGAATTGATCCACTGATGCCATAGCCTCTGCCCTCCACTCTGTCCTGTCCCACCTGGCAAATGGGGGTCTCATATGCCAGAGTGCTGTTGAGACTTCAGTTCAGTATTCTGTACCACTGTACGCCAGAAACTGGTAGGGCAACTGTCCTCGCTGAGTCTCAGCACCTCCCTCTGCAATTGGATACTGGAATTAGTCAGTCTGTGTGGGCAGCAACATCCCTCATCCCATTACGCTGAGCACTGGCACTCCGCAAGGCTGTGAGCTCAGTCCGCTACTGTTCACACTGCTGATACACGACTGTGTCGCAGGATCCAGCTCAAACCGTGTCAAGTGTGTAGATAACACAACAGTGGTTGGCCTCAGCAAAAGCAATGATGAGAATGAGTATCGAGAGGAAGTGGAGCAGCTGGTGAGTTAGTGTGAGAAGAACAACAACCTAAGGCTGAACTTTGGAAATCATTGTGAACTTTAGAAAAGTGCAGGCAAACCATCCCCCTCTGTGAATACATGGCTCCTCCATAGAGAGAGTTAAGTGCACAAAGTTCCTGGGAATTCACATCACAAGTGACCTCACCTGGTCCCTTAATATCACCTCCCTGAACAAGAATACACAGCAACGCCTCCACTTCCTAACAAGATTGATGCAAGCAAGGCTCGCACCCTCCCACCCCCACCTTGTCTCAACAGGAGCACCATTGAGAGCATCCTGACAAGTTGCATCTCCATCTGGTGTGGGAGCAGTCAAGCATCAGACTAGAAGTCCCTCCAAAGGACTGTGAGAACAGATGAGAGGATCATAAGGATCTCCCTACCATCCATCGGGGACACTTATCAGGAGTGCTGCATACACAGGGCCCTTAGTATCATTAAAGATCCCACCCATCCATCCAGCATTTTTCTTAACTTTCTACCATCAGCAGGGACTATGATGCATAAAAACAAGACTGGTCAGGATGAGAAACAGTTTCTTCCCCCAGGCCATTAGGCTAATGAACTCCTTGCCAGATCGTATTCAAAGAGTCACTAGTTAATCTGTTCCATACCTTTACAATATTTAATATCAATGCACCTTGGGTTGCTATTTATACATAGAAAATACATAGATATACATAGAAAATGTGTAATTCATCTGGAGATTTTTTATCCTTATCGTGTGCTATGAGCTTTACACCTTGGTTTGAAGAAACATTGTCTCGTTTCTATATAGTGTACCTTATATTGGCTTGACTCCTTACAGGGGATGCTTGGATTGAGCTCCAAACTCCAAAGCCCCGAGCTGTAATGGTGTTGTACTATCTGCTATGTTATCATGGCACCCAGTAAACTGTATTTCTCAAAGTGATTATAAACAATGGAATAACTCAACAAAATTTGTTTCCTTGTTCTTCAGTAAAAGTTTGCAGACTGGATGTGAACCATCAAATGTTTGAATCCATGTGGCAACTACAGTGGCTGAGCAAGGACAATAGCACACATTTTGCAAAGAAATAGACAATATAGTTTTTAAATCATTAAGGAAATACTTGTTGTTTTTCAGGTGTCAGTGGAGATTCCAAGAGCAATGAATTTAACCGTCAATTTGCCAATAGTTATTGGTACAGTTCCAATGCATCCTTACGCTGAACCGGCGGGTGATTTTAATGTCAGTTATGGGATGGATTACAGTGGGGTAAACCAAGCACTGCCTGTTGGACCTGAAGGTAAGGGCAAGGTTGAGTTATTGGGTGATAGAGCAGAGAAACGGCCTGTTGAGTCCACCGACCATTCTTCTTGGGCCCATCACTCATACTGGGGCAGAGTCTGTCCACAGGAGGTCACCAGAGTCCTCAGTCATGGGTTAATGGGAGGGTGATTGGCCCTGTGGCTTCCACTTTCACAACACTACTTCATACATCTTCTCAATAAGCCTTCCTCTTCCTCTCAGGAATGAGGTCCTTAGAGCTTCTGTTGGAATTTCTGGAGACCTGGGTCTTTACGGGATGGGATGCTAACCCCATGCTCATTCCTCCTTTTACAGCCGGGCTTGGAACCGTCCATGTGGAGTTTTTATGGAGTCACAATTAAAATGAATTCTGTTTGCTTTAACCTTTTAGCTTAAAGTTAACAATTTTTACAGCATTATTCCATTACAGCAATGATAATAAAATATAATGCAGCAGAACAGAGGCTCAGATAATCAAAACATTTTTCATTAACCATCATTTGTCTGTTATGTGACGTGTCGTATGATGTGGGTGGTCATGGAAAGACCATGACCATGATTGTTCTTGAGGAAATTTTTCTTCAGAAATGGTTTGCCATTGCCACCTTCTGAGCAGTGTCTTTACAAGACGGGTGACCCAGCCATTATCAATTCTCTTCAGAGATTGTCTGCCTGGAGTCAGCGGTCATCTAACCAGGACTTGTGATATGCACCAGCTGTTCATGCGGCCATCCACCACCTGCTCCCATGGCTTCACGTGACCCTGATCGGGGAGAGTGGGTGGTAAGCAGGTGCTACATTTGGCCAAGTGTGACCTGCAGGATGGCAGAGGGAAGGAGTACCTTGCACCTCCTTGGGTAGAGATGCATCTCCACCCCACCACACATCATAGAGAACCCATTTCCACAAATTCTACACTAAACCATTCCTATTCACTTCTATCACTCTTGCAGTAAGAACAACTGCACCTCTTTCAGATGAGAGAAGAAACTGCAGCACTGGGAGATCCCACCTGGTCATAAGGAAAGGAGACCATACAAACTCTAGAGCAACACACATAAATTTCTGGAGGAACTCAGAAATTCAGGTAGTAGCTATGGGGGGTGGGGGGAAGAGTTGACATTTCAAGCCAAGACCCTTCATCAGTACTGGAAAGGAAGGGGGAAGACATCAGAATAGAAAGATGGGGGAAGAAAAAAAGGAAAAGCTAGAAGGTGATAGATGAAGCCAGATGGATGGGAAGGGTAAAGGGCTGGAGAAGAAATCTGATAGGAGAGGACAGTGGACCGTGAGAGATGGGGAGAGGAGGGGGTGATAGGCAGGTGAGGAGAAAAGATAAGAAGCCAGATTGGGGAATAAAGGGAGAGGGGAAAAGAAAAAAAATATCAGGAGATGTCACTGTTCATGCCATCAGTTTGGAGGTTACGTAGGTGGAATATGAGGTTTTGCTCCTCCACCCTGAAAGTGGGCTCATTATGGGAAAAGGGGAGGCCATGGACTGACATGTCAAACTGTGATTTGGGATAGGAATTTAACTGGTTGGCCTCTGCAAAATTCCATCTGTAGACGATGGAGTGAAGATGCTTGAACCAAAACATTGACTGTTTATTCCTCTAGATGCTACCTGACCTACTGTGTTCCTCCAGCATCTGCAGAACCTCTTGTATTTATGACAAACAAACTCTATACTGGCAGTACCAGAGAGCAGGATCCTGAGTTCACCCTTGACCTCCAGTGTTGCAGTTAAACCATTGACCTTCTTGTGAGCCACTGCCAAGTACAATCAAAGCTCAAAATGCATATATGTCACATAATCCAACCCTGAGATTCATTTTCTCCTGCGCATTCACAGTCAGTAAATACAAGAAACACAAGAATCAATGAAAAACCACATTGATTTTATTGTGTTTCTTTGTATCCTTGACCCGTGTTGGCCATTGATGCAAAATGACACATTTCACTGTATGTTTGACAAATAAAGCACCTGTGACCTCAGTGGGACAGAGCAAGGTGGGGACCTAGATAGGACTGGTTAGCCATGTATTAAGCTCCCTCACTGACCCCCGATCATTATTTTTCCTGGGAAGTGAGGAAAAACAGTACGGGGCGGGGGGGTACAGGGACAGCTGCAAAGTCCCAGGGGTTCAAAGCCCACCCCAGGCCTGTCTAGTCTAGACATACTGTTAATCTGCCAGGTCCTAATGACTCATACCTGGACCATCGTCCTCTACACCCGTGCCATCCATGTACCTACCAAAACTTCTCCTAACTGTTACAAATCAGATCCAGACTAATAATTACTTTGTTCTTCTTTACACTTGTGTACGGGAAATTATATTCAACTATCTTGAAATGAACCCACATCCAGCACTTCCACTGGCAGTTAGTTCCACATTCTCACCACCCTCTGAATGAAATTCCCCCTCAGATTCCCCTTAAATATTTCCCCTTTCTTCCTTAACCTATGACCCCTAGGTCTAATCTCACACAACCTGAAAGGGAGAAGCCGAATGCACACCATATCAGAAATTTGTATCCTCCTTTAAAATCTCCACTCGTTCTCCTACGTACAAGGGGAATAAAGTTCTAAACTATTCAATCTATCCCTATAACTTGGGGCATTTCTTTCTTCATTTCCATGTGCATTATTCAGTGTCCACCCCACAATAGTGTCTATGTTGGGACGTCAGTCTGATTAGAGTCTGCCCCGTTGAGGGCGTTGCTTTTAGGGGATCTGTTTGGGAAAGGATGGACTTGTGGTCATAAGATAGGAGCAGCATTAGCCCATTTCCCCCTGTTACTCCTCATCCCTGTTCCAAAGGGACCTCCTTCTGTTCTGAGTCTGTGCCCTCTGGTCCTAGACTTGGCAGGCTGGTGAATGGCAAGAGTATAAAGATCTTCACTGTCAGGAAATTCTTGAGATTTGTTTACACAATGTTAAAATGGATATTTCATAAACACTCACTTCCCATCATTACAATTTTTAGGTTGATATCTCTATAATTTAGCTTGGCAAGATAAAAGGCCCGATTGCACACACTAGTTCCCATCAGACTCACCCCACTTTTCTGAGTTCCCCACCCGTAATTGTAAACATCCCCTGACTGATATCACCAACCTCCATTTGATTCTTTTATCACCTGTCCACACTAAGGAAGAAGTTAGTGTTGGCTACTAACCTATCTGGGAAGTGAGAATGAACCAGAATGCTTGGCTGAAAGCACAAGATTGCTGGGAGAACTACCCACAGTCTTGTCTCCTTCCGCTAGTGCACACAGAGGAAGCACTTGGACGTGAGAAGGAGGGCCACATCATGGCAGAGTGCTATGTGTGTGTCTCTGTGTCTCTCTCATAAAGACTTGTACTGTTTATTCCTTTTGTATAGATTTTTATCACAAATAAAGTCGATTTTTGAAACGTAAAAGAACCAAGTGCCACACAGATGGCAGGTGAGGTCAGGATTAAATCTGGGTTCCGGAAAGCATCAGGCAGCAGTCTAAACTGATACACACCCACTTGGGGTTTTTCACTTGATCCGCCCAACCTTGACTTTTTCATCACCACCCCTAGCTGCTATTTCATCTTGATTACTTGTGTTGTCAGAGGAGACGTACCTTGGTTCTACAGCCAGAAGACCTTTCCTCTAAAATCCTGGGTGTCAGCATCTCTGAAGATCGATCTTGGGCCAAAGAATTGATACATTAGGAGCTTGAGGAGACTTGGTTTGTTACCAAAGGCACTGACAAATTTTGACAGATACACTGTGGAGAGCATTCTAACTGGCTACATCACGGTCTGGTGTGGAGGGGCCACTGCACTGAATTGGAAGAAACTGCCAGAAGTTGTAAGCTCAGCCAGCTCCATCGTGGGCACCAACCTCCCTCAGCACTGAGGACACCTTCAATAGATAATGCCTCAAAAAGGCGGCATCTGTTATTAAAGGCCCACATCACCCAGGACATATTTTTTTTCTCATTGCTACCATCATGGAGGAGGTGCAGGAGCATGAAGACACACACTCTATGTTTCAGGAACAGCTTCTTCCCTTCTACCATCAGATTTCTGAATGGACAATAAATCCATGAACACTACCTCACCATTTTTCCTCTTTTTGCACTGCTTATTTAATGTAATCTTGTATATACATATATAATTGTAATTTACTGTTTCTGTATTATCTATTGTATTGCTGCCACAAAACAACAAATTCCAAAACATATACCAGCGATATTAAATCTGATTCTGACTGTGTACTCAATGTGCCCCTTCGTGAAAGAACATGAGATGCTGAAAGTTAAAGAAGGAGAATCACATTTGCCCACCTTGATGTCCGAGGGTTATGCAGCTGTATTTACATTACAGAGGCCTTTACGCACGGGAATCATCTCACCATTTCACCATGGCCTGGCCTCAGATTGGAGATATTCACTGAAGTAATTCACTCAGCCTGTGCATGACTTAAAGTTCAAGTTCAGTCTATTGTCATTCATCTGTACACATGTATACCACCAGACAAAACAATGTTCCTCCAGACCAAGGTGCACCATACAGTACATATAACACACACATAACATATACAGTAATATTACTACCTAGAAATTAACATAATATGCATTAAGTATGCAAACGTTTGAGTGATTATTATTTTTGTTTAATTTTTATAATTTAGTTACTTACATTAATTTTAGTTTTCAATTCATGTTTTAAAGCCAATTGCAGCCTCAGACCTGTGTGTAGCTCTGCAGAACCTGCCTGAGGTAGGGCAGATGGATTTGGGTTGGATTGCTGGGTGGGTTGCTTGGAATGCAAGTCAAACTCAAGTGAGACAATTGATTGTACATTGGTAGATAGTTAATGGTTTAATTTTCTACTTTTTCAGTAGGTGCTGGGTTTATAGTGAACAACAAGAATACTGGCTTCTACTCATGAAGGGAATGAAAAGTCTTCAAGAGGTATCACAGAATGAAGATTAAATGAATCCTGCACGGTTGGATATATGATGTCTAGTTGGCTCCTCTGTCCTTTGGCATAGTACAATTCCTCAGGAAAGTGTTTTCTACTTAAAAACACAATAAGTTTGAAACCAAAAGAAATCATCAATTGTACTTTATTGCATTTGTATTTTGTTATCTTTATGAATGATATTAACAGACAATAAAATACTTGCACATTAGCCAGTACACTTCAACAATATTGTTCTTCAATATGTTGGTGTCATTTTCTATTAACCTTCAGAGAAAGTTATAAACGTTCTTAATTCTTAATGAGTTGATACATTACAAATGTGTATGTTTGTGTTGTCATAATATCATCAACTGATGTCTTACATTTATGTACATTCTGTACCCATGAATCTGCAATGTATATAGCAGTAATTAAACCGGAGCAGATTTTTTTAAGATAGGATGCATTATACAAGTTCTTTAATGCGACATGTCCAATTGAACCTCTAGACGCAGCTGAATCTGCCAGCATACTCCTCTGTTCTTCTTCTGTTTGTTCAACCTCTTCAATGTACAGTTATGTGCAAAATTCTTCGGCACATTCAATGGACCAAATGGCTTAATTCTGCTTCCATGTCTTATGGTCTTGTGTGTGTGTGTATACAGTAAGGCTGCCTAATACCTTTGGACAATACTGTACTAATTTCATGTATTGCACTGTACTGCCACAAAAAAAAATCATGGCACACATGGCTGATGATAAACCTGATGCTGATCTGGGTCTCTACTGTGGACTGAGAGTGGGATGGGGACAGGAAGAAGGGAATCATGGTTGGGAAAAGGGGAAGGAAGATGGGTGGAAGTGGGAAGCACCAGAGAGACATTCTGTAATGATTAATAAACTGTTTGGTATCAAATGACCTTGCCTGGTGTCTCAGAGCTGGGTGTATCTGCATCCATGCCAGCCCCTGCCCCCACATTCTTTTGCCACCTGTCTCATGCCACCCCTGTGGCACTCCACCCTCACTGTTCCCAACATCCTCTGCTCCTACCAAGTTTACAAACTCACTCTCCACTCCACTTCGACAAATACAGTACTTAGGCATCCTAGCTATAGGCTTGGGCACCCTAACTGCAGTATATATACATGCCTAAGGCTTTTACACAGTACATATTTGCCACAACCATCTCCATAGAGTAGTGAATTCCACATTCCCACCAATCCTTGGCCAAAGAAATTTCATTTAAGTTCCCTTTTTAGGTTTGTTATTGACTTTCTAAGTTCTCTAAAGAGGCTCTTTCCCGACAGGTGGAGGCATTTCATTACAGCTTTTTTATATTTTTAAAGTCCTCCACTGTTACATTCTGCTCATTTCAGCAATACTGGAACAACATAAAGAAGATCCTGCATATTCATGAACATTCCACATTCTTGGGGGTGCCAGCGATCCAGATTTGGGTCTTGTCACTTTCGGTAAGGAGGCTGTACGTTCTCCCTGCGACCTCGTATGTTCCCTCTGGGAGCTGCAGTTCCCTCTCTCAGTCCAAAGACATACCAGGTAGTTGGTTAATTGGTGTAATGGGTGTAATTGGGCAGTGCGGGCTTGTGGTACCAAGATCCTGTTAATCTGTTGTATCTCTAAATAAAATTAGATCGTTAAGAGAAAAAAGATCTGTACCAACACCCTTTTTAAATATGTAAACTCCCACATTTCTGATATCAACCTTGTAAATATTGCTTTAATTTTCCTTAATTTAATTTCTTAATTCCTTTTTACCTTCTAAGTTGACTTACTTCCTTCTTTCCATTTCCTTCCGTATTTTTTCACTGTGAAGCTGGTGTTGTCTACATTTTGAAGGTATGCCTTTGCTTATGACTAATTCATCCATGGAGTCTAGTGAATGTTTCACTTGTTCTTTTAAACAAATCTATTTTTTATGAACTCCAAACACTTCGTAAAATGTTCTCAGCATAATATTTGCATCGTTACTTATCAGTGTGTTTAACTTGTTATCTTCTATTTCCCAGCTTCATAAAATCAGCTTCACTCTAATCTATTGGCTTTGTTTTCTTTATTGTTAAGTCCTTGAATGTTCTACGCTCAGTATTGGGGTTAAAAGCTCCCCCTACTTTTTCTTCTTTTCTCTGATTTTGTTTGATTACGTATTTCCGGATTACATAAGACACAGGAGCAGAATTAGGCCATTTGGCCTATCGAGCTTGCTCCGCCATTCAGTCATAGCTGACTTATTATCCTTCTCAACCCTACTCTTAGGCCTTCTGCCCATAACATTTCACACTCTTATTAATCAAGAACCTATCAACTTTCGCCTTAAGTATACACAATGACTTGGATTCCACAGATTCACCACTGGCTAAAGAAATTATAGGAACTATAGGAAACATCCGCTCCACATACAGTCTACCTAGGCCTTTCAATATTTGAGAGATTTCAATAAGATCCCCCCTCATTCTCCTAAACTCTAGCGAGTACAGGCCCAGAGCCACCAAACGCTCATCAGTTAACCCTTCACACTAAGACCATAAGACATGGCGGCAGAATTAGGCCATTCAGCCCATTGAGTCTGTTCTGCCATTTCACCATGGCTGATCCTAGATCCCATTGTTACATAGGTTACAATAGTGACTATTTGGAAAAATGTATTTCATCTATTATGATGCAGGATAAGCATCATGAAATTGTTTACGGATTCAAGATACCTCTTCTCTTTCCTCAACTTCCCCTAGTGATGCTACTCCTTCTCTTTCTCCCATAGTCCACTCTCCAGTCCTCCTTGTTCAACCCTTTACCTCTTCTATCTATCAGGTCCCAGCTTCTTTCTTCATCCCACTCACCTGGCTTCACCTACCACCGGAGCCACAGGAGCAGTCAGCAGAGGGGCCTGTCCAGACAGGTAACCCAGTTACAACATATATATATAGTTTACCACATTCACCCCTTCTTCTTTAAAAAGAGTCCCGCGGGGTGAAGCGACTGACAGTATTTAAAACAAGTATATTTACAGGTCAAGTCTATCAGGCGGTCGAGTCCATCACTGTGATCTACATAGCACCGGAGGTAATTGCACCGGCGGTAATTGCATCGGCGATGGTGGTTGTGCTGGCTCCAGCCTGACTTGAGGTGTCAGCACGTTAGGTGTCGGTAATCCCTCGTGTGTGTGCGTCGCGCCCAGTATGGGAGTGTCATGTGGTGTCTGTGTAGGGCTTGGTGTCTCGTGGGTATATATATATCGGTGGATGCGAGATTAATAGTCACCATGGAGTGCTCAGGGTAGGGGCCCGGAGCTCCTGCGGGCGCCAGGTTGCGGATGGAGACCGTGTCCTCCCACCCATCAGGTAAAACCACATAGGCATACTGGGGGTTCGCATGAAGTAAGTGAACCCTCTTGACCATTGGGGAGTATTTATTGCTCCTCACATGTTTCCGGAGCAGCACTGGCCCCAGGGACGTCAGCCAAGTTGGTAGGGTGGTCCCACTGGTCGACTTTCTGGGAAAAGAAAAGAGTCACTCATGAGGGGTGGCATTGGTGGACGTGCATAACAGGGAGCGAATGGAGTAGAGTGCCTCGGGAAGGACCTCCTGCCAGCGGGAGACTGGCAGTCCCTTTGACCTAAGAGTGTGGCTTTCCACACCGTGGCATTCTCCTTCTCCACCAGTCCATTCCCCTGGGGATTATAGCTCATGGCCCTACTAGTTGCAATACCGCTAGCCAGCAGGTATTGGCGCAGCTTGTCACTCATAAACGAGGACCCTCTGACACTGTGCATATGGCATGGGTATCCGAACAGAGTGAAGAGCTTGCACAGAGCTTTTATAACTGACGTGGTAGTGGTACCGGGGCAGGAGATGGCAAAGGGGAACCGCGAGTGCGCGTCGATAATGTTAAGGAAGTACACATCGCGGTCGGTGGAGGGAAGGGGGCCCTTAAAGTTGACACTCAGTCGCTCAAAGGGGCGGGTGGCCTTGATTAGTTGTGCCTTTTCAGGTCGGTAGAAGTGCGGTTTGCAGACTTGGCAGTCCCTGGTCATCATCCTGATCTCCTCAAGGGAGTAAGGCAGGTTCCGGGCTTTCATGAAGTGGAAAAGCCGGGTGACCCCCGGGTGGCAAAGATCTACATGTAGCGCGTATAGCTGGTCGATCTGTGCACTGGCGCACGTTCCCCGGGATAGGACATCGGAGGGCTCACTGAGCTTCCCAGGCCTGTACATGATGTCATAGTTGTAGGTGGAGAGTTCGATTCTCCACCTCAGAATTTTATCATTTTTGATTTTGCCCCACTGTTGGTTATGAATGCGACTGAGCGCTAGTCAGTCAGCAGGGTGAACTTTTTGCCGGCGAGATAGTGCCTCCAGTGCCTAATAGCTTCCACTATGGCCTGGGCCTCTTTCTCCACCACAGAGTGCCTAAGTTCAGGGCCTTGAAGGGTACGGGAGAAGAACACCACCAGTCTTCCCGCCTGGTTGAGGGTAGCAGCCAGTGCAAAGTCGGAGGCGTCACTCTCTACTTGGAAGGGAATGGCCTCATCCACCGCATGCATTGCTGCTTTGGCAATGTCCCCATTAATGCGGCTGAAGGCCACGCAGGCCTCAGCTGAGAGGGGAAATGTGGTGGACTTGACCAGGGGGTGGGCCTTGTCTGCATAGTTAGGGACCCATTGGGCGTAATATGAAAAGAAGCCCAGGCACCTTTTGAGGGCTCTGAGGGTGTTGGGAAGAGGGAATTCCAACAGGGGGCACATACGGTCGGGGTCAGGGCCAATGACTCCGTTCTTCACAACACACCCAAGGATAGCAAGTCAGGTGGTTCCGAACACACACCTCTCCCTGTTATAGGTGAGATTGAAAGCTTTGGCCGATTGGAAAAATTTTTGGAGGTTGTTGTCATGATCCTGCCGGTCGTGACCGCAAATGGTGATGTTATCCAGATATGGGAAGGTGGCCTTCAGTTGGCACTGGTTCACCATCCGGTCCATTTCCCTCTGGAAGACAGATACACCATTCGTGGCACCGAAGGGGACGCGCAGGAAGTGATAAAGCCTGCCATCCGCCTTGAAGGCGGTGTAAGGGCTGTCCTCCTGGCGGATGGGGAGCTGATGGTAAGCGGATTTTAGGTCTATGGTCGAGTACACCTTGTACTGTGCTGTCTGATTGACCATATCTACAATGCGGGGTAGTGGGTACGCGACGAGCTGCGTGAACCTATTGATGGTCTGGCTATAGTCCACAACCATCCTATTTTTCTCCCCATCCTGAACAACGACCACCTGCGCCTTCCAAGGACCTGTGCTTGCCTCAATGACCCCCTCCCTGAGCAGACGCTACACCTCTGACTTAATGAAAGCTCTGTCCCCCGCGCTGTACTTCCTGCTCTTAGTTGCCACAGGTTTACAGTCAGGGGTCAGGTTGGTGAACAGCGGTGGGAGAGGGATCTTGAGGGTGGAGAGGCCACAAGTGGTGTCGGTAGTGCGGCTGTTGGCATGGTGTTGGGTGGGATGTGCGGGTCGGTGTGTGTGGGTGGTCAGTAGCGGGGTATGTGACGTATCCCTACAAAACTGAGGATTTCTGACAGTGATTGGTGGGAGGGGCCCGGATGTCTGTTGTATGCGACCCGGAAGCCATGGCGACCCTCTAACTTACCAGCCGTATCGCGAGTCCGCAATACTGCACCGTGTCCGGGTGGATAAAACTCTCCATGCTGCCCATGTCAAACAGGCAGCTTGTCCTGCGCCTCTCCACCAGGATGTCATCATTGACCTTGCGAGCTGGTGGGGAGCGCTTTGGTCGAGGGTCACGGAGACCAGAGTTGAGTCACTGTCTTGGTCCGGCGTGGTGGGGTGCCTGGTGAGCACCCCTGGGTCGTAAGATGGCCGCCCCCATGTCTCGCACGTGATGGCGGCAGACAGGATGGCGACCCCTATGCCTCACACGCCTCAAGGACTTACAGGCCTTGGCGAAGTGGCCCTTCTTTCCACAGCCGGGGCAGGTAGCTCCTCAGGCCGGGCAGCGTTTCCGGGGGTGCTTCTCGAGTCTGCAGAAGTAGCACTTCGCGGACTCGTGACTGGCGGCAGCCGAGGTCGATTGGCTGGCGGGTTGCGGCGTCCACGAGGCTGTCGGGAGATCGCGTGCCTGGAGAGTGTCAGAGTTGTGCAGAGCGGCCTCCAGCGTGTCAGCCAGCTCAATCACCGAACGTAAGGTAAGATCGACATGTTCCAGCAGCTGCTGGCGCACATACACTGACCTGGTCCCCGTGACAAATGCGTCTCTTACTAGGAGCTCCACGTGGTGTTGAGCCGTCAGTTCTCGGCAATCGCAGGTCCACATGAGTGTCTGTCAGGCCCGGACGAACTCAGCGCTCAACTCTCCAGGCCGCTGCTGCCGTGTCGCTAAGCAATGACGCGCATAGATGGTGTTTACCGGCTGCAGGTATTGTCTTTTGAGGGTGCTCATCGCGCCATCGTAGCTCGGCTGGTCTCTGATCACCGAGTAGACCCGTGGACTGACCTTGGTGAGGAGAACTCTGTGCTTCACGGTGGGCTCGGTCACTTCAATCTCCTCCAGGTATGATTCGAAGCAGGCCAGCCAGAGTTCAAGAGCGTTTCCGGCTTCAGGTGTTTGCGGGTCGAGGTCTAACTTGTTGGATCTCAGGACGTGTTCCATGCTTTAGAATTACTGCTAATAAAATTGATGCTCTATCAATTACTCCAAAAGACTGGAAGTAGAGTAAATACTGAAAGGCTTTTATTAACAGTAAATGGACCAACGACCATGCTGAGTATCTGTCCTGGACTGAGGGAGGAGCAGTGGCACAATCGGCTTTATTCAGGGGTCTGTGGGAGGAGCCACAGGAGCAGTCAGCAGAGGGGTGTGTCCAGACAGGTAACCCAGTTACAACATATATATACGGTTTACCACGGGGGTGTTTCGGGCAAGCTGAGTGCAACTTGTTAAAGACTGTGGACAAGATCGATCACTGACTCAGACATGAGGTAAACTCCTTTGAATGACCGCTGGCTTGAATTCCATTTGAGTTCAGGTTAAGGTTAAGAGAAAAAACTATGATCGCTGGAGTACAATGGTAGTTGGTTGTAATACTTTCTGTTAGTTATGAAGCTTTATATTGTGTTGGTTATAGTTACTTAAATTTCCAAAAGGAGTTTTGCATTGGGTTGAGGCAACACACACAAAATGCTGGAGGAGCTCAGCAGACCAGGTGGCATCTGTGGAAAAGAGTAAAACAGTCAACGTTTTGGGCCAAGACCCTTCATCAGGACTTGAAAAAAGAGCTGAGGTCCCGACCTGAAACATTGATTGTTTATTCATTTCCATAGATACCACCTGGCCTGCTCAGTTCCTTCTGCATCTTGTGTGTGTTGCTCTGGTTTTCAGTGTCTGTAGATTTTCTGTTGCTTGGATTGTTTTGAGCAAGGATTAACTTCCTCAGTAAGTGTTGACAAGTTTTATGCCGTTCCGGTAACTTCAGGCTGAACTTTGACAGTGTATGAGGAAGCAAGGAAGAATAACACAGATTCTACAATGTGATAACCAGCTCATAGAAAGAAGAAAATCAGATACTAATTAAAATTCATTATCAAAGTACATATATGTCAACGTATGTGGGCATATGCAGCAAAATAAAGAAATACCATAGACTTTATGAAAAACTATGTGTGCACAAAAACTCACAAACAAGCAAGCTGCAAAAGAAGACAAATTGAGTATTGAAAATATTGAGTACATGAGTTGTAAAGAGTCCTTTAAACAGTCTGTAAGTTATGTAATTAGTTCAGGGTTGTATCCTTCAGTGTCCTCACCTCCCCCTCCACCCTCTGGTTCACCATTGCTTCACCTTCTGGTGTGGAGGGGCCACTGCACAGGATAGGAAAAATCTGCCAAACGTTGCAAACTCAGCCAGCTCCCTCATGGGCACAGGCCTCCCTACCATTGAGGACAGCATCCAAACATGATCCCTCAAAAAGGCAGCATCCATCATTAAGGATCCTCATCAGCCAGGAGATGCTCTCTTCTCAATGCTACCAATCCGTGAGGAGGTACAGGAGCCTGAAGACACACACTCAACATTTTAGGATCTGCTTTTTCCCTTCTGCCATCAGATTTCTGAATGGACAATGTACACATACCTGGATATTTTGTTATCTAAGAAGATGCAGGAAGACAGAATTCTTTTCCTTTTACATCTTTCACCCCCTGGTCCAATAAGTGTTTTACAGATGATGAAATATCCTTGTGGTGCAGTCATTATTTTGTGCAGGAAATTTAAACCCAGGAAGGCCCCACCAGGAGCAGAAGGAGAAACTGAACAGTGTTTTTGTGATGTTGGAATGTTGTGCAACGGTGGTTAAAGTGTCCTCTCCAAGGGAAACCACCTTGCCAGGGCAGGGAGGTTTGAGAGTTCCTGAGGTCCTGAGATTGGTGTCATTTGGCACTTAGCTCCCGCTAGGGTCACCCATAGTGGTAAGGTCACGGGCGTGGTCCCGGACAAAGAGCGATCCAGCCAAGATCTCAATGGTGGAGCTGACAGAAGATGATGACACATCACAATGACGGTGAAGATGGAGGGGGCTGCAGCAGTAACAAGTCCCCAGTCACTTTGCACTCCATGTCACTGGACCCTGACCCTGATCTGTCAACAACTGTGTGGTGGTTGCCCATACATCAGCCTCCCCACATTAAATAAAGTCATGTACAGACGTTCTCCACTAAGTGAATAATCCCTAAGGAGAATGGCATACTCTATTCGAGTAATCACAGTACCATTAGTGTCTGTGTGTATATAATCATACTCAGGTATTGGCCGGTGCACAGAAATGAAATGGAAACAAATCACAGCAATCTCCAGGGGAAATACACAGCAAGAGAAAAAGGCAGAAGAGGTTTTTCATCCACTTGAGGCCTCAGAATTTCATCTCATTCAGGACACACTTCTCAGTAACGTATTGGACTAACAAACTTGGAAATTTCTACAGACGTACCATGGAGAGATTTCTACCTAGCTGCATCAACATCCAGTATGGGTGGGGGGGGGGGGATAGTCCACAGGAACAAAACCAAAATAACCTGTAGGGAGTTGTAAAATAAGTCAGCTCCACCATGGGCACGAGCCTCCATAATATCCAGGACATCTTCAAGGAGCAATGCCTCAGAAAACTGCAGCCATCATCTTCCTCTCTGCTATTAGATTTCTGAATGCACATTAAACCCATGAATACTACTTCACTACTTTTTAACATTTTTATTTTTGCCCCACTTATTTAACTATTTTTTTTATAGGCATCCGTTAGTCTCGTGAGATCATGGATTTGCGCCTTGGAAGGTTTCCAGGGCGCAGGCCTGGGCAAGGTTGTATGGAAGACCGGCAGTTGCCTGTGCTTCAAGTCTCCCCTCTCCACGCCACCGATGCTGTCCAAGGGAAGGGCACTAGGGCCAATTCAGCTTGGCACCGGTGTCGTTGCAGAGCAATGTGTGGTTAAGTGCCTTGCTTAAGGACACAACATGCTGCCTCAGCTGAGGCTTGAACTAGCTACCTTCAGATCGCTAGTCCAATGCCTTAACAAGTTGGCCACATGCCAACACATAACTATTTTATCTATATATATACTGTTTGTAATTCATATTTTTTCTATTATTACATATTGCCAAATACAGCTGCTGCATAACGATAAATTTCACAACATATGCCAGTGATATTATACCTGATTTTGAAACAGTTTCTTATTTTCAAGATTCTGGAGATTTTAAATACCATCCTATTTGATTATGTGTATGGAGAACTAGAACATACAACAGGTTAATAGGGTCATAAAGAGTGATTTTGGCACATCGGTCTTCATAATTTGAGCACTGAGTACAGGAGCTGGGATGTTATGCTGAAGCTGTACAGGATGTTGGTAGGGCTGAATTAACAGTATTATGTGCATTTCTGGTCACCTGCCTACAGAAAATATATCAGTAAGTATGAAAATGTACAGAGAACTTTTACAAGACTTAAGCACCTGAGTTATAGGGAAAGGTTTAATAGGTTTGCACTCTATTCTTTGAAATAGAGGTGAATAAGGGAAGATCTTGCAGAGGTAGCCAGAATTATGAGGGATATAGATAAATTGAATCAAGCAGGGTTTTTTTTTCTCAGGTTGGGTGAGATTAGAACTAGAGTTCATAGATTAAGGATGAAAGGTGAAACGCTTAAGGGGAATATGGGGGCGAACTTCTTCACTCAGAGGGTAGTGTGTGTATGGAACGAACTGCCAGTGGAGGTAATAGATAAGGAATCAGTTGTAACATTTAAATTTGGATAGGTACATGGGTGGAATATGGTGGAAGTGCAAGTATAGGAACAAGGCAGAATATCAGGTAGGCATGGACTAGATGGATCGAAGGGCCTATATCTGTGTTGTAGTGCTCTGCAATTATAGAACAGTACAGCATAGGAACAGGCCTGTTGGCCCACAATGTTGTGCTGAACCCATTAAATTATAATCAAATGCCCAAGTAAACCAGTTCCTTTTTCTACACATCCTTTCATTCCCTGTACATTCATGTGTCTACCTAAGAGCCTCTTGATCACCCCGCTTCATCGCCATCATAGGTAGCTCATTCAATGCTCCCACACCTCTCTCTCTACAAACAACTTGGCCCCACGCATTTTCATTACACTTACCACCCTCACCTTAAATTCATTTCCACATTTCAACCCCTAGAAAAAATATACTGTCTGTCTACTCCACCAATGACTCTTATAATCTATAGTGAAAACCTTTCTAAGTTTTCCCCTCAGTCTCTGTCGCTCCAAAATAAACAACCGAAGTTTGTCCAGTCTCTCCTTGTAATGACGTTCTCTCTAATCCAAGCAGCAACCCAATGAACCTCTTCTGTAATGTCTTTAAACCATCTATATGGGGCAACCAAATAATCCTCCCTTGACTATCTCACCCTTCCTGCAGACAACATTAATCCTCTCTGGTATAGCATTCCAAGATCAAGCCGTTCATTCAGAAATCATACTTGCTTAATATAACGCGCTGTAAGGATTCACTGCTAATGTAATGGCTTCTCTGTAATGTTTCAGTGCTAAGACCAATGAAATGGTTTCTCTGTAACATTAACTGCTGAGGTAACGGTTTCTCTGTATCAGCAATGTTTGGGTTATGGCTGGAGATAACAGGACTGTGGTTATGCATGTTAGCCAGTCAGGATTTTGTTGCTCTGTCTTGTGAATCTGGAAGGAGATTTTTCACGGGTCTTTTGCTGGGTGGAGATGAGGAGAGAAGACGCAAATGTAGAGACTTTGTAGACCGCCGGATGGGGTGGACTTGGAGCGAGGGTCCAAAGGGCAGCGACGATCAGAGGAGGTTGATGGTGGATGATCGACTTATCAGTGAGTTTCAACTTTGCGCAACAGACTATTTAACAAGGTTGGGCCCTTTTTTTTCGTCTCTTTACTAACCATACAGTCAAAGTAAGAATTATAAAACTTAATCGTTTAATTACATATTGCGTACTGTTTGTTATCTTCGGGTACTGATTTATAACAGGGGATACATTGCGCAGCATCCACCCAAACAAGATTTCTTAAGTTTGGCCGGGCTGAGCGTTATCACCCCCTATAATAAGCCACTAGCCGAAGCGAAAGTTACATTAAGAAACTTTGGAACAAATTTGAACTAAATTTGTGAACATTGTGGTTCATTTTATATATGTTGGAAGTTTGTGTATTCTTCACAAGGTCTTATAATGATGCAGCAGGATCCTGGGGAGAGCAGTCATGAATGACAATTTTAAGGCCAGCATTGGATTTTCACCAGGCCTTGGAACTGAAAACAACTCCACGTTCTCTGGGAGAAAAACAAAACTTTTAAATGAGATTATGTTGCATTACCAGCCAGATCAATCATAGCTGAATGATTGAGATTAAAGATTAGCTTTATTTGTCACGTGTTCATTGAAACATTCAGCCAAGTATGTGGTTTGTGTCGAATCAAATCGGTGAGGGTTGTGCTGAGTAACCTACAAGTGTCACCACACTTCCAGTGCCAACATAACATGTCCACAGCTCTCTAACACTCACCTGCATGTCTTTGGAATGAGGGAGGAAACCAGAACACCCAAGGAAATCCAAATAGTCACTTTATGTAAGGAGGGGAAATTGAACCCCAATCTAACACTGGTGATGTGATAGTGTTGAACTAATTGCTACTCCACAGTGTCGACTAAGATCTGGGATTCAGCTTCTTGCCTCCTCTGTCGCCAAATTTAAGAACTCTTTTGGTATTTACAAACAAGTGGTTTATTGCCTTTTTCAAAAGCCGCTTTTTCTGAAGAAAACACTGAACTCCCTGTTGAATATCCATCCAGTCTCGAGCTTCCACAAATGTAAATTAATAACAAGTAACTATATTAATGCCCATTATAGGATAAATCTATCTTATCCATTATTCATTTTCAAGCTTCTACAAATGTAAATTAATAACAAAGTAATTATATTAATAACCATTATGTAGGATAAATCTATCTTATCCATTGTTCATGTTATAAAAGATATGTCCAAATAAGTTGCCCTGCCTGAAATTTTTTAGAATTCAGCTGCAATATGGTGGTTGTCCATCATGTCTGTCAATGCCGGGAAACCTGGGTGGAACATTGTTTAAAGTGGAAAAGCTGTTGCACTGGGGCAGTTACACTCTCTTGACTTCAGAAGTCTGGGTCCAGTGGTACGAGTAGACATCAGGAACTGAGGTCTTCCTTGCTTGCAATGGATAACCATGACGCCTTCTGTGCCTCTTCATGCCTTTTACTCTCGATGGAGTGTTGGAGTGGGGCAGTGCTGCCTTTGTGGCAGTTGGATCCCACTGTAGATCTCATCCACATAGTCTGCCAGGGCTGACTTTGCAGGCATGTCCTTATCTCACCGGGGTCTGAGGCCGCTAGTTACAAATGCAACAGATGCATAGTTATTGCTGCTCCTGTGTTGCTCCTTGACCTAAGTGGCTTGCAAGGGCAATTTAGTGTAAACAACTTTGTTCTAATCCTGGAGTCATGTTGCAGCTATGTGGAGTTGATTTTATTCAATAAATGGCTTGGGAATAGATTGGAAATCGACAGCAAAGAGAATGAAACTTTTGAGATCTGTGCAACCTGTCCACACAAATCCCAAGTGCCTGCACATGTTTGTCACATGTACGTACAATGAGAAATCGAAACATTCAGTGGAAAATGTCATTTCAGGGATTGTGCTGGGGGCAGCCCGAAGAATCACCAAAACTCCTTCCTTCCTAACTTATGTCTTCTTGCTTTTGTACTCTGACCATCTGCTCTATCCATACGTCAATCAGGTCATCTCTCGGGCTGCTTCACTTCACGGAAAACAAGCCCAACGCAGCTGTTGTGTTGTCGTGTGGCCAAACAGTGTAAAGCGCTGGAGTAAGTCTTCGTTCCCTAGAGTTGTGGGTTTGAAACATACCACTACCAATCCGTGGGTATTTATTCCTTCTTGAGGCATTGATAGAATGGTCAGCCAGCGCCTTTTTCTCAGAGTGGAAATGGCTAATAAACAGAGCATAATTTTAAGCTGTTTGGGGGATAATATATGGGAGATGTCAGGGGTAGGTTTGTTTTACACAGAGTGTGGTCGGTGTATGGAATGTGCTGGCAAGGGCAGTGGTAGAGGCAGATATACAGTATTAGGGGCATTTAAGAAATTCTGTGATAGGCTCATGGATGAAAGAAAAATGGAGGGCTAATGTGGGAGGAAAGGGTTAGGTTGATCTTGGAGTAGGTTAAAAGATCGGTACAACATTGTGGGCTGAGTGGCCTGTACATTACTGTACTGTCCTCTGATAGAACTTAGAACAATACAGCACAAGAACAGGCTCTTTGGCTCACAATGTTGTGCTCACCCAAATAAATTAGTAATCAACCCAGTTAACCCCATCTGCCTATACTTATAAACATCTGTCAGATCTCCCTCAGCCTCCGTCACTCCAGAGACAACAACCGAAGTGTGTCCAACCTCTCATTATAGAACATGCCCTCTAATCCCAGTAAACCTTTTCTGCACCCTCTCCAAAACCTCAAAATCTTTCCCAGGGCGCCTAACTATATGAGTCCAGAAAATTTAGCAAAATGACAATACAGATTTGATAATACATTTTCACATTGTGGTTAACCACTTCGAACAATATTCCATTGCAATTCATGCCGATTGATGGCAGAAAGGGCAATAATCAGGTAACTGGGATACCATGTGTACAGTAAATGAGCAGTAGAGATGGATCAGGAAGATGCTACAAAAATGTATCCACCATATTCAATATAGCAAGTTCTCCAGCCAACATAATAGATCTGGCAGCCTGAGATGATGTGGCCAAGATCATGGGGTGGCTAAGGTTATGCAGAAAATGATTCTTTTTCAGGAAAGGAAATAAGATAGAGATATAGATCTCACAATCCACTCACAGGATGTGGTTAACCAGCTAGTGTAACGCACTCTAACTATTTATGGTGTGACTGATGCAGTCAGATATCAAACCCAGCTTTTGTTCAAAGTTCAAAGTTCAAAGTACGTTTATTATCGAAGTATGTATACCATATACAACCTTGAGATTCATCTTCTTACGTCATCCATGTTCCAAGCTTACACCAGCAGCACTCCCCAACTCTTCCTCTGCTACATCGATGACTGCATTGGTGCTGTTTCCTGCACCCATGCTGAGCTCGTCAATTTCCTCAGTTGTGCCTCCAACGCCCCCCGCCCTCAAATTTACTTGCTCCCTTTCCAAAACCTCTCTCCCCTTTCTCAGTCTCTCTGTCTCCATCTCTGCAGACAATTATCTGCTGACATCCTTTATAAACCCACTGACTCTCACAATATCTGGACTATACCACTTCCCACCCTGTCACTTGTAAAATTGCCATCCCTTTCTCTCAGTTCCTCTGTCTCCATCACATTTGCTCTCTGTTTGAGGCTTTTCATTCCAGAACAGCTGAGATATCCTTCTTCAAGGAAAGGGTCTTCCCTTCTAATATCATCAACACTGCCCTCACCCACATCTCTTCCATTTCACACATATCTGCACCCAACCCATCCTCCCCTGCCACATCAAGTTCACGGTTCCTCTTCTACTCAACTACTACTCTATTATCCTCCGTGTCCAGCACATAATTCTTCATAACTTCTGCTACCTCTAATAGGATCCCACCACCAAGCACATCTTTCCCCACCCAACAATCCAACTGATTATAGGATCTTGCAGCAGTTTAACTCAATCTGATTACTTACACAGGCTCAATCAAACATCATTCACCAATATCTTGCTTTAAAATACAAACACATAAAAGATACCACATCTTCCTATAAATACAAGCATGATCGAGTTTTAGAGTCAGAGCCCTGCACTTTATATTACCACCGATCCACTATTACAGATAGGACAATCCATAATAACCTTCCACATATAATATTACAGGATAAACAAGCAAGAACAACTAACTTAATAGATATAGCCATTCCAAACACACATAACATACAGAAATTAATAAGTGATAAACACCAGAAATATGCTGAATTAAAAGAGGAAATTGAAATACTATGGAACATGAACAATACCCTTACCTCAGGTTTTAGCAGCTTGGCTGAGAATAAAATAATAATAATAATAATAATAATGATAATAAATAAGTAAATAAGTAAATAAGAGAAAATTAGCAGATGCTGGAAATCCAGAATAACACACACAAAATGCTGGAGAAACTCAACTGGCCAGAACAACATCTATGGAAAAGATTAAACAGTTGACGTTTCGGGACAAGACCCTTCATCAGGACTGACCAAGGGTCTCAGCCAGAAAAGTAAATAAATAATACTGAGAACATGAGTTGTAGAGTCTTTGAAAGTGAGTCAGTTCAGAGTTGAGGCGAGTGAAGTTGTCCACGCTGGTTCAGGAGCCTGATGGTTGTCGGGCAATAACTGTTCCTGAACCTGGTGGTTTGGCACCTAAAGCTCCTATACATCCTTCCAGATGGCAGCAGTGAGAAGAGATGGATGGTGGTGGGAATCTTTGATGATGGATGCTGCTTTATTGTGACAGCATTTTCATATCAGAGGAAGAGGATCTGTCCTGGGATTACTGTTTTATCACAGTAAAACCATTCCTGGCGTGCTTCAGGATGCAGTGAAATGTCTACGCAAACATGCTCGTAGAAAGACATCAAACACTATTTGAATAGATCTGCAGCCTGCCGGCGTGGTAGCGTAACGGCTAGCGTAACACTTTACATCACCAGCAGACAGGGTTCCACTCCCAATGCTCTCAGTAAGAAGCTTGTGTGTTCTCCTTGTGACTGCGTGGGCTTCCTATGGGTGCCTCGGTTTCCATAAAAGCAGTGACATACAGGTTAGGGACAGTACGTTGTGGGTATGCTGTGTGACAAATAAATCTAATCTCTTATATGTACCACCTCCTCTCAGAAAGAAGTTTAGGATGTCTTCATCAACTATTCCTGATTTCTATCGAACGACAGAATCTGAAATTTCCAGCTGCTCAGCATCAAACAATTATCTCAGGGGGGTGGTTCTTTTTGATTAAAATAACAATGAAGCAGTGCTATTGAGGAGCAATCAGACAGCAGGCCTCAGCTGTCACAGAGAGAAGCAAACACTGAAGTTGAGAGGATGCTCTTCAACTTGCCCTGCTCCTTTAAAAGCCTTCCTGTAACATCATCTCACTCAAGGAATATTTTCAGCAGTTTTGGGGTCCTTATCTAGAAAAGGATGTGCTGACTTTGCAGAGGATCTAGATGAGGTACCTAAGAATGATCCCAGGAATGAATGGGTTAATGTAAGAGAGGTGTTTGTTGGTTCTGACTCTGTACTTACTGGAGTTTAGGAGAATGGTGCGGGGGGAGGGTTCTTATTAAAACCTAATGAATATTGAAAGAAATAGAATGGATGTGGAGAAGATATTTCCTATAGTGGGGGAGTCTAGGAACAGAGGGCTCAACCTCAGAATAGAAGGACGACCCTTCAGAACAGATGAGGAGGAACTTCTTTAGCCAGAAGATAAGGAATCTGTGAAATTTGTTGTCACGGACCGCAGCGGAGGCCAAGTCAATGGGTATATTCTTCCCATAGTCATTGACGTCCTTACTAATCAAGAACCTATCGACCTCTACCTTCAACATACCAAATGACTTGGCTTCCACAGATGTCTGTGGCAATGAATTCCACAGATTCACCACTCTCTACCTATAGTAATTCCTTGGAGACGCAAGAGATTCTTCAGATACTGGAAATCTGGAACAACACACACCAAACGCTGGAGGAACTCAGCAGGTCAGGCAGGGAAATGAACTGTTGACTATTTACCATCGTGGCCTGCTGAGGCCTGCTGAGTTCCTCCATGTTTTGTGTGTGCTACTCCAGTTAGACTCCTGGGCACGGAGGACATTCCATGCATCTTCTGGTTGCAATCATAAGTCAACCATAAATCTTGGTGTGAGGGTCCAGCATCATAGGTATAACCGCTACATTACCTCTGCTATTTTCTCTTTACCAATCTCAGTGGTGCCAAAGGGGCAGAATTTCATCACAACTCTTATCTACTTTTGCAGGACTGGTCATTGGGAAAGCCACCAGAAGTCAATCCTCCACCTACATATTCTCATCCCTTATCCCCTAACCCAATTCTCTCAGAACTACTCGGCTACCTCAAAGATCACACTTCAGAGAGAAAATATTGACAACATTTTCAGTCCTGCAAATTTATCAGAACAAAACCATACATCCAAACCTGCCAGCACAGGGCACTGGTTAGCTGAGAATGACAGGACTTTTGCAGAACTGAATCAGCTTTATTAGCACTGACAATTGTCATGAAATTTGTTGATTTGTGGCAGCATTATTTAAAATACAATAGATAGATAGAAATATAGATACAAGGAGTAAAAGAGGAATAACAAGGTCGTGTTCATGGACAGCTCAGAAATCTGATGGTAGAGGGGAATAAGCGCTTCATAAAATGTGGAGTGTGCATCTTCAGCCTCCTGTTCCTCATCCCCAATTATGACAATGAGAAGAGGACATGTCCTAGATGGTGAGGGTCCTTCAGCACAGATGTCACTTTCCTGAGGCACTGCATTTCAAAGATGTCCTCAATGGTATGGAGGGTTGTATCCATGATGCAGTTGGCTAAGTCTACAACCCTCTGAAGCCTCTTGTGATCCCATGCATTGATGCTCCATACCAGATGGTAATACTACCAGTCACAATGCTCTCCATGGTAAATCTATCGTCTTTGCTGATACATACCAAATCTCCTCAAACTCCTAATGAAATATAGTGGCTAGTGTGTTTTCCTCATGACTGCAAAAGTGTGGTGGGTGTAGGGTAGATCTTCTGTGATGTTGATATCCAGGAACATGAAGCTGCTGAAGGAAAGCATGTCTACTTTCCTTGAAATGATAAGGTTGCATGCAATATTCTAGCCTGTTATCAACATAGAGCATATAACATAGAAACCTACAGCACATTACAGGCCCTCAGGCCCACAAAGTTGTGCCGACCATGTAACCTACTCCAGTAGAATACCCTACTGCACAGCCCTCCATTTTTCTAAGCTCCATGTACCTAAGAGTCTCTTAAAAGTCCCTATTGTATCCGCCTCCACCACTGTCACCAGCAATGTATTCCACGCACCCACCACTCTCTGTGTGAAAAACTTACCCCTGACATCCCCCTTGTACCTATTTCTAAGTACCTTAAAACTATGCCCCCTTGTGTTAGCCATTTTAGCCCTGGGAAAAAGCCTCTGGCTATCCACACAATCAATGCCTTTTGTCATCTAATACATCTCCATCAGGTCACCTCCCTTCCTCTGTCACTCCAAGGAGAAAAGACCAAGTTCACTCAACCTATTCTCATAAGGCACATTTTCCAATCCAGGCAACATCCTTTTAAATCTCCTCTGCACTCCTTCTATAGTGTACACATCCTACCATTAATACTATATTCTGTCTTCAAATTTGACCTACCAAAATGAACCACTTCACACTTATCTGGGTTGAACTCATCTGCCACTGTTCCGCTCAGTTCTGCATCCTATCGACGAACTACCGTAACCTCTGACAACTCTCCAGACTATCCACAACACCCTGAACTTCTGTGTCATCAGCAAACTTACTAACCCACCCTTCTACTACCTCATCCAGGTCATTTATAAAAATCACAAACAGGAGGGGTCCCAGAGCAGAACCATACGGAACACCACTGGTCACCGTCCTCCATGCAGAATACGAACCATCTACAACCAGCCTTTGCCTTCTGTGGGCAAGCCAATTCTGGATCCACAAAGCAAGGTCTCCTTGGATCCCATGCCTCCTTACTTTCTGAAAGAACCTTGCACGGGGAACCTTATCAAGAAAATATCTGGAGATTGAAGGAATAATATCTATTTTGTGGCATTGTTCCATAATGATTGACAATTAATGTAATACATAGATAAACTTTTATACAAAAACACAACAACTAGTAATGGAGATGGTATGGTAGCGTAACAGTTAGCATAATACTATTACATTACCTGCTGTCAGATCCAGGGACAGTTTTTCACTGCTGTCTCTACATTTTCCCTGTTTCTGCCAGATGCTCAAGTTTCCTCCCACATTCCAAAGACATATACCATTCACTCTTTCGTGTTAAGCCAAAACGAAAACGTCAGTTGCCCTGTGCAACTCCAGTCCTAAACACAAGAGATTCTGCAGATCAAAGTTCAAAATAAATTTATTATCAAACTAGGTATATATCACCACATACAACCCTGAGAGTCACTTTCTTGTGGGCATTCACAGTAAATACAAGAAACATAACAGAACCAATGAAAGACCGTACCTAACAGGACGGATAAACATCCAATGTGCAAAAGACAAAAAAGAAAGAAAAAATGATTATTATAAATATATAGCAATACATTTCAAGAACATGAGATGAAGAGTCCTTGAAAGTGAGTCCATTGGTTGTGGGACAGTTCAGAGATGGGGCAAGTGGAGTTATCCCCTCTGATTCAGAGTAACACACACAAAATGCTGGAGGACGTCAGCGGGTGAGGCAGCATCTGATTCCCAGTGGAGGGCCTTGGCCTGAAATGGTGACTGCTTATTCCTCTCCATAGGTGCTGCCTGACCTGCTGAGTTCCTCCAGTATTTTGGGTGCTGTTCTGCAGGACGTCTCCTCCGGTCCTATATGACCACTCTCGCACTCCACTCTGACGTTGCTGCGCCAGGTAAGGGCGCCACGGGAGCGTAGCTGTTAATGCAGGGATCAGAAGTGGAGAGAATGTGCAGCTTCAAGATCCTCAGTGTCAAGATCTCTGAGAATCTAACCAGGTCCCAACATATCGATGTAGTTGCAAAGAAGGCAAGACAGCGGCTATACTTTATTAGGAGTTTGAAGAAACTTGGCATGTCAACAAATACACACAAAAACTTCTATAGTTGTACCATGGAGAGCATTCTGACAGGCTGAATCACTGTCTGGTATGGAGGGGCTACTGCACAGGACCAAAAGAAGCTGCAGAGGGTTGTAAATCTAGACAGCTCCATCTTGGGTACTAGCCTACAAAGTACCCAGGACATCTTCAGGGAGCAGTGTCTCAGAAAGGCAGCATCCATTATTAAAGACCTTCAGCACCCAGGGCATGCCCTTTTCTCACTGTTACCATCAGGTAGGAGGTACAGAAGCCTGAAGGCACACACTCAGTGATTCAGGAACAGCTTCTTCCCCTCTGCCATCTGATTCCTAAATGGACATTGAACCCTTGAACACTACCTCACTTTTTAAATATACAGTAGTTTTGTTTTTGCACATTTTTAATAATCTATTTATTATACATAATTGATTTACTTGTTTATTTATTATTATGTTTTATTTTATTTATTATTTTTCTCTCACTGCTAGATTATGTATTGCATTGAACTGCTGCTGCTAAGTTAACAAATTTCACATCACATGCCGGTGATAGTAAACCTGATTCTGATTCTGATTAATGGTCTGGTGAATGTCAGTTTAAAATCCCAACATAGCAATTTGAAAATTTGAATTCAGACAGCTCAGCTTCACAGCAGTTAGTGTAACACTTTACAGCGCCAGCAATCGGCGATTGGAGTTTGATTCCCGCCACTGTCTGTCAGGAGTCTTGTACGTCCTCCCCATGACCACAAGGGTTTCCTCTGGGTTTCTTTAATTTTCTACCACATTCTAAAGACATACAGACTAGGATTAGCGAGTTGTGGCCATGCTGCATTGACACTGGAAGCGTGACAACTGCCCCCATCACAATCCTCGCGGATTTGATTTGCCGCAAACGACATTTTTCACTACTGATTTTGATGTACATGTGACAAATTAAGCTAATCTAATAGTTAACTAAAAGGTATTGAAAAGTATTACAAACATGAGAAAATCTGCAGATGCTGGAATTCCAAAGCAACACACATAAAACGCTGAAGGAACTCAGCAGGTCAGGCAGCATCAATAGATAAAAGTAAACGCCTAGAACATCGACTGTTTATTTTTCCATAGATGCTACCTGACCTGTCAAGCTCCTCCAGCATTTTGTGTGTGTTGCTTTAAAAAGTATGAATGGTTTTGATAGTGTGAGTAGAGCAGACATATTTTCTTCAATTGGAGCATTAGAAATAGAATCATTAAAGAGAGACTAAATTTAATGATAGGTTAATTCAGAAGTTTTTTTATTCATTTAGTTAGCATACGGTGCAGTGTAGGCCCTCTTGTCCCTTCGAGCCAGCCACCCCACAACCCTGATTAACCCTAACCTAATCATGGGATGCCCACCACCCAGGCCATGCTCTCTTCTCGCTGCTGCCATCAGGAAGGAGATACAGAAGCCTTAGGACTCACACCACCAGTTTCAGGAACGGTCATTGCCCCTTAACCATCAGGCTCTTGAACCAAAGGGGATGACTTCACTCAATTTCACTTGCCCCATCATTAAAATATTCTCACAACCAATGGACTCAGCATCATAAGATCATAAGACCATAAGACGTAGGAGCAGAATTAGGTCATTTGGTCCATCAAGTCTGCTCCACCATTTCCTCACAGCTGATCCATTTCTCTTCTCTGCCTGATCTCCTGCCTTCTCCCTGTATCCCTTCATGTCCTGACCAATCAAGAATCTATCAACCTCTGCCTTAAATACACATACAGACTTGCCCTCCACAGCTACCTGCAGCAACGAATTTCACAGATTCACCGCTCTCCAGCTAACCAAGTTCCTCCTCGTCTCCATTCTATAAGGACATCACTGTATTCCGAGGCTGTGTCCTCTGGTCTTAGACTCTCCCACCATCCTCTCTATCAAGGCCTCCGCATCTCATGTTCTCAATATTCATTGTTTATTCATTTATCTATCATTATTGTTTCCTTTTTTTGTATTTGTACAATTTGTTGTCTTCTGCACTCCCTTTGGACAATTGGACAATTTACAATGACCAGTTAACGTAGCCGGTACACCTTTGGATTGAAGGAGAAAACTAGAACACCAGAACTGCGCTCCGGACTCCGACACCATGACTGTTATAGCATTACACTAACCGTTACACTGCCATGGCTCCCAGCACAAGAACATTGTATAAACAACCTGTCAATCTGATTTTACAGAATGCAGTGGATCACGCAGCATCTGTGGGAGAAAAGGAATTGTCAACATTTCGGGGTGAAACCCTACATCAAATTGTTCCAGATTTCAAAATCAGCAATCTCTTGTGTCTCCAATGCCAATCTGATCTTGCCCATTTTACATTATTGTCTAAAGTTAGAAAATGGAGTCACCTCTTTCTGCCTTATTAGGAGAGAGAGAGCCTGCAGCGTGTCGAATTATCGGATGAACAATGTGGTCTTGGGGGTAACTGCAAGTCCGTGTCTTTGCTATCCCTTTGCTCACACTTGAGTGCTGGTAGCGGGTGCGATTTATTTTTGCTGGTGGGGGGAGGGGAATTGTTTGCCACTTACGCAAGGGAGGGGAGCTGGGGGGTACTTTGGGGTTCTAACATTTAACTGTTGTTCATTCTTGGGGCACTTCTCCATTTTTGTGGATGGTTGTGAAGAAAAAGCATTTCAGGATGTATATCGTATACATTTCTCTGACATTGAATTGGACCTTTGAAACCTTTGAAGTTACAATTTCCCCACAGGAGTTAAGTTTAATTCAATAGGGATTCAGAGCGAACAGCCAAGAGGAGATAAAAAGTTTCATTTGAAGGAAGTACAGCTTTGATAAGTAGTGCTGTTTCAGAGAGGATGGTCTGGACATGGTGTTCAAGGCATTGGGAATCAGAAACTGTTTCTAATTTACATCGGAAACATGGTTTCTGGAGCTCATTTCAAATCAGCCAAAATTTCAGCCAATATGCAACAAGATGGGTTATTGAATATGAGGCAACTTTAAGATTTCAATAAGAATTGGAAATTGTTTATAAAAAGACAGAACACAATCAGTACATGCAAATGTAAGTTATATAATAACTTTACACAGAGAAACATTCCAGTGGATTACAAATATGTAATCATATTCCAAGAAAATAACCACAGGAGTACACATTAGAATTATCTTCTTAAGCCCAGCACCCCTTCTGGGGCATAGGCCACCAACACTAGAATAGGCCACCAACACTGGTCCTTTGTCCTGGGCCAGTCTTTCACGTTGTCCCCATCTTCTTGAAGTATCCTTCCTCTCCCAGAGATGAGGCCTCAGGAGCTTCTGTTGGTGTTTCTGTAGCTCTGGGTTTTCACAGGATGGGATTACTAGACCCATGACCAACCCTCCTCCTGTCACTTGAGGCCGTTCATGGAAGAGTCCTATTTACATGTACCAGACAGATCATTTAATTTCAATTATATGATTTAACAGATCGAGTTTTTTCTATGTGATCGCCAGTAAGCTCCGCCATCTGTAGACCAAAATGAGAATTGGCTAGGATTGGAAAATTCGAACAATGGAAGGTGATCTCACTGAATTAGACAAAATCCTGAGACACTGGTAGGCTTGAGGCTAGAAAGCCCAAAACCTTAAGACTATAACACCATAAGACAGGGGAGCAGAATTAGGCAACCTGGCCCATAGAGTCTGCGCTGCCATTCCATTATGGATGACTTATTATCTCTCTCAACCCCACTCTTCCATCTACTCCCCATAATTTTAGATTCACTGACAAAGATCCATTAACCTCCACTTTAAATATACCCAATGACTTGGCCTCCACAGCCACCTATGACAATGAATTCCACAGATTCACCACTCTCTAGCTAAAGAAATTCCTCCTCATCCCTGAAGGGACGTCCTTCTATTCTGAGGCTGTGCCATCCGATCCGAGACTCACCCGCTATAGGAAGCATCCTCTCCACATCCACTCTATCCAGGCCTTTCAATATTTGGTAGGTTTCAATGCAATCTCTTTCTCATTCTTCTAACTTCCAGCGAGTATAGGCACAGAACCAGGAGACACACCTCATGCATTAACCCTTTCATTCCTGAAATCATTCTTGGGAACTTCCTCTGGACTATCTCCAATGCCAGCACAGCCTTTCTTAAATAAGGGACCAAAGACTGCTTGCAGTACTCCAAATATGGGCTGGCCAATACCTTATAAAGCCGCAGGTTTGGGAATTACAATACAGTTGTGCATTTTAAGAGAAAAGATTGCAGATGAAGTAGACTGTTGCAAGGAGAAAGGGGTAAAGGTTGGTATATTTAAAAGGATCAAGGTCGATATTTTGAAAAGGGTCATAGCGGATATTCTGAAGAGGGTCAAGGTGGGTATTCTGAAAAGGGTCAAAGTGGGTATTCTGAAAAGGGTCAAAGTGGGTATTCTGAAAAAGGTGAAGGTGGGTATTCTGAAAAGGGTTAAGGTGGGTACAGTATTCTGAAGAGGGTCAAGGTGGGTATTCTAAAAAGGGTCAAAGTGGGTATTCTGAAAAGGGTCAAGATGGGTATTCTGAAAAGGGTGAAGGTAGGCATTCTGAAAAGGGTCAAGGTGGATATTCTGAAAAGGGTCAAGGTGGATATTCTGAAAAGGGTCAAGGTGAGTATTCTGAAAAGGGTGAAGGTGGGTATTCTGAAAAGGGTCAAGGTGGGTATTCTGAAAAGGGTCAAGGTGGGTATTCTGAAAAGGGTGAAGGTAGGCATTCTGAAAAGGGTCAAGGTGGATATTCTGAAAAGGGTCAAGGTGGATATTCTGAAAAGGGTCAAGGTGAGTATTCTGAAAAGGGTGAAGGTGGGTATTCTGAAAAGGGTCAAGGTGGGTATTCTGAAAAGGGTCAAGGTGGGTATTCTGAAAAGAGTCAAGGTGGGTATTCTGAAAAGGGTCAAGGTGGGTACAGTATTCTGAAGAGGGTCAAGGTGGGTATTCTGAAGAGGGTCAAGGTGGGTATTCTGAAAAGGGTGAAGGTGGGCATTCTGAAAAGGGTGAAGGTAGGCATTCTGAAAAGGGTCAAGGTGGATATTCTGAAAAGGGTCAAGGTGAGTATTCTGAAAAGGGTGAAGGTGGGTATTCTGAAAAGGGTGAAGGTGGGTATTCTGAAGAGGGTCAAGGTGGATATTCTGAAAAGGGTCAAGGTGAATATTCTGAAAAGGTTAAGGTAGGTATTCTGAAAAGGGTCAAGGTGGGTATTTTGTAAAGGGACATGATGGGTATTTTGAAAAGTTTGCAGGATGTTAAGAGTACCTGGGGCAATGTAGTCACTTATAATTTGTCTAAAATGGGCAAAATAGATTTCATCATTGAATGGGAACAAAGGTATGGAAAGCAATAGGTGGGATCTATGGCGGAGAAATATAAATAATTTTTGTGACTGTAAGGGGAGGTCGCAGAGGAAGCAGGGAGAAAAAACGGTCAGGTCTAGATGAAGGAAGCTGAGAGACGGTTGAGGAAGGAGAATCAAAATTGGAATTGGAATCAGAATCAGAATTGGCATTGGAATCAGAATCAGAACTGGAATCAGTATTGGAATCGGAATCAGAATCAGAATTGGAATCAGAATTGGACTCAGAGACAAAATTGGAATCAGAATCAAGTTTTTTATCACTTTCATATATCATGAAATTTGTTGTATTGCAATAGCGCAGCAATACTCAAAACACAATAAACAGCAATTAGAAATATATATAAAAATTTAAACAAGTAGTGCAAAAAGAAGACAAAAATAATGAGGTAGTGTTCATGGGTTCATTGTCCATTCAGAAATCAGATGGTGGAGGGGAAGAAGCTGTTCCTGAAATGGTAAGTGTGTGTTCAGGCTCCAGTACCTCCTCTTTAATGGCAGCAATGAGAAGAATTTGAATTTGAATGTATTTAAATCTTACATCCATTCCACAATGTGAGGGAGTAAAAATTGTTGCGTTATGACTCCATCGCAATGTACAGACGTGAATTTATAAGTCAAGTGGCTTGTAAAAAGAAGCTGTCCCGTAGCCTGTTGGTCCTGGCTTTAGTGCTGCAGTAGCATTTGCCAAACAGAAGCAGCTGAAACAGGCTATGGTTTGGGTGACTGGTATCCCTGATGATCTCCCAGGCCTTTCTTTACGTACTTGTTGCTATAAACATCCTCAGTGGAGGGAAGTTCACATCCACAGATGCGCTGGGCTGTCCGTACCACTCCCTGCAGTGCCCAGCGATCAAGGTTGGGGCAGTTCCCATACCGGGTGGTGATACAGCCAGTCAGGATGCTCTCAATGATGCCCCTGTAGAAGGTCTTGAAGATTTGGAGGCCCACGCTGAATTTCTTCAGTCGCCTGAGGTGGAAGAGATGCTATTGTGCTTTTTTTGCCATACAGCCAGTGTGTTCAGTCCAGGTGAGATCTCTGGTAACGTATACCAAGGAACTTGAACTTGAGGGGAATGTCCTGGGCATGAGGGTCCTTAATGATGGATGCTACCTTCTTGAGGCATCGTCTTTTGAGGATGTCCTTGCTGGTGGGGAGGGTTGTTCCACAATGAAGCTGGCTAAGTTTACAACCTTCTGCAGCCTCTGCGCAGTGGCCCCTCCATACCAGAAGGTGATGTAACCAGTCAGAATGCTCTGTAATTGGGGAGTGGCAGAGAAGTTCAGAGTGGCACACACAAAATGCTGGAGGAACTCACAGATTAGGCAGCATCTATGGAGATTATTAAACAGTTGATGTTTCGGGCTGACACCCTTTATCAGCACTGGAAAGGTAGGGGGAAGGCACCAGGATAAAAAAGTGGTGGAAGAGGAAGGAGGACAACCTGGAAAATGATAGGTGAAGCCAGGTGGGTAGAAAGGTAAAGGGTTGGAGAGGAAGAAATCTGAGTCGGATGAACACACGATCGAAGAGTCGGGGGGGCAGTGGAGATCACTGAGGGGAGCAGAGACGAAGTGTCTCACTGAACTCCAGTCAAAGAGAAGATTTAAACTTCTTCAGGATAGGCATCCCTCAAAGAGAATTTGCAGTGGAGCAGCAAATCATAAGCACAAGAGATCCGCAGAATAGGGGTTCCCAACCTGAGGTCAACTGACCCCTTGCTTAATGGTATTGGTCCATGGCATAAAAATGACTTGGAACCCCTGGAGCAGATGAAGCTCAAACTGATACTCCTGGACTGGACGAGAGACTCCTGGGCTGGGTGAGGGAACTCCAGCACAGGATGAGGGAACTCCAGCACCAGGCTGGGCAAGGTATTCCTGGGCTGGGCAAGGTACTCCTGGGCTGGGCAAGGTACTACTGGGCTGGGCGAGGGAACTCCAGCACCGGGCTGGGTGAGGTACTCCTGGGCTGAGCGAGGTACTCCTGGACTGGACGAGGAAGCTCCAGCACAGGACGAGGAACTCCAGCACAGGATGAGGAACTCCAGCACGGGACAAGGAACTCCAGCACAGGATGAAGAACTCCAGCACAGGATGAGGAATTCCAGCACGGGACAAGGAACTCCAGCACAGGATGAGGAACTCCAGCACGGACGAGGCTCTTGGACTAGGCTTGGCTCGGTTCTTGGACTCGGCTTCATTAGGCTCTTGGGTACGGAGCCAGGACCCTCTTAGGACGTAGGGCCGAGATGCTTTCTAGGATGCAGGGCCGGGACCCTTTCTTGGACGCAGGGCTAAGAACTTTTCTTGGTCACAGGGCCAGGGTGCTTTCTAGGAAGCAGGGCCGGGATGAGTGCCAAGGTAACTGTCAGGGATTCAGATGGGGAGGGGAAGGGAACAGTCCAGCAGGGAGTCCTTGATTTGAAGAGGATCAGGTGCCTCAATTAAGGCACCCAATGGAACAAGGGAAAACAGGAAAACCTGGAATAAGGATCAATGAACCGGACCGTGAACCGGAATGCGGATTTCACGGACCGGACCATGACACGTTTACTTTTAAGTTAAATCCTACATGAACCTAATTATTTGTTAATTTAATTGTGGTAATATTACTTTATGTGTTATGTACCCTATGTGAGTTACATGTACTGTGTATTGCATCTTGGTCTGCAGGAATGTTGTTTTGTTTGGTGAAAAGACTAGACATAACATCCATTGAAACTTACTTGTACAACACCTCAGTCACCTTTTCAAACCATTAATTCGGCATCTTACCTCTTCTTCTCAGCTGCCTGTCACCTGCCCCTGGGTCTGCTCCTCCTTCCCCTTCTCCCACGCTCCATACTCCTCCCCATCAGATTCCTTCTTCTCCAGCCGTCTCCCCTTTCCCACCCACCTGGCTTCATCTATCGCCTTCTAGCCACGTACCTTATGGGATCTTCTTCCTCTCCAGGTCAGGTTTAAATTGAATAGGTAGGGATGTCAAATGTATGTTTTCCCTTGTTTAAGGTCACCTGTGACACCCACCCATAATCTTGATCAGCTGGAAAAATTAGTGAAAGGGACAGGGGGATGAAGTAAGAAGCTGGGAGACGTAGGTGGGAAAGGCAAAGGGCTGGAGAAGAAGGCATCTGATAGGAGAGGGGAGTGGACCATAGGAGAAAGGTGGAGAGGCACCAGGGGGAGGTGCTGGCAGGTGAGGAGAAGAGGTAAGAGACCAGAGTGAGGATTAGAAGAAGAGGGAAGGGGGAGGGAGAAAAAAAGCGGGAGGAGAAACCAATGTTCATGCGGAGTCAAGGAATATGGGGAGAAGGCAGGAACATGGTACTGATTGTGGATGATCAGTCATGATTACAGTGAATGGCGGTGCTGGCTCGAAGGGCCGAATGGCCTACTCCTGCACCTATTGTCTATTGTCTATTGCCATCGGGTTGGCGGCTACCCATTCGGAATATGAGGTAGTGCTTCTCCAGCCTGAGGGTGGCCTCATCGTGGCAGAAGATGAGGCCATGGACTGGCAGGTCGGAATGCGAAAGGGGATTGGGTCACCGAGAAATTAACACTTTTTGCGGATGAAGGTAAATTGCTCGACTAAAATTACGTGGGGTCTCGCCAATGTAGAGAGATCTGCACCAGGAGAACGAGATACAGTAGACGTCAGCAAGAGATTCGCAGGTGAAGTTTTGCCTTGCTCGCAGGTGAGGGAGGAACTACAGCCCTTCCTCCGCCTGCAGAGGTAAGTGCCAGGAGGGAGATTAGTGAGAAGGGGCAAACGCACCCTGTTTTCTGCAATTTGCACACAGTTTAGAAATTGATAATCCTCTGTAAAATTTCGGTTCCTCGGGACCGAACCGGATCGAAGTACAAACAATTATCCTGTCAGTTTACCAAGAATCCTTCAGCGGGGTGGAGCCCATTGCCGGCTCCCAGCCCAGAGTCAGACATCATCCTGAATCGGTGTTCGGCTGCTCGGAAGGTCCCAGCACGGTCCCCGCACCGCAGCCATGGGCAGTGAAGACCTTCGCGATCCTCTACAACCGCCCCACCTACTCTTGCGGGGAGTGGGTCTCCGGACGGATTGTGGTGGAGCTTACGGAGCAGATCGAGGTTAAACTTCTGAAAATCCACGCCAAGGGCCATGCCTTCGTTCGCTGGACCGAAGGACACGCTGGTTCGACCTCCAACCACATGCGGGTTTATACTCAGGAGCGCCGATTCTTCAAACACGACTACCTTCTCACTGGAACAGGTAAGAGTGTCGAGACAGTGCAGGCGATCTGACAGAACAGCTTCGATCAACCCAATGTGCAACTCAAACCAGTGCACTAATGACTTCCACTGGGGAGAGCACAGATCGTCCAAAACACAGCTTTTAAAACCCGCGCATAAATCAGCTCTTTGAACTTGCATTTAGTAGAGGGAGTCTGTGTACCCCAGTGAAATACAGAGCCAACCTGTCCCCACCGGTACTATACCCCAGTGTTACACAGTGACAGGCCCGTCCCCACCGGTACTGTACCCAGGTGTCACACAGTGACAGACCTGTCCCCACCGGTACTGTACCCCAGTGTTACACAGTGACAGACCTGTCCCCACCGGTACTGTACCCCAGTGTTATACAGTGACAGACCTGTCCCCACCGGTACTGTACCCCAGTGTTATACAGTGACAGACCTGTCCCCACTAGTACTGTACCACTGTGACAGACCCGTCCCCACCGGTACTGTACCCCAGTGAAATACAGAGTCAACCTGTCCCCACCGGTACTGTACCCCGGTGTCACACAGTGACAGGCCCGTCCCCACCGGTACTGTACCCCGGTGTCACACAGTGACAGACCCGTCCCCACCAGTACTGTACCCCAGTGTTACATAGTGACAGACCCGTCCCCACCGGTACTGTACTCCAGTGAAATACAGAATCAACCTGTCCCACCGGTACTATACCCCAGTGTTACACAGTGACAGACCTGCCCCCACCGGTACTGTACCCCAGTGTTATACAGTGACAGACCTATCCCCACTGGTACTGCACCACTGTGTTACACGGTGACAGACCCGTCCCCAACGGTACTGTACCCCAGTGTTACACAGTGACAGGCCCTTCCCCAGCGGTACTCTACCCAGGGCCGGAGTTTAGGCAGGGCTAGACTGGGCTGCAGCCCAGGGACCCGAGCTGCAGAGGGGTCTCAAAATAGGTAGCTATCATCATGGCGGACAAAAAAATACGAGAGTGGAGCACAGAAAAGATAAAAGAAACAAGAAAAAGAGGACCGTGAGAAAGAAGCATTAAAAATATATTGAAATTGACAGAATTTTTAAAACCTGTTCTCGATGATGCAGCAGTACCTTCGCTCTTGTCACAGTCTGAGACCGGCGGACAAACGGAGACTCGTTCAACAGCTGGCGCTAGCACCAGCGTTAGCACAGGACCGCAGTCCTTGCCACCGTCAGCAGCTAACGGTAAGAGGCAGAGAGCATGACTTTGGGATTCCCGACCACAGAGGCCTCCGAACAACGAGGTCGGGTCGCCATTAATGTTAACGTTACCGCTACTGAGGACCTTACAGCACTATCCTGCTCGCTGGGGAAAGGAAACGTTGGATGATTCAGTCCGAGCATACTGGGCTAAGAAAGGGCCGGAGTCCTGCCGGAATAACGATGTGGATATCAAAGCTTCGGAGCGAGTATACAAACAGCGGAGACTTTTTTTTCTCCAAATTTCACTTCAAACGCAAGCTCGTAAACGGCGAGTACATCTCAAGGCAATGGATCTTATATTCCCCTTTCACCGGCTGTGTGTTATGTTTTGCACGCCACATCTTCAGTGACGGTAACTGTTCAGTCCATCTTCGAAACTGGCTTTAGCGACTGGAAGCGTGCCGCTGAGCGCACAGGAGAGTATGAAAATAGCGAACACCACAGGAAAACGATTCTGACCTACGTTACACGAGCATCTAACAGCAGAAGAATAGATACAGAACTGCAAAAACAGTTCGAGTCAGAGTGTGTCTACTGGACCGACGTATTGAGAAGAGTGGTGGCGGTTGTGAAGTTTTTGGTCGAGAGGGGACTGGCTGTCCGAAGATTCGGCAGGCCTGATAACGGCAACCACATGATGGGCATTCTATAGGCAATAAGTGAGTTTGACCCGTTTTTGAAGGCGCACATACAGAAATTTGGTAATGCAGGATCAGGCACCCCTTCATATCTTTCACCTAAAACATGTGAGGAGTTCATTGAGCTCATGAGCGATCGAGTTCTGTCAGAGATCGTAGAGTGAAGTCAAAATGGCCAAATACTTTTCTATTAGCATCGATTCAAGCACAGATGTTGCACACGTAGATCAGCTCACACTCATTTTATGTTATGTGTCAACTGATGGAAATTTTCAGGAGCGATTCTTACCATTTCTACCTATTGAGAGCCACACAGGGGAGGCTTTATGTGAGTCTCTGCTCTAAGTTTTAGGAGAGATGAATATTGACATAAGCAACTGCAGGGGGCAGTGCTGTGACAATGCTGCAAATATGTCCGGTGCATACAAAGACTTACAATCCCGTATCAAGGAAATCAATTCTCTTGCTGAGTGGGTTCCATCTGCGGCACACATATTGAATCTTGTTGGAATCAACAGTGCCAACTGTTGTGTTGAAACAGCTGATTTTTTCAGCATCGTGCTGAATATGTTCAACTTCTGCTCCAAGTCAACTTCTAGGTGGAAGGTGGTGACCGCAGGACTTCAGCCTAATGCGAACAAGCGCATTGAAACTCTTAAGTCTCTCTCCAATACTAGATGGGTTGCACATGCAGAAACCACACAGGCATTGTGCGGAAATTATGCCAATATTCATGATTCGTTAAAGAGCATTGCAGAGGACATTAATCGGAATGTGGCAACTAGAAATGAAACAAGGTCACTATACAAAAAATGGACAAGCTTGAGATAGCTTTTCTGAGCAAATTGTGGCATTGCATTCTTCAGTGCTTTGAAAGTGCAAATGCTGCATTTCAAGCTGTAAATCTAGACCTGTGTAATGCTGTGGATTTGGTGAGATCACTACGGGGGTACATCGCAAGCTTGCGTGATCAATTTGATACTTTTGAGACCTAAGATAAAACTATGTCTCCAACAGTCTCACAAGTGTATAAAGAAGACACCCAACGACAAAGAAAAGAAAACGTAAAGCCTTTCTGGGTGAATCCACAACACCTGATGTTGGCTTGTCAGCTAGAGAAAAATTCCCAGCTACTGTTTTTTTTTTGGTCGTGATGGATAGATTACTTGCAGAAATTGATCACAGATTTGCATCATATAATGACCTTAACAACACATTTGGCATCCTAAACAATATCCCTTCTCTCTCCGTACAGGATCTGCGCAAGGGAGCATCTGATCTCCAAAGCAGATATTCAGCTGACCTGGAGTTAGACTTTATGGAGGAGATTGTCCATTTCAGGGAATTTGTAAGTGGTAAAGATATTTCATCTGCAACAGAGCTTTTATGTTTCCTCAGAGGAAAAAAAACTTGCAGGTCATCTTCCCAAATGTAAGCATTGCTTTCAAACTTTACCTGACTCTCCCTATCACTAATGCAAGTGGTGAGCGATCTTTCTGCAAGCTCAAGCTAGTGAAGAATAGGTCAGATCCACGATGGGACAGGACAGGCTGAATCATCTTACTGTGAAGTCACTTGAAAGTGATCTTGTTCGGAAACTGGATTTTAGTGATCTGATCAAGGATCTTGCTGCGAAGAAATTCAGAAGAACTAGGCTTTAATTTTGATAAACAGGCATCTGACTTTGTAAATATCTAGGCTTGTGTGTCAGTGCTGTTCCTGTTTTTGCGGCAATAGGCTAATAGTTGACTGTTTACAAACCTAGTAAGTAATAAGTGGTCTTTACTCTGCAGGCCACACAGTACAGCAATAGGTTAGTATGTGCTAGATCTCATTTTTCAAAAAGATTGTTGGAGTATTGTCAAGTTGCCTAGTTTGCCATTGACTATCTTTCCTGGCCTTTTTGTCTCTCATGTCCATTTTACTTTCTCAGAACACACGGTAGAGAAAAATACCGAGATAGAAATGCTTTGGCATTGTTTGAGAAATAAGACCTATGGTATGTGCAGCAATAGCTAAATAAAGATTTAAGATTGGGTACATCATACTTCGTCTCCATCACAACTAAGCCAACTAAGCCTAGGACAATTTTTGAGTGCTTTAGATGCTATCCTTCAAACTAAGAATCTGCATTACTTTCTGTCCTCCCTCTTAAGGCCTGTAAGTTTATAGCCTACGTATTGTACTAAACCAATGTCTTGGTCCACAGCGTTGATATTTCGAACAGTACAACCTTTGCTCTTGTTCTTGCCTTTTTTTGCTTAGCGCAACAGCATTTTACAGTGTCGGCAGGGGCCCTGGCCCCACTAAATCCAGCCCTGACTGTACCCCAGTGTTGCACAGTGACAGACCCGTCCCCACTGGTACTGTACCCCAGTGTTATACACTGACAGACCCCTCCCCACCGGTACTGTACCCCAGTGTTACACAGTGACAGACCCATTCCCACCGGTACTGTACCCCAGTGAAATACAGAGTCATCCTGTCCCCACCAGTACTGTACCCCAGTGTTACACAGTGACAGATCCATCCCCACCGGTACTGTACCTCAGTGTTACACAGTGACAGACCCGTCCCCAGCGGTACTGTACCCCAGTGTTACACAGTGACAGACCCATTCCCACTGGTACTGTACCACTGTGTTACACAGTGCAGACCTGTTGCCAACATTACCGACCCTAACCCTAACCCAACTCATCAAATTACCCCTAGCCTAATCCTAATCATAGGACAATTTACAATAACCTGTTAACCTACTAACCAATACATCTTTGGAATGTGGGAGTAAACCAGAGCACCCGGAGGAAACCCACATGGACATGGGGAGGACATGCGAACTCCTGACAAAGGATGCAGGGGTTGAACCCTGAACTCCAATGCACCAAACTGTGATACTATCATGCTAGTCACATATCATCATCATCATCAGGTTCCGTGCCCAGTTTGAGCTTTGACTGCCATGGCCCACACACTCCTGTTTCAGGTCAAGTGGATCAATTCATTGGTATTCATTTCCAGTTCTCTGGCTGCTGTCTCCATCATCATTTGTCTTTGTCTTCCTGTTGCTTTCTTCCCTTCAATCTTTCCCATAATTACAATGCATTCTAACTCCTCTTTCTTAATCACATGTCCAATGAAGTTACATTGCTTTTTCATGATCTCATACATTATTTCTCTTTTTGTGTTTGCTCTGTTCATGACATTCTCGTTAGATATTCGTTTCGTCCATGATATTCTTTGCATCCTCCTCAAAAACCACATCTCTGCTGCTTCAATTCGTTTCCTCATGTTACTCGATATTGTCCAACATTCTGAGCCATATAAAATAACTGGATAAACGTAACATTTCAGTCCTCTGAGGCAGATTGTCGTGCCTAGTTTAGTATTGGTCAGTATACTCTTCACTCTCGTAAAGGTGTCTTTTGTCATCCCTATTCTTCTTTTGATATCCATGTCGCACCTGCCATCTGATGTCACCCAGCTTCCTAAGTAGCAAAAGTTCTGTACTTGTTTTATGCCTTCCCGGTTTATTCTCAGCCTGCAGATAGGATTCTCCTCCTTTTTGGATTTCACCATACATCCTGTCTTTTTGCAATTGATAGATAGACCTATTTTTGCACTTTCTTCAACAATTATATCAATTAAGTTTTGTAGATCTTCCTCTGTACCTGCAATTAACACCGTGTTATCTGCATATCTGAAATTATTGATGTTTTCACTGCCAACTTTCATTCCCAAGATGTCTCTTATTTTTTGTAATATTGTTTCACTGTCCATATTAAATAAATCAGGGGAGAAAACACACCCTTGTCTAATGCCTCCCTTGACTTTTGTAAACGGACTCACTTCTCCATCTATTCCTACAACGGCAGTTTGTTCCCAGTACAGATATAAAGCAACCAATACTTTGCAGTATTACTATTTCCTGGTGCCGAAGAAGAGCAAGGTGGCATGCCTGAATGACTATCGACCTATGGCTCTGACATCAATTGCTATGAAGTGCTTCGAGCGATTGGTTATGGCACACATCAACAACAGCCTACTGGTCAACCTCGACGCTTTGCAATTCGCCTACCGGAGCAACAGGTCAACGGCAGATGCCATCTCTCTGGCCCTTCCTCCTTAGAACACCTGGAGAATAAAGACGCATATGTAAGGCTCCTTTTCATTGACTACAGCTCTGCCTTTAATACCATCATTCCAAATAAACTGATTCCTAAGCTCCGGAACCTAGGCCTTAGCACTCAGATCTGCAGCTGGATCTTCAACTTCCTCACAGACAGGACCCAGGCTGTAAAAATAGGGGACAAGCTCTCCTCTACAATCACTCTGAGCACCGGTGCCCCACAAGGCTATGTACTCAGCTCCCTGCTGTACTCACTGTACATCCATGATTGTGCAGCCAAGTTTCCATCGAACTCAATATATAAGTTTGCTGATGACACCACAATTGTAGGCCGTATTTCGGGTAATGATGAGTTTGAGTACACAGAGGAAATTAAGAACCTGGTGGCATGGTGCAAAGACGATAACCTATCCCTCAACGTCAGCAAGACGAAGGAATTGGTTGTTGACTTCAGAAGGAGTAGCGGACCGCACGACCCCATTTACATAGGTGGTGCGCAAGTGGAACAGGTCAAAAGTTTTAAGTTCCTCGGGGTCAATATCACAAATGATCTGACTTGGTCCAACCAAGCAGAGTCCACTGCCAAGAAGGCCCACCAGCACCTTTACTTCCTGAAAAAGCTAAAGAAATTTGGCTTGTCCCCTAAAACCCTCACTAATTTTTATAGATGCACCGTAGAAAGCATTCTTCTAGGGTGCATCACAACCTGGTATGGAAGTTGTCCTGTCCAAGACCGGAAAAAGCTGCAGAGGATCGTGAACACAGCCCAGCACATCACACAAACCAATCTTCCGTCCTTCGACTCACTTTACACCGCATGCTGTCAGAGCAGTGCTGCCAGGATAATCAAGGACACGACCCACCCAGCCAACACACTTTTCGTCCCTCTTCCCTCCAGGAGAAGGCTCGGGAGCTTGAAGACTCGTACGGCCAGATTTGGGAACAGCTTCTTTCCAACTGTGATAAGACTGCTGAACGAGTCCTGACCCAGATCTAGGCCGTACCCTCCAAATATCCATACCTGCCTCTTGGTTTTTTGCACTACCTTACGTTCCTTTTTCTATTTTCTATTTATGTTTTATAATTTAAATTTTTACTATTTACTATCGATTTGTACTCCAAGGAGCACAAAGCGCAGAATCAAATATCGCTGTGATGATTGTGCGTTCTAGTATCAATTGTTTGGCAACAATAAATTAAGGTATATTTAAAGGCAGATGTGTACCCACCAGTACCGAATGGTTTCTGTTCCTGTATGCACTTGGACCCAGTTGACCATGGACACTGTAACCCAGTGAAACACACTGCAAGGTCTACTTGTCAGTCTGCTCCCTCAGAGATGCAGACCCAGAATCAGCTTTAATAGCTCGGGCATAATTCATGAAATTTATTGTTTTGCAGCAGCAGTACATTGCAATACACAATAATAATAAAAATGTTACAGTAAGAAATATACATTAAAACTTAAATTAGTGCAAAAGGAAAGCAAAAAAATAATGAGGTAGTTTTCATGGGTTCACTACCCATTGAGAAATCTGATGTCAGGGAGAAGAAGCTGTTCCTGAATTGCTGAGTGTGTGTCTTCAGGCTTCTGTACCTCCTCCCTGACGTAGCAATGAGAAGAGGGCATGTCCTGGGTGATGGGGGTCCTTAATGATGGATGCCACCTTTCTGAGGCATCACGTTTTGAAGATGTCCTTCATGTTGGTGAGTCAAATGTCAATGAAGGAGTTGACGGAGTTTGCAACATTCTGCAGCTTTTTCCAATTCTGTGCAGTGGGCCCTCTGTACCAGATGTTGATACAGCCAGTTGGGGACTGCTGCTCTATGGTACATCTGTAGGAATTTGTGGGAGTCACTGGTGACATCCCAAATCTCAGTACCAAGTGCAGTGACAGAACAGAGCTCACTAGTAGTGTGTCCCAGAGTTATACAGTGACAGACCTGTGCCAACCAGCACAGGAGCCTCAGGTTACATGGTGTCAGAGAGCAGGTAAGCTTCTGCATGTGTGTGTCGTTGAAGTTGTGTTTATTGTGTGGACGGATAGAATAGATCTCTACAGGGAGGCTCAACTTACTGTGTGTGGTAAGGTGGTTGTCTGGCATGTCCGAAGAAGATGGAACCTGTGTGGGAGAGTTTTAAGTGGAAAAGACATTTCACTGGGGTAGTTCCACTTCTCAGCCTCAGGGGTCTGAGTCCAGTGGTACAAGAAAGTGTCACATCCGGGGTCTTCCATGGTTGCAGTGCGTCTTCTGTGCCTCGTCGTGCCCTTCACTCTTTTCAAGGCCACGGGACCTGAATTCACATGCTAGAACAGGCATGTCCCTATCTCACTGGGCTGTGAGGCCACTGGCTAGTCGCACCTGGTTTAACATACCTGTCAAAACAATGTACCGGAGTGTGGCTGCTGTCACATGCAAACAGCTACTTGGAGCCACAGGTGAGAGCTGAGTGTCTGGTTGGGACCAAACATGAGCAAGCTGCCCCAGAATGGATGCAACAAGCCCCTTCACCAAAGGCGCTACCCCTCCCTGGACATGCATACACCTTGTACACCTTACTGGGTGTGATGAAGCTATAAAAACTGTGGAATCCTTCCTAGTTGTAGAATGGTCTAGAATATTTAATTCCTCTCCTATGTCTACTTTGCATTTTTTTCTCTCACACCCTGTCCCATTTCCTTCTGAAAAAATCAATTATCTTCATTTCCACAATTTTCCTACGCAGTAAGTTTCAGCTCCTTGACAACTGCTGTATGACAGGGCCCTGCCGAAGCACGAAATTTCTCTCCAGTAGACTACAACACCAGAACATATAGGAGCAAAATTTAGCTATTCAGCCTGTCGAGTCTAGTCTGCTATTCAATCATGGCTGATTAATTTTCGCTCTCAACCCCATTCTCCTGTCTTCTCCCCGTAACCTTTGACACCCTTACTACTCAAGAACCTATCAACCTCTGGTTTAAATATGCCAATGACACGGCCTCCACAGCTATCTGTGGCAATGAATTCCACTGATTCACCTCCCCATCCCAGCCCCCAACTAAAGAAACTTCTCCTCATCTCTGTTCCAAAAGGACGTCCTTCTATTCTGAGGCCGTGCCCTCTGATCCTAATCCTCTCCTCATCCATTCTATCTAGGGTTTTCAATATTCAGTAGATTTCAATGAATTGAATTGAATTGACTTTATGACTTACATCCTTCACATACATGAGTAACAATCCTTACGTTATGTCTTCATCTAAATGTGCAATCTGCAATTTATAGTAATTTGTAAAATAGTATGTACAACAGGACAGTTAATATAACATAGAAATACAGTTGTATCAGCGTAAATTAATTAGTCTGATGGCCTGATGGAAGAAGCTGTCCCAGAGGCTGTTGGTCCTGGCTTTTATGCTGCGGTACCGTTTCCCAGATGGTAGCAGCAGGAACTTGTGGTTGGGATGACTCGGGTCCCCAATGATCCCTCGGGCTTTTTTTACACACCTGTCTTTGTAAATGTCCTGAATAGTGGGAAATTCACATCTACAGATGTGTTGGGCTGTCCGCACCACTCTTCACAGAGTCCTGCGATTTAGGGAAGTACATTTCCCATAGCAGGCTACTCAGGCTACTCTTTCTTTCTTTTCAAATCTTTTTATTGTTATATTATACAAAAGAAATAACACCAGTACATTGAAGTAACAACACTTACAAAAAGACATTATCTTAAAGATTGAAGAAAAATTTGTGATAACAAAAAAAACCTACTAAGCAGAAAAAGTGAGAAAAAGAAGAACCCATTAGGTGTACAACTCTGCAGCTATGCGTCATACAAAAAGCTTCTAAAAATAAACATCAAACCGCCAGCAAGAAAAGAAAATATACCAAAAAATTTACAATTAGATTGTGGAAAAAATCTATCAGTTAGCTCAAATGATAATAATGAGCAAATGAGCCCCATCTTTTCACAAAATCAAATAAAGGTTCAAAGGTTTGTCTTCTAATTTTCTCCAAACTAAGACATAGCATCACTTGAGAGAACCATTGTGACAAAGTGGGAGCTGATATATCCTTCCACTTCAACAAAATGGCCCTCCTAGCTATCAATGTAACAAATGCAATAACATGTTGGTCAGACACAGAAACACCATGATTACTTTGAGGAATTATTCCAAAAATCACAGTTAATTTATTAGGTTGTAGATTAATTTTAAGTGCTTTAGAAATTGTTGGAAAAAAATGACTTCCAGAACTGTTCCAATATAGAACAAGACCAAAACATATGTGTCAGTGTAGCTATCTCAGTTTTACATCTATCACAATGACTATCAACATTAGAAAAGATTTTAGAAAGTCTCTCCTTCGTCAAATGATAACGATGTACAATTTTAAATTGAATCAATGAATGGCGGCACAAATTGAAGAAGAGTTAACCTTCAAAATCTGCACCCAATCCTCCGTCATAAAAGTCAAATTGAGGTCCTTTTCCCAATCCTGTTTAATCTTAGATAAAGGACGCCTATCCCATTGTAATAATAAATTATATATTCTTCCAATAGAACCCTTGATCGAAGGATTTGTACTCATAATAGTATCTAACAGGTCAGCCTCCAATATGTAAGGAAAATTACTTAAATATTTTTGCAAAAAATGTCTAACTTGAAGGTATGCAGAAAGTGTGAGTATGAAAGACAATATTTATCAATTAATTGTTCAAAAGACATCAATCTATCTTCTTTAAATAAATCCAAAAAAGAATTAATACCTTTATTTTTCCAAAATAAAAAAATTGGATCACTCAAAGAAGGTTTATAAAAGTAATTTCGATAAATTAAACTACAAAGTTTAAATTTTTTAAGGTTAAAAAAATTGCAGAACTGGAGCCAAATTTGTAAAGAATACTTAATCACAGGATATAGGTTTAAATTAACAATTTTAGCTAATTGTATAGGTAAAGCAGCTCCCAATAACGAGATTAAATAAAACTGTTTTACAACTTTCAGTTCCAGGTCTACCCAAGTTGGCTGATCACTCTTATCAACCCAATATAACCAAAAAGACATGTATCGCACATCAACGGCCCAATAATACATTCTTAAATGAGGCAAAGCAAGACCTCCACCCTTTTTCAATTTTTGTAAGTGACATTTACTAATTCTTGGTCTTTTATTATTCCAAATAAAAGATAAAATAATAGAATCAATCCGATCAGAAAACTTCCTAGTCAAAAAAACAGGAATATTCTGAAATAAATATAAAAATTTTGGTAAAATCATCATTTTAACTATATGTATACGACCAACAAGTGAAAATGTAAGTGGATTCCATCTAGTAAATAAATACTTCATAGAGTCTACTAAAGGAACAAAATTGGCTTTATAAAGATCCTTATATTTTTTAGTAATTATAATATCTAAATATCTAAAAGAATCCGTGACTTTGAAAGGAGTATTATCATATATAGAGACAGAATCATTTAAAGGAAACAATTCACTCAGGCTACTATTAATTATGCCTCTGTAGAAAGTTCTTAGGATTTGGGGGCCCATACCAAACTTCTTCAACGGTCTGAGGTGAAAGAGACGCTGTTGTGCTTTTCTCACCACACAGCTGGTAAGTACAGACCAAGTGAGATCCTCGGTGATGTGTATGCTGAGGTCAGGTGTCAGATCTCAGTGGGAGAGCGTATAGGAGATAGTGATCACAATTCTAACTCCTTTACCATAGCATTAGAGGGGGATAGCAACAGACAAGTTAGGAAAGTGTTTAATTGGAGTAAGGGGACGTCATGGGTCTGTATTCCGGTTCACGGTCCGGTCCATTGACCCTTGCTCCAGGTTTTCCTATCTACCCTGTTTCTGTTCTTGTTGAATTCTAAATGAGGCAGCTGATGCTCGTTGGGGCTGGCTGCAAAAATACCTTCGGAGACCAGGGCGTGGCAGCTGGATTGTTCTTGTCCTTACTCCTTGTATCCCTTCCCCTGCCTTCTGTTTCATGGCCTGAAGCCCTGCCTTGTCTTACCGGTAACTCTCGCCTCGCCTGAAGTTCTGTCTTGCCTTGCACTGCCTGAAGACTTGCCTTGTCTTGCTGTCTTGTCCTGGAGCCACCCCGTACTTAGCTCCCTTCCTGTCCCTTGTATCCGCCGGGTAACTCAGGCTGTCTTGCCATTACCTACGGTTGGTTCTGTCCGTTCCTGTCCCTTGCCTCCATCGGGTAGGCCAGGCCGTATTGCCGTTACCTACGGTTGGTTCTGTCCCTTCCTGTCCCTTGCCTCTGTCGGGTAAGCCAGGCCGTATTGCCATTACCTACGGTTGGTTCTGTCCCTTCCAGTCCCTTGCCTCCGTCAGATGGTGATCCGCGCCCTACTCGGGAGAACCACGCCCTGCCCAGGAGGAGCCTCCAGCCTCCTGCCTAGCCTCAAGCCTGAAGACTCCAGCCTCCTGCCTAGCCTCAAGCCTGAAGACTCCAGCCTCCTGCCAAGCCTCGCCTCAAGTCTCCTGCCTCCTGCCAAGCCTCGCCTCAAGTCTCCTGCCTCCTACCAAGCCTCACCTCAAGTCTCCTGCCTCCTGCCAAGCCTCACCTCAAGTTTCTAAGACTCCAGCCTCATCCTGCCTGCCAGCCAGGCCTCGTCCTTGCCTAGTTCTAGAGTCCGAGCCAGAGGAAAGACCCAGGTACTGGGTCCTTGTCCAGTCTCTGGCTCGGAGTCCAAGCCCGGGCTCCTAGCTCTCTTGTCCAGTCCTGTTCCGGGTTCCCGGTTTTTGTGTCCATGTCCTTGCCCTCACCCTGTATCCTAGTCCTGTCCCTAGTACTTCAGTGTCTGTATCTTGCACTTGGGTCCGTTCCTAGCCACCTCCATATGACAGAACAATCCAGCCACCCATGGACCCAGCGACACAGACACTCTTACCACCCGGGGTTCCTTTCTGCTAAATACCCTCCCACCCACCTGGGTCATCCATAGTCTGGATACCCTGTTTGGTCGCCAGGAGGCTCCCGTAGATGGGGGCGGGGGGTACTGTCTCGGTCCGGTCCATGAAGTCCATATTCCGGTTCACGGTCCAATCCATCGACCCTTGCTCCAGGTTTTCCTGTCTACCATGTTTCTGTTCTTGTTGAGCTCTAATTGAGGCAGCTGATGCTCATTGGGGCTGGCTGCATAAATACCTCCAGAGACCAAGGTGTGGCCTGAAGCCCTGCCTTGTCTTGCCGGTAACTCTCGCCTCGCCTGAAGTTCTGTCTTGCCTTGCATTGCCTGAAGCCTTGCCTTGTCTTGCTGTCTTGTCCTGGAGCCACCCCGTACCTAGCTCCCTTCCTGTCCCTTGCCTCCGCCGGGTAAGTCAGGCTGTCTTGCCATTACCCTGTGGCTGGTTCTGTTCCTTCCTGTCCCTTGCCTCCATTGGGTAAGCCAGGCCGTATTGCCGTTACCTATGGTTGGTTCTGTCCCTTCCTGTCCCTTGCCTCCGTCGGGTGGTGATCCGCGCCCTGCCCAGGAGGAGCCTCCATCCTCCTGCCTAGCCTCAAACCTGAAGACTCCAGCCTCCTGCATGGCCTCGAGCCTGACGACTCCAGCCTCCTGCCTGGCCTCGAGCCTGACGACTCCAGCCTCCTGCCTGGCCTCAAGCCTGACGACTCCAGCCTCCTGCCTGGCCTCAAGCCTGAAGACTCCAGCCTCCTGCCTGGCCTCGAGCCTGAAGACTCCAGCCTCCAGCCTCCTGCCTCGCCTCCCCTCGAGTCTCTAGCCTCTAGCCTCAAGCCTGAAGACTCAAGTCTCCTGCATCCTGCCAAGCCTCGCCTCAAGTCTCCTGCCTCCTGCCAAGCCTCGCCTCAAGTCTCTAAGACTCCAGCCTCGTCCTGCCTGCCAGCCAGGCCTTGTCCTTGCCTAGTTCTGGGGTCCGAGCCAGAGGCAAGACCCAGGTACTAGGTCCTTGTCCAGTCTCTGGCTCGGAGCCCAAGCCCGGGCTCCTAGCTCTCTTGTCCAGTCCTGTTCCGGGTTCCCGGTTTTCGTGTTCATGTCCTTGCCCTCATCCTGTATCCTAGTCCTGTCCCTAGTACTTCAGGGTCTGTGTCTTGCACTTGGGTTCGTTCCTAGCCACCTCTGTATGACAGGGGAAATATGAAGCTAACAGGCAGGAACTTGGAAGCATAAACTGGGAACAAATGTTCTCAGGGAAATGTACGGCAGAAATGTGGCAAATGTTCGGGGATATTTGTGTGGAGTTCTGCATAGGTAAGTTCCAATGAAACAAGGAAAGAATGGTAGGGTACAGATGTCGTGGTGTACAAAGGAGGTTGTAAATCTAGTCAAGAAGAAAAGAAAAGCTTACAAAAGTTTCAAAAAACTAGCTAATGATATAGATCTTGAAGATTATAAGGCTAGCTGGAAGGAGCTTAAGAATAAAATTAGGAGAGCTATAAGGTGCCATGAGAAGGTCTTGGTGAGCAGGATTAAGGAAAACCCCAAAACATTCTACAAGCATGTGAAGAGCAAGAGGATAAGATGTAAGAGAATAGGACAAATCAAGTGTGACAGTGGAAAAGTGTGTATGGAACCAGAGGAGATAGCAGAAGTATTTAATGAATACTTTGCTTCAGTATTCACTATGGAAAAGGTTCTTGGCGATTGTAGGGATGACTTACAGCAAATTGAAAAGCTTGAGCAAATAGACATTAAGAAAGAGGATGTGCTGGAGCTTTTGGAAAGCATGAAGTTGGATAAGTCACCAGGACCGGATGAGATGTACCCCAGGCTACTTTGGGAGGTGAGCAAGGAGATTGCTGAGCCTCTGGCGATGATCTTTGCATCATCAATGGGGACGGGACAGGTTCCAGAGGACTGAAGGGTTGTGGATGTTGTTCCCTTATTCAAGAAAGGGAGTAGAGGTAGCCCAGAAAATTATAGACCAGTGAGTCCATTGTGACAGGCTAATGGTCACTAATTTTTGCTCTCTTTTTGCACTATTTACTTCATTTAATTATATATATATATACTTCATATTGTAATGTAGTTTTTAAAATTATTATGTACTGCAATGTACTGCTGCTGCATAACAACAAATTTCACGACATATGCCAGTGATATTAAACCTGATTCTAATTGTAATTCTCTTTCCTCATTCTTCTAAACTGCAATGAGTGCAGAACCCACTCAACCTGTACTTACTGGAGTGTTGGTCCAAGTACCATTAACTATTGAGATACTTATTCTTGTCAACCTTAGCTAATCATTAAAACTGTTGTTTGTTTGTGTCAAATCCCTCAGCAATCTCCTTTACCCCATTGAAAAGAGCAACATCTTTCTGACCTGAGGTGCTCTGTTGGTCTGTGTCCACCATGGGTGTCACATTCTAGCTGTCTACACAATCCAGTACCCAAGCCAGGGCAGTACAATATGGAGAGCAGGTTCCCCCACTGCACCCAGCTGATGAATCCAAAGGAATGGCAAAAACCGATACAGTTTGGCACCAGAGTTGCCAGTCTATGTTGAACTCAACAAACGACTACCTTAGGGACTCCAGCTTTGGATTTTTCCTCGGGGTCTACTCACAAAGCCTTCCCCATAAGCGAGTACTTGAAGGTACAGCAAGGTGGGACTTCCATGAGGCACGAGGCAAGATGGCAGCACAGCACTGAGCGCTGACATATAACCCTCCTTTTTCAAGTTCTTTAGGGCTCATAGACGGTCTTAATACAAGATTGAGTTGGAGAAAGATCTAACTAAAGACATGAGCTCAAAAAAAGATCAAAATTCAACCAGGAAACAAGATACCAGCAGACAACACCAAGCTAGTGATTCATCCGAGGAATTAGCTATGCTAATTAAGCAAACAATGGCAACGGAGGTGGAATCGCTGCAAGAATTGGTAGCCCACATGCTAAAGGAGTCGCTGGAAAAGGCTCTTGACCCCATACAGAAGCATATGGCAGAGAATGGCAACATTCTCCAGTCGTTAAAGGAGCAAGTGGACATTCATGCTAAAAATTTTAGCACGGTCTTCAACAAAATAGACAACAGTCAGGTTTGCTTATGCAAGAATGAGAAAGTTACTAACTCCTGTCTCGTGGAGGTGACTAAGATATGGAAGAAGCTAAACGATTTGGAGGACAGATCCAGGAGAAACAATGTGCGGCTGGTCAACTCACCGACTGGCGCTGAGGGCGACGATCCAAGAGGTTACCTCCAGAAGATGCTGCCTAATTGGATTCCAGCGCTCAAGAATTCCCACAGCACTGATTCCACATGGAGATCGATAGAGCACATAGGTTCTTTTCCAACAACACCTCAAGACCACAGACCATGGTTTTTAGGCTTCTATTGTACACCGACTGGCAGGCTATCCTGGAGGGCGTGCCAAAAGCCAAACCTACTCTCCCTGATGGCACCCAGCTACAGTTCTTCGCCGACTACAGCCCCGGCACGTTGCAGGAACAGCAGGGATACAAGGAGATCCGCGCTAAGCTTCAGCAGAAGGGGATTGACTCGTTCCTCAAATACCCGGCGATTTTGAGAGTGAATATCAAGGGCATGAAGTTGTCGTTTAACTCAGCAGAGGAAGCGAAAGAAGCTCTGAATTCATTGGTGCTGGGAGATATGGAAGAAGACCCTGGGCAAAGTCCACACACCCCCCGGGAGGAGATGAAACTGCATTAAGAGCTCGGACCAGCCTGTATGCGCAATCTAACAGGCATGGGCAAGTTAACATCCTAGGTGTGAAGTTTTGTGGTTATTCTTTTATTGGAAAGTCATTTGTTGCACTTTTGATTTTAGTTAATTAAGGGGCCAAATTATCTCTGAGTATTGCAGGTCAGAGTTTTAAGGTAATGGCTCAGCTAACTTGATAGTACAAGGATAACATGGTAAGGTGATATAAGTTCGCCTGGATTTATACTTTTTATCTTTTACTTTCTAAGGTGATATTCAATATACCCAAATGTCAGGAATGAAGCTGAAAAACAGCAGTTTGTTCTGATTCTGAATAACTTTAGTTGTACATTTCATTTTGGGTTATGCCTCCAGTAGACTTGTTTACGTTCCTGGGCACCAGATAAGACGTCACTGGCGCCATCGCTAAGCGACGATCTACTAAAGCAACAGTTTCTCGCTTTACAGATGTTACAAAGTAAATGATTAAATGTGAGGGGTGATGCGAGGGGGGGTGGGAAGGGGGTAACTCAGGACTCCATCACCAACTTACAACAGATTCAGGGGAAGATGAGCAAAACAGATAAATTAGAAAATCTTATTATTTATAAAATAGGAATGCCTTGTCTGTGTATGCACTACTATTCAGTTGGTTGGTGGAGGGGAGAGGGATGGGGAGGAGAGAGGGGTGAAGGGGGGATGGTGATGAAGGTTGGGGAGTGGTTGGGATAAACAGTCAAAATTGGCAACTGGTTGTATAGAAAATAATTTGTTGGTGTTGCAATAAAAAATTAGTAATGAAAAAAAGAAAGTACAGCAAGGCAACAGAGATTTCAGATCAGAGTTTTTCTTCTCATAGACGACCTACCAACAGAGCGACCTACCAACCACAGCTGATGAGCCCTGTCTGCCCAAAATGACTGGTTTTAATCCATCTTGGCCCATTCTCCAGTTAGTAGAAATGGTCCAGCCGGGCCTAGTAGCTAGGCCACTTGAAAGCCAGGAACTGGACTTGATTGTCCATAAGATATAGAAGCAGAATTAGGGCATTTGGGTCTTCTCTGCCTTTCATCATGGCTGATCCAATTTTCCTCTCAGCCCCAATCTCCTGCCTTTTCCCCATATCCCTTCATGTCCTGACCAATCAAGAATCTATCAACCAATAGTCGGAGATAGAGGTGCATGCTATTGGGAGTATTTGGTAGGTAGTGGGATCTTATTCACATTTCACCCTGCCTCCCCAACTATGACAACCTTAGGAACCTATCCTTATGCCAAAAAAAAATGGAACCATACCTGTAAATCGCTCGAGGATCTTCATATCATTTCTAAAGTGAGAGGATCAAAGTTCAAAGTAAATCGTATTATTAAAGTACATATATATCACCATATACAACCCTGAGATTCATTTTCCCATGGGCATACTCAGCAAACCTGTAGAATAGTAACTGTAACAGGATCAGTGAAAGACCAACCAGAGTGCAGAAGACAACAAACTGTGCAAATGCAAACATAAATAAATAGCAAGAAATAACGAGAACACGAGATAACAAGATAAAGAGTCCTTAAAGTGACATCACTGGTTGTGGGAACATCTCAATGGATGGGCAAGTGAGTGTAGGTATCTCCTTTTGTTCAAGAGCCTGATGGTTATGGGGTAGCCACTGTTCTTGAATCTGGTGGTGTGAGCCTTGATGCTCTTGTACCTTCTACCTCATAGCAGCAGCAAGTAAAGAGCATCAGTACTGGGCCACTTTAGTTTCTTTGTTAGCACCTGGTTAGAGCTCAGTGAGGATTAATGTTACTTGCTTGCTTTTGAACTCAAAAATCGTATTTCTGAAGCCCTAGGCTTAATTTGCTTCAGTCCAATGAACCTTTGCCCTGCCTTTGTTCTCTCTCATCTCTTTATCAGTGTACATGTTGTCAATCCAATGCTATGTTTCATTACCATGTTCTGGTAGACCTGATCCACAGTATATGTCTGTTCCATGACGTCGGTTTCCTTCCAACTGTTCCATACTCAATGATAACATTGATAAGATTAATCTATTTGGGTCACAAATACTGAGATATATTGAAGACTTTTGTTTGTGTTCCCTCCATACATAAATGCATATTTTCATATTCGGTGTTTTAAACATAAGTATGTTTCAGCACCTTCTTTGGAGTCAGCTGTATTCTTGATTCAATATTCAAGACTGTTTAATGTCATTTCCTGTACGCAAAACTGTAAAGGAGAATGAAATAATTGTTACTCCAGATCTAATGCAGCACAAAAAAACAAAAGATAAATAACACAATAATAATCAAAAATGCAATAAATATAAATATATAAAATATTTATATGTATATATATAGACAGACAGATTGATTGCCTGTCCATAAAGTGACTCTAGACTGTACATAAGGTGACTGACAGGGAATGATAAAGTAGTGGTGGAGTTAGTGGGTGGAGGTGTTGATCAGCCTCACTGCTTGGGGAAAGTAGCTGTTTAACTGTTTTTGAGTCTGGTGGTCCTGGTGTGGATGCTACGTAACCTCTTCCCTGATGAGAGTGGGACAAACAGTCTATGAACAGGGTGTGTGGGATCCTTTATGATATTACTGGCCCTTTTCAGGCACCTTTCTGTATATATCTATGTCCTTGATGGTGGGTAGCTAGTGCCATTGAAGAGTTGGGCAGCTTTCACTACTTTTTATAGACTTCCTCCCTGCCGCAGTGTAGTTTCCATACCAATCATTTCTGCAGGTTGTTAAGATGCTCTCGGCTGTGTATCTGTAGAATGTTGTGAGTATGGATGTGCAAAGTGCAGCTCTCTTCAGCTTCCACAGAAAGTAGAGGCGTTGGTGAGCTTCCTGATTTAACTGACCATCATACTCTTTCTTGATGTTACACCATTTTAATTCACAGTTAAAATGTGTTCTGTTTGCTTTAGCCTTTATCGTTATGTTAACAATCTTTACAGCATTGTTCCATTACAGCAATGACCGTAAAGTATGACTCATCAGAACACTTTTAAAAAGGCTCAGATAATTGAAACTTTATTAGCAATTGTTTAAGCTGCACACCACTCCACAAATGGCATTTCATGCTGGCCGGCTGTCCCCAGCACATCCACCGAGGGGTTGCTCAAACAACGCATTCCACTGTAGGTTTCAACGTTATGTGATAAATACTAAAGCTAATCTTTAAAGCTAAAATTCATTCCCTGGATGTAGTCCTTCTTGCAGTTTTAAAGCCATGTATTAAACGTACCGTACACTGGAAATCTGTTTTTTAAATACGTAGTCATTCTTGAATTCTGTTACCACCACCCTCATACCTTCTTTGGCAGTAGGTCACGTTGGTAACGTAGTGATTAGCATAACGTTTTACAGCGCCAGCAACCAGGGTTCAATTCTCGCCACTGTCCGTAAGGAGTGTGTACATTCTCCCCGTGGCCGTGTGGGTTCCTCTTGGTGCTCTGGTTTCCTCCTGCATTCCCGAGATGTATGGGTTAGTAGGTTAATTGGTCACATGGGTATAACTGGGTGACATGAACTCATTGGGCTGGAAGGATCTGTTACCGTACTGTATCTCTAAATTTTAAGAACTGTGTCGTCGTTGCAGTAGACCAGGATAGGGCAACACGGAAGTTGCAATTAAACTGGTTCAACTGATTTCTCAAAAATGAGTGCCAACAAAAATAAAACTGAAGAGCTAATTTTGTTTATTGCTGGAATCCTGGTGTCATACAGCAGTGAAGGGACTGTTGTGTTTATGTTCTATGTACTAAAGTGTTTACCTGAGCTCGTGCCATTTGCCAGCAGTTGACCCATATCCTTCTAATCCAAGTGTTCCCAACCTGGGCTCCACGCCTCCCTTGGTTAATGTAGGGGTCCATGGTGTAAAAATGTTTGGGAACCCCTACTCTAAACCTTTCCTATCCATTCAATGTCATTTAAACAGGGGAATTCTTTCTGTTTTATTTTCACATCTGGTGTCTAGCTGCATGGAGACCAGAGTAGGAAATGCAAAAAGTTGCAACAAGCCTTATTTGATAAATTCAAGAGATTCTGAAGATGTTAGAAATCCTATGTAACACACATAAAATGCTGGAAGAATTCAGCAGGTCAGGCAACATCTATGGAAATAAATACACAGTCAACATCTCAGGCCAGGATCCTTTGTCAGGAATGGAAAGGAGGAAAGATACAAGAATTAAAAGGTGGGGGGAGGAGAAGGAGGACAAGCTGGAAGGTGATAGGTGAAGGCAGGTGGGTGGAAAGGCAAAGGGCTGGAGAGGAAGGAATCTGATATGAGAGGATTTTGGATCATGAGAGAATGGGAAAAAGGAGGGCCACCAAGGATAAGCGAAGAAAGAATCAGACAGGAGAGCATATTGGACCATGGGAGAAAGGGAAGAAGGAGGAAAACCAGGAGAAATTAATGTTCTTGCTATTAGGTTGGAGGCTACCTTGATGGAATATGAGGAGCTGCTTCTCCACCCTGAGAGTGGCCTCATTGCAGCAGAAGAGAAGGCCAAGACCAATGCAAAGGAGGTAAAATGAGAACCTGAACTGGAATCTGAATACATGATTTTTTTTAACAGATTAGATAAATAATTAATAATTACCTGCCCATCAAATGTGGCCATGACCATTTATCAGAATCAGATTTATTATCCGTCATACATGTGAAATTTATTGCTTTGTGGCAGCAGGAGACTGCTAGGACATAAAATTACAATCAAGCACAAACAAGTAAACAGTGCAAATAAAGGATTAATTGGTTTGTGCTCATGGACCATTTGGAAATCTATTTATTTATTAATTTGAGATGCAACGTGGAACAGGCCTTTCTGCCCAATGAGCTGCACCCAGCAACCCACCTGTATCACCCAGGCCTAATCACAGCTCAATGTACAACGGCCAACTTACTTACTAATCCATACGTGTTTGGAATGTGGGAGGAAACCATAACATCCAGAGGAAACCACATGTTTACAAGGAAAATGTACAAATGGCATTGGAATTCAACTCCGAATTCCGACGCTCCGAGCTGTAATAGCATTGCACTCACTGCTATGCTACCATAGTGCCCATGAGATTGGTCTTCAAACATTGGGTGTAGGTCTTCAAGCTCCTACACCTAACCCTCGATGGTAGCAATGAGAAGATGGTATGTCCTGGGTGGTGAGTGTCAGTAGTAATTGGTGTCAGCTCCTTGAGGTTCCACCACTTGGTGATGTCCTCGCTGGTGCGGTGGGTTGTGGCCATGAAGGAGCTGGCTGGATCAGCATTTATGGCACAGTTGTGGGTCATTAACGTGTGCATACGTTTGATACATAAAAGCCCTATAGATATCACTGATATAATTGTACTGCACAGCCAAATTCTCAAGTGTATTGTGTCTCTGATCCCTGATCATACAGTAATAACTTGTCTGATTACCACTGAATGCAGTCCTTGGCAACAGACACATTTTGCATCTATTCACAATTCATACGCCAATTGTTCACCATCTCTATGTTACCCACGGACCTGGCTTACAGCAATTTAGTCTGCCTTTCATCGCTTTGATCTGAATCTTCATTAATGAGTGCCCCCCATTTTATTACAAATGTCAGCTGTTCACTGTCGTGATTCCAATAGATATGTTACAGCTCTTCATTACAATGTATGGCAATCTCTGAAGATCTATCCTGGGCCCAACATATTGATGCAATTACAAAGATGGTAGGACAGCGCCTGCATTTCATTAGGAGTTTGATGAGAATCAGAATCAGCTTTAATATCATCAACATATATCGTGAAATTTGTTAACTTAGCAGCAGCAGTACAATGCAATACATGATAAATGTAGAGAAAAAAATAAATGAATTACAGCAAGTATATATATTTATATGTATATTAAATGGTTAAGTTGAAATAAGTAGTGCAAAAACAGAAATAATAAAAAAGTTAATACAAGGAATCCTGCAGATGCTGGAAATTCAAGCAACACACCTCAAAGTTGTTAGTGAACGCAGCAGGCCAGGCAGCATCTCTAGGAAGAGGTACAGTCGATGTTTCGGGCCGAATCCTGACGAAGGGTCTCAGGCTGAAACGTCGACCATACCTCTTCCTGGAGATGCTGCCTGGCCTGATGCGTTCACCAGCAACTTTGATGTGTGTTGCGTTAATAAAAAAGTTCATAGGTTCTATGTTCATTTAGAAATTGGAGGCAGAGGGGAAGAAACTGTTCCTGAAGGCTTGGTACATCACCAAAAATGCTCACAGATTTCTACAGATGTACCATGGAGAGCATTCTAACTGCTTATATCACCATCTGGTATGGAGGGCCACTGCACAGGATTGGAAAAAGCTCAGAAAGTTGTCAACTCAGCCAGCTCCATCATGGGCACCAGCTTCCCGATCGAAAAGGTGGTGCCCCTCATTGAGGACCCCGGTCAGCTCCATCATTGACACTTGACTCCCCAACATCAAGGACATCTTCAAAACATGATGCCTCAGAAAGGTGGCATACATCATTAAGGACCCCCATCACCATCGACATGCCCTTTTTTCATTGTTACCATCAAGGAGGAGGTACAGGAACCTGAAGACTAATATTCAATGTTTCAGGGACAGCTCCTTCCCCTCCGCCATCAGGTTCTGAATGAACAATGAACCCATGAAGACTACCTCATTTGTTTCTTCTTTTTCTGCTCTGTTTGTGCACCACTTATTTAATTTTATATATATAGTAATTTTTATTGTTACATATTATGCATCATTACATATATTATGTTTCTTCCGATTACATTCCCCTACAACCCACAGCACACTCTATCCCAAATATACTCAGTGTTGGCACTCTGGAGAGAAATTTGTACTAGGGAGAACAAACTTTATACCTTTGTAGAGATGTTGTCAGCTATAATCTTACTGGATGTCTCCGAACCAGAATCAGAATCCAAACCAGAGTGAGAGTCAGAATCAAATTTAATATCATTGACATATGTCATGAAATTTGTTGTTTTGTGGCAGCAGTACAATGCAATATATAAATAATAAAAATATAAATTACAACAAGAAATGTATTAAAAATAAGTAGTGCAAAAAGCAAAATAACTTGTGAGTTACTGTTCATGGGTTCACAGGTGGATTTGAAGTCTGACTTCATCAATAGTTAGAGCGTGTTACACTAGCTGGTTAACCACATCCTGTGAATGGATTGTGAGAACTATATCTCTATCTTATTTCATTTCCTAAAAAAAGATCCATTTTCTGCATAACCTTAGCCATCCCATGGTGGACAGCCTTGGCCGCATCATCTAAGTCTGCCAGATTCATCGTGCTGGCTGGAGAAATTGCTATATTGAATATGGTGGCTCATTCTTTCGTAGCATCTTCCTGATCCATGTCTGCTGTCCATTTACCGTACACATAGTGTCCCAACCACCTGATGCTTACACCCATCCCCCCATCCTATTTCTGGCATCAGTTGGCATTAATTGTGACAGAATGTGGCTCTAAGTAGTAACCACATCCTGGAAATATATTATCAAAACTGTATCGTCATCTAGCTACTTTTCCGGATGTCACAAAAAACTGTGGGTCAATTGTTTAAGAAAAATAACCAGATGGCTTGAGTCACAAAAATAAATTGAGGTGCTTTTATTTACCTCAAAACAAGACAAAAACTATATATATATACAGCGCCACCCTCAGACTAAACACCAAAGAAAACTAATCCCAAAGCCTTGGTAACCTGAGGTTTATAACTGCTAAGCCCCTCCCCCTAGACCAACCAAAAGCTAATTAACTCAATTATCCAATTAAAGAATGGTATCCTCCACCATCAGCACACCTGTGCAGGTAGCTGCTGCCTCTATATGAGACAGCTCCATGCAACAGCTCTGTTTCAGACCCAGTCACTGTTACTGCTGGGGATGAGTGTTTTACTGAGTGCGCCATGTGCTGTCCGTAGTTAGTGACGGGCCTTCATCACACCAGACTAAGAACATAGAGGGTAGAACAGTGCAGTACAATACAGAGCCTTTGGCTCAAGGCGTCATGCTGATCTTTTATAAACTAACCCTTCCGAAGACTTCCAGGGAGCCTTGGGAACAGCGATCTCTTGCAGCAGGGCTCAATGCTTACGATTAAATATTCCCCTTTCAGCCTGATGCTACTGAGAATCACAACTGTTTTTCCAAGGTCTGTACAGCTACAAAGATGCCTTAATGCGATTGAATGAACTACCGGTGCTTGTGCTTAAAACCAATGGAAGCAATACCGATTGTGGCTGTACTTGCTCATAGGAAACATGGCTGCAGGTCAGGGACACAGCTGCGTTTAAGGAAATAGGGTTTTAGACTCCCATTACCAACTGTCTTGCTGGCAAATATACAGTCTCTGTTATATCAAATCAAGGATCTCAGAGCTAGGGTGTTGTATTAGAGGGACATTAGCACTGCATGCTTCCTTGTTTCACGGAATCCTGGTTAACCCCTTTTATACAGGGCATTCCCTTCATATTGATGGATTCACTATACACTGTCAGGATAGGATTGTAGGGTCTCTCAAAAGCAGAGGTGGAGGTGTATGCCTCATGATCAACTACTCTTGGTGCACAAATGTACCAATTCTGCTCACCAGACCTGGAATATCTTGCAATTACAGTAACATCCATTTTATCTGCCACGGGAAATTTCCATGATCATTTTGGTAGCAGTATATGTTCCACCTCAGGCCAATGTTAATCAATGATGATTTGAGCAATGGCATCAACAAGCACAAAACAGTGTACCCGAACACCTTCATCGTTTTGGGAGATTTTAACCAGGCCGGTCTGAAAAAAATCACTAATCAATTACCACCAACATTTCACTTGCAATACTAGAGGAAACAACACAATGGACCACTGTTACACCAGTGACAGTGAATGCCGACTGTGCTATTCAACACCCTCACTTCGGGAAGTCTGATCACCTGGCTGTACTTCTACTCCCTGAGTATGGGGTATGGGCAGAGACTGAAGACTGCAGCACCAGTAGTGAGGACCAAGAGGTATGGACAAGGGAAGCACAGGAGCGCCTGCAGGACTGCTTTGAATCGGTGGTCTGGACTGCATTCAGGAATTCAGCTTCAAATCTGGATGCGTACACTGCAGTTGTTACCAACTTCATTAAAACGTATGTGGATGTGTGCATGCCTATGAAAACTTGCTGTATGTTCCCTAATGAAAAACCGTGGATGAACCAAGATGAATATCATCTGCTGAGGGCTAGATTTGTGGAGTTAAGTCTGGTGACCCAGGTCTGTACAGGAAAACCAGGTGTGACTTGCGGAGGGCTATTTCAAGAGCAAAGAGACAATTCCCAGCAAGATTGGAGGCAACATCAGATGCACGTTAACTATGGCAGGGTTTGCAGGACATTACTTCCGACAAAGCAAAACCCAATAGCATGAATGGCAGCGATGCTTCACTACCAGATGAGGTCAATGTCTTCTATGCACACTTTGAAAAGGAGAATATAACTACAGCTGTGAAGATCCCTGCTGCACCTGGTAACCCTGTGGCCTTAGTGTCAGGTGTCGATGTCAGGCTGTCTTTCAGGAGGGTGAACCTTGCAAGTCAGCAGGCCCCAATGGACTACCTGGTAAGGCTCTGAAAACTTGTGCCAACCAACTGACAGGGGTATTCAAGGACATTTTCAACCTCTCACTGCTACAGTTGGCGTTCTCACCTGCTTCTAAAAGGTCACAATTATACCAGTGGCCGAGAAGAGTAGTGTAAGCTGCCTTTATGACTATTGTCCAGTAGCACTCACATCTATGGTGATAAAATGCTTTGAGAAGTTGGTCATGGCCAGAAAGAATTCCTGCCTCAGCAAGGACCTGAACTCACTGTAATTTGCCTATCACCACAATAAGTCTACAGTGCATGTAATCTCATTGGCTCTTCACACGGCCTTAGATCACCTGGAAATACAAACACCTATATCAGGATACTGTTCATAGACTATAGCTCAGCATTTAACACCATCATTCCCACAGTCCTGATGAATAAGCTACAGAACCTGGGCCTCTGTACCTCCCTCTACAATTAGTTCCTTGACTTCATAACTGGAAGACCACAATCTGTGCAGATTGGCGATAATATCTCCTCCTCACTAACTATCAACACCTCATGGGTGTGTGCTTAGCCCACTGCTCTACTCCCCCTATACCCACGACTGTATGGCTAGACATAGCTCAAACACTATCTAGAAACTTGCTGATGATACAACCATTGTTGGTAGAATCTCAGATAGAGTTGAGAGGGTGTACAGGAGTGAGATATAACAGCTAGTTGAGTTGTGTCACAGCACACCCTGCACTGAATGACAGTAAGATGAAAAAGCTCACTGTGGACATCAGGAAGGGTGAGATGAGGGAACGTGAACCAATCTTCATAGAGATCAGAAGTGGAGAGAGTGAGCAGCTTTGAGTTCCTGGATGGCAATATCTCTGAGGATCTAACCTGGTACCAACATATCAATACAGCTATAAAGAAGGCAAGACAGCAGCTATATTTCATTGGTAGTTTGAGGAGATTCGGTTTGTCAACCAAAACATTTGAAAACTTATATATAGATGTACCATTGAGAGCATTCTGACAGGCTGCATTACTGTTAGGTTGGTGGGCTACTGCACAGAACCGAAAAAAACTACAGAAAGTTGGAAAATTAATCATTTCCATCTTGGGTGTATGCCTTCGTCGTATCCAAGACATCTTAAAGATGCAGTGCCTCAGAAAGATGGCGTCCATCATTAAGGATCCCCATAACCCAGGGAATGCCCTCTGCTCAATGTTACCAGCAGGAAGGAGGTACCAGAGCCTGAAGACACACACTCAGCCATTCAAGAACAGCTTCTTCCCCTCTGCCATACAATTCCTAAATGGACATTGAACCCATGAACACCACCTCACTTTTTAAAATCTATATACTACTAAAACTCTCATGCTCTGTCTGTCTGTTTGTCTGTGACCTCCAAATAGCGCAAACGGTGCATTACAGCGGCACTTTTTTTGGCTAAATCGAATTAAAATGTGCTAACTTTCAGAATGCAGGCAAATTTCAGGGTTATATCTTCATATAAAATTGCTCATTCGCCAAAATCAACAGGCTCGCATTCATCTGACAGCCAATCCGTCATCATGGAAATCGGGACGCGACAGCCCGACGCATGCGCACAGCCAGCCTCAGCAGTGACACCTACCGGACCAAAAGGGCAGGGCAGCTCTATTTCAAGGGGTCACATTCTGCTAATCTTTCTTTCTTTTACAATCTTTTTTATTGAGTTTCAAATTGATAAACAGAACAATGATAATGATACAAAGAGATCGGGATTCATTAATAACTGTTAACGTATAAAGACACAGACTCCGAGTAACATATTTAATTGAAATCTCCCAATCTCTTAATAACTGAACATGAAAAAGATTCAACAAAAGTTTTTACCCCCTACACTAAAAAAAAACAAAACAAAATAGAAACTGGGCTCCCATATTTCATTGGTTAAAATCATTATTTGTCATTAACTCCGCTCCTCTATACACAAATAAAAGTTATTAAAAAGGATTCGGAAAAGGTCAGCTTACATCATGTGGCAACCTACTTTCTATGCAGGCGAACCAGCTCACAAAATGGCGCGTGGGTTGGCAGAGAGGCCAGCCCCAAAATGGCGCTAGGCCTTCTTCTCCACCAGCAAGGGGAGAAAGCCCACGTGCGGGAAGAGACTTTTGTAGTGCACCTCTGATGTCATTTCCACCCGGAGAGGGCAAGAACGGAACTGCGTAAAAGCCAGTGCCGCGAAGTTTGAATAAACTAGTCTCAAGTGCAACTTACAGACTGTGTGTCATTATTTCTAATAATGCTTGCTGCACCTGGACGGTTTGGGAGACAGAGCACTGTCAGCATTAATGAACGAGATGCTGGCCCTGGCAGAAGGACACAAGCCCTGCCTCATGTTTGAGCAGACGTTCCTAGAGCAACTGCCCGAGGATATACATCTGCTGCTGGCCGACTCAGATTTCAGTGACCCCCGGAAGGTGGCGGCCCGGGCAGATGTGCTGTGGAAAGCCAAGTGGGAGAGCGGGGCTTATGTCAGACAGATTACCAAACCACGTGCCCAACAGCAGGCCAGACCAGGGCTGGCAACGGAGCGCACACAACCCAGAGGCAGGAGTGAGGAGGCCAATGAACAGTGGTTTCTACCACCAGCGGTGGGGCACAGAATCCCCCCCCCCGCAAGTTCCTGGAAAAGGCAAGGGCCAGCCTCTGCTAATGGCTACGGCTGGCCACCAAGACAGCCTCTTGTACGTCTGGGACAAACAGTCGGGACACCGCTTCTTGATCGACACCGGAGCGGAAATCAGCGTCTTACCCCCGATGGGGTACGGCACCCGCAACAGGGAGCTGGGACCCATCCTGAAGGCCACAAATGGCAACACGATACAGACCTACGGCATCCGCACAGTGCAGCTGCAGTTCGGCGCCAACTGGTTCACGTGGGACTTCACACTGGCCGCCATGGCCCAACCACTCCTGGGGGCGGACTTCCAGCGAGCTCACAGCCTGCTGGTCGACTTGCAAGGGAAAAGACCGGTCCATGCCAAGACTTTCAGGACGTTCTCCCTGGGTGAAGCCAAGTTGCCGGCCCCGCACCTGGACTCCATCACGCTGTCTGACAACGAATTCACCAGAATGCTGGTGGACTTTCTATCAGTTGTGGCACCGCAGTTCACGGCGGTCATGCCCAGACACGGAGTACAGCACCACATTCTGACCCAGGGACCACCCCTCCATGCCCGCGCACGAAGGCTCCCCCCGGACAAGCTCCGCCTGGCAAAGGAGGAGTTCAAGAGGATGGAGGAATTGGGGATCATACGGCGGTCCGACAGCCCATGGGCCTCCCCCCTGCACATGGTGCCCAAAGCAGCCAGGGACTGGAGACCATGCGGCAACTACCGCAGACTGAACGAGGTTACAACTCCAGACTGCTACCCCGTGCTGCGCATTCAGGACCTTGCAGCAAACCTGCACGGAGCAAGCATCTTTTCCAAAGTAGACCTTGTCCGGGGATACCATCAAATCCCTGTACACCCTGAAGACATCCCCAAAACAGCACTCATCACCTCGTTCGGCCTGTTCGAATTCCTCCAAATGCCGTTCAACCTAAAGAATGCCGCACAGACGTTCCAGCGGTTAATGGATGCAGTGGGACGCCACCTGGTCTTTGCGTTCATCTATTTGGACGACATCCTCATAGCCAGCAGTAGTTGTCAGGAGCATCTGTCCCACCTCTGCCAGCTCTACTCCCGCCTGAGTGATTTCGGCCTCACAATCAACCCGGCCAAATGCCAGTTCAGACTCGACACCATAGACTTCCTGGGCCACAGGATTACCAAAGACGGGGCAACACCTCTGCCCGCCAAGGTAGACGCAATCCACCACTTCGCCTGGCCCAACACAGGCCTGCAGGAGTTTGTTGGTATGGTGAACCTCTACCACTGCTTTCTTCCCTCAGCAGCCCGTATCATGCGCCCTTTGTTCACCCTGATGTTGCGTAAAGGCAAGGACATTACTTGGGACGAAGAGGCCGCGGCTGCTTTCGTTAAAGCCAAGGAAGCCTTGGCAGACACCGCGATGCTGCTGCACCCCAGAACGGACTTTCCAACCGCCCTCACAGTGGATGCATCCAACACAGCAGTCGGTGGGGTGCTGAAGCAACTCATCAAGGGGCGCTGGCAACCCCTGGCGTTCTTCAGCAGGCACCTACAGTCACCTGAACTCAAGTACAGTGCCTTCAACTGGGAGCTATCTGGCAATCCAGCATTTCAGGTACTTCCTAGAAGGCAGGCCATTCACCGCGTTCACAGACCACAAACCATTGACCTTCGCGTTCACGAAGGTGTCCGATCCCTGGTCGGCCTGCCAGCGGCGACATCTGTCCTACATCTCCGAAAACACGACGGACATCCAGGATGTCTCGGGAAAGGACAACGTCATGGCGGACGCACTCTCCAGACCAGCTATCCAGGCCCTGTCCCGGGGGTGGACTATGCAGCACTGGCGGAGGCGCAGCAGGCAGACAATGAGATGCCCAGCTACAGGACTGCATTCTCGGGTTTGCAGCTGCAAGACTTTCTCGTAGGCCCAGATGAGAGGACCCTCCTGTGTAAGGTGGCTACCGGCCAACCTCGCCCCATCGTTCCGGCAGCCTGACGGCAGCGAGTTTTCAACTCCATACACGGCTTGGCGCACCCATCTATCAGGACAACTGTCCAGATGGCCTCCAGCAAGTTCATGTGGCACAGACTTCGCAAACAGGTCAGCGAATGGGCCAAAATGTGCACGCGGTGACAAACAGCCAAGGTGCAGCGGCACACCAAAGCCCCGCTGCAGCAGTTCGAACCCACCCGCTGGAGGTTCGGCCACATTCATGTGGATATCATGGGGCCCCTGCCAGTGTCGCAAGGAGCGCGGTACCTCCTAACTATGGTAGACCGGTTCACGAGATGGCCAGAGGCGGTCCCGCTAACCAACACCACCGCCGATTCCTGCGCCCGAGCGCTGACTGCAACCTGGGTAGCACGCTTCGGGGTACCAGCCCACATTACCTCCGACAGAGGTGCCCAGTTCACCTCCAGCCTGCGGTCGGCTGTGGCCAGCCTGTTGGGAACACAGCTACACCACACAATTGCCTACCACCCATAGTCGAACGGACTAGTGGAGCGTTTCCATCGTCTCCTGAAGTCGGCTCTCATGGCCTGCCTGAAAGGGCCTAACTGGATGGATGAGCTTCCCTGGGTCCTGCTTGGAAACCGCACAGTGCCCAAAGAGGATCTGCACACCTCGTCGGCCGAGCTGGTGTATGGCGCACCCCTGGTTGTCCCAGGAGAGTTCATACCAGCCCCAAGGGTGCAAAAGGAAGAACCCGCAGCAGTCCTGGACAGACTACGCGAAAGGCTTGGCAACCTGTCCCCCGTACCGACTTCACAGCAGGGACAGATCCCGACCTGCAGAACTGTTAAGTTTGTATTTGTACGAAGGGGCACACACCGGGCACCACTACAGCGGCCATACGAGGGGTCATTCAAGGTGATCAGGAGCAACGGGTCCACGTGGACGTTAGGGGGAAAGTGGAGGTTTTCACAGTGGACTGACTCAAACCGGCCCATGTGGACTTGGTGCAGCCGGTCGAGGTTCAGGCACCGCGGCACAGAGGCAGACCACCCAAACAGAGACTGATCCAGACTGCAGACATTGGGGGGGTGTATCACCGGTTCTGGGGGGGTGAGGGTTATGTGGAGACCCACTTTCTACGCAGGCGAACCGGCTCACAAAATGGCCCGCGCGTCGGCAGAGGCCGGCCCCAAAATGGTGCTGGGCCTTCTTCTTCACCAGCAAGGGAAGAAAGCCCGTGTGTGGGAAGAGACTTTTGTAATGCACCTCTGATGATATTTCCGCCCGGAGAGGGCGTGAACGGAACTGCGTAAAAGACAGTGCTGCGAAGTTTGAATAAACTAGTCTTGAGTGCAACTTATAGACTGCGTGTCGTTATTTCTAGCTCTGTGTGTAGCACATCCCTACAATCATATGAAAATGTTGAATAAATGGCTTCCAAGTTTCTTCAAATTTAACCGAGGGATCAGTGGTGCCACTCCTAATTTTTTCCAAATTTAAACATGTCATAATTTGGGAAAACCATTGAAATATAGTAGGGGAATTAGAATCTTTCCACTTAAATAAAATGGATCTTCTGGCTATTAATGTTACAAATGCAATCAAACGACAAGCTGAAGGGGATAAATTAATAAAGTCTATCATTGCTAATCCAAAAATTGTGGTAAAAGAACATAGAACATAGAAGAGTACAGCACAGTACAGGCCATTCGGCCCACAATGTTGTGCCGACCCTCAATCCCTGCCTCCCATATAACCCCCCATCTAAAATTCCTCCATATACCTGTCAGTTGTAGGTTCACTAGTGTATCTGCCTCCACCACTAACTCAAGCAGTGCATTCCACGCACCAACCACTCTCTGAGTAAAAAACTTTCCTCTAATATCCCTCTTGAACTTCCCACCCCTTACCTTAAAGCCATGTCCTCTTGTATTGAGCAGTGCTGCCCTGGGGAAGAGGCGCTGGCTATCCAATCGATTTATTCCTCTTAATATCTTGTATACCTTTATCATGTCTCCTCTCATCCTCCTTCTCTCCAAAGAGTAAACCCTAGCTCCCTTAATCTCTGATCATAATCCATACTCTCTAAACCAGGCAGCATCCTGGTAAATCTTCTCTGTACCCTTTCCAATGCTTCCACATCCTTCCTATAGTGAGGCGACCAGAACTGGACACAGTACTCCAAGTGTGGCCTAACCAGAGTTTTATAGAGCTGCATCATTACATCGCGATTCTTAAACTCTATCCCTCAACTTACCAAAGCTAACACCCCTTAAGCTTTCTTAACTACCCTATCTACCTGTGAGGCAACTTTCAGGGATCTGTGGACATGCACCCCCAGATCTCTCTGCTCCTCCACACTACCAAGTATCCTGCCATTTACCTTGTACTCTGCCTTGGAGTTTGTCCTTCCAAAGTGTACCACCTCACACTTCTCCGGGTTGAACTCCATCTGCCACTTCTCAGCCCACTTCTGCATCCTATCAATGTCTCTCTGCAATCTTCGACAATCCTCTACACTATCTACAACACCACCAACCTTTGTGTCGTCTGCAAACTTGCCAACCCACCCTTCTACCCTCACATCCAGGTCGTTAATAAAAATCATGAAAACTAGAGGTCCCAGAACAGATCCTTGTGGGACACCACTAGTCACAAACCGCCAATCCAAATGTACTCCCTCCACCATGACCCCCTGCCTTCTGCAGGCAAGCCAATTCTGAATCCACCTGGTCAAACTTCCCTGGATCCCATGCCTTCTGACTTTTTGAATAAGCCTACCATGTGGAACCTTGTCAAATGTCTTACTAAAATCCACGTAGATCGCATCCACTGCACTACCTTCATCTATATGCCTGGTCAAAGAACTCTATCAGGCTTGTTAGACACGATCTGCCCTTCACACGTGGCCAAGTGGTTAAGGCGTTCGTCTAGTTACCTCAAGGTCACTAGTTCGAGCCTCAGCTGTGGCAGCGTGTTTGTGCCCTTGAGTAAGGCACTTAATCACACATTGCTCTAGTCTGTGCGAGGAGTGGCGCCCCACATAGGCTTCCAATATGCACCTTGTAAGGCATGAAAATGCCCAACGCAGGCCTCTCATGGTCTGAGTCGAAGTTCCCTCCCCCTGCCCTTCACAAAACCATGCTGACTGTCTCTGATCAGACCATGATTCTCTAAATGCCCATAGATCCTGTCTCTAAGAATCTTTTCCAACAGCTTTCCCACCACAGACGTAAGGCTCACTGGTCTATATTACCCAGACTATCCCTACTACCTTTTTTGAACAAGGGGACAACATTCGCCCCCCTCCAATCCTCCAGTACCATTCCCGTGGACAACGAGGACATAAAGATCCTAGCCAGAGGCTCAGCAATCTCTTCCCTTGCCTCGTGGAGCAGCCTAGGGAATATTCCATCAGGCCCCAGGGACTTATCCGACCTAATGTATTTTAACAACTCCAACACCTCCTCTCCCTTAATATCAACATGCTTCAGAACATCAGCCTCACTCATATTGTCCTCATCATCATCAAGTTCCCTCTCATTGGTGAATACCGAAGAGAAGTATTTATTGAGGACCTCGCTCACTTCCACAGCTTCCAGGCACACCTTCCCACCTTTATCTCTAATCGGTCCTACCTTCACTCCTGTCATCCTTATGTTCTTCACATAACTGGTTGAGGTTGTAAATCAATACGTAAAACTACTGAAGTAATATCAAAAATATCTTTCCAATATTTTTCCAAAAGAGGGCAAGACCAGAACATATGTGTCAAGGGAGCTACCTCAGAATTACATCTGTCACAGACAGGATTTATATGACCATAAAAACAAGCTAACTTATCCTTAGAGATATACAATCTGCTAATCACCATCAGTATGTGCAGGATTGGGACAGATCTAACTGCCACCCAGCAATAAGAGATAATTAAATCTTATTGTAATGACGTACTTCAAGACACCCATAAAACCCTTTGCTGCAGTCAAAAGACAGCAGTGACTATATCACGTCCATTAAGGAGAGCGCCAGCCACATCATCAAGAATAATCAGTATCCTTTGGTGTTACTGCTTCATATCTTCTATCCAGCATTAGGGTAAAAAAAAAATGGTCAGCCTAATTATGCCACATGGAAAGGGAAGGGGGATATTATGGTCAAGAGATGACACCAAACATCGTCAGAAAGCGGCAAAGAGAGGGAGAGAACAAGAATCAGATGAGGCCAGGGCCACACAACTCCAGGATCAAAGAGTCAGGACAAAAAAAAATGAGAGAAGAAGAGACAGAGGAGGAGAGGCATGCACATCTCCAGGATCAGAGACAAACAACAAACAGCAGAAGGGATGAAGAAACAGGGGATGAAAGGGCTGCACGTCTCCAGAATGACAAAAGCAGGCACAGAAGGAGGTGAGAGGAAGAGACAAAGGAGCTGAGAAATGCACATCTCCACGATCAGAGACAAAGAACAAACAGCAGAAGGGATAAAGAGACGGAGGATGAAAGGACTGCATGTCTCCAGAATAACAACGAGAGCCACAAGGGTGGCAGATAAACCAGAAATGATGCCATCAAAAGTGTCCTTCGTTAAACGAGGAGGAGCTATATTTGCTTTGCTACGTGTCATTTTTCTTTAATAAACTGAGGTTTTCTACTTCAGTTTTCAAAGCAAAGCGATACTAATAGCTCAGGAAAATTTAATGTTCATTCTGGTCATATCAGACTGCAATACCCTCCTCTCAAAGGGTGCCCTAATGGGTCACCCCGTTGTCTAGTATATATTATTTCTATTTTTGCACTGTTTTAATCTGTATAATATACATTTGTATATTTACTATAACTGATCTACTTATTTTTTCTTTCTATATTATCATGATTTGCTATGTACTCCTGCTGCTAAGTTAACAAATTTCATGACACACGCCAGTGATAATAAACCTTATTCTGATTCTGATTCCCTCCCGCATTTCTGTCATCTATACGCCTATCTAAGAATCACATACTGTAAATGTCCCTAATGCATCTGTCTCTACCAGAATCTGAATCACAATCAGCTCTAATATCACCAGCATATGTCATGAAATTTGTTGTTTTGAGGCAGCAGTACATTACAATACATAATAAAAAACAACTTTGGGTGGCAGGGTGGAGATACTTCTCTACCAAGGGAGCTGTAAGGTGCTCCTTCTCTTCGCAGGCCTGCAGGTCACCCTTGGGAAAGGTGTAGCACCTGCTTAAACCCACAATCAGGGTCACGTGAAACCATGGGAGCAGGTGGTGGATGGTTGTATGAACAGGAGGTGCATATCACAAGCCCTGGTGATGGGACCACTGACGTCAGGCAGACAATCTCTGAAGAGTATTGATAATGGCTGGGTGGCTGGGTGGCTGGGGTCACCCATCTTATAAAGACACTGCCCAGAGGAGGGCAATGGCAAACCACTTCTGGAGAAAATTTGCCAAGGACAATCATGGTCACAGACCGTGATCGCCTACATCATATGACATGACACATAATGATGATTATAAATAATAAAAACTATAAATTACAATAAGTATATGCAGTCATGAACAAAAGTGTTAGGCACATATATATATATATATAGGTAGGCTGCCTAGAACTTTTGCACAGTACTGTATATTATGTCTTTCCAGTTACCATGTAATACTAAATACTGCTGAGCTAATAGAAAGCTAAGTACTCTTACTTCTGTATCCAAACCACCTTATTTTAACCGATATACAATAAAGTACAAAAGTCTTAGGTACCCTAACTACTATATATATGTGTGTGTGTGTGTGTGTGTGTGTGTGTGTGTGTGTGTGTGTGTGTGTGTGTGTGTGCCTCAGACCTTTGAACAGTTCTCTATATAAAAAAAATTAAATTAGGTAGGTAGTGCAAAAGGAGAGGGAAAATACTTAAGTAGTGTTCATGGAATCATTGTCCATTCAGACACCTGATGAGAAGTCTTCAGGCTTCTGTACCTCCTCCTTGATAGTAGCAATGAGAAGAGGGCATGTCCTGGGTGATGGGGTCCTTAATAATGGGTGCCACTTTTTGAAGCATCCCCTTTTGAGGTGTCCTCGATGCTGGGGAGGCTAGTGCCCATGATGGAGCTGGCTGAGTTTGCAACTCTGCAGTTTTTACTGATCCTGTGAAGTGGTACTTTCAAACCATACAGTAATGCAACTAGTTAGAATGCTCTCCATGGTACAGCTGTAGAACATGGCTAGAGTTATTGATGAAATACCAACTCTCCTCGAACTCCTCAAGAAATATAGTCGCTGTTGTGCTTTCTTTGTAATTGCATTAATATGCCAGGCCCAGGATAGATCTTCAAAGGTTGTTTTTGGCTGATGGCCTTTGCACAGTCGTAAACCACAGAAGTTAGTCCAGGGACCTATGAGGGTTTGCATGACACAAGGGTTAGTGCACGGACTTTTGTTCGGTGTATATCACAGGGGTTAGCATAGGGAACTTTGTTCGGTGTATATCACAGGGGTTAGCGCAGGAGTCTTTGCTCGATTGTATATCACAGGGGTTGGTGCAGGGACCGTTGCTTAATTGTATATCACAGGGGTTAATGCTTGGACCTCTACTGTTTGCTACATACCTGTAACAAAAATATTTTTAAACCATTTCCATGTTCTTTGCTGATTCAGCAGAACGAGGTATCCATAAACAAAGGAGGTACTGTACACGTGTATTGTACATCCTTTGTTTCCAAATATCTCATCCTGATGAATCAGACATACGTTTATAAAGCATATACACAAGAGATTCTGCAGTACTGGAAGTCCACAGCAACACACACAAAATGCTGGAAGAACTCAGCAGGTCAGGTAGCAATTACAGAAATGAATAACTTGTCGAATGTTTCAGGCCTGACACTTTCCATCAGGACTGGAAAGGAAGGGGAAGGTGCCAGAATAAAAAGGTGGGGGGAGGGGAAGGACAGCCAGAAGGTGATAGGTGAATCCAGGTGGGAGGAAAATGTAAAGGGCTGGGAATGAGGGAATCTGATAGGACAGGATAGTGGACTAGAGTAGTGGTCCCCAACCTTCGGGCTACAGACCGATACCGGGCTGCGAAGCATGCAGGGGTGCAGCGGTAGCCAGAGTACACCTAGCACATCTTTAAGAAAAGAGCCAAAATAAACAAGCTAATTAATTAGGTGCTGCCCGGCACGTAAATGCCGGCCCAGATCAAAGGCAGTTGCCGATTTCATTTGCTCTACGTGATGTTCACTCCTCTTTCCAGGGCGCTGGAGCCTTTAGCTGTTCCATTGTTTGGGCAATTTAAACGCCAGCCCAGACAGGCTGAAAAGACAGGGCTGTCAGGATCGAGGTGACATGTTGAATCTACACAAACTTCTAATAAAGTATAGGCGCTGCCGTGCTTTCTTTGTAATGACCAGTTACATGCTGGTCCCAGGACAAATCTTCTGACATTTTTCAGAGAGAAACGTCGATCCTTAATACCGAAGAATTTAAAGTTATTGGCCCTCTCCACCTCAGTTCCTCTAATGAAGACGGGCTTCTGGGTGGCACTTAATTAATTAGATTGTTTATTTTGGCTTTTTTCTTAAAGATGTGCTGGGTGTGCTCTGGCTACCGCTGCACCCCTGCATGCTTCGCAGCCCGGAGGTTGGGGTCCACTGGACTAGAGGAGAAAGAAATGAACAAGTGGCGCCAGGGAGAGGGGTTCACAGGTAAGAAGAGGTAAGAGGCCAGAGTGGGGAATAGAAGAAGACGGGAGAAGGAGGGAAAAGTGCTTTTACCACAAGGAGAAATTGACATTCATGCCATCAGGCTGGATGCTACCCAGACAGAATATAAGGTGTTCCTCCTCCACCCTGAGAGTGGTCTCATTGTGGCACAAGAAGAGGCCATGGACCAGCATGTCAGAATGGGAATGGAAATCAGAATTAAAATGTTTGGCCACCAGGAAGTTCCACTTTTGGTGAATGAAGCAGAGGTGCTCAACGAACCAGTCCCTCACTTTACGATGGGTCTCAACAATGTAGAGGAGGCCGCATCGGGAGCACCACACACAATGGGCAATCCCAGTAGATTCAGAGGTGAACTGTTGGAAGGACTATTAGGGGCCATGAATGGAGGTGAGGGAGGAGGTGAATGGGCAGGTGTAGCACTTAGGCCACTTGCAGGGAGGGAGATTAATGGTGAGGGATGAATGAACAAGGGAATCACAGAGGGGAGATCCCTTATAAAGCATATTATTTGTTATATAAAGCATACAATACAGAAAGACAATTGATTGCTGTAGTAATAGTGCAGAAAGCAAAATAATACTCATCATCCACTTAAAGAGCTGATCTGCATAATGTTGGAGCATCCAGCAATATCCCACACAGATTTCTCTCTCTTTCCCTCTCACTCTCTCAATGTTCTTGATCTTGTCTCTAATTCTTAGTATTAGTCATGACCCAGCCAAAGAGAAGACTCCCTCCCTTGCAAAAAGAAATTTCCCCTTTAATACCCTTCAAGACCCCTTTTTATCTCTTACAATCTTCAGCCGAGATGTACTCAACTCGAAAGAGACAGCAGGTGTAAGGGGGAAAGCATCCTTCACTGATATCTACTTGTAATGATGTGTGTTCAAAACAAAGACTAAATGTTGGTTAACAAAGGGGAAAACAGGCCATTACCACATTCCAAGCTGACACCATTTTGTCTCTCATCTTCAATTTTATTTTAGCATATACCAAGGAGGCATTGCCTTTAACTCTTTCCTCACAATACTGTAATAATTTGAATGTGAATGTAACAGAGGCAATCAGTAAGAATACAGATGACATGAAGGTTGGTGATGTTGTGGATGGTGAGAATAGTGGTCTTTGGTTACAGCATGATATAGAACAGTTTGTAAATTCAGAACCAGCATCATGTTTAATGTCACTAGCATATGTCGTGAAACTTGTTGTTTTGCGGCAGCAGTACATTGCAATACATAATAATGAAAACTGTGATCTCCAGTTTGAAATATATATAAATGTTAAAAAAAAGTAGTGTGATCATGTTCATGGGTTCAATGTCCATTCAGAAATCTGATGGCAGAGGGGAAGAAGCTGTTCCTGAATCACTGAGTGTGCGACTTCAGGTACCTGTACCTCCTCCTTGATAGTGGCAATGAGACGGTGGCATGGTCTGGGTGATACGGGTCCTTAATCATGGATGCCACCCTTTTGAGGCTTCACTCCTTGAAGATGTACTGGATGCTGGGGAGGTTAGCGTCCATGATGGAGCTGACTAAGTTTACAACTTCTGCAGATTTTTCCAATCCAGTGCAGTGCTTCCCCACCTCCCCACCCCACCCCACCCCCACTATATCAGATGGTGATGCAGCCAGTTAGAATGCTCCCACGGTAAATCTGTAGAAATTTGCCAGTACCTTTGGTGATACCAAGTCTTCTCAAACTCCTACTGCAATATAGCCTCAATTGTGCCTTCTTTGTAACTGCATCAATATGTTAGGCCAGGATAGATCCTCACAGATGTAGACACACTTCTGACACTCTTTGCTCTTCTGATTCCTCTGTGAGGACTGATGTGTGTTCCCTCATCTTACCCTTTCTGAAGTCCACAACCAATACTCTGGTCTTACTGATGTTGAGTGTAAGGTTTTTGCTGCGACACCACTCAACTAGCTGATATATCTCCCTCCTGTATGTCTTCTCGTCACTATCTGAAATTCTGCCAACAATAGTTGTACCATCAGTAAATTATGTCAGTGTATACAATCCTGAGATTCATTTTGTTGTGGGCATACTCAATAAATCGACAGAATAATAGCCATTAACAGAATCAATAAAAGACCACCCAACTGGGGCGTTTAACTAGAGTACAGAGGACAACTGACTGTGCAAATACAAATCGGGAAATAATAATAATAAATAAATAAATGACTGGCAGACCACAGTACGTGTGCTTGCAACACTGTGTGTCCGACAGAGTGATCAACAGCACTGGGGCTCCACAGGGGACTGTCTTGTCTCCCTTTCTCTTCACCATTTACACCTCGGACTTCAACTACTGCACAGAGTCTTGTCATCTACAGAAGTTTTCTGATGACTCTGCCATAGTTGGATGCATCAGCAGGGGAGATGAGGCTGACTACAGGGCTACGGTAGGAAACTTTGTCACATGGTGTGAGCAGAATTATCTGCAGCTTAATGTGAAAAAGACTAAGGATCTGGTGGTAGACCTGAGGAGAGCTAAGGTACCGGTGACCCCTGTTTCCATCCAGGGGGTCAGTGTGGACATGGTGGAGGATTACAAATACCTGGGGATATGAATTGACAATAAATTGGACTGGTCAAAGAACACTGAGGCTGTCTACAAGAAGGGTCAGAGCCGTCTCTATTTCCTGAGGAGACTGAGGTCCTTTAACATCTACCGGACGATGCTGAGGATGTTCTATGAGTCTGTAGTGGCCAGTGCGATCATGTTTGCTGTTGTGTGCTGGGGCAGCAGGCTGAGGGTAGCAGACACCAACAGAATCAACAAACTCATTCGTAAGGCCAGTGATGTTGTGGAGATGGAACTGGACTCTCTGACGGTGGTGTCTGAAAAGAGGATGCTGTCCAAGTTGCGTGCCACCTTGGACAATGTCTCCCATCCACTACATAATGTATTGGTTGGGCACAGGAGTACATTCAGCCAGAGACTCATTCCACCGAGATGCAACACAGAGCATCATAGGAAGTCATTCCTGCCTGTGGCCATCAAGCTTTACAACTCCTCCCTTGGAGGGTCAGACACTCTGAACCAATAGGCTGGTCCTGGACTTATTTCCTGGCATAATTTACATATTACTATTTAATTATTTATGGTGCAACTGTAACAAAAACCAATTTCCCCCAGGATCAATAAAGTATGACTATGACTATGACTATAAGCAATAAATATCAAGAACATGAGATGAAGAGTCCTTGAAAGTGAGTCCATTGGTTGTGGAAACACTTGCTCAATGTTTGGGAGGACTTCACATGTTATGAACTGGGCTTTCCCTTTGGAGAGTTTTCTACAACTCCACCATGGACGGTACCAAGCCCAGCTGAGAAAGAGGAAGGGTTGGGCATGGAGTGAGCAACCCCATCTCATAAAAACCTAGAGCTACAGAAACACTAACAGTAGCTCCAAAGGCCTCATTCCCGGGAGAGGAAGAATCTTCATCTAGAAGGTGTATGAAGTTCTTTGGTGAAAACAGAAGCCAAGGGGCTGATCAAACTTCTATTGGCCCAGGATAGAGGATTCTGGTGGGCTGCTGTTGGTGGCTTATGCCCCAATAGGGGTGATGAGCTTAAGAAGAAGAAGAGTTTTCTACACCCAAAGGGAATGGTTTAAAGTGAGAGAAAAGCGTATTAGATGAAACTTAAAAAATAATTTTTCACACAGACAATGGTTGGAATACAGGTCTCACTTCCTAAGAGGACAGGGAAGTGGGGCAGTGACACTCTCTGCATTTATGAAGCATTTAGATAAGAACATGCAATGCCAGGGAAGAGAAGGTGACAGGTTGAGTGCTGGGAAATGGGATCAGTATGGATCAGTGATTTGTAGCTGCAGTGACAAAATAGGGCAAAGGGCCTATTCCTGTTGCCAGTCATAGGTTTGGTCAGATGTGATGCCATTTCTTGCTAAAACAACTCAGCAGCAACAATGGTATTTCCCAGCAACACACAACAAATGCCGCAGGAACTCACAGGTCAGGGAGCATGTATGGAAAAAAGCAGTCGACGTTTCGGACCAAAACCCTTCAGCAGGACTGGAGAAAAAAAGCTGAGGAGTAGGTTTGAAAGGTAGGGAGAGGGGAGAGAGAAAACACCAGGTGACAGGTGAAACTTGGAGGGGGACGGATGAAGTAAAGAGCTGGGAAGTTGATTGGTGAAAGAGACAGAAGGCCATGGAAGATAGAAAAAGGGGGGGGGAGGGGGTTTGAAGAGTCTGGCCTGCTGAGATCCTCCAGCATTTTGTGCATGTTGCTCAAATTTCCAGCATCTGTAGATCTTCTCTTATTAATGATACTTCCCATTTCTTCACATTGTGTGGGTACGATAGGCAGCGTGTGGAATTGATACTAAACTACAAACATCTCCAATTGGACCACAGTTGACAGGTGACATTAAAGGGACCCCCTCACTCACAACACCCTCAAAAGAACACCTGTGGGTGATGAGGATGTGCAATGATGGCCCATGTGCAGAGGGAGAGACACTGAAGTGGATTGAACAGTTCATTAGTTTTTAATAAGAACTGTATGGAACAAAAGGGAAATAACAAATGCTCGGCCAACAAGGCCATTAACTAAAACTCTCAAAATAAAAGCTAGCACTGTCACTGCAGTTTGAAAGAAGTAACTTAATACTAAATCAATTCTGCTACTTTACAGCATCAATCTAAACTGTAGTCTTCTTTCCTGGAATGGGGATTAAGGTGAGCAGGGAGCGTTGCCGTCACTATGCTTTGGTAAAGGCGCGACAAGACTGAAACGAGAGGAGGGAAGTTAAATACAACCACAAAGAAACACTAATTGGCTGGAATGTGCCTACTCACCAGCATGATTGTCGACACCTTTCAGCTCTCTGCCTGCAAGGGTGCTCAAAATCTGTGGCAGAGTCCATGGGTGTAACAACGAAGATGAGATGATCGCCAACCTCTTTGTAAAGAAGGCAGGGAAATGGATGTAGATACAAGTCACAAGCGAGAGTTCTTGAAAAGCTTCATTCCAAACAGTAATTCTGCTTGACTGGCTGTTTCCAGGGACAGATGCAAATGCAATCAGCAGGTGTTGCTGGAAGATTTTCAAATCGGTGACAGATGCACCAAAACCTGTTGCGCTTCCAGAACAATAAGATGACAGTCTGGGAATTCTGCAGCCAGGCACATTCCAGGGTGCACTGGAGCTCAGTGCAATGCGGAGGTTTCATGGGCAAGAACTGCAATTGGAAGTCCTGCTGCCGCTGGGCTTTGAGGTTCATCGATGGTGGCGCATATGCGTAGCAGTTGGCATAACAAATGCAATCAGCAGGTGTTGCTGGAAGATTTTCCAGCGACCTGGGTTCAATTGCACCATTTCTACATTCTCTTCGTGACCGCATGGGTTTCCTCCTGGTTCTCGGGTTTCCTCTCACATTCCAAAGATGCACAGGTTAGGGTTAGTAAGTAGTGAGCATATGGGAAGTGTGGTGACACTTGTGAGCACGTCTTTGGGCTGTGTTGGTTGTGGGCGCAAATGAAACATTTCACTTTATGTTTCAATATTTCAATGTACATGTAACAAATAAAGCTAATCTTTACATCTTTATTTAAGCCTCTGAGAAGTCTAGTCTGTATCGTCTAGAGGCTCCAAGAGCATCATGGGTGCCTTGTACAGAGAACGTGTCAACAACACAAGTAACTCCACGAATGTATAGACTGAAAGGTACGATGAAGGCAAGCAGCGCGAGATTTTGTATTTCTAGTATACATCATTGTTAATAAAGTTTAATTTTGGAAAAGTAATGAGTTTTCATCAGCTATTTAATTTATGCCATTCCGTACACAAAAGCGGACGATGACTGCAAGAACACCAAAAGGGAATATGGTGCCTCATCGTAGCACAGTACGAAGATGGTGTACTGTTATAAAATACTAGTTCCTCAGAACGCAAGCGGAAACTAAGTAAAACAAGCCTCCGCTGGCAGTTTACCAACATTTCTCAAGCGGGGTGGAGCCCATCCCCGGCTCCCAGCCCAGAGTCAGACATCATCCCGAATCGGTGTTCGGCTGCTCGGAAGGTCCCAGCACGGTCCCCGCACCGCAGCCATGGGCAAAGTGAAGACCTTCGCGATCCTCTACGACCGCCCCACCTACTCCTGCGGGGAGTGGATCTCCGGACGGATTGTGGTGGAGCTTACGGAGCAGATCGAGGTTAAACTTCTGAAAATCCACGCCAAGGGCCAGGCGTACGTTCACTGGACGGAGAGACAATCCGGCTCCAAGTCCAGATAGATTCGGCATTACACTCAGGAGCTGCTGTACTTCAAGCACAAGTACCTGTTGATTGGGACAGGTAGGTGATCGCTCACGTTGCACGGAGATCTCTACAAATCGGCTCTAAAGTGTCCACAAACCCAGCAACAGGCCTGTTCTCCGTCTGACAATAGTGTGACCGCCAGTGGAGGAGAGGCGACAGCGGCTGATGTCCTCTGAGCCACTGGAGCTCCCTTTAAGCAACACACATCAAAGTTGCTGGTGAACGCAGCAGGCCAGGCAGCATCTCTAGGAAGAGGTACAGTCGACGTTTCAGGCCGAGACCCTTCATCAGGACTAACTGAAGGAAGAGCTAGTAAGAGATTTGAAAGTGGGAGGGGGAGGGGGAGATCCAAAATGATAGGAGAACACAGGAGGGGGAGGGATGGAGCCAAGAGCTGGACAGGTGATTGGCAAAAGGGATATGAGATGATCATGGGACAGGAGGTCCGGGAAGAAAGACAAGGGGGGAGGGGGACCCTTTAGTCAGCTCTTTAGGCTCCCTTTAGTCAGCTCAGAAAACGGTGAAAGATTCGGGCGATAAATGTGTAAACTTCTAAACTTTACAACTGTGGGCGTACGGACGGCTTCATCGCCGTCTGGGCATGTGTACATTCTCTGTTCTCTCTTGGAATCAAGAGTGAAAGGGGCCGCGAATCCTCACGCCCTGTTGTGGGTGGGACCATATCAAACGCCGCTGTGTGACACTATTGCTCCTTTTACCAAAATGCATTATCGTACATTTCCCAACGCTGTATTCCATCTGCAACATATCACAAGTCTTGGTTATGGGACCACTGATGCCAGGCAGACAACCTCTGAAGAGTATTGATAATGGCTGTGGTCACCTGTCTTGTAAAGAAAGACACTGCCCAGAAGAAGGCAATGCCAAACCACTTCCGTAGAATAAATTACCAAGAACAATCATGATCATGGAAAGAGCTTAATCACCTACATCATACAACTTGGCACATAATGACAATGACGATGATGAATGTAAATACCTTTACTTTCTAGATGCTTTAGAGATTAGGGCTATAAGATAGTGTGTGCTGTAGACCTATTTCAGCGGTGGGCAAATTGCAGCGGATCAAGGGCTTAATGCGTGCTTTGTCCAGCCTCTCGATGCTGTGATGGTGGATCGATGCTGCCTGAACCACCAGGCAGTACTCATTGAGAAATATTACCTGCAAGAGAATATCTGTCGATGCTGGCAATTCTCAGCAATACACAGAAAATGCTGGAGCAACACAGCAGGCCAGGCAGCATCCATGGGAAAAAAGTACAGTCGATTTTTCAGGATGAGACCCTTTGGCAGGACTGGAGGAAAAAAAGATGAGTAGATTTAAAAGGTGGGGTAGTGGAGAGAGTAACACAAGGTGATAGGTGAAACCAGTTGGGGGAGGGATGAAGTAAAGAGCTGGGAAGTTGATTGGGGGCTGAAGAGATAGAGGGCTGAAGAAGGGGGAGTCTAATAGGGGAGAAAAGAAGACTATGGAAGAAAGAAAAGGGGCAAGGAGCACTAGAGGGAGGCAATGGGATTGGGAATTGTGAAGGAGGGTAGGGCGCCATTACCGGAAGTTTGAGAAATTGATGTTCCTGCCATCAGGTCGGAGGCTACCCAGACAGAATATAAGGCGTTGTTCATCCAACCTGAGTGTGGCCTCATGACAACAGTAGAGGAGGCCATCGATTGACATATTGGAATTGGAATGGGAAGTGGAATTAAAATGGATGGCTTCTGGGTCCGGTACTGTGTACGGTACTCCCGATGTGGCCACCTGTATATTGGTGAGACCTGAGGTAGATTGGGAGACCGTTTCTCCGAGCACCTACACTCCATCCGCCAGTCGAAACGGGATCTTCCAGTGGCCACCCATTTTAATTCCAGGAGGGCAAAGAGGCCATTGTAGACCTCACAAGAGGTGATCTTCATCAGATAAGGAAGAGGGCCAAGGAGTGGCGAACGGATCTGAATGCATTCAATTGTGAGGTGATGCATTTTGGAAAGTCAAATTAGTGTAGGATTATACAATGAATGGTAGGGCACAAGGGAATGTTCCTGGGTGTCGACATCTCTGACGATATATCCTGGGCCCAATATATTGATACAATTGCAACGAAGTTTCAGCCGCCTCCGCCTGGCAAATGGTACCGCAGCATTAAAGCCAGGACCAACAGGCTACGGGACAGTTTCTTTCTACAAGCAATTAGACTTGTAGATTCATGACTCAATATTGTGACGGAGTCATAACGCAAAGATTCTTACTTCCTCACGTTGTGGGATGGATGTAAGACTTAAATAAATCCAATTGGTAGAAACGTCCTTCACCCCGCCACCCAGTTCGATATCCCAAATACATTTATTGTAATTTAGAGCGTTTTATTGTTATGTATTGCTGCTGCAAAACGACAAATTTGACGAGGTATGCTGGTGATGTTAAACCTGATCCTGATTCTAAAGATAGAAATGTTAACTAAATTCGGCTGGTTCTGGAGGACAGGCAACCACACGGTGGGTTGAAGGGCGTTTCCTGCTTTTTACTATGTCGGCTGCCAGTTGCAGATTAGACAAGGTATCTTTACAATGAGTTTGGTGTTGCAGCTGGTCGTTTGTGTAACGCGGGCAGCGGACAGAGTCCGTCTTTCAACTTGAAACTTCCCGTTTCACAACGACGGAGCACACGGACTATCACAGTTCACCATCCTTACCCGCGTTTTCCGTGATTGTTCAGTTTATAAACCCGACAAAAATGGGAACCGTATAAACCCCAAAAGGTGAGCTTTACATTGATGGGCATTTTGCACTGAAGGTGTGTGCGGTTTGGACATCCGTGTACTACTGAATAGTTCCCCCTCCCTCAGAACGGAAGCAGGACCATTGTGCGGTCTGACAAGCCTCTCCTTTTCCGTGGGCATTCGTCACGGAACCTTTTTTAGCGGAGTCGAGTCCATTGCCGGCTCCCAGCCCAGAGTCAGACATCACCCCGAATCGGTGTTCGGCTGCTCGGAAGGTCCCAGCACGGTCCCCGCACCGCAGCCATGGGCAAGGTGAAGACCTTCGCGATCCTCTACGACCGCCCCACCTACTCCTGCGGGGAGCTGGTCTCCGGACGGATTGTGGTGGAGCTTACGGAGCAGATCCAGGTGAAGGCTCTTAAAATCCACGCCAAGGGCCAGGCGTACGTTCACTGGGCAAAAATGGACACTTCTTCCGAGACCAACGAGACTCGGCATTACATTCAGCAGCTGCGATACTTCAAGCACAAGCACATGTTGATGGGGACAGGTAGGTGCGCGCTCACGTTACACGCGGATCTTAAACAATCCGGCTTTAAAGTGTCCACAAACCCAGCAGCTGGCGTGTGTCCCGTTCTCCGTCTGACAATAGTTAGTGTGGCCGCCAGTGGAGGAGAGGCGGCAGCGGCTGATGTGCTCTGCGCCACTGGAGCTTTTAGTCAGCTCGGAAAACGATTAAAGATGTAGAAGATTAATGTAAAAATTCTAACTTTCAAATTGTGGGCGTTCGGATAGCTTGATCGCATGACTCGGTATGTACACTTTGTACTGTAGAACACTTTGCATCTGGTAATCATAATGTCATTAGTTTCCAAGTAAATATGGAAAACGATAGCGACACACAAAATGCTGGATGAACCCAGCGGGCCAGGCAGCATCTATGGAGAAGAGAGTACAGTGGACGTTGTGGGCGGCGTCCCCTCACCAGGACTGGAGGAAAAAATGACTAGAAAAGGTGGGGGGGGGGGCAGGAAGAAATACTGGGTGATAGGTGAAACCGATAGCGGGAGGGGTGAAGTAAAGAGCTGGGAAGTTGATTGGTGAAAGAGATACAGGGCTGGAGAAGGAATCTGAGGGGAGAGGACGGAAGGCCATGGAAGAAAGAAAAAGGCAGAGGAGCACCAGAGGGAGGTGATGGGCAGGTAAGGAGATGAGGTGAGTGAGGGAAACGGGGGAGGGGGGGTCATTACCGGAAGTTCGAGAAGTCGAAGTTCATGCCATCAGGTTGGAGGCTACCCAGACAGAATATAAGGTGTTGCGCCTCCAACCTGAGTGTGGCCTCATCGTGCCACTTTTTCTGGCGGATGGTGCTTGGTGAAGCCGTCTCCCGGTCTACATCAGGTCTCACCGATATACAGGAGGCCACACTGTGAGCACCGGACACGGTGGGTGACCTCAACAGTTTCACAAGTGAAGTGTCGCCTCACCTGGAAGGACTGTTTGGGGCCCTGAATGGTAGTGAGGGAGGAGGTGGTGTGGGGGCAGGTGTAGTATTTGTTATGCTTGCAAGGGTAAGTGCCATGAGGGACATCAGTGAGGAGAGACGAATGGACGAGGGAGTCATGTGGGGAGCGATCCCTGAATAAAGCAGGAAGTGGTGGGAGGGAAAGATGTGCTTGGTGGTGGGATCCCGTCGGAGATGGCAGAAGTTACAGAGAATTGTGTGATAGATGGGGAAACTGGTAGGGTGGTAAACGAAGACAAGAGGAGCTTTATCCCTGGTGGGGTTACAGGAGTATGGGGTGAAGGCAGACGTGTGTGAAAAGATGCAGTTGAGAGCAGTGTTGATGGTGGAGGAGGGGAAGCTCCTTTCTTTGAAGGAGGACATTTCCTTTGGTCTGAAATGAAAAGCCTCATTCTGAGAGCAAATGCGGTGGAGATGGAGGAATTGAGAGAAGGAGATCACATTTTTACATGGAACAAGGTGGGAAGAGGTATAGTCCAGGTAGCTGTGAGGGTCTATAGGTTTTTAATAAACATCAGTAGATAAGCTGCCTCTCTATATCACTTGTTACGTACCCCGTAACTGGGTTGCCAAACCAGCAGAAATGGACCACTTATTTGGAGTCTGGATTACTGGAACTAAGAAAGTTTTATTAAAGAAATAAGTAACACAGTACTGTAATCGTAAGGATATAAATGCAACAGGTTAGCAATGATAAAACACACATGTACACAGAACTAGGATAATAGGAATCAATCAAGCTCTATCGCAGTCTAGGGGTAAAATGATCAGTCAAGTGACGCAGAGTTCAGTTCAGCTGAGTACAGTTCGCAGCAAACGCTGTTGTGCCGTTGGAGAGAGAGAGCGAATGCAAATTTCGATTCATAGACCTTTGATGTTTCCCGCAGTTAGCTTTCGGGCGAGCCCTTTTAATGTCTTCGGAGGTCACCGACTGTGACCCTTCCGTTCCGGATACGATTGTTCTTCCGCAGTGAACCTGGCACCCAGGCAAGGGAGGACACACACACCAGGTTCCCGCCAATCGTACCTTCTCACCCTGTGCGTCTATGGTTGGTCCCGTGATCAGACCTCCAAACTTGTGGGGGCACACTGCACTTCCAGGGCCTCGTTATCTCGTGGTGTCTGTCTTACCTTAGCGAACCTCTTCCTTTTATCCCCCTGCTGGGGTATCGCCTGTCCATCAAACTTCAAACAGTTCAGGTTCAAAGCAACCGGTCTGTCAATACTCGGAACTGTGTCTCTTTTCGTTAATCTCTCTCGTCTCTCATTAACATTTTGAACGCTTCTCCCTTTTGTCTCTCTTATCTCTCTCATCAGCATCAATCTTCTGATAACTTGGTTTTTCGTCACACTCTGAAGATCAAGAATTGGGAGGGAGGTGTCAGAAATGGACCAGGTGAATTTGAGGGCAGGGTGGAAGTTCAAGGCAAAATTGGAAGTCGACATGCTCCATATGGGTGCAGGAAGCAGCATGATAATAGGTTTTGTCCATGGGTTGAGATTCTAAATTGGAGAAAGAACAACTTTGATCATATCAGAAAGAATCTGGCAAGTATGGATTAGGACAGGCTGTTTTCTGGCAAAGGTGTATTTGATAAGTGGGAGGCCTTCAAAAACATAATTTTGGGAAGACAGCTTGCATGTATTTGTCAGAATAAAAGGTAAAAATAAGAGGTGTAGGGAACTTTTAGTTTTCAAGATTATTGAGGCCATGGTTAAGGAAAGAGCAGGTAAGAACAAATGAGGTACTTGTGGAGTATAAGAGATGGAAGAGAACACTTAAGAAAGATATCAGGAGGGCTAAAAGAAAGCATGAGGTTGCCCTAGCAGGTTGGGTGAAGAAGAATCCTTAGGGATTCTACAGATATGTTAAGAGCAAAAGGATTGCAAGGGACAAAATTGGTCGTCAGGAAGATCAGAATGGTATCTATATGTGGAGCCAAATGAGATGGGGAAGATCTTAAGTGGATTTTTTTTGGATCTGTATTTGCATGGGAGATGGATACAGAGTCCATTGAAGTAAGGAAAAGCAGCAGCAAAGTCATGGACCCTATACAGATTAGAGGAGAAGCTGTTTACTCTCTTGAAACTAATTCGGGTGGATACAATTCTTGCAGCAAGATGGCAACATGTTTGAATGCAGCGGCCTCTCGGGGGGAGGGGGCAACCAAAGTTGAACTGTTCTTTTTAAAATGTTTTTTATGATAGACTGGACTCCAAGAACAATGGGTACAGCAGGTCCACAGCTTCAGTGATCTGCTCGTTGTTCAGAGCAGCTGGCCGAGGCATTGAAGGAACCGGGGCTCAGGCTGGAGAGGGTTTGGAGGAACTGACCTGGGTGCTGACTCTGTTGCCTTCTGCTACTCGAAGGCATCGGAGTTGGTGCACAAAAGCAGCATGCAGTGTAATCGTGAGTGATTGTCTTGGTCGTTTTTCTTGCGATCGCAAAACCCTTGTTGACAAGGCAGCAGCTTGGCTTTGGTTGTAGCAAGGATTAGGACTCAAGCCAAGGGCTTCCCTGCTGCTGCAGTCCAGGTAAGAAGATGCTGGAGGCACTGTAGTGTGGAGTTTGTGCTCGGTTGGGAGCTGGCCTCTCCTGTTGGTGCTGCCCTCAAGTGTTCAATTGGTGGAATGACAGATTGAAATGCTGTGAGCTATACATCAATTTGCATGTCATTCAGGGTCATAAGAGTATACATGTTTTCTTAAGTAAGCGTGTGTGTGTGTGTTTCCTCACTATCTTGAATGCATGTCATGTTCCTCTGCCCCAAAGGAACATTGCCTCGTTCGGCTGTACCCATGTATGGTTTGAATGATAATTAAACTTGATTTGATTGATAAATCCCCAGGGCCTGACAAGGTGTTCCATTGGATCCTGTAGGAGGCAAGTGCAGAAACTGCAGGGGCCCTAGCAGAGATACTTAAATCATCATCGGTGCCAGGTGAGGTACCAAGAATTGGAGGATAGTCCGTGTTGGTCCACTGTTTAAGAAAGGCTTTAAAAATAAACCAGGAAATTGTAGGTCAGTGGACTTGACATCAGTAGTGGGAAAGTTTTTGGAAAGTATTCTAAGGGACCAATTATGAGTCTTTGGCTAGATATGTCTAATCCTATAACTTTTCAAGGAAATTACCAAGAAAGTTGATGAATGCAAGGCAGTGGATGTTGTCTACATGGACTTTAGCAAGGCATTTGACAAGGTCCTTGCATGGGAGGTTGGTCAAAAAGGTTCAGTTGCTTGGCATTCAAGATGAGGTAGTAAATTGGATTAGACATTGTCTTTGTGGGAGAAGTCAGAGAGTGGTAGTAGATGGTTGCCTCTCTGACTGTACCCAGTGTCCGACGGTGTGCCGCTGGGATCAGTGCTGGGTTCACTGTTGTTTGTCATTTATATCAGTGATCTGGATGATAATTGTAGTTAACTGGATCAGCAAACTTGTGGATGACACTAAGATTGGGGAGTGTAGCGGACAGTGGGGAAGGCTATCATGGCCGGCAGTGGGATCTGAACCAGCTGAAAAAATGGGCGGAAAAATGGCAAATGAAATTTAATGCAGACACGGGTGAGGTGTTGCACTTTGGTAGGACCAACCAGGTAGGTCTTGTACAGTGAATGGTAGGGCATTGAGTGTGGTAGGATAAAGGCATCTTGGAATATAGGTCCATAATTCATTGAAAGTGGTGGCAGTGGTAGATAAAGAAAGCTTTTGGCACATTGGCCTTCATAAATCAATGTATTGAGTACAGGAGGTGGGATGTTATGAAGTTGTATAAGATACTGGTGAGACCTAATTTGGAGTACTGTGTGCAGTTTTGGTCACCTAACTACAGGAAAGATGTAAATAAAGTTGGAAAAAGTACAGAAAAAAATTTCTCTTTTGCTGGGACTGGAGGACCTGTTGTAAGGAAAGATTGAATAGATTTGGACTTTATTCCTTGGAACACAGAAGGCTGAGAGAAGATTTGAGAGAAGCATACAAAATTGAGGGGTAAATTATAGATGGTGGAAAAAGCCTACTTGTGTTTACCCTGAGGTTGGGTGGGACTACAACTAGAGGTCATGGGTTAAGGGTGAAATATTTAAGGAGAACATTGGAGGTAACTTCATTCAGCGGATCATGAGTGTGGAATGAGCTACAGTGCAGATGGTGCTTGCAAGCTTGATTTCAATGTAGAAGAATTTCAATGTCATTTTTTGTTGTTATTTGAGGAGAGGGGCAGTATGAGTGTGAGGGCAGTTTGTTGTTCTCGGTGCAGGATGTAGGAGGCCCTGGAGTCTCCAAGCCTCCCGGACGTCCACATCTGTGCCAGGTGCGCCGAGATGCAGCTCCTAAGGGACCGCGTTAGGGAACTGGAGCTGCAGCTCGATGACCTTCATCTGGTTAGGGAGAGTGAGGAGTTGATAGAGAGGAGTTACAGGCAGGTGGTCACACCGGGGCCACGGGAAGCAGACAGGTGGGTCACGGTTAGGAGGGGGAAGGGGAAGAGTCAGGTAATAGAGAGTACCCGCTGGCTGTGCCCCCTGACAATAAGTACTCCTGTTTGAGTACTGTTGGGGGGGGACAGCTTACCTGGGGGAAGCGACAGTGGCCGTGCCTGCGGCACAGAGTTCAGCCCTGTAGCTCAGAAGGGTAGGGAAAGGAAGAGGAGGGCAGTTGTAATCGGGGACTCGATAGTAAGGGGGTCAGATAGGCGATTCTGTGGACGCAGTCCAGAGACCCGGATGGCAGTTTGCCTACCTGGTGCCAGGGTCCAGGATATTTCTGATCGTGTCCAAGATATCCTGAAGTGGGAGGGTGAGGAGCCAGAGGTCGTGGTACATATAGGTACCAATGACATATGTAGGAAAAGGGAAGAGGTCCTGAAAGGAGAATATAGGGAGTTAGGAAGGGAGTTGAGAAAAAGGACCGCAAAGGTAGTAATCTCGGGATTACTGCCTGTGCCACGCAACAGTGAGAGTAGGAATGCAATGAGGTGGAGGATAAATGTGTGACTGAGGGATTGGAGCAGGGGGCAGGGATTCAAGTTTTTGGATCATTGGGACCTCTTTTGGCGCAGGTGTGACCTGTACAAAAAGGACGGGTTACACTTGGATCCTAGGGGGACCAATATCCTGGCGGGGAGATTTGCGAGAGCTACTGAGGAGACTTTAAACTAGAATGGTTGGGGGGTGGGTATCAAATTAAAGAGACTAGGAGAGAGGAGGTTAGTTCACAACAGGGGGATGGGAACAAGTGCAGAGAGACAGGGGTGTAAAATGAGGGTAGAAGCAAAAAGTAGTAAGGTGAAAAGTAAAAGTCGCAGGCCGGCAAATCAAGGGCAAAAATCAGAAAGGGCCACTTTTCAACATAATTGTATAAGGGCTAAGAGTGTTGTAAAAGCGAGCCTGAAGGCTTTGTGTGTCAATGCAAGGAGCATTTGTAACAAGGTCGATGAATTAAAAGTGCAGATTGTTATTAATGAATATGATATAGTTGGGATCACAGAGACATGGCTCCTGGGTGACCAAGGATAGGGGCTCAACATTCAGGGATATTCAATATTCAGGAGGGATAGACATGGAAGAAAAGGAGATGGGGTAGCATTGCTGGTTAGAGAGGAGATTAACGCAATAGAAAGGAAGTACATTAGCCGGGAGGATGTGGAATCGATATGGGTAGAGCTGCATAACACGAAGGGGCAGAAAACGCTGGTGGGGGTTGTGTGCAGGCCACCTAACAGTAGTAGTGAGGTTGGGGATGGTATTAAACAGGAAATTAGAAATGCGTGCAATAAATGAACAGCAGTTATAATGGGTAACTTCAATCGACATATACATTGGGTGAACCAAATTGGTAAGGGTGCTGAGGAAGAGGATTTCTTGAAATGTATGCGGGATGGTTTTTTGAACCAACATGTCGAGGAACCAACTAGAGAGCAGGCTATTCTAGACTGGGTATTGAGCAATGAGGAAGGGTTAAATTAGCAATCTTGTCGTGAGAGACCCCTTGGGTAAGAGTGACCATAATTTGGTGGAATTCTTCATTAAGATGGAGAGTGACATAGTTAATTCAGAAACAAAGGTTCTGAACTTAAAGAAGGGTAACTTTGAAGGTACGAGACGTGAATTAGCTAGGATAGGCTGGCAAATGACACTTAAAGGGTTGACAGTGGATATGCAATGGCAAGCATTTAAAGATTGCATGGATGAAATACAACAATTGTTCATCCCAGTTTGGCAAAAGAATAAATCAAGGAAGGTAGTGCACCCGTGGCTGACAAGGGAAATTAGGGATAGTATCAATTCCAAAGAAGAAGCATACAAATTAGCCAGAAAAAGTGGCTCACCTGAGGACTGGGAGAAATTCAGAGTCCAGCAGAGGAGGACAAAGGGCTTAATTAGGAAAGGGAAAAAAGATTATGAGAGAAAACTGGCAGGGAACATAAAAACTGACTGTAAAAGCTTTTATAGATATGTGAAAAGAAAAAGATTGGTTAAGACAAATGCAGGACCCCTACAGACAGAAACAGGTGAATTGATTATGGGGAGCAAGGACGTGGCAGACCAATTGAATAACTACTTTGGTTCTGTCTTCACTAAGGAGGACATAAATAATCTTCCGGAAATAGTAGGGGACAGAGGGTCCAGTGACATGGAGGAACTGAGGGAAATACATGTTAGTAGGGAAGTGGTGTTAGGTAAATTGAAGGGATTAAAGGCAGATAAATCTCCAGGGCCAGATGGTCTGCATCCCAGAATGCTTAAGGAAGTAGCCCAAGAAATAGTGGATGCATTAGTGATAATTTTTCAAAACTCTTTAGATTCTGGACTAGTTCCTGAGGATTGGAGGGTGGCTAATGTAACCCCACTTTTTAAAAAAGGAGGGAGAGAGAAGCCGGGGAACTATAGACCGGTTAACCTAACATCGGTGGTGAGGAAAATGCTAGAGTCAGTTATCAAAAATGTGATAACAGCACATTTGGAAAGCGGTGAAATCACCAGACAAAGTCAGTATGGATTTGTGAAAGGAAAATCATGTCTGACGAATCTCATAGAATTTTTTGAGGATGTAACTAGTAGAGTGGATAGGGAAGAACCAGTGGATGTGGTATATTTGGATTTTCAAAAGGCTTTTGACAAGGTCCCACACAGGAGATTAGTGTGCAAACTTAAAGCACACAGTATTGGGGGTAAGGTATTGATGTGGGTAGAGAATTGGTTGGCAGACAGGAAGCAAAGAGTGGGAATAAACGGGACCTTTTCAGAATGGCAGGCAGTGACTAGTGGGGTACCGCAAGGCTCAGTGCTGGGACCCCAGTTGTTGACAATATGTATTAATGACTTAGATGAGGGAATTAAATGCAGCATCTCCAAGTTTGCGGATGACACGAAGCTGGGCGGCAGTGTTAGCTGTGAGGAGGATGCTAAGAGGATGCAGGGTGACTTGGATAGGTTAGGTGAGTGGGCAAATTCATGGCAGATGCAATTTAATGTGGATAAATGTGAGGTTATCCACTTTGGTGGCAGGAGCAGGAAAACAGATTATTATCTGAATGGTGGCCAATTAGGAAAAGGGAAGGTGCAACGAGACCTGGGTGTCATTATACACCAGTCATTCAAAGTGGGTATGCAGGTACAGCAGGCGGTGAAAAAGGCGAATGGTATGCTGGCATTCATAGCAAGAGGATTCGAGTACAGGAGCAGGGAGGTACTACTGCAGTTGTACAAAGCCTTGGTGAGACCACACCTGGAGTATTGTGTGCAGTTTTGGTCCCCTAATCTGAGGAAAGACATCCTTGTCATAAAGGGAGTACAAAGAAGGTTCACCAGATTGATTCCTGGGATGGCAGGACTTTCATATGATGAAAGACTGGATCAACTAGGCTTAAACTCGTTGGAATTTAGAAGATTGAGGGGGGATCTTATTGAAATGTATAAAATCCTAAAGGGATTGGATAGGCTAGATGCAGGAAGATTGTTCCCCATGTTGGGGAAGTCCAGAACGAGGGGTCACAGTTTGAGGATAAGGGGGAAGCCTTTTAGGACCGAGATTAGGAAAAACTTCTTCACACAGAGAGTGGTGAATCTGTGGAATTCTCTGCCACAGGAAACAGTTGAGGCCAGTTCATTGGCTATATTTAAGAGGGAGTTAGATATGGCCCTTGTGGTTAAAGGGATCAGGGGGTATGGAGGGAAGGCTGGTACAGGGTTCTGAGTTGGATGATCAGCCATGATCATACTGAATGGCGCTGCAGGCTCAAAGGGCCGAATGGCCTACTCCTGCACCTATTTTCTATGTTTCTATGTTTCTAAGAGAAGTTTGGATAGGTACATGGAAGGGAGGGGTATTGAGGGCAATGGTTCTGGTGTAGATTACTGGGAGTAGGCAGTTAAATGGTTTGGCACAGACTAGATTGGCTGAAGGGCCTGTTTCTGTGCTGTACTTTTCTTGACTTTATGATTCTGAATTCCAGTGTGTGACTGCAGACCCCCATGAGGAGCATGCCAAACTGTGTCCAGCATCTGTACGTGTCCTCCAAAATATTATCAATGTTAAATATTATACCACCCTGGAGGCCCTCCATTGGTTAGGGTGCACCATTAATATTGCATCCTAGCTGCCCTACAAGCCAGGGCAGTACGATATGGAGAGCAAGTTGTTGCCTGTGCTGTAGGCTCCGCCTCTGCACATAGCTGCTGAATCCAAATATATGCCAGAGATCGATACAGTTTGGCACCACCCAGCATTGCTGGAGTTGCCAGTCAGCATTGAACTGCCTAGGGACTCGGTTCCGGATTTTTCCCTCAGGGTCTACTCCTGAAGCCTTTCCCATGAGTGGGTATAGCCGCAAGGCAACGCAAGTTTGAGATCAGAATTTTCCTCCTCCTAGATGGGGTGCCAACCACAGCTGATGAGCACTATTTACCCAAGAAGATTGTTTCTTTATGGAACCAGTAATGCACTTTGCCCCTTTTTCTGTCAGTAGAAATGGTTCCATGGGCTTGGCAGATAAGCCGCATGTCTATGCCGCATGGCAAGTCTAGCCAGGAGCTAGACTTGGTTGCCAGGGGTTATTTGAGGTGCATGCTTATCCCTACCATCCCCCACCCTGGCTATGATAACCTGATGGAATCATACAATCCAGAATGTCACCATATACATCAGTGATAGCAGACTCGAGGGGCTGAATGGCTTAATTCTGCTTATGTTATGATCTTGTGTATAGTTTCTGAAATGTATGTTTTGTAGGAGCTACTTAATTATTTGTTTCTGAGTAGGAGCAGTTTTACATCAATGAGAACATTGTGTGGCATTTTGTTCAGATGGAAAATCTAAAAGTTGTATTCCACAGCAATCAGAAAAACATTAACTTTTTAATATATAAAAATGATAACAATTCACTTCATCTTTGAGGATAAATAATGTCTGTTCACATTATTCAACCGTACACATGTACACCACCAAATGAAACAACATTCCTCCAGACCAAGGTGCACAACACACTACATATAATACACACACATAACATAATATAGTATTACCACAAATAAATTAACAAATCATAGCATGTATTTGCAGTACAAGTTTTAAAAAGTAAACATAATGCTATGAGTGCTTCATACATTATGAGACAGATAGTGGTAAATCTGTGGAATTCGTTTCCACAGGCAGCTATGGAGGCCAAGTCATTGGGTATATTTAAGGAAGAGGTAGATAGATTATTGACTAGTCTGGACATGAATAGATACGGGGAGAAAGTAGTAGATTGGGGCTGAGAAGGAAAAGGATCAGCCATGCTGAAATTGTGGAGCAGACTCAATGGGCCAAGTGGTGCAATTTTGCTCCAACATCTTGTGGTCTTGTAAGAACTGGGTGGTGATAGGGAGTTGAGTAGTCTTATGGCCTGGGGGAAGAAGCTGTTTCCTATCTTAACAGTCCTTGTCCTAATGCTACAGTACCACCTGCTTGATGGTAGCGGGTCAAAGAGCTTGTTGAAGTCAAGATGCTCAATATTTTATACAGGCTGATCCTGCATGTACAAACAAAATCTTCTCCCTTTCTACAGACATCTATAAGACAAAATTAATTATAATTCATGGTCAGCACAGAAATGGGTCCTTTTGCCCAACTCGCCCTTGCTGACTGAGTTGACCATAAACCTAAGAGCAGAATGAGGCCATTTGGGTCTGCTCCACTGTTCCATCATGGCTGACTTGTTATCCCTCTCAATGCCAGTCTCCTGCTTTCTCCCCATAACCTGACACCCTGACTAATCCAGAACATATCAACACACACACATTCCTCAGCACTTTGTGAGTGTTGCTTGGATTTCCACCACCTGCAGATTTATGTTTTGTTTGTGGAAGCCTCCACTTTAGATATACCCAATGACTTGGTCTTCACAGCCATCCGTGGCAATGAATTCCACATATTCACCTCCCTCTGGTAAAGAAGTTCCTCCTCATCACAGTTCAAAACGGATGTCCATCTATTTTGAGGCTGCACACTCTGGTGCTAGACTCCCCCACAATAGGAAACAACCCCCCTCATTCTTCTAAACTCCACTCCTTATATATGTAACCAGGTGGCAGTTGAATACTTTTTTTTATTATTGTTGAAGAGCACCAGGACAGACGCCAAGACTTAGAATTGTGACGGTGATCCAGAATAACTGCGGCTGTGAACCATCGTGTTTTCTGCAGGAGACATCAGCAACCAGGCATGTTGTAGAGACTTTAAAGAACTTGAGTTTTCACAGTGTTTCATTCAGAAGATGGACAGACCGAACCTGATTTGAATGAGTAAATTAGAGAGTTGTGTAGTAGTAGGTATAAGGAAGCCATGGCAACTATAGATAAATTTAACAAAAGGTCCTATGTATATGTTCCAAGGAAAAGACGCATTGCTCAGTTTACGGGGATGTTGAGAAAGATGGAACGTCTATTGAGGATCTTATTGAAGAAGTCGAACAGGTGCTTGTGCTAGAAATCAGTCTGAGCAGGATCACTTTGATTTTGTTATGTCACTGCTCAGGGGTGCAGCTCTAGAAGAAGCACATATGCACAGTGATGATGAGGAAGACCAGGCTGATGACTGTTCACCTATCTTAGGGAAGCTTTTAGTGACAACCATAAGGCACCCAACTGTTGTATAGCTCCTATAGGCGCAAATAGCATGAGGGTGACATAAGAAAGTTTTCATGTGCCCTAGCCCAAGCTCTAACTTGCTGCTAAAGCGTTCCCTAAAGCTGTGGGCAATGAGAAGACGGTGCTAAGAGATCAATTTATAGAGGATCAGAAATTCTTCCCTTAGAAGGGAGCTCCACAGATTTGAGCAGAACAACCCTGAATCCTCAACAATAGAAGTGCAAGAGGCTCATCTGTGCTGTTTAGAAGAATCCTCAGGAAATGCAAAGACTGTAAGGTAAAAGTGTAATAGTAGCCAGACACAGTGCTCAACCCTTAAAGTGCAGGAATCTAAGTCTGTCACTCTAGACGATGTCCTTAAAGTATTTACAGAGCAGGGCAAAGCCATTAGTGAGTTGACTCAAGCAGTGAAAGATCTTGCTGTACAGAGAGGTGTTGCACATGCTACTAGTAGTAGCCTTAAGTTACAGCCCAAGCTCACAGAGGATGGGCAACCAATATGTTTCAAGTGTCAGGTGGCAGGGCATGTGGCCAAGAATTGCCCATAGAAACAAAGTGCAAGGGATGTAGAACCAGAACCCTCCAGCCCTCAGGTTATTGTGAGTCGGACAATTCAGGGAAAATCATAGACTCAGGCAATGTACAGCCATCCCGTGACCATGTGCTGCAACATACCGTAGAACATGTCCTGTTGTTGAGCTTAAGATATCAGGTGTTGCTGTCCGTTGTCTGTTGAACACAGGTAGTCAAGTGAACACCATGACTGAGCAGTTCTTTCAAGAACACTTGAATGGAGAGGATGAGGATATGTTGTCCACTGCTGGCTGGCTTAGGTTAACAACTGCTAACAGTCTTGATATTCCTCACCTTGGGTACCTAGAGCTAGAGGTTCAAGCAATGGGCGTGAAGATACCCAATTGTGGCTTTCTAGTAGACAACTTGTCGGTACCAAATTTGACACTACCCTGGAAGGAAAGTTGGATTCTGATTGGAGAAATATTTTCCAGAAAGTGCAGGTGCGCACTAACGAAAAGAAAGCCATTGTCCCAAGTATTGGGAAAAGATGCTGAGCATATACCTGCTGAATCTGTAGTTACCATTGTGGCAAGAAGGCCACTGAAGATGCTGGTAGTGACCATAAGATATTACTTGAGCTGTCAAACATCCCTCTACCAGGAGGTCTTGCAGATATTCCCACGCTTGTTGGCAAGTGTAGTCGTATAGACCATAAGACCATAAGACAAAGGAGCAGAAGTAGGCCATTCGGCCCATCGAGTCTGCTCCGCCATTTTATCAAGAACTGATCCATTTTATCCTATTTAGTCCCACTGCCCTGCCTTCTCACCATAACCTTTGATGCCCTGGCTACTCAGATACCTATCAATCTCTGCCTTAAAGACACCCAATGACTTGGCCTCCACTGCTGCCCGTGGCAACAAATTCCATAGATTCACCACCCTCTGACTAAAAGAATTTTTTCGCATTTCTGTTCTGAAAGGGCACTCTTCAATCCTGAAGTCATGCCCTCTCGTACTAGACTCCCCCATCATGGGAAACAACTTTGCCACATCCACTCTGTCCATGCCTTTTAACATTCGAAATATTTCTATGAGGTCTCCCCTCATTCTTCTAAACTCCAAGGAATACAGTCCAAGAGCGGACAAACGTTCCTCATATGTTAACCCTCTCATTCCCAGAATCATTCTAGTGAATCTTCTCTGTACCCTCTCCAACGTCAGCACATCCTTTCTTAAATAAGGAGACCAAAACTGCCCACAGTACTCCAAGTGAGGTCTCACCAGCGCCTTATAGAGCCTCAACATCACATCCCTGCTCCTATACTCTATTCCTCTAGAAATGAATGCCAACATTGCATTCGCCTTCTTCACTACCGACTCAAACTGGAGGATAACTTTAAGGGAATTCTGTACGAGGACTCCCAAGTCCCGTTGCATCTCAGAACTTTGAATTCTTTCCCCATTTAAATAATAGTCTGCCCGTTTATTTTTTCTGCCAAAGTGCATAACCATACACTTTCCAACATTGTACTTCATTTGCCACTTCTCTGCCCATTCTTCCAATCTATCCAAGTCTCTCTGCAGACTCTCTGTTTCCTCAGCACTACCGGCCCCTCCACCTATCTTCGTATCGTCAGCAAACTTAGCCACAAAGCTATCTATTCCATAATCCAAATCGTTGATGTACAATGTAAAAAGAAGCGGCCCCAACACTGATCCCTGTGGAACACCACTGGTAACCGGCAGCCAACCAGAATAGGATCCCTTTATTCCCACTCTCTGTTTCCTGCCAATCAGCCAACACTCTATCCACGTATGTAACTTTCCTGTAATTCCATGGGCTCTTATCTTGTTAAGCAGCCTCATGTGTGGCACCTTGTCAAAGGCCTTCTGAAAATCCAAATATACAACATCCACTGCATCTCCCTTGTCTATCCTACTGGTAATTTACTCAAAAAATTGTAATAGGTTTGTCAGGCAGGATTTTCCTTTAAGGAATCCATGCTGAGTTCTGCCTATCTTGTCATATGCCTCCAGGTACTCTGTAACCTCATCCTTGACAATCGACTCCAACAACTTCCCAACCACCGACATCAAGCTAACAGGTCTATAATTTCCTTTTTGCTTCCTTGCCCCCTTCTTAAATAGCGGAGTGACATTTGCAATCTTCCAGTCCTCCGGAACCATGCCAGAATCTATCGACTTTTGAAAGATCATTGCTAATGCCTCCGCAATCTCCACAGCTACTTCCTTCAGAACACGAGAGTGCATTTCATCTGGTCCAGGAGATTTATTGACCTTTAGCCTATTCAGCTTCCTGAGTACTTTCTCTGTAGCAATTGTGACTGCGCACACTTCTCTTCCCTGCCACCCTTGAGTGTCCGGTATCCTGCTGTCTTCCTCAGTGAAGACTGATGCAAAATACTTGTTCAGTTCCTCTGCCATCTCCTCATCTCCCATTACAATTTCTCCAGTATCATTTTCTATCGGTCCTATATCTACTCTCACCTGTCTTTTACTCTTTATATACTTGAAAAAGCTTTTAGTATCCTCTTCGATATTATTTGGTAGTTTCCTTTCATAGTTAATCTTTTCTCTCTTAATGATCTTCTTGGTTTCCTTTTGTAAGGTTTTAAAGACTTACCAATCCTTTGTCTTCCCACTAAGTTTTGCTTCCTTGTATGCCCTCTCCTTAGCCTTAACTTTGGCTTTGACTTCTCTTGTCAACCACGGTTGCATCCTTTTTCCACTCGAAAATTTCTTCTTTTTTGGAATATACCTGTCTTGCACATTCCTCATTTCTCGCATAAACTCCAGCCACTGCTGCTCTGCCGTCTTTCCCGCCAGTGTCTCTTTCCAGTCAACTTTGGCCAGTTCCTTCCTCTGCCACTGTAGTTTCCTTTACTCCACTGAAACACCGACACATCAGATTTCGGCTTCTCTTTTTCTAATTTCACAGTGAACTCAATTATGTTATGATCACTGCCTCCTAAGGGTTCCTTCACCTAAATCAGTACAGGTTTTAAACCTCCTTCGAGAGGGTGTATGGCTCTCACCTAGGGCCTGCTGGGTATCCTGTCAAAGGTAGAGTGCGTAGATAGTGATCAGCAATGTGCTGTAAAATTTCAGCAGTCTTCAACTGGCATTAAACAAGTGACAGCTGGTATAAAGGAGAAGTGTAGTAACTACAAGTTAAAGTCAATTCTAGACCAGCTCAACATTGGGGGTAGTGAAGAACAATAAGCTCAGCTAAGGCCTTTACTGGCTATGGTAGAGAAGTTTCAAGGTTTCTTATTAGATTCCCAGTTCACCATAAATACTGACAATAATCTGTTATCCCACTTGATAACTGCAAAGTTGGGAGCAATTGAGCAGAGACGGATCTTAGTTGTCAGTGTTTGACTTTTTTCAGTATCATCCAGTTCGGAGCAATACTGTGGCTGATACTCTCTCTCTAGGGAGCTTGAGCCTATCTCAGAGGATGCTGAGTTTGACAGCTCTGTGGCAATCTGTAGTCTGAACAGTCTCGGCACTGTCTTGACCCGGCACTGGTTATCACTGGTCTTAAAAGCTGTAAAGTTAAGCAAATTTGAGTTCCTGAAGCTGGTACCAGCGATGTAAGTGGTCTGATGCGAGAAAATATTCCAACCCTCCTGGGTTATTCTAATGGAGACTTGTACACCTTTCAGCAGCAAGACCCTGTGTTAAGCGTCTTCAGAAACTTGTGGGACAGAAAAAAAGCCGAATGGCAAGTAATGTAAAGATCTGTATAAACCTGTTTTGTCTCTGTTAAAGCACTGGGACACTATCAAGGAGTGTAAGGGATTACTGTATCGTGCAGTTGAGGATGAGAAGCATGGGGAGTTTTATCAGCTTCTGCTACCTACCAGCTTGAGGAGTAAATGGTTAGGGTATGTACATGACTCTTATGGGCCACCAAGGCATAGAGCACAGTGTGCACTTGTTGAGAAGCAGGTGTTATTGGGTGGGCATGCATGAGGATGTGGCAGTGGATCAAAAATTGTCTACGTTGTGTTAACTAAAATGCCGCACCCTAAGATCCATCCCCCCCTCCCTCCCCCGTGAAATAATTTCTTGCTTCTCTGCTGCTCGAAGTTGCTGTAGATTTCACTGTGCTTCAGCCGGCAGCTGTTGGGCATGAGAATGTTTTAGTAGTCAGTTGTTTTTACAAAATTCACCCAAGCATTCCCAACTCGGAATCAAAAGGCAGACATCACAGCAAAGGTGCTCTTGGTTTATTAAGTACGGTGTTCTTGAGTGGTTGCATTCTGACCAGGGCTGTAACTTCAAAAGTGAGGTTATAACTGAGCTTTGCAAACTGTACGGGGTAAAGAAACATTCAGTGTGAGTGTTTCAACAAGACAATGCGAGATTTGTTGTGTGTGTTGTCCCAGAAAAGAAACGTGGGTCGCCAGAGCATCTACCCGAGTTAGTGCATGCGTATAATGTGACACCTCACGCAAACACCGGATAGTCCCCTTATTACCTACTGTCCAGTATTGATTCCCACTTGCCCGTGGATGCTCTGCTGGGGCAAGAACAGTCTGCAGACAGGAAGTACGACAGGTTAGCCATACACCAGAAACGACTGAGTGATGCTCATGCCAGAGCAAAAGAATACTCTGAACAGAAGGCTGTAGAATATACTGCCTTACAGAAGGATAAAATTCATTGTCCTAAGGTTGACATAAATGCACCAGTTTACCTCCAGAACAGAACATTAGGCTGTAGTAAGGTCCAGGATGTTTGGAAGTCAACTGTCTACAGGATGGTAGAGATGCTAAATAACACATACGCATTGGAACCCTTGGAGGGAGGGCCTATTCAGAGGGTAAACAGGGTAGACATCAGCCCCTGTGAGAACATTCCCACCCCAGCTCCTCGAAGGAGACTGCAAACTCCTGTAATTCAGGCTAGCCCTTCCCTGAGACATGAATCAGATTCCGGGGATTCAGAGAATGGAGTGATATTGGTAGAAGATATGTCAGAGTAGGGTATATGGAATCTCGACCCTAGCCTTGACAATGTATCTTCTGCAACTGAGATTATAGGGGCTGTGAGGTCTGATACGGGTTCAGATGCTGGTAGTCTTCCTGTTGCAGCATCCCGCAGGAATAAAAGAGTAAATGCTGGACAGACTCTAATCCACTTCACGAACCAAGGTCAGTCCTAGATGTGGCCTCCATAAGTCCTGCAGCAGTGTCACAGATACTGGTTAGTCTAAGTTCAGTTCTACTCAGAGAAGCAGTTAAAAAGGTTAAAGTACCTTTGCAGTGAGTGAGAAATCGAGGATGCTTACCTGTATGCAAAGGAGAATGTAACCAGGTGACCATTGGATATAATTATTTATTGTTGAAGTGCACTTGTGTATTCATCCTGGTAACACTAAAATAGCCACCTGTGCCTTCAAGAGAAAACAGTGACATCATTTTGCACATACAGAGTAGAAACAAGAGTTATAATGTTCTAGAAAGAACATCAAGTACTTGGAGCTGCTTTCTTCCCAAATGACTGTTGGACATGTGGTAACAAAAGATTTTCATGAGTAAGGTATCGGTGCTGGGTAGCGTGGTTGTGTGAAGATCCTTATCTCCTTATGAGCAAGGACAATTCGTTTTGGGGTCTAGCCTATACATGTTTGGAAGTTAAGCACAGGTATGCCAAAAATTACCACTACCCTATTGGTTCTGTATATAGGTGTCCCCCGCTTTTCAAACGTTCGCTTTACGAAACCTTACTGTCATGAAAGACCTACATTAGTTCCCTGTTTTCGCTAACAGAAGGTGTTTTCACTGTTACGAAAAAAGGCAGCATGCGAAAAAAAGCAAGCGCGCGCCCTGAGCAGCCGCTCTCACCTGGGCTCGGAACTGCATTCTCGTCAGCGTTGCTTAAACACATGCCTGTGAGCAGCAGTTAGCAGATGAGTTCTAAGGTATCGGAAAAGCCTGAAAGAGCTCATAACGGTGTTACACTTAGCGTAACACTAGACATAATTAATCGTTTCGATCGTGGTGAACGAAGTAAGGACAAAGTGAGTTTGGCTTGTGGAAGTTGACAAAGATGACGTTGAAGAGGTTTTGGCATCTCATGACCAAGAACTGATAGATGAAGAGCTGATGCAATTGGAAGAGGAAAGGATAACAATTGAAACCGAATGCAGTAGCGAACGGACTGAAAGTGAAGTCGTCCAGGAACTGAACGTGAAGCAACTACGTGAGATTTTCGCTGCAATGATAAAGTACGATTTTAATTTTGAAAGGGTACGTCAGTTTAGGGCATATTTGCAAGATGGTTTGAGTGCTTACAAAGAACTGTATCATCTAAAAATGCGCGAGGCTAAGCAGTCAAGCAAGCCTTCCACATCAGCCGCAGCAGACAACGAACCTCAACCTTCGACATCGAGGCAGGCATGGAAGAAGATGACCTGCCTGCCCTGATGGAAACAGATGACGAGATGACACCCCAGTGTTCCACCACCCCAACCCCTGGGCCGCGGACAGATACCGATCCACGAAGAATGCAGTGGTGGCCGGAACGCACCCAGCACATCTTTAAGAAAAAAGCCAAAATAAACAAGGCAATTAATTAGGTGCCGCCCGGCACATAAATGTCGGCCCAGATCAGAGGCAATTGCCAATTGCGTCGCCTCTGATCTGGGCCGTCATTTACATGCTGGGTGGCACCTAATTAACTAGCTTGTTTGTTTCGGCTTTTTTCTTAAAGATGTGCTGGGTGCGTCCTGACTACTGCTGTACCCCTGCATGCTTCGTGGATCGGTATCAGTTGGCGGCCTGGAGGGTGAGGGCCACTGCACCACCCCAACCTCCGACGACTCAGCCTAATACACCATCATCAGTGTGCTCGGCGCTGTCCCAATTCCGGTTAGTGATACTACACTGTACATACATTATTTCTACTTTATATTGGCTGTGTATTTTTACGTGCTGTTTGGTATGATTTGGCAGCTTCATAGCTTAAAAGTTACTGGAGAGCGCTTGCGTGAGATTTTCACTATGGAGAACAGTGCGGCAATGATTGTGGAAAAGTATTTCTACTTTATATAGGCTGTGTATTCATCATATCATTCCTGCTTTTACTATATGTTACTGTTATTTTAGGTCTTATGTGCTATTTCGCATGATTTGCTAGGTTATTTTTGGGTCTGTGAACGCTCACAAATTTTTCCCATATAAATTAATGGTAATTGCTTCTTCGTTTTATGACATTCCAGCTTATGAACCGCTTCATAGGAACGCTCTACTTTCGGACGGCAGGGGAAACCTGTATTTTTGTTTTATTTTCATACTGTGTACTTAACTAGTTGATACACAAGTGTGGACCGAAATTAAGCTGAGATTGTGACCGCAGGAACTGTGGTTTTTAAAATTCATTTTGTTGTTTTATTTTGATGTCCTTTTTCTGCATTCAAACATCTAAAACAGATGAAGGAATTAAAGACCCAAATAAGTATTTGTCCTGTGTGTATTTTTCCCAGGCTTGTTGTGGCATCCGTTAGTCTCGCGAGACCTGGATCTGCGCCTAGAAAATCTTGCTTCAGTCTGTGTTGGTAGATCAGCATCTGTTGTGGATATAGAGGCCCACACGGGAGTGACAGTCTCAGCTGCAGCGACTGCACTTGAAGGCGCCGTCCTCCAGTGTTGCCTTGGTGCTGTTTTTCCGACGAGTGCGCTTTTCTTCTGCAGCAAGCCTCAGCTTCTCTTCTCCCCTTTTCAGACCTCTGCGTAGATCCAGCCTCCAGCGAGAGCGATCACTTGCAGTGTCCTCCCACCTCTTGATGTTCATGTTCAGTGACTTCATGTCTCTCTTGCAGACATCTTTGAAACGAAGATGGGCCCACCCTTGTGCTCGCTTGCCGGAGGCCTGTTCCCCGTACAGCAGGTCTTTCGGGATCCTCCCGTCTGACATGCGGTGTACGTGGCCCAGCCAACGGAGACGGCGTTGTTGGAGCAGGGTGAAGGGGCTGGGTATCTGGGCGCGGGCCAGGACCTCATTGTTGGTGACTCGGTCAGGATGCGTCTCAGGCTGCGAAGGTGGAAGGCCCAGGCTACAAAGTATATTAACCCTTTCTAGTTGACTAGCAAGACTGTCCAATCAGCGTGTGTTTGGCCACAGCCCTCTAAACCTCTGCAATATTTAAAAAATATTTAGCTAAGTACATAAATAAAAAAGTCAGAAAATGCATAATAATCACATAATATGGGAACAGTATTGTAATAACTAGTATCAAAAACGCCCAACTCTGACTTTAAAAAGTACAAACTAACAGGAGAAGGTGAAAGGGGTAAAAGAGAGAAACGAGAGGTCCTACAGATGCTGGGAACCCAGAGCAACACACACAAGACACGGAGGAGCTCTGCAGGTCATCTATGGAGGAGAATTAATGGCCAATAAGCCTTCATCAAGGCAAGGATCATGGCCCGAAACCTTGGCTCTTTATTTTTCCATACCTGCTGCCTGACTTGAGTTCCTCCAGCAATTTGTGCGAAAGAAAAAATTAGTTTTGCCGTTTAGTAGGAATGAGTTTATTTATTTGAGATGTACTACAGAGTTGGCCCTTCGAGCTATGCCACCCAGCAACCCACCGATTAACCCTAGCCTAATCACGGAACAATTTGCAATGACCAATTAATCTACTAATGTCTTTGGACTGTGGGAGGAAACCCACATGTTTTACGGTGAAAATCCACAGACACTTTACAGATGATGTCAGAACTGAACTCTGCACTCCTCCATCCCAAGCCTTTACAACAGCAGTACCCAACCACCGGGCCGCAAAGCATCTGCTACCGGGCCACGAGGAAACAATATGAGTCAGCTGCACCTTTCCTCATTCCCTGTCACACACTGTTGAACTTGAACATAGGGTTGTCAACTGTCCCGTATTTGCCGGGACATCGCGTATATTGGGCTAAGTTGGATTGTCCCATACAGGACCGCCCTTGTCCCGTATTTCCTCCACTAAGGTAGGGCATTCCTATGAAACCTTTTGTGCCAAAATGGCGTAAAGTGAAAAAGCAATTACCATTAATTTATACAGGAAAAATTTTTGAGCATTCCCAGACCCAAAAAATAACCTACCAAATCATACCAAATAACACATAAAACCTAAAATAATTCTAACATATAGTAAAAGCATTAATGATATGACAAATACACAGCCTATATAAAGTAGAAATAATGTATGTACAGTGTAGTCGGGAAGATTAAGGCAAAACCGATTAATGGGAAAAAACTGGCACATATGCGAACGTCACGCATGCGCACGTAGATGCCCGCGCAAGGCTTCATGGTCATGGTAGTCTTTCTCGGGGTAAACACAAGTGTCTTGTCAACACACACAAAAAATGCCAGGCAGTATCTATAGGAAGAGGTACAGTCGACGTTTCGGGCTGGGAACCTTCGTCAGGATTTGACTGTTACTTTTGTCCCTTATTTGGGAGTGAGAAAGTTGGCAACCCTAACTGTAAAAGACGTGTTGAGGTGAGTTTAACCCTACTTGAACAACCCCACCCCCCCAGTCGGCTGGTCCGCAAGAATATTGTCAATATTAAACCAGTCCGCGGTGCCAAAAAAGGTTGTGGACCCCTGCTTTACAACATTGTGCTAACCACCGCGCTTCTCTGCACCCTTAGTTCTGCTATTGGTAGGAATGAGTATATCTGCTTATGTTGAACACGTAAATGTAATCATATAGGAATTCAATAGTATATGTCTCACAACATCAGACTTCACCACAGCGTGGCAACCACTGGAAGTAGGCATCATGGCGGGGTGCACCATCTCCCCATTGTCCTTCACTATGGTAATGGAGCTCATTATCAGAGCCTCAAAATGGGTTGTGGGAGGAAAAGGGCTACAGTTTGGTCAACAGTTACCACCGATACGAACCTATTTCGACGATATAACGATACTGACGACAACCATCCCCTGCACCAAGAGACTTCTGGAAAAGCTTCATCAAAACATCACATGGGCGAGGATGAAGATCAAGCCCAGCAAGTGCAGAAGCACCTCCATTGTCAAAGGTCAAGTCACGGATAAAAGATTTCAGATTGATGGGACACCTGTCCCAACTGTTTCAGAAATGCCAGTGAAGAGCTTGGGCAGATGGTATGATGCTCAGCTCAAGGCCACTGAGCAGTTTGAACAACTCAAAAAGGATACCGTCATGTACATAGCTCGCATCAACAAGACCTTGCTGCCAGGAAAACTCGAGCTGTGGTGCTTCCAGTTAGGCATACTCCCAAGACTCATGTGGCCTTTAACAGTGTATGAAATCCCCATCAGCAAGGTTGAAAAGCTTGAAAGAATGATCAGCACACACGTAAAACAGTGGCTTGAACTTCCACGATGCTTAAGTCCTGTTGGACTGTACAGGAATGGCAAATTGGAATTACCAATTGCAAGTCTTGTGGAAGAATTCGAATGCACCAAAGCAAGGTTGGTCATGACCCTCACTGAATCTGAAGATACTGTTGTTCGAACAGTGGCCCCCCGTGTGGCAACGGGGAGGAAGTGGACCCCATCTGAAGCTGTTCAGAGTGCTAAGTCTGCTCTTCGCTTCAGGGATGAGGTTGGCCAAGTCCAACATTGCAGAGCCAGGCTCGGGCTTGTCCCAAAGGTTCCTCAATGGCACAAGGCAACATCAGTGCAGAAGAGACGACTCGTGGTGGAGGAGTTGAGAAGACAGGAGGAGGCAGAGCGACACGCCAGGGCCGTCTCAATGACCAAGCAGGGCCACTGGACTAATTGGGAGACTCTGGAAAAGAGGAAACTTAGCTGGCGTGACATCTGGGAGATGGAGGGATCTCGGCTAAGTTTTGTCATCAGAGCCACTTGTGACCTCCTACCCACACCCCAGAACCTGAACCAGTGGTGGGGAGAAGACCCCACTTGCTCTCTTTGTCAAGCACCTGGATCACTAAGGCATATTTTAACAGGATGTACCACGAGCCTCACCCAGGGGCGGTACACTTGGTGGCATAACCAAGTTCTCAGACAGCTGGCATCAATCTTGGAACAGAGGCGAATCATCACAAATGCTCTCCCACAAACATCGGCAGGAAATGTCCACATTATACGATATGTACCAGCAGGCCAACCTCCAGACCACCATATAACATTAAAAGATGTAAGCATTCTGCAGGTTGCTCGGGATTGGAAAATGGACATGGACTTGGGGGAAAAAAGCCTGTGTTTCCCCCAGACATTGCAGCTACAACACTCCAGCCAGACATGGTCCTGTGGTCTACAACAGCCAAGCTGGCATATGTTGTGGAATTGACAGTACCATGGAAAGATGGAGTCGAAGAAGCTTATGAGAGGAAAAAGACCAAGTACTCTGAACTGGCAACTGAAGCTGCCCAGAATGGCTGGAAGACCAAGATTTTCCCTGTAGAAATGGGATGCAGGGGATTCCTTGCTACATCTACAACCAGTCTATTGAAGAAGATGGGGGTGAGGGGTCACTCCCTCCAACAAACATTCAAGTCCTTGTCAAATGCAGCAGAAGAAAGAAGCAATTGGATTTGGATTAAAAGGAAAGACAACAACTGGGCTGCAAGATGAAGACAGGAGGGTATGGAACTGAGGGGGATGTATCTGGAACGCCAGGTAGCACCACTGAGCTCACTGGAGACGTCGTGGGCTTATCAATGAAACGTCAAAGAAGGAGGGTGCCCACCTGTTGACCCTGATGACGTACCTACCCTCCCTCCTTGTCATCACTCCAAAACCACTGCCAACATCAAGAGTGCCAACTTACCATAGGGATTGAAACATCAAGTCCTAGTAGCTCTACTACTCTACTGTGGATGTCCAGAAGACATGTAGGAGATTGGTGCATGGAATTAGTGATTTATGTACCAGTGTGGATTGAGAGCTGATAGGAGTCAGTTTAGCAGGCTTCTGTTCATTGTAAATGGCAGGGAGTAGTACTTTCCTGTTTCAGCCAACCATTTATATCAACAAGTTCCCCAGCGGACCCAATGCAATATCTATCAGTTTGCTAAATGGCAGGACAGTTACTGGACGTCATGATGATACAAAATTCTTTCAAGAAAATATGAGCAAACTGAGTGACCGTGCTACCACAAGAAAGAAAGTGGGGGGAAAATGAGAGGTTCAATTTCAAGTTCAGCTTTATCATCATTCAAACATACACATGTATACCATCAAACGCGACAACGTTCCTCCAGACCAAGGTGCACAACACGGTACGTATAACTCACACAACACATAAAATAATATTGCTACAAATTGACAAGTAACAAGGTGCATATAGAGCACAAGTTTTAAAAAAAATAGTATAACGCTACTGGTGCTTCATACGTGATGAGAACTGGGTGGTGGCAGGGAGTTCAGTAGTCTTGCGGCCTGGGGGGAAAAGCTGTTTCTCAACCTAATATGTGGGTTTCCTCCAGGTGCTCTGGTTTTCTCCCACAGTACTGATTAGTAGGTTAATTAGTCATTGTAAATTGTCCCATGATTAGGCTAGGGTTAAATTGAGGTTGCTGAGTGGTGTGGCTTGAAAGGCTGAAAGGGCCTGTCCCACACTGTATCTCAATTAATTGAATAGAAAACGCGTAAGTGGTTATCCACTTAAGTAGAAAAACAAAAAGCATTTTGCAGTATAGTGAACAATGAGGAAGTCAACCAAAGTGATCCGGAAAATGGGCTGAAAAATAGCAGATAGAATTGAAAGCAGTCAAGTGTGATTGTCATGGAAATACAAACCAGGAACACCAGAGTGACTTACAGTGTCGTTTTAAGAGTTTACTATCATGATATCATGGAGAGTCTGCAGCAGTCTCCACAGCCACCAGACCTGATCTTTAGGTTACACACAGCTCATTTATACAGCAAGACAAACAACTTCACATAACTTTGTTTAGCATCCCACAGTCAGTACATAATCAACCATTTAAAAGATATGTCAATTATCTCTCAACGCGGGTCTCAACTCTTAGTTCCCTGTTATCAGGACTCATAATTTACCCCCAGACACATTCTCCCCCCTGGTCCCAGGGGCCTAGGATCTTGTTTGTATGAATTCCTGGCACTAAACTTGTCATCCAAGGTTATTCTCGACTCTCATCAATAGTCTTAAGTCCAGCTGCTCCAGAATGGTCAAGCATCCCATCATACACCCTTTTTAACCATTTCTAACACAATGATATGTTGCTCTTTGGAAGGACAAACCAGGTTAGGACTTGCACAGTAAACGCTGGGCACTGAGAGGTGCAGTTAGGTGGATCTGGGAATACAGGTCCATAATTTCATGCAAGTGGCATCACGGGTAAATAGTGTTGTAAAGAGAGCTTTTGGCACATTGGTTTTCATTAACCTGTGGCTTCTGCATTGGGAATTTGAGGGGCTTGAGGACATGAGGTACATGGAGAGGTTGAATAGGTTATGAATTTATTCCCTGGAGTGCAGGAGAATGAGGGAAGATCTTATAGAGGCACAGTACTATGCAAAACTCTCAGGCTCACCTGTATACAGCTAGGGTGGCTAAGACTTTTGCACAGTACTGTATATAAAATTATGAGAGGTATAGATGGTGAATACGTGCAGGCTTTTTCCCCTCAGGTTTGGTGGGACCTGAACTAGAGGTCAAGGATTAAGTGTGAAAGGTGAAATCTTTAAGGGGAATCTGAGAGGGAACCACATTACTCAGAGGGTAGTGTGAGTGTGGCATAAACTCCCAGCGGAAATGGTGGATGTGGGCTCAATTGTAACAGTTAAGAGGGGTTTGGAAAAGTACGAGGATGAGAGGATTGGAAGGCTATGGTGCAGGTAGATAGGACGAAGCAGAAAACCAAGTTGGCACAAACTAGGTGAGCCAAAGGGCCTGTTTCTGTGCTGTGGTGATCTATGACTGTCTATACTTCCTACTTTGGGAAAAAAAAATTGGAAGATGTTGATTTTTCAATAGGACTTGGGTGAGTTTAAACTTAAGTAATTGAAAGCTATTATTTGGGCAGAACAGTACAGCAGGCTGTTAGGAAGGCAAATAGTACATTAGCCTTTATGCCAGAGGACCTGAATACAATCCATTACTTCATAGGGAGTGCCTTGCTGAGACCACACCTGGAGTATTAGGTACAGTCTTCACCACACAAAGGATAAATTTGCTATGGAGAGATAGCAATGAAGACTGACCAGAGCAGATTCTGGTTAGGCAGGACAATTGTATAAAGAGATCAAGTAGCCTAATGCTTCCCTCTTGAATAGTCAGTCCTCCATTCCTCTATCATCCAAGTGCCTAAGAGTCTCTTAAATGTCCCTAATGTATCTGCCTCTACCACCTCCCCTGCTAGCAGGTTCTATACACCCACCACTCTCTTTGGGAGGGGGCGGTGATAGAACTACCTCTGACATCACACCACCTATACATTTCTCCAATCGCCTTAAAATTATGTCGTCTTGTATTAGCCATTTCTGTGCTGGGTAAAAGGTGCTGGCTTACTCCAACAATGCCTCTGGTACCTCGATCAAGTCTCCTCTCATCCTCCTTTGCTCTAAAGGGAATAGCCCTAGCTCACTCAATCTACCCTCATAAGAAATGCTCTCTAATCTAGGCAGCATCCTGGTAAGTCTCCTCTACACCTTCTCTAAAGCTTCCACATGCTTCCAATAATGAGGTGACCAGAACTATACACAATATTCAAAGTGCATTCTAACCAGAGATTTACAAAGCTGTAACATTTCTGAGTGGACAGCGAATCTATGTACGTGACCTTTTTTTAGGCTCTCTTTTTGCAATACTTAGTGCGTGTGTCTGTGTTATCATAATTTATAGTTCTTTTTAATGTTTTGCATTGTACTGCCACAAAACAACAAATTTCCGGACATGTGCCAATGATGTTACAAACAAGAGAAAATCTGCAGTTGGTAGAAATCAATGCAAGACACACAATATGCTGGAGGAACTCAGCAAGCCAGGCAGCCAAAGGGTCTCAGCCTGAATCATCAATTATACTCTTTTTTTGTAAGATGCTGCTGAGTTCCTCCAGCATTGTGTGTTTCCAATGATTTTACAATCTGATTATGAACGTGGCCTTGTGGTTCTGAACTCAATCCCTCGACTAATGAAGCCCAACAGACCATATGCCTTCTTACACTGAGCAACTATCATAGCTTACAGTGGGATCTGCACCAGCTGGGAAAAAGGGGCTGACAAATGGCAGATATTGGAAGGACTTGCACAATGAGTGGTAGGGTACTGTCAGGTTGGATTTCTTTTTGTTCTTTGAACATGTGCAGCTTCCCCACTTGAAAGGGATTGAATGCGTCTACCCGAAGGTTTTTTAACTAGATTCCACTCAATGACCAAACAACTTTTCCTTTTTCCTCCTTTTATTTTTCGCAAGTGTGGCAGTTTGATAGTTCCATTAGTTCCATCAACCATTTGCCATTAGACATTAGTCACTAGTCATTAGTCATAAGAAACTAGTCACAAGACATAACGTAAAAAAGACTGCACGTGGTAGACCTAAGGAGAGCTAAGGCACCGGTGACCCCTGTTTCCATCCAGTGTGGACATGGTGGAGGGTTACAAATAGCTGGGGATATGAATTGACAATAAACTGGACTGGTCAAAGAACACCGAGGCTGTCTACAAGAGCCGTCTCTATTTCCTGAGGAGACTGAGGTTCTTTAACATCTGCCAGACGATGCTGAGGATGTTCTACGAGTCTGTGGTGGCCAGTGCTATCATGTTTGCTGTTGTGTGCTGGGGCAGCAGACACCAACAGAATCAACAAACTCATTCGTAAGGCCAGTGATGTTGTGGGGATGGAACTGGACTCTCTGATGGTGGTGTCTGAAAAGAGGATGCTGCCCAAGTTTCATGCCATCTTGGTCAATGTCTCCCATCCACTACATAATGTACTGGATGGGCACAGGAGTACATTCAGCCAGAGACTCATTCCACCGAGATGCAACACAGAGCGTCATAGGAAGTCATTCCTGCCTGTGGCCATCAAACTTTACAACTCCTCCCTTGGAGGGTCAGACACCCTGAGCCAATAGGCTGGTCCTGGACTTATTTCATAATTTACTGGCATAAATTACATATTACTATTTAACTATTTATGGTTCTATTACTCTGTATTATTTATGGAGCAACTGTAACGAAAACCAATTTCCCCCGGGATTAATAAAGTATGACTATGACTATAAGTCGTTAGTTATTAGACATTTAGGTGAAAAACTGGCTACCTCTGCGGACTTTGTAGACGGATTCCGACCTGCACCTCTCCGCTCCCTCATAGACCGTTATGTTTTCAAACCGGACGAACCTTCCCGAAGGTTCCCGAGCCCTTCTCAAACCTGGCGCCATTTCCCCGAGGCGCCTGCGCGCGATGATCCCCGTGACGGACGCCAAGCTAATAGCGCTAACCCGAAACGCGGTGACAGCAGCGCGCTTCTCCAGGAAACAGGCTCTCAAGTTATTTAAAGTTACCGCAGATCCCGGACTGCTGCTGTGATGCTGCCGCATCCTCCCGATGTTCCGGGCAGAAGCAGCACTCAGGCAGCGGGTTCCATCCGGTCTATCAGTGGATTGTTGCTATCACTTTCAAACCTTATTTTCTTTTGCCTCTAGGTCCCAATACTTTCTAGAAACTCTAGTTTGACTTGACACCTCCCACTCGATCTTCCCATGGAAACACTGGGGAGATCGCCAGCTTCAAAGGCAAACGGTGGTCCCATTTCGGTGTTCTTACGATGTTTTGTTGGCTTCACTTTCCGTCTGTTCCTCAGCAGGAAGTAAGACAACCAGCCGTCTGACGTCCCTGTGAAGGATGGTGGCTTGGATCCTGTCTTTTTCCCATCAGAGATTGGATGCCTTGTTACTTCAGAGCTTTTGTCACAGGAACACTGTAGCTTGGGAAGATCCTGACGTTGACGTCCCTCACAATGCCTTTGCTGTCTGGATTGGTATTGACGACTCTGCCAAGCTGGAAATGTCCTCTCAGTACATTCTGGTTGCCTAACCAGACGACGTCTCCAACAGTGATGCTTCTCTGTGCAGTATGCCACTTGCTCCTGACAAACAAATTAGGACCAGCGAGTTGGCTCCTGCACCTCCAGAACTTGGTCACCTCTGACTGCATTGCTCAGAGTCTTTTATAGGGGTAGCTGAAAAAGTCAAAGGTTTTGAAATCCCTGCTTTGAGATGCTGGACTGAATAGAAGAGTGTTGGGTGTGACATACTGAATACAGTCTTCCCGGCTCTGTACCCTGGTGTCAATTGAGCGTTCATTGGCAAGGTTGGCTGCTATGTGAAAAGTTGTCTGGAACTCGCTGTAACTGAGCCCAGATTCCTTCCCAAGACTCTGGAGTGCTCTCTTTACAATGCATACAGCGGCTTCTGCAGCACCATTCCTGTGTGGAGAATCAGGCGGATGGATTTTCCACATCCACTCCATTCCATTTTTTGCCGCGGTCTCCTGCAGGGCTGCTTCGTTCAAGCCATCCAAGAATCTGCACAGCTCCTCCAAGACTGGTTTTGCTCCAATGATATTGGTGCCTGGATCTGACCAGATCTTTCTTGGATGTCCCCTGATTGCAGTGAACCTTTGATAGGCTATCAGGAATCCTTCGGTTGATAGGGTGTTTACCAACTCCGTGTGGATGGTTCTGTTGGCCATGCAGCAAAAGACCACTCCCCAGACTTTCAGTGTCACTCTTGATGTCATCTTTTGCTTGGTAGGGTCCAAAGAGGTCCACCATTGTGAACTGGAATGGTGCAGCAGGTTCAGTTCTTTCTGGCGGCAAGTACCCATTACTTGTTGACATTTCCTTGTTTTTTGCCTTCCTGCAGAGCATGCAGCCATCGACATGTCATGGTCCGGTCTGTGAAGTCCGTATTCCGGTTCACGGTCCAGTCCATCGACCCTTGCTCCAGGTTTTCCTGTCTATCCTGTTTGTGTTCTTGTTGAGCTCTAATTGAGGCAGTTGATGCTCGTTGGGGCTGGCTGCATAAATACCTTCAGAGACTAGGATGTGACTGCTGGATTGTTCTTGTCCTTACTCCTTGTATCCCTTCCTCTGCCTTCTGTTTCCTCGCCTGAAGCCTTGCCGGTAACTCTCGCCTCGCCTGAAGTTCTGTCTTGCCTTGCATTGTCTGAAGCCTTGCCTTGTCTTGCTGTCTTGTCCTGGAGCCACCCCGTACCTAGCTCCCTTCCTGTTCCTTGCCTCCATTGGGTAAGCCAGGCTGTCTTGCCATTACCTGCGGTTGGTTCTGTCCCTTCCTGTTCCTTGCCTCCGTCGGGTAAGCCAGGCCGTCTTTCCGTTACCTGCGGTTGGTTCTGTCTCTTGCCTCCATTGGGTAAGCCAGGCCGTCTTGCCGTTATCTACAGTTGGTTCTGTCCCTTCCTGTCACTTGCCTCCGTCGGGTGGAGTACCGCGTCCTGCCCGGAAGGAGCTTCCAGTCTCCTGCCTCCAGCCTCCACCCTCGCCTTGCCTCAAGTCTCCTGCCTCCTGCCAAGCCTCGCCTCGTCTCCAGCCTCCTGTCAAGCCTCGCCTCAAGTCTCTAGCCTCAAGCCTGAAGACTCCAGCCTCCTGCCTCCTGCCAAGCCTCGAGAGTCCAGCCTCCTGCCTAGCCTCTAGCCTCAAGCCCGAAAACTCCAGCCTCCTGCCTAGCCTCTAGCCTCAAGCCCGAAGACTCCAGCCTCCTGCCTAGCCTCTAGCCTGAAGACTCCAGCCTTGTCCTGCCTGCCAGCCAAGCCTCGTCCTTTCCTAGTTCTGGGGTCCGATTCAGAGGCAAGACCCAGGTACTGGGTCCTTGTCCAGTTTCTGGCTCGGAGTCCAAGCCCGGGCTCCTAGCTCTCTTGTCCAGTCCTGTTCCGGGTTCCCAGTTTTCATGTCCATGGCCTTGCTCTCACCCTGTATCCTAGTCCTGTCCCTAGTACTTCAGTGTCTGTGTCTTGCACTTGGGTCCGTTCCCAGCCACCACCTTATGACACAACAACTTTTTGGGTAATTTTCCTTCCCCTTATGACCCATGCCTTTCTTCTCATCTTGAGCAAGGTATCGGCCACTCCATCATGGCTCTCAGTGTGGGCCTCCTGAGCTAACAGTGTGGACACCCAGGCATCATAGGTCAACGTGAGGACACCAACTTGATCTTCTTTGAAGATTTGCACTCAGCCACTGCAAACCTACAGCCAAGAGTTTTGGTTTTTGTAAACTACCAGCCTGTCTATAGTGGTGCTTGGGAAGGTTTCGACCTCTTGTGCTGCTAGAAAAATGTCTCTTAGAGCATCTTCTCGCTCCCTTACTGAGGTGACTCCTGTCAAAGAAACTGCCTCCCACTTTGAACTGTCCACGGCTTGATTTTGTCCAATAATCTTTTTTTGCTGCTCTCCAGATCCATGCAACTGTTTTGACTAGTCGAGTTAGAACACTGAACTGCTTGATGTCCACAAGGCTTTGGATGGCTGATGCTGCAGGCGGTCTCCGTTGTTCTGTTTTGACCTGGTTCTGCTTTTGTGCTGGTTCTTGTTTCTTTGCCCTGGCCCTTGTCAAAGCAGTAACAAATGCCTTCTTTTGCAACTTGTTGATGCTTTCCCTGGCAGTGGCTGCTAGTTCTTTGGCTGATTTCATCGGCCACTCATTCACTGGCAAACTCAAAAACTTTGGTGCATTTTACCACTCTGAGTCTTCATCTGGGTCTTGAGGGCTGGCTCCTCTGGTGATTACATCAGCAACATTTTGCGGACCAGGAATCCACCACCAGTCCTGGATCCCTGTGCTGTTTTGAATCTCTCCGATCCTATTTGCAAAGAATGTTTGATAGCCATAGCTTTCTCGCTGTACTGCACCAAGAACTGTTTGGCTATCAACAAAATGGTACCACCTCCCAACTTGGATTCGGCTATGCAGCTCAAAGTACTTTCTCAGGCGTGAGGCAAACACTGCTCCACACACCTCTGCTTTGACAGCATCATCTTTGTGATCCAAGGGAGTTAATTTGGCTTTAGATTCCACCAGCCTGACAATTGAGTCCTGGTCTGAGTTCCACCTTAGATACATCACTGCTCCATAAGCATGCTCGCTTCCATCAGAGAACGTGATTGCCCAGGGTTCCTCAGTGAAGCATGGGAGAGTCAGTGCCCTGATGAACTTCACCTTGCCAAGTTTAACGTACTCCTCGAAGAGCTTAATTGCATCCTCCCTGAGGCCATCTGAGAGTGCTATGTCCCATGTGTCTTTGACTGTTTGAACACCCTTTGTACCAAAATAGCTCCCTTCTGCTTAGCAGGAGTTACCAGGCCAACTGGGTCATACAGCCCTGATACTTGGCTGAGCAGTTCTCTTCGTGTCAGGGGGTATGGCGTCTGGTCTCTGATTTGCTCTTGTAGAAGGTCTTGTCCAAGTCTCATTTTTTTCTTTCTCTTCAAGAAATTGATTGCAATCATCACATGGAGCTTATCCTCTACTACTATGTAGCCCAGGCCAATTGCCTTGTTGTCATCATAGCGCATTTGGTTTGGCAAGACCATGGTTTCTGCCTTGGACTTCTCCAGCTTGTCATTGTAGTCTTTCCTCCCACTTTGCCCAGAAAAGACCCAAGGCTTGAGCTCGAAACCTCCGGCCTTCAGGATCTGCTCCACATTTGCTGTGATGGATTTCAGCTGGTCAAGGTTGTTGTGGGATATGAGAATGTGATAAATGTAGCTGTCGTGTTGGAGCACCTGCCACTCCTCTTTGAGGTGGGTGAAAAGAGGGAGGTTAACAGTTTCGCACATTGCTAGCTGTGCAATGCACCCTGCTGGTTCATCTCCGATGTTCACTCTTATGATTGCATATTCCCCAGCTCCTCGTCCTCGGAGTCTCGCCAGAGGAATCTGTGCAGGTGCACTTCTCGGCCTTCCAACCAAACCGAATTGTACATCTTTTTTATATCACCCAGGGCAGTGTATACTGCACCCCTGAATCTGAGTAGGACAGTGCAAACCTGGTTGAGGACATCTGGACCTTTCATTAGCAGGTCATTCAAGCTCATGCCTCTGAACTTTTGGCTGCTGTTCCACACGAGTCTCACCGGAGTTGTGACAGAGTGCAGATTCAGAGCAATAAGGTGACTCACGTACCAGACTGGCCCATTCCAGTTGATGACCATGTCTTTGACTAATTTCATTGTAACCCTTCGATCGACCATGTCATGCACTTGAGCAGTGTAGGCAGCTTTCCACTCGGATTCTTTGGCTAGTTGCTTTTCCTTCCTGAGAAATGTAGCCTCGACTGTTCTTTTATTGTTTGGCAGGGAAGCTGGATCTTCTAACCAAGGAGCCAATGTGGTCCCTTGCTGTGGCGGTCACCTGTGACATAGGTGAGGACTCTTTTTACAACTTCAAGTCCCCTCTCCTCAGCAAGAGTCATTCCTTTGCTGCCCGGCTGGCAGTTTCCGCAGCGACAACCCCCGCATTTTGGCTCACATGCTGCACCAATACTATCCCACTTCCACCACTCTAGGAAGTCCCGGTTGGTGCTTGAAGTACCTGACTCCTGGAGCTTGATGCCATCCTGTTTGTTTGATGGAAGTTGCTCTGGGACTCTGCTGGCAAGCTCTTCGTACTTTACAGCAGCCGCTCTCATTGACCTTGCAAAATGTGTCTTGGACATGAGGGCTGACACAGACAGCTCCTCAAAGAGATCAGGATGTGCTCCTCCGACCGTCTTCCTCAGTGGTCCGTCCCACAGCACGAGGTCTCCAACAGCTCTGGTTCTCTGAGGCGCTAGTTGACCTTCTCTCTGGCTTATGAGTAAACTTATTTCTCTGGGTCTCACAAGTTCATCAAGCAGTATGTCTGGGAAGAATTTCTGCAGTTGCTTCGGTGTCACTTATTTGTGGACATTTGCAATGCTGCCTAGTCCATAACAAACCAATTGGTGTGATTTGAGAGTGCCCTTAGAGTGTTTACTCTGATTTCTAGAAGGTACTGCTTTGTTTCCACCCGAACTTTCATTCCCAACTCCCCCCGCCCCCCCAACTCCATGGACGACAAGAGCAATTTCCTCACTTCTACGGTTCAGTCTGCTTGCGGCCTTGTGGGTTATATAATTGGTGTCTGAAGCCAAGTCAATTAACGTCCCGATTTTTTGCCCAGCATTAGCTGCGACCTCGAAGCATCATAATCACTGGCAGCTCTTGCAATCCACTTTCCACCAGAAGGCCCAGTTTATCTTTCACAGTGCTGAAGGCTCTGGATGCAGTGTTTGAAAATACATCACGACATTGTTTGGCCAATTCTGGTGAAAGTTTGCTGAAGAACCCCTCTTGATCCTCTGTATATTTCTTCCTGCCTTTATCTTCCTCTGGACCAAATCTGCTCTTTTTCTGACTTGCGTTGCTTTTCTTTATTTCAGCATTAGGACACAGATAGTAATGATGCTCAGGAGTATGCTCATCCTTGCAGTCCTGGTTTTTACACAGATAAGCTGGTTTGCAGTATGAACTGTCATCATGAACCTCAAGACGCTTCTTGCATGCCCCCAACTTTCTTACTGCAGCCTTTTTCTCTGGTAGCTTTAGCGCTCGAAACTGTTTGCAAAAGTAGAGCTTCCTTTTGTGCTTTCCACCACCACAGACTACACACCCTGCATGGTTGTCACCTGACTTGGTAGACTTGGTTCTGGCATGTCTTGGCTCAGCCCTGGTTTCTCTTCTACTTGGCTCTCCATTCCTCAGTTGCTCAAGCTGCTCATATATGCTCTCTTGCCCTTTGAGGAATTCCAAGAGACTGTCAAACCGATTATTTGGTGTCACAGCATTTTTCCTGTCAGTGACATAGACCAGCCATTCCTTTTTGAGAGTTTCTGGAAGTTTACTTTCAATTGATCTTGTCACCAGCAGAGTTTTGATAGCACCTGTATCTCCAAGGTCAGTCAAGTCTTGAAGTGCCTTCTCCACTGCTTGAATTAGTTCCACTATTTTCCGTGACTGATGATTTCTGACAGCTGGCATTTTCTGTAACTCTTCCACTATTTCAATAGCAATGCAAGTTTGATTTCCATAGCGGTTTTCTAGAACACGGAACATGTCATCTGCAGTGTTATAAGTAGTGAGGCGAAGGTCTCTTCTGATTTTGTTGTCAAGACTGTCCAGTAGTTGAACCTTTTTCACCTTTCTTGAACCAGTTGGCTCTCCCTGCCTCTGGAGTGCTTCCCTGTCCTTTCTCCACCTGTAAAAATCACGTTTGCTGCCATTAAACTTGGGAAGGGCCATCGATTTTAATCTGATGGCTGGCGTGGGAAAATTGGAGGAAAAGCCAACGCCGTCAGTGTTAGTCTTTCAGCATCCTCCTTTCTCCTTGCCCGTATGAAGTGGGCCTTCTTGGAAACCAACTTGGGGATGTGGAGTTCGAGCCCCTTTAGGTGATTCTGAAGGTCCTTCTGATCCCCTGGTGGGATCCATCATTTCCACCGACCATGCACCTCCTTCGCTGTCTTTATCAGTCCAATGCTGCTCCTGGACTGCTGCTGTGATACTGCCGGGTCCTCCCGATGTTCCGGGCAGAAGCAGCACTCAGGCAGCAGGTTCCATCCAGTCTGTCAGTGGATTCTTGCTATCACTTTCAAACCTTATTTTCTTTTGCCTCTAGGTCCTAATACTTTCTAGAAACCCTAGCTTGTCTTGACAGGCACCGAGAGCAGTAGAACAGAAAATTTGGGAATACCGATCCATAATTCCAAAAAAAAAGGCGTCATGGTTAGATAGGGTCATAAAGGATATTCATAAATCAAAATACTGAGTACGTGAGATGGGATGTTACATTCAAGTTCTATAAGACGTTGTTGAAGCATGTAAGACAGGAGTAGAATTGGGCCATTCAGCCCATCAAGTCTGCTGTGCCATTCCATCATGGCTGATCCCTGATTCCACTCAGCCCCATGCACCTGCTGCCTTCCCATATCTTTTGATGCCCTGACTGATCAGGAAACAATCAACTTCCACCTTAAATATGTCCACAGACTTGGCCTCCACCACAGTCTGTGCTAGAACGTTCCACAGATTCACTAATCCCTGGCTTCTCTTTACTTCTGTCCTAAAAGGACACATGGCTGCAAGAGGACCAGGGCTGGGAAATGAATATTCAGGGATATACATCCTATTGAAAGGACAGACAGGTTGGCAGAGGGGGTGGGGTGGCACTGTTGGTGAGGAATGAAATTCAGTCACTTGTGAGGGGGGACATAGAATCAGGAGATGTAGAGTCAATATGGATAGAACTGAGAAACTAAGTGCAAAAAGACTCTAATGGGAGTTAACTACAGGCCCCCAAACAGTAGCCTGGATATAGGGTGCAAGCTAGTTAAAATTGGCATGTCGCAAAGGTAATACTATGGTTGTTATGGGGGATTTCAACATGCGGGTAGACTGGGAAAATCAGGTTGGTACTGAACCCCAAGAAAGGGAGTTTATAGAGAGCCTCAGAGATGGATTCTTAGAGCAGCTTGTATCAGAGCCTACCAGGGAGAAGGCAATTCTGGATTTAGTGTTGTGTATTAAGCCAGATTTGATAAGGAAACTCAAGGTGAAGGAGCCATTAGGAGGTAGTGACCATAATATGGTAAGTTTTAATCTACAATTTGAGAGGGAGAAGGGAAAATTGGAAACGTCAGTATTATAGTTGAACAAAGGGGACTATGGACCCATGAGGGAGGAGCTGGCCAAAGTTGACTGGAAAGATACCCTAGCAGGGATGACAGTGGAACAACAATGGCAGGTATTTCTGGGAATAATACAGAAGGTGCAGGATCAGCTCATACCAAGGAGGAAGAACGATCCTAAGGGGAGTAAGGGGAGGCCATGGATGGCAAGGGAATTCAAGGACAGTATAAAAAAAAATAAGAGAGGAAGTATAACTTAGCAAGGATGAGGGGGAAACCAGAGGATTGGGAGACTTTTAAGGAGCAACAGAAGATAACTAAAAAGGCAATACGGGGTGGGGGGGAAGATGAGGTACAAAGGTAAGCTAGGCAAGAATATGAAGGAGGATAGTAAAAGCTTCTTTAGGTATATGAAGAGGAAAAAATTAGTTAAGACCAAAGTTGGGCCCTTGAAGACAGAAACGGGAGAAATTATTATGGGGAACACGGAAATGGCAGATGAGCTGAACTTTGAATCTGCCTTCACTAGGGAAGACACAAACAAACTCGCAGATGTGATAGTGGCCAGAGGACCTAGGGTAACAGAGGAACTGAAGGAAATTCACATTAGGCAGAAAATGGTGTTGGGGAAACTGATGGGACTGAAGGATGATAAATCCACAGGCCTGATGGTCTGCATCCCAGGGTACTTAAGAAGGTGGCTCTAGAAATCGTGGACGCATTGATAATCATTTTCCAATGTTCTATAGATTCAGGATCGGTTCCAGCGGATTGGAGGGTAGCTAATGTTATCCCACTTTTCAAGAAAGAAGAGAGAGAGAAAACAGGGAATTATAGACCGGTTAGCCTGACGTCAGTGGTGGGAAAGATGTTGGAGTCAATTATAAAAGATGAAAGTACGACACGTTTGGTTGGCAGTAACAGGATAGGTCCGAGTCAGCATGGATTTACGAAGGGGAAATCGTGCTTGACTAATCTTCTGGAATTTTTTGAGGATGTAACTTTGAAAATGGACAAGGGAGAGCCAGTGGATGTAGCGTACCTGGACTTTCAGAAAGCCTTTGATAAAGTCCCACATAGGAGATTAGTGGGCAAAATTAGGGCATATGGTATTGGGGGCAGAGTACTGACATGGATTGAAGATTGGCTGGCTGACAGGAAACAAAGAGTAGCGATTAACAGGTCCCTTTCGGAATGACAGGTGGTGACCAGTGGGGTACCGCAGGGTTCAGTGCTGGGACCACAGCTGTTTACAATATACATTAATGATTTATATGAAGGGATTAAAAGTAACATTAGAAAATTTGCAGATGACACAAAGCTGGGTGACAATGTGAAATGTGAGGAGGATGTTATGAGAATACACGGTGACTTGGACAGGTTGGGTGAGTGGGCAGATGCATGGCAGATGCAGTTTAATGTGGATAAATGTGAGGTTATCCACTTTGGTGGCAAGAACAGGAAGGCAGATTACTATCTGAATGGTGTCAAGTTAGGAAAAGGGGAAGTACAACGAGATCTGGGTGTCCTTGTTCATCAGTCACTGAAAGTAAAATGGCATGTTGGCCTTCATAACAAGGGGAGTTGAGTATAGGAGCAAAGAAGTCCTTCTGCAGTTGTACAAGGCCCTGGTGAGACCCCACCTGGGGTATTGTCTGCAGTTTTTGTCTCCAAATTTGAGGAAGGACATTCTTGCTAAGGAGAGAGTGCAGCATAGGTTCACTGGGTTAATTCCAGGGATGGCAGGACTGTCATATATTGAGAGATTAGAGCGACTGGGCTTGTATACACTAGAATTTAGGATAAGAGGGATCTGATTGAAACATATAAGATTATTAAGGGATTGGACACACTAGAGGCAGGAAACATGTTCCCGATGTTGGGGGAGTCCAGAACCAGAGGCCACAGTTTAAGAATAAGGAGTAGACCATTTAGAATGAAGTTGAGGAGAAACTTTTTCACATAGAAGGTTGTGGATCTGTGGAATGCTCTGCCTAAGAAGGCAGTGGAGGCCAGTTCTCTGGATTCTTTCAAGAAAAAGTTAGATAGAGCTCTTAAAGATAGTGGAGTCAAGGGATATGGGGAGAAGGCAGGAACAGGGTACTGATTGTAGATGATCAGCCATGATCACAGTGAATGGTGGTGCTGACTCGAATGGCCTACTCCTGCACCTATTGTCTATTGACACCCCATAAGTTTGAGGCTATGCCCTCTAGTTCTGGATATCTCCACCTTAAGAAACATCCTCTCCACATCCACCCTATCTAGTCCTTTCAACATTCTGTAGGTTTCAGAGATGCCCACACATTCTTCAAAATTCCAGTGAGTACAGGCCCAAAGTTGGTAAACACTCCTCAAATTTTCACCTTTTAATTCCTGGAATTGTCTTTGTGAATCTCCTCTGGACACTCTCCAATGACAACACATTCTTTCTGAAATAGGGCCCAAAACTATTGACAATACTCCAAGTGCAGCCTGACTAGTGTCTTATGGAGCCTCAGCATTATCTCCTTTCTTTTATATTCCATTCCCCTTGAAATGAATGCTAACCTTGCATTTGCCTTCTTCAGTCCTGACTCAACCTGTAAGTTAACCTTCTGGGAGTATTGCATGAGGACTCCTAAGTCCCTATGCACCTCTAATGTTTGAACCTTCTCCCCATTTAGATATTAGTCTGTCCTCCAGGACCATGCCAGAATCGAGTGATTCTTGAAAGATCGTGACCAATGTATCCATTGTGTCTCTCAGTACTCTGAGGCTAATTTGGAGTATTGTGCAGGTTTGCTCGCATGCCCACTGGAAAGATTTCAAATTGATTGGAAGAGGCAGAGGGATTTTTCAAGAATGTTACCAGGACTTGAGGGCCTGAGTTATAGGTTGAATAGTTTTGGTCTTTATTTCCTGGAGTGTAAAGATGTATACAAAATTGAGTGGTATAGATGGGGTAAATGTTAAACAGGCTTTTTCCACTGAGATTAAGTGGAACTAGATCTAGAGGTCATGGTTAAGGGTCAAAGATGAACTCTTTAAGGGAAATATGAGGGGCAACTTCTTCACTCAGGGTGGTGAGAGTGTGGAATGAGCTGCCAGCGCAAATGGCGGATGAGGGCTCGATATCAACATTTAAGTGAAATTTGGATAGGTACATGAATGGGAGGGGTATAGAGGACCATGGTCTAGGTGCAGGTCAATGGGACTAGGCAGATTAATGGATCAGCATAGGCTGAAGGGCTTGCTTCTGTGCCTGAATGTTCTATGACTATTTCCACTATTATTTTTTGCCTTTACTTTTGCTGGACGCTGTGGTTAGCACGACACATTCACAGCTCAGGGCATCAGAGTTCTGTGTTCAATTCCAACATCACCTGTGAGGAGTGTGTACATTTTCTTTGGCTGCTCCAGTTTCCTCTCTGTCCAAAGATGTGTGGGTTCGGAGCTTAATTGGTCATTGTAAATTGTCCTGTGGCTCAGGTTAACTAGTGGGTTGCTGGGTAGTGCTGCTTGAAGGGCCTATTCCGTGCTGTGCAGTACTGTGCCAAAGTCCTTGGCACTTGTATAGCTTGAGTGCCTAAGACTTGTGCACAGTACCATATCTGTCAACATGGAATGGAGAGCAAGTTTATAAATCTGGCAGGAGCAAAGGATATTGGGAATGGTGAGGCTGATGTGCCATGGGAGGGATGTGGGACAGAAGGAGTGCCAGGGACGGGATGGGGGGCGGGGGGTGGGTGGTGTTGTTACAGGTGCAGAAACACCCAACACCAAGAGACCAGGCAAGCTCATTTGATTCCAAATAATTGGTTTATTGATCATTACAGAATGTCTTGCTGGTGCTTCCCACTTCCTCCCCTCTACTCAACCATGATTCCCCTCTCCTTGCCCCCTTCCCACTCTCAGTCCACAATAGAGACCCACATCAGAATTGGGTTTATCATCACTCACATATGTCATGAAATTTGTTTTTTATTGTGGCAGCAGTACAGTGCAATTTGTAAAATTACCACAGTACTGTGTTTATATATAATGTATTCTCTAGACTATTCAACAGTATTGCATCTATAAATATTTCTGAAGATAACTCAAAAGCAAAATACTACAGATGCTAACTGAATTTGTTTCTACAGAGTCTTCTGATGAAGTTACAATGTTGACATCCGGCAGGCATGAATATCCATTCAGTCTTGTGCTTCCACAGGCGTGAGTTATGACAGAGAAAATCATTAACGTGATTCGTTATTAATAAAGATGATGCTTCATATTGGTTTATGTTCTCCAACAGGCCACCAGTACCTTCTTCCTTCAAGGGTAGGCATGGCTATGTGAACTATTGGATGACAGCCAAACTGCACAGACCTTGGAAACTGAGAACAAAAGTAAAAGAACCATTCACGGTACTTAACCAGATCGATGTTAGTGCTCCCGGACCACTACTGGTAGGTTCCACAGAGTTTTGGGTGAATGTCTAATAAACCAGTTTACAATATTTGGTTCTGTTCATTCACAAAATACTGACAGCTTTTACTGGGAAAGGGTGGGGGCAGAAAGGTCAAAGCCCTCATGCATTGAATTACTTAAGTCCAATTCAATCACAGCATGGTGGTGTAGTGGTCAGCACAATGCTTTACAGTACCAACAATCCGGTTCAATTCCCGCTGCTGTCTGGAAGCAGTTTGTACGTTCTCCCTGTAACCACGTGAATTTGCTCTGGATGCTCCAGGCTCCTCCCAAATTCCATATACCTGCAGGTTGGGGTTAGTAAGGTGTCATCACCATTACATGCCGGGTTATATGACATGTGTGATCATGATCTGTGACCATGTTTGTTCTTGGCAAATTTTCCAACAGAAGTGGTTTGCCATTGCCACCTTCTGGGCAGTGTCTTTACAATACAGGTGACCACAATCAGTATCAGTACTCTTCAGAGACAGTCTGCCTGGCGTCATAACCAGGACTGGTGACATGCACCATCAGCTGATGTACCCATCCACCTGCTGCTCCCATGTCTGGGGGGCGGGAGTGTGTGAGGAGTAAGTAGGTGCTATACCTTGCTGATGGGTACTTGCAGGCTAACAGACGGAAACAGCGCCTTACACCTCCTGTGGTAGAGGTGTACCTCCACCCTGCAACTCGTAGTGGTAAGTTACAGGCATGCTAAATTGGCACCAGAAGCATGGCGACACCTTGCGGGCTATCCACAGCACAATCCTCAGACTACGTTAGTCATTGATGCAAACGGCACTTTTCACTGTACATTCCAATGTACTTGTGACAAATAAAGATTATTAATATTTTTCTAAGTCTTAGATTTGTACTCAAAATCAGGTAAGTAAACAAATATGACTAAAACTACTTCATAGGAACATAGAACATAGAAATGTAGAAAACTCACAGCATAATACAGGCCCTTAGGCCCACAATGCTGTGCCGAACATGTACTTTAGAAATTACCTAGGGTTACCCATACCCCTCTATATTTCTAAGCTCCACATACCTATCCAGGAGTCTCTTAAAAGACCCTATCGTATCCACCTCCACCACCGTCACTGGCAGCCTATTCCACACACTCATCACCCTCTGCGTTTTTTTAAAAAAAAACAAACTTGCCCCTGACATCTCCTCTGTACCTACTTCCAAGCACCTTAAAACTGTGCCCTCTCATGTTAGCCATTTCAGCCATGGGAAAAAGCCTCTGACTATCCACACAATCAGTGCCTCTCATCATCTGGTAGAACTCTATCAGGTCACCTCTCATTCTCCACTGCTCCAAGGAGAAAAGACCAAGTTCGCTCAACCTATTCTCATAAGGCATGCTCCCTAATCCAGGCAACATCCTTGTAAATCTCCTCTGCACCTTTTCTATAGATTCCACATACCTCTTGTAGTGAGGCGACCAGAACTGAGCACAGTGCTCCAAGTGGGGTCTGACCACTGTCCTACATAGCTGTAACATTACCTCTCGGCTCCTAAACTCAGTCCCACAGTTGATGAAGGCCAATGCACCATATGCCGCCTTAACCTCAGAGTCAACCTGCGCAGCAGCTTTGAGTGTCCAATGGACTCGGACCCCAAGACCCCTCTGATCCTCCACACTGTCAAGATTCTTACCATTAATACCATATTCTGCCATCATATTTGACCTATCAAAATGAACCACCTCCCACTTATCTGGGTTGAACATCTGCCACTTCTCAGCCCAGTTTTGCACCCTATCGGTGTCTTGCTTTAACCTCTGACAGCCCTCCACACTATCCACAACACCCCCAACCTTTGTGTCATCATGAAATTTACTAACCCCTCCCTCCACCTCCTCATCCAGGTCATTTGTAAAAATCACAAAGAGTAGGGGTCCCAGAACAGATCCCTGAGGCACACCACTGGTCACCGACCTCCATGCAGAATATGACCCGTCTACAACCATTCTTTTCCTTCTGTGGGCAACCCAGTTCTGGATACACAAAGCAAGGTCCCCATGGATCCCATGCCTCCTTACTTTCTCAATAAGCTTTGCATAGTGTACCTTATCAAATGCCTTGCTTGAAATCCATGTACACTACATTTACTGCTCATCAACATGTTTAGTCACATCCTCAAAAAATACAATCAGGCTCGTAAGGCACGACCTGCCTTTGACAAAGGCATGCTGGCTATTCCTAATCGTATTATGCCTCTCCAAATGTTCATAAATCCTGCCTCTCAAGATCTTTTCCATTAATTTACTAGCCACTGAAATAAGACTTACTGGTCAATAATTCCCTGGGCTAGCTCTACTCCCCTCCTTCTTGAATAAGGGAACAACATCTGCAACCCAACAGTCCTCCGGAACCTTTGCTGTCCCATTGATTATGCAATGATCACTGCCAGAGGCTCAGCAATCTCCTCCCTCACCTCCCACAGTAGCCTGGGGTACATCTCGTCCGGTCCCAGAGACTTATCCAACTTGATGCTTACCAAAAGTTCCAGCGCATCCTCTTTCTTAATGTCTATATGCTCAAGCTTTTCAATCCACTGTAAGTCATCCCTAGAATTGCCAAGATCCTTTTCCGTAGTGAATACTGAAGCAAAGTATTCATTAAGTACCTCTGCTATCTCCTCTGGTTTCATACACAGTTTTCCACTGTCACACTTGATTGGTCCTATTCTCTCATGGCTTATCCTCATGCTCTTCACATACGTATAGAATGCCTTGGGGTTTTCTTTAATCCTGCTCGCCAAAGTCTTCCCATGGCCCCTCGTGGCTCTCCTAATTTCCTTCTTATGCTCCTTCCTGCTAGCCTTAGCTTTTCTTCTTGACTAGATTTTCAACAGCCTTTATACACCACGGATCCTGTACCCTACCATCTTTCCCCTTTCTCATTGGCACATACCTATGCAGAACTCCACGCAAATATCCCCTGATCATTTGCCACATTTCTGCTGTACATTTCCCTGAGAACATCTGTTCCCAGTTTATGCTTCCAAGGTCCTGCCTGATAGCTTCATATTTCCCTTTGCTCCAATTAAATGCTTTCCTAACTTGTCTGTTCCTATCCCTCTCCAATGCTATGGTAAAGGAGATAGAATTGTGATCACTATCTCCAAAATTCTCTCCCACTGAGAGACCTGACACCTGACCAGGTTCATTTCCCAATACCAGATCAAGTACAGCCTCCCCGCTTGTAGACTTATCAATTTATTGTGTCAAGAAACCTTCCTGAACACACCTAACAAACTCCACCCCATCTAAACCCCTCACTCTAGAAGAATGCCAGTCAATATTGGAGGAAATTTAAATCTTCCACCACAACAGCCCTATTATTATTGCATCTTTCCAGAATCTGTCTGCTTATCTGCTCGTCGATGTCCCTGTTATTATTTGATAGTCTATATATAAAAAAAACAGTAGAGTTATTGACCCCTTCCTGTTCCTAACTTCCACCCACAGAGACTTAGTAGACAATCCCTCCATGACTTCCTCCTTTTCTCCAGCCGTGACACCACCTCTGATCAGCAGTTCCACAGCCTCATCTCTTTTGTCTCCCTCCCTGTCCTTTCTGAAACATCTAAATCCTGGCACTCTAAGTAACCATTCCTGCCCTTGAGCTAGCCAAGTCTCTGTAATGGCCACAACATCATAGCCTCAAGTACCGATCAACACTCTAAGCTCATCTGCTTTGTTCACGATGCTTGCATTAAAATAGACACATCTCAAACCTTCGGTCTGAGCGTATCCCTTCTCTGTTATCTGCCTGTCCTCCCTTGTGCACTGTCTCCAAGATTTCTCTATTTGTGAGCCAACCGCCCCTTCCTCTGTCTCTTCAGTTCAGTTCCCACCCACCAGCAATTCTAGTTTAAACTCTCCCCAATAGCCTTGGGAAACCTCCCTGTCAGGATATTGCTCCCCCTCGGGTTCAAGTGCAATCCATCCTTATTGTACAGGTCGTGCCTGCCCCAAAAGAGGTACCAATGATCCAGAAATCTGAATCCCTGCCCGCTGCTCCAATCCCTCAGCCATGCATTTATCCTCCATCTCACTCTATTCCTATACTCACTATCATATTGAGCGTATTTCTAAATTATCATTAAAGCCTATTTCCTCTTGGCCTGAAACACAGTTGTTCATTCCTGCCCCATAGATGCCCCATGACCTGCTGAGTTCCCCAGGCATTTTGTGTGTGTTGCACAGGAAAAGCCTCCTGAAAGGTTACAACATTTAAGAGACTGAAATGTTTCTTTGCCGTGAAACCTTCCCCTTGTCATTGATAGGTAGTGATGAGGAAGGGCTTGGTCAGATTCAGAGAATAGGCAGACAGGCTACTGTGTGGGGAAGTGTATGTTTGTGCACTTTGTGGAAGGAATAAAGGTATTGACTATTTTATAGATGGGGAACAAATTCAGAAATCGGGTGTAAAAGGACTTGGGAATCCTTGAGCAGGATTCCCTAAAGGCTAACTTGCAGGCTGGGTCTTTGGTAAGGAATGTGAATGCAATGTTAGCATTCATTTAGTGAGGACTAGAATATAAAAGTAAGGATGTAATAATGAGACATTAAGGATTGGTCAGACCATATTTGGAGAATTGTCAGTAGTTTTGGACCCCATATGTGCTCACACTGGAGAGGGTCCTGAGGAGCGTTTCAAAAGTGATCCCAGAAATGTCTGGGCCTGTACTCACTGCAGTTTAGAAAGATGAGGGTGTGGGTGGGGGAATCTCAACGAAACCTATTGAATATTGAAAGTGGATGTGGTGAGGATGGTTCCTTTGTGGCTGAGTCTAGGACTAGAGGGCACAGCTCAGTGTAGAAGGGTGTCCCCTTAGAACAGACAAAAGGAGGAATTTCTTTAGCCAGAAGGTGATAAATCTGTGGAATCTATTGCCACAGACGGATGTGGAGCCCAAGTCATTGGGTATATCTAAAGCAGAGGTTGATAGGTTCTTGATTAGTAATGGTGTTAAAGGTAATGGGGAGGAGGCCGGAGAATGGAGTTAACATGGAAAATGGGTCAGCCATAACTGAACGGAGGAGCAGACTTGATGAGCTGAATAGCCAATTCTGCTGCTATGTCTTCTGGTCTAAAAATATGGCTAAATTGACACTCTACACAAGTTCCTCTGCTTGTTTGCCGTTCTTACACTGGATACTAATATCTGCTGTTGGTTATGTTTCTATCTCCACCTCCTCGCTTAGCTGAGTTCTGTATCCACATTCATTCATTTCACTGCATTCACAACCTGATTTTTAAAAATAAAACAGGGTTATGCATGTGCACTAAAACTCTGAAAATATATTAATATATTAACTTGAATGTGTCCACATCAAGGTGAAGCTGTACTAGAGTTGTGTTCTTCCCACACTCTTGTACGGGTCAGAATGCTGGCACATAATAGAGAACGTCCGTGCCAAGCTGTCATCATTCCACACCATGAGCCTCTGGAAGATCCCCTGTATTTTCTGGTCAAGAAAGATCCCCAACAATCATCATGAGGAAACACTGGAGATGGATTGGGCATGCGATGAGAAGAGAGGCTTGCTCTGCCATCGAGTCATCACGTCATTGGACCTGTGAAGGGTGGAGGAAACACGAGAGATCAAAGACAACTTGGTGCCATATCGTAGAGGCAGAAATGAGAACCCCGAAACACACCTGGGCACAATAGAGAAGATGGCCAAGGGCAGACAGAAATGGAGGGGGGCTCCATTACTATTCTAAATGCCAGTTGCATAACAGGCAGTATCTAACTAATTTGATAATCGCAGAAGAAAGGGGATTGGCCAAAAATCATAAATAAGGTTTGTTCCACCTTTTTAAAAAAAACACACAAATCATTCCGCTAGAGACTTCCAGGTATTTTGCAGTCGAGTTCAAGTTCAGTTTATTGTCATTCAACGATACACATGTGTACCACCAAATGAAACAATGTTCCTCCAGACCAAGGTGCACAACACAGTACATATAACTCACACACTTAACATGTAAAGTAATATTACGACAAATATATTAACAAATAATGTGCATACAGTATATGGTGCAACATAAAAGCAAATGGTATAACATTACCGGCATATCATACATGATCAGACCTGCATGGTGGCAAGGTGTTCAGTTGTCTTGTAGGTTTTTGTAAATAAAATAGCAGAGGCATTTAAAGTTTAAGAAAGACTGTAACAGCTCCCTTCTTGTCCTCCAAGCACTGAACAGAAAGTGTGGTTTAAAAAAAACTGCACGTGGTAATGTCATCATGACAGACCAGTCTCTGAAAGAAAACTAAACACAGTGTCAGTGGTCGTGAATTATGCATATGTTTCCACCTCTTACATTCCTCTGGAGTCTTGTGGCCTGGGAGAAGAACAACTGACCTCAATTCTGATTTTTATTTTTATATTGAAACCTTTGACCCATTCCGGAATATGCCAGAGCATAGATTCTGCTGTTAAATTGTCCTGATAAAGGGTCTTGTCCTGAAACTTTGGCTGCTTATTCCTCTCCCTAGCTGCTGCCTGATTTTCTGAGGTCAGCAAACAGAACTACTAACTTTTCTATTAATTACACAGTTTTTGGACTACGAACACTGCAATCCACAGCTTGTAATTTCCCTTTGGGAGTTGTGCTTTAGAACTGACTGTACGGCCTGGCGTTTTTGCGGAATTCTGAAGGATTTGGTGAACTGGATTCTCGATAATGTAGGTATGGCCACGGCAGCCATTGCTGGAGTGGACTTCTGGCTAGATTGAAGCAGCAGGGCCTGGGACCTGGACCGAAAAATGAACCAATGTTTAGCTGATTTAAGTGCCGAGCCAGATAAAAATGATCAAGGTGTCAAGGGCAGAGGATGAGCTGATGTTCAGCTCACTACTCCGGGAGGCTTAATGCACTGCAGCTCTGACCTCACTCTGCAGCTACATGGTCTGCAGCCGTTGAGCTCCTGGACCGGCTTCACTCGCCTCAGCTCTGAACTGGCTCTGTGACTGTGGACTCACTTTCGAGGACTCTGCGAATCATGTTCCGTGTGTTATTTGTTTACTTTTTTATTATTTGCACGATTTGTTTTTTTTTACACTTTGGCTATTTGACAGTTGTGTGACATTTTTTTCATGGATTCTATTCTGTTTCTTTGTTTTGTGGCTGCCTGCAAGAAGACAAATCTCAAGGTTGTATATGGTATACATACTAAATGTATTTTGAACATTTTGAAATTTGCTGGAGTTTTTTTGGAAGACTGTTGTGGCACTTTGTATGTGGTCACTAAACACTGTAAAATGTGATTTTGCTTTTAATTTTGTTTTCAGTGCACATTTGCTTCCTGTGAAGTCCATGCAGAAGGTATTGTTGGCCGATGTATAATTAGTGTTTGATTCGCATGATTGTTTTGAGGATATTGTGTATATTTTTGGATATGATCCTAAACCACTGAGCACATCTGCTGTCATGGGAAAGTAGCATCCATTATCAAAGATCTCCACCACCCAGGTCATGCTGTCTTCTCACTGCTGCTGTCAGATAGAAGGTACAAGAGCCTCAGGATTCACACCACCACGTTCAAGAATAGTTACTACCCCTCAACCATCAGGCTCTTAAATAAAAGTGGATAACTTCATTTACTTGCCCCATCATTGAAATGGTCCCACAACTGATGATCTCACATTATGGACTTACTATCTCATTATCTCGTGTTCGCATTATTTATTGCTTTTGTGGAATCTCAAAATTGCATATGGTATATATACTTGAACTTTGATGGAAGTCGGTGTTTAATGTTGATTTTACAGCAGCCGCTGTCAGTAATGGATGAAAAAACTATTTGTTGCTGCTGTTGTGCCTCAGGACCAGTCGTGCTAAATGCCAAAATTGATCGGAAAGGATACGTTCCAGGTAAAAATCTGGAGCACTGGAAACTGTTGAATTTCCTACCCTGTGTGTATCACATTCACAATAACGTAATATTCAACCACCACACGCTTTCTATTTAGTAACTTCTAAGTGGTTTCTCAAAACTATTTCTGTCATACTGAATAAGGTGGTGAGAGGGTTTTCACTCCACAATGAGGCCAACACTTCATATTTTGCCTGGTTAGGCTCTAACCTGATGGCATGAACATTGATTTCTTCACCTCCAGTAACTTTTTCCCTCTGTTTTTTTCTCCCCCCCCCGCTTCTATTCCCCACCCCTTGACCTCTTACCACTTCTCCTCACCTGCCTAGCACCTCCCCCTGTTGCCCCTCCTCCTTCCCTTTCTCCCGTGGTCCGCTCACCTCTCCTATCCAATTCCTGCTTCAGCCCTTTACTTGTTCCACCTGTGACCTTCCAGCTTCTTACTTTATCCCCTCTCCCCCACTCATCTGGTCTCATCTATCACATGTCAGCTTCCAGGTAAGTCTCCTCTACACCTCTAAAGCTTCCACATTCTTCAATATAATGAGCCAACCAGAACTGAACACAATACTCCATGTGTGGTCTGACCAATGTTTTATAACATTACCTCATAGCTCTTGGAACTCGCACCCTGAATTTGTTACATTTCAACAGGAAATGCATTGACTCCAGCATGCAGGATGGCGGTTGGTGTGATGCTGTTACTGCTCAGGGTGTCGGAGGTTGGACATGACCTTTAGGGAATATGGAATAAAGAATGGGGAAGGGATGCTGCAGTTCAATCCCAATGTCATTTGTAAGGAGCCTGTGTCGGTCCTCCTGTGGAATGCATGGCTCTTCACTGGGGGCTCCGATTTCCTTCCACAGTCAAAGATGTACCGGTTGGTAGGTTAATTGGTTATAGTAAATTGCCTTCTGATTAGGCTAGGGTTAAAGGAGGGTTGCTGAGTGGCAGAGCCTGTTGCGTTCTGTACCTCGAAATAAATAAATCTAGTAAATTATTTTCTATCTCCCTCCTTTTATGAAAAGAGGTTTATCGTCTGAAGTTTTTAATCTGTCTGGAGCTTTCCAGAACAAAGATTTTGAAGATTACAGCCAATACATATACTATCTCAATACACACGTTTTAAAAACTCTAACCGCCCTGTAGAGTAGTGGTTAGCGTATTCGCTTTAGAGCGCCAGCGATTGCTGATTGAGGTTCAACTCCTGCTGCTGTCTTTCAGGAGTTTCTGTTCTTCCTGTGACCATGTGGGTTTGCTTGGGTTCTTGCTCCATTCCAAGAACATACAGTTAGGGTTAGTAAATTGTGGCCATGTTATGTAGGTGTCAGAATCATGGCAACCTTTGCAGACTATCCCCTATATATCCTCACAGGATGGATTTGACGCAAGCAATGCATTTCACTCTGTTTTGATGCACATGTCACAAAAAAAGCTAATCATAGGCAGACCACGGCAGTTCATTGTTGTGAAAACTTTTCCCAACTATTTATTGTATTTGGAGATGCAGTACAGAACAGGTTCTTCTGGCCTTTCTAGCCACACCGCCCGGCAACCTCTGATTTAACCCTAATCTAATCATGGGACAACTTGGAGTGACCAATTAATTTACCAATTGGTACAGGGAGGATGTACAGAATCCTTGCAGATGATGCTGAAATTGAACTCCAAACTCTGCCTGAGCTGTTATAACATTCAGCTAAAAGCCATGCTACCATGGCAGTCTTCCCATCATTATTATTATTGTAATTTATTCATTGTTTTATTCATCTACTGTAGATTGAGAGGGAATACATAAGATTATGTAAACTGGACTTTGCTCTTTTTCCAGGTGAAACAATTCAAGTATTTGCTGAAATTGAGAATCACTCATCCCGCAAAGTCAATCCAACAGCAGCCATTTTTAAAACAATCACCTACCATGCAAAATCCAAAACAAAAACATCCTCCGAGCTTGTTACCAAAATCCAGGGAGAGGCAGTACTAGCCAGACAGAAAGACAGCCGGATTACAATGCTGTTGAAAATTCCAGAAGTTCCTCCGACACTGATGTACTGCACTATTATCCAGATGGAGTATTCCATTCAGGTAGATAGCATTTTGAATTATACTTTTCAGTGCGGTCAATGGACAATATGACCATGCCACAAAGTGTGTGGTAATGTTCAAGATGGAACTTGCTGTTACAGATATTGCCTTGTTTGTCTTAATATTTCTTCACCCACTTTATTGACTGCTGTCACCCTTCATCAGGACCCCAATCAGTACGATTTAGTTCAAAATCTCTTCTAAATTGGAAGGAAATGACACCAGATTATAATAGAGTACAGAACAAACACATTGGCCCGCAATGTATCTGCCCACCATGCCCACCATTCGGAGAAGGAAGTCTGAGAATCGGAGCGGGAGTGCAGTGGAAGCCATTTTTGAATTTTTCGTTTTTTCATCGGAGTTAAGAGAGGCGGGACTGCTCAGGCGTGTGATGTCGAGCAGTGAAGTGCGGAAGAATTAAAAGGAACACAGCCTTATACAGCGGGCAGCGTCGCTTTGCAGGCTGTGGAGTAAGCCAGGAGCAGAGTGAAGGCCTAAGGGCTTTGGCTCGACGGGCTTAGGCAGAAATGGGTGAGGCGAAGTAGGTTTGGTTTTCAATTTTTCCTGTTATTTGAGGAAAGGGCGGGAAGTATGAGTGTGAGGGAAGCTTGTTGTTCTCGGTGTCGGATGTGGAGGTCCTGGAGTCTCCCAGCCTCCCGGATGTCCACATCTGTGCCAGGTGCACTGAGCTGCAGCTCCTAAAGGACCACATTAGGGAACTGGAGCTGCAGCTTGATGACCTTCGTCTGGTCAGGGAGAGTGAGGAGTTGATAGAGAGGAGTTACAAGCAGGTGATGACACCGAGGCCATGGGAGGAAGACAAGTGGGTCACGGTTAGGAAGTGTAAGGGGAAGGGGCAGGTACTAGAGAGTACCCCAGTGGCTGTGCCCCTTGACAATAAGTACTCCTGTTTGAGTACTGTTGGGCGGGGGGGACAGCTTACCTGGGGTAATAGGGGACTCGATAGTTAGGGGGTCAGATAGGCAATTCTGTGGATGCAGTCAGGAGACCTGGATGGCAGTTTGCCTACCTGGTGCCAGGGTCCGGGATGTTTCTGATCGTGTCTAAGATATCCTGAAGTGGGAGGGTGAGGAGCCAGAGGTCGTGGTACATATAGGTACCAATGACATAGGTAGGAAAAGGGAAGAGATCCTGAAGGAGAATGTAGGGAGTTAGGAAGAGAGTTGAGAAAAAGGACTGCAAAGGTAGTAATTTCGGGATTACTGCCTGTACCACGCGACAGTGAGAGTAGGAATGCAATGAGGTGGAGGATAAATGCGTGGCTGAGGGATTGGAGCGGGGGCAGGGATTCAAGTTTTTGGATCATTGGGACCTCTTTTGGCGCAGGTGTGACCTGTACAAAAAGGACGGGTTGCACTTGAATCCTAGGGGAATCCTGGCGGGGAGATTTGCGAGGGCTACTGAGGAGGCTTTAAACTAGAATGGTTGGGGGGTGGGAATCAAATTGAAGAGGCTAGGAGAGAGGAGGTTAGTTCACAAATAGAGAAAGCTCATAGACAGTGTGTGAGGGAGGATAGGGAGGGGACAGAGAATGGGAGCACACAGACCAAAGATGGAGAGGAAAAGGAAAAAAAAAGTAACAAAGTTGTTTGCTCCATTAGGGATGGACAGAGAATGGGAGGTGGAGAGTTTCTTAAATGCATCCATTTTAAATCTAGGAGCATTGTAAGAAAGGTGGATGAGCTTAGAGCATGGATTGATACCTGGAAATATGATGTTGTAGCTATTAGTGAAACGTGGTTGCCGGAGGGGTGTGATTGGCAACTAAATATTCCAGGATTTCATTGCTTCTGGTGTGATAGAATAGGAGGGGCAAGAGGGGGAGGTGTTGCATTGCTTGTCAGAGAATATATAACAGCAGTGCTCTGGCAGGATAGATTAGTGGACTCGTCTAGGGAGGCTATTTGGGTGGAATTGAGGAATAGGAAAGGTGTTGTGACACTTATAGGGGTGTATTATAGACCACCTAATGGGGACCGAGAACTGGAGGAGCAAATTTGTAAGGAGATAGCAGATATTTGTAGTAAGCACAAGGTTGTGATTGTGGGAGATTTTAATTTTCCACACATTGACTGGGAAGCCCATTCTGTAAAAGGGCTGGATGGTTTGGAGATTGTAAAATGTGTGCAAGATAGTTTTCTGCAGCAATACATAGAGGTACCAACTAGAGAACGGGCAGTGTTGGATCTCCTGTTAGGGAATGAGATAGGGCAGGTGACAGAGGTACGTGTTGGGGAGCACTTCGGGTCCAGTAATCACAATACCATTAGTTTCAATATAATTATGGAGGAGGATAGGACTGGACCCAGGGTTGAGATTTTTGATTGGAGAAAGGCTAACTTTGAGGAGATGCGAAAGGACTTAGAAGGAGTGGATTGGGACAATTTGTTTTATGGGAAAGATATAATAGAGAAATGGAAGTCATTTAAAGGTGAAATTTTGAGGGTTCAGGATCTTTATGTTCCTGTTAGGTTGAAAGGAAAGGTTAAAAGGTTGAGAGAGCCGTGGTTTTCAAGGGTTATTGGAAACTTGGTTCGGAAAAAGAAAGGGATCTACAATAAATACAGGCAGCTTGGAGTAAACAAGGAATATAAAGAATGTAAAAAGAATCTTAAGAAAGAAATTTGAAAAGCTAAAAGAAGATATGAGGCTGCTTTGGCAAGTAAGGGAAAATAAATCCAAAGCGTTTCTACAGTAATATTAATAGCAAGAGGATAGTGAGAGATAAAATTGGTCCCTTAGAGAATCAGAGTGGACAGCTATGTGCAGAGCCAAAAGAGATGGGGGAGATTTTGAGCAATTTCTTTTCTTCGGTATTCATTAAGGAGAAGGATATTGAATTGTGTAAGGTAAGGGAAACAAGTAGGGTAGTTATGGAAAGTATAAAAGGAGAGGAAGTACTGACGCTTTTAAGGAATATAGTCATAGTCATAGTCATACATTATTGATTCCAGGGGGAAATTGGTTTTCATTACAGTTGCACCATAAATAATAAATAGTAATAGAACCATAAATAGTTAAATAGTAATATGTAAATTATGCCAGTAAATTATGAAATAAGTCCAGGACCAGCCTATTGGCTCAGGATGACTGACCCTCCAAGGGAGGAGTTGTAAAATTTGATGGCCACAGGCAGGAATGACTTCCTATGGCGCTCTGTGCTGCATCTTGGAGGAATGTGTCTCTGGCTGAATGTACTCCTGTGCCCACCCAGTACATTATGTAGTGGATGGGAGACATTGACCAAGATGGCATGCAACTTAGACAGCATCCTCTTTTCAGACACCACCGTGAGAGAGTCCAGTTCCATCCCCACAACATCACTGGCTTTACGAATAAGTTTGTTGATTCTGTTGGTGTCTGCTACCCTCAGCCTGCTGCCCCAGCACACAACAGCAAACATGATAGCACTGGCCACCACAGACTCGTAGAACATCCTCAGCATCGTCCGGCAGATGTTAAAGCACCTCAGTCTCCTCAGGAAATAGAGACGGCTCTGACCCTTCTTATAGACAGCCTCAGTGTTCTTTGACCAGTCCAGTTTATTGTCAATACGTATCCCCAGGTATTTGTAATCCTCCACCATGTCCACACTGACCCCCTGGATGGAAACAGGGGTCGCCGGTACCTTAGCTCTCCTCAGGTCTACCACCAGCTGCTTAGTCTTTTTCACATTAAGCTGCAGATAATTCTGCTCACATCAGGTGACAAAGTTTCCTACAGTAGCCTTGTACTCAACCTCATCTCCCTTGCTGATGCATCCAACTATGGCAGAGTCATCCGAAAACTTCTGAAGATGACAAGACTCTGTGCAGTAGTTGAAGTCCGAGATGTAAATGGTGAAGAGAAAGGAAGACAAGACAGTCCCCTGTGGAGCCCTGGTGCTGCTGATCACTCTGTCGGACACACAGCATTGCAAGCACACTTACTTTGGTCGCCAGTCAGGTAATCAAGAATCCATGACACCAGGGGAACATCCACCTGCATCGCTGTCAGCTTCTCCCCCAGCAGAGCAGGGCGGATGGCGTTGAACGCACTGTAGACGTCAAAAAACATGACCCTCACGGTGCTTGCTGGCTTGTCCGGGTGGGCGTAGACACGGTTCAGCAGGTAGATGATGGCATCCTCAATTCCTAGTCGGGGCTTGTAGGCGAACTGGAGGGGATCTAATTGTGGCCTGACCATAGGCCGGAGCAGCTCCAGAACAAGTCTCTCCAGGGTCTTCATGATGTGGGAGGTCAATGCCACCGGTCTGTAGTCATTGAGGCCGCAGGGGTGCAGCGTCTTCGGCACAGGGACGGGGCAGGACGTTTTCCACAGTACAAGAACCCTCCGGAGCCTCAGGCTCGGGTTGAATACATGGCGAAGTACTCCACATAGCTGAGGGGCACAGGCTTTGAGCACCCTGGTACTGACACCATCCGGTCCTGCAACCTTGCTTGGGTTGAGGCATTTCAGCTGTCTTCTCACCTGTTCAGCTGTGAAGCTCACTGTGGTGGTTTTATGTGGGGGAGGGGTGTAGTCATGAGAGCGGGGTGGGGGACTGTGAGGAGGGGTAGGAGAGGAGAGTGGAACATGTGTTGATTGGGGGCCGACAACAGATGGCTCATGTGGGGGATGGGCAGGGGTCACAATGTCAAATCTGTTAAAGAATTGGTTAAGTCTCCGGGTCCAGACAGGATATTCCCTCGGACCTTGAGGGAAGTTAGTGTGGAAATAGCAGGGCTCTGACAGAAATATTTCAAATGTCATTAGAAACGGGGATGGTGCCGGAGGATTGGCGTATTGCTGATGTTGTTCCATTGTTTAAAAAGGGTTCTAAGAGTAAACCTAGCAATTATCGGCCTGTGAGTTTGACGTCAGTGGTGGGTAACTTGATGGAAAGTACTCTTAGAGATGACATATATAATTATCTGGATAAACAGGGTCTGATTAGGAACAGTCAACATGGATTTGTGCGTGGAAGGTCATGTTTGACAAATCTTATTGAATTTTTGAGGTTTCTAGGAAAGTTGATGAGGGTAAAGTGGTGGATGTTGTCTATATGGACTTCAGTAAGGCCTTTGACAAGGTTCCACACGGAAGGTTAGTTAGGAAGGTTCAATCGTTAGGTATTAATATCGCAGTAGTGAAATGGATTCAGCAGTGGCTGGATGGGAGACGCCAGAGAGAAGTGTTGGATAACTGTGTGTCAGATTGGAGGCCAGTGACTAGTGGTGTGCCTCAAGAATCTGTACTGGGTTCAATGTTGTTTGTCATATATGTTAATGATCTGGATGATGGGGTGGTAAATTGGATGAGTAAGAATGCAGATGATACTAAGATAGGTGGAGTTGTGGATAATAAAGTAGGTTTTCAAAGCTTGCAGAGAGATTTAGGCCAGTTAGAATAGTGGGCTGAAAGATGTTAGATGGACTTTAATGCTAATAAATGTGAGGTACTGCATTTTGGTAGGACTAATCAATATAGGACATACATGGTAAATGGTAGGGTATTGAAGAATACAGTAGAACAGAGGGATCTAGGAATAATGGTGCATAGTTCGCTGAAGGTGGAATCTCATGTGGATAGGGTGGTGAAGAAAGGTTTTGGTATGCTGGCCTTTATTAATCAGAGCATTGAGTATAGGAGTTGGGATGTAAAGTTGAAATTGTATAAGGCATTGATAAGGCCAAATTTGGAGTGTTGTGTACAGTTCTGGTCACCGAATTATAGGAAAGATGTCAATAAAATTGAAAGAGTACATAGAAGATTTACTAGAATGCTGCCTGGGTTTCATCTCCTAAGTTACAGAGAAAGGTTAAACAAGTTGAGTCTTTATTCTTTGGAACATAGAAGGTTGGGGGGGACTTGATAGAGGTATTTAAAATTATGAGGGGGATAGATAGAGTTGACATGGATAGGCTTTTTCCATTGAGAGTGGGGGAGATTCAAACAAGAAGACATGAGTTGAGAGTTAAAGGGTAAAAGTTTAGGGATAACATGAGGAGGAACTTCTTTACTCAGAGACTGGTAGCTGTGTGGAACGAGCTTCCAGCAGAAGTGGTTGTGGCAGGTCCGATGTTATCATTTAAAGTTAAATTGGATAGATATATGGACAGAAAAGTAATGGAGGGTTATCGGCTGAGTGCAGGTCGGTGGGACTAGGTGAGAGTAAGAGCCCTAGAAGGGCTGAGATAGCCTGTTTCCGTGCTGTAATTGTTATATGGTTATATGACACCAATTTAAGCTCATCACGTCTGCCTGCACATGGTCCATATCCCTTCAGTCTCTGCCTGCTCGTGTGTCTGTCCAAAAGCCTCTTAAACACTGCTCTCACACCTGTTCCCACCACTTCCGGTAACTTCTTGTACTGTACTACTGAAATAAGCCCGTATGCTGTAGATCAGCCCAGATTCCTTAACGATGTTATAACCAGTGGGAGGTGGTGTGGATAAGCTCCCACTACCAATTAAATGCTCCCAATGGTGTGCATCTCAAATAGCATCTGACAACCAAGTCCATCTCCTGGTCTTTACATGTGACTTAGCTGCTAAGCCTGGTGGATCTGTTTCTACTGACAGGAGAAGGGCAAAGGCGGGTTACTGGCTACTTTAAATCAGTCGCTTCAGGCAGATGGGGCTCATTAGCCGTGGTTGGCAGCTCGGCTAAGAGAAGGAGAACTGATCTCTAACCTTCACTGTTCTGTGGCTTTATCCATTCATGGGGAAGGCTTCAGGAGTAAACCCTGAGGAAAAAATTCGGAGCTGGAGTCCCTGAGGCAGTCTTGTGTTGAATTTAATGCTGACTGGCAATTCCTGCGATGCTGCTGGTACCGATCTGTATCAGCCTCCGCCGTTCCTTTCGGCTCATCGGGTGCATAGAGAGGAGGAACCTGCTGCATGGGTGACAGCTTGCTCTCCATACCATACTGCCCTGGCTTGCGTATCACATGGGGCAGCTGGGATGCATTATCCTTGGTCGACCTCAGTCAATGGATGGCCTCAATTAGTCCACGTGTTGTTGGGACTGTAAGAACTTTAAAATGACAAGCTGACGGGGAGAATGTGTAAACTCCACACGGATGCACAGTTAGGACATCTGGCTCAGTTACAAGAGAGTGTTGGTGAGGCCTGCTAGACGTTTGGCGTCCTGACTGGAGAAAGACTATGCTTACCTTAGAACACCAGCAGCAAAGGTTCACCGGACTGATCTCTGACAAGGCAAGTCTATGGTCGGAAGTGTGCTGGCCAGACACATGTGTTTAGACGAATGAAGAGGGATCTTGTTGAGTTCCTGCCGGGCCACACAGAATGGATCTGGGCAGGATGGGGTTTTCTTCTCATATGCAGAATATAGACAGTGGGTCACAATCTCAAGACATGGGGTGTGATATCTACAGCTGAGATGAGAGTGGTGAATCTGTGGAGTTCTCTGCCAAGGAGAGGTGGTGGAAGCCATGTCATTAAATTTATTTATTTAGAAATACAGTGCGGAATGGGTCCTTCCAGTTCTTCGAGCTGTATCACCCAGCAACCCCCAATTTAACCCTAATCTAATTACTGGACAATTTACAATGACCAATTAACATACTACCCAGTACATATTTGGACTGTGGGTGGAAACTGGAGGATCCAGAGAAAACCCAAGCATTCCACGGGGAGGATATAGAGACCCCTTACAGAGAATGTTAGAATTGAACTTTGAACTCTGACATCCCGAGCTGCAATAGCGTGACGCTAACCATGGCCTTGTATACTTAAGAAGATAGATTTCCAGACATAGAAGTCATAAAGGCACGTATGGAGAGAGCAGGGATATGGTATTGAGACAGGAGGTCAGCCCTGATTGTACCAAATGGCATAGCACCGCGGTCCTCAACCACTGGGCCATGGACCGGTACCGGGCCGCAAAGCATGTGCTACCGTGCCATGAGGAAATGATATGATTTGGCCATAGGAGTCAGCTGCACCTTTCCTCATTCCCTGTCACGCCCACTGTTGAACTTGAACGCACGCGAGGTCATTACCCGCTCATCATCCATGTCAGTGCGGAAAGGAGATCAACTCCTCGAGCTTGCAAGTGGCGGCGGGCTGAAAAGTGTGTTTGACATAACATCCCTGCCGGCATTCTGGATCAAAGTCAAGGCTGAATATCCCGAGACAGTCACAAAAGCACTGAAAACGTTGCTTCCATTTCCAACATTATCTCTGCAATGAATACAACGAAAACTAAATTGTGGAACAGACTGGACATAAGGAACCCCCTTTGAGTATCACTGTCTCCTATCACCCCTCACTGACACCGTCTTGTTGCAGGGAAACAAGCCCAGGGATCCCACTGATTCAGCGATATTGGTGTGTTGCAATAATTTTATATGTTCATACAGGGAAAATATGTGCTGTGTGTTTAATATCCAAACGTTACTTAAAATGTTATGATGCTATTGACTTATAAGTGACTTATATAACCATATAACGATTACAGCACGGAAACAGGCCATCTCTGCCCTTCTAGTCCGTGCCGAACGCTACTCTCACCTAGTCCCATCGACCTGCACTCAGCCCATAACCCTCCATTCCTTTCCTATCCAAATACCTATCCAATTTTTCTTTAAATGATAATATCGAACCTGCCTCTACCACTTCTGCAGAAAGTTCATTCAACACTTAGTTCAAGCTCCCCTGTCCTCCCCTGATAGTTGACATCACTATATTCATGCGAGGAAAATATGTGCTGTGTGTTTAATATTAAATTTGTTAGATAAACCCTTTTAGAAACAAAATTGAGTGTATTAGCCACTTATCACCTATATTCCGGTCGTGAGTAACACCCCCCCCCGAACAGAATCGCCAAAAACGATTTGTAGAAAAAAATCGGCCCGTACACGCATGCACACACTGGTGCCCGCACAAGGCTTCATGGTCATGGTAGTCTTTCTCGGGCTAAGCACAAAGTATTTGACTGCTACTCTTGTCCGTTGGCAACCCTACCCCCCCCCGCCCCCGGGTCGGCCGGTCCGCAAGAATATTGTCAAAATAAACCGGTCCGCGGTGCAAAAACGTTGGGGACCCCTGGCATAGTAGACCTAAACATCCAAATGGCCAACTTCTTCTGTTCCAGTTCCCCATGTTTCCTTCTGTAAATGGCAATTGCATGTCTTCGGTGATTGAATGTGCTTTGTCTTGGGATCCATCTTGCAGTGTGACCAGCACACACAATGTTGGAGGAACTCAGCAGGTCTGGCACCATGTATGGGGCCTTCATCAGGACTGGAAAAGAAGGGGAGAGGAAGCCAGAATAAGGAGGTGTGGGGAGAGGGAGGAGTACCTGCTGCCAGGTGATGGCTGAGACCAGATGAAGGGAAAGATGGTAGGTGGGGGACTGGAAATGAAATAAGAAACTGGTAAGACGTAGTTGGATGAGGTAAAGGGCTGAAGGAGACGAATGTAATAGAAGGGAGTGAGCTGTGGGGGAAGGGGAAGGGGAGCCAGTAGAAGGTGATGAGGAGAGATGAGGGGTAGCCATGTGAGGAATGGAAAAAAGAGGAGGTTGGAAAAATTACTGGAAGTTGGAGAATCAATGTTTATGCCATCAGGTTGAAGGCTACCCAGGCGCAATGAGGTGTCACATGTCCAAACTCAGTTTGGCCTCATCGTGGTAGTAAAGATAAGGCCATAGACTGGTCTGTCACCAGTTGTTTGTGCAAATCTGAGACTAAGTTCTGATAACCTATTCCAAATTATTGCTGCAACATATCTCCTCAGTTAAAGCTGCCATTAAATTAATGAGCAAGGATAGAGGCCTTTTCTAAAAATGGATTCTGTGATGGGTGGCAGAGTATTAATTTCTATTTTCCTCTGAGGGGTCCTTATTAAGGTTTGGCTGTAATCTGATATACTTGTTTTGCCTGTATACAGACGTAAGGGAGAGCTGTACTTGGCTGCATTTCCAGAGCACATTTAAAGCTGTGATATGCATGAGATATAATTAGGCACCTGTTTCAATATAATACAGTGAACAATACAATATCAATATCGTAACTGGATTTTAGATTGCAAAGCTGTTTACAGGCAATTCAAATTTATTCATACAGAGATGCAGTGTGGAATTGGCCCTTCCGGTCCTTTGAGCCACACTGCCAGCAACCCACTGATTTAACCCTAGCCTAATCACAGCACAATTTAAAATGATTAATTACATTACTACCCAGTATAACTTTGGACTGTGGGAGAAAACCAGAAGAACTGGAGAAAACCAATACTTTCTATGGGGAGGACATACAAACCATTATGAAATGCTTTGAGTGACTGTCATGGAGCACATTAATGCCTTTCTCCCAGCTACACTGCGCCCTTTCCAGTTTGCTTATCACTTGAATTGATCCACTGATGCCATAGCCTCTGCCCTCCACTCTGTCCTGTCCCACCTGGCAAATGGGGGTCTCATATGCCAGACTGCTGTTTAGACTTCAGTTCAGTATTCTGTACCATTATACACCAGAAACTGGTGGGGCAACTGTCCTCGCTGAATCTCAGCACCTCCCTCTGCAATTGGATACTGGAATTAGTCAGTCTGTGTGGGCAGCAACATCTCTCATCCCATTACACTGAGCACTGGCACTCCGCAAGGCTGTGAGCTCAGTCCGCTACTGTTCACACTGCTTATACAAGACTGTGTCGCAGGATCCAGCTCAAACAGTGTCATCAAGCATGTAGATAACACAACAGTGGTTGGCCTCAGCAAAAGCAATGATGAGAAGGAGTATCGAGAGGAAGTGGAGGAGCTGGTGAGTTAGTGTGAGAAGAACAACAACCTAAGGCTGAACTTTGAGAAGACAAAGGAAATCATTGTGAACTTCAGAAAAGTGCAGGCAAACCATCCCCCTCCGTGAATACATGGCTCCTCCATACAGAGAGTTAAGCGCACAAAGTTCCTGGGAATTCACATCACAAATGACCTCACCTGGTCCCTTAATATCACCTCCCTGAACAAGAATACACAGCAATGCCTCCACTTCCTAACAAGATTGATGCAAGCAAGGCTCACACCCTCCCACCCCCACCTTGTCTTAACAGGAGCACCATTGAGAGCATCCTGACAAGTTGCATCTCCATCTGGTGTGGGAGCAGTCAAGCATCAGACTAGAAGTCCCTCCAAAGGACTGTGAGAACAGATGAGAGGATCATAAGGATCTCCCTACCATCCATCGGGGACATTTATCAGGAGTGCTGCATACACAGGGCCCCTTATTATCATTAAAGATCCCACCCATCCATCCAGCATTTTTCTTGACTTTTCTACCATCAGCAGGGACTATGATGCATAAAAACAAGACTGGTCAGGATGAGAAACAGTTTCTTCCCCCAGGCCATTAGGCTAATGAACTCCCGGCCACATCGTATTCAAAGAGTCACTGGTTAATCTGTTCCATACCTTTACAATATTTAATATCAATGCACCTTAGTTTGCTACTTATGTGTAATTCATCTGGAGATTTTTTATCCTTATCGTGTGCTATGAGCTTTACACCTTGGTTTGAAGAAACATTGTCTTGTTTCTATATAGTGTACCTTATATTGGCTTGACTCCTTACAGGGGATGCTTGGATTGAGCTCCAAACTCCAAAACCCCGAGCTGTAATGGTGTTGTACTATCTGCTATGTTATCATGGCACCCAGTAAACTGTATTTCTCAAAGTGATTATAAACAATGGAATAATTCAACAAAATTTGTTTCCTCGTTCTTCAGTAGAAGTTTGCAGACTGGATGTGAACCATCAAATGTTTGAATCAGTGTGGCAACTGCAGTGGCTGAGCAAGGACAAAATACAATAGCACATGTTTTGCAAAGAAATAGACAATATAGTTTTTAAATCATTAAGGAAATGCTTGTTTTTCAGGTGTCAGTGGAGATTCCAATAGCAACGAATTTAACCGTCAACTTGCCAATAGTTATTGGTACACTTCCAAAGCATCCTTACGCTGAACCAGCGGGTGATTTTAATCTCCATTATGGGATGGATTACAGTGGGGTAAACCAAGCACTCCCCGTTGGACCTGAAGGTAAGGGCAAGGTTGAGTTATTGGGTGATAGAGCAGAGAAACGGCCTGTTGGGTCCACCGACCATTCTTCTTGAGCCCACCATCCATACTGGGGCAGAGTCCGTCCACAGGAGGTCACCAGAGTCCTCAGTCATGGGTTAATGGGAGGGTGATTGGCCCTGTGGCTTCCACTTTCACCACACTACTTCATACATCTTCTCGATAAGCCTTCCTCTTCCTCTCAGGAATGAGGTCCTTAGAGCTTCTGTTGGAATTTCTGGAGATCTGGGTCTTTACGGGATGGGATGCTAGCCCCATGCTCATTCCTCCTTTTACAGCCGGGCTTGGGACCATCCATGTGGAGTTTTTATGGAGTCACAATTAAAATGAATTCTGTTTGCTTTAACCTTTTAGCTTAAAGTTAACAATTTTTACAGCATTATTCCATCACAGCAATGATAATAAAGTACAATGCAGTGGAACAGAGGCTCAGATAATCAAAACTTTTTTCATTAACCATCATTTGTTTGTAATCTGACGTGTCATATGATGTGGGTGGTCATGGAAAGACCATGACCATGATTGTTCTTGAGGAAATTTTTCTACAGAAGTGGTTTGCCATTGCACTTCTGGGCAGTGTCTTTACAAGATGGGTGACCCCAGCCATTATCAATTCTCTTAGAGATTGTCTGCCTGGAGTCAGTGATATGCACCAGCTGTACATGCGGCCATCCACCACCTGCTCCCATGGCTTCACATGACCCTGATCGGGGAGAGTGGGTGGTAAGCAGGTGCTACACTTGGCCAAGTGTGACCTGCAGGATGGCAGAGGGAAGGAGTGCCTTGCACCTCCTTGGGTAGAGATGCATCTCCACCCCACCATACATCATAGAAAACCCATTTCCGCAAATTCTACACTAAACCATTCCTATTCACTTCTATCACTCTTGCAATAAGAACAATTAGCCTATCAATCTACACCTCTTTCAGATGAGAGAAGAAACTGCAGCACTGGGAGATCCCACCTAGTCATAAGGAAAGGAGACCATACAAACTCTAGAGCAACACACATAAATTTCTGGAGGAACTCAGAAAGTCAGGTAGCAGCTATGGTGGGTGGGGGGGTGGGGTGGTGGGGATGAGGAAGAGTTGACATTTCAAGGCAAGATGTCATGGTCCGGATCGGGGTCCGTTTATATTTAGCTTGTTTACGTTACGATCCGGACCATTGATTCCCTGTTTTCCCATGTCCCTCAACTTTGGTGATTAGAGGCAATTAACACTTGGCTGAACCGGTAGCTTATAGTCTCCGGCTTCCAGCCGTTCGGTGCGGGAGCGTTTGCAAAGTCACCAAGGTATGGCGTGCCAATGTCATCCGGCCGGAGCAAGCCTAGTCTCCGCCCGAAGCGAGTGCTGGTAATTCACCTTTCCTCACCCGAGCAACCCTGTCAAGTTCCCCTGCCAAAGCGAGCCTGCAAAGTTTCCTCACTGAGGTGGGTCTGTCGGTTAACCCACCGGAGGGAACCAAGAACCACTGTCTACTGTTCCCGGACCAAGTCGAGAGCTCGCCACTACCCGGAGGCTCCAAGTCAAGTCCTGGCTCCGGGGGCATTCAAGCACCAAGTCAAGTCCTGGCCCTGGCGGCATTCAAGCGCCAAGTCCTGGCCCTGGCGGCATTCAAGCACCAAGTCAAGTCCCTGCCCCTGGCGGCTTCCAAGTTCTGAGTCAAGTCCTGGCCCTGACGGTCCGTGATTCCTGTCCTACTCCCTTGTCTGAATCCCTTCTCTGCCCCACTCACCTCTAGCCCTCGTCTGCAGCCCCCGCTTGCACTTCGGTCTAGTTCCATCGCCGGAACAAGATAGGTACTGTCTGGTGTTCATTCGTATTGGTCTTGTTTTGTCTTGTTCTTGCCTCCGTGGGGTAAGTCAGGCCATCTTTCTGTTGCTCCGCAGGGAGTCATGTCTTGTCTTGTCCTCGCCTCCTGGGGGTAAGTCAGGCCATCTTGCCGTTGCCCCGCTGGGGGGGTCATGTCTTGTCATGTCTTGTCCTCACCTCCGTGGGCTAAGTCAGGCCATCTTGCCGTTGCTCCGCAGGGAGTCATGTCTCGTCTTGTCTTGTCCTCGCCTCTGGGGGGGTAAGTCAGGCCGTCTTGCCGTTGCCCCGCGGGGGGGTCATGTCTTGTCCTCGCCTCCGTGGGGTAGGTCAGGCCGTCTTGCCGTTGCCCCGCGGAGGGTCATGAGTCCCGGCCCTATGTCCTGTACCCAAGGAGGGGTCCCGACTCTGTGTTCTGAGTAGGTGTCCATGGTTCCATGTACCTGCTCCCCGAGACTGAGGCTCTGTGTGCCCATGTTCCTCCTCTCCCTAGCCCATGTCATGTCCTTGCCTGGTTCTGGGGTCTGAGCCCGAGGCAAGACCCAGGTACTGGGTCCTTGCCCAGTCTCTGTCTCGGAGTCCATACCCTAGCCTCTTCATGTCTCCTCTCGTTCTGGGAGCCGATTCCGAGTCCAAGCCCAGACCCTTGGTCCCAGCCTAGTCGTAGTCCTGAGTCCTTGTCCAGTTCGCTATTTTCTGCTCCTGCCTTGCTCTCCTGGTATCGAACAATAAACTAAATCTAAGTAACCTCACAAGATATGTCTTGCATTTGGGTCCACCCTTGCTCCCAATGCCCTGCCAGTGTGACACAAGACCCTTCATCAGGACTGGAAAGGAAGGAGGAAGACATCAGAATAGAAAGATGGGGAAGGGAAAAAGGAAAAGCTAGAAGGTGATAGGTGAAGCCAGATGGATGGGAAGGGTAAAGGGCTGGAGAAGGAATCCGATAGGAGAGGACAGTGGACCGTGGGAGATGGGGAGAGGAGGAGGTGATAGGCAGATAAGGAGAAAAAATAAAAAGCCAGATTGGGGAATAAAGGGAGAGGGGAAAAGAAAAAAAGTAGCAGGAGATGTCAATGTTCATGCCATCAGTTTGGAGGTTACCTAGGTGGAATATGAGGGTTTGCTCCTCCACCCTGAAAGTGGGCTCATTATGGGAAAAGGGGAGGCCATGGACTGACATGTCAAACTGTGATTTGGGATAGGAATTTAACTGGTTGGCCTCTGTAAAAGTCCATCTGTGGAAGATGGAGTGGAGATGCTTGAACCAAAATGTTGACTGTTTATTCCTCTAGATGCTACCTGACCTGTGTTCCTCCAGCATCTGCAGAACCTCTTGTATTTATGACAAACAAACTCCATACTGGCAGTACCAGAGAGCAGGATCCCGAGTTCACCCTTGACCTCCAGTGTTGCAGTTAAACCACTGACCTTCTTGTGAGCCACTGCCAAGTACAATCAAAGCTCAAAATGCATATATGTCACCATATACAACCCTGAGATTCATTTTCTTCTGGGCATTTGCAGTCAGGTAATACAAGAAACACAAGAACCTGTGACTTCATTGGGACAGAGCAAGGTGGGGACCTGGATAGGAGGACTGGTTAGCTGTGTATTAAGCCCCTCACTGCCCCACCCGATCATCATTTTTGCTGGGAAGTGAGAAAAAACAGTATGGGGGGGGGTGGGTTACAGGGAGAACTGCAAAGTCCCAGTGGTTCAAAGTCCACCCCAGGCCTGTTCAGTCTAGACATACTGTTAATCTGCCAGGTCCTAATGACTCATCCCTGGACCATCGTCCTCTACACCATTGCCATCCATGTACCTACCAAAACTTCTCCTAACTGTTACAAATCAGATCCTGAGTAATAATTACTTTGTTCTTCTTTACACTTGTGTATGGGAAATCATATTCAACTATCTTGAAATGAACCCACATCCAGCACTTCCACTAGTAGTTAGTTCCACATTCTCACCACCCTCTGAATGAAGTTCCCCCTCAGATTCCCCTTAAATATCTCACCTTTCTTCCTTAACCTATGACCCCTAGGTCTAATCTCACACAACCTGAAAGGGAGAAGCCGAATGCACACCATATCAGAAATTTGTATCCTTCTTTAAAATCTTCACTCGTTCTCCTACGTACAAGGGGAATAAAGTTCTAAACTATTCAATCTATCCCTATAACTTGGGGCATTTCTTTCTTCATTTCCATGTGCATTATTCAGTGTCCACCCCACAATAGTGTCTATGTTGGGACGTCAGTCTGATTAGAGTCTGCCCCATTGAGGGCATTGCTGTTAGGGGATCTGTTTGGGAAAGAGTGAACTTGTGGTCATAAGATAGGAGCAGCGTTAGCCCATTTGGCCCTTTTGAGTTTGCTCTGCCATTCCATTGTGGCTGATTTATTATCCCTCAACCCCTTTGCCCACCTTCTCCCTATAACCTTTGATGCCCTGACTAACCAAAAACTCATCAACCTCCAATTTAAATATACCCAATCACCTGGCCTACACAGCCATCCGAAGCAATGAATTCCTCATATTCACTATCCTCTGGCTAAAGAAATTACTCCTCATCCCTGTTCTGAAGGGATCTCCTTCCGTTCTGAGGCTGTGCCCTCTGGTCCTAGACTTGGCAGGCTGGTGAATGGCAAGAGTATAAAGATCTTCACTGTCAGGAAATTCTTGAGATTTATTTACACAATGTTAAAATGGATATTTCATAAACACTCACTTCCCAACATTACAATTTTTAGGTTGATATCTCTATTATTTAGTTTGGCAAGATAAAAGGCCCGATTGTGCACGCTAGTTCCCATCAGTCTCACCCCCACGTTTCTGAGTTCCCCACCTGTAATTGTAAACATCCCCTGACTGATAGCACCAACCTCCATTTGATTCTTTTATCACCTGTCCACACTAAGGAAGAAGTTAGTGTTGGCTACTAACCTATCTGGGAAGTGAGAATGAACCAGAATGCTTGGCTGAAAGCACACGATTGCTGGGAGAACTACCCACAGTCTTGTCTCCTTCCGCTAGTGCACACAGAGGAAGCACTTGGACGTGAGAAGGAGGGCCACATCATGGCAGAGTGCTATGTGTGTGTCTCTGTGACTCTCTCATAAAGACTTGTACTGTTTATTCCTTTTGTATAGATTTTTATCACAAATAAAGTCAATTTTTGAAATGTAAAAGAACCAAGTGCCACACAGATGGCAGGTGAGGTCAGGATTAAATCTGGGTTCTGGAAAGCATCAGGCAGCAGTCTAAACTGATACACACCCACTTGGGCTTTTCACTTGACCCGCCCAACCTTGACTTTTTCATCACCACCCCTAGCTGCTATTTCATCTTGATTACTTGTGTTGTCAGAGGAGACGTACCTTGGTTCTACAGCCAGAAGACCTTTCCTCTAAAATCCTGGGTGTCAGCATCTCTGAAGATCGATCTTGGGCCAAAGATATTGATACATTAGGAGCTTGAGGAGACTTGGTTTGTTACCAAAGGCACTGACAAGTTTTGACAGATACACTGTGGAGAGCATTCTAACTGGCTACATCACGGTCTGGTGTGGAGGGGCCACTGCACTGAATTGGAAGAAACTGCCAGAAGTTGTAAGCTCAGCCAGCTCCATCGTGGGCACCAACCTCCCTCAGCACTGAGGACACCTTCAATAGATAATGCCTCAAAAAGGCGGCATCCGTCATTGAAGTCCCACATCACCCAGGACATATCTTTTTTCTCATTGCTACCATCATGGAGGAGGTGCAGGAGCATAAAGACACACACTCTATGTTTCAGGAACAGCTTCTTCCCTTCTACCATCAGATTTCTGAATGGACAATAAATCCATGAACACTACCTCACCATTTTTCCTCTTTTTGCACAGCTTATTTAATGTAATCCTGTATATACATATATAATTGTAATTTACTGTTTCTGTATTATCTATTGTATTGCTGCCACAAAACAACAAATTCCAAAACATATACCAGCGATATTAAATCTGATTCTGACTGTGTACTCAATGTGCCCCTTCGTGAAAGAACATGAGATGCTGAAAGTTAAAGAAGGAGAATCACATTTGCCCACCTTGATGTCCGAGGGTTATGCAGCTGTATTTACATTACAGAGGCCTTTACGCACGGGAATCATCTCACCATTTCACCATGGCCTGGCCTCAGATTGGAGATATTCACTGAAGTAATTCACTCAGCCTGTGCATGACTTCAAGTTCAAGTTCAGTCTATTGTCATTCATCTGTACACATGTATACCACCAGACAAAACAATGTTCCTCCAGACCAAGGTGCACCATACAGTACATATAACACACACATAACATATACAGTAATATTACTACCTGGAAATTAACATAATATGCATTAAGTATGCAAACGTTTAAGTGAGTGATTATTATTTTGTTTAATTTTTATAATTTAATTACTTTATATTTTGATTTATTTACATTAATTTTAGTTTTCAATTCATGTTTTAAAGCCAATTGCAGCCTCAGACCTGTGTGTAGCTCTGCAGAACCTGCCTGAGGTAGGGCAGGTGGATTTTGGTTGGATTGCTGGGTGGGTTGCTTGGAATGCAAGTCAAACTCAAATGAGACAATTGATTGTATATTGGTAGATAGTTAATGGTTTAATTTTCTACTTTTTCAGTACGTGCTGGGTTTATAGTGAACAACAAGAATACTGGCTTCTACTCATGAAGGGAATGAAAAGTCTTCAGAGGTATCACGGAATGAAGATTAAATGAATCCTGCAGGGTCAGATATATGATGTCTAGTTGGCTCCTCTGTCCTTTGGCATAGTACAATTCCTCAGGAAAGTGTCTTCTACTTAAAAACACAATAAGCTTGAAACAAAAAAAATCATTAATTGTACTATATCGCATTTGTATTTTATTATTTTTATGAATGATATTAACAGACAATAAAATACTTGCACATTAGCCAGTACACTTCAACAATATTGTTCTTCAATATGTTGGTGTCATTTTCTATTAACCTTCAGAGAAAGTTATAAACGTTCTTAATTCTTAATTAGTTGATACATTACAAATGTGTATGTTTGTGTTGTCATAATATCATCAACTGATGTCTTACATTTATGTACATTCTGTACCCATGAATCTGCAATGTATATAGCAGTAATTAAACCGGAGCAGATTTTTTTAAGATAGGATGCATTATACAAGTTCTTTAATGCGACATGTCCAATTGAACCTCTAGACGCAGCTGAATCTGCCAGCATACTCCTCTGTTCTTCTTCTGTTTGTTCAACCTCTTCAATGTACAGTTATGTGCAAAATTCTTCGGCACATTCAATGGACCAAATGGCTTAATTTTGCTTCCATGTCTAATGGTCTTGTGTGTTTGTGTGTGTATATAGCAAGGTTGCCTAATACCTTTGGACAATACTGTACTAATTTCATGTATTGCACTGTACTGCCACAAAAAAAATCATGGCGTACATGGCTGATGATAAACCTGATGCTGATCTGGGCCTCTACTGTGGACTGAGAGTGGGATGGGGACAGGAAGAAGGGAATCATGGTTGGGAAAATGAAGTAGCTACTTTGTGACATATGTCCTGGTTATGTCCCTCACTGAAATCTTTTTGGAAATCTTTATTTTCTACAATTTCTAAAGCTTTGAAAATTAATTTACAACCTAATACATTGACTGTTCTATTTGGAATAGTTCCATATCACATTCAGGGTATTTCATTTTCAAACCAACATGTAATTGCATTTGTTACATTGTTGGCAAGAAGAGCTGTTTTATTGAAGTGGAAAGATATCTCTGCTCCTACACTAACTCAATGGTTTTCCCAAGTAATGTTATGTCTTGATCCCCGATTTGATTTTGACAGAAGGTGGGGCTCTTTTGCTAAATATTATCATTTAATTTGAATCAATTTATATGGTTTCCTTCCAATTTTACGTTATATAAATGTGATTTGGCGGTTGTTGTTTTCTTTTTCTTCTTTTATATACATAAATTATTGTAAGACATATTGCTCCGGGAGTTGGTTCCTAATGGTTTTTTTCTCTTTTTTTGTGTTATAGTTAGTGGAGTTTTTTTTTAGTTAGCTGGGGTTCTCTTTTTTCCTTCTTTTATAATTTTTTTCCCATTAGCATATATAAGTTTTTTTTCAGCTTTATTAATTATATGTATACTAATTTGTTGAATTTCTGTATTTTATAGCTGTAGAAGACTATATATTAATAAAAAGATTTAAAAATGAAAATGAAACCTAATGCTGATCTGGGTCTCTACTGTGGACTGAGAGTGGGATGGGGACAGGAAGAAGGGAATCATAGTTGGGAAAAGGGGAAGGGAGATGTGTGGAAGTGAGAAGCACCAGAGAGACATTCTGTAATGATTAATAAACTGATTGGAATCAAATGACCTTGCCTGGTGTCTCAGAGCTGGGTGTATCTGCATCCATGCCAGCCCCTGCCCCCGCACTCTTTTGCCACCTGTCTCATGCCACCCCTGTGGCACTCCACCCTCACTGTTCCCAACATCCTCTGCACCTACCAAGTTTACAAACTCACTCTCCACTCCACTTTGCCAAATACAGTACTTAGGCATCCTAGCTATAAGCTTGGGCACCCTAACTACAGTATATATACATGCCTAAGGCTTTTACACAGTACATATTTGCCACAACCATCTCCATAGAGTAGTGAATTCCACATTCCCACCACTCCTTGGCCAAAGAAATTTTATTTAAATTCCCTTTTTAGGTTTTTGTGTGTTGCTTGAATTTCCAGCATCTGCAGAATTCCTGTTGTTTGCGTTTTAGGTTTGTTATTGACTTTCTAAGTTCTCTAAAGAGGCTCTTTCCCGACAGGTGGAGGCATTTCATTACAGCTTTTTTATATTTTTAAAGTCCTCCACTGTTACATTCTGCTCATTTCAGCAATACTGGAACAACATAAAGAAGATCCTGCATATTCATGAACATTCCACATTCTTGGGGGTGCCAGCGATCCAGATTTGGTTCTCATCACTTTCGGTAAGGAGGCTGTACGTTCTCCCTGCGACCTCGTATGTTTCCGCTGGGAGCTGCAGTTCCCTCTCTCACTCCAAAGATGTACCAGGTAGTTGGTTAATTGGTCACATGGGTGTAATTGGGCAGTGCAGGCTTGTGGTAACAAGGTCCTGTTAATGTGTTGTATCTCTAAATAAAATAAAATTAGATTGTTAAGAGAAAAAAGATCTGTACCAACACCTTTCTTAAATATATGAACTCCCACATTTTTGATATCAACCTTGTAAATATTGCTTTAATATACCTTTAATTTAATTTCTTAATTCCTTTTTACCTTCTAAGTTGACTTTCTTCGTTCTTTCCATTTCCTTCCATATTTTTTCACTGTGCAGCTGGTGGTGTCTACATTTTGAAGGTATGCCTTTGCTTATGACTAATTCATCCATGGAGTCTTGTGAATGACTTCTCTAACTTCTGTTAATGCCCCATCCGTTATTTATTTATCTTTTATTATTACATATTTTTTTCTTTTTCTCCTTTTTCTCCCTCCGTCCTTCTGACTATACACCTTGCCCATCCTCTGGGCTTCCCCCCTCTCCCTTTCTTTCTCCCTAGGCCTCCCGTCCGTCCCATGATCCTCTCATATCCCTTTTGCCAATCAACTTTCCAGCTCTTAGCTCCATCTCTCCCCCTCCTGTCTTCTCCTATCATTTTGTATCTCCCCTTCCCCCTCCCACTTTCAAATCTCTTACTAGCTCTTCCTTCGGTTAGTCCTGACGAAGGGTCTCGGCCCGAAACGTCGACTGTTCCTCTTCCTATAGATGCTGCCTGGCCTGCTGCGTTCACCAGCAATTTTTATGTGTGTTGAATGTTTCACTTGTTCTTTTCAACAAATCTATTTTTTATGAACTCCAAACACCTCGTAAAATGTTCTCAGCATAATATTTGCATCGTTACTTGTCAGTGTGTTTTACTTCTTATCTTCTATTTCCCAGCTTCGTAAAATCAGTTTCACTCTAATCTATTGGCTTTGTTTTCTTTATTATTGTCTTTGAATGTTCTACGCTCAGTATTGGGGTTAAAAGCTCCTACTTTTTCTTCTTTTCTCTGATTTTGTTTGATTATGTATTTCCGGATTACATAAGACACAGGAGCAGAATTAGGCCATTTGGCCTATCGAGTTTGCTCCGCCATTCAGTCATGGCTGACTTATTATCCTTCTCAACCCTACTCTAATGCCTTCTGCCCATAACATTTCACACTCTTATTTATCAAGAACCTATCAAGCTTCGCCTTAAATATATACAATGACTTGGCTTCCAGAGATTCACCACTGGCTAAAGAAATTATAGGAACTGTAGGAAACACCCTCTCTACATACAGTCTATCTAGGCCCTTCAATATTTGAGAGGTTTCAATAAGATCCCCCCTTATTCTCCTAAACTCTAGCGAGTACAGGCCCAGAGCCACCAAATGCTCATCAGTTAACCCTTTACACTAAGACCATAAGACATGGGGGCAGAATTAGGCCATTCAGCCCAATGAGTCTGTTCCGCAATTTCATCATGGCTGATCCTAGATCCCATTGTTACATGGATTACAATAGTGACTATTCAGGAAAATGTATTCCATCTACTATAATGCAGGTTAAGCATTATGAAATTGTTTACGGGTTTAAGATACCTCTTCTCTTTCCTCAACTTCCCCTAGTGACCCTCCTCCTTCTCTTTCTCCCATAGTCCACTCTCCAGTCCTCCTTGTTCAACCCTTTACCTCTTCTATCTATCAGGTCCCAGCTTCTTTCTTCAACCCACTCACCTGGCTTCACCTACCACCTGCCAGTTTGTTCTCCTTCCACCTTCTTATTCTGGCTTCTTCCCTCTTCCTTTTCAGTCCCGATGAAGAGTGTTGGTCCAAAATGTTGACTCTTTATTCATTTTTATTGAAGAACAGATGGTGTGGAGGCCAAGTCAGTGGCTATATTTAAAGCAGAGGTTGTTAGGTACTTTATTATTAAGGACGGCAAAGTTTACAATAAGAAGGCAAAAGAAGGATAATGCTGGATTGGTGGAACAGACTCAATGGGCTGAATGGCCTAATTCTGCTTCTATGTCTATGCTTTATGCTGCCTGATCTGCTGAGTTCCTCCAGCATTGTGTGTGTGTTGCTACTGATACAAGGCTTTCTTGTGTTTCTACAAGTCTGTCCAGATTCAGCTGGACCTGGAATACTACCAGAATATAAAGAGATTAAAAAACAAAAGAATGGATGAAGAATAAAAGGAAACATGTATCTATCATCTTCATCAATCCTGGGCCTGAAACATTAAATCACAAACGAGGAAATCTGCAGATGCTGGAAATCTGAGCAACACACACAAAATGCTGGAGGAACTCAGCAGGCCAGGCAGCATCTATGGAAAAGAGTACAGTCACCATTTCGGGAACAGACCCTTCGGCAGGACTGCCAAATCAAACTTGCCCAATCAGCAAGTTAATGGGTCACATGGTGCTGGCTCATTGTTACCGTGCTGTATCTTTGAATACAAAAGTAAAGTGTTAGCTGATTGCATCAATCTTTTGGCAAGGGGTTGATGCATTATCAATTGCTCCAAAAGACTGGAAGTACAGTAAATACTGAAAGGCTTTTATTAGCAGTAAAATGTGACCTCAACCATGCTGAGTATCTGCCCTGGACAGAGGGGAGGAGCAGTGGCACAATCACCTTTATGCAGGGGTCTGTGGGAGGAACCAAATGAGCAGTCAGCAGAGGGGCCTGTCCAGACAGGTAACCCAGTTACAACATATATATATAGTTTACCACATTCACCCCTCCTTCTTTAAAAAGAGTCCCGCGGGGTGAAGCGACTGACAGTATTTAAAACAAGTATATTTACAGGTCAAGTCTATCAGGCGGTCGAGTCCGTCGCTGTGATCTACGTAGCACCGGTGGTAATTGCATCGGCGACGGTGGTTGTGCTGGCTCCAGTCTGACTTGAGATGTCAGCATGTTAGGCGTCGGTAATCCCTCGTGCGTGTGCGTCGCGCCCGGTATGGGAGTGTCGTGTGGTGTCTGTGTAGGGCTTGGAGTGCGCAGTGTCTCGTGGGTATATACATCAGTGGGTACGGGGTTAATAGTCTCCATGGAGTGTTCAGGGTAGGGGCCCAGTGCTCCTGCGGGCGCCAGGTCGCGGATGGAGACCGTGTTCTCCCGCCCATCAGGTAAAACCACATAGGCATACTGGGGGTTCGCATGAAGTAAGTGAACCCTCTCGACCATCAGGGAGTATTTATTGCTCCTCGCATGTTTCCGGAGCAGCACTGGCCCCAGGGACGTCAGCCAAGTTGGTAGGGTGGTCCCAGTGGTCGACTTTCTGGGAAAAGAAAAGAGTCACTCATGAGGGGTGGCATTGGTGGACGTGCATAACAGGGAGCGGATGGAGTGGAGTGCCTCGGGAAGGACCTCCTGCCAGCGAGAGACCGGCAGTCCCTTTGACCTGAGGGCTAAGAGTGTGGCTTTCCACACTGTGCCATTCTCCTTCTCCACCTGTCCATTCCCCCGGGGATTATAGCTCGTGGTCCTACTAGTTGCAACTCCCCTAGCCAATAGGTATTGGCGCAGCTCATCACTCAAATGAGGACCCTCTGTCACTGTGGATATAGCATGGGTATCCGAACAGAGTGAAGAGCTTGCACAGGGCTTTTATAACTGACGTGGTAGTGGTATCAGGGCAGGGGATGGCGAAGGGGAACCGCGAGTACTCGTCGATAATGTAAAGTACACATTGCGGTTGGTTGAGGGAAGGGGGCCCTGAAAGTCAACACCCAGTTGCTCAAAGGGGCGGGTGGCCTTGATGAGGGGTGCCTTTTCGGGTCGGTAGAAGTGCGGTTTGCACTCTGCGCAGACTTGGCAGTCCCTGGTCATCGTCCTGATCTCCTCAAGGGAGTAGGGCAAGTTCCGGGTTTTCACGAAGTGGAAAAGCCGGGTGACCCCCTGGGTGGCAAAGACCTACATGTAGGGCATATAGCCGGTCAATCTGCGCACTGGTCACATTCCCCGGGATAGGACATCGGAGAGCTCATTGAGCTTCCCAGGCCTATACATGATGTCATAGTTGTAGGTGGAGAGCTCGATTCTCCACCTCAGAATTTTATCATTTTTGATTTTGCCCCGCTGTTGGTTACTAAACATGAATGCGACTGAGTGCTGGTCAGTCAGCAGGGTGAACTTTTTGCCGGCGAGATAGTACCTCCAGTGCCTAATAGCTTCCACTATGGCCTGGGCCTCTTTCTCCACCACGGAGTGCCGAATTTCAGGGCCTTGAAGGGTATGGGAGAAGAACACCACCAGTCTTCCTGCCTGGTTGAGGGTAGCAGCCAGTGCAAAGTCGGAGGCGTCACTCTCTACTTGGAAGGGAATGGCCTCATCCACCGCATGCATTGCTGCTTTCGCAACATCCCCATTAATGTAGCTGAAGGCCGCGCGGGCCTCGTCTGAGAGGGGAAATGTGGTGGACTTGACCAGGGGGCGGGCCTTGTCTGCGTAGTTAGGGACCCATTGGGCGTAATATGAAAAGAAGCCCAGGCACCTTTTGAGGGCTCTGAGGGTGTTGGGAAGAGGGAGTTCCAACAGGGGGGTCAGGGCCAATGACTCCCTCCTCCACGACACACCCAAAGATAGCAAGTCGGGTGGTTCCGAACACATACTTGTCCTCGTTATAGGTGAGGTTGAAAGTTTTGGCCGCTTAGAAAAATTTTTGGAGGCTATTGTTGTGATCCTGCCGGTCGTGACCGCAGATGGTGATGTTATCCAGATATGGGAAGGTGGCCTTCAGTTGGTACTGGTCCACCATCTGGTCCATTTCCTTCTGGAAGACAGATACATCATTTGTGACACCGAAGGGGACACGCAGGAAGTGATAAAGCCTGCCGTCCACCTCGAAGGCAGTGTAAGGGCGGTCCTCCCGGCGGATGGGGAGCTGATGGTAAGCGGATTTTAGGTCTATGGCCGAGTACACCTTGTACTATGCTATCTGATTGACCATATCCGCGATGCAGGGTAGAGGGTACGCGTCGAGCTGCGTGAACCTAGTGATGGTCTGGCTATAGTCCACAACCATCCTATTTTTCAACTCGTTCCGAACAACCACCACCTGCACCCTCCAAGGACTTGTGCTTGCCTCAATGACCCCCTCCCTGAGCAGACGCTGCACCTCCGACTTAATGAAGGCTCTGTCCCCCGCGCTGTACTTCCTGCTCTTAGTTGCCACAGGTTTATAGTCAGGGGTCAGGTTGGCGAACAGCGGTGGGGGAGGGATCTTGAGGGTGGAGAGGCCATAAGTGGTGTCGGTAGTGCGGCTGTTGGCATGGTGTTGGGTGGGATGTGCGGGTCGGTGTGTGTGGGTGGTCAGTAGCGGGGTATGTGACGTATCCCTACAAAACTGAGGATTTCTGACAGTGATTGGTGGGAGGGGCCCGGATGTCTGTTGTATGCGACCCGGAAGCCATGGCGACCCTCTGACTTACCAGCCGTATCGCAAATCCGCAATGCTGTACCGTGACCAGGTGGATAAAACTCTCTATGCTGCCCGTGTCAAACAGGCAGCTTATCCTGCACCCCTCCACCAGGATATCCATCATTGACCTTGCGAGCTGGTGGGGAGCGCTTTGGTCGAGGGTCACGGAGGCCAGAGTTGAGTCACTGTCTTGGTCCGGCGTGGTGGGGTGCCTGGTGAGCACCCCTGGGTCGTAAGATGGCCACCCCCATGTCTCGCACGTGGTGGTGGTGTGTAGGCAAGATGGCGACCCCCCTGTCTCGCACGTGGTGGTGGCGTGCATGCAAGATGGCGGCAGGCAAGATGGCGACCCCCATGCCTCACACGTGGTGCTGCTTGATCCCGCTCGCAGTTTGGACTTATAGGCCTCGGCGAAGTGGCCCTCTTTCCACAGCCGGAGCAGGTAGCTTCTCGGGCCGGGCAGCGTTTCCGGGGGTGCTTCTCGAGTCCGCAGAAGTAGCACTTCGCGGACTCGTGACTGGCAGCAGCCGAGGTCAATTTGCCGGCGGGTTGCGGGGTCTGCGGCGTCCACGAGGCCATCGGGAGATCGCGTGCCTGGAGTGCGTCAGAGTTGTGCAGAGCGGCCTCCAGCATGTCAGCCAGTTCAATCGCCGAACATAAGGTAAGATTGGCGTGTTCCAGCAGCCGCTGGCGTACATACACTGACCTGGTCCCTGTGACGAAGGTGTCTCTTACTAGGAGTTCCGCATGCTGTTGAGCCGTCAGTTCGCAGCAACTGCAGGTCTGCACGAGTGTCTGTAGGGCCCGGATGAACTCAGCGCTCGACTCTCCAGGCCGCTTCTGCCGCGTCGCTAAGCAATGTCGCGCATAGACGGTGTTTACCAGCCACAGGTATTGTCTTTTGAGGGCGCTCATCGCACCGTCGTAGCTCGGCTGGTATCTGATCACCGAGTAGACCCATGGACTGACCTTGGAGAGCAGAACTCTGTGCATTAGGTATGCAAAGGTTTAAGTGAGTGATTATTATTTTTGTTTAATTTTTATAATTTAGTTACTTACATTAATTTTAGTTTTCAATTCATGTTTTAAAGCCAATTGCAGCCTCAGACCTGTGTGTAGCTCTGCAGAACCTGCCTGAGGTAGGGCAGATGGATTTGGGTTGGATTGCTGGGTGGGTTGCTTGGAATGCAAGTCAAACTCAAATGAGACAATTGATTGTACATTGGTAGATAGTTAATGGTTTAATTTTCTACTTTTTCAGTAGGTGCTGGGTTTATAGTGAACAACAAGAATACTGGCTTCTACTCATGAAGGGAATGAAAAGTCTTCAAGAGGTATCACAGAATGAAGATTAAATGAATCCTGCACGGTTGGATATATGATGTCTAGTTGGCTCCTCTGTCCCTTGGCATAGTACAATTCCTCAGGAAAGTGTCTTCTACTTAAAAACACAATAAGTTTGAAACCAAAAGAAATCATCAATTGTACTTTATTGCATTTGTATTTTGTTATCTTTATGAATGATATTAACAGACAATAAAATACTTGCACATTAGCCAGTACACTTCAACAATATTGTTCTTCAATATGTTGGTGTCATTTTCTATTAACCTTCAGAGAAAGTTATAAACGTTCTTAATTCTTAATGAGTTGATACATTACAAATGTGTATGTTTGTGTTGTCATAATATCATCAACTGATGTCTTACATTTATGTACATTCTGTACCCATGAATCTGCAATGTATATAGCAGTAATTAAACCGGAGCAGATTTTTTTAAGATAGGATGCATTATACAAGTTCTTTAATGCGACATGTCCAATTGAACCTCTAGACGCAGCTGAATCTGCCAGCATACTCCTCTGTTCTTCTTCTGTTTGTTCAACCTCTTCAATGTACAGTTATGTGCAAAATTCTTCGGCACATTCAATGGACCAAATGGCTTAATTCTGCTTCCATGTCTTATGGTCTTGTGTGTGTGTGTATACAGTAAGGCTGCCTAATACCTTTGGACAATACTGTACTAATTTCATGTATTGCACTGTACTGCCACAAAAAAAAATCATGGCATACATGGCTGATGATAAACCTGATGCTGATCTGGGTCTCTACTGTGGACTGAGAGTGGGATGGGGACAGGAAGAAGGGAATCATGGTTGGGAAAAGGGGAAGGAAGATGGGTGGAAGTGGGAAGCACCAGAGAGACATTCTGTAATGATTAATAAACTGTTTGGTATCAAATGACCTTGCCTGGTGTCTCAGAGCTGGGTGTATCTGCATCCATGCCAGCCCCTGCCCCCACATTCTTTTGCCACCTGTCTCATGCCACCCCTGTGGCACTCCACCCTCACTGTTCCCAACATCCTCTGCACCTACCAAGTTTACAAACTCACTCTCCACTCCACTTCGACAAATACAGTACTTAGGCATCCTAGCTATAGGCTTGGGCACCCTAACTGCAGTATATATACATGCCTAAGGCTTTTACACAGTACATATTTGCCACAACCATCTCCATAGAGTAGTGATTTCCACATTCCCACCACTCCTTGGCCAAAGAAATTTCATTTAAGTTCCCTTTTTAGGTTTGTTATTGACTTTCTAAGTTCTCTAAAGAGGCTCTTTCCCGACAGATGGAGGCATTTCATTACAGCTTTTTTATATTTTTAAAGTCCTCCACTGTTACATTCTGCTCATTTCAGCAATACTGGAACAACATAAAGAAGATCCTGCATATTCATGAACATTCCACATTCTTGGGGGTGCCAGCGATCCAGATTTGGGTCTTGTCACTTTCGGTAAGGAAGCTGTGCGTTCTCCCTGCGACCTCGTATGTTCCCTCTGGGAGCTGCAGTTCCCTCTCTCAGTCCAAAGACATACCAGGTAGTTGGTTAATTGGTGTAATGGGTGTAATTGGGCAGTGCGGGCTTGTGGTACCAAGATCCTGTTAATCTGTTGTATCTCTAAATAAAATTAGATCGTTAAGAGAAAAAAGATCTGTATCAACACCTTTTTTAAATATGTAAACTCCCACATTTCTGATATCAACCTTGTAAATATTGCTTTAATTTTCCTTAATTTAATTTCTTAATTCCTTTTTACCTTCTAAGTTGACTTACTTCCTTCTTTCCATTTCCTTCCGTATTTTTTCACTGTGAAGCTGGTGTTGTCTACATTTTGAAGGTATGCCTTTGCTTATGACTAATTCATCCATGGAGTCTAGTGAAAGTTTCACTTGTTCTTTTAAACAAATCTATTTTTTATGAACTCCAAACACTTCGTAAAATGCTCTCAGCATAATATTTGCATCGGTACTTGTCAGTGTGTTTTACTTCTTATCTTCTATTTCCCAGCTTCGTAAAATCAGTTTCACTCTAATCTATTGGCTTTGTTTTCTTTATTATTGTCTTTGAATGTTCTACGCTCAGTATTGGGGTTAAAAGCTCCTACTTTTTCTTCTTTTCTCTGATTTTGTTTGATTACGTATTTCCGGATTACATAAGACACAGGAGCAGAATTAGGCCATTTGGCCTATCGAGTTTGCTCCGCCATTCAGTCATGGCTGACTTATTATCCTTCTCAACCCTACTCTAATGCCTTCTGCCCATAACATTTCACACTCTTATTAATCAAGAACCTATCAACTTTCGCCTTAAGTATACACAATGACTTGGATTCCACAGATTCACCACTGGCTAAAGAAATTATAGGAACTATAGGAAACATCCGCTCCACATACAGTCTACCTAGGCCTTTCAATATTTGAGAGATTTCAATAAGATCCCCCCTCATTCGCCTAAACTCTAGCGAGTACAGGCCCAGAGCCACCAAACGCTCATCAGTTAACCCTTCACACTAAGACCATAAGACATGGTGGCAGAATTAGGCCATTCAGCCCATTGAGTCTGTTCTGCCATTTCATCATGGCTGATCCTAGATCCCATTGTTACATAGGTTACAATAGTGACTATTTGGAAAAATGTATTTCATCTATTATGATGCAGGATAAGCATCATGAAATTGTTTACGGATTCAAGATACCTCTTCTCTTTCCTCAACTTCCCCTAGTGATGCTACTCCTTCTCTTTCTCCCATAGTCCACTCTCCAGTCCTCCTTGTTCAACCCTTTACCTCTTCTATCTATCAGGTCCCAGCTTCTTTCTTCATCCCACTCACCTGGCTTCACCTACCACCGGAGCCACAGGAGCAGTCAGCAGAGGGGCCTGTCCAGACAGGTAACCCAGTTACAACATATATATATAGTTTACCACATTCACCCCTTCTTCTTTAAAAAGAGTCCCGCGGGGTGAAGCGACTGACAGTATTTAAAACAAGTATATTTACAGGTCAAGTCTATCAGGCGGTCGAGTCCATCACTGTGATCTACATAGCACCGGAGGTAATTGCACCGGCGGTAATTGCACCGGCGACGGTGGTTGTGCTGGCTCCAGCCTGACTTGAGGTGTCAGCACGTTAGGTGTCGGTAATCCCTCGTGTGTGTGCGTCGCGCCCAGTATGGGAGTGTCATGTGGTGTCTGTGTAGGGCTTGGTGTCTCGTGGGTATATATATATCGGTGGATGCGAGATTAATAGTCACCATGGAGTGCTCAGGGTAGGGGCCCGGAGCTCCTGCGGGCGCCAGGTCGCGGATGGAGACCGTGTCCTCCCACCCATCAGGTAAAACCACGTAGGCATACTGGGGGTTCGCATGAAGTAAGTGAACCCTCTTGACCATTGGGGAATATTTATTGCTCCTCACATGTTTCCGGAGCAGCACTGGCCCCAGGGACGTCAGCCAAGTTGGTAGGGTGGTCCCACTGGTCGACTTTCTGGGAAAAGAAAAGGGTCACTCATGAGGGGTGGCATTGGTGGACGTGCATAACGGGGAGCGAATGGAGTAGAGTGCCTCGGGAAGGACCTCCTGCCAGCGGGAGACTGGCAGTCCCTTTGACCTAAGAGTGTGGCTTTCCACACCGTGGCATTCTCCTTCTCCACCAGTCCATTCCCCTGGGGATTATAGCTCATGGCCCTACTAGTTGCAATACCGCTAGCCAGCAGGTATTGGCGCAGCTTGTCACTCATAAACGAGGACCCTCTGTCACTGTGGATATAGCATGGGTATCCGAACACAGTGAAGAACTTGCACAGGGCTTTTATAACTGACGTGGTAGTGGTATCGGGGCAGGGGATGGCAAAGGGGAACCGCGAGTGCGCGTCAATAATGTTAAGGAAGTACACATTGCGGTCGGTGGAGGGAAGGGGGCCCTTAAAGTCAACACTCAGTCGCTCAAAGGGGCGGGTGGCCTTGATTAGTTGTGCCTTTTCAGGTCGGTAGAAGTGCGGTTTGCAGACTTGGCAGTCCCTGGTCATCATCCTGATCTCCTCAAGGGAGTAAGGCAGGTTCCGGGCTTTCATGAAGTGGAAAAGCCGGGTGACCCCCGGGTGGCAAAGATCTACATGTAGGGCGTATAGCTGGTCGATCTGTGCACTGGCGCACGTTCCCCGGGATAGGACATCGGAGGGCTCATTGAGCTTCCCAGGCCTGTACATGATGTCATAGTTGTAGGTGGAGAGTTCGATTCTCCACCTCAGAATTTTATCATTTTTGATTTTGCCCCACTGTTGGTTATGAATGCGACTGAGCGCTAGTCAGTCAGCAGGGTGAACTTTTTGCCGGCGAGATAGTGCCTCCAGTGCCTAATAGCTTCCACTATGGCCTGGGCCTCTTTCTCCACCACAGAGTGCCTAAGTTCAGGGCCTTGAAGGGTACGGGAGAAGAACACCACCAGTCGTCCCGCCTGGTTGAGGGTAGCAGCCAGTGCAAAGTCAGAGGCGTCACTCTCTACTTGGAAGGGAATGGCCTCATCCACCGCATGCATTGCTGCTTTGGCAATGTCCCCATTAATGCGGCTGAAGGCCACGCAGGCCTCAGCTGAGAGGGGAAATGTGGTGGACTTGACCAGGGGGTGGGCCTTGTCTGCATAGTTAGGGACCCATTGGGCGTAATATGAAAAGAAGCCCAGGCACCTTTTGAGGGCTCTGAGGGTGTTGGGAAGAGGGAGTTCCAACAGGGGGCACATACGGTCGGGGTCAGGGCCAATGACTCCGTTCTTCACAACACACCCAAGGATAGCAAGTCAGGTGGTTCCGAACACACACCTCTCCCTGTTATAGGTGAGATTGAAAGCTTTGGCCGATTGGAAAAATTTTTGGAGGTTGTTGTCATGATCCTGCCGGTCGTGACCGCAAATGGTGATGTTATCCAGATATGGGAAGGTGGCCTTCAGTTGGCACTGGTCCACCATCCGGTCCATTTCCCTCTGGAAGACAGATACACCATTCGTGGCACCGAAGGGGACGCGCAGGAAGTGATAAAGCCTGCCATCCGCCTTGAAGGCGGTGTAAGGGCTGTCCTCCTGGCGGATGGGGAGCTGATGGTAAGCGGATTTTAGGTCTATGGTCGAGTACACCTTGTACTGTGCTGTCTGATTGACCATATCTACAATGCGGGGTAGTGGGTACGCGACGAGCTGCGTGAACCTATTGATGGTCTGGCTATAGTCCACAACCATCCTATTTTTCTCCCCATCCTGAACAACGACCACCTGCGCCTTCCAAGGACCTGTGCTTGCCTCAATGACCCCCTCCCTGAGCAGACGCTACACCTCTGACTTAATGAAAGCTCTGTCCCCCGCGCTGTACTTCCTGCTCTTAGTTGCCACAGGTTTACAGTCAGGGGTCAGGTTGGCGAACAGCGGTGGGAGAGGGATCTTGAGGGTGGAGAGGCCACAAGTGGTGTCGGTAGTGCGGCTGTTGGCATGGTGTTGGGTGGGATGTGCGGGTCGGTGTGTGTGGGTGGTCAGTAGCGGGGTATGTGACGTATCCCTACAAAACTGAGGATTTCTGACAGTGATTGGTGGGAGGGGCCCGGATGTCTGTTGTATGCGACCCGGAAGCCATGGCGACCCTCTAACTTACCAGCCGTATCGCGAGTCCGCAATACTGCACCGTGTCCGGGTGGATAAAACTCTCCATGCTGCCCGTGTCAAACAGGCAGCTTGTCCTGCGCCTCTCCACCAGGATGTCATCATTGACCTTGCGAGCTGGTGGGGAGCGCTTTGGTCGAGGGTCACGGAGACCAGAGTTGAGTCACTGTCTTGGTCCGGCGTGGTGGGGTGCCTGGTGAGCACCCCTGGGTCGTAAGATGGCCGCCCCCATGTCTCGCACGTGATGGCGGCAGACAGGATGGCGACCCCTATGCCTCACACGCCTCAAGGACTTACAGGCCTTGGCGAAGTGGCCCTTCTTTCCACAGCCGGGGCAGGTAGCTCCTCAGGCCGGGCAGCGTTTCCGGGGGTGCTTCTCGAGTCTGCAGAAGTAGCACTTCGCGGACTCGTGACTGGCGGCAGCCGAGGTCGATTGGCTGGCGGGTTGCGGCGTCCACGAGGCTGTCGGGAGATCGCGTGCCTGGAGAGTGTCAGAGTTGTGCAGAGCGGCCTCCAGCGTGTCAGCCAGCTCAATCACCGAACGTAAGGTAAGATCGACATGTTCCAGCAGCTGCTGGCGCACATACACTGACCTGGTCCCCGTGACAAATGCGTCTCTTACTAGGAGCTCCACGTGGTGTTGAGCCGTCAGTTCTCGGCAATCGCAGGTCCACATGAGTGTCTGTCAGGCCCGGACGAACTCAGCGCTCAACTCTCCAGGCCGCTGCTGCCGTGTCGCTAAGCAATGACGCGCATAGATGGTGTTTACCGGCTGCAGGTATTGTCTTTTGAGGGTGCTCATCGCGCCATCGTAGCTCGGCTGGTCTCTGATCACCGAGTAGACCCGTGGACTGACCTTGGTGAGGAGAACTCTGTGCTTCGCGGTGGGCTTCAATCTCCTCCAGGTATGATTCGAAGCAGGCCAGCCAGAGTTCAAGAGCGTTTCCGGCTTCAGGTGTTTGCGGGTCGAGGTCTAACTTGTTGGATCTCAGGACGTGTTCCATGCTTTAGAATTACTGCTAATAAAATTGATGCTCTATCAATTACTCCAAAAGACTGGAAGTAGAGTAAATACTGAAAGGCTTTTATTAGCAGTAAAATGTGACCTCAACCATGCTGAGTATCTGCCCCTGGACCGAGGGAGGAGCAGTGGCACAATCGGCTTTATTCAGGGGTCTGTGGGAGGAGCCACAGGAGCAGTCAGCAGAGGGGTGTGTCCAGACAGGTAACCCAGTTACAACATATATATATACGGTTTACCACGGGGGTGTTTCGGGCAAGCTGAGTGCAACTTGTTAAAGACTGTGGACAAGATCGATCACTGACTCAGACATGAGGTAAACTCCTTTGAATGACCGCTGGCTTGAATTCCATTTGAGTTCAGGTTAAGGTTAAGAGAAAAAACTATGATCGCTGGAGTACAATGGTAGTTGGTTGTAATACTTTCTGTTAGTTATGAAGCTTTATATTGTGTTGGTTATAGTTACTTAAATTTCCAAAAGGAGTTTTGCATTGGGTTGAGGCAACACACACAAAATGCTGGAGGAGCTCAGCAGACCAGGTGGCATCTGTGGAAAAGAGTAAAACAGTCAACGTTTTGGGCCAAGACCCTTCATCAGGACTTGAAAAAAGAGCTGAGGTCCCAACCTGAAACATTGATTGTTTATTCATTTCCATAGATACCACCTGGCCTGCTCAGTTCCTCCTGCATCTTGTGTGTGTTGCTCTGGTTTTCAGTGTCTGTAGATTTTCTGTTGCTTGGATTGTTTTGAGCAAGGATTAACTTCCTCAGTAAGTGTTGACAAGTTTTATGCCGTTCCGGTAACTTCAGGCTGAACTTTGACAGTGTATGAGGAAGCAAGGAAGAATAACACAGATTCTACAATGTGATAACCAGCTCATAGAAAGAAGAAAATCAGATACTAATTAAAATTCATTATCAAAGTACATATATGTCAACGTATGTGGGCATATGCAGCAAAATAAAGAAATACCATAGACTTTATGAAAAACTATGTGTGCACAAAATCTCACAAACAAGCAAGCTGCAAAAGAAGACAAATTGAGTATTGAAAATATTGAGTACATGAGTTGTAAAGAGTCCTTTAAACAGTCTGTAAGTTATGTAATTAGTTCAGGGTTGTATCCTTCAGTGTCCTCACCTCCCCCTCCACCCTCTGGTTCACCATTGCTTCACCTTCTGGTGTGGAGGGGCCACTGCACAGGATAGGAGAAATCTGCCAAACGTTGCAAACTCAGCCAGCTCCCTCATGGGCACAGGCCTCCCTGCCATTGAGGACAGCATCCAAACATGATCCCTCAAAAAGGCAGCATCCATCATTAAGGATCCTCATCAGCCAGGAGATGCTCTCTTCTCAATGCTACCAATCCGTGAGGAGGTACAGGAGCCTGAAGACACACACTCAACATTTTAGGATCTGCTTTTTCCCTTCTGCCATCAGATTTCTGAATGGACAATGTACACATCCCTGGATATTTTGTTATCTAAGAAGATGCAGGAAGACAGAATTCTTTTCCTTTTACATCTTTCACCCCCGGTCCAACAAGTGTTTTACAGATGATGAAATATCCTTGTGGTGCAGTCATTATTTTGTGCAGGAAATTTAAACCCAGGAAGGCCCCACCAGGAGCAGAAGGAGAAACTGAACAGTGTTTTTGTGATGTTGGAATGTTGTGCAATGGTGGTTAAAGTGTCCTCTCCAAGGGAAACCACCTTGCCAGGGCAGGGAGGTTTGTGAGTTCCTGAGGTCCTGAGATTGGTGTCATTTGGCACTTAGCTCCCTCTAGGGTCACCCTTAGTGGTAAGGTCAAGGACGTGGTCCCAGACAAAGAGCGATCTAGCCAAGATCTCAATGGTGGAGCTGACAGAAGATGATGACACATCACAATGACGGGGAAGATGGAGGGGGCTGCAGGCAGTAACAAGTCCCCAATCACTTTACACTCCATGTCACTGGACCCTGACCCTGATCTGTCAACGACTGTGTGGTGGTTGCCCATACATCAGCCTCCCCACATTAAATAAAGTCATGTACAGACGTTCTCCACTAAGTGCAGAACGTCGGTGGTGGGGAAACTGCTGGAGTCAGTTATCAAGGATGTGATAACAGCACATTTGGAAAGCGGTGAAATCATCGGACAAAGTCAGCATGGATTTGTGAAAGGAAAATCATGTCTGACGAATCTCATAGAATTTTTTGAGGATGTAACTAGTAGAGTGGATAGGGGAGAACCAGTGGATGTGGTATATTTGGATTTTCAGAAGGCTTTTGACAAGGTCCCACACAGGAGATTAGTGTGCAAACTTAAAGCACACGGTACTGTGGGTAAGGTATTGGTGTGGGTGGAGAGTTGGTTAGGAGACAGGAAGCAAAGAGTGGGAATAAACGGGACCTTTTCAGAATGGCAGGCGGTGACTAGTGGGGTACCGCAAGGCTCAGTGCTGGGACCTCAGTTGTTTACAATATATATTAATGACTTGGATGAGGGAATTAAATGCAGCATCTCCAAATTTGCGGATGACACGAAGCTGGGTGGTAGTGTTAGCTGTGAGGAGGATGCTAAGAGGATGCAGGGTGACTTGGTTAGGTTGGGTGAGTGGGCAAATTCATGGCAGATGCAATTTAATGTGGATAAATGTGAGGTTATCCACTTTGGTGGCAAAAATAGGAAAACAGATTATTATCTGAATGGTGGCCGATTAGGAAAAGGGGAGGTGCAACGTGACCTGGGTGTCATTATACACCAGTCATTGAAAGTGGGCATGCAGGTACAGCAGGCGGTGAAAAAGGCGAATGGTATGCTGGCATTTATAGCGAGAGGATTCCAGTACAGGAGCAGGGAGGTACTACTGCAGTTGTACAAGGCCTTGGTGAGACCACACCTGGAGTATTGTGTGCAGTTTTGGTCCCCTAATCTGAGGAAAGACATCCTTGCCATAGGGGGAGTACAAAGAAGCTTCACCAGATTGATTCCTGGGATGGCAGGACTTTCATATGAAGAAAGACTGGATGAACTGGGCTTGTACTCGTTGGAATTTAGAAGATTGAGGGGGGATCTGATTGAAACGTATAAGATCCTAAAGGGATTGGACAGGCTAGATGCAGGAAGATTGTTCCCGATGTTGGGGAAGTCCAGAACGAGGGGCCACAGTTTGAGGATAGAGGGGAAGCCTTTCAGGACCGAGATTAGGAAAAACTTCTTCACACAGCGAGTGGTGAATCTGTGGAATTCTCTGCCACAGGAAACAGTTGAGGCCAGTTCATTGGCTATATTTAAGAGGGAGTTAGATATGGCCCTTGTGGCTACGGGGGTCAGGGGGTATGGAGGGAAGGCTGGGGCGGGGTTCTGAGTTGGATGATCAGCCATGATCATAATAAATGGCGGTGCAGGCTCGAAGGGCCGAATGGCCTACTCCTGCACCTATTTTCTATATGTTTCTATATGTTTCTGTAAGTGAATAATCCCTAAGGAGAATGGCATACTCTACTCGAGTAATCACACTACCATTAGTGTCTGTGTGTATATAAGCATACTCAGGTATTGGCCGGTGCACAGAAATGAAATGGAAACAAATCACAGCAATCTCCAGGGGAAATACACAGCAAGAGGAAAAGGCAGAAGAGGTTTTTCATCCACTTGAGGCCTCAGAATTTCATCTCATTCAGGACACACTTCTCAGTAACGTATTGGACTAACAAACTTGGAAATTTCTACAGACGTACCATGGAGAGATTTCTACCTAGCTGCATCAACATCCAGTATGGGTGGGGGGGGGGGGGATAGTCCACAGGAACAAAACCAAAATAACCTGTAGGGAGTTGTAAAATAAGTCAGCTCCACCATGGGCACGAGCCTCCATAATATCCAGGACATCTTCAAGGAGCAATGCCTCAGAAAACTGCAGCCATCATCTTCCTCTCTGCTATTAGATTTCTGAATGCACATTAAACCCATGAATACTACTTCACTACTTTTTAACATTTTTATTTTTGCCCCACTTATTTAACTATTTTTTTTATAGGAATCCGTTAGTCTCGTGAGATCATGGATTTGCGCCTTGGAAGGTTTCCAGGGCGCAGGCCTGGGCAAGGTTGTATGGAAGACCGGCAGTTGCCCGTGCTGCAAGTCTCCCCTTCCACACCACCGATGCTGTCCAAGGGAAGGGCACTAGGGCCGATACAGCTTGGCACCGGTGTCGTTGCAGAGCAATGTGTGGTTAAGTGCCTTGCTCAAGGACACACATGCTGCCTCAGCTGAGGCTTGAACTAGCTACCTTCAGATCACTAGACCAACGCCTTAACCACTTGGCCAGGCGCCAACACATAAGTATTATATATATATATACTTGTTGTAATTCATATTTTTTCTATTATTACATATTGCCAAATACAGCTGCTGCATAACGATAAATTTCACAACATATGCCAGTGATATTATACCTGATTTTGAAACAGTTTCCGATTTTCAAGATTCTGGAGATTTTAAATACCATCCTATTTGATTATGTGTATGGAGAACTAGAACATACAACAGGTAAATAGGGTCATAAAGAGTGATTTTGGCATATTGGCCTTCATAAATCAGAGCACTGAGTACAGGAGCTGGGATGTTATGCTGAAGCTGTACAGGATGTTGGTAGGGCTGAATTAACAGTATTATGTGCATTTCTGGTCACCTGCCTACAGAAAATATATCAGTAAGTATGAAAATGTACAGAGAACTTTTACAAGACTTAAGCACCCGAGTTATAGGGAAAGGTTTAATAGGTTTGCACTCTATTCCTTGAAATAGAGGCGAATAAGGGAAGATCTTGCAGAGATAGCCAGAAGTATGAGGGATATAGATAAATTGAATCAAGCAGGGTTTTTTTTTCCTCAGGTTGGGTGAGATTAGAACTAGAGTTCATAGATTAAGGATGAAAGGTGAAACGTTTAAGGGGAATATGGGGGCGAACTTCTTCACTCAGAGGGTAGTGTGTGTATGGAACGAACTGCCAGTGGAGGTAATAGATAAGGGATCAGTTGTATCATTTAAATTTGGATAGGTACATGGGTGAAATATGGTGGAAGTGCAAGTATATGGAACAAGGCAGAATATCAGGTAGGCATGGACTAGATGCATCGAAGGGCCTATATCTGTGTTGTAGTGCTCTGCAATTATAGAACAGTACAGCATAGGAACAGGCCTCTTGGCCCACAATGTTGTGCTGAACGCATTAAATTATAATCAAATGCCCAAGTAAACCAGTTCCTTTTTTTACACATCCTTTCATTCCCTGTACATTCATGTGTCTATCTAAGAGCCTCTTGATCACCCCGCTTCATCGCCATCCTAGGTAGCTCATTCAATGCTCCTACACCTCTCTCTCTACAAACAAACTTGGCCCCACACATTTTCATTACACTTACCACCCTCACCTTAAATACTTTCCCACATTTCAACCCCTAGAAAAAATATACTGTCTGTCTACTTCACCAATGACTTTTATAATCTATAGTGAAAACCTTTCTCAGGTTTCCCCTCAGTCTCTGTCGCTCCAAAATAAACAACCCAGGTTTGTCCAGTCTCCCCTTGTAATGACGTTCCCTATAATCCAAGCAGCAACCCAGTGAACCTCTTCTGTAATGTCTTTAAACCCTCTATATGGGGCAACCAAATAATCCTCCCTTGACTATCTCACCCTACCTGCAGACAACATCAATCCTCTCTGATATAGCATTCCAAGATCAAGCCGTTCATTCAGAAATCATACTTGCTTAATATAACGCGCTGTAAGGATTCACTGCTAATGTAATGGCTTCTCTGTAATGTTTCACTGCTAAGACTAATGAAATGGTTTCTCTGTAACATTCACTGCTGAGGTAATGGTTTCTCTGCAGCAGCAATGTTTGGGTTACGGCTGGAGATAACAGGACTGTAGTTATGCATGTTAGCCAGTCAGGATTTTGTTGCTCTGTCTTGTGAATCTGGAAGGAGATTTTTCACGGGTCTTTTGCTGGGTGGAGATGAGGAGAGAAGACGTAAATGTAGAGACTTGGTAGACCGCCGGATGGAGTGGACTTGGAGCGAGGGTCCGAAGGGCAGCGACGATCAGAGGAGGTTGATGGTGGATGATCGACTTATCAGTGAGTTTCAACTTTGCGCAACAGACTATTTAACAAGGTTGGGCCCTTTATTTCCTGTCTCTTTACTAACCATACAGTCAAAGTAAGAATTATAAAGCTTAACCGTTTAATTGCATATTGTGTACTGTTTGTTATCTCGGGGTACTGATTTGTAACAGGGGACACATCGCGCAGCATCCACCTGAACAAGATCTCTTAAGTTTGGCCGGGCTGAGCGTTATCACCCCCTATAATAAGCCACTAGCCGAAGCGAGAGTTACATTAAGAAACTTTGGAACAAGTTTGAACTAAATTTGTGAACATTGTGGTTCATTTTTCATATGTTGGAAGTTTGTGTATATTTCACAAGGTCTTATAATGATGCAGCAGGATCCTGGGGAGAGCAGTCATGAATGACAATTTTAAGGCCAGCATTGGATTTTCACCAGGCCTTGGAACTGAAAACAACTCCACGTTCTCTGGGAGAAAAACAAAACTTTTAAATGAGATTATGTTGCATTACCAGCCAGATCACTCATAGCTGAATGATTGAGATTAAAGATTAGCTTTATTTGTCACGTGTTCATTGAAACATTCAGCCAAGTATGTTGTTTGTGTCAAATCAAATCGGTGAGGGTTGTGCTGAGCAACCTACAAGTGTCACCACACTTCCAGTGCCAACATAACATGTCCACAGCTCTCTAACACTCACCTGCATGTCTTTGGAATGAGGGAGGAAACCAGAACACCCAAGGAAATCCAAACAGTCACTTTATGTAAGGAGGGGAAATTGAACCCCAATCTAACACTGGTGTGTAATAGTGTTGAACTAATTGCTACTTCACCGTGTCGACTAAGATCTGGGATTCAGCTTCTTGCCTCTTCTGTCGCCAAATTTAAGAACTGTTTTGGTATTTACAAACAAGTGGTTTATTGCCTTTTTCAAAAGCCGCTTTTTCTGAAGAAAACACTGAACTCCCTGTTGAATATCCATCCAGTCTCGAGCTTCCACAAATGTAAATTAATAACAAGTAACTATATTAATGCCCATTATAGGATAAATCCATCTTATCCATTATTCATTTTCAAGCTTCTACAAATGTAAATTAATAACAAAGTAATTATATTAATAACCATTATGTAGGATAAATCTATCTTATCCATTGTTCGTGTTATAAAAGATATGTCCAAATAAGTTGCTCTGCCTGAATTTTTTAGAATTCAGCTGCAATATGGTGGTTGTCCATCATGTCTGTCAATGCCGGGAAACCTGGGTGGAACATTGTTTAAAGTGGAAAAGCTGTTGCACTGGGGCAGTTACACTCTCTTGACTCAGAAGTCCGGGTCCAGTGGTACGAGTAGACATCAGGAACTGAGGTCTTCCTTGCTTGCAATGGATAACCATGACGCCTTCTGTGCCTCTTCATGCCTTTTACTCTCGATGGAGTGTTGGAGTGGGGCAGTGCTGCCTTTGTGGCAGTTGGATCTCACTGTAGATCTCATCCACATAGTCTGCCGGGGCTGACTTTGCAGGCATGTCCTTATCTCACCGGGGTGTGAGGCCGCTAGTTACAAATGCAACAGATGCATAGTTATTGCTGCTCCTGTGTTGCTCCTTGACCTGAGTGGCTTGCAAGGGCAATTTAGTGTAAACAACTTTGTTCTAATCCTGGAGTCATGTTGCAGCTATGTGGAGTTGATTTTATTCAATAAATGGCTTGGGAATAGATTGGAAATCGACAGCAAAGAGAATGAAGCTTTTGAGATCTGTACAACCTGTCCACACAAATCCCAAGTGCCTGCACATGTTTGTCACATGTACGTACAATGAGAAATCGAAACATTCAGTGGAAAATGTCATTTCAGGGATTGTGCTGGGGGCAGTCCGAAGAATCACCAAAACTCCTTCCTTCCTAACTTATGTCTTCTTGCTTTTGTACTCTGACCATCTGCTCTATCCATACGTCAATCAGGTCATCTCTCGGGCTGCTTCACTCCAAGGAAAACAAGCCCAACGCAGCTGTTGTGTTGTCGTGTGGCCAAGCAGTGTAAAGCGCTGGAGTAAGTCTTCGTTCCCTAGAGTTGTGAGTTTGAAACATACCACTACCAATCCGTGGGTATTTATTCCTTCTTGAGGCATTGATAGAATGGTCAGCCAGCGCCTTTTTCTCAGAGTGGAAATGGCTAATAAACAGAGCATAATTTTAAACTGTTTGGGGGATAATATATGGGAGATGTCAGGGGTAGGTTTGTTTTACACAGAGTGTAGTCGGTGTATGGAATGTGCTGGCAAGGGCAGTGGTAGAGGCAGATATACAGTATTAGGGGCATTTAAGAACTTCTGTGATAGGCTCATGGATGAAAGAAAAATGGAGGGCTATGTGGGAGGAAATGGTTAGGTTGATCTTGGAGTAGGTTAAAAGATCGGTACAACATTGTGGGCTGAGTGGCCTGTACATTACTGTACTGTCCTCTGATAGAACTTAGAACAGTACAGCACAAGAACAGGCTCTTTGGCTCACAATGTTGTGTTCACCCAAATAAATTAGTAATCAACCCAGTTAACCCCATCTGCCTATACTTATAAACCTCTGTCAGATCTCCCTCTGCCTCCGTCACTCCAGAGACAACAACCTAAGTGTGTCCAACCTCTCATTATAGAACATGCCCTCTAATCCCAGTAAACCTCTTCTGCACCCTCTTTAAAACCTCAAAATCTTTCCCAGGGTGCCTAACTATATGTTCTTAGTCCAGAAAATTTAACAAGATGACAATACAGATTTGATAATACATTTTCACATTGTGGTTAACCACTTCGAACAATATTCCATTGCAATTCATGCCGATTGATGGCAGAAAGGGCAATAATCAGGTAACTGGGATACCATGTGTACAGTAAATGAGCAGCAGAGATGGATCAGGAAGATGCTACAAAAATGTATCCACCATATTCAATATAGCAAGTTCTCCAGCCAACATAATAGATCTGGCAGCCTGAGATGATGTGGCCAAGATCATGGGGTGGCTAAGGTTATGCAGAAAATGATTCTTTTTCAGGAAAGGAAATAAGATAGAGATATAGATCTCACAATCCACTCACAGGATGTGGTTAACCAGCTAGTGTAACGCACTCTAACTATTTATGGTGTGACTGATGCAGTCAGATATCAAACCCAGCTTTTGTTCAAAGTTCAAAGTTCAAAGTACGTTTATTATCGAAGTATGTATACCATATACAACCTTGAGATTCATCTTCTTACGTCATCCATGTTCCAAGCTTACACCAGCAGCACTCCCCAACTCTTCCTCTGCTACATCAATGACTGCATTGGTGCTGTTTCCTGCACCCATGCTGAGCTCGTCAATTTCCTCAGTTGTGCCTCCAACGCCCCCCGCCCTCAAATTTACTTGCTCCCTTTCCAGAACCTCTCTCCCCTTTCTCAGTCTCTCTGTCTCCATCTCTGCAGACAATTATCTGCTGACATCTTTTATAAACCCACTGACTCTCACAATATCTGGACTATACCACTTCCCACCCTGTCACTTGTAAAATTGCCACCCCTTTCTCTCAGTTCCTCTGTCTCCATCACATTTGCTCTCTGTTTGAGGCTTTTCATTCCAGAACAACTGAGATATCCTTCTTCAAGGAAAGGGTCTTCCCTTCTAATATCATCAACACTGCCCTCACCCACATCTCTTCCATTTCACACATATCTGCACCCAACCCATCCTCCCCTGCCACACCAAGTTCACGGTTCCTCTTCTACTCAACTACTACTCCATTATCCTCCGTGTCCAGCACGTAATTCTTCATAACTTCTGCTCCCTCTAACAGGATCCCACCACCAAGCACATCTTTCCCCACCCAACAATCCAACTGATTATAGGATCTTGTAGCAGTTTAACTCAATCTGATTACTTACACAGGCTCAATCAAATGGTAAACATCATTCACCAATATCTTGCTTTAAAATACAAACACATAAAAGATACCATATCTTCCTATAAATACAAGCATGATCGAGTTTTAGAGTCAGAGCCCTGCACTTTATATTACCACCAATCCACTATTACAGATAGGACAATCCATAATCATCGTCCACATATAATATTACAGGATAAACAAGCAAGAACAACTGACTTAATAGATATAGCCATTCCAAACACACATAACATACAGAAATTAATAAGTGATAAACACCAGAAGTATGCTGAATTAAAAGAGGAAATTGAAATACTATGGAACATGAACAATATCCTTACATCAGGTTTTAGCAGCTTGGCTGAGAATAAAATAATAATAAAAAATAAGTAAATAAATAAACAAGAAAAAATTAGCAGATGCTGGAAATCCAGAATAACACACACAAAATGCTGGAGAAACTCAACTGGCCACAACAATATCTATGGTAAAGATTAAACAGTTGACGTTTCGGGACAAGACCCTTCATCAGGACTGACGAAGGGTCTCAGCCAGAAAAGTAAATAAATAATACTGAGAACATGAGTTGTAGAGTCTTTGAAAGTGAGTCAGTTCAGAATTGAGGTGAGTGAAGTTGTCCACGCTGGTTCAGGAGCCTGATGGCTGTTGGGCAATAACTATTCCTGAACCTGGTGGTTTGGGACCTAAAGCTCCCATACATCCTTCCAGATGGCAGCAGTGAGAGGAGATGGATGGTGGTGGGAATCTTTGATGATGGATGCTGCTTTCTTGTGACAGCATTTTCATATCAGAGGAAGAGGATCTGTCCTGGGATTACTGTTTTATCACAGTAAAACCATTCCTGGAGTGTTTCAGGATGCAGTGAAATGTCTACACAAACATGCTCGTAGAAAGACATCAAACACTATTTGAATAGATCTGCAGCTTGCCGGCATGGTAGCATAACGGCTAGCATAACGCTTTACAGCAGCAGCGGACAGGGTTCCAATAGACAATAGACAATAGACAATAGGTGCAGGAGTAGGCCATTCGGCCCCTCGAGCCAGCACCACCATTCACTGTGATCATGGCTGATCATCCATAATCAGTAACCAGTTCCTGTCTTATCCCCATAACCTTTGATTCCGCTATCTTTAAGAGCTCTATCCATCTCTTTCTTGAAAGCATCCAGAGACTTGGCCTCCACAGCTTTCTGGGGCAGAGCATTCCATATATCCACCACTCTCTGGGTGAAAAAGTTTTTCCTCAACTCCGTTCTAAATGGCCTACCCCTTATACTTAAACTGTGGCCTCTGGTTCTGGACTCACCCATCAGCGGGAACATGCTTCCTGCCTCCAGTGTGTCCAATCCCTTAATAATCTGATATGTTTCAATAAGATCCCTTCTCAGCCTTCTAAATTCCAGTGTATACAAGCCCAGTCGCTCCAATCTTTCAACATATGACAGTTCTGCCATCCTGGGAATTAACCTTGTGAACCTACGCTGCACTCCCTCAATAGCAAGAATGTCCTTCCTCAAATTTGGAGACCAAAACTGCACACAGTACTCCAGGTGTGGTCTCACCAGGGCCCTGTACAGCTGCAGAAGGACCTCTTTGCTCTTATACTCAATTCCCCTTGTTCCACTCCCACTGCTCTCAGTAAGAAGCTTGTGTGTTCTCCTTGTGTCCGTGTAGGCTTCCTACGGGTGCCTTGGTTTCCAGACAAGCATTGACGTACCGGTTAGGGTCAGTACGTTGTGGGTGTGCTGTGTTGGCGTTGGAAGTATGACAACACTTGCAGGCTGTCCCAGCACCAGCCTCTGTTGGTCATTGATGCAAACATTGCATTTCAATCTTGCAATGCACATGTATCAAATAAATCCAATCTTTTATATGTACCACCTCCTTTCAGAAAGAAGTTTAGGATGTCTTCATCAATTATTCCTGATTTCTTTCCAATGACAGAATCTGAAATTTCTAGCTGTTCAGCATCAAACAATTATCTCAGTGGGGTGGCTCTTTTTGATTAAAATAACAATGAAGCAGTGCTATTGAGGAGCAATCAGACAGCAGGCCTCAGCTGTCACAGAGAGAAGCAAACACTGAAGTTGAGAGGTTGCTCTTCAACTTGCCCTGCTCCTTTAGAAGCCTTCCTGTAACATCATCTCACTCAAGGAATATTTTCAGCAGTTCTGGGCTCCTTATCTAGAAAAGGATGTGCTGACTTTGCAGAGGATCCAGATGAGGTACCTGAGAATGATCCCAGGAATGAAAGGGTTAATGTATGAGAGGTGTTTGTTGGTTTTGGCTCTGTACTTACTGGAGTTTAGGAGAATTGGGGGTGGGTTCTTATTAAAACCTAATGAATATTGAAAGGCCTAAATAGAATGGACGTGGAGAGGATGTTTCCTATAGTGGGGGAGTCTAGGAACAGAGGGCTCAACCTCAGAATAGAAGGACGACCCTTCAGAACAGATGAGGAGGAACTTCTTTAGCCAGAGGATATGGAATCGGTGAAATTTGTTGTCACGGACTGCAGCGGAGGCCAAGTCAATGGGTATATTCTTCCCATAGCCATTGACGTCCTTACTAATCAAGAACCTATCAATCTCAACCTTCAATATACCAAATGACTTGGCTTCCACAGATGTCTGTGGCAATGAATTCCACAGATTCACCACTCTCTACCTATAGTAATTCCTTGGAGACGCAAGAGATTCTTCAGATACTGGAAATCTGGAACAACACATACTAAACGCTGGAGGAACTCAGCAGGTCAGGCAGGGAAATGAACTGTTGACTATTTACCATCGTGGATGCTGTGAGGCCTGCTGAGTTCCTCCATGTTTTGTGTGCGCTACTCCAGTTAGACTCCTGGGCACGGGGGACATTCCATCCATCTTCTGGTTGCAATCATGAGTCAACCATAAATCTTGGTGTGAGGGTCCAGCATCATAGGTATAACCGCTACATTACCTCTGCTACTTTCTCTTTACCAATCTCAGTGGTGCCAAAGGGGCAGAATTTCATCACAACCCTTATCTACTTTTGCAGGACTGGTCATTGGGAAAGCCACCAGAAGTCAATCCTCCCCCTACATATTCTCACCCCTTATCCCCTAACCCAATTCTCTCAGAACTACTCGGCTACCTCAAAGATCACACTTCAGAGAGAAAATATTGACAACATTTTCAGTCCTGCAAGTTTATAGGAACAAAACCACACATCCAAACATTCCAGCAGAGGGCACTGGTTAGCTGAGAACGACAGGACTTTTGCAGAACAGAATCAGCTTTATTAGCACTGACAGTTGTTATGAAATTTGTTGATTTGTGGCAGCATTATTTAAAATACAATAGATAGATAGAAATATAGATACAAGGAGCAAAAGAGGAATAGCAAGGTCGTGTAAGAAATCTGACGGTAGAGGGGAATAAGCTCTTCGTAAAATGTGGAGTGTGCATCTTCAGCCTCTTGTTCCTCATCCCCAATTATGACAATGAGAAGAGGACATGTCCTAGATGGTGAGGGTCCTTCAGCACAGATTTCACTTTCCTGAGGCACTGCATTTCAAAGATGTCCTCAATGGCATGGAGGGTTGTATCCATGATGCAGTTGGCTAAGTCTACAACCCTCTGAACCCTCTTGTGATCCCATACATTGATGCTCCATACCAGATGGTAATACTACCAGTCACAATGCTCTCCATGGTAAATCTATCGTCTTTGCTGATACATTCCAAATCTCCTCAAACTCCTAATGAAATATAGTGGCTAGTGTGTTTTCCTCATGACTGCAAAAGTGTGGTGGGTGTAGGGTAGATCTTCTGTGATGTTGATATCCAGGAACATGAAGCTGCTGAAGGAAAGCATGTCTACTTTCCTTGAAATGATAAGGTTGCATGCAATATTCCAGCCTGTTATCAACATAGAGCATATAACATAGAAATCTACAGCACATTACAGGCCCTCAGGCCCACAAAGTTGTGCCGACCATGTAACCTACTCCAGAGACTGCTTAGAATACCCTACTGCACAGCCCTCCATGTACCTAAGAGTCTCTTAAAAGACCGTATTGTATCCGCCTCCACCACTGTCACCAGCAATGTATTCCACACACCCACCACTCTCTGTGTGAAAAACTTACCCCTGACATCCCCCTTGTACCTATTTCTAAGTACCTTAAAACTATGCCCCCTTGTGTTAGCCATTTTAGCCCTGGGAAAAAGCCTCTGGCTATCCACACAATCAATGCCTTTTGTCATCTAATACACCTCTATCAGGTCACCTCTCTTCCTCTGTCACTCCAAGGAGAAAAGACCAAGTTCACTCAACCTATTCTCATAAGGCACACTCTCCAATCCAGGCAACATCCTTTTAAATCTCCTCTGCACTCCTTCTATAGTGTACACATCCTACCACTAATACTATATTCTGTCTTCAAATTTGACCTACCAAAATGAACCACTTCACACTTATCTGGGTTGAACTCATCTGCCACTGTTCCGCCCAGTTCTGCATCCTATCGACGAACTACTGTAACCTCTGACAACTCTCCAGACTATCCACAACACCCTGAACTTCTGTGTCATCAGCAAACTTACTAACCCACCCTTCTACTACCTCATCCAGGTCACTTATAAAAATCACAAACATGAGGGGTCCCAGAGCAGAACCATACGGAACACCACTGGTCACCGACCTCCATGCAGAATACAAACCATCTACAACCAGCCTTTGCCTTCTGTGGGAAGCCAATTCTGGATCCACAAGTCTCCTTGGATCCCATGCCTCCTTACTTTCTGAAAGAACCTTGCATGGGGAACCCTATCAGGAAAATATCTGGAGACTGAAGGAATAATATCTATTTTGTGGCATTGTTCCATAATGATTGACAATTAATGTAATACATAGATAAACTTTTATACAAAAACACAACAACTAGTAATGGAGATGGTATGGTAGCGTAACAGTTAGCATAATACTATTACATTACCTGCTGTCAGATCCAGGGACAGTTTTTCACTGCTGTCTCTACATTTTCCCTGTTTCTGCCAGATGCTCAAGTTTCCTCCCACATTCCAAAGACATATACCATTCACTCTTTCGTGTTAAGCCAAAACGAAAACGTCAGTTGCCCTGTGCAACTCCAGTCCTAAACACAAGAGATTCTGCAGATCAAAGTTCAAAATAAATTTATTATCAAACTAGGTATATATCACCACATACAACCCTGAGAGTCACTTTCTTGTGGGCATTCACAGTAAATACAAGAAACATAACAGAACCAATGAAAGATCGTACCCAACAGGACAGATAAACATCCAATGTGCAAAAGACAAAAAAGAAAGAAAAAATGATTATTATAAATATATAGCAATACATTTCAAGAACATGAGATGAAGAGTCCTTGAAAGTGAGTCCATTGGTTGTGGGACAGTTCAGAGATGGGGCAAGTGGAGTTATCCCCTCTGATTCAGAGTAACACACACAAAATGCTGGAGGACGTCAGCGGGTGAGGCAGCATCTGATTCCCAGTGGAGGGCCTTGGCCTGAAATGGTGACTGCTTATTCCTCTCCATAGGTGCTGCCTGACCTGCTGACTTCCTCCAGCATTTTGGGTGTTGTTCTGCAGGAGGTCTCCTCCAGTCCTATATGACCACTCTGGCACCACTCTGATGCTGTTGCGCCAGGTAAAGGCGCCACGGGAGCGTAGCTGTTAACGCAATGCTGTTACAGTGCGGGACATCAGAGTTCAGAGTTCAATTCCCTGTTGAGTGCATGGGCTGTATTCGAGTGCTCTGGTTTTTTCCCTTCAGTCCAAAGACGAAACATTTAGTAGGTTAATTAGTCATTGTAAATTGTACAGTGATTAGACCAGGGTTAAATCGGGTGTTGCTGGGCTGTAAGGACCTGTCCCACACTGTATCTCCATAAATAACAGTGCCAGCTTTCAGACTTGCCCCAGTGACATCCAGTTCTACCACTCCCTTCTCTTCTCTCCCAACTCCTGAAATTTTACCTCCTGACTTTTCAGAAGCTGAATTACTATGACCCCCCCCCGCAAGTTTTTACAAATTTATCATCTATAAGTCATATATAAATTTACCATCTATAAATTTGCTGAAGATACAACAATTGTTGGTTGAATCTCAGGTGGTGATGACAGAGTGTACAGGAGTAAGATATACCAAATAGTGGAATGGTGCTGCAGCAACGACCTGCACTCAACATCAGTAAGACGAAAGAGCTGATTGTGGACTTCAGGAAGGGTAAGACGAAGGAACACACACCAATCCTCATAGGGGAATCAGAAGTGGAGAGAATGTGCAGCTTCAAGTTCCTTAGTGTCAAGATCTCTGAGAATCTAACCAGGTCCCAACATATCAATGTAGTTATAAAGAATGCAAGACAGCGGCTATACGTTATTAGGAGTTTGAAGAGATTTGGCATGTCATCAAATACACTCAAAAACTTCTATAGTTGTACCATGGAGAGCATTCTGACAGGCTGCATCACTGTCTGGTACGGAGGGGCTACTGCACAGGACTGAAAGAAGCTGCAGAAGGTTGTAAATCTAGTCAGCTCCATCTTGGGCACTAGCCTACAAAGTACCCAGGACATCTTTAGGGAGCGGTGTCTCAGAAAGGCAGCATCCATTATTAAAGACCTCCAGCACCCAGGACATGCCCTTTTCTCACTGTTACCATCAGGCAGGAGGTACAGAAGCCTGAAGGCACACACTCAGTGATTCAGGAACAGCTTCTTCCCATCTGCCATCTGATTCCTAAGTGGACATTGAAGCTTTGGACACTACCTCACCTTTTTTAATATACAGTATTTCTGTTTTTGCACATTTTTGATAATCTATTTATTATACATAATTGATTTACTTGTTTATTTATTATTATGTTTTATTTTATTTATTATTTTTCTCTCTCACTGCTATATTATGTATTGCATTGAACTGCTGCTGCTAAGTTAACAAATTTCACATCACATTCCGGTGATAGTAAACCTGATTCTGATTCTGATTAATGGTCTGGTGAATGTCAGTTTAAAATCCCAACATAGCCATTTGAAAATATGAATTCAGACAGCTCAGCTTCACAGCAGTTAGTGTAACACTTTACAGCGCCAGCAATCGGCGATTGGAGTTCGATTCCCGCCACTGTCTGTCAGGAGTTTTGTACGTCCTCCCCATGACCACAAGGGTTTCCTCTGGGTTTCTTTAATTTTCTACCACATTCTAAAGACATACAGACTAGGATTAGCGAGTCGTGGCCATGCTGTATTGACACTGGAAGCGTGACAACTGCCCCCATCACAATCCTCGCGGATTTGATTTGCCGCAAGCGACATTTTTCACTACTGATTTTGATGTACATGTGACAAATTAAGCTAATCTAATAGTTAACTAAAAGGTATTGAAAAGTATTAGAAACATGAGAAAATCTGCAGATGCTGGAATTCCAAAGCAACACACATAAAACGCTGAAGGAACTCAGCAGGTCAGGCAGCATCAATAGATAAAAGTAAACGCCAGAACATCGACTGTTTATTTTTCCATAGATGCTACCTGACCTGTCAAGCTCCTCCAGCATTTTGTGTGTGTTGCTTTAAAAAGTATGAATGGTTTTGATAGTGTGAGTAGAGCAGACATATTTTCTTCAATTGGAGCATTAGAAATAGAATCATTAAAGAGAGACTAAATTTAATGATAGATTAATTCAGAAGTTTTTTTATTCATTTAGTTAGCATACGGTGCAGTGTAGGCCCTCTTGTCCCTTCGAGCCAGCCAACCCACAACCCTGATTAACCCTAACCTAATCATGGGATGCCCACCACCCAGGCCATGCTCTCTTTTCGCTGCTGCCAACAGGAAGGAGGTACAGAAGCCTTTGGACTCACACCACCAGTTTCAGGAACAGTCATTACCCCTCAACCATCAGGCTCTTGAACCAAAGGGGATAACTTCACTCAATTTCACTTGCCCCATCATTAAAATATTCTCACAACCAATGGACTCACCATCATAAGATCATAAGACCATAAGACATAGGAGCAGAATTAGGTCATTTGGTCCATCAAGTCTGCTCCACCATTTTGTCACAGCTGATCCATTTCTCTTCTCTGCCTGATCTCCTGCCTTCTCCCTGTATCCCTTCATGCCCTGACCAATCAAGAATCTATCAACCTCTGCCTTAAATACACATACAGACTTGCCCTCCACAGCTACCTGCAGCAACGAATTTCACAGATTCACCGCTCTCCAGCTAACCAAGTTCCTCCTCGTCTCCATTCTAAAAGGACATCCCTCTATTCCGAGGCTGTGTCCTCTGGTCTTAGGCTCTTCCACCATCCTCTCTATCAAGGCCTCTGCATCTCATGTTCTCAATATTCATTGTTTATTCATTTATCTATCATTATTGTTTCCTTTTTTTGTATTTGTACAATTTGTTGTCTTCTGCACTCCCTTTGGACAATTGGACAATTTACCATGACCAGTTAACCTAGCCGGTACATCTTTGGACTGAAGGAGAAAACTAGAACACCAGAACTGAGCTCCGGACTCCGACACCATGACTGCTATAGCATTACACTAACCGTTACACTGCCATGGCTCCCAGCACAAGAACATTGTATAAATAGCCTGTCAATCTGATTTTACAGAATGCAGTGGATCACGCAGCGTCTGTGGGAGAAAAGGAATTGTCAACATTTCGGGGTGAAACCCTGCATCAAATTGTTCCAGATTTCAAAATCAGCAATCTCTTGTGTCTCCAATGCTAATCTGATCTTGCCCATTTTACATTATTGTCTAAAGTTAGAAAATGGAGTCGTTGGAAAATGGAGTCACCTCTTTCTCCCTTATGAGGAGAGAGAGAGCCTGCAGCGTGTCGAATTATCAGATGAACAATGTAGTCTTTGGGGTAACTGCAAGTCTGTGTCTTTGCTATCCATTTGCTCATGCTTGAGTGCTGGTAGCGGGTGTGCATTATTTTTGCTGGTGGGGGGAAGGGAATTGTTTGCCACTTACGCAAGGGACGGAAGCTGGGGGGGTACTTTGGGGTTCTAACATTTAACTGTTGTTCATTCTTGGGGCACTTCTCTGTTTTCGTGGATGGTTGTGAAGAAAAAGCATTTCAGGATGTATATTGTATACATTTCTCTGACATTGAATTGGACCTTTGAAACCTTTGAAGTTACAATTTCCCCACAGGAGTTAAATTTAATTTAATGGGGATTCAGAGCGAACATCCAAGAAGAAATAAAAAGTTTTGTTTGAAGGAAGTACAGCTTTGATAAGTAGAGCTGTTTCGGAGAGGATGGTCTGGACATGGTGTCCAAGGCACTGGGGAATCAGAAACTGTTTCTAATTTACATCGGAAACATGGTTTCTGAAGCTCATTTCAAATCAGCCAAAATTTCAGGCAATATGCAACAAGATGGGTCATTGAATATGAGGAGGCAAATTTAAGATTTCAGTAAGAATTGGAAATTATTTATAAAAAGACAGAACACAATCAGTACATGCAAATGTAAGTTATATAATAACTTTACACAGAGAAACATTCCAGTGGATTACAAATGTGTAATAATATTCCAAGAAAATAACCACAGGAGTACATATTAGAATTATCTTCTTAAGCCCATCACCCCTTCTGGGGCATAGGCCAACACTAGCTCACTGGAGTCCTTTGTCGTGGGCCGGTCCTTCACGTTGTCCCCATCTTCTTGATGTATCCTTCCTCTCCCAGATATGAGGCCTCAGGAGCTTCTGTTGGTGTTTCTGTAGCTCTGGGTTTTTACAGGATGGGATTACTAAACCCATGACCAACCGTCCTCCTGTCACTTGAGACCGTTCATGGAAGAGTCCTATTTACATGTACCAGACAGATCATTTAATTTCAATTATATGATTTAACAGATCGTGTTTTTTCTATGTGATCGCCAGTAAGCTCTGCCATCTGTAGACCAAAATAAGAATTGGCTAGGATTGGAAAATTCGAACAATGGAAGGTGATCTCACTGAATTAGACAAAATCCTGAGAGACTGGTAGGTTTGAGGCTAGAAAGACCAAAACCTTAAGACTATAACACCATAAGACAGGGGAGCAGAATTAGGCAATCTGGCCCATAGAGTCTGAGCCACCATTCCATTATGGGTGACTTATTAGTAGTAGTAGTAGTCATACTTTATTGATCCCAGAGGGAAATTGATTTTCGTTACAGTTGCACCATAAATAATAAATCGTAATAGAACCATAAATAGTTAAATAGTAATATGTAAATTATGCCAGTAAATTATGAAATAAGTCCAGAACCAGCCTATTGGCTCAGGGTGACTGACCCTCCAAGGGAGGAGTTGTAAAGTTTGATGGCCACAGGCAGGAATGACTTCCTATGACGCTCTGTGTTGCATCTCAGTGGAATGAGTCTCTGGCTGAATGTACTCCTGTGCCCACCCAGTACATTATGTAGTGGATGGGAGACATTGACCAAGATGGCATACAACTTAGACAGCATCCTCTTTTCAGACACCGCCGTGAGAGAGTCCAGTTCCATCCCCACAACATCAATGGCCCTTCGAATAAGTTTGTTGATTCTGTTGGTGTCTGCCACCCTCAGCCTGCTGCCCCAGCACACAACAGCAAACATGATAGCACTGGCCACCACATACTCGTAGAACATCCTCAGCATCGTCCGGCAGATGTTAAAGGACCTCAGTCTCCTCAGGAAATAGAGACGGCTCTGACCCTTCTTGTAGACAGCCTCAGTGTTCTTTGACCAGTCCAGTTTATTGTCAATACGTATCCCGAGGTATTTGTAATCCTCCACCATGTCCACACTGACCCCCTGGATGGAAACAGGGGTTGCCGGTACCTTAGCTCTCCTCAGGTCTACCACCAGCTCCTTAGTCTTTTTCACATTAAGCTGCAGATAATTCTGCTCACACCATGTGACTTATTATCTCTCTCAACCCCATCCTCCCATCTACTCCCCATAATTTTAGACTCACTGACTAATCAAAAATCCATTAACCTCCACTTTAAATATACCCAATGACCTGGCCTCCACAGCCATCTATGGCAATGAATTTTACAGATTCGCCACTCTCTTGCTAAAGCAAATCCTCCTCATCCCTGAAGGGACGTTCTTCTATTCTGAGGCTGTGCCATCCGATCCGAGACTCACCCACTATAGGAAGCATCCTCTCCACATCCACTCTATCCAGGCCTTTCAATATTCGATATGTTTCAATGCAATCTCCTTCTCATTCTTCTAACTTCCAGCAAGTATAGGCACAGAGCCTGGAGAAACCGCATGTTTTAACACTTTCATTCCTGAAATCATTCTTGGGAACCTCCTCTGGACCATCTCCAATGCCAGCACATCCATTCTTAAATAAGGGGCCAAAGACTGCTTGCAGTACTCCAAATATGGGCTGGCCAATGCCTTATAAAGCCGCAGGTTTGGGAATTACAATACAATTGTGCATTTTAAGCGAAAAGATTGCAGATGAAGTTGAGTTTTGCAAGGAGAAAGGGGTAAAGGTTGGTATACTTAAAAGGATCAAGGTCGATATTTTGAAAAGGGTCATAGCGGATATTCTGAAAAGGGACAAAGTGGGTATTCTGAAAAGGGTCGGGGGGGTATTCTGAAGAGGGTCAAGATGGGTATTCTGAAAAGGGTCAAAGTGAGTATTCTGAAAAGGGTCAAGGTGGGTATTCTGAAAAGGGTCAAGGTGAGTATTCTGAAAAGGGTGAAGATGGGTATTCTGAAAGGTGTCAAGGTGGGTATTCTGAAAAGGGTCAAGGTGGGTATTTTGTAAAGGGACATGATGGGTATTTTGAAAAGTTTGCAGGATGTTAAGAGTACCTGGGGCAATGTAGTCACTTATAATTTGTCTAAAATGGGCAAAATAGATTTCATCATTGAATGGGAACAAAGGTATGGAAAGCAACAGGTGGGATCTATGGCGGAGAAATATAAATAATTTTTGTGACTGTAAGGGGAGGTCGCAGAGGAAGCAGGGAGAAAAAAATGGTCAGGTCTAGATGAAGGAAGCTGAGAGACGGTTGAGGAAGGAGAATCAAAATTGGAATTGGAATCAGAATTGGAACTGGAATCAGTATTGGAATCGGAATCAGGATCGGAATTGGAATCAGAATTGGACTCGGAAACAGAACTGGAATCAGAATCAAGTTTAATAACACTTTCATACGTCATGAAATTTGTTGTACTGCAATAGTACAGCAATACAATACAATAAACAGCAATCAGAAATATATATAAAAATTTAAACAAGTAGTGCAAAAAGAAGACAAAAATAATGAGGTAGTGTTCATGGGTTCATTGTCCATTCAGAAATCAGATGGTGGAGGGGAAGAAGCTGTTCCTGAAATAGTAAGTGTGTGTTCAGGCTCCAGTACCTCCTCTTTAATGGCAGCAATGAGAAGAATTTGAATTTGAATGTATTTAAATCTTACATCCATTCCACAATGTGAGGGAGTAAAAATTGTTGCGTTATGACTCCATCGCAATGTACAGACGTGAATTTATAAGTCAAGTGGCTTGTAAAAAGAAGCTGTCCCGTAGCCTGTTGGTCCTGGCTTTAGTGCTGCAGTAGCATTTGCCAAACAGAAGCAGCTGAAACAGGCTATGGTTTGGGTGACTGGTATCCCTGATGATCTCCCAGGCCTTTCTTTACGTACTTGTTGCTATAAACGTCCTCAATGGAGGGAAGTTCACATCCACAGATGCGCTGGGCTGTCCGTACCACTCTCTGCAGTGCCCAGCGATCAAGGTTGGGGCAGTTCCCATACCGGGTGGTGATACAGCCAGTCAGGATGCTCTCAATGATGCCCCTGTAGAAGGTCTTGAGGATTTGGAGGCCCACGCTGAATTTCTTCAGTCGCCTGAGGTGGAAGAGATGCTATTGTGCTTTTTTAGCCATACAGCCAGTGTGTTCAGTCCAGGTGAGATCTCTGGTAACGTATACCGAGGAACTTGAACTTGAGGGGAATGTCCTGGGCATGAGGGTCCTTAATGATGGATGCTACCTTCTTGAGGCATCGTCTTTTGAGGATGTCCTTGCTGGTGGGGAGGGTTGTTCCACAATGAAGCTGGCTAAGTTTACAACCTTCTGCAGCCTCTGCGCAGTGGCCCCTCCATACCAGAAGGTGATGTAACCAGTCAGAATGCTCTGTAATTGGGGAGTGGCAGAGAAGTTCAGAGTGGCACACACAAAATGCTGGAGGAACTCACAGATTAGGCAGCATCTATGGAGATTATTAAACAGTTGATGTTTCGGGCTGACACCCTTTATCAGCACTGGAAGGGAAGGGGGAAGGCACCAGGATAAAAAGCTGGTGGGAGAGGAAGGAGGACAACCTGGAAAATGATAGGTGAAGCCAGGTGGGTAGAAAGGTAAAGGGTTGGAGAGGAAGGAATCTGAGTCAGGGTGAACACATGATCGAAAAGTCGGGGGGGCAGCGGAGATCATGGAGGGGAGCAGAGAGAGAACGTCTCACTGAACTCCAGTCAAAGAGAAGATTTAAACTTCTTCAGGATAAGCATCCGTCAAAGAGAATTTACAGTGGAGTAGTACATCATAGGCACAAGAGATCCGCAGAACAGGGGTTCCCAACCTGAAGTCAACTGACCCCTTGCTTAATGGTATTGGTCCACGGCATAAAAAAGGCTTGGAACCCCTGGAGCAGATGAAGTTCAAACTGATATATGACAAACATCAGGAATTTTTAGAATACTGAATAGTTAACACATGGAACAGATATCTGAGTTTAGGAATGGAGACAAAATGTTTGGAAAACTTAAAGTGCTGGACGGTGTAATGGAGGAAGATCGGAGCCAAGTCATCTGCAGAACATCACAGCACAGGGATAGGCCTTCCACCCAGGATGTCTGTGCCAGGCCCGATGCCAAATTAAATCCCTTCAGCTTGCGCGTTCAAGATTCAAGATTCAAGTTTATTTGTTTGTTTGTTTTTATATAGAGATAGAGCGTGCAATAGGCCCTTCTGGCCCTTCACGTTGCGCCACCCATCAACACCTGATTTAACCGTAACCTAATCGCGAGACAATTTACAATGACCAATTAACCTAAGCAATGGTTAGTGTGGCACAATTATAGCTCAGGGCGTCAGAGTTCAGAGCTCAATCCTGGTATCCTCTGAATGGAGTCTGTACGTCCTCCCTATAGAATGTGTGGTTTTCCCCAGGTCCTCCAGTTTCCTCCCACAGTCCAAAGACATAATGTCAAAGTCAGTAGGTTAATTGGTCATTGTAAATAATTAAAATTATTCTGTGTAAAGATTTTGTTTAGAGATACAGCTGTGCTGCCCAGCAACCCCCAATTAACCCTAACCTAATCAAGGGACAATTCACAGGAGGCAAAGAGTGGGAAGAAAGGGGGACTTTTAAGGAGATCAAGCTAGAAAGTGATGGGTGAGACCAGGTGGGTGGGGGAAGGAGGATGAAGTAAGAAGCTGGCTGATAGGTGGAAAAGGCAAAGGGCTAGAGAAGGAGGAATCTGATAGGAGAGGAGAGTGGACCATGGGAGAAAGGGAAGGAGGAGGGGCACTGGGGGAGGTGATAGACAGGTGAGGAGAAGAGGTAAGAGGCAAGGAATAGAAAAAGAGGGAAGGGGCGGTGAAAAAATATCAGAAGGTGGAAAAATTGATGTTCGTAACCCCCTCCCCCAACTTCTTACTCTGGCATCTTCCCCATTCCTTCCCAGTCCTAATGAAGGGTCTTGGCCCAAAACATTGATGATTTAAATTCTCAAGCTGCCTTGGGGAATTTAACTCAGCTTTCCTAGATTAGAAGTCCTGACCCTCTTCTGAATAATATAATCGTCATGCATAAGTATTTCCAAATCACGCTGATCAAAATGTACCTTCCAAGTGCTATTTCAAGACAGAGGCACAAGAGATTCTGCAGTTGCTGGAAATTCAGAGCAACACAAGCAAAGTGCCAGAGGAACTCAGCATCAGGCAGCATTTATGAGGAAAAATAGACAGTCGACATTTGGGCCAAGACCAGCAACTGCAGAATGGGAAAGAGTTAGCCCCTTTCTTTCCAATCTTGATCTTCCTTTCCCGTCTTGGTCTGACATTCCCCTCGATAGATGCTGCCGGATGAACTGAGTTCCTTCAGCATTTAGTATGTGTTACTTAAAGTATTTTTTCGCATTTCTATTGCGTTTAGTGCTTCACTTTTAGATTTTAACTAACGGTAGTTAAATTCTAATTGTAGTTTAATATGATTAAAATGTTAGAACAATTTTAGACTGATTTTATGCAGACGAAGCCAGAATAATCAGCCTAAATTTAGAATTGTATCATTTGGGAGTGATCTCTGCAAGAAGTTCTTCACATGAAAAAAAATAAAAAGTTAGAATAATACGCTTCAAAATATATTGATAGTAGGTCAATCAAAAAAATGCTAAACTCAGATTACTTCATTTTCAGGAAAAGGGAAATGTTGATTATAAAATCAAGCAGATTGGTAGAGTTAAGATCAACACACACAAAATGCTGCAGGATCTCAGCAGGTCAGGCAGCATCCATGCAGGGGAATAAACAGTCGACGTTTTGGGCTGAGACCCTTCATCAGGATTGGAAAGGAAGGGGGAAGATGCCAGAATAAGAAGATGAAGGGAGAGAAAGGATGGGTACAACAGAAATCTCAGAGGAGGAGAAGTGAGGCAGAGTCTCACTGAACTCCTGTCGAAGAGAATGTTTAAACTTCTTCAGGGTAGGCATCCCTCGAAAAGACTTCAGCAAATCATAACCACAAGAGATTTCGCACATACTGGTAGAGACCAAGAAATTGATTGTGGATTTCAGGAAGGGTAAGACAAGGGCACACACACTAGTCCTCGTCGAAGGATCAGCAATGGAAAGGGTGAGCAGTTTCAAGTTCATGGGCGTCATCTTCTCTGAGGATCTACCCTGGGCCTAACATATTGATGCAATTACAAAGCAGGCACAACACTGGCTATATTTCATTAGGAGCTTGAGGAGAACTGGGATGTCACCAAAGGCACTCGCAAAATTCTACAGATGTACCGTGGTAAAATCTGTTTCTAACAGGTTGCATCATCGTCTGGGATAGAGGGGCCACTGCACAGGATCTGAAAGAGATGCAGTAAGTTGTAAACTCAGCCAGCTCCATGATGAGCACTAGCCTCCTGGGTGCTGAGGACACCTTCAGAAGGTGGTATCCATCATTAAGGGCCCCCATTGCCCAGAGCAAGCCCTCTTCTCATTGCTACCATCAGGGAGGAGTTACAGGAGCCTGAAGACTCACACTCAGTGCTTCAGGAACAACTTCTTCCCCTCCACCATCAGATTTCTGAATGGACAATGAATTCATGAACACCACTTTCAGTATTTCTCTCTCTCTTTTGCATTACTCAATTTATTTTTATATATACTTATTGTAATTTATTTTTATCATTATGTATTGCAATGGACTGCTGCCACAAAACAACACATTTTTACGACGAGGTCAGAGGAGAATAGCCAGACGGATTCAAGCTGACAGGAAGGCGACAGTAACTCAAATCACCACGCGTTACAACAGTGGCGTGCAGAGGAACATCTCTAAACGCACAACACGTCGAACCTTGAAGTGAACGGGCTACAGCAGCACAAGACCAGAAACCTACACTCAGTGGCCACTCTATTCGGTACACTTAATGTATTAAATGCAGTATTTGTGCATTAATCATCTATCAAAATGGTACATGGCCCCAGTATGAATTATGGAAACCTGCACCCATTTCGTTACTTTCATAGCAGAAGTGAGATGGAATGAATCAACAGGAGCTGCCGAATAGAGAGCCCACTGAGTGTAGGGAAGTTTGCAGTTGACTATACTCTAAACGACCACAAGGTGTCAGACAGTACAGACGACCGAAAGAGAATTATGCGTCTCCAAACGCAAATGCTGCAATTCCACTCCGCAGTTTTCTGATCTTCTCCACAACCCTTTCAAAAAATCATGGCACTTATTTCAGTTAGCGCAATAAAGCTCTGAAGTTGCATTCATTTTTATCGCGGATGAAAAAAATTTTAAAGCTCGCAGGCCTGCGGCTGTATCCTCCGTGATTCATGTGTCACTTTTTTGTCGAGCCGCGATGTGGCGCCATGCGTTCCGTGCACTCAATCTGCTGAATTCATTGCCTTTTGAATGCGCGTCGGTGCAAAATTACACTGAGGAGGGAACCATAATATGAAGGTTGTTGCAGTAATACTTTATTTAAAAATAAAAGTGGTGCAAAGGGGGGAAAGAAGCATTGATTATTTTTTGGTATGTGTATCATTACCTCGGCTCTCCTTGCTCTGCTCGGAATAAGAGAGCTTTGGGGAATGACCTCAATCAGCTGTTGATCAGCTGGCAACAGCCCTGCGCTCTCAAGGCGGAAGCAGAGGGAATCGTGCACAGGCGCACTTGGGTTGTTTTTCACAAAAACCGTTTTAAGTGAGGTGGTAGGTATGATACCCCCGTCTTTTGTACAGACCAAAAGCTGGGGAGCAGCATCTCCGACTGTCCAGATCCAAATGCTCCTTTTTAACATCCCACTGGTCGCGCCTGCAGCTTTTGCAGGGCAAACCAGAGATCAGTGGTGAAGATCACATTTTTCAGATCTCCATTTTTGTATATTTTTTATACTCTCACACACACGTATATATCTATATATAGATATATAACCATGGTACTGGGCAAGGTGAGGAGTTTTACAATAAGCTATGACTGTCCTAACGAGAACAACATTCCTGTCTATGCCAGCGGAGATTCGGTCTCTGGACGGGTGACTATAGAAGTTACTGGGGAAATTAGGGTGAGATCTCTTACAATCCACGGCAGAGGACAGGCGAAAGTACGCTGGACAGAATCGCGAAATGCTGGTTCTAATACTGCCTACACTCAGAACTACACCGAAGAAGTGGAGTATTTCAACCACAAAGACATTTTAATCGGGCACGACAGAGGTAAGCTTTTTAATTTTAACACTTACTTTAAAATAAGGTTATGCAAGTTTGCGTGGCTTTGTGCATCTTATCTGACTAACTCAATCTAGGGCACGACGCTGGTTATGTTTAAGAAAAATGCATGTTATTACCCATCCGCAAAGACATTACGGATGTAAAAGTTCGGCATGCTGCGGATCACTTTTCACTGCCAAATCTGATTGCCAAAAAAAGTGGTAGGACATTAATTACTCAGGCTAGGTATGAAAACCATCTGAAACAAACTGTCAATATCTCGCTTTCTTTTTTGCAATTTTATCCCACCGATTTGCAGAGGTTTGAACCCCCTCCTTTCCTCCTATGTGAATAGTCCCCAACATTATGTAATTTGTAATACATTAAAAAATTTTACATTTGTAGAAACGCAGCGACAGAAACTTCAACCAGGTTTTGAGGTTTTTTCCTGTTTAGATCTACAGAGCAGAATAAAAATATTAAAATAAAAAATGGATTTTACAACTTCAGTAGTTTATATAATGCCCTACATCCATGCAATGGCTTCCACATTAAATCCCTGACTTAAGCCATCAATTTACAATCTAATGTTTCTCAGAACTGGTATTTGAAATTAAAGAACACTAATGCAGTAACTACTGATTTCATGCGACGCTATTTTATCTAAATGTACTATGTATTGATGCATACAGTAACACCTATTATTCCTCTATCACTTCGATGTGTAATGACAGCAAATGAATTTTATTCTGTATTTATAAAACGGACATATCTTGACGCAATAATGTCGACAGTGCATGTTTTGCATTTACCTATTGCAAATCTTGTGTAGATACTGTATTATTTTTTAAAAATTTGGTTTAGTTGTTTTTCTAAGTTTCCACCCTTTGTTCAAAGCGGTTCAATCCTGTTTGGGACAAGTATCGGGGAGGAGGAGGGGGGCGGGTGGTTGCTGTGCGCCTTCTCTTCTCTCATTGGTCCACACTGTCAGATGGTGAGGATGACTTAATGCTTTTTTTGCAGAAAAACAATTTGCAACAGCTGCTTTACACCTTCATTTTCTACGTCCAGTGCTATTGAAAATCTTTATTTTACATTAAATTATTATTTTGTACCTGCACATTGGTGCAGTTTTGATGTCGTGTCAAAATACTTTGTTTTACAGTGAAATGCGACATTCGAATCCAGTTTTGCCATTACAGCAGTAATACGTCTATTGTAAGATGTTTGTAGTTTGCCGTTGTTTTCACTTCGAACTCTGCATTTCACTTAATATTTGAGTCGTGGGTGATTCGTGTCCTGACGGCTGTGTGGATGTATTTTTCCAATCTCTTCTTAAAATAATTATTAAACACTTGAGAAATTTCCAAATTAATAGTTGATATGTAAGATATTTGCAATAATAATGATTTGTTTCAATATTTAGTTCTGTATTATCTTACCCAAGTTTCTGTCGCACAGTTAAGCTTCGTTGGAGTTGCCCCTCCCCAGCGTGCCGATTGGTTCTGCCGTTTGTTAGGCTGTTGCTAAGGCGCTGTTAACTTTTCTTTGGCTAATGGAACTGCCTATCATCTATCTTCTCTCTGCCCTAAATCACATTGCAAAAGAAAAATCTGAATTGAAAGGAGTTTAAAATGTTGCAAGGGGACAGCAGTAAACTGCTGATATAGAATTACATCAAGGGGGGAAACGTTGAACTTCAATTACTACATGCATTTTATTCCTGAGCGGCTATTTCCTGTTAATGCGAACATCGATTCTGAAGGGAGTATTCCGGCTTCTCCCTCCCTCCCTTCCCACTCCTGATGAAGGGTCTCGGCCCGAAACGTCGACTGTTCATTCATTTCCCTGCATGCTGCCCGACCCGCTGAGTTCCTCCAGCATTTTGTGTGTTGCTCTGGATTTCCAGCATCTGCTGAATCACTTGTGTTTGAAACAACAATCCTGACAATGAGATCACAGTAAAAAGAATGGGTGTAATGCGTTTAATGTAGTATATTTGCCTTTGTTTTCACTTTGAACGGCGCTTTTCACTTAATATTAGTAGCTGGTGACTTGTATGCTGCCGGCTGGATAGATTCGTTTTGTCCAATCTCCAAAATTAGTGATTATAGACACTTTTTGTGTAATTCCCTGATCAGTGGGATATTTGCAATGCTTTCGAAAAGAGATCTTCCCTGCACCTTCAAGGAGGTAGAGTTTTATTACTATTTATTATTTATGGTGCAACTGTAACGAAACCCAATTTTCCCCGGGATCAAAGTATGACTATGACTAGAGGAGCCCGAGGCCATTCACTCACCGTTTCAGGAACAGTTTATTCCCCTCCACCATCAGTTTTCTGATTGAACAATGAACCCGTGAACATTACAGCGCAGGAACAGCCATTCGGACCACAATGCTGTGCCGAAACGGCTAAGAAGCAAATCAAAAAAACCCAAACCCACTACCTCAGTATTTTCTTTTTGCATTATTTATTTAATCTTATTTTATATATATATATACTTATTGCAATTCATAGCTTTTTATGTATTGCGGTGTACCGCTGCTGCTGCAAAAAAAAGCAAAATTTCACGATCTGTGCCAGCACCACTAAACCTGTTTCTTTTTCCTACAAATAGGCTATTTTTGTGCCGCGCCGCTTTTATGCTGTTGCGGTTTGCGGGGCGGCCGGTGCGTTCCAATGAACGACGATGTCCCTCCCCCTGGCTGGGACGCCAGCCTCTCAGCCGGCACGCCGGGCCGGGGAGGGCCGGGCTCCGCTCCGCACTCTCTGCGGCGCTGACGAGCACCATGTGGATGCGGCTGCGCTGGGCTGCTCGCACCGGTTCAGGCCGGCTCTCTCAGGCTCTGATTGACAGCCCCGCTCCGCTGCGTGCTGAGCTGGCAGGAAAAGGTGGAGAGCAGGGCGGCCAGTCCTCGGCGCAATCATAGCCCGACAAGCTGCTGTACAAAGGGGTCCACGCATTTTGTACAAAATGCACATATTGATACTTTGCTAATTTTCCTACTCTTTCTCTATTGTGTTCTCAATCAAAATATCACTGTCCTATGTCGTGAAATTTGTTCTACATTGCAATACGTAATAAAAACTAAATTTCAATGGGTATGTATAGTCAAATTTTAAAAAGCAGTGCAAGAAGAGGGGAAAATGCTAAGCTAGTTATTTTTTTCTGATATGAACCGATGTTCTAATGTGATTATGAAAATTTCAATAAAGCCATTTTAAACATTTCTTAGTGAAAGAAGGATTTAAAATGGGGCAGGTGTATGGTTGGAAAGGGTCATCTGTAAATCGGAAATTAGCATCAGGTTGTCATAGAGTTCACCTTTAAAATCTTTAAATTTCCGTGCTGGTCAGTAAACGTGCAACTTGGAATTCAAATTATTCGAAATAGTTTGAGTGAAGGTCACGTCATTGAAGGGAATAACGAAGGTCAAGTTGTTTATCTTTAAAAAAAATTTAAATCCCCAAAGCCTCAACGGTGGATGTGCTGGGTGGAGCTACTCAGAACCCGAAGCTGCTGATAGGACTAAAACGCCTAGTAACTTCAGTCGGCGGTGCAGTGCTCTCCCTGTCTCCATTAGGGGTAACAGAGACTGGGGCCTGTTTGGCCCCTTATAGCTACAAGAAAGCAGCCAAGTCTGTTCTATTTATGGAATATCAGGTCTTGAATAACTGAAAGAGCAAGATTTATAAGAAAACTTTCCTACATTTGATACTAATTTATGAAGGGAGTTTAAGATTCACTTTATTTGTCACACTGAAATGGCTCGTGTTGCGTTAATGACCAACATGGTCCGAGGATCTGCTGAGGGCAGCTCGCAAGTATTATGATCTTTTTATGGCGCCAGCGTAGCAGGCCCACAACTTATCAACGCTCAGTGGCCCGTATGACTTTGGCGTGTGGGAGGAAACTGGAGCACCCAGAGGAAACCACATGGTCTAGATGAGGATGTACAAAAACTTACAGACTGCGGATGGAATTAAACCCTCAGTTACTTTTCTACATTCTCACAATGATTGTGTTCATCTGCAAACTATTGCATAAGTTATTTTATTAGTTATGGATATTTTCCAGATATAGAAGTGAATCTTTATATAGAAGTTTTTTCTTTATTATTTTATATAACTGTCTAACATTATAATGTACAGTGGATTCTGGTTAAATGGGCCATCGGTTGTTTAATCGGAGCAGCCACTTATTTAGGACAACTCTTAAAGAACAAAAACTAAAATAGTCTGGATTGTCTTTTATTTGGGATGCCATACCGCTTAATTGAGACAGGAGACTGATGCTGAACAGTTTCTAACTAAGCTTCAGTCACGTGCACCTGTGGAGCCATTGGACACTACACCGGGCTTTATTATTTGATTCTGGTTAATTGGGCTATCAGTTAAGCAGGGTACCCTGACCTGTATGTCTTTTGGAATGTGGGAGGAAACCAGAGCACGTGGAGGAAACGTGCAAGGTCACAGGAAGAACTTGGAGACAATGGCTGGAATTGAATCCCGACCTTGCAGCTGGTGTTGTTGTTGTGTGTTACGTTACCATGCTGCCGTCTGCAAGTGGATTCAAAGATATTTTGATTGGCATTTGGTTGCCACAGTGTTTCTATGAGAGTGTAAAGTGAAATACTGTCCTGCAAGGAAGAAAATCAACTGTCTTTCTCTCCAGAGCTGCCGTATATCTAAAACTGGCCCTGCATTATTGTGGACTGATCTTAACTGGACCGCAAAGAGCCTCGGTTAGTTTGTTGAATAAAGCTTTTACCTGTAGTTGACCCTTTCGAAGCAAGTAAGAATGGACAGCTAACAACAGACTTTTCACTGATGCCTATAAAATATTCTACACCCAGTAGCTACTTTTATTAGTTGCTTCCTGTACCTAATGAAGTGGCAACTGAGTGGATGCTTGTGGTCTTCTACCACTGTTGCCCTTTCTCTTCAAGGTCTGACGTGATGCGAGTATAACGCAGACGGGCAATTCTTGCAACACCGATGGTCACTGTATCAATCTCTTTTGTTTCTTGAATTCATCAACTGCATGGAGGGTGGGGGGGGCTGCTGCATGGGCAACAGCTGTTTTTTATATACTGCTTGGCTTGCGTATCATGTAGACAGCTAGGACACAGCATCCTCGGTCGACCCCCAACCAATGGAGGGCCTCAACATATTGTGTAACAGACCAAGTTTGTAAAATCCATTTCATATTATCATTCACCCTAAGGTCATTTCATGGTCATTCACTGATTATATGTTCACAGTCTTCTGCTACAGGTTCAATGTGTTGTACATTCAGAGCCACGCCTCTGCACACCTCTGTTTTAACATATGGTTATTTAACTTGATGTCACCTTGAACCAGTCTGGCCATTCTCCCGTGACTTCTCTCATTCGCAAGGGACTTTCACACACACAACTGCAGCTCACTGGATGTTTTTTTTTGGGTTTCTTTGCCCCATTCTTTGTAAACTTTAGAGAATGTTGTGTGTGAAAATCGCAATAGATCAGCAGTTTCTGAGATACTCAGACCTCCCTGTCTGGCACTAACAATCATTCCACGGTCAAAGTCTCTTGGATCACATTTCTTCCCCATTTTTGTTGTGAACAACAACTGAGCCTCTTAACCATGTCTGCATGCTTTTATGCCCTGAGTTGCTGCCACATGATTGGCTGATTAGATATTTGCCTTAACAATCAGGTGCACCCAATAATGTGGCCACTGAGCGTATGTTCATAACATCTATGGGTGCAGCTGTTTACACCATTCATTAAAAGTACCAGAAGTATTCATTAGGACAAGACTTGTACGTTTTATTATGCTTTGGGTGGTAATGTAGCAGTTTAATTACTGGGTCATCAGCTGCTCATCTGGAGCTCTGTGTGTGAATCCACAACATCTGGGGCCTTTAAAGTTCAAATTTCAAAGGAAATTCATTATCAAAGCTCATATATGTCACCATATACAACCTTGAGATTCAATTTGTTGCAGACATTTACAGTAGACAAAGGAATACAATAAAATCAATGAACAACTACACACAGTCTGACTATGCAGAAGAAGACAGAATGCAAATACAAAAAAAAAGTATAAGTAATTGAGAAAATAAATAATATTGAGAACATGGGTTGCAGAGTGCTTGACAATGAGTCCAGAGGCAGTGTTCAGCGTTGAGGTGCATGGGCTGCGTGAAGTTATCCACGTTGGTTCAGGAGCCTGGTGGTTAAAAGCTAACACATTTTCCTTCAGTTCAAGAAAGCAGATAAGTGTGAAATTAAAGTTGGTCTCGGTGAGGTAACAGTAAAATAATTAGATTGGAGTAAATAAAGGAAATCTGGTTTAATATGTGACTGCAGATCAGTTTTTTAAAAAAATGGGTGATATTTAACAGATTAGGGAAAGTTAAAGCTGGACAATACTTCTAACGACATCTGCATCTCACGAAGGAAAAAATCCCAAAAATGTGTATCGAGTTCATTTATTGCAGAAATTATTCCTGTGTTAAATTTATTGGAAAAACAAGATTACTTGTATCTTTCAACTGGACTGATTGTTTGTCTCATAACATATTCAAGATTTAAGACTGTTTAATGTCATTTTCTGTACACAAGTGTAAAGGAAAACAAAATAATTGTTACTCCAGATCCTAAATGTGTGTGTGTGTGTGTATGTTTTTGTATATACACACACACTTTAAGTGGTTGGATCACCGTCTGGTATGGAGGGGCCACTGCACAGGATCGGAAAAAGCTGTAGAGGGTTGTAAACTCAGCCAGCTCCATCACGGGCACCAGCCTCCCCAGCATCCAGGACACCTTCAACAGACGATGCCTCATAAAGTCAGCATCCATTGTGAAGGACCCATCACCCAGGTCATGCCCTCTATTGTTAGCAAGGTACAGGAGTCTGAATGTTTCAGGACCAGCTTTCTCCCCCTCCTCCATCCGATTTCCGAATGGACAGTGAACCCCTGTACACGACCTCACTGTTTTCCTCTCGATCTTTACACTAGTTATTTAATTTGATTTTTTTTATATATACGGTACGGTGCTAAAGTCTTAGACATCTATGTATAGCTAGGATGCCTAAGAGTTTTGCCCAGTACTGTAGTAATTTTATGTATTGCACTGTACTACAAAAAAAAACAAATTTCATTACATGTGTGAGTGATGATAAACCTGATTCTGATCTGGGTCTCTATTGTAAATTGAGAGTGGGAAGGGGGCAGGGAGAGGGGAATCATGGTTGGGAAAAGGGGAAGGGAGAGGGGAGGGGAGCAGGAAGCACCAGAGAGACATTCTGTAATGATGAATAAGCCAATTGTTTAGATTCAGATGACCTTGCTTGGTGTCTCAGAGCTGGGTGTGTCTGCACCCGTGCCATTCCCCGCCCTGGCACTCCTTCTCTACCACCTGTCCCACACCCCTCCCATGTAATTTACAGTGGCAATGTACTGCTGCTGCAAAACAACAAATGTCACGACATATGCCAGTGATATTAAACCTGATTCTGCATAAAGTGACGATGCTAGGCACAGGAGTGTTTGTGCATAAGGTGACTAACAGGAAATGATAAAGTAGTGGTAGTTGGGGTATGTGGTGAGGCTATTTTGCTTTGGATTTTTTTTCTTATTCTTTTGATCATGAAAATAACTAGTTAAATCGGTTCCATTCATGTGATTTTTATTTTTCAGACGACGATGATTCGGAAGAAGATCTCACCACTATCCCTTCAGGCAGACACGAATACCCATTCAGCTTTGAGCTTCCACAGATGTAAGATTTGCATTTGCAGTTCTTGCTTCCTTATTAAGTGCTTCATGGAGTAATGACATATTTCCAAATAATTGTTCATTTATAGAACAGAACAATACAGGCCCTTTGGCCCGTGATCTTGTGGTGTCCCTTTACTCTTACCCTCCCTCCCACATAACTTTCTATTTTTTTTTGTCCATGCGCTTTTATAAGAGTCCCTATTGTATCTGCCTCTACTACCACCCTGGCAAACTGATCCACACTCTGTTAGTTTTTTAAAAGCCTACTTGTGACATTCCCCTTAGTACTTTCCTCCAGTCACCTTAAAATTATACCTCTTCATAGTAGCCATTTCTGCCTTGGGAAAAAGGTTGCTGGCTATCCACTCATTCTGTGCCTCTTATTATCTTGTACACCTCTATCAAGTCACCTCTCATCCTCCTTTGCTCTAAAGTAGCTTGGTCAAACTTTCCTCATAAGACATGCCCTCAAGTCCAGGCAGCTCCCGGGTATATCTCCTCTGCTCCCTCTCTAAAGCTTCCAGCTCCCTCCTATAATATTATAAATGTACTTGTATTGGGCAATATTCCTCACTTATCACAGAAGACATCATGGTAGTGTAGCAGTTAGTGAGACGCTATTACAGCTTGGGGTGTCAGAGTTCGGAGTTCAATCCCGGCGTACTATGTAAGGAGTTTGTACGTTCCTCCCCGTGAGTGCGTGGGTTTCCTCCCATGGACCAAAGACTTTCCGGTTGGTAGATTAATTGGTCATTGTAAACTGTCCTGTGACTAGGCTAGGGTTAAAATCGGGATTGCTGGGCAGCACGGCTTGAAGGTCCAGAAGGGCCTATTCCATGCTGTATCTCAATAAAAGTAAGTAAGTAAATAAATAAATAAACAACAATTTATGAAGAACCCTGTCGGGGCTATTTGATACCATTCTTTCACTGAAATGAATCCAGTTGTTTTTCTGTAGTGAATATTTCCCATGATCACTGATGTAAAATTATAGAAGGTGTACAGTACAGAATCAGGCTATTTTTTATATATCAAAATAAGCTTTAAAGTTTATTTACAAGAATAAACCATGCAATCTTTTTGGAGCACTGAAGCAAGCTATTTGGTCTAATCAACCTCCTAGTTCGTCCTCCTTCCCCTCCCCTCACCTTCTTATTCTGGCATCCTCCCCCTTCTTTTCCAGTCCTGATGAAAGGTCTCAGCCTGAAACGTTGAATGTTCATTCCTCTCCATAGACGCCGCCTGACCTGCTGAGTTCCTCCAGCATTTTGTGTGTGTTGATCTTCAGAATCTCTTGTGTTTGTGCATTTTAAAAGATGTTGCTGAATGGTTGATTTTCCCCATGAAGTTGATGACTCTGTTGCAAGCTGATTAGTTGTTGCCACTGACTGGGGCTTTGCTCTTTCCTGATAGACCATTAGCTACCTCGTTTGAAGGCAAGTATGGCAGTGTGCGCTATTGGGTGAAGGCTGAACTACACAGACCATGGATGCTGGTAATGAAAGTGAAGAAGGAATTTACAGTCTTTGAACACATTGACATTAACACTCCATTGTTGTTGGTGAGTGATTGAGAGTTTTGCAAACCTATTATTGTAAAATTCTGTACATTTTTTCCCTGTACAGGTCCACTTATAAATCAATTTAAAGAATGCAAAGTAGGTTGCTAAACCAGGTGCTTATTACTGCCTGAAACACTGCATGGTAATTATTAGAAATCTTTCATGAGAAAATATTGGTGATCCAACATCGTCAGTAGGTTGACTTTGGGACCACACTGTAGTGTACCAGTTAGAAAAACTTTAATACAGTGCCAGCAATCCATTAGACCACAAGGCATAGGAGCAGAATTACGCCATTTGGCCCATCAAGTCTGCCTTGTCATTCCATCATAGCCGATTTATTATCCCACTCAATCTTTCCTGCCTCCTCCCCATAACCTATGATGCCCTAACTAATCAAGAATCTATCAACTTCTGCTTTAAATATACTCAATGACTTGGCCTCCACGGCTGTCTGGGCAATAAATTCCACAGATTCACTACCTTCTGACTAAAGAAATTCCTGCCTATCTCTGTTCTAAAGGGATGTCCTTCTATTCTGAGGCTGTGCCCTCTGGTACTAGACTCTCCCACTTCAGGAAACATCTTCTCCCCATCCACTCTATCCATGCCTTTCAATATTCGATAGGTTTCAATGAGATATCCCCCCTCCCCTGCATTCTTCTGCGTCCCTGCGGCCTGTTCAATTCTTACACTTGTCTGTAAGGAGTTTGTATATTCGGCCTGTGACTAAATGGTTTTCTCTGGGTGCTCAGATTTCCTCCCACATCCCAGCATTGCAATGCCGATTTATATTTGCATTCCAGCTTTCAATTGCTAACATGAAATAATCAAGTGACTAGTCTATGAAACAATATTAAGAGTGGCTAAACTGTAAGCTATCAAGATGCTGCTGAGAAATTTTGGGGAAATGCACATAAAATGCTGGAGGAACTCAGTAGGTCTGGCAGCATCTATGGGAATGAATAAACAGTCAGCATTTCGGGTCGAGTGCACCTCAGGACTGGAAAAGAAGGATGAAGAAGCTTGGTGTAGAAGGTGATGGGGGGGGGTTTGCGGTGAGGGGGTGGAGTACAAGCTAGAAGGTGACAGGTGATGGATGGTGAGGGGGCAGAGAGGAGAGATGCAATGAGCAGCTGGGAAATTTTGGGGCCTCACTCGACTTGGTCTAATCTGTTAGAAGTACTACACAATGTCTTGCAAATTTTGAGCATGCCATGGAAGTATGAGTGTGCCACAATAGAAATAATCATAGTTTTTGGGTGCCATGATAGGATAGCAGTTAACACAATGTTATTCTAGCTCACTGCATTGGAGTTCAGTCCTGACGTCCTCCGTAAGCAACGTGTGTGTTTCCTCCCACAGTCCAGGTTAATTGATCATTGTAAATCGTCCTGTGATGAGGCTAAGGTTAAATTGGAATTTGCTGGACAGCATGGCTCAAAGGACCAGAAGGGCCTTAGCTGTATCTCTAAAACAAATTAAAAACTTAATCTTGACCTAAACTGACTTGTACATATAATGCATTTAGTCATAGAAAAATACAGCTCAGGAACAGGCCCTTCGGTCCATCTAGTCTGTGCTGAACTATTTAAACTGCCTACTCCATCAACCTGTGCTGGGATCATACCCTCCATACCCCTCACATCCATGTACCTAGCCAGACTTCTCTCAAACATTGAAATCAAGCTCGCGTGCACCACTTGTGCTGGCAGCTTGTTCTACACTCTCTCTCTCAACCCTCTGAGTAAAGAAGTTTCCCCTTAAGCTTTTCTCCTTTCACCCTTAACCCATGACTTCTGGTTGTAGTCCCACTCAACCCAGTGGAAAAAGCTTGCTTGCCTTTACCCTATCTATACCCCTCATAATTTTTGCATCAAATCTCCTCACAATCTATTATGTCCCAAGGAAAGCAGTCCTAACCTATTCAATCTTTCCTTATAACTCTGGTCCTGCAGTTCTGGCAACATGCTTGTAAATTTTCTCTGTACTCTTTCAACCTTGTTTACATCTTTCCTGTACGTAGGTGACCAGAACTGCCTTATACACTTGGAGAAGAATGGTAGTAATTGGGGAACCCTTTCACAGACTAGCACCCATAATAGGATTTAACTAAAATTTCTGCTACCTGAAATTCGGATAGTTGAAGGAATTTGTCTTTGAAGAATCATTTCCTTGATATTATTTTGCAAATATTCATGAAGTAGAGGCCATTTTTGTGAACAATGCTGACAGTTTCTGAAGTTGGGATTTAACCAAGGTTTTTGACCTGTGATGCTTCAGTGGTACTGATTTTAACTCGACCAGAAGGTCTGTAGAACACCATCCTCCATTTACAGGACAGGCAATATGCACCCCTTGTGCATTGCTCTGTAAATCATGGACATCTCGCACTTGAACGTGCATGGCATAGATTGTCAGCTATTTCGCTACTGATGTAGCGCCGTATGTCTTCCTGAGCGACTGTCTATTGTGAAGGGAGCAGGGGTATTTACTGTGCTTTCTGTTCTTTTTGCAGTCACCACAGGCAGGCACTAAAGAGAAAACTCTTTGTTGCTGGTTCTGTTCCTCAGGCCCAATATCCCTAAGTGCCAAAATCGAACGCAAGGGCTACACACCAGGTAAAAAAATCAGGAGCATTGAAAACTAATTTCATTCCTTGGTTTTAACAAATTAGTCAGATAGCTGAGGTGGCATTTCAATTGGACTTATTCTGTATGGACAAGGGAGGAGGCGTGTAAAATGGCCACCTTATTCCCAATTTTGGTCAAATTGATCTTTCTTTAACTTGCCCATACTGGAGATCAAAAGATCTATTTAGTTTCATTGAAGAGAGGATTAGACCATAAAACAGAACCAGAATTAGGCCATTCGGCCCATCGAGTTGACTTGGCTGTCATCACTTAGCCTTTACCAAATTTATCAGGTAGGCCTCTAAGCATTTGTTTTCCAGCCAGATTGGTTTTTGTACTTACCATACACCAGAAGGTGGCTAGTGCCGGGGAGTCATCCCTTTCAAGAAAGTCGGACAGATCATCCACAGAGCTATTAACCCAACAAAACAATTTATTTTCAAATACTTGTTTTTAATTAAAATGTTGACTTAAAATATTCCATCTCAGTTCTACTATGAAAGTAACAAAATGGGTGCAGGTTTCTGTGATTCATATTGGGGCAATGTTCCATTTTGATAGATGATGTTAATGCACAAATGCACTCAGTGGCCACTTTATTCGGTACCTCCCATACCTAATAAAGTGGCCACTGAGTCTAAACCTGTGGTCTTCTGCTGCTGTAGCCCATCCACTTCGAGGTTCAATGTGTTGTGCGTTCAGAGATGCTTTTCTACACACCACTGTTGTAACGCATGGTTAATTCAGTTACTGTCATCTTCCTGTCAGCTTGAACCAGTCTGGCCATTCTCCCTTGACCTCTCTCATTAACAAGGTGTTTCCGCCCACAGAACTGCCACTCACTGGATGTTTTTTTTTGTTTCTCGCACCATTCTCTGTAAACTCTAGAGACTGTTGTGCATGGAAATCCCAGGAGACAATGCAGTTTCTGAGATACTCAAACCAGCCCATCTGGCACCAATAATCATTCCCCGGTCAAAGTCACTTGGATCACATTTCTTCCCCATTCTGATGTTTAGTCTGAACAACAACTGAACCTCTTGACCATGTCTGCATGTTTCTATGCATTGAATTGTTGCCACATGATTGGCTGATTAGATATTTACATGAACAAACAGAATTATCTAATAAAGTGGCTACTGAGTGTGATGATTAACTTAGAGCACTGCTGAAGTTCAGGTTGATGCATTAAAATGGCCTTTAAAATGATTGCCTGTAATGAGAGTGATGCATATTTGAGACAGGGTGCACAATGTAATTTGTGTCACTTTGTCACTTTATGCAGGTGAATCAATTCACATATTTGCTGAGATTGAGAACTGTTCTTCCCGCATGGTAGTGCCAAAGGCAGCCATTTACCAAACACAGACTTTCTATGCCAAAGGGAAAGTGAAAGAAGTTAAACACCTTGTAGCCAACTTGCGAGGAGAGTCATTGTCATCTGGTAAAACGGAAAGTTGGAATGGAAAGCTACTGAAAATTCCACCGGTTTCACCGTCGATTGTAGACTGCAGCATAATTCACGTGGAATACTCACTCACGGTAGGTATTTCCGTATTTTCAAAATGAGGACTTGGTTGGAAAAACATTTCATTGTTAACACCGGTCCTTTTGAAAAGGTGGTTTACTGAGTTATCGTTCTCCTGCTTTGATTTTTGCTCACCTCTTTCTTTTCTTTTTTTCCCCTTTCCCAGTCTAGCTCCCAGTCTTTGGTTAAGTCTATTTAGCCATAGAAACCTCTCAAACAGGTGGCGATCCTTTGGCATCCAGTTTCTCTCCCAATAGCGTGACTTGGCGTGAAATTGGCTGTCAAGGAAAGCCCAGGAAACTGTATGGGAGAAATTTTCATGCTCTTTCATATTTTTCCTAACCCCTTTTTTTAGGTTTCCTGCTGTAAGCTTGAAGAATGCAAAATTCCCCTTTCCCCAGGTAACGTTTGTGAATGCAGGTGTTTGTAGACACTAAAATTCTTTTTAATGTTTTGTGTTATATTTCTTTCCCATTTAAAAAATTATTTTCTCCCTTCTCTAGATCAACCCACACAACATCCAGGCCGAGAGTGCGTGAAGGTGACTTGCTCCCAAGCCAATGCCGCTCTGTAACCGGCTGCCAGGAGGTGCGCGGGGTGACTTGCCCTGTTTTTTAAAACTGTTGAGACATTTTTTTTTTATTCTTCTTCTGGGGAGACAGTTAGCTTCCACCTATCCCTCCTGTGCTGGCCTGGTTGAGATTGGTAACTTACTGTCTTGGGAATAGTGTCATTTTATATTTTGGAAGAATTTGTCCTTTCTCTGGTAACTTGCCAGTGTAAAATTCTGCATTTTTTTCCCCCCTCAGTAGGTTAGTTTAACCATGGCCATTCCATGGTGTGTTACCATCATTTGTAACAAGTTTTTAAGAATGTAACCTCTATTAATGTCCTTCTCCAAAAGTATGCGAGTTTAAGGATAACTGTGGTTTGCTACGTGAAATTTAGTAGTAACAACATCATTTTTCATCATACACATCTGTTACTGTGTATTGAAGTCAAAATGTCCTTTCTGTAGAAGTGTGCAGCAATTCAGGAATGAAAGTGTTTGTTCTGTAAAAGAAAACAGGCCTACAGTAAAACTCAATCACTTGTGTTTCTCTTTCCTCTTCCTTAGTTGGCAATCTTAAACTGATGCTTTTTCAGCTCCCTGTGACTGATGTATGAATGAAAATTTAAATTGATTAGTTCTGAGTGGATCGTGAAGTGAAAACACAATCCTAGAGGGTCAAAAACAATATCAAACAATATCACCTACAGATGTCATAGGTTCTATATGGATAAAGATATAGAGATAAAAACAATACCAAAATACCACCTATAGAAGTCATGGATTCTATCCATCTAGAATATATATATTTTAGAGCTAGAGATTTATCCATCCTGGCTAAAATATTAGATGTTCTCAACCAACAGAATATTTTTTCTTCTTCTTAAGCCCATCACCCCTACTGGGGCACAGGCCGCTGACAGTACCTCAACAGAGTCCTTTGTCCTAGACCAGTCTTTCTCATTGTCACTAGGTGTAGTTCATCTTCGTGGTGTGTCCCTCTTCTCCCAGGGATGGGGTTTTTGGAGCGTCTGGCATTTCTGTAGTTCTGGGGTTTTACAGGATTGGGTTACCAGCCCCATGCCAAACCTCCTCCTTTCACAGCCGGCCTTCGGACCATCCGTGGCAGAGTTACATACATCCTATGAAAAGATTCGACAACCTTAGCCAACAGAATAATTTGGGTGTTCCCATTTTATTTAAAGAATTGTGGGGAAAGAATCAGTCAGGATCCTTGTTCGCTCATCAAAATGTCAATTGCAGTGCTGGATACAGAAGAGCGTACTGAAAATGAAATCTGTGATAAAATCTGTAGGGCCCTGATAGTTACCTTGAGCCAGGTTTTGAAGGCTATTGTTAACATCACAACAATATCAGACAAAATGTGATGCCATTCATATTGAATGGTGATAGGGGATGGATATTTGAGGAGAAATCATTATTTGCAACTTTTATTCCATTGAAAGATTCAAAAGAAAATAAAATGCTCACACAGTACAATCTTTCAGAAAGCGTGCAAAAATGAATTGTTTCCAAATATTAACATGAGATTGGCAGATGTTGGAAATTCAAAGCAACACTCACAAAATGCTGGAGGTATTTAGCAGGTCAGGTAACATCTATAGGGAGGAATAAACAGTCAATGTTTTGGACCAAGACCCTTCCTTCACCAGAACCATGATGGGTCTCAACCTGAACCGGGAACGGTTAATTCATTTCCGCAGATGCTGCCTGACCTGCTGAGTTCCTCCAGCATTTTGTGTGTGTTGCTCTGTTTTCAAATACTGACTTTTTCTTTGAGACAAAGCCCAGGTTTTTGAGTGATTTACCTCTGCACTTCTGAAGAGAAATCTTGGCGTTTAACTTTGTCTTTTCAGTAGTGAAACATTCTGGGGTAAATAGCACTGCCTTCTCTCACTGCTCAGTGGGTAGGTGAGTTCTGCAGTGCGCTCTGAGCTGCGAAACAAAGGAAGCTGGCACATTTTGACTGGCACATTTCTACCAAGCTGAGCGGTTTCAGCTGGGCATTGGTGAAGGCACTTCCTTTGGGCTCGATGAACTCAAGGTGGCGGTGCACCCAGTCGCAGTGGCCACTCCGGCTCCAACTTGACTTGCTTCCCGAATTTGGGGGATAACAGCTGATAACAAAAGAAACCTGATCAAGTTTCCTGTTCTACAGATTGCTATCCAGCGGCCCTGCTGGACGTGCATGTGTATGGAAATGCATTGGAAACTGTATTAGTTGGACCCTGTAATGGAAAGGCACAACCACCCTTCATTATCCAGGTGTTCGTGTGAACAGTAGCCACATGGTGTGCTGCTGGTGGAATCGTGCTCCAGAATAAGTTACCACCTTCTGAAGAGAAGGAATAAGGGAAGAAATTGGAATGAGGGGGGAGAATGTCTCAGCAATTAACACCTCAAATTTTTTCTCCCTTAGGTCTACGTGGATATTCCTGGAGCAATGAACTTAACTTTGAATTTACCACTAGTTATTGGCACCATTCCCTTGCACCCCTTTGGTAGCCGGACATCCAGTGTCAGTAGCCAATGCAGCATGAATCTCAACTGGCTGAGTCTCGCATTGCCTGAGCGACCTGAAGGTAGGAAAGAGCTTCGGAAAATCTAAATCCATTGAGGCGTCTCCCACTTGTGTGCCCAAGGTAGAACAGCCACCTGGTGTAGCAGTGAGTGAGAGCTGCAGTCTTGCGTGGAGGCATGTCAATAAAGTCACTCTCAGGTTGAATGAGCACCTCGTATTCTGTCTGGGTAGCCTCCAACCTGATGGCATCAACATCGATTCCACCAGCTTCTGGTAACTACTCCCCCATCCCCTTCTCTTTTGTTTTTATTCTAGCTCTCCTTTCACTCATTTCTCTTGCCATCACCTCCCTCTAGCACTCCCTCCTCCTTCCCTTTCTCCCATGGTCCACTCTCCTCTCCTATCAGATTCCTCCTTCTTCAGCACTTTACCTCCTCCACCTATCACCTCCCAGCTTCTCACTTCATCCCCCTTCTCCCACTCACCTGATCTCAGCTATCACCTCCCAGCTTCTCACTTCATCCCCCTTCTCCCACTCACCTGATCTCAGCTATCACCTCCCAGCTTCTCACTTCATCCCCCTTCTCCCACTCACCTGATCTCAGCTATCACCTCCCAGCTTCTCACTTCATCCCCTTCCCCCACTCACCTGATCTCAGCTATCAGCTATCACCTCCCAGCTTCTCACTTCATCCCCCTTCCCGCACTCACCTGGTCTCAGCTATCACCTCCCAGCTTCTCACTTCATCCCCTTCCCCCACTCACCAGGTCTCAGCTATCACCTCCCAGCTTCTCACTTCATCCCCCTTCCCCCACTCACCTGGTCTCCACTATCATCTGCCAGCTTGTAGTCCTTCACTTCCCCCCATCTTCTTATTCTGGCTCCTTTCCCCTTTCCAGTCCTGATGAAGGGTCTCAGCCTGAAATGTCAACTGTTTATTCCCTTTCATGGATATTTCTGTACTTGCTGAGTTCCTTCAGCATTTTGTGTGTATTTTAAGATTCCCAGCATCTGCAAGATCCCGTGTGTTTATAAGAACGAGTAGCAGGATTCGGCTCCCTGGCCCGTCGAGCCTGCTCCACACTTCAATAAGATCATGACTGATCAGGCTGTGGACCCAGCTCCACCGGCCTGCCTTTTCCCCATTACCTTTAATCCCCCTGCTATTAAAACTATTTACCTTTGTCTTAAATATATTTAATGGGGTAGCCTCCATTACTTCCCTGGATGAAGAATTCCACAGATTCACTACTCTCTGAAGAAAGCAATTTCTCATCTCCGTCTTAAATCCATTCCCCTGAATCTTGAGGCCACGTTCCCCAAGTTCTCATCTCGGCAACCAGTGGAAGCAACTTTCCTGTCTCTATCTTATCTATCTCTTTCCTAATTTTATGTATCTATATGATCCCCTCTCATTCTTTTGAATTCCGGTGAGTGCAGTCCCAGGCACGGTAGTGTTGTGGTTAGCGTATCCCTGTCACAGCGCCAGAGACTGGGTTCAATGATGCTGCTGTGTGTCAGGAGTTTGTACTTTCTCCCCGTGACTGCATGGGTTTCCCCTTGCTGCTCCGGTTTCCGTCCACAGTCCAAAGATGTACTGGTTAGCGGTGAATTGGTCACATTGGTGTAATTTATTTAGTTATTGAGATACAGTGCAGAATAGGCCCTTATGGCCCTTACAGTTGTGCTGTACAACAACCATCAATTTAACCCTAGCCTGATCACAGGACAATTTGCAATGACCAATTAAACTACTAACTGGTACAAAGGGATACAAGGAGAAGGCAGGAAATTGGGGCTGAGAGGGAAAATGGATGAAATGGCGGAGCAGATGCGATGGGTCAAATGACATAATTCTGCTCCTATATCTTATGGTCTTGGGCTGTGGAAGGAAACCACAGCCCCCAGAGGAACCCCACACATTTCATGGGGAGGACATACAAATTCCTCGGAGATGACCTTGGAATTGAACAAATTCCGACGCCCCGAGCTGTAATAGCGTTGTGCTAACAGCTGCGCTATCTTGGTGCCCTTGGATGGCTTGGGCCTGTTGGGCCTGTTGAGCCTGAAGGACCTGTTACCGAACTGTACCTCTAACTTTAAAAAGGTGTTGCCACATTGCATCAGTCTTTTGCCGTGGGGTGCTCAGAGTATACTGAGGGACTGTGGACAAGATCGACCACGTAAACAGACAGGACCAAGCTCCTTTCAGTTCAAGTTAAGATTAAGAGATAAAATTATTATCGCTGGAGTACAAAGGAAAAGCCAGCACACAATATTTTGCAAAATTTCACATCTTCTCTTCCTTGTATGACAGACACAGTGTACCTTTTTTAATATTTACTGTATTTTGTAATTCTCTAGTTGTAATTCTTTCTGTGGTTATTTTGCTTTTTATTACATTGGTTATGTTGACTTAATAAAACTCTAAAGCAGGGCTTCCCAACCTTTTCTACGCCATGGACCAATACTATTAAGCAAGAGGTCTGTGGATCCCTGGTTGGGAACCCTCGGTCGGAAGGAATTTTGGATTGCGTTGCTCTAAGTGTTGATGCGTTTTACTCTGTCCTGGTAGCTTCAAGGAGAACTTAAGCAACATATAAGGAATCAGAATCAGGTTTAATATCACTGGCATATGTTGTGAAATTTGTTGTTATGCGGCAGCAGTACATTGTGATACACAATAATTTTAAACACTATAAATTTCAATAAGAAATTATATAATGTTAAGTAATTAGTGCAGAAAGGAACAAAGAAAAGCGAGGTAGTGTTCATTGTTCATTCAGAAACCCGATGGCGGGGGGAGCAGGCTGTACTCAAACGTTGGTGTTTCCGGAGGTATGGGTCAGTAGGTTAATTGGTCACAGGGGTGTGATTGGGCAGCACTGCCTGTCTAGGCCGGAAGGACCTGTGACTGTGCTGTATCTCTAAATAAAAAATTAAATACTGACCACTGCCTGTGTTTACTTTCTAGCTCCACCCAGCTATGCAGAAATTGTATCTGAGCAGCAGCGACGAAATAATCTGGCTACAACAGCAGTCCGTGATGAATTAGAAAGAGTGTTTGAGGGACCATTGTTTGCCTACATCCAGGAATTTAGGTACCAGCCTCCTCCTGTGTATTCAGAGGTAAGCGTCCTTTTGCTTGATTAGGAGGAGAACGTTGTTTATAATTTTTTTTTCCTCCATTTTCAAATTTACAGGAAGAATCAGAGTTGGGTTTATTATCACTAACATATATCATGAAATTTGTTGTTTTGCAGCAGCAGTACAAAACAATACATTAACAATTAACAGTCCTCAGTGACTCTATGATACACACTTCATAATCCAATCTTCTGTCTATATGAACATGGCCTTGCAGAATACAGCCCTTGAAACTGAGCATGACATAACACAGTTCTGATGTTGAAAATGTACCACTCCCTGAAATCTCAGTCACTGCGCATTTCCCTTGTCATCCAACACACTGCTGGGTGAGCTAGAATCCCAAAGCAGTTATTTTTAAAGATTCATGCAATGAAATTATAATGCATACACCTAAACTTCATAGACTATTTGGGCCATGAGTATCGAATAACTAACTAAGCAGGAATTAAAGCTTAGTATTCCAGTTAAAATGAAAACTACCTCTTACTAAGATTTTGGTGTTTTTTTTTTGTGGAATTGTATCATGAGATTGTGGGCACGTGGCCAAGTGGTTAAGGCATTGGACTAGCGACCTGAAGGTCGTGAGTTCGAGCCCCAACTGAGGCAACGTGTTGTGTCCTTGAGCAAGGAACTTAATCACACATCGTTCTGCGACTACACTGGTGCCAAGCTGTATGAGTCCTAATGCCCTTCCCTTGGACAACATTGGTGTCGTGGAGAGGGGAGACTTGCAGCATGGGCAACTGCTGATCTTTCATACAACCTTGCCCAGGCCTGCGCCCTGGAGAGTGAAGACTTTCCAGGCGCAGATCCATGGTCTCGCAAGACTAATGGATGCCTTTAAATCATGAGATTAGTTTGTAAGAAGTTCAGATTTGTGTCAGAAAGTAAATTTAGTTTTGTTGTAGTGGAGGAATACGAGGTCACATTCAGAATTATTTATCATGTGTACATTGAAATATACAGTCAAATGCATCATTTACACTATCAACCAACACAAGCTATGGGTGTGGTGGTGGCAGCCCACAAGCGTTGCCGCATATTCTGGTGCTAATATAACGTGCCACAATGTTCAACAGCCACACAGGCAATAGCCTCAGAATAGAGGGGCATCCTTTTAGAATGAAGATGAGGAATTTCTTTATCCAGAGAGTGGTGAATCTGTGGAATTCTTTGCCACAGGCTGCTGTGGAGACCAAGCTTTTATGTATATTTAAGGCTGAAGTTGATAGGTTCTTGATTGGTCAGGGCTATATCTTATGGTCTAAAAAACAGCAAGACAACAGCAAAAGAAGTTCCTTTGTGTGAGAGTGTGTGAGACTCTCGGAGACCTCTAGCACTGAAAACAATGTAAAGAATTCTCAATTAAGTTGTACATATGCAAAAGCAGTTTCATAGAATAATTTGGCAAACGTCAACAGTTTCTTCATCTTTGCAACTGCACAATCTGCCCAGATACCAAACCTATGTGCTATGTCAGTTATTAGGCTATATAAATCTACACACACAGTCCTATACAATACGGCCCTTGCACACACATCCCCCTGCTGGAGAATGGGGACTGAGTTTCACAGCAACAAGCTTGGCAATATAGTAAATTTGGATGAAGCATCTTGATAACTATGGATTTGCTTCCTTTTGGATTTTCTTTTATTTAAAAGCCGGTGTTTATTGCTAAAAGGTTCAGGTTTAAAAATAGGGAAGACTTGTTGCAATTCCAAGCTCGGAAAACATCCTCCTTTTGGACTAAAGTGAAGGCTATTAGTATGGTTGGATTATTTGCACCAATTTAAGGAAATCTGTGATGAAACCGTTTCCTATAGTGGGTGAGTCTGTGACCATGTCGGAGGGAACAGCCTCCGAATGGAGGGTTCTTGATCAGGCAGGTTAGGGAGAGAAAGTAGGAAAAAAGGGTTGATAGGGGATGATAAACCAGCCAAGATGGAACAACAGAGCTAATTCAATGAGTTGAATGGCCTAATTCTGCTTCTATGTCTTGTACTCTAATCAAACTGCCCAGAGCTCACCAAAACACCACCTCCCTCACCCTTCTCTGGGCAGTTTAACAGAGCATCCTATTATAAATGGAGATACATATGATGTTAGGAGCAAACTGACCCAGTTAGTGGACATAGGAGCAGAAGCAGGCTATTCATCCTATTAAGTCTGTTCTGCCATTCATTATGGTTGATTTATTATCCCTTTCAACTTCTTTTTCATGCCTTTGACACCTTGACGAATCAGGAACCTATCAACCTCCACTCTAAATATCCCCAATGACTTGACCTCATCCACAGTCATCTATGACAATGAATTCCACAGATTCCCTACCCTCTGGCTAAAGGAATCCTTCCTCATCTCCCTTCTAAATGGGCTTCCCTCTATTCTGAGGCTGTGTCCTCTGGTCCTAGACTCTCCCACGATAGGAAACATCCTCTCCACATTCACTTTCAATATTCGATAGTTTCAATGAGATCCCCCACCCCCTCATTCTTCTGAACTCCAATGACTACGGGCTCAGAGCCATCAAACGTTCCTTGTACATTAACCCTTTCATACCCAGAATCATTTTAAGCATTTTCCTGATATTTCTTGCTAAATTGTAAATGCGGTCTTTTACTGCAATTGAAGGAGCTGTATTAAAAGTAATAACATTTGTATTTTTTATTAAGGATGTAAGCCTAATATGCATGCATTTGATGGCCTCCAGCTTTTAATTGAAATACATGAAATATGGAAGTAACGTTTTGGTAGCTCCAGATCCTGTGTGTTTTCTGCTTGCTGTGGGATATTTTCCATCCTCTTCTCCATTTCTGTCACCAACTGCCAAGGACAGATTCAGCAGAAATTGCAGTTTAGCAAGTTTGGGGAACTTGTATATTTTTAAAGAGCAAAACATAGTCATTAGGCTTGAGCTGAGGCCTCTTCCCCTTGTCATAGACAAAGCCCAGACATCTAATAGAGATGTGAGAGACTGCAGGTGTTGGAAATCTGCATCAAACCCCACGAAATGTGGGAGGAGCTCAAGGTTCAAGTTCAAAGGTTAAAGTACTATCAATCTATGTACGTGTTACCATACTCAACCCTGAGATTTATTTTCTTGTGGGCATACACAGTAAATGCAGGAAGCACAATAAAATCAATGAATGACTGCACCCAACAGGACGGACAAACAACCAATGTGCAAAAGACAGCAAACTGTCCAAATACAAAATGAAAAAAATAAATAAGCAATAAATATCAAGAACATGAAAGGAAGAGTCCTTGGAAGTGAGTCCATAGGTTGTGGGAACAGTTCAGTGATGGGGCCAGTGAAGTTACATCCTGTGGTTCAAGAGCCTGGTGGTTGAGGAGAAACAGAGTGTGGCTTGGGTGGTGGGGTCCCTGATGCTTTCCTGCAACAACGTTCTGTGTAGGGTGCTCCATGCTGGGGAGGGCTTTGCTTGTGATCGACTGGGTTACATCCACTCCTTTTGGAGGCTTTTCCATTCTGCTTTCTGTAAGTTGGGTAGTATGATAGGGAGGCTAATTTTAGGCCGAGACCCTTCAGGCTGCCTGACCAACCCGAGCTCCTACTGCATTTTATGTGCATTCATCGAACTTTTAATTTGTGATTATTTTAAAAGTAAACTTCATTCAGGAATAGATATGAGAAATACAAAACAGTACCTGGCTTTCTTCACGTTCATAAATACAAGAGGTTCTGCAGATGCAGGAAATGCAGAGTAACAGTCGGCGTTTTGGGCCAAGTCCCTTCAACAATACTAAGAGGGAAGCAGAAGCCAGAGAAGGTTCATGAGAATGATCCTGGGAATGAAAGGGTTAACATGATGGGTAGTGTTTGCTGGCTCTGGGTCTATACTCTCTAGAGTTTAGAAGAACGGAGATTTTTTTTCAATAAAATCCCACCCAATACTGAAAGGCCTAGATAGAGTAGGTGTAGAGAGGATGTTTCCTACCGTAGATGAGTTTAGGGCCAGCGGGCACAGCCTCAGTGTACAAGGTTGTTTGAATGCACCATTTGTGCCAACAATCCCAATCTGTAGATGTGCCAGAGGTAGCCCACAAGTGTTGCCACATTTTCCAGCACCAACACACCATGCCTAACCCATGCTGTCTTTGTGTGTGTGAGGAAATCAGCCTCCTAGTGGAAACCCACAAACTCCTCGCAGGTAGCGGCAGGAACTGAACCCTGCTTGCTAGCATTCTAAATCGTTTCCGTGCCATTTGAGTGCTGAATATTTAGATAGATCAATAGAGTTTTTTCAGCTGGGAAGTTCTATCTGTTCATTTATTCTTCTAACTCGTTCTGTTTTGCAGATTGACCCTCACCCAGATCAGTCAAATCAAAACCGTGAAACAAACATGTGTTGTTCCACCCGCTGAAGGGCTTTGTGTGGCTGTTGGGCCTCCTCTTTCATGGTTTGAAACAACAATGCATTGCTGCACTGTTGAGGACAGAAGATTCGAAACGGAAAGCTATAGCTCAGTGACGTTTTGTGACCGTGAATAAACGAGAGACAGCCAGTGCGAATGAAAGCCAGAATCTATGTGGCTCGGAGAGCTGCCATTGCTGCCGGGGAAAAATAGTTACTTTCCCACGGAGCGTACGCGAGAAGCAGCTGAAGTGGACAGCGACCACAGTTTGGCCTGACTTTTCACACCGTTTTCCTGGGGTCTCAACCTTAACTGAAATTTGCACATATTATTCAGTGCTTGTGTTATGTTTCATATTCCATTCAGTCGTGATGATGGCTGTTTTTTCTTTCCTAATTTTCATTTGTGGTGAACTACAGGCATCAAGTTAGTGATTTTAATTTTTATTTTTGCCTGGGGTCTGCGTAGTTCGAAGATCAAGTCAGCAGTGTACAAACCTGATGGAATGCACTGATATTATTTAGCCTGGACCGTACCTGCTTTGCACGTGCTCAGTATTGTCTTCTCAGGCTAGCCTTGTAACACCAATCCAACTGTGGCTTCTTTACAAACATCAAATGCCTTCAAGCCAATATTTGTTGCTACTTCTTCATTTTGCAATCTACTGTAGTAGAATAGCAACAGATCCAAAAAAGTGGAAAAAGACTGCAAAGAGAGACTCTATTACATTTCCCTTCTTCGGGAAATAATCTGTCTTTCCTATTTGTTGCATTTCTACTATACACAGAGTATCTTTGTGTTTTTCAGACTGCCTAAAACACACAAAATCTCAGGTGAAATTGTCACTTGCCAAATTGTTGGTATTCTTTTGTGTTTTGATTAAATTGCACTGTTTCAATATGAGGGACGATTGCAAAATATGGTTGGACTTTGAATTCCTTTTCCTCACTGTTGCCTCCGCCATATTATTTCCCTTCTACTTTGCTTCCCTATTCCCAACGTATCAGGTCAACTATTAGTCAACTGCTTTCCACGCGCACAGAAACTGTCATTCCTGTCTGGAGGACTTCATTGAGGACTGGACACTGTGTTCACCAGGATCAAATAGTCATTGCTGTTGCGAAAGAAAGTCCTTTTCCTCCTAGTTAACCCAGTCATGGAAGTGAATGTCTTATTCCACAAGTGGCCTTTTTGTAAAAAAAAATACAAATATGCTATTCTGTATGCCAAACTTGGGTACAACACCACCATGAAAGGAATTGACTGTTAATTGAGTTATATTTTCTTTCCTGTTTTGCTAAGAGAGGGCATTGAGGTTCACGGTATTTTGCGAGTGTCCCTGATGTACAAGTTGTTTTGTGAGGTATTTGGCATTATAGGGCATTTGATGTTTCTATTTGGATAACCCTCATTTCTTTCCAAACTAGGGATCAACAGTTGCTTAACCAGGTGGGAAACCTGATTTCCATATAATTAAAGAAAATTATCACTTAAAGGGATTGGTCAATATTAATTCCACAGCCTTTGTTGCTGGCCAAAACATGGCCATAGCTGATGGAGTCTTCTTTTCATTTCCGAACATAAGTGTGGGTATTTGATTGGGGTTTTCTGCTTCAGATATCTGCCTAATCTGAATTGCTATAATAGTGATTTTTGAATATAACTATATATTTTCTTCAATATTGTTTGATCCCCAACTTAAGAGACAAAGGACTCCACAGTCCAGTATTCAATTTAGTTTCCTGATTTTTAAAATTAGGAATAAATATTTTAAAAATCCAAAATGTTCTAGAAACCAAGTGCAATATTTAAAGTTTTTTGTAAGGTTTTTCCTTGAACGTGTACAGACTTTTTTTTAGTTTGGTGCTGTAATTATCTTTGTAGATTTTGTTAAGGAAACAAGGATCCATGTTCTGAATGGTTTAATTTTTTTGTTTAGCTGTTCGTGTATAAATAAAATGTTTTCCTATTGAACTTACGGTCTTGTTTTTACAACTTCCTGGTTTTAAAGTAATTCAGTCAGAGCCATGAAATGGAACGGTTGTGCACTGCCCTTTACAGGGAAACGCCGGGCTGTTTTGTGCTGTTGAAACTGATCTTGGCTAAGGTGTCAGCAGTAGTTGGCACTGGGCAAAGGGTTGGGAAAACTGATCCAGTGTTGCTCTCTGGCACCCCCTGCTGGATGATGTTTGAATAGCTGAAGCCTTAAGAGTCCTATTGCTACTTGGTTCACCAGAATCACGATTAATATCACTGACATATGTCGTGAAATTTGTTGTTTTGCAGCAGCAGTTCAGTGCAAAACATAATAAAAGCTATAAATTACAATATGAATATACAGAACTGTGCAATAGTCTTAGGCACATATATATAACTAGGGTGCCTGAGACTTTTACACAGTACTGTAGTAATTTTATGTATTGTACTGTACTGCTACTGCTATATTTAAAAAAAAATAAATTTCTTGATGTATATGAGTGATGATAAACCTGATTCTGATATGGGTCTTTATAGTGAACTGAGAATGGGAGGGGGCAAGGAGAGGGGAATCATGGTTGGCAATAGCACCTGAGAGATTTTTTAATGACAATAAACCAATTGTTTGGAATCAAATGACTTTGCCCGATGTCTCAGGGCTGGATGTGTCCGCACTCACACCATTCTCTGCCCCTGGCACTCCTGTGCTGCCATCTGTCCCAGCCTTCAACACGGCGCTCCACCCTCATCATTCCCAACCTCCTTTGCTCCTGGTAGATTGACAAGCTCTGCTCCACGCTGAGAAATACAGTAGTGTGCAAAAGTCTCAGGAACCCTGGCTTATACACACTAAATTAAGTAGGTAATGCAAAAATACTGAGGAAGTATTGATGTGTTCATTGTCCGTTCAGAAATCGGATGGCAGAGGGGAAGAAATGGTGAGTGTGTGTCTTCAGGCTCCTGTGCCTCCTCCCTGTGGGTAAGAGCATATGTCATGGGTGATGAAGGTCCTTAGTGATCAATGCCACATTTTTTTTTTGAGACACCGCCTTTTGAAGCTATCCTTGATGCTGGGGAGGGTAGTATCCATGACGAAGCTGACTGAGTTTGCAGCTCTTGCTGATAACACCTCTTGCTGTTAACGGTGGTCATGCTAAAACAACACAAGGCTGCTGAAGCCCATGGAGGGAATCTTCCATCGTATGGTTAAGTCACAGGAGGAAGTTCAATGCAGCCAAAAACTAAATAGGTGAACTATTTAGGTATTAGGTAATGATGTAGTAGATTACCCATTCTCAGCCTGAGTAACCTCTTGCCTGGGTCTACATTTACACAAATTTAAAGGCAAATCTTTTGATATTTATACCAAGTGAGGAAATGCAGAGCTAAGTTAGTTCTGAATTTCAATATCCAACTTTTTATCTTTCCCAATCTTGATAATTGGATATGAGTTTAAACGCTACGCAGCTGGAAACCATTATGCGTAATGGGGGCACCATGGCAGAGTAGCGGTTAGTGTGAAGCTATTACAGCTCAGGCGTTTGGAGTTCAATCCCTGCAGCCTCTAAGGAGTCTCTGCTTCTTCCGTGTGGCACATGTGTCTATTCCCTGGGCGCTCCTGTTTCCTCACACCATCCAAAGATGTACCAGATAGGTTAATTGGTCACTGTCAATTGTCCTGTGTCCCGTGATTGGCTTAGCATTCAATCGGGGTTGTTGGGACAGCATAGCTTGAAGGGCCCTACTCCGCACTGTGCCTCAAAATAAAAAGATAATAAGATAAAATAATATCTCAATGTGGATCACCAAATGTTTTCTTAGAGTGTTAATTTTCACTGGGAGTGCAGTCACATCCACTTAAACTTAATTGAAAGTTAAAGCCGTTGCCTTTGCAATGTGACCCAGATACTGGGCCTTCGACAATAATTCTCTACCCTCCTCTCCCCAGCAACTCCTTCAACCTTCATATTTGCATCCTCGATATCTTTGCAAGTCTTTCTGTGAAATTTTCCTGTTTATAGCACTATGCAAAAGTCTTGGGCACACATGTACTGAGAGTGGTTGCCACCACCTGCACCATTCCCAACATCCTTTGCTCCCATCAGATTTACAAACTTACTCCCTGCTCCAGATTGAGAGATAATTGTGAAATCAAGTCTTAGCCAAACTAGTTAATAAAATATGTGCCTAAAACTTTTACATAGTACTGTAAATGGTGAAGGTAGAGGCAAGTGGGTCGGGTGTGGGCAGGTGGCAGAGAAGTAATGCCAGGGGTGGGACGTGGCGCGGGTGCAGACACACCCAGCCCTGAGACACCAGGCAAGGTCATTTGATTCCAGACAATTGGTTTATTGATCATTACAGAATGTCTCTCTGGTGCTTCCCACTCCTACCCCTCCTTTCCCCTTTTCCCAACCATGATTCCCCTCTCCCTGCCCCCTTCCCACTCTCAGTTCACAACAGAGTTTCATATCAGAATCAGGTTTATCACCACTCACATATGTCATGAAATTTGTTTTTTTTGTGTGGCAGCAGTACAGTGCAATACATAAAATTATTACAGTACTGTGCAAATGTCTTAAGCAACCATAGCTATATATACGTGCCCAATAGTTTTGCACAGTACTGTATATCTTTTGTTCCTGTCTCAGCTGCATAATTACAATAAAGTTAAACATAAAAGATGACCTTCATTTGTCACACGTACATCGAAATGTACAGTGAAATGCGTTGTCTGTATCAACGACCAATGAGGATGTGCTGGGGGCAGTGATGCATATTTAATATTTTAATACTTACTATTTGAGTAATCTTGTGTATATATATTATTTGATTAAGCTTTCTTTTTTGTTTAAATAATTACAGGTTATATGTAAAAATACATCATCACACTGTCACATGAGATGCGTGTGCCTCACTTAAAGTAAACTTGAACTAGACCTGTATTCTCAGACTTCATTCTTTCTTCGAATTAGTTTAATGTTCTGAAGTTATAGAATGTACAGGAAATCCACAAGTGTCACCGTGCTGTGCGGAAATTCCCGTTCTTACAGCTGGCAATGTTAAACGATACGCCGACTGCTTCACTACAGACAAAGGTGCACTTGCTTCACTGTCGCTTCATAATTAAAGAAGTAGTATTCGTAGAGTGGGTGCTGAAAAATAGAATGATACTATTCTAAGTTGAAGCCTACTTCATTATGATCTTGCACCTTACTGTCTAACTGCAATGCACGTTCTCTAGCTGTTACACGTTATTTGCATTCTGTTCATTTTTTACCTTGTTCTACCTCAGTGCACTGTGTAATGACTAGGTCTGCATGGTTGGTATGCAAGGCAATCTTTCCACTCTCCGTTTGACAGATCAATACACAATGCTAAGGCGGTGGTCAGGGTCACTGCTCTAAAAGAAATAGATCCATACACATTTCCTCACCCTTTAGATTAATGCAGATAAAATGTATATGCGCAAAACATTCAATTTCCCTTTCATAATCCCATATTCCAAATAGCCATGCTTTCACAATAACAGTCCATAACAACCTCACAGTTCTGAAGATTCAGTCTTTTGGGTGAAGCTCTGTTTCTTTCCGGATGGTGCCTCTGGACCTGCGGAGAGGCATCAGGCTTGGTAGGTATCTTGTCTAAGAAAACGTTCTTGGTTTCTGGTGTCACGTTGCTGTCAGTGACGTCATTACTGAGAGGTAAGCCTGGTGACTCTAATATATCTCTTCTGTTGGATACAGCTAACTTGGGTGTGTTCTTTGAGTATCTAGTATCTGGTCCACACGACATCTCCATATTTGATCTCCATTATCCACTATGTACATCAGTCCAGTTCTTGTAGCTATCCTACCGGGTGCCCACTTGTCTTCTCAGTAATCATGGGCTAAGACTCCCTGTCCAGTCTCGAAGCTCCATGCTGCTTCATTTGGCATCTGGCTGAAATGTTTACTCTACACTTCCCTCAGTAGATCTGGTTTCAGGAGATGTCAGATTCCTGCTCATGAACAGCATTACTGGTGTTTGATTTGTTGTCGCATGAACAGAGTTCCGATACACAAAAAGGAAGTTGTCCACCTTGTGCTGCAGAAAAATGTCCTTCCTGTCCATCACTTCAATGGACTTCTTAAAGGTTTGGATAAACCTTCCAGCTGACATCAAATGTCTGATGCCATTTTTCTTCATGAACAGTCAGAATTCTTCTGACGTGTATTGTGGTCCGTTGTCACTCAAAATTTGTCCTGGTAAGCCATTTCTGGTGAAGATAGGCCTCAGAGTGGAGACAGTCTTTGCTGCGGTGGTTGACTTCATTGGTATAGACTCCTGCCATTTCGAATGAGCATCCACAGCAATCAGAAACATGGAGTCCATGAATGGCCCAGAAAAGTCACTATGTTCTCTTTGTCGTGGTGACGACGGCCAATCCCACAGGTGCAACGGTCTCTGTCGGAGTGCATTTGAAACTTTTTGGCATCCCAAACAGCTTTTGGCCAAGTCTTCAATCTGTTTATCTATTCCTGGCCACCACATGTAGCTCTGGGTGAGACTCTTCATCTTGACTGTACCCAGATGTCCTTCATGCGGATTTTCTAAAACTCTGCTGTGCAGTTTAGAGAGAACTGCAACATGAGATCTACACATCAGTGTTCTTTGACATACCGATAGTTGGTCTCGTCTTGCTGAGAACTCTGGAAACATAGTATAACCATGAGCTGGCCATCCTTGCATGGTGATTTCAGAGACTTTTGACAATGTTGGTCATTCCTTGTTTCCAGTTGTATGTCGGAATTTGATACCAGCAACTGGTCCACCGATGTGGTGTGGAACACCTCTGCTGGGTCGCAGTATGAAGACTTTTCTTCTTCAATTGCCAATACTGGAAGAAGTGACAAGCCATCTGCATTGTTGTGTTGTTTGGTACCCTTGAGCTCTATGTCATAAGTGTGGGCTGTTGGGAATAGTGCCCAGCATTGTAACAGGGTAGCAGTCAGCACTGGAATTCCCTGCCTGGGTTTGAAAATGAACACAAGGGGCTGGTGATCTATCATTTGCATAACCTTTTGTCTGTAGAGGTAGTGATGGAACTTCTTTATTCCCCATACTAGACCATGGGCCTCTCGATCAATCTGTGCAGTTCTGTGCTTGTCAGTGCTCTTAAAGCAAATGCAATTGGGTGTTCAGATCCATCTTCCATAATGTGTGAAAAAACGGCTCCAATGCATCACACACCAGTCTGATGGGCAGCGATGGGTCATAATGGGTGAGCAGTTCATCAGATGTTATGAGTCTCTTTGTTTCCTTGAATGCTTTTTCACATCTTTCTGACCATTCCCCTTTGCTGCTGTCTGTAACAGTATGATCAATGGTGTAGCACTGTAGCAATGTTTGGGAGAAACCAGAGGTAGTACTTTACAAGGCCCAAGTATGATCTGAGTTGTGACACATTTTCCAGTTTGGGTGCCTGTAGCACTGCTTCAGTCTTCTCTTGTGACTTACATGAGCCATGCTTGTCAATGACACGTCTACAATATGAGATTTCACTCTTGAAAAACTCATATTTCTCTCTTTTTGCATGCAGACCACACTCACTCAGCCTGGTTAGCACTTCACCAAGATTCTGGAGGTGCTCTTCATCATTCTTGCCAGTCACAATGATGTCATCAAGGTATCATTGTCTTCCTGGGATATCTTGGCGCACTTCATCCGTTGCTCTTTGCCTAATTGCTGGAGTTGATGTGATACCAAAGACGAGACGATTATGCTGGAACAGTCCCTTGTGAGTGTTGATTGTGAGTAATTTCCTGCTTGACTCCTCAATCTCCATTTACAGATCAGCTTGTGACAAGTCAATCTTTGAAAACCTCCCCCTGCCTGCCAAAGATGCAAAAATGTTTTCTACTTGTGGCAGGGGATACTGCATAGTGCGTAGCATTGGCTTGATGCTCACCTTGAACTCTCCCACATACACAAACAGCCCCGGCCTTCCCTTTCTTGGTCACCAGGACAATAGGCATGGCCCAATCACTCCAATCAACCTTGGAGAGAATCCTAGATGCCTCCAAGCTCTGCAGTTCTGCATCACCTTTCGGACATAATGCGTAAGGCATTGGATGTGCTTTATGGAATCTTGGTGTTGCTGTTGCATCCAATTCAATTCTGGCCTTCATGCCTTTGAGTTTGCCAATCCCCTTCTCAAACACCTTCTCATTAGCATTGAGCAGCTGTGCCAGTTTCTGGTTAGTGCTACCAATTGGGCTGCCATTGCCTGTTGATGTCATACTGAGGCTTTGATTGAATGCCAGTCTAGTTGGATTCTTCTCAATCATTCACGTCCGAAAAGTGCTGGCCCTCCACTTTACAATACATAAAGCTCTAACCGTTGTGTTTGACCTCAGTACATCAAATTTACTTTCAGTTTGCCTTTAGGAGACACTTTTTTTGGCTGTGTAGGTTTTTAGCATCACTGAGGTCTTCTCTAATGGTATCTTATAAAACAGTCTGTTGTAGTCAGCCTCTGGAATTATGGATAAAGCTGACACTGTATCCAGCTCCATTTTCAGTTTTACATCAAACACGTCTATTGTGATCCAGATTGTTTTGTAATCTGCTTCAGTTATACTATGCAGTTCTAGGCATGATCTTTGTGAAACTTTATGTTGTCTAATTCTGTTTTATATTCGGTAACTATATGGATTTGCTTAGTTTTGTGTTTGAATATTTCTCTTGGTTGTGCCTTTTGTCTGCCTTGCACAATCTATGTGACCTTATCTGTGACACTTTCTACAGACTTTTTTCTTTGAACCAACATTCATTTGCGTCATGGGAGGATTGGCCACATTGATAATAGTTTTGGCTTTTTACAGCATTCAGGGATATTTTGTGCATTTCTCATTCTAATGTCTTTTTCTGTAGTTCTGCTGCATCCTTTGCTGCAGTCTCTAATGATATTGCAAGGGTCAATACCTGTTCTATGGTTAGATCTTTTTCAGATAGTAACCTCTTTTGAGTGCTTTGACTATGCATGTTACATACAAGTCTATCATACATCAGAAAGTCCATCTCTAAAGTCACAGTACTGGGAAACTTTGCACAGTTCTGTAAATATATTCAGAAGTGCTTTCATCTTTTGACTGGTTCCTTCTGTGAAATCTACATCTCCCAGCTATTACCAGTGGTTTAGGGCTCAAGTGTAAAATTGTAACAATTTCATTGAAATTGCTTGCTGGCTTTGCAGGGGTACCTAAGTTGCATAAGAGACTGTACGTTTTTGGGCCCAGTAAGCTAAGAAATGTAGGGGTTTTCTTTTCCTCTTCCAGTACAGTTCAACTCTCGCGATTTACAACTCTCTGCCTTCATTAGCACTATCAAATTCATCAACTTTCCTGACTGAAGCCATCGCCACGTTATTTTCACTTTAAATTCAGTTTGCCTTTCACTGTTACTTTGAACAGTGCTCATGCGTTTGTTAGTGCCCGCGACGACCATCTCGTGCGGCTTAACTCTCATTGTTTCATCCCGTGCAGTTTCTGATATTTTCTGACATTCATGTTTGTACTCGTTGCCAATATGTTGTGTCGGTGCACAACTACATATCAATTAAATAGAAGCATGTACGTGGGAGATGGCTTTAACTGGTGCATTCACATTGCAGAGAGGGAGAGAAAGAGAGAGAGAGAACAATGCACGGGCACAGACAACAGGTCAATATGTAGTGCTAAGCAGGAAGGGTGGTCATTGCTCTAAAAGAAATAGATCCATACATTACACTTACTGCCCATTATGCTGCTGATGTTTAGGGCAGCAATGAAGGTCCTACACCTCTGGTGGTGCTAGTGCTTCCTTCATCATGTCAGTAGCTTCGTCTTGGTTTTCACTACTGTCAGCCATGCAAGTCCTGGGTGGAGAATCGGGAATACCATCACACTCAGGTGTAGAAGGAGGTGGAGAATCGGGAATCCTGTCACAGTCAGACGTAGAAGGAGGTGGGGAATCGGGAACGCCGTCACACTCAGACGTAGAAGGAGGTGGGGAATTGGGAACGCCGTTGCACTCAGATGTAGAAGGAGGTGGGGAATTGGGAACGCCGTCGCACTCAGACGTAGAAGGAGGTGGGGAATTGGGAACGCCGTCGCACTCAGATGTAGAAGGAGGTGGGGAATCGGGAACGCCGTCGCACTCAGACGTAGAAGGAGGTGGGGAATTGGGAACGCCGTCGCACTCAGACATAGAAGGAGGTGGGGAATCGGGAACGCCGTCACAGTCAGACGTAGAAGGAGGTGGAAAATCGGGAACGCCGTCACACTCAGATGTAGAAGGATGCTTCACTGCTGTTTCCATTACAGTGTTTGGCCGGTTAGGCCTGAGCTGAACCCTAACCTTTAGTCTGGCATTTTCCTGGCCTCTACCCTTTGATCTGTTTGGCAAGTGCGACCAAGAGCCAAAGCACAAAGTCCTGACTCCAAAGTGACACACACAATATGGAGGAACTCAGCAAGTCAGGCAGGATCTATGGAAGTACATAAACAGTCAACGTTTCGGACCAAGGGCTAGAAAGAAAGGAAAAAGGTGCCAGAATAAGAAGGTGGTGGGAGGGGAAAGAGGACAAACTGGAAGGTGACGGGTGAAGCCGTGTGGGTTGGGAAATGTAAAAGGTTGGAATAGATGAAATCTGATAGGAGAAGAGAGAGGACTATGGGAGAGGGGGAAAAAGGAGGGGACACAACGGGAGGTGAGAGGAGGTAGGAGGCCAGCCAACATCGCTTTCTGGGTCATTGAGGCACGCAAGCCTCCAAACCACGACAAGGTTGGAGGTTGCCGCCACAAATACTGCTTGGCTCAACTTCTTATTTTTGAGTTGAATGCACCATATTTCATTGGCTAGCCCAGTTTTCCAATTTTCTGAAAATTGGTGACACACCGAGCCCATGAGATCATGAAAGTCAGTTTACACAACACAGATTTTCATTGTTATCACCACTAACAGACGACAGTATGCATATGGAAATTATAATTGTTTACAGTAGAAACTAATGACATACAACCTCAGCACAAATGAAATAAATAAACTACTGCATTTTTTTTTTGTCAGCATTCCATGATATAGCCTGACAAATAATAGCTTGAAATTGAAGGGCCAACCCCCAGTCTGTTACAGGTAAAGACCTCCCCACCATTGAGCACATAAACAAGGAAAGTTGCCACAAGAAAGAAACATCATTTATCATAGGCCCCCACCATTCAGGCCATGTCCTCCTCTCCTCATTGGGGAGGAGGTACAGATATCTGAGGTCCCACACCATCAGGATCAATGAAAATTATTACCCTTCGAGCGGGGTGGCAAGGTGGAGATAGATCTTTACCAAAGAAGGTGCTCCTTCCCTCCACTGGCCTGCAGATCACCCTTGGGCAAGGTGTAGCACCTGCTTAGCCCTCCCCGCCCCCCCCAATCAGGGTCATGTGAAGCTATGGGAGCAGGTGATGGATGGTCATATGAGCAGCTGGTGCACATCACAAGTCCTGGCTATGCGACCGCTGATGCCAGACAGACAATCTCTGAAGAGTAATTCATAATGGCTGGGGTCACCCATCTTGTAAAGGCATTGCCCAGAAAAAGGTAATGGCAACCCACTTCTGTGAAAAAATCTGCCAAGAATAATCATGGTCATGGAAGGGTGGGAGGAAACCAGAGCACCTGGAGGAAACCCACATGGTCATGATGAGAATGTACAAACTCCTTACAGATATTGAACCTTCAATCACTTCCCTACATTCTTAATAACTGTGTTTATCTGCTAGCTGAAGTAACTGTATTTCAAAAATTACTTTATTAGCTATGAATGTATTTTCCAGATTTGATGTAGCTGCCTAACATGTTGATATACAGTGGAAAAAGAGCTTTGACCAGTGGCCAACTTAGATAACAGAACTTTTGAGAGACATGAGATATAGATGCAGATTTCCGCCACTTGACCCTTCACATCTGCTCTGCCATTTCATCATAGCCAATCCAATTTTCCTCTCAATCCCAATCTCCTGATTTCTCCCAGTATCCCTTCATGCCCTGATCAATCAAGAAACTAGATTCTTGACTATTAAGAATCAAGAGAGGAGGGGTCTTCAATTAGGTCCACTGTCCAAAGATGAAAGGTAGCAGTGGGTTAGTACAGTGAAAAAGAGCTTTGACCAGTAGCCAATCTGGATATCAGAAGTCTTGAAAGGAGGGGACTTCAACCAGGTTCACAACCTGAGGATAAAAGGAGGCAACGTGTTGCAGTAGTGAAAAAGAGCTTTGACCAGTGACCAATCGACATTTGGGATTGAGTAGCAAAAGCAAATTAAAGAAAGGCAAGGTCAAGGGCGTTGTAGAGACTTGTTCAACTGGTTCATATGATGAAAAATATCTGTTAAATAGGCTAGTTTCTTCAGCTATTCTTCATCTTCAAAGCACTCAGCAAAATCTGACCTACTATTTTCTTGAAATTACTCCTGCAATTCACCTATTCAGTGGCCGTCGACTGAGTAGACATAGTCAGAGTAGTGATCTTGAGGCCTTAGCTCTTCCAGGCTTCAGAGAAGAGAAGCTTCACTCAGAGAAAGTAAAGGAAAGAAAAGCTCAAGTTTTATCGATCTCTTCTTTATGTCTGCTCAGCCAGGACAGCAGGACAGGCAGAATAAGGGAATGCTTCTCTTGTGGTATGTGGGAAGGCAGGGAGACTCCCAGAGTCCCTGACGACTACAACTGCAAGAAGTGCATCCGGCTGCAGCTTCCAACAAACGCCGTTAAAGAGTTGGAGCTGGAACTAGATGAACTCCAGATTATTTGGGAAACTAATGGGATGATAGGTAGGACATACTGAGAGGTAGTTACACCCAAGGTACAGGACATAGGAAACTGGGTGACAGTCAGGAAGGGGAAGGGGTTAAAGAACCAGTGCAGAGTACCACTGTGGCCATCCCCCTCAACAACAGGTATATCACTTTGGATACTGTCGGGGGGGCGGGGGCATGATGAACTAACAGAGAAAAATCACAGTGGTTGGGTCTCTGGCACTGAGTCTGCCTCTGTGACTCAGAAGGGAAGTGGGGGAAGAAGAGACAAGCTGTGGCAGGGGATTCGATAATTAGGGGCATGGACAGGATGCTCAGTAAACGAGAACAAAATTCCCCGATGGTACGTTGCCTCCTGGGTGCCAGAGTCCGGGGTGTTTCCGATCAAGTCTTCAGCATTCTTAAGTGGGAGGGTGAATGGCCAGAAGTCGTGGTCCACGTAGGTACCAATGGCATGGGTAGGATAAGTGAGGAGGTTCTGCATAGGGAGTTCTGGGATTTATGTGCTAAGTTAAAGGGCAGGACCTCCAGGGTTGTTATCTCAGGATTGCTACCCATGTACCTAGTAAGGCCAGAACTAGGAAGATTATACAGTTTAATATGTGGCTAAGGAGTTGGTGTAGGAGGGAGAGCATAATATTTTTGGATCATTGAGCTCTCTTCCAGGGAAGTTGGGACCGGTACAGAAGGGATGGTTTGCACCTGAACTTGAGGGGGACTAATGCCCTAGTGGGAAGGTTTGTTAATGCTGCACGGAGGGGTTTAAACTAAGGTTGCAGGGGGATGGGAACCAGAGTGCCAGAACAGTTAGTAGAGAGGTTGTTAGTGGCAGATGTTGGTAAGAGCTCTGATAAAGTTAAGAATCAAAAGGATCAACTTCTGCCTTAAACATACCCATAGACTTGGCCTCCACCACAAAGGCAGAGCTTTCAACAGATTCCCTACGCTCTGGCTAATAAAATTCCTCCTTAACTCTGTTACAAAAGGTCGCCTCCCTCAATTTTGAGGCTGTGCCATCTAGTTCCAGATACTCCCACCACTGGAAGTATCCTCTTCACATCCATCTTATCTAGTCCTTTCAACATTCGGTAGGTTTCAATGAGATCCCCACACATTTTTCTAAATTCCAGTGAGAACAGGCCCAAAGCTGCCAAACGATCCTCATATGTTAACCCCTTCAATCCCAGAATCATCCTCGTGAACCTCCTCTGGACTCTCTCCAATGACAACACATCCATTCTGAGATATGGTAGTTAAAACTGTTGACAATACTCCAAGTGCAGCCTGACTAGTGTCTTATAAAGGCTCAGCATTATCTCCTTGTTTTTATATTCTATTCCCCTTGAGATAAATGCCAACATCGTATTTTCTTTCTTTACCACAGACTCAACCTGTAAATGAACTTCCTGGGAGTCTTTCATGAGGACTCCTAAGTCCCTCTGCACCTCTGATGTTTGAACCTTCTGCCCATTTAGATATTAGTCCGCACTATTGTTCCTTTTACCAAAATGCATTATCATAGATTTCCCAACACTGTATCCACCTGCCACTTTTTTGCCCATTCTTCCAATATGTCTAAGTCCTGCTGCAATCTCATTGCTTCCTCAACACTGCCTACCCCCTACCTATCTTTGTGTCATCTGCAAACTTTGACACAAAGCCATAAATTCCATTATCCAAATCACTGACAAACAATGTGAAAAGTAGTGGTCCCAATACTGACCCCCCAAGCAAACCACTAGTCACTGGCAGCCAACCAGATAAAGACTCTTTATTCCTACTCACTGCCTCCTGCCTGTCAGCCATTCCCCTATCCTTGCCAGTATCTTTCCTGTAATGCCATAGGACTTTATATTGTTAAGCAGCTTCATGTGTGGCACCTTATTAAATGCCTTCTGAAATTCCAAGTAAAGAACATTCACTGCCTCTCCTTTGTCCACCATGCTTGTTACTTCTTCAAAGAATTCTAACAAATTTATCAAGCAAGATTTCCTTTTACAGAAACCATGCTGACTTTGACTTATTTTATCATTAGTTTCCAAGTATCCTGAAACCTCATCCTTAATAATAGACTCCAACACTTTCCCAACCACTGAGGTTGGGCTAAATGGCTCATAATTTCCTTTCTTTTGCTTTCCTCACTTCTTAAAGAGAGGAGTGAAATTTGCAATCTTCCAATCCTCTGGAAGCATGCCAGAATCAAGTGATTCTTGAAAGAGTATAGTGAATACATCCGTTATCTCTTCAGCAATCTCTCTCAGGACTCTGAGATGTAGTCCATCTGGTCAAGATGACTTATCTACCTAAGGACCTTTGAGTTTACCTAGCATTTTTCCTTTGTAATAGCATTGACACTTACTCCTGCTCTCTGACTCTAACAGACCTCTGGCGCACTGCTGGTATCTTCCACAGTGAAGAAAAATGCAAATTACCTATTAAATTCATCTGTCATTGCTTTGTCCCCCATTACTACCTCACCAGCATCATTTTCCTCGGGTCCAATATCAACTCTCACCTCTCTTTTACTCTTTATATAACTGAAAAAACTTTTGGAATCCTGTTTTATATTAGTTTACCCTTGTATTTAATCTTTTCCCGTCTTATAGCTTCTTTGGTTGCCTTTTGGTGGATTTTAAAAGCTTCCCAATCATCCAACTTCCCAATCAATTTTGCTCCCTTATATGCCCTTTCCTTGGCTTTTATGCAGTCCTTAACTTCCTTTGTCAGCCAAGGTACCTATTTGAGAACTTCTTCATCTATGGGACATATCTATCATGTGCCTTGTGAATTATTCCTAGAAACTTCAGCCAGATCTGCTCTGCTGCCATCCCTACCAGTATTTCTTCCAATCCACCTGGGCAAGCTCCTCTTTCATGTCTCTGTAATTTCCTTTATTCCATTGTGATACTGATTCTGACTTGTGCTTCTCTATTTTAAATCGCAATATGAACTCAAGCATATTATGATCATTGCCTCCTAAGGGTTTCTTTCCATTCAGCTTCATAATAAGATCTGGGTTATTACACAACACCCAATCTAAGAAAGCTTTTCCCTGAGTGGGTTCAAGCAGATGCTGCTTTAAAAAGCCACCTCATAGGCATTCAACGGACACCTTCACCTTCTCTTGCAATCTGTCACCAACCTGATATTCTCAATCCTCTTGCAAATTGAAGTCCCCCTTTACAATTGTGTCACTATGTGCCTTTTCCAGCTCCCTTTGCAATCTCAACCCCACATACTGGAACTATTTGGAGGCCTATATATGATTTCCATAATGGTTTTTTTACCCTTGCAGTTTGTTAACTCCACCCACAAAGATTCAACCTTCTCTGATCCCATGGCACCTCTTTCTAAAGAGATAATTCCATCTCTTACCTACAGAGCTACACCACTGCCTATGCCGTCCTGCCTGTCCTTTCGATACAAGGTAAATCCTTTGATGTTAAGCTCCCAACAATGGCCTTTTCTCAGCCACGACTCAGTGATGCCCACAGCATCATACCGACCAGTCTCTAATTGTGCCATGAGTTCATCCACCTTATTCCAAATACATCTAAATACAGCACCTTCAGTCCTGCGTTCCTCACTCTTCTGAAATTTGTCTCTGTGGTACAATTTAACTCTTTTTTTCTGTCTGTGTTTGTACCTAATCATTGGCTTGTCCTTCCTTACATTCATATTACATCCATCACCTATTTGTAAACCTGCTGGCTCATCCTCAGCTCTATCATATTGGTCCACATCCCCTTGCCATTTTAGGTTAAACCACTCCCAAAAGCTCTAGTGAACCTGCCCACAAGAATGTTGGTCCCCCTTGGACTCAAGTGCATGCAACCCGTCCCTTTTGTACAGGTCCCACCCACCCCAGAAGAAGTCCCAATTATCCAGCAATCTGAATCCCTGCCCCCGCTCCAATTCTTCAGCCACGCATTTATCTGCCACCTCTTTCTATTCCTATCTGTTCCGTTGCGTGGCACAGGCAGCAATCCTGAGATTACTAGCTTTGAGGTCCTGCTTATCAGCTTCCTTCCTAACTCACTGTATTCTTTTTTCAGGACATCCTCACTTTTTCTACCTATCTGGCTGTATCACTAGATTCTGGAACGGTTCCAGAGGACTGGAACATTGCAAATGTTACTCTTCAAGAAGGGAGAGAGGCAGAAGAAAGGAAACTATAGGTCTGTTAATGTGAACTCAGTGGTTGGAAAGAAGTTGGAGTTGATATTTAAGGATGAGATCTCGGGGTACTAGACAGCACATGATAAAATAGGCCATAGTCAGCATGGTTTCCTCAAGGGAAAATCTTACATTACAAATATGATGGAATTCTTTGAAGAAATAACAAGCAGGATAGACAAAGAAAAATCAGTTGATGTTCTGTACTTGGATTTTCAGAAGGCTTTTGACAAGTTGCCACACATGAGGCTGCTTAACAAGCTATGAGCCCATGGTATTACAAGAAAGATTCCAGCATGGATAAAGCAGTGGCTGAGTGGCAAGAGGCAAAGAATGGAGTGGAGGGAGCCTCTTCTGGCAAGCTGCCAGTGACAAGTGGTGTTTCACAGGGGTCTGTGTTGGGACTGATTCTTTTTACATTACATGTCAAAGATTTGGATGATGGAATTGATGGCTCTGTTTCAAAGTTTGCAGACAATATGAAGATAGGTGGAGGGGCAGGTAGTTTTGAGGAAATAGAGACACTACAGAAGGGCTGAGGCAAATTAAGAGAATGGGCAATGAAATGGCAGATGGAATATAGCCGGAAAGTGTATGATCATGCACCTATGTAAAAGAAACGAAAGGGTTCACTATTTTCAAAATGAAGAGAAAATACAAAAAAACCTACTGTGCAAGGAGACTTGTGAGTCCTCGTGCAGGATTCCCCAAAGGTTAGTTTGCAGGCTGGGTCTGTGGTGAGGAAGACAAATGTGATGTTAGCTTTCATTTTAAGAGGACTAGAATATAAAAGCAAGGTAGTAATGTTGAGACTTTATAAAGCACTGTTGAGGTCTCACATGGAGTACTGTGAGCAGTTTTGAGCCCCTTACCTTAGAAAGGATGTGCTGAAACTGGAGAGGATTCAAAGGAGGTTCACGCAAATGATTCCAGGAAAGAATGCCTTGTCATATGAAAAGTGTTTGATGGCTCTGGGCCCGTATTCACTGGAATTCGTAAGAATGAGGGGTGACCTCATTGAAACCTATGGAATGGTGAAAGGTCTTGATAGAGTGGACGTGGAAAGGATGTTTCCTATGATGGGAGAATCTAAGATCAGAGGACACAATCTCAGAACAGAGGGGCGTCCTTTTAGAACGGAGATGAGGAGGAATTTCTTTAGCCAGAGAGTGGTGAATCTGTGGAATTCTTTGCCACAGGCAGCTGTGGGGACGAAGTTTTTATGGATATTAAAGAAGTTGATAGATTCTTGATTGGTCAGGGCATGAGGGGATACAAGATGATACCTTTTTTAGATGATATCTTTGATACCTCTTCTTTTTCCTTTTCAAGGTTCTTTTGAAGACCCTGACCTCGAGTTACACGCTGACTTTGGTTCTTTGCGGAAATGGGACTTGCTTTTTGGGCCTCACGACTGGCCACTTTTCAATATGCCAAGGACGTAGCCTGGAAGACTAGTAGCCTTCAGGGTGCCGGATTTTCGTTTCTCTGAAAGCAGGCAGATTCAAGGCCAGTGCCGCTACGGCCTGATGCATCATGGGAGACAGAAGATTGTAAGCAGCGAGCTGGCTGCTGGCTGTGCGCACAGAGACCCGAGTTCTTTGGGCACAGAGCTTAGAAAAAGCGACGCAACAGATTTTTTTTTGGCGTGTGCCTGCGTGCGTGCGAGTCTGTGTGTGTGCGTCTGCGTGTGTGTGTGTGCGTCTGTGATGATGTCTTTTTCATGGCTTTTACAAGGCACGGAGCGAGAGAGACTGTGTGGCACGCCACTCCTCACACAAATATTTTCGTAGTAATTTTCCCTTTATTTTATGAGGTCGAGTTGCAATCTCGACACTCAACCCGGCACGGATGGAAAGTGTACTCGGGAGTGGACCCGACTGGTTTCGAACCCGGGAACCACCGCTCCCGGATCTGGCGCCGATGACATTGCACCACCAGCCGGCCTGACGCAACAGACTTTTAACACCATAAATCAGCGAGTTGTTTTGTTATGTCTCCCCTCTTGCTGTGAAACAGGGGCACCACTTTTCCCCTTATTAAGGAGAGTGGTATGTCGAATACCGGGTGAATGAGTAGTCTTTGGGGTTCTGCAAGTCTGTGTATTTACTGATGCTTTGCTGCATGCTTGGGTGCTCAGTGCAGGGTGCTGATGCTTTTTGCTGGTGGGGGAGGGGTGCTTGTTGCTTTGCTGCTGCTTATGTGTGGGAGGAGGGAGCTGGGGGGTGCTTTGGGGTTCTAACATTTAACTGTCATTCATTCTTTGGAGCACTCTGTTTTCGTGGATTTTTGCGAAGAAGAAAATTTTCAGGATGTATATTGTATACGTTTCTCTGACATTAAATGTATCTATTAAAACCTATACGGCAGGAGATTGGTGTTGAGAGAAAAATTGGATCAGCCATGATGAAATGGCAGAGTAGACTCAATGGGCCAAATGGCCTTTTTTTGCTCCTATATCCTATGGTCTTATTTACAGTCAAAAGAACGCACTGCAGATAAATTCCTCCATCGATAAATATTAGGAACTAATGCAGTTTTATACTACAGTAGTATTTTTGATCATGTTCTAATTTGCTCGGTAATTTTGTTTAAATACTTAATTTATAGCTCAGTTTTTTTATATCTTTTTAACTATTTCCATGAAATATCAGCTCATTGGGGTAGCTGCATAATTGGGTCAAAATGTGCTGGTCCCGATGTGTCCCAATTGACTGGAATCCATTGAATTTATTGGATGGTTAGAACTTAAAAACAAAACACAGTCCTGCAATTTTACTTCACGCAAACAACAGGAATTCTGCAGATGCTGGAAATTCAAGCAACACACATAAAAGTTGCTGGTGAACGCAGCAGGCCAGGTAGCATCTCTAGGAAGAGGTGCAGTCGACGTTTCAGGCCGAGACCCTGCGTCAATATTATTCTCCGTAACTTCCGCCACCTCCAACGGGATCCCACCACTAAGCACATCTTTCCCTCCCCCCCTCTCTCTGCATTCCGCAGGGATCACTCCCTACGCGACTCCCTTGTCTATTCGTCCCCCCCATCCCTCCCCACTGATCTCCCTCCTGGCACCTATCCGTGTAAGCAGAACAAGTGCTACATATGCCCTTACACTTCCTCCCTTACCACCATTCAGGGCCCCAAACAGTCCTTCCAGGTGAGGCAACACTTCACCTGTGAGTCGACTGGGGTGATATACTGCGTCCGGTGCTCCCGATGTGGCCTTTTATATATTGGCGAGACCCGACGCAGACTGGGAGACCGCTTTGCTGAACATCTACACTCTGTCCGCCAGAGAAAGCAGGATCTCCCAGTGGCCACACATTTTAATTCCACATCCCATTCCCATTCTGACATGTCTATCCACGGCCTCCTCTACTGTAAAGATGAAGCCACACTCAGGTTGGAGGAACAACACCTTATATTCCGTCTGGGTAGCCTCCAACCTGATGGTATGAACATCGATTCTCTAACTTTCGCTAATGCCCCACCTCCCCCTCGTACCCCATCTGTTACTTATTTTTATACACACATTCTTTCTCTCACTCTCCTTTTTCTCCCTCTGTCCCTCTGAATATACCCCTTGCCTATCCTCTGGTTTCCCCCCCACCGTCTTTCTTCTCGGACCTCCTGTCCCATGATCCTCTCGTATCCCTTTTGCCTATCACCTGTCCAGCTCTTGGCTCCATCCCTCCCCCTCCTGTCTTCTCCTATCATTTTGGATCTCCCCCTCCCCCTCCAACTTTCAAATCCCTTACTCACACTTCCTTCAGTTAGTCCTGACGAAGGGTCTCGGCCTGAAAGGTCGACTGCACCTCTTCCTAGAGATGCTGCCTGGCCTGCTGCATTCACCAGCAACTTTTATGTGTGTTGCCTGCAATTTTACTTTGTTGTTTTAACTGGAGATGTCTGCTCCAGTGGGGAAGGAGCATTGTTACTGTAGTTCACATGTTCAAATTGTGTCACAACAGCTGCAAATTTGTTAGAAGTATTTCAGCCAGATTGCAGCACAGGAGTGAGTTTAGTCATTGTGACGTTGCTTGGTCACTGGTTTTTCATTGAAAATAGTCCAGAAATAACAAACAACTATTTCACATTTTGAGCTTTCCAAACTTCTGTTGTCAATATAATTTTAATGTGACATTTTCCATTGACGTTAGTTCACCAAAGTTTAGAAGCTTTTCTTGGCTGTGATTCAAAAGCTTTGGGAATTTACTTGATAGATAGTTAAAATACTCCAGGTGGTGAAGGTTCAATTCACAGCCCGAACTGGCTTTAGCTGTGCCCTGGTTCGCAGAAATGTATAGCTAACAATGGTATTTTTTAAAGAGTGGAAAATTGGCTTTGTCCCGTGCTTCTATTCCGAGTACTGCTGTGTATGAGAAGCAGATGTGGGTGTAGATGGCAGGTAAGAATACAGATGATGGAAAATTGGAATCAAAACTTGGTTTATAGGAGCAGTACCTCATATTCAGTCTGGGTAGCTTCCAATCTGACGGCATGAACATTGATTTCTCTAACTTCCAGTAAATTCTCCCTCTTCCCCCATTTCTCTTTTTCCATTCTCCATTCCGGCTCCCCACTTAACCCCTCTCTTCTGCTCACCAGCCCATGATATCCCTTTGGTTCCACTCCTCCTTCCCTTTCTCCCCATGGTCCCCCCCTTCCTCTCCTATTAGGTTCCTCCTTCTTCAACCCTTTACCTCTTCTATCTATCACCTGCCAGCTTCTTACTTCATCCCCTTCATCCCCCACCCACCCACCTTCCTCCTCACCTAGTCTCACCTATGCCCTGCCAGCTGGTACTGATTCCCCTCCCCCCCTCCCAGATGAGCTGCTAACTATGGCTGAAAAGCCCCTTCTGCCCAAAGCAACTGATTTTAACGCACCAGTACCCCTCCCTTGACCCTTGACCCTTGACCTGTCGGTAGAAACCAGGCTTAGTAGCTAAGCCACACGTGAAGGCCAGGAGCTGCACTTGGTTGTCAGAGGCTTTTTAAGATTCATGTCATTGGGAGCATTTTATAGGTAATGGGAGCTTATCCCCACTGACACCCCCGGCTATAAGATCCTGAGGAACCCAATCTGGCTGTGTAGGAATGGTGTGAGGGGTGAGGGGTGAGGAATATTGCTGAGGCATTGTCCATCCTGACATGGTCCATGTCAACTGTGGTAGGCCCGTTGCCTGTCAGTTTGTGTTTGTGTGTAGTCTTTATTTGATTCCACTGTATTTCTTTGTTCAACTGTGAAAGCTCACAAGTAAACTTACCCTTACAGGGAGGCAGTGTAGAACAGGCCCTTCCAGCACTTTCAGCCGCGCCTCTCAGCAGTCTCCCGATTTAACCCTCAGCTAATCACAGGGCAATTACAACAACCAATTGACCTACCAACCTGTATGTACATCTTTGAACTGTGGGAGGAAACCCAAGTGGTCACGGGGAGAATGTACAAACTCCTTACGGGAGTTTACAGTCAGTGATGGGAATTGAACCTGGGTTGCCTGTACTGTAAAGCACTGTGCTAATCACTACACTACCATGCCACAATGAATCTCAGCCTGTTATATGGTGACGTATATATGTACATTGATAACAAATTTACACTGAACTTTTGAACTCTGAACTAATCCACCCAGGCACATTTCTGGCAATGAGTAGAAAGACTTGGGCAAAGCAGTCCAGGTAAACTGCTCGACGTTCCTTTGGCAGCTGGATAAATAGTCCTCAAATCCAAGCTAATCTGGAGAACACTTCATTAACAACTGTGAGTAATAAATTGGCCACTGTGTGTATATTACCATAAACCACATGGTGATTAATTTTCTTATGGGCATTTACAGGAAAATAAAGAAAAAAATACTATAGATTACGAAAGACTGAAAATCAACCAAACATACAAAAAAAAAGACAAATTGTGTAAATAAAAAAAATAATTTTGAGAGCATGCGTCCTTGAAAGTGAACCTGCAGAGTTGAATTGAGTGAAGTTATTCACGATGGCTCAGCACCTAATGGTTGAAGGGTAATAACTGTTCTTGAACTCGGTGGTGTGAGTCTTGAGGCCCCTGTACCAGTTTCAGAAATCTCAAAATGAAAAAAGATGTGAGCATGAATCCATTGTAAAATGCTGAATGATCCATCAGTTTATTACAGGGATAACAAAATTAGCTTGCTAAGTGGGTCTTAGTTTCCCAGCTAAGTTGCCATGGCCTAGACATTTCCTTGAATGGGATTGTTTTCTTTTAGTCTCCAATCATTGTACTTAAAGCAAATGGAAATTTGTCCATCCCAAGATCTAGGTTAAATTTTTGCCCAAGAAGGAGGCATACACCATTCAAGACCAGAAAGCACAGGAACAGAATTAGACCGCTTGGCCCATTGAGTCTGCTCTGCCATTCCATCGTGGCTGATTTACTTTCACGATCAACGCCATTCTCCTGCCTTCTCCCCATAATCTTTGACACCCTAACTAATCAAGAGTCTATCAATTTCCACTTTAAATATACCCAATGACTTGGCCTCCACAGCTGTGTATGGCATTAAATTCCACAGTTTCACCACCTTCTGGTTAAAGAAATTCCTCTTTATGTCTGTTGAAAAGAGACATCCCTCTATTCTGAGGCTGTGCACTCTGGTCCTGGACTCCCCCACCATAGGAAATATCTTCTCCATACCCACACTATCCAGACCTTTCAATATTTGATAGGTACCCCGTTGATAGGTCTTCTTGGATTGTTGCTGATCTTTCTTCTCGATGCAACAGTCCTAACTTGACTTCCTTAATATCCAAAATTCTATCAGCTTTTTCCTCAGAAAATTATTCCATTGGATAATGCTTGATTGATTGATAGATTTTTAGAGATACAGGACAGTAACAGGCCCTCCTGGCCCAGTGAGACCGTGCAGCCCAATTACACCCATGAGAGGAATTAACCTACTAACTGGTACACCTTTGGACTGTGGGAGGAAACTGGAGCACCTGGAGGAAACCCGCGTGGTCACGAGGAGAACATACAGACTACTAACAGACAGTGATGAGAACTGAACCTGCGTTGCTGGTGCGGTAGCAGTGTTACATTAACTATTAAATTGTTCCATTTTTGAGTGAAGGAAATTCTTCACTCCTCAATCCTGAATGACTGAACCCTGATTTTGAAATGCTGCTCATGATTTATTTAACTGTACTTATTAATTTTTTTAGTGATACTGTGCAGTATAGACCCTTCTGCCCCTTCAATCCGTGCAGCCCAACAACCCTCAAGAACCCTGATTAAACCCTAGCCTAATCACAGGACTTTGGGGTATATGGGTTGTCCAGGGAAGGGTAGCACCTCTGGTGAAAAGGCTTGTCGTGTTGATTCCGTGGCACCTCACTCACCTTTTGTCCCCGTGAGACACTCAGCTCTCATCCGTGGCTCCAAGTAGCTGTTTGCAAGTGACTGCAGCCACACCCCGGTACACCGCATCAACAGGCGGGCTAAACCGGGTGAGGGTAGCCAGCGACCTCGTACCTTGGAGAGGCGCGGACAAGCCTGTCCTAGCATGTGAAGTCAGCTCCGGCCGACTGGGCAGATGAGATCTACAGCGAGATCCCACGGTCAGGAAAACGGGGCTACAACACTCGGTGGAGAGCGAAGGGCATGACAAGGCACAGGAGACATCATGGTCATCTAATGCAGCCAAGGAAGACCCCAGTTTATGATGCTTGTTCATACCACTGGACACGGACGTCTGAAGCTGAGAGAGCGAACTGCTCCAGCGCAACAGCTTTTCTACTTTAAAAAGTGGAACAGGTTTCCTGTCACTGTCAGACACGGTGGACAGCGATCAATCACAGGACAATCTACAATGACCATTTAACCTTCTAACCAATAGGCCTTTGGACTATGAGAAGAAACTGGAGCACCCGGAGAAAACCTAAGCATTCCACTGGGAGACTCCTTACAGAGGTTGCTGGTATTGAACTCTGAACTCCAATGCCCTGAGCTGTAATACATCTCGCTAGCCATTATGCCACTGTGGCATCTCTGTGGCGCCAGAGATTACAGGGGAAGCATTAACTCTACATTTACTAGTGAAGCCTGGGTTCAGAATTTTGTCCATTTCTGTGGGATCACTTAACATTCTTCTAAACTGAAGAAAGCACAGCCCAAATACGCTTAATCTGCCCTAGTCTGACAAACCAGCTATCCCAAAAATCAACACGGTGCAGTTTTGCAACACTCTTCCAATCTCAAAAAAATCCTTGTTTTAGACATGGAGACTGAATCTGTACACATTAACTAAGTCCTCATTATAAACACAAAAAAAATCTGCAGTTGCTGGAAATCCAGAGAAACACACACAAAATGCTGGAGGAACTCAACAGGTCAGGTAGCATCTGTGGAGGGGAATAAACAGTTGATGTTTTGGACAGGGGCCTTTCATCGGGACTGGCAAGGAAGAAGGCAGAAGCCAAAATGTTGGAGGAGGGGAAGGAGTACAAGCTGGCAGGTGATAGGTGAGACCAAGTGAGGGGAAAGGTGGGTGGCTGATGTAGTGAGAATCTGGGCGGTAATGGGTGGAAGAGGAAGAAGGAATCTGATAAGAGAAGAAAGTGGAACATGGGAGAAAGGGAATGAGCAGGGAAACCAGGGGAGGTGATGGGCAGGTAAGCAGGCAAGGGGTAAGAGGGGAGGAATAATAGGGGATGGTAAAAGAGAGAAGGGGGAGTGAGTAGAAATTATTGGAAGTTAGAGAAATCCAAGTTCATGCCATCAGGTTCCTCCCTTTACTAAACCTGTGTTTTATCATTCAGAACTATATTTGGACATTAACAAACAGCCTTTGCTGCTTTCGGTGAGATGAAAAACATAACTATTTTGAGAAGGTGCAGAAAACAAGTATCCATAAGACTGCGACCAGTGAAGGAGTTGACATATTCTCATAAAATATGTTTGTAATGCTCAACAAAAAGATCTAAAGTTTTTAAAATATATTTGTGGCTGAATTCTGTATTTCCAAAATGAACTGGGGTTTTCAGGAGGTAACGTATAAAGTTGTTCACGACCCCAATAAAGTTGTATCAGGGGAAGCTTTCATTCTCGCATGCTGACTCATGTCTGTGAAATGTTTTCCAACCTTTCTTACAAGCCCCCCCCGCTACTGACATGCCATTTGGCGATGAGCAGACAGCAGCAACTGCTCTTATGCTTACATGCCCAGTCTCAAAAGCCTGTGTGCGTGCGGCAAGGAACAGCAACATTAGTAAATAAAGTCGATGTAAAAATTTAAATGATCACCAGATTTCATTCCTGGATGTAATGCAAGCTTTAAAGGCAGATTTTCATTTTACTGCTCTGAGCTTGATAGTGCACAGTCAGCCACTGAGGCTGATATTTTCCAGTGCGTGCCTGAGCAGCAGCTGTTAAAACATTGACACAGGGTTTAGTTTCCCCCTTCATTTTCATTTTCTCTTCTGCCACGCTGAGTCAACACCTCATATTCCATCAAGGTATTCCAACCTGATGGCATGAACATTGATTTCTCCTGGTAATTTTTTTCGCCAGACTTATTCAACCTGTATAGTGAAAATATCTTGAGAAGTATCAAAGACATCAAAGGATTCACAGTTGGAGGACATAATATAAATAACATCAGATATGCTGATGACATCGTACTAATAGCTGACTCAGAAACAAAACTTCAAGAACTACTCACTATAATGGCAGCAGAAAGTAATCGCAGAGGCCTCTCAATCAACACCAAGAAGACAGAAAACATGGTCATCTCCAGAAAGACAAACATCCCACAATGTGCGATCAAGATCGGAAATACAAACATCAAACAAGTCAACAAATTCAGATATCTTGGCAGCCGAATAACAAGTGATGGCAGGTGCAACACAGATATCAAATACAGAATAGCAATGGTGAAAGAAGCTTTCCAAAAAATGAAGACCATATTAACAGACAGAAAGATGAGCACGTACACTAAAAACAGAATACTGCAGTGCTACATTTATTCCATCCTGACTTAGGGAAGTGAATGCTGGACCATTTCCCCAGCAATGGAAAAGAGACTAGAAGCAGCTGAATTATGGTTCTACAGGAGAATTTTTAAAAATATCATGGACCACACACACATCAAATGAAGTCCTCAGAAGAGCCCAAGCAGTTTGATCACTCATACCAACAATAAGAGAAAGACAACTCAGATTCCTAGGACACATCATGTGGAAAGATGAACTAGAAAAACTCATACTCTCTGGAAAGATCAAGGGGAGCAAACCTAGAGGAAGACCTTGGCTTATGTACATCAAAAGCATAGCCAGGTGGCTACACATCGAGGAAATGGAAGTTATTCAAAGAATGAGGGATAGATCTATGTGGAAAACCATTGTCATCAATGTCTGCATCGGATATGATACCTAGATGGACAGAAAGACCACTTGCCTCTTCTTCTATCCCTCATTCTGACCTCTTATCTCTTCTTCTCTCCTGCCTGTCACCTCCCCTTCTTCCCTTTCTCTCATGGTCCACTCTGCTCTCTTGTTCTCAAGCTCTTTGCCTTTCCCACCCACGAGCTTCTTACTTCATCCCTCTCTCCCACCCAACTGGCTTCACCTGTCACCTTCTAACTTCCCCTCCCCCCACCTTCTTAGTCTAGCATCTTCCCCCTTCCTTTCCAGTCCCAATGAAAGGTCGTGGCCTGAAATGTCGACTGTTTATTCATGTGTTGAGATGCTTCCTGACCTGCTGAGTTCCTCCAGCACTTTGAGTGTGCTGCTCATTTTCCCTGAGCTCCTTTCAGTTCCTTTTGCTTTCACTTGACTCATAACTTGTTGACTCATTCTACAAAGAGTTCCGTGGGAGTCAGCAGACCTGTAATATTTCAATTGGATGAAATTTCCCCCGTGCGCTCTACATGAGAAAATTAATATGTAGAAAAGGTTTATGATGTAATTTCACATTCACATAAAGAAAACTTCTCTCAAACGATTATACTTTATTATGGAGTCTGATTATCAATTGGTGGTCGATTAGCCAAATATGTGTGACAATGTAAATTTGTTACTCAAAATATCCACATTTGTAAGTAACATTCCTCAATGCATTCCAGCCAGAGTTTTAACTAATTTTAACTAATTTATTAACTTTGATCGAGGATCAACTATATTCACTATATACACGCGGAGGTCATTTTATTAGGTATGCCTGCACATCGATACAAATATCTAATCAGCCAATCATGAGGCAGTAACTCAATGCATAAAAGCATGCAGGCATGGTCAGGAGGTTCTGCTGTTGTTCAGACCATATATTAGAAAGGGAAGAAATGTGATCTAAGTGATTTTGACTGTGGAATGATCATTGGTGCCAAAGAGAGTAGTTTGAGTATCTCAGAAACTGCTGATCACCTGGGATTTTCACACACAACAGCATCCAGAATTTGTAGAGAATGGTGCAAAAAAGCAAAAAAAAAAACTCTGGAGAGTGACGGTTCTGTGGATGATACCAGCTTGTTAGTGAAAGAGATCATTTGAGAATGGTCAGACAGATCCAAGCTGACAGGAAGGCAACAGTAACACAGATAACCACACGTTACAACAATGGTGCGCAGAAGAGCATCTCTGAGCGCACAGCACGTCGAACCTTGAATTGGATGGGCTACAACAGCAGAAGAGAATGAACATATACTCAGAGGCTACTTTATTAGATACAGAAGATGCCTAATAAATTGACGACAGTGTATAAAAAAGGAATAGAAGTACAGGTAGAGAAAAAATGTGCATTAATACATATATTCCAATATGTACTTATAATGTAAACAGCATTATAAAAAGTGGTTTAAAGTGTTTACAGTACAGCAGAGTGACAGGGGTAACAGATAGAGTGGGGTGTGGAGGGCTAACCTGAATGTTTGATCAGATTAACTGCTGAGGGAAGAGGCTTCTTAGATGGTATGACATTATTATTTTAATAGCTCTATAACACTCTTCAGAAGGGAGCTTTTGGAAAAGGCAGTTTGCAGGGTGGGTAGTATCTGCAATGATTTTTCCAGCCTGTTTCTTTGTCCTGGATGCACACAAGCCCAGCAGTGATGGTAGATTGCAGCCAATGACACTTTCTGCTGACCGGATTCTTCAGTGTAGTTTTCTATATTGTGAGAGCATGCTTCACCAAACCAGATAGGAATGGCAGATGGGAAGATGCTCTCTATGATGGCAATGTGGAATTGCATTCGTTTGAAAAACTGCCCACTATTTACCACCCTTCCAAACTATCCTGAAGAATGTGGTGAGCTGACTTTCCCAATCATTGCAATCCTTTCAGTGAGAGACAGCAACTATGTAGTGACCAAAAAGGCCTGGTGAGAGTAAGTCAGACTAATATATGACTCAGGGAAGGGCTTGAGGTAGTGACATTACGCACTTGATGCATTTGGGCCTTTTTGATCATAAGGTTCACTGGAGGACTGGCTGTGTGAATGGTAAACACAAGAGATTCTGTAGATGCTAAGAATCTTGAGTAACACACACAAAATGCTGGAGGAATCTGTGGGAGCCATGGTAACATAGGAGGTAACTGGGCCAGCGATCCAGGATTAATTCTGCTGCTATCTGTAAGGTGTTTGTATGTTCTCCATGTGCCTCTGTTTCCTCGCACATTCTAAAGACCTACTGGTTAGTAGGTGTACTGGTCACATGGGTACAATTGGGTGCTGTGGGCTCGTTGGGCTGGAAAGATCTGTTACTGTTCTGTGTCTCTAAATAAAGTAAACCAAAACTTTGCAGGTCAGGCAGCATCCATGCAGGGAAACAAGAGTCGATGTTTCAGGCTGAGACCCTTCATCAGGACTGAAAGGAAGGGAGCAGGAGCCAGAATCAGAGGAGGTGGGAGGCGAAGGAGTACAAGCTGGCAGGTGATAGGTGAGACCAGGTGATGGAGGGGGAGGAGGATGAAGTGAGAAGCTGGGAGGGGATAGGTAGAAGAGGAAAAGGGCTAAAGGAGAAGGAGTCTGATAGAGTTAAACGCTGAGTGGAAGGTTAGACTCTGGCCTGTCCTCTGACTCAACCACGTCACTGTCCATAAAACCTAACTGATCATCAACTGCCATCACTATCAAACTCAAAAATTTACTTAAAAACCAAACTTGTATCTCCGGTTTAAGATGTCGCTACTGAAGATGAGCAACAATTTACTGGTGGTTCCCAAAGAAGAAATACAACTAGATACTTTATTAGTTAGAGGTTTCCTGTAAAGAAATTATGATCAATGTCACTGCAGACAATTAAGATGCAAGCTAAGGTGAGGCTGACTCAAGGGACGAAACATTCGGGTGGAGGCAGGTTTGAAGAGAGGGAGAAGCATGTCCGAGGAGGAGTGGTCGGAACAAGGTCAAGACATGGTCAAGAGAGAGCTGAGGCGTGTGAAGTCGAGGAGTTTTGGAGTCCATCCATTGAAATAGAGAGCAGGGTCTGACCGATCTAAGCACCCGGCTGATTTTGAAAGGTTGGGTACGGACTGGAACATGGCAGAGGGGTCCAGGCCGGAGTGTGGCAGGCCCCTGGTCTTAGAGCGAGGAAAGACCTGATGTTTGGATAATTTAAATGTTCGGCTAGATGGATTGAAAAGGCTGGGTGATGGGACTGGAGGAATCAGTCAGGCTAGTTCTGCTCACTGCTCTGCAACTTTTAGTAAGGATGTGGCCTACAAATTACAACAGGAGACAGAAACACATGCCAAAAAGGCAATGTTACAATGGTCATAGGGTCTTCAATATGCAGGTAGATTGGGAAAATCAGGTTGGAGCTTGATTTCAGGATGGGGAGTTTCTCGAGTACCTACGAGATGGCTTTTCAGAGCAGCTCGTGGTTGAGCCCACTAGGGGATCAGCTATTCTGGATTTGGTGTTGCGCAATGAACCAGAATCAATTAATGACCCTAAGGTAAAAGAAACCTCAGGGGGAGGGCAAGTGATCATAATATGTTAGAATTCACCCTGAAATTTGAGAAGGCAAAGCTAAAGTCAGATGTATCAGTATTACAGTGGAGCAAAGGAAATTACAGAAGCATGAGAGAGGAGCAGGCCAGAATTAATTGGAAAAGAACATGGGATGACAGGAGAGCGCAATGGCTGGAATTTCTGGAAGCAATTTGGAAGGCACAGGATATATACATCCCATAGAGGAAGAAGTGTTCTAAAGGAAAGATGACACAACAGTGGCTAACAAGAGAAGTCAAAGCCAACAGAAAAGCCAAAGTGGCGACATGTAATACAGTAAAAATGAATGGGAAGTTAGAGGATTCGGAAACTTTTAAAAATCAACAGAAGGCAACTAAAAAAGTCATTAAGAAGGTAAAAATGGAATACAAAAATAAGCTAGCCAATGATATTAAAGAGGACACCAAAGGTTTCTTCAGCTACATGAAGTGTAAAAGAGAGAGGGGAGTGGATATCAGACTGCTGGAAAACGATGCTGGAGAGGTAGTAATGGGGGCAGGAAAATAGCAGACAAACTGAATAAATATTTTGTATCAACCTTCACTGCAGAAGACACTAGGAGTACAACGGAAGTACTAGGTGTCGGGGGGGGGGGGTGAAGTGTGTGAGAAGTTACCATAACTCGACCGAAGCTTGTTCGGAAACTGAAAGGTCTGAAGGTAGATGAGCCAGGTGGACCAGATAGCGTACACCCCAGAGTTCCAAAAGAGGAGGCTGAAAAGATCATAGAGGCATTAGTAATGATCTTTCAAGAATCACTGCATTCTGCAATGGTTCCAAAAGACTGAGAAATTGCAAATGTCACACCACTCTTCAAGAAGGGAGAGAGGCAGGAGAAAGGAAACTACAGCCTAGTTAGTCAGACCTCGGTGGTTGGGAAGATGTTGGATTATCAAGGATGAGGTCTCAGGGTACTTGGAGGCACATGATAAAATAGGCCATAGTCAGCATGGTTTCCTCAAGGGAAAATCTTGCCTGACAAATCAGTTGGAGTTCTTTGAAGAAATAATAAGCAAGATAGACAAAGGAGAATCTTTTGATGTTGTGTACTTGGATTTTCAGAAGGCCTTTGACAAGCTGCCACACATGAGACTGCTTAACAAGCTATGAGCCCATGGTATTAATGGAAAGATTCTAACATGGATAAAGCAGTGGCTGATTAGCAGGAGACAAAGAGTGGGAATAAAGGAAGTCTTTTCTGACTGGCTGCCTGTAACCAGTGGTGTTCCACAGAGGTCTGTTTTATACTGATTCTTTTTACATTGTATGTCAATGATATGGATGATGAAATTGATGGCTTTGTTGTAAAGTTTGCAGATAATATGAAGATAAGTGGAGGGACAGATAGTACTGAGGAAGTAGAGAGGCTACAGAAGAACTTAGACAGATTAGGAGAATGGGCAAAGAAATGGCAGATGGAATACAGTGTCAGGAAGTGTATGGTTATGCACTTTGGTAGGATTGTGTTGGATTTCCTGAAGGTTAATTTGCAGCGTGAGTCAGTATTGAGAAAAGCAATTGTGATGTTAGCATTCATTTCAAAAAGACTAGAATATAAAAGCAAGGATGTAATGTTGAGACTTTATAAAGCACTGGTGAAGCCTCACTTGGAGCATTGTGAGCTGTTTCGGACCCCTTATCTTAGAAAAGATGTGCTGAAACTGGAGAGGGTTCAAAGGAGGTTAACAAAAATGATTCCAGGATTGAATGGCTTATCATATGAAGAAGTTTGATGGCTCCGTGCCTGTATTCACTAGAATTCAGAAGAATGAAGGGTGATCTCATTGAAACCTATCAAATGATGAAAGGCCTTGATAAAGTGGATGTGGAGTGGATGTTTCCTATGATGGGAGAGTCTAAGACAAGAGGACCCAACCTCAGAGTAGAGGAGTGTCCTTTTAGAATGGAGATGAGGAGGAATTTCTTTAGTGAGAGAGTGTTGAACCTATGAAATTCTTTGCCACAGGCATCTGTGAAAAGCAAGTATTTATGTACATTTAAGGCAGAGGTTGATAGATTCTTAATTGGGTAGGGTATGAGTGGATACAAAGAGAAGGGAGGAGGTTGGGACTGAGGGGAAATTGGATCAGCCATGATGGAATGGCAGAGCAGACTCGATGGGCCAAATGGCTTAATTCTGCTCCTATACCTTATGGTCTTATGGTCCACTCTTTGCTGCTCTAAGGCTGAAGCTGTAGGCATGCTCTGAGGGAAATGCGAGACAGATAAATTCCAAATAAGCAGAAATTTTCACATTGAAGAAGGACACTACCATAGCTGACAAGTGCAGTCTGTGCCAAAGTAAAAGCAAAAGAGAGGGCATACAAGGAAGCCAACACCAGTGGCAAGATAGAGGGTTGGGAAGCTTTTAAAAACTTGCAGAGGAAAACTAAGAAGGTCATTTGGAAGGAAAAAATGGATTATGAAAGGAAGCTGGTGACTAATATCAAATAAGATACTAAAAGCTTTTTTAAGTATATAAAGGGTAAAAGAGAGTTGAGGGTAGATATAGGACTAATAGAAAATGACACTGGAGATATTGTAATCAGAGACGCAGAGATGGCAGAGTAACTGAATATGTATTTTGCATCAGTCTTCACAGTGGAAGACATCTGCAGTATACCAGACATTCAAGAATGTCAGGGAACTGAAGTATGTGCAATGAAAATTATGACTGAGAAGCTTAATGGTCTGAAGGTAGATAAGTCTCCTGGACCTGGTGGAATGCACCCTTGGGTTCTAAAGGAAGTAGCTGGAGAGATTGTGGAGGCATTAACAATGACCTTTCAAGAATCGATAGATTCTGGCATTGAACAGGATTACTGGAAAATGGCAAATGTTACTCCGCTATTTAAGAAGGGTGGGAGGCAGCAGTAAGGAAAGTATAGACCTGTTAGCCTGACGTCAGTGGTTGGAAAGTTGTTGGAATCGATAGTTAGGGATGAGATTACAGAGTACCTGGAGACACATGACAAGATAGGCCAAAGCCAGCATGGTCTCCTGAAAGGAAAATCCTGCCTGATTAATCTACTGTAATTTTTTGAAGAAATTACAAGCAGGGCAGACAAAGGAGATGCAGTGGATATGGTGTACTTGGATTTTCAGAAGGCCTTTGACAAGGTGCCACACAGGAGGCTGCTTAGCAACAGAAGAGCCCATGGAATTACAGGGAAGTTACTAGCATGGGCGGAACATTGGTTAATCGGCAGAAAGCAGAAAGTGGGAACCTGGCTGTCTGCCGGTTACCAGTGGAGTTCCACAGGGTCGCTGCTTTTTACGATGTATGTCAATGATTTGGACGATGGGATTAATGGATTTGTGGCTAAATCTGCCAATGATACAAAGATAGGTGGAGGAGCAGATAGTGTTGAGGAAACAGAGGGCCTGCAGAGAGTCTTAGATAGTTTAGGGGAATGGGTAGATAGATAGATAGATAGATAGATATACTTTATTGATCCCGAGGGAAAGGATTACTGTATGAGAAGCGTCTGGCAGCTCTTGGGCTGTATCTCCTGGAGTTCAGGAGAATGAGGGGGATCTTACAGAAACATTCTGAAAGTTAAAAGGCCATTCCATCATGGCTGGTTGGTTATTTCTCTCCTCTTTAAACCTCCACTTTAATATACCTAATGGCAGCCTCCACAGTCATCTAAGGCAATGAATTCCACAGACTCGCCACCTTATGGCTGAAGAAATTTTTCCTAATTTCCATTCTAAATGGACGTGCCCCGATTCTGAGGCTGTGCCCTCTGGTCCTAGTCTTCTTCATGATAGGAAACATTTTCTCCATATCCACTCATGCAGGCATTTCAATGTTCAATTGGTTGCAAGGAAATCCCTCTTCATTCTTCTAAACTCCAGTGAGTACTGGCCCAGAGCCATCAGACACTCCTCATACGTCAATCCTTTCATTCCTGGATCTCTCCAATGCCAGCACAGCTTTTCTTAGATAAGGGGCCCAAAACTGCTCACAATACTCCAAGTGCGACTCTTGCTTTTGTATTCCTGTCCACTTGAATGAATGCTAACATTGCATTTGCCTTCCTTAACACTGACTCAACCTATAGGTTAACCTTTAGGGAATCCCGCAAGGGGACTCCCAAATCCCTATACACTTCTGATTTTTAAATTTTCTCCCCTTTTAGAAAATAGTCTTTGCCCATTTCCCCAATCTAAGTCATTCTGCAGCCTCTCTACTTCCTCAAAACTACCTTTCCCTCAACCTATCTTCATATTGTCTGCAAATTTTACAACAAAGCCATCAATTCCATCATCCAAATCATTGACATATAATGTAAAAAGAATCAGTCCCAACACAGACCCCAAGGAACACCACTAGTCACTGGCAGCCAGCCAGAGAACGGTTCCCTTTATTCCCACTCTTTGCCTCCTACCAATCAGCCACTGCTTTACCCATGCTAGAATATTTCCTGTAATGCCATGGGCTCATAGCTTGTTAAGCAGTCTAATATGTGGGACCTTGCCAAAGGCCTTCTGAAAATCCAAGTACACAACATCTACTGATTCTGTAGGAAGAGGTGCAGTCGACGTTTCAGGCCGAGACCCTTCGTCAGGACTAACTCATGAAGGGTCTCGGCCTGAAACGTCGACTGCACCTCTTCCTACAGATGCTGCCTGGCCTGCTGCGTTCACCAACAACTTTGATGTGTGTTGCTTGAATTTCCAGCATCTGCAGAATTCCTGTTATCTACTGATTCTCCTTTGTCTATCCTGTTGGTTATTTCTTCAAGGAATTCCGACAGATATGTCAGGCAAGATTTTCCCTTGAGGAAACTATGCTGACTATGGCTTATTTTAACATATGCCTCCAAATATCCTGAGACTTCATCCTTAATCAACACCAATATCTTCCCAACCACTGAGGTCAGACTATCTGACCTATAGTTTCCTTACTTCTGCCTCTTTCCCTTCTTGAAGAGTGGAGTGACTTTTGCATTTTCTCAGTATTCTGGAACCATTCTAGAATCTAGTGGTTCTTGAAAGATCATTACTAAGGCCTCCATGATATCTTTAACGACCTCTTTCTGAACTGGGGTGAATACCATCGGGTCCAGGTGACTTAATTACCTTCAGACCTTTCAGTTTCCCAAGAAGCTTCTCTCTAGTTATGGTAACTTCACAAACTTCATGCTCCCAACACCTGAAGCTTCCACCATACTCCTACTGTCTTCCACAGTGAAGAATAACTCAAAATACTTATTCAGTTTGTCTGCCATTTTGTTGTCCCCCATTACAACCTCACCTATTAAAGGCCCCTCTTTACTACATATTACCTCTGTTTGTAAACCAACCACCTCATCTTCAGCACTATTATTTGTCTTTCTTATGATACTTCTTGCATTGAAATATACACAGCTCATGACAATAGTCACACCATGCTCAACTTTTTGATTCCTAACTTTGTCTGTGGTCTTACCAACATCTGCCTCCACAAACTCTCCACTAACTGTTCTGACATTCTGGTTCCCATCCCATTGAAACTCTAGTTTAAACCCCACTGTGCAGCATTAATAAACCTTACCGCTCCGATATTAGTACCCCTCCAGTTCAGGGGCAAACCATCCCTTCTGTACAGGTTCAACCTTCCCTGGAAGAGAGCCCAATGATCCAAAAATATTATGCCCTCCCTCCTACACCATCTCCTTAGTCATGTATTAAACAGTATAACACTCACAACATGCTGGAGGAACTCAGCAGGTCGGGCAGCATCCGTGGAAAAGATCGGTCGACGTTCCGGCCCGAAACATCAACCAATCTTTTCCACGGATGCTGCCCAACCTGTTGAGTTCCTCCAGCATGTTGTGAGTGTTGCTTTGTCCCCAGCATCTGCAGATTATTTTGTGCTTAAACAGTATAATCTTCCTAGTTCTAGCTTCACTAGCATGCGGCACGGGGAGTAATCCAGAGATCACAACCATGGACGTCCTGCCGTTTAACTTAGCACCTAACTCCCTGAACTCCCTATGCAGAAGCTCATCACTTGTCCTTTCCATATCATTGGTACTTACATGGACCACGACTTCTGGCTGTTCACCCTCCTACTTAAGAATATTGAGGACTCAGTCTGAGATATCCTGGACCCTGCCACCCTGGAGGCAACACACCATCAGGGAATCTCGTTCTTGCTCACAGAACCTCCTGTCCATTCCCTTAACTCTGGAATCCTCTATCATCACAGCATGCCTCTTCTCCCCCCCCCCCACCCCAACTTCCCTTCTGAGTCACAGAGGGAGACATCAGTGCCAGAGACCTGACCACAGTTACTCTCTTCTGTTAGGTCATACTGCACACACCCCCACTGACAGTATACCTGTTGTTGAGGGGGATGGTTTACTCTGCACTGGCTCCTTAACCCCTTTCTCCTTTCTGACTGTCACCCAGTTTCCTCTGTCCTGCACCTTGGGTGTAACTACCTCCCAATATGTCCTATTTATCCCAAATGATCTGGAGTTCATCTAATTCCAGCTCCAACTTCTTATCGGGGTGTGTTCGAAGCTGAAGCTGGATGCACTTCTCGCAGTTGTAGTCATCAGGGACACTGGAGGTCTCCCTGTCTTCCGACATCCTGCAAGAGGAACACACAGTTATCGTGCCTGGCATCTCTGCTGTTCTAGCTGTGCAGATATAAAGAAGAGAAGGAAAGTATATAGAGAAGGGAAGTATTTGAGCTTTTCCTTCCTTTACCTTCTCTGAGTGAAGCCTCGAAAAGCTAAAGCTTCAAGATCATATCTCGAGCTATGTCCACTCCGACATCCAGCTGTTCACGCTCCCCCTTTAGGATGACATGGACTCGATCTGGGACATCCCTGACCTTGTCACCTAGGATGCAACATACCATGCGGGGGTCACCTCCAAAGATAACAACAAATTTCAGCCACTACAGGGTGTTGCTGTAAACATGTTGTGCAAACCAATGGCAGGAGCTGTGGTGGAAAATCTGACATCATTTGTGTCACATGAGCCTGCGTAACACAATGACCAAGTCTAGGGGTAAACTCTGCTGTTGTTGCAGATGTATATAAAACAAATGCAAAATTTGGTGAGCTGTGAGCAGAATAACACGATCCAAGGAGTTTCAGGTCCAAGCAGGCTGGAAGAATGAGCAGAGAGTCATAGAACTCTGCAGCATAGTAGCAGGCCCTTCAGCCCATCTAGTCTGTGCCAAACTATTATTCTGTCTAATCTCATTGATTTACACCTGGATTATATACTCCTCCCATTCATGTACTCATGCAAATTTTTCTTAAATATTGAAATTGAACCCATATCTGCCACTTCCTCTGGCAGCTCATTCCACACTCTCGCTCTGAATGAAGAGGTTTCCCCTCATGTTCCCCTTAAACACTTCACCTTTCACCCTTAACTTGTATCCTCTGTTTCTCGCTTCACCCAACCTCAGTGGAATAAACTTGCTTGCATTCGCTCTAAGGGGTGTCGGCTGAGAAAGGCCAAGCATAAAATCTTGTTGGACCCACCAGCTGACTTCTCTCATGTAACGGTAGCGTCAAGGAGTATAGCCATGGTAACATAGCAGTTAACGCGACGCTATTACAGCTCAGGGCATTGCAGTTCGGAGCTCATCTGTAAGGAGTTTTTGTGTGCTCCTCGTGGAATGCATGAGTTTTCTCCGGGTCCTCCAGTTTATTCTCACAGTCCAAGCACGTATCAGTTGGTAGGTCATTGTAAATTATCCTGTAATTAGGTTACGGTTAAATCAGGGGTTGCTAGGTGGCATGGCTTAAAGGGCCAGTGGTGTCTATTCCATGTTGTATCTCAATAAAAACAATAAAATAAAATAAAGAAAGGATGGACTTTGACAAACTTCTATAAATGCACAATAGCAAGTATCTTTACTGGGTGCATAATGTCATGTGGGCACATGGCTAAGTGGTTAAGGCATTCAACTAGCGATCTGAAGGTCGTGAGTTTGAGCCCCAGCCGAGGGAACGTGTTGTGTCCTTGAGCAAGGCACTTAATCACACAGTGCTCTGCGACGACACTGGTGCCAAGCTGTATGGGTCTAAATGTTCTTCCCTTGGACAACATCGGTGTCGTGGAGAGGGGAGACTTGCAACGTGGGCAACTGTCAGTCTTCCATACAATCTTGCCCAGGCCTGCGCCCTGGAGAGTGAAGTCTTTCAGGCACAGATCCATAGTCTCTCAAGACTAACAGATGCCTTAATGTCCTGGTATGGAAATGTGTGTGACCAGGAATGGAAAGGTCTGCAGCCAAGCCCATCACAGACAAAGCCCTTCCAACCAATGAATACATCTACAAGGAGCACTGCCATAAGAAAGCAGCATTCATCATCAAGGAGCCTGCCATCCAGGCCAGATCTTCTCACTATCGTCACTGGGGAGGAGGTACAGGAGCCTCAGGGCCCACACTATCAGGTTCAGGAACAGTTATTAACATTCACCCATCAGGCTCATGAACCAGCGTGGATGCATTCAGTCACCACTGCTCTGAGCGGATTCTACAACCTACACACTCACTTTCAAGGTCTCTTTACAACTCATGATCTCAGTATTATTTTTTATTTGCACAGTTTGTCTTCTTTTGTACATTGGTAATTGCTAATGTTTGCCAGTTGATGTATAGTTTTTCAAAAAATTCTATTATGTTTCTTCTATCCCTGTAAATAACTGCAAGAAAATGTATCATAACAAAATATGTGATAACATATATGTTTGTACATACTTCAAACATTGAGCTTTGATCTGCATAGCCTTCCTTGATGTTGAAACCATCCTGTGATTTTGTAGTTTTCTATCATTAGCATTAGTTAATAATTAGCATTCTGCATTAATAAAAACATACTGAACATTCCCAAAGCAAAATCTGTGGAAGAACTAGGAGATTTGTCATCTGCTGAGAGCTAGTTCTGTACCATTTAAGTCTGGCGATCCAGGCCTGTACAAGAAAACCAGGTATGACTCGCGGACGGCTATTTCAAGAGTGAAGAAACAATTCTGAGTGAGGTTGGAGGCGACATTGGATGCATATGGGCCTCTGTATCTCCCTCTGCAATTAGATCCTCGACTTCCTTACCGGAAGACCACAATCTGTGTGGATTGGTCATATCATCTCCTCCTCGATGATGATCCACACTATTGCACCTTAGCGATGTGTGCTTAGCCCATTGCTCTACTCTCTATATACCCATGACTGTGTGGCTAGGCATAGCTCAAATACCATCTATAAATTTGCTGACAATACAACCATTGTTGGTAGAATCTCAGGTGGTGTCGAGATGGCGTACAGGAGTGAGATATGCCAACTAGTGGAATGGTGCCACAGCAACAACCTGGCACTCAGTGTCAGGAAGATAAAAGAGCTGATTGTGGACTTCAGGAAGGGTAAGATGAAGGAACACATACCAGTCCTCATAGAGGGATCAGAAGTAGAGAGAGAGAACAGTTTCAAGTTCCTGAGTGTCTCGATCTCTGAGGGTCTAACCTGGTCCCAACATATCGATGTAGTTATAAAGAAGGCAAGACAGCATCTATACTTCATTAGGAGTTTGAAGAGATTTGGCATGTCAACAAAAACACCCAAAAACTTCTATAGTTGTACTGTGGAGAGCATTCTGACAGGCTGAATCACTGTCTGGTATGGAGGGGCTACTGCACAGGACCGAAAGAAGCTGCAGAGGGTAGTAAATCTAGTCAGCTCCATCTTGGATACTAGCCTACAAAGACCCAGGACATCTTCAAGGAGCAGTGTCTCAGAAAGGGAGCGTCCATTATTAAAGACCTCCAGCACCCAGGGCATGCCCTTTTCTCACTGTTACCATCAGGTAGGAGATACAGAAGCTTGAAGGCACACACTCAGCGATTCAGGAACAGCTTCTTCCCCTCTGCCATCCAATTTCCAAATGGACATTGAACTCTTGGACAATACCTCACTTTTTTAATATATATTATTTCTGTTTCTTACACGATCTTTAATCTATTCAATATAAATATACCGTTATTTGTTTATTTATTATATATTTTTTCTTCTATATTATGTATTGCATTGCACTGCTGCTGCTAAGTTAACAAATTTCACGACATGCCAATACTATGAATGGCAGTGATGCTTCACTACCAGATGAGCTCAATGTCTTCTATGCCCTCTTTGAAAGGGAGAACACAACTACAGCTGTGAAGATCCCTGCTGCACCTGGTGACCCTGTGATCTCTGTCTTGCAGACCAATGTTAGGCTGTCTTTCAGGAGAGTGAACCCTCGCAAGGCAGCAGACCCTGATGGTGTAAGATTCTGAATGGTAATGCTCTGAAAGCTTCTGCAAACCAACTGGCGGAGGTATTCAAAATCTTCTTCAACCTCGCACTGCGACAGTCGGAACTTCCCACCAGCTTCAAAAAGGCAACAATTATACCAGTGCCCAAGAAGAATAGTGTGAGCTACCTCTGTGACTATTGTCCAGTAGCATTCATATCTGTGGTGATTAAATACTTTGAGAGATTGGTCATGGCTAGAATGAACTCCTGCCTCAGCAAGGACCTGAACCCACTGCAATTTGCCTATTACCACAATAGGTCTGCAGCAGATGCAATCTCAATGGCTCTTCACATGGCCTTAGAATTCCTGGACAATACAAACACTTACTATATGTCAGGATGCTGTTTGCTGACTATAGCTCAGTGTTTAACAACATCATTCCTACAGCCCTGATCGATACGCTACGGAACCTGGGACTCTGTAACTCCCTGTGCAATTGGATTCTCAACTTCCTAATCGGATGACCACAATCTGTGCGGATTGGTGTTATTAACTTCTCCTCGCTGACCATCAACACTGGCGCACCCCAGAGGTGTGTGCTTAGCCCATTGCTCTACTCTCTATACCCATGACTGTGTGGCTAGGCATAGCTCAAATACCACCTATAAATTTGCTGACGATACAACCATTGTTGTTAGAATCTCAGGTGGTGACGAGAGGGTGCACAGGAGTAAGATATGCCAACTAGTGGAGTGGTGCCGCGGCAACAACCTGGTACTCAACGTCAGTAAGACGAAAGAGCTGATTGTGGACTTCAGGAAGGGTAAGATGAAGGAACACACACCAATCCTCATGGAGGGATCAGAAGTGGAGAGAGTGAGCAGCTTCAAATTCCTGGGTATCAAGATCTCTGAGGATCTAACCTGGCCCCAACATATCGATGTAGTTATAAAGAAGGCAAGACAGCGACTGTACTTCATTAGGAGTTTGAGGAGATTTGATTTGTCACCTAAGACAGTCAAAAACTCTACAGATGTACCACAGAGAGCATTCTGACAGGCTGCATCACTGTCCGGGATGGGGGAGCTACTGTTCAGGATTGAAAGAAACTACAGAGAGCTGTAAAATTAGTCAGCTCCATCTTGCATACTAGCCTCCCTCAAGGAGTGGTGCCTCAGAAAGATGGCGTCCATTATTACGGACCACTGTCAGCCAGGACATGCCCTCTTCTCATTACCATCAGGAAGGAGGGGGCAAAGCCTGAAGTCACACACTCAGCAATTCAGCAACAGCTTCTTTCCCTCTGCCGTACGATTAAATGGACATTAAACCCATGAACACTACCTCACCAGCAAATTTGATGTGTGTTGTTCATTTTTATTATTTCTGTTTTGCTCTATTTTAATTTAACTATGTAATACATATATATATCTTTACTGTAATTGAACTTCTTACTTATTTTTTTCCTTTATTATCATGTATTGTATTGTACTGCTGCTGTTAGGTTAGCAAATTTCACTACATATCCCAGTGGTATTAAACCTGATTCTGATTCTAATGCATCAGACTGGAGCAACAAGAAAATCATACATCTCTCTATGAAGGGTTAAACTGAGATCAGCAATCAAAGTTGACAGTATGGCAAAAGGTAGGCATGAACTAGATGGGCCGAACAGCTTTAGTGCTGTATGACTCAATGAATACACTCAGTGCCTAGTTTATTAGGTACCTCCTGACACTGAATGTATGTTCATTGTCTTCTGCTGCTGTAGTATATTCACTTCAAGGTGCAACTTGTTGTGCATTCAGAGATGCTCTTCTGTACACCACTGTTGCAATACTTTCCTGTCACCTTGAACCAGACTGGGAATTCTCTTCTGACCTCTCTCAATAACAAGGTATTTTTGTCCGCTAGACTGTCACTCACTGGATGTTAATTTTTGTTTCTCGCACCATTCTTTGTAAACTCTAGAGAGTGTTACGCATGAAAATCCAAGGAGATCAGCAGATTCTGAAATACTCAGATCACCACGTCTGGTACCAACAATCATTCCACGGTCAAAGTCACTTAGATCACTTCTCTTCCCCTTTCTGATATTTGGTCTGACAGCAACTGAATCTCTTGACCATGTCTGCATGCTTTTATGTATTGAGTTGCTGCCACGTGACTGGCTGATTAGACATCTGCAATAACAAGCAGGTGTGCAGGTGTACCTGATAAAGTGACCATTGAGGATAGTCTCTCTGGGCAGGGTTAACCTGAGTTCAGCAATTCGAGCCGACAGGTATTGCAACGGCAGGAAAGTAATGCCAGTAAGTAAGTAAGTAAATAAATAAATAAATAAATAAGGGATGGGGTACGAAGGGGAGGTGGGGCATTAATGGAAGTTAGAGAAGTCAATGGTCATGCCATCAGGTTGGAGGCTACCCAGACAGAATATAAGGTGATCCTGCTTTCTCTGGCGGACAGAGCGTAGGTGTTCAGCAAAATGATCTCCCAGTCTGCGTCGGATCTTGCCAATATACAGAAGGCTGCATCGGGAGCACTGGACGCAGTATATCACACCAGCTGACTCACAGGTGAAGTATTGCCTCACCTGGAAGGACTGTCTGGGGTCCTGAATGGTGGTGAGGGAGGAAGTGTAAGGGCATGTGTAGCACTTGTTCTGCTTACAAGGATAAGTGCTGGGAGGGAGATCAGTGGAAAGGGATTGGGGGTCGAATGGACAAGGGAGTCACGTAGGAAACGATCCCTGCGGAAAGCAGAAAGTGGCGGGGGGGAGGGAAAGATGTGCTTAGTGGTGGGATCCTGTTGCGGGTGGCGGAAGTTACAGAGAGTCATTAGGAGGGAAAAGATGAAATATGAAAGCAAGCTAGCAAACAATATCAAAGTGGATAGTAAAAGCTTTTTCAAGTATGTAAAGAATAAAAGAGAAATGAGGAGCACCAGAAAATGAGGTCAGAGAAATACTAACAGAGGACAAGGAGATGGCAGATGAACTAAATGAGTATCTTGCATCGGTCTTCACTGTAAAAAACACTAGCCGTGTGCCAGATTTTGAAGGATATGCAAGTCCTAAGGTTACATAAGTCATCTGGACCAGATGAACTGCACCCTAGGGTTCCAAAAGAGGTAGTGGTAGAGATTGTGGAGGCATTAGTAATTGTCTTCCAAAATCATTGGACTCTGACATGGAGCCAGAGGACTGGAAAATTGCAAATGGCATTCCACTCTTTAAGAAAGGAGGAAGACAGCAGAAAGGAAATTATAGAGCAGTTAGACTGACAAACGTGGTTGAGAAGATGTTGGATTTAATTGTTAAGGATGAGGTTATGGAGTACTTTGTGACATACAAGTCAAGATAAGACAAAGTCAGCATGGCTTCCATAAGGGAAAATCTTGCCTGACAAACCTGTTGAAATCCTTTGAGGAGATTACAAGTAGGATAGATAAAGGGGATGTAGTGGATGTTGTATTTTGGACTTTTAAAAGGTCTTTGACAAGGTGCCACACATGAGGCTGCTTACCAAGTTAAAAGCCTATGGTATTACAGGAAAGTTACTGGCATGGTGAGAGCATTGGCTGATTGGTAGGAGGCAGCCAGTGGGAATAAAAGGATCCTTTTCTGGTTGGTTGCCAGTGATCAATGGTGTTCTACAACGGTCGATGTTGGGACCACTTCTTTTTATGCTGTATACAAATGATTTAGATGATGGAATAGATGGCTTTGTTGCCACGTTGAAAGGTCATACAAAGATTGGTGGTTTTCCGGAAACAGGTAGGCTGCAGAAGGACTTAGGCAAATTAGGAGAATGGGCAAGGAAGTGACAATGTTGGAAAATGCAGGGTCATGCAGTTAAGTAGTAGAAATACATATGCGGACCATTTTCTAAGTGGGGAGAAAATCCAAAAATCAGCGACGCCAAGGGACTTGGGAGACCTTGTGTGGAACATTCTAAAAGTTGACTTGCAGGTAGAGGATGTTTCCCATGGTGGGGGAGTCTAGAACAAGAGGGCAAGGCCTCAGGATAGAGGAGCATATATTTAAGACAGAGATGTGGAGAAATTTCATTAGCTAAATGGTGGTGAACTTGTGGAATTTGTTACCACAGGCAGCTGTGGAGGCCAGATCATTGGGTATATTTAAGGCAGAGCTTGATAGGTTCTTGATTGGACATGGCGTCAAAGGTTACGGGGAGAAGCCCGGGGAGTGGAGCTGAGGAGAGAGAAAAAGCATCAGCCATGAATGGCGGAGCAGACTGGATGGGGCAAATGGCCTAATTCTGCTCCTATGCCTCATGGTCTTATGGTCGTATGAATATTGACGCAGTTGCAAATCATTCTTACATCCCTCAAAGTTGCCACACAAGTTGATGTGGTGTTGTCGGTGGTGGAATGAAGATACGTCTCTACCAAAGGAGGTGCAAGGCACTCCTTCCCTCCACTAGCCTGCAGGTCACCCTTGGGTAAGATGCTTAGCCCCCCAATCTGAGTCATGTGTGGCCATGGGAGCAGGTGGTGGATGGCCGTATGAGCAGCTGGTGCATATCACAAGTCCTGGTTATGTGACCTCTGATGCCAGGCAGACAATTTCTGAAGAATATTGATAATGGCTGGGGTCACCTATCATGTAAAAACACTGCCCAGAAGAAGGCAGCAAACCACTTCTGTGATCCTGAGGGAACTAAGCAGGGTATTGCCACACCAACACCTCCTATTGATACCAAAAGAGAGTAAGAAAAGTCTTTTTTTTCAGCATAGCCTTTCAGAAAGCGAGGATGAAATGGGGCAAATAATCCATCAGCTCTTCTAAAATTTTACAGCAAATATCAGAATCAGGACTTCAATAAAATAAAGTTTAAGAAAAGTGTCTTAATGTTCTCAAATGGTAGAGTCAAACGCTTTTCAGTGTTTTGCACCGAACTGTTCCATTTTAAAGTTTTGTTATGCAAAGTTCAATCACCTCAGATGGATTACAATGTCCTGACTGAAAATCAGAGTCAGATTCAGGTGTATTATTACTGACACACAGTACTATGTGAAAGTCTTTGGCACATATATACAGCTCAGTTGCCTGAGAGTGTTGCACAGTACTGTCATAATTTTATGTATTGCTCTGTACTGCTTCTGCTGCAGCAAAAAAAAACACATTTCATGACCTGTGTGAGTGATGAAAAACCTGATTCTGATATGGGTCTCTTTTGTGGACTGAAAGTGGGAAGGGGGCAGGGAATCATGGTTGTGAGAGGGAGCAGGAAGCACCAGAGAGACATTCTGTAATGATCAATAAACCAATTGTTTGGAAGCAAATGACCTTGCCTGGTGTCTCAGGGCTGGGTGTGTCTGTGTCTACATCAATCCTGCCCCGATACTCCTTCTCTGCCACATTCCTCCTGCAGGGCTCCACCCTCGCCATTCCCAACATCCTTTGTTCTAACCAGATTTACAAGCTCGCTCTCTGCTCCACGTTGACAAATACAGTACTACACAAAATCTTAGTACCTTAGCTAAAGTGCCTAAGATTTTGCACAGTACTGTAAGTAAAGAAATTTGCTTTTCAACAGCAGTACAGTGCAATACATGAAAAAAATAATATAAGCTACAATAAGAAATATTTAAAAAGTGCAGAATGAGAGAAGAACAGTGAGGTGGTGTTCATGGGTTGATACAAAGTTATTTAATTTATCTACCTGAATATTCAGGCATATTTTTTGGGAATGTAAATTCTTTTTATGACTTTGGTCTCCTGTAGACTTCATATTTTCCAATTTGCTCATTATTCTGAGTTGTAGCTAGGATTTGAATAAGGCTGTGTAAAATGATGAGGCTTGGATCCCCTCTGGAGCTTCCAAAGATTGCATCATATCAAAGAGCTTCTCCGGGAGCAGATGCACATCTGGCAGCATCTACAATTGTTTCATCGACAACAGTGCTGGAGTTGTCCATCCTGCGATTCTATGATGTAGATTGCCTGGGACTTTTGCCGTTTACAGATTGAAAGCAGCGACCATCTTGTGTCCCTCTCCAAAACAAGTTACAAAGTCATAGCAGTTGGTAGGTCACATGAGTGTAAATGGGCGGCACAGACTCGCTGAGGCAGTGAGGCCTGTTACTGTGCTGTATCTCTAAATAAAATGAGGCCTCCACTGGTCAGGGTCGGCCATGGGTGTTGTGTCCTAACTGTCCACATATGCAAGCCAGGGCAGTGCAATATGGAGATCAATCTGTTGCCCGCGCAGCAGACTCCCTCTCTCTATGCATCTGATGAACCCAAAGGAACTGCAGCAAACGATACATTTTGGCATCAGCCGTATCGCAGGGGTTGCCAGTCAGCATTGAACTCACCATTGGACTGCCTTAGGGACTCCAGCTCTCGATTTTTCCTCTGAGATTACACCCGAAGCCTTCCTCATGAGTGGGTATAACCACAAGGCAGAGGAGGTTTGAGATCAGAGTTTTCCTTCTCCTAGATGAGCTGCCAACCACAGCTGATGAGGCCCAACTGCCCAAAGCAACTGGATTTAAGGTGCCAGTAACCTGCCTTTGCCCATTCAGTTGTCAGTAGGAACTGTTCCGCTGGGCTTAGTAGCTAAGCCACACGTGAAGGCCAGGAGCCGGACTTGGTTGTCAGAGTCTATTTGAGATGCACGCTATTGGGAGCATTTAATAGGGAGTGGGAGCTTATCGCTTCTGCATCTCCCCCCCAAGCAAATCAGGCAGCGTCCGTGGAAGGGAGTAAACAGAGCATGAGTGAGAAGTGAAGAACAGAGCATGAGTGAGAAGTGAAGAAGAATTAATAAAGTTTTCTTCTGTGTTATCATGCATAACTGTGAAAAAAGTTAGAAAGAATGTGAAGCAGGAAAAGAATTAATTATGGTTCGGAAATACAAGTCCTTGGGGCTGTCACCTTTGAATAAATTCCAGGCTCTATGGGCCGGTATTGTAAAGCAGAGAGAAAAAAAATGGGAGCAGGAAGAGAGAGAGAGGGGTGGGAAGAAACTTGGTGACATGCAAAGGAGCACACACAAAATGCTGGAGGAACTCAGCAAAGTAGTGTAAGTTGGGGGGAATGAGGGAAAACATCCCACTGAATATAACACAAACTTGCGTTTCTATAGCATTTTCTAAAGGTGAGGGCATTTTCAAAAGATGATGCCTCCAACAGGCAGCATCACTGCCTCACCTGGAAGGACTGTTTGGGGCATTGAATGGAGGTGAGAACCATTAATCTTCACCTGTGAATCTGTTGGGTCCTCTGCAGTACCCAGTGCTCCCATAGAGTCCTTCTCTACATTGGCGAGATCCAACATAAATTAGGGGACTGCTTTGTGAAGCATCTCCATCCCATGCACAACAGGCAGGATTTCCTGGTAGCCAACTATTTTAATTCCTATCCTCATTCCATTTCCAACGTACTGGTCCATGGCCTCCTGTTCTGCTATGATGAGATCACTCTCAGCATGGAGAAGCAACCCTTCATATTCTGTCTGGGTAGCCACCAGCCTGATGGCATGAACATCGAATTCTCTAACATATTGTAATTTTCCCCTCTCCCTTCCCTCTTCTTCCATTTTCCACTCTGGCTCCCCTCTTACCTCTTCTCTCCTCCTCACCTCTCCATCATCTCCCTCTGGTGCTCCTCCTTTTTCCCTATCTCCCATGGTCCACTCTCCTCTCCTATCAGATTCCTTCTTTTTCAGCCCTTTATCTCTTCCATCCATCACCTCCCAGCTTATCACTTCACTTCCCCGCCCCCCACCTATCATCTTCTGGTATGTACTCCTTTCCCTCTCCCAAGCATCTTATTCTGGCTTCGTCCCTCGTCCTTTCCAGTCCTGATGAAGGGTCCTGGCCTGAATATTGACTGTTTATTCCTTTCCACAGATGCTGCCTGACCTGCTGAGTTCCTCCAGCACCTTGTATGTGTTACACTGGATTTCTAGCATCTGCAGAATCTCTTGTGTTTATGTAAGGGATGTTAGAGGTAGGTTTTCCATACAGAGAGTGGTGGGTGCATGGAACACGCAGCCAGATGGTGGTAGAGACAGATACATTAGGGACGTTTAAGAAACTCAAGATTAGAACATTGACGTTAGAAAAATGGAGGGTTATGAGGAGGGAAGGGTTAGATTGATCTGGGAGTAGGTTAGAGGGTTGACACAACATTGTGGGCTAAATGGTCTGTTCTGTGCTGTATTGTCCCATGTTCTACGTTCTAAATAAACCATGGGGCTTCAGTAATAGGTTTTAGACTGTGAAATTTAAAACCAGCAACTAAAACCATTCATGTTACTCAATATTCTACCCAAAGTTCACGTCCAAAGTTCAAAGTACATTTATTATTGAATTATGTATACTGTATACAATCTTGGAGTTCGTCTTCTTTCAGGCAGCCACAAAACAAAGAAGCACAATAGAACCAACAATAGAATCTCGCACAACAAAGACCATCAAACACACAATGTGCAAAAAAAAGAACAAATAATGCAAGCAATAAAAAAAAGTAAACAGATAACACACAGAATGTGAACGACTGAGTCCCCAAACGTGAGTGCACAAACACAGGGCCAGATTCTGCATTGCAGTTGGTACAGGAGGCCGATGGCTGCAGGCCACAGCCACGGGGCAGTTCAGTGTTGCAGTCAGTACTTTATACTTTATAGTCGCCAAACAATTGGTACTAGAACGTACAATCATCACAGCGATATTTGATTCTGCGCTTCACAGTCCCTGGATTACAAATATTAAATATTAAAAATAGTTAAAATTAGTAAATATTAAAAATTTAAATTATAAATCATAAATAGAAAATAGAAAAATGGGAAGTAAGGTACTGTAAAAAAACGAGAGGCAGGTCCGGATATTTGGAGGGTATGGCCCAGATCCGGGTCAGGATCCGTTCAGCAGTCTTATCACAGTTGGAAAGAGCTGTTCCCAAATCTGGCTGCACGAGTCTTCAGGCTCCTGAACCTTCTCCCGGAGGGAAGAGGGACGAAAAGTGTGTTGGCTGAGTGGGTCATGTCCTTGATTATCCTGGCAGCACTGCTCCGACAGCGTGCGGTGTAAAGTGAGTCCACGGACAGAAGATTGGTTTGCGTTCACGATCTTCTGCAGCTTCTTTCGGTCTTGGACAGGACAACTTCCGTACCAGGTTGTGATGCACCCTAGAAGAATGCTTTCTACGGTGCATCTATAAAAATTAGTGAGGGTTTTAGGGGACAGGCCAAATTTCTTTAGTTTTCTCAGGAAGTAAAGGCACTGGTGGGCCTTCTTGGCAGTGGACTTTGCTTGGTTGGACCAAGGCAGGTCATTTGTGAAATTAACTCCGAGGAACCTAAAGCTTTTGACCTGTTCCACTTGCGCACCACTGATATAAATTGGGTCGTGCAGTCCGCTACTCCTTCTGAAGTCAACAACCAATTCCTTCGTCTTGCTGACGTTGAGGGATAGGTTATTGTCTTCGCACCATGCCACCAGGTTCTTAATTTCCTCTCTGTACTCAAACTCATCATTACCCAAGATACGGCCTACAATTGTTGTGTCATCGGCAAACTTATATATTGAGTTCGATAGAAACTTGGCTACACAATCATGGATGTACAGTGAGTACAGCAGGGGGCTGAGTACACAGCCTTGTGGGGCACTGGTGCTCAGAGTGATTGTAGAGGAGAGCTTGTCCCCTAGTTTTACAGCCTGGGTCCTATCTGTGAGGAAGTTGAAGATCCAGCTGCAGACCTGAGTGCTGAGGCCCAGGTTCCGGAGTTTAGGGATCAGTTTATTTGGAATGATGGTATTAAAGGCAGAGCTGTAGTCAATGAAAAGGAGCCTTACGTATGCGCCTTTATTCTCCAGGTGTTCTAAGGAGGAATGTAGGGCCAGAGAGATGGCATCTGCCGTTGACCTGTTGCTCTGGTAGGCAAATTGCAAAGCTTCGAGGTTGACCAGTAGGCTGTGGTTGACGTGTGCCATAACCAATCTCCCGAAGCACTTCATAGCAATTGATGTCAGAGCCACAGGTCGATAGTCATTCAGGCATGCCACCTTGCTCTTCTTCGGCACTGGGATTAGGGTTGCCTTCTTAAAACACGAGGGGATCTTAGATGAAGCAAGGAGCAGTTGAAGATGTCAGCAAGCACTCCAGCTAGCTCGCTTGCACAGGCCCGGAGAACCTGTCCTGAGATGCCATCTGGGCCCGTCGCCTTCCTTGGATTTATCTTTAGGAAGACCCTTCTAACACCCTCCTCGGTGATGATGAATCTCGATGCCACCAGGTCCGGTTCATCCGAAGGAAGCGGGATGCTCCTCTCCTGTTCGACTCTTGCGTAGGATATGTTAAGTTCGTCAGGAAGAGAAACGCCACAGTTATTGATATTCCCAGCCTTTTCTTTGTGCCCAGTGATCTCATTTAGACCCTGCCATAGTCTACTGGCAACACACATCAAAGTTGCTTGAATTTCCAGCATCTGCAGAATTCCTGTTGTTTGCGTTTTTAAATAGTCTACTGGCATCCCTTTGGTTAGCCTGGGCTTCCAACTTGGCTCGATATTGCCTCTTGGCACCCTTAATGTCTTTCCGGAGTTTACGCCTGGATTCCGTGTAGCGACTGGTATCCCCGGACCTAAAAGCCGCAGTTCTAGCCTTTAAAAGGGACTTGACCTCATAATTCATCCAAGTTTCTGGTTAGGGAATACCCGGATCGTCTTGCGAGACACACAGTCCTCCGTGCATTTCCAAATAAAGTCCGTGACAGCTGAGACATACTCATCAAGGTTAGCTGCCGAATCCTTGAATACTAACCAGTCCACCGATTCAAAGCAGTCACGGAGGACCTCATCCATTTCCTCCGTACAATGTGACACTTTGACACCGTGACCTCCCGCTTCAGTTTCTGTTTGTAAGCCGGGAGGAGGAGTACGGCCTGATGGTCTGATTTTCCAAAGTGAGGTTGTGGAACTGAATGGTAGGCATCCTTGACTGCTGTGTAGCAGTGGTCAAGTATATTTGGGCCTCTAGTGGGGCAGGAGACATGTTGGTATAACTTTGGCAGCGCCTTTCTGAGGTTGGCCTGGTTAAAGTCCCTGGCTGTAATGAGCAAAGCCTCCGGATACCTGGTCTCAAGTTCACTGATGTTGGCATACAGTATGTTCAGAGCACACTCCACGTCCGCCTGGGGGAGAATGTAGACCGCTGTCAGTATGACCGAGGTGAATTCCCGTGGTAGATAGTAGGGGCGACACTTCACCGACAGGTGTTCCAGGTCCGGGCTGCAGGAGCTTGTCAGTGCCACTGTGTCCGAGCACCACCCAGTGTTGATCAGTAGGCAGACACCACCTCCCTTCGTCTTGCCCGAAGATGCCGTGCAGTCTGTCCGGTGGATCGAAAATCCCTCCGGTTGGATGGCACAGTCGGGGGTGGCAGGGGAGAGCCAGATCTTGGTGAAACAGAATACACAGCAGTTCCGCATCTCCCTGCAGTAGGTGAGTCTCCCTTTAAGATCATCCACCTTGTTCTCTATGGCTTGCACATTAGCTAGTAGAATGGTAGGCATAGGGACCCCGAAGCCCCTCAGCTTCAATCTGACCAGCAGCCCAGCTCTTTTCCCACGCTTCCTCGGTAAGTAGTGCATCTTTCCAGGTTTCCATCGATGCAGTGTGTTGTTGTCAGCTCTTTGAGGTAGGTGGACGCGTCCCACAGGAATCGATTGGCCGGTTGCGTTGACAGACGCTCCGGGTCGGGCCGAGTAACGGGGGAAGCTCCGCTGCCTCATCCAGCTGCCGGGGGCCCGGGCTGTCGATTGGGTCGGGCCCCGATGCCGACACTTAATCCCGGAGGGCCGGGCTCCTGGTTGAAACAAGTCCTTAAGCTGAGTCACGGTTGTGGAGGCCTCCGCTCCAGCCGAGCCTCGGGCTCGATTTCCGAGATCGGCGGCAGAGGCCTCACCCCCGGCAGCTGTGGATAGCCACCAACGAGGCTTTACGGTGGTCGCTCCGGGGAAGCGTCTGGGGCACCTTGAGGTCTCCGCCGTCACTTCGGTGTGGTCGCCTGCTCCAGGGAGGTGCTAGTCGGAATGGGCCGCGTCTCCAAGCGCTCCGGCACGGTAGCAGACCGCGGGTCTCCGGGAACGTGGTGGACCTGGTGCGGTCCGGAGTTTAAGAAGCAGTTCTGGCGCGGTGGTCTCCAGCTGGGTCAGTGGCTTCGCCAGGGTGTTGTTGATCTTGATCTTGCTAGATGGGAGGTTTAGAAGGGTTTCTCGGGTATAGGATAGTGGAGAGGGCAGCTTGCTCGGGAGAGCTCGCGCAGAGTCGCCAGTTACCGGCGCCATCTTTTAAAAGGTACGGGAGGCCGATGGCTGCAGGCCACAGCCATGGAGCCAGTCCTTTTATGGGAAATTGATAGAAATAGGGGATTTCTGATGGAAATTGTGCAAACAAGTTCTAGATAATCATAATCCAGAATGCAACAGACCACACTAAGTACTGTCTGCACACACTGCATTAATTATGACTCAGTGTTGACTCAGGATTTCACAACAGGGCAAGGATTTCCCCTGCCTTCACTAACAGCTGGAATAAACCTGTTGAATAATCAACAGTGTCACAATTCTCAGAGCACATTCATCGTCTTATTAATGAGTGCTGATTCATTGGGGTGAGGCCTGTTTAAAAAAAATAAAAAATTTCAATGACCCAGATCTTTATTTATTCACTTTATTTTCCTTAGGGATACAGCAGCTCAGCCATGCTGCCCTGCAACCCACCGATTTAACCCAAGCCTAATCACAGGACAATTTACAATGACGAGTTACCCTACCAACTGGTATGTCTTTGGACTGTTGGAGGAAACCGAGCAGCCAAAGAAAAGCCCGTGCAGCTTTCTTCCACCCCTTCACTTATAATATATTAGCCAGAGGAATTGCTGCAGGAATACATCTTATGTTAGATAAAATATTTAATATTTACAATTGTGTAATGACCACAAAGGCTCAAGAGAAATCAGATGCCTATAGGAAGAAAAATCATGTTAAGAATACTATGCTAGCTGTAAGCTTGAGTGAATCTATGGCCCTCTTGGCCTGACTGGTTATACATCCATATCATACTCCATGAACTGTGGGCATCCTTGTCTTCAGTATTAACTCAGGAACCTTCCTCATAAACGTATTTATCTTTTTCCCTGTTGCAACCTTTAAGATGATTGTGAACCAATGTGGATGGCTTCACTCACCTCCAAACTGAGCTGGTTCCACAAGCTATGGAATAACTTTCAAGGACTCTACAACTTGGCACAGTAGCATAGTGGGTTGCACAGTGCTTTACAGTACCAGCAAGCTGGGTTCAATTCCTGCCACTGTCGGTAAGGAATTTGTATGTTCTCTCAGTGACCAGTGAGTTCCTGCTGGGTGCTCCAGATCCCCCCCAACAGTCTCTCAAAGACATACGGGTTAATAGTTCTGTACCTTTGTAGTGAGACATTAAAGCCCAAACACATTTGCCTTCCCCAGTGAATGTACAACATCACCATTGGATGCCACAGTGGCGTAGTGGTTAGCATGACACTGGTACAGTTTGGGGTGTCAGAGTTTGGAGTTCAATCCCAGTGCCCTTTGTAAAGAGTCTGTCTGACCTCCCCGTGGAACACACTGATTTCTTCTGGGTGTTCCAGTTCCCTCCCACAGTCTGAAGATCTACCAGTTAGTAGATTAATTGTTCATTGTAACTTGTCCTGTGATTAGCTAGAGTTAAATCAGCGATTGCTGTGTGGAAGGACCTACTCTGTATAAATAAATAAACTCATGATCTCAGTATTATTTATTTATCTATTTATTTATTTATTAGTTAGTTTATTTGTTTATTTATTTACTTATTATTTGCACAGCTTGCTTACTTTTGCACACCGGTTGTCAGTCTTTACATGTAGTTTTTCATTGATTCGATTGTATATCACTGCTTTACTGTAAATGAAATGAATCGCAAGGTAGCATATGGTGACATATACGTAATTTAATAATAAATTTACTTTGAACTCTGAAAGCCAAATCTTCTGCTATTTGTCCTTAAGTGAACTTGGACAAGTCAATGTTGAAGTTTGTTTGGCAACATGCCTTTGCAAATGACTTATGGAATATTGTTTTTACTTTAGAGACAAGCTTTGTAAAAGTAATTGCTATTGTTACAAATACGGGTTCTGTCACATGAGAGCAGTGTGCCAGTAATGCAGCCTGATCCACCTGGAAACTCTTCACTCATCTTTGTCATCCAAAAAAGTACCAGCTCCAGGTGACATAGCCAAGAAGGAATATACGAAGCCTTGCTGGGCATTTCAAGTTTAAGTTTAATTGTCAGTCAACCATACATGAATACCCATGAATACAGCCAAACAAAACAGTGTTTGTCCAGGGACAGGGAACAAAATACAGTACCAATAGTTATACACAGCACACAGCACATATAGCACATATTAGATGGCAGTAAACATACAGTCACACAAGGAAGGTATAATGTAGCCCAAGTCCCTGAGTCCATGGATGTTGTTGGCAAGAGCAAGCTCACAGCAGTCTGCAAATAAACGCAACCTAACTTGTCGTCCACTGAGAAAACACAGGAGGGCAGCACCGATGCCAAAATGGGCACCGCGCCACACTGCCTCTAGGCACCGACTCCAACGCCTGTCAACTGGGCAGCTGTAAACAGGCCACACCGTGGATTGAGGCCTAGACTGTGCTACAGTTGAGGCCATGCAGCTTCTCTGCCATCGGTCCCACCCAATAAACCAGTGAACTGGACTTGCAGCATTCCAGATTACCAATGTCCAATGGGGTTTTGCGATCACAAGAAAAACGACTAAGACAATCACTCACTGTTAGACTCGCTCTTATGGGCTCTGATCTGACAAACACTGAAAGCAATTGGATCTAATTGCTTTCAGAATATATCATATATTCAGAGTACTGCGTTTAAATACTGGAAAAACTTTTTAGGCAATTAAAGGAATTTCCAATTACTTGCAGGTTTGTTGATAATTTTAAAAAGTTGAGTTTATTGCCATTGACAATTGGCACTGAATATCCTTCAACATTGGATCAGAGGCCTAGACACCAGGCGTCCTTCATCCCACATCGCTGTCATTTGAGTGTGGAGTATAGGCCTAGACTCCAGATGTCATTTGTTACCTGTTCACAAGCAACTAAGCTTGAGCTACAATCTTGATGGAAACTGCAGCTCTAGCCATCTTGTGAATTGATGCTTAGCAATTCAGAAACAGCTTCTTCTCCTTGCCATCAGATTTCTGAAAGATTCAAGTTCATGTTCAGTTCATTGTCACTCAACCATGCTCATGTATACCACCAAATGAACAATATTCCTCTGGACCAAAATGCACAACCCAGTACATATACTGTAAACCACACACATAACACATAAAGTAATATTAGTACCGATAACAAGTAACGAGTTCTATACATGATACAAGTTAAAAAGTTAACAGTATAATTCTGCTGGCACTTCATATGCAATGAAACCTGGGTGATGGCAGGGAGTTCAATACTCTTACGGCCTTGGGGGAAGAAGCTGTTTCCCATCTTAACAGTTAGAAACATAGAAAACCTACAGCAAAATACAGGGCCTTTGGCCAACAATGCTGTGCTGAACATGTACTTATTTTAGAAATTACCTAGGGTTACCCGTAGCCCTCTATTTTTCTAAGCTCCATGGGCCTATCCAGGAGTCTCTTAAAAGACCCTATCGTATCTGCCTCCACCACCGTTGCTGGCAGCCCATTCCATGCACTCACCACTCTCAGTGTAAAAAACTTAACCCTGCTATCTCCTCTTTACCTGCTTCCAAGCACCAAAAAACTGTGCCCTCTCATGCTAGCCATTTCAGCCTTGGGAAAAAGCCTCTGACTATCCACATGATTAAAGCTTCTCATTATCTTACACACTTCTTGTGCTGATGCTGTGGTACCTCCTGGCTTGATGGTAGGGGGTCAAGGAGATTGTTGGACAGATGAGAGGGATCATTGACAATGTTAAGGGCCCTGCGCACACAGTGCTACTGATAAATATCTCTAATGGGTGGAACAGCTGACCTTTCCAATGGCCAAGCATTTTAATTTCAAATCTTATCCTGTTCTGACATGTCAATCTATGGCTTCCTCTTGTGCCATGATGAAGTCACACTCAGGAGCAACACCTTATATTCCATCTGGATAGGCACCAACCTGATGGCATGAATAGTGATTTCTCCTTCGGTAAAATAAAATCCCTCCCGCTCCCCTCTTCTTATTCCCCATTCTAGCCTTTTACCTCTTCTCTCCTGCCTATTACCCATGCTGAGGTCTCTCCTGCACCTCTTTCTCCTATAGTCTGCTCTCCTCTCCTATCATATTCCTTCCTCTCCAGCCCATAACCTTTCCAACCCACCTGGCTTCACCTTCGGGTTTTTCTCCTTCCCCTCCCCCCACCTTTTTATTCTGGAGTCTTTCCCCTCTCTTTCCAGTCCTCATGAAGTGTCTCAGTCTGAAATATTGATTGTTTACTCCTGTCCATAGATGCTGCCTGACCCACTGAATACCTCCAACATTTTGAGTGTGTTACTTCGGATTTCCAGCATCTGCAGAATCTCTTATGTTTATGATTTTCAGCAGAACTCTAAATGGTTCATGAGACTGAGGAGATTCCACAGGAGACAAATGTGAGGCACACACTATGTTGGGCATGATATGGCTTAATGAGCTTGCAGCACAAATTTTGGGTCCAAGCTGCAGTAGGTCAAACATACATTGGTTAATAATTTTCTGGAATTATTCACTTTAGCTCCCTACGCATCCATAGATTCACCAAGGTTCCATGTCCCTGGATCCCTCAAAGTTGCACACAAGTTGATATAGTTGTGAAGAAGGCATATGGTGTGTTGGCTTTCATTAGGCAGGGGATTGAGTTCAAGAACCATGAGGTAACGTTGCATCTGTATAAAACCCTGATCAGACCACATTGGAATATTGTGTACAGGTCTGGTCGCCTCATTATAGGAAGGATGTGGAAGCTTCCTATAACGAGGCGAGAGGATGCAGGGGAGATTTACCAGGATGCTGCCTGGATTGGAGAACATGTCTGCCGAAGATAGGATGAGCAACCTGGGCCTTTTCTTTTGGAGCAAAGGAGGGTGAGAGGTGATGATAGAGGTAGATGAGATGATAAGAGGCATAGGCAGAATGGACAACCAGAAGTCTTTTCTCGGGATGAAGGTGGCTAACAGGAGGGGACATCATTTAAAGGTGATTGGAAGAAGGTGTAGGAGGAATGTCAGAGGCAAGTTCTTTACACTACGAGTGGTGGGTTTGTGGAAAGTGCTGCTGAGGGGAGGGGAGTGGTAGAGACAGATACATTAGGGACAAGAGTCAGGATTGTTTAAAGTCATTGTCTGTACACAAATGCAAAGAAGAATGAAATAATTGTTACTCCAGATCTTAGGCAGCACAAAAAAAACCAGAACACAATAATACTAAAAAGCACACAATAAATGTAGATACTCATATTTATACATATTTACACTTATACTATAGATAGCTGCTATACATAGATTTATTGTACATCCATAAAGTGGTGCTAGGCTGTATGTAAGGTGACGGACAGGAAATGATAAAGTAGTGGTGGGGTTAGTGGGTGTAGCTGTTGGTCAGCCTCACTGCTTGGGGAAAGTAATTGTTTTTGAGACTAGTGGTCCTGCTGTGGATACTGTGTAGCCTCGTCCAGGATGGAGGTAGGTCAACCAGTCCATGAGCAGGGTGGGTGAGATCCTTCATGATGTTTCCAGCCCTTCTCTGGCACCTTTCTCTATATATGTCCCTGATGGAGGGTACCAGTGATGCATTGGACAGTTTTGACTACCTGTTCAGGAGCTTTCCTGTCCATAACAGTGAGGTTTCTGTACCAAAGAGTGATGCAGCTTACTAGGATGCTTTCCACTGCACATCTGTAGAATGAGGGTGATGAATTTGTGGAATTTGTTACCATGTGCAGCTGTGGAAGCCTGGTCATTTGGTGTACTTAAGGCAGAGCTTGACAGGTTCTTGATTGGACACGGCATCAAAGGCTATGGGAAGAAGGCCAGGGACTGGGGCTGAGGAGGGAAAAATAAAAAGGCCAGCCATGATTGAGTGGCGGAGCAGACTCGAAAGGCCAAATAGCTTAACTCCGCTGCTACATCTTATGGTCTTATGATATGAGTATGGATTTGCAAAGTCTTGCTGTCATGATCCCCCTCGGTAAGGAGAGGCATTGGTGAGATTTCCTGATTGTGTAGGATGTGTTCTGGGACCATAAGTGGTTGTGCACTCTCAGGAGCTTGAAACTGCTCAGTTTCCACTGCTGCGCCACCGACGTAAAGAGGGGTGTGAGCGGTGTGAGTTCTCATGAAGTCAATAGCCTTCTCCTTTGTCTTGTTGACATTAAGGAAGAGGCTATTTTCCTGGCACCAGACCTTGAGCTCTTCCATGTCCTCTCTGTAGACCGTCTCATCATTGTTGGCAATGAGCCCCACCCACTGTCATGTCATCAGCGAACTTGGTAATGTGATTGTTTAGGTGTGAGCAGAGTGCACAGCTATGGGATCGGCACGCAGCGATGATGGGGAGGGAGGAGCAGTTGTGCATCCTGACTATCTGAGAGCTGTTAGTTAGGAAGTTCAACACCCTGTTGCTCATTGGGGTATTTAGACTGAGGAGTAGGATTTTGTTCACCGTGGTCTGTGGGACAATAGTATTGAATGTCAAACTGAAATCCAGAAATAGCTTTCCGACATAAGTGCCCTTGTTTTCTAGGTGTGTCAGGGCCAGGTGTATGACAGATGCTAAGGTATCTGTTGTGGAGTGGTTCTGTCAGTAAGCATACTGGTGAGTGTCTGATGTGGCGTTTTTGATATATGCCACGATCAGCCATTCAAAGCACTTCATAATGATTGCGGTCGGTCCCACTGGGTGGTAGTCATTTAGTTTGGAAGGTGTAGAGTCTTCTGTACAGGGCTGATGGTGGCTGATTTGAAGCATGTGAGGACAGCAGCTGAGATGAGTGATGTGTTGGAGATGTCTGTGAAGATGTCAGTGAGCTGGTGTGCACACTCCTTGAGTACTCGACCTGGGACACTGCCTGGCTTGGTCACCTTATGGGGTGGGGAGGTGTTTGGTGGGGTTGACACTACAGAGTTTTCTCTTGTCTGCTGCTGTTACAAACAGTGGCTGCTCACCTGGGAAGTGGATAGCTGTCGAAGCTGCGTTGCGTTGCATACTGAAAAGCATGCACAGAAGTTGCTTAGAGCATCAGGGAGGGATGTGTCACTGGCATAGCTGATGTTGTTTTTTCCTTGTGTTGTCAGTAATGCCCTTGATGCCCAGCCACATACGCCAGGGATCATTAATAGACAGGTGTTCTTGAATGATAACGATCCTTGCCGCTCCCTCCTAGCACGGAAGGGTTAGCTTGCTCTTAAGGTAGCTTAATAGGTTAGCATAACATTGTGGGCTGAAGGGCCTGTCCTGTTCTGTAATGTTCTATGTTCTACCTACAAACAAAATGTCATTGTTCTAATTAAGCAGGAAATTAGACGTAAAGGACTGAACACACTAGCCACTTTAGCTTTTTTTATTGCTTCTACTGAGGACTATTTGATACCTGAGTGAAAATGTTTTTCATTTAGGTCTGTAAAAACAAGCTAGGAATTCAATCATGATAACAATATCTCTGAGAATAGAGTGCACCATGTGGGATGATATTGATACACTGTCGAACCACATACCATTGTTGAAAGCTGCTGCCTTCCATAAAGAATGTTTATTCTTTCTTTTTCTCTCTCTCTCTCTCTCATTCCCTCATTCACAAAACCCAAAGGCATTGCTCTAGCATAGTTGTTTGTGGGAGAGCATGAAACGAATCTCCTGTGAGGGAAATAGAGAAGGTATTTCTCTGGGTAGAATGACGACAATGGTAGGCAGTAGGTGTGAAGGATATACGTATAGAGAATTTCAAAGGTACAGGCAAAGTCAAGTATTCCTACTTTCATAGAATTATAGGATCATCGAGCACTACAACACAGAAACAGACTCTTCAATCGATCTAGTCCGTGTTGAACTATAATATCAAGCCGCACCTGGATCATAGATCTTTGTACTCCTCCCATTCTTATACTTACCCAAACTTGTCTTAACTGTTGCTAATCAAACCCACATCCACCACATTCACCACTTCCAATGGCAGCTTGTTCCACACTGTCACCACCCTCTGAGTGAAAATTCCCCTTCATTTTCCCCTTAAATATTTCACCTTTCACTCTTAACTCACAGCCTCTAGCTCTAGTCTCACTATTAGTAGAAAGGCCTGCTTACAATTATCCAATCTATACGCTTCGTAGTCTTGTTACATCTGTCAAATCTTCCTTCAACCTCTATAGTTCTAGGAAATAAATTCCTAACCTATTCAACCTTTCTCTGTAATTCAGGTCCTCAAGTCCCAGGAACTTCCGTGTATATTTTCTTCGTACTCTTTCAATCTTATTGACACCTTCCCTTCCCCACTCCGGATGGTTCTTGACGTCAGTTGGCAACAGCACATGACGAACGCCGAGCTCTATAACAACCTACCGATGCTCACCACTAAAATCGAGGTGAGAAGACTGCAACTAGCGGGGCACTGTCTACGCCACCCCGAGCTACCTGCCAGCCTAGTCATCATGTGGGAGCCCAAGCACGGGAGGATGAACCCCCTAGGCCTGAGTCGACATAGTAGTAGTAGTAGTTCCTGTAGATAGGTGACCAGAACTTCAAAGTAGGCCTCACCAACATCTTATACAACTTCAACACAACATCCTAACTCTTGTACTCAATACTTTGATTTATGAAGGCCAATGTGCCAAAAGCTCTCTTTTTGACCCTATCTAACAGTGATGTCACCCTCAAGGAGTTATGAATCTGCATTCCTGGATCCCTCCGTTTTACTACACTCCTCAGTGCCCTACCATTTACTGAGTCTGATCCTGGTTTGTCCTCCCAAAGTGCAAACATCACTCTTGTCAGCATTAAGTTTTACCTGCCATTTTTCCAGCTGGTCCGTATCCCAGTGGATCAAGTGAATGAATTTAGACCATAAGACCATAAGACAAAGGAGCAGAAGTAGGCCATTCGGCCCATCGAGTCTGCTCTGCCATTTTATCATGAGCTGATCCATTTTATCCTATCTAGTCCCACTGCCCCGCCTTCTCACCACAACCTTTGATGCCCTGGCTACTCAGATACCTATCAATCTCTGCCTTAAATACACCCAATGACTTGGCCTCCACTGCTACCCGTGGCAACAAATTCCATAGATTCACCACCCTCTGACTAAAAAAATTTTTTTGCATTTCTGTTCTGAAAGGGCGCCCTTCAATCCTGAAGTCATGCCCTCTTGTACTAGACTCCCCCATCATGGGAAACAACTTTGCCACATCCACTCTGTCCATGCCTTTTAACATTCGAAATGTTTCTATGAGGTCTCCCCTCATTCTTCTAAACTCCAAGGAATACAGTCCAAAAGCGGACAAACGTTCCTCATATGTTAACCCTCTCATTCCCAGAATCATTCTAGTGAATCTTCTCTGTACCCTCTCCAACGTCAGCACATCCTTTCTTAAATAAGGAGACCAAAACTGCCCACAGTACTCCAAGTGAGGTCTCACCAGCGCCTTATAGAGCCTCAACATCACATCCCTGCTCCACTCTATTCCTCTAGAAATAAATGCCAACTTGAATTTTGAATCTCCATTCTTGAAATGCTCTTACATAGTATTGCCTCCTCCTGTGCTTAACCATTCTGTGAACCTATGCTGGCATTTCCGTGCCTGTGCAGTGAGACGCTAAAGTCGGACCCCACTTGCCTTTCCCGGTGAATGGACAGCATCACCATTGGGTACCATGGTGGTGTAGCAGTTAGAGCAACGCTATTACGGCTCAGGGTGTCGGAATTCAGAGTTCAATCCCAGCATCTTTTGTGAGGATCCTGCAGGACCTCCCAGTGGAATGAGTGGGTTTCTCCAGGTGCTTTTGTTTTCCCCCCTCAGTCCGAGGACCTACTGGTTAGTAGGTTAATTGGTCGTAGTAAATTCTCCTGTGATTAGGCTAGGGTTAAACCAGGGGTTGATAGGAGGCATATCTCGAGGTGCCAGAAGGGACTGTTCCATGTTGCATCTCTAAATGAAACAAGATGAAACTGCAAGTAACTAACTCTCTGATTGATCTTGGTGTAGATTAAAAGGTCAGCTCTACGTTGTGAGCCGAAGAGCATGTACTGTGCTGGAGTGTTCGATGTTCTATGTTCTATTTCACAAAAAAAAATACATCTGAGGTTTTATTTTACTCCATTTGTATCCCAATAAATAAATAAATACATGTGGTTTTGTGTTTCAAAATTAATTTCTGAATTAATGTGAGGAATATTTAATAGATGTGTCTACAAAAGTCATCATCATCACTATGTGCCGTGTTGATGATATGGGCAATCATGGTCTTCCATCTACTGAGCGAGGGATCGTTGCCCATCAGGAACACCCCCTTCACACTGCTGCTCTTTCCATGACCATGATTGTTCTGGGCTAAATTTTTCTACAGAATTAGTTTGCCATTGCCTTCTTCTGGGCAGTGTCTTTACAAGATAGGTGACCCCAGCCATTGTCAATATTCTTCAGAGATTGTCTGCTTGACGTCAGTGGTCGCATCACCAGGACTTGTGATTTGCACCAGCTGCTCGTACGACCATCCACCACCTGCTCCCATGGCTTCACGTGACCCTGATCGGGGGGGCAGCGGGTGCTAAACAGGTGCCCAAGGTTGACCTGCAGACAGGCGGAGGGAAGGAGCACCTTATACTTCCTTTGGTAGAGACATGTTTCCACCCCACCACCCAAGCTACAACGATAAAGATCAAAAGATCAACGTGTTCTGTCCTTGGCTGAAGCACTTAAAATACAAAAAAGTCCATTTCCTGGTCAACAACATGATTGATTTTTTCTGTTAAAAGAAACACTAGCAGTATTAACATTCAGGCAACTGGGTACAGGGTACACATGCTTCCCAGATACCTGTTAGGTCACAGCTGGCAAGATAAAGTTTAAGCATTATTTACACCCAATAAAGAGTTGAGAAGTCCTAGACATATTTTATTTAAACTTGCATTTAAAGAATAAAATCAAAATGCGGTGAATATTAGAGAACTTAAATACACAGGGACTGAGGCATTGTTAAGGATCCCAATCTCTTTGATGTGCTACCATCAGGAAGGAGGTACAGGAGCACCAGGACCATGACTACCAGACTGGGTAAGAGTTTCTTCCCTCAGGGTGTGAAACTAATGAATACCCTTCCACCACTAAGGTCTCGTCACTAGGACAGCGAGCTGGTTACTGTTTACTGTTTACCTGTGCTGCACACTTCATATACATTTTGAGTTATACTTTACTAACTTATTTGTGGCAAGAAGGTTATGTGGAGAAAGCAGGCGAATGCGGTTAAGAGGGACAATAAATCAGCCATGATGGAATGACGGAACAGACTCAATAGGCTGAATAGCCTAATTCTGTTCCTATATCTCATGGTCTTACGGTATGTTGGCCACAGGAATACATGACAACACTTGCAGAGTGCCCCAAAACATCCTTAGGTTGTTAATGCAAACAACAACTTCCGTTAATGCCCCACCTTCCCTTCGTACCCCATCCCTTATTTACTACTCCCCCCCCCTTATTTTTCTCTCTCTTTTTTCTCCCTCTGTCCCTCTCACTATAACTCCTTGCCCATCCTCTGGGTTTCCCCCCCTCCCCCCTTCTTTCTCCCTAGGCCTCCCGTCCCATGATCCTCTCCCTTCTCCAGCCTCGTATCCCTTTTGCCAATCAACTTTCCAGCTCTTAGCTCCATCCCTCCCCCTCCTGTCTTCTCCTATCCCTCCACTTTCAAATCTCTTACTATCTCTTCTTTCAGTTAGTCCTGACGAAGGGTCTCGGCCTGAAACGTCGACTGAACCTCTTCCTATAGATGCTGCCTGGCCTGCTGCGTTCACCAGCATTTTTTGTGTGTGCTGCTTGAATTTCCAGCATCTGCAGATCTCCTCATGTAACACATTTCACCATGTGCTTCCTTGTACAATTGATAAATAAATGAATCTGTCTGTCTGTCTATATGAAATTTACTGACCTGCAAAGGAATCTGAGCTGAGGGCTTTGTTCACAATATGTATGAAGCAAATTAATCAGGAGCTCTCTTTACCCTTTTGCTGTGTATCTGGTTGACAGTAGCCTGCTGACACATTTATCTTCATAGGCAGTTTCCCAAGATCAAAGCTGAATTCAAGATTCTAGATTCAAGTTTCCAGTTTATTTGTCATCAAAGCATACAGTGAAATGCGCTGTTTGAATCACCAACTAACGCACCTGAGGGTGTGCTGGGGCCAGCCGTACTTTCCTGCGGCAACATTGCACGTCCACGAATGCTTGGCAGAACAACACAGAACACAACAAGCAACAAATCAACAACAGCGAAAACAAGCCCTGTTTCATCCATGCACCCTTTGTTGGGCGGGGGGCTGGTGATTGATTATGTGGATACTTCTCTTATGGAGATATGAATATATGAATATATTTCTCTTATGGAGATTATCTAGAGCTAGGATGTAGAATTAAAGCAAAAGCAGAACTGCACTTAGTACAAACCAGAGGGGATAAATTCACGCAACATCACTCACGCACCACTGAACTGTTCCCACAATCTACACACTCACTTTCAAGGACTCTTATCTCATCTTCTCAAAATGTATTGCTTATTGATTTATTATTGTTATTTCTTTTCTTTTTCTTTCTTTTTGTATTTTCACAGTTCGTTGTCTTTTGCACGTTGGTTGTCCATCCTATTGGGTGCGGTCTTTCATAGATTCTATTGTATTTCATGTATTTACTGTGAATGTCTGCTAGAAAATGAATCTCAGGATTTGATATCCTAACATATATGTACTTTGATAATAAATTTAACTTGAACTTGAAAGAAGGCAATTAGCATTCTTGCTTTTATTGGTCAAGGTATTAAGTATAAGAATCAGGTAGTCAGTTGTACAAAACTTCATAGTTTGGCACAGACTAGAGGAATCATAGAGTCATAGCACAGAAACAGGCCCTTCAGCCCATCTAGTCAGTGCTGAACCATTAATCTGCCTCGTCCCATCATCCCAGACCACAGCCCTCCATGCCCCTCTCATCCATATACCTGTCCAATAGTCTCAGCCAACCTCAGTAGAGAAAGCTTGCTTGCATTTACCCTCTCCATACCTCTCATAATTTTGTGTACCTCTGTCAAATCTCCCTTCAATTGTTTATGTTCTAGGCAATAAAGTCCTAACCTATTCAATCTTTCCTTATAACTCTGATCCGGAAGTCCTGGTATATCTTTGTAAATTTTCTCTGCACTAGATGGGCTGAAGGGCCTGATCCTGTCCCATGATGCTCCATCACTCTATGCTTCTATTCTATGATTATCAGGCAGCTGAGTGTAAGCGTCCTTTTGGATGTCTATAAATTGCAGTACTCATCCACACCGATACATGTACTGACTTCGTAAGAACATCAAAAGGAGTTGAGTGTGGACATCCGGAAGGGGGAGTCGAGGGAATGCATGCCAGTCCTCATTGATCAGCAGTGGAAAGGGTGATCGGTTTCAAGTTCCTGAGTGACAATATTTCTGAAGATTGATCCTGGGCTCAACATATTGAAACAGTTACAAGGAAGGCATGACATTTGTGTATTTTATTCGGAGTTTGAGGAGACTCTGTTTATCACCAAAGACACACAAATTTCTATAGGTGTACCATGACGAGCATTCTGACTGGTGGCCATGCCATCTGGTATGGAGGGGCCACTGCATGGGATCAGAGAGTTGCAAACTCAGTCAGCTCCATCATGGGCACCAGCCCCTCCAGAGTCGAGGGCATCTCAGGTAGGCAGCATCCAACATTGAGGATCCCCATCACTCAGTACCACTGGGAGGAGGTACAGGAGCCTAAAGACACACACTCAATAATTCAGGAACAGGTTCTTCCCCTCCACCATCAGAATTCTGAATGGGTATTGAACCCATGGACCCTGCCTCACTAATTTTCCCTCTCTTTTTGCACTACTTATTCAATTAATTTTTAATGTATGCTTATTGTAATTTCTGGGTTTTTCATTATTATGTATTATATTGTACTGGTGGCACAAACAGCAAATTTCACAATGTGTTCTGTTCTATGTTCTATTACAAATGAGCACAGAGACGCAAACACACTGATTGCCATTTACCTCACAGTGAAATGTGCTACATGGGACAATTGTGTTCTATTAAACAGGGCAAGAAAGAAAACAAATTATCAAGTGTTTATGACAATATGAATGTTCTGATCTTGAGCAGGAGCTGAAAAAACAGATCATTGTGGGGTTCATATTAAATCATCGATAAATCAAGTGGCTTGAGTTTTCAGGTCTGTTGTCACCAACAGTAATAAGAGTAGCTGATGTAAAACAGCCACAAGACACAACTGTGAATAGGATCAGGGAAGAAACTAAACACCAAGGCAGAATTTTTTGCTCAAAACATTCAAAGGGAAGCAATATCCAGCAGGGTGGCAAAACAGAAATCCTGGAGAAACAATAACAAAGAAATGAATTCAAATCCCATAATTTCTGCTTCGAAATAAACAAAAATAATTGGTTTAGATAAACACAAGAGATTCTGCTGATGCTGGATATCCAGAGCAACACACAAAAATGCTGGAGGAACTCAGCAGGTCAGGCAGCATCAATGGAAGTGAATAAAGGCTTCCCAACCTGCCATCCATAACTACACCTTCTCTAACTTCCTTCTTTTTCATCTCGCTATCTGTTCATTTAATAAGTCCAGCCCAAGGAGCCCGTACCACCCAATTAGACCCATGTGATCAATGGGTGTAACACAATCAAAGGTCCACAAGCTTGTCATGGTTTGGAGGTTTGCGTTCCTCAATGACCTGGAGATCTATGTAGGCTGGAGTCAGGACTTTATGCTTTGCCTCTTGGTAAGCTCACCCATGCCAAACAGGTCAAGGGGTGAAGGCCAGACTACGAGTGGTCCACCAATCCTCCAGGTTCATGGGCTCAGCTCAGGGCTAACAACCCTGTCAGATAAACAAAAACTTTTATAGAAACAACAATGAAGAATCTTTCTACATCTGAGGGTGACGGTATTCCTGAGCCTCCACCTGGGGCTTGCTTGACTGACAGTAGTGAAAACTGAGAGGAAGCTACAAGAATGATGAAGGAAGCCCTGACCTCCTCCAGAGATGGAAGACCTTCATTGCTGCCCTAAATGCCGTCAGCGGGAATTGAACAATTACAAAGTTTGCACAAAGTTTACAATGAGATCACACTAAATCTACCTTGGTTACTTTGCTTTGATGTAGCTATACTGTATCTATAAGTGGCACACAGTGCAGACGTTATGCAGACCATGGGACACCACTGTAGCATTGCCGTTAGTGCAATGTTATTACAGCTTGGGGCATTGGAATTCTGAGTTTAATTCCAACATCATCTGTAAGAAGTTTATACTTCCTTCCCCTGAGCATGTGAGTTTTCTCCAGATACTCTAGTTTCCCCTCACAGTCCAAAGATGTACTGGTTAGCTGGGGTAATTGATCATTATCTCATGACTAGCCTAGGGTTAAATGGGTGGAAGGCTGGGTAGTGCAGCTTGAAGGGCCGAATGGCCTGTTTGTACTATATCTCTAAATAAACAGAGAATAAATAAGTTACGCACAAATGTCATCAAGAAATTATAAGGTTGAAAAAATTGTGAAGGGGAAATTAATGGCTGAATACAAAATCAACACATGTCTACCATAGCAACACATCCAAATGCTGGAGAAACTCAGCAGGTCAGGCAGCACCCATGAAATTGAATAAACAGTCAACGTTTGGGGCTGAGACCCTTCTTCAGGACTGACAAGGAAGGGGGAAGATGCCAGAATAAAAAGGTGGGGAGAGGGGAAAGAGGCTAGCTGGAAGGAGATAGGTGAAGCCAGGCAAGTGGGAAAGGTAAAAGGCTGGAGACAAAAGAATCTGATAGGAGAGGTGAGTGGAGCATAGGAGAAAGGGAAGGAGGAGGGGACCCAGGGGGAAGTAATAGGCAGGTGAGAAGTAAAACATCAGAGTGGGGAATGCAGGGGTGGGGGAGTTTGTTTACCAGAAGGAGAAATCAATATTCATACCATTGGGTTGGAGGATGCCCATACAGAATATAAAGTGTTGTTCCGTCACTCCAATGGTGTCCTCATCTTGGCATAAGAGGAGGCCATGGACTGACATGTTAGACCAGAAATAGGAATCGGAATTAAATTGTTTGCCCACCAGGAAGTCCCACTTGTAGTGGATAGTGCAGAGGAGCTCGATGTCAAACCTGCCCAAAGGGCCAAGCCATCAATGTGATCAATTTTGCAGACTTAAAACCTGATTCTTTGCTTATAATTGTCAATGATGTTGGTGGGTTTCCCATTATGGAAATTATCGTTTCCACAGCAGTGAAAATTATCAAGTGCTTGATCGTTGCTAGGTGTTTGGCAAACTGTGAGGTCAGATAAGGAGCTGCTGTTCAACAGTGATGGTTTCAAGGTTTGCAGCCTGCTTACATTTCACACATTGCTAAGTAGTATCTCACTGGCCCTGTGCCAACCGGGAAGCATTGACATTTCTGGGAATGTTGCTAGCCAAAGATGCTCATGCTGAAGGGAGAAAAAACACAAATAAATGAACAAATAATAAGGTGCATATACAATACAAGTTAAAAAGTAAACAGTATACACTACTAGAGTTTCATACATGATGAGACCTGGGTGGTGGCAGGGCGTTCAGTAGTCTTTTAGAAATACACACACCTGACTCATATTAACCCAAAACTGTGTAACCTCACCAATGCCATCGATGGACATTTAAACAAAGATCTTATGACTCTGTCCTGTATTCATGTACTGTTAAGAATCAAGATTCGGGTTTGTTCAATGTCATTTCCTTACCCAAGGGTGAAGCAGAACAAAATGATTGTTACTCGGGATCCGATGCAGCACAAATAAAATCAATCAGCACAAAGAATAATGATAAAAAACACAATGAATATAAATACATAAGATGGCTTATATACATTGATTGATTGTGTGTTCATAAAGTGATGCTAGGGACAGGGACACACACAAAATGCTGGAGGAACTCAGCAAATCTGGCAGCATCTATGGAAAGTTGACGTTTCATCAGACCCTTCATCAGGACTGGAAAGGAAGAGGGAAGACACCAGAATGAAAAGGTGGGGAGATAGGAAGGAGGATAGCTAGAAGGTGATAGGTGAAGCCAGGTGGGTGGGAAAGGTAAAGAGCTGGAGAAGAAAGAATCTGATACGAGAGCAGAGTGAACCATGGGAGAAAGGGAAGGAGGAGGGGACCCAGGGGGAGGTGAGAGGCAGGTGAGAAGTAAAAGGCCAGAATGCGGAGTGGAATTGAAGGAGAAGGGAGGTGGAGGGAAACATTTTTTTTACCAGAAGGAGAAATTGATTGAATGGTACTCAGGTGGAATATTCAAAGTCAAAGTAAAATTTATTATCAGAGTACATACATGTCACCACATGCAATCCTGAGGCTCTTTTTCTGTGGCCATATTTAGCAAAGCTATAGAACAGTAACTGTAAACAGGATCTGTAAACTGTGAACATCAGGAACTATAAACTGTAAACAAACTCTGCAAATGCAGATATAAATAAATAGCAATAAATAACCAGCATGAAACAACAATATAACAGAGTCCTTAAATGAGTGTAGTTATCCCCTTTTGTTCAAGAGCCTGATGGTTGAGGGGTAGTAACTGTTCTTGAACCTGGTGGTGTGAATCCTGAGGCACCTGGACCTTCTACCTGATGGTAGCCAAGAGCATGGCCTGGGTGGTGAGGATCTTTGATGATGGATGCTGCTTTTCTATGGCAACATTTCCTGTAAATGTGCTCAATGGCTGGGAGGCTTTTACAGACATTCCACCCGACAAAAACTCATTTCAGGGAGGTAGCACCATCAATTTGCGGGAGACTTCCGGGAGAGGTGGGATGTCTGCAATAGAGTAGCTCCTTAGCAGCTAGCCTGCTAGTTTAAATAACGTTAGCTATGCTAATGAGCGAATGACACCTGTTAAACTCACCTCAACATGTCTTTTAGAGTCTTAACCCACCATGGGCAATAGAAAAGTCACTGTTGCAAACAGTGCAGCGAGCAACACTGTCATTATTTTGACCCCTATTAGGCAGGGGTACACTTTAGTGTAGTCTGGGGTGATGTACGGTTTATATTTTATTTTTTTTGGAACACTCTGCCACTCTGACTTTTTTTGGAACTCTCTCGCTCTCACTCTCGCACTCTCTCTCGTGGTTGCTCTCTCACGTTTGCTTTCTTGCTCTCGCTCTCTCGCTCCCTCTCTCTCTCTCTCTCTCGCTCTCGCGCTCTCTCTCACGCTCGCTCTCAAAAAAAGCAATTTCTGGGGCATTGTATATAAATTGGGGGCATCAGGGAGCCACTATTAATATGCGGGAGACTACCGGAACTTCCAGGAGAGGTGGGATGTCTGCTTTTACCCGTGATGTACTAGGCCGAATCCACTACTTTTTGTAGGATATTCTGCTGAAAGGCATTGGTGTTCCCAAACCAGGCAGTAATGCAGCCAGTCAGCACACTTTCCACCACACATCTATAGAAGTTTGCCAAGTTTTTCAATGACATACCAGACCTCCTCAGATGCCGAGGAAGTAGAGGTGCTGCCGTGCTTTCTTCACAATAATATGTATATGATGGGTCCAGGACAGGTCTTCTGAGATAGTGGCACCCAGGAATTTAAAGTTACTGACCCTCTGATCGTCCGATTATTACTGGTTCATGGTTTCCTCCACCCCAAGGATGGCCTCATCATGGCACAAGAGAAAAGCCATGGACTGATATGTCAGAATGGGAAAAGGAATCAGGATTAAAATGTTTGGCCACCAGGAAGTTCCACTTTAGATGGATGGAGCAGAGGTGCTTGATGAAACAGTCCCCCAATTTAGGATGGGTCTCTTCAATATAGAGGAGGCTGCATCGGGAGAACTGAACACAATAGACGGCCCCAGGAGATTCACAGATGAAATGTTTCCTATCTTGAAAGGATTGTTTGGGGTCCCGAATGGCGGTGAGGGAGGAGGTGAATGGGTAGGTGTGGCTTTTTGGCCACTTACAGGGATAAGTTCTGGGAGGGAGATGAGTGGGGAGGGGTGAATCACAGAGGAAGCAATCCCTGCGGAAAGCAAAGAGAGGGATGAGGTAAAGATATGTTTGCTGGTTGGATTCCTTTGGAGATAGCAGAAATTGCGAAGGATGATGTGTTGGATGTGGAGGGTGATGAGATGAAAGGTAGGGACAAGAAGAACTCTGTCACTGCTAAGGCAGCAGGAAAACCATAAGATATTGGAGCAGAATTAGACCATTTGGCCCATTGAGTCCGCTCTGCCATTTCATCATGGCTGATCCAATTTTCCTTTCAGCTCTAATCTCCTGCCTTCTCCCCATATCCTTTCATGCCGTGACCAATCAAGAATCTATCAAGATGCTTAGTGTGGATGTTCAGGAAACTGAGGGGGTGTGGGTGAGGGCAGCATCAATAGTAGAGGGAGGGTATCTCTGTTCTTTGAAGAAGGAGAACTTCTCTGATGTCCTGAAACAGAAAGCTATGTCCTGGGAACAGATGCGACAGAGATGAAGGAACTGATAAAAGGGAATAGCATTCTTACAGGAGACAGGGTGGGAAGAGTTATAGTCAAGGTAACTCTGGGAATCAGTAGGTTTATAAATAATGTCAGTCAACAGTTTGTCTCCAGAGATGGAGACAGTGAGATCAAGAAAGGAGAGGGAGGTATCTGAAATGGACCAAGTGAATTTAAGTGCAAGTTGGAAGCAAGAGGCAAAGTTGATGAAATTGACAAACTTAATATGAGTATATGAAGTACAGGAGTGTTTGCACATAACACGACTCTGAGAGGAAATAATAAAGTAATGGTGGTGGGGGGTGTGGTGGGGTAGGTAGTGGGTGGAGGTGTTGATCTACTTAAAGTTCAAGTTTAATTGTCATTCGTACTAAAAAGCTTGAGCATGTAGATCTTAAAAATGAGGATGTGCTGGAGCTTTTGGAAAGCATCAAGTTGGATAAGTCGCCGGGACCGGATGAGATGTACCCTAGGTTACTGTAGGAGGCAAGGGAGAAGATTGCTGAGCCTCTGGCGATGACCTTTGTATCATCAATGGGGATGGGAGAGGTTCTGGAGGATTGGAGGATTGTGGATGTTGTTCCCTTATTCAAGAAAGGGAGTAGAGATAGTGCAGGAAATTATAGACCAGTGAGTCTTACTTCAGTGGTTGGTAAGTTGATGGAGAAGATCCTGAGAGGCAGGATTTATGAACATTTGTAGAGGTATAATATGATTAGGAATAGTCAGAGTGGCTTTGTCAAGGGCAGGTCGTGCCTTACGAGCCTAATTGAATTTTTTGAGGATGTGACTAAACACATTGATGAAGGTGGAGCCATAGATGTAGTGTATATGAATTTTAGCAAGGCATTTGATAAGGTACCCCCTTGCAAGGCTTATTGAGAAAGTAAGGAGGCATGGGATCCAAGGGGACATTGCTTTGTGGATCCAGAACTGGCTTGCCCACAGAAGGCAACGAGTGGTTGTAGACGGGTCATATTCTGCATGGAGGTTAGTGACCAGTAGTGTGCCTTAGGGATCTGTTCTGGGACCCTTACACTTTGTGATTTTTAAATGACCTGGATGAGGAAGTGGAGGGATGGGTTAGTAAGTTTGCTGATGATGCAAAGGTTGGGGGTGTTGTGGATGGTGTGGAGGGCTATCAGAGGTTACAGCGGGACATCGATGGGATGCAAAACTGGGCTGAGAGGTTGCAGATGGAGTTCAACTCAGTTAAGTGTGAGTTGGTTCATTTTAGTAGGTCAAATATGATGGCAGAATATAGTATTAATGGTAAGACTCTTGGCAGTGTGGAGGATCAGAGGGATCTTGGGGTCCAAGTCCATAGGAAGCTCAAAGCAGCTGTGCATGTTGACTCTGTGGTTAATAAGGTATGCGGTGTATTGGCCTTTTTTATGCACAGAGTGGTGAGTGCGTGGAATGGGCTGCCGGCAACAGTGGTGGAGGCAGATATAATAGGGTCTTTTAAGAGACTTTTGGATAAGTACATGGAGCTTAGAAAAATAGAGGGCTATGGGGAACCCTAGTAATTTCTAAGGTAAGGACATGTTCGGCATGACTTTTTGGGCCAAAGGGCCTGTATTGTGCTGTAGGTTTTCTATGTTTCTATGTTTCTAACCATACATAAATACAGCCAAACGAAACAGCATTTCTCCGGGGCCATGGTGCAAAACACATGACCAACAGTAACACACAGCACACAGCACATATAATTACGATGGTGTATGGCTGTTCAATACTGGTAGAAGTAGCTGCTTTTGACTCTGGTTGTCCTGGTGTGGATGCTGCAAAGCCTTCTCCACCTATTAAATTATGCAGTCTAATAATGAGATTGTTGATTTTCGTAAAGACCAATCTGGTTCACTAATGTCCTGTTGGAGTAGGAAATCAGCCATCCTTACCTGGTCTGGCCTATATATAATCCCAGATCCACCGCAATATGGTTGACTATAAATTGTCCCCTGAGTGACCCATCAAACTCTCAAGTTGTATGAAATCACCGGAAAAAATGACTGCAGCAGTTCAAGAAGGCAGCTGACCACCACCGCCTCAAGGATGTAGAAGAATTAAGAGAGATTTAATAGACGTATACACAATTGTAAGGAATATAGATAGGGTACATGCAAGCAGGCTTTTTCCAGTGAGGTTGGGTGAGATTAGCTCTAGAAGTCATAGGTTAAGGGTGAAAGAGAAAATACTTAGTGAATAATAGCTCAGTGTGGACTAGATGGGCCAAATGGCTTGTTCTGTGCTGTATGCCCTATAACTATGACAAGGCTTTAACAATGCAGCTTACACAGGGTCAGGAGACAAAGTGAAGTCATACACTTTTTGAAGTGATAAAATTAGGAAGGTTGGTTGGTCAAAATTGGCTGAGAGAAAATTTTCAGTCTAATAAATGATGGAATGGCAATAAGGTATGAACTTTTTAGGATTAAATGACGTCTTTTAAGATGTTAGGGTGAAAATGGATGTGCAGAGCCTATAGCAGAGAAACAGGAGGCAACCCTGCAGATACTGGAAATCCTAAACAAAAACAGAAATAAGGAATTAATTGCTTGAGGTCAAGCACCATTTGTAGAGAGAGACACTGTCTATGGTTTAGATTAATGAGCCTTCATCAACACTGAAAATGAGTGAAAATAAATAAACTTTAGCTGTAGAGAGGAAGAGAAGCGGAGAGAGTCTGAGAAACCGTACTCAATGTTCCAGGAACAGCTTCTCCCCCTCTGCCATCAGAATGCTGAACAGACAATGATCCAACCATTACCTCACTGTTTTGCTCTTTCTGTTTGCACTACTTAGATATATATAGTAATTTTTCTAATAATAATTTACTCTGTTTAGATCAATTTCTCCAACTTCCAGTAATTTTTTCCTCTCCCCCTTCCTTTTTCTTTTATTTCCCTCTCTTGCTACATACCTCTTCTCCTCACCTGCCTATCACCTCTCCTGGTGCCCCTCCTCCTTCCTCTTCTCCTATGGTCTATTGGTCTATTCTCCACTCCTAGCAGATTCCTTCATCTCCAGCCCTTTACCCTTCCCACCCACCTGGCCTCACCTATCACCTTCTGGCTATCCTCCTCCCCCTACCCTCACCTTTTTATTCTGGTGTCCTCCCCCTTACTTTCTAGTCCTGATGAAGGGTCTCTGCCGGAAATGTCAACTTTTTATTCATTTCCAGCTGAATTCCTACAGCATTTTGCATAAGTAACTCAAATAACCACATGTTACAACTGTGTTGTGAAGATGTTGAACTTTGAAGTTGATGGGCTACAACAACAGAAGACGATGAACGTACTCTCAGGTAGAGGAGGATGTGGGATGTGGGAAGGCAGGAAAGTACCTGAAAAAGTACCCACTGAATGTATATGGACAGGATTCCCAAATTCTTTTCTTTGCTGGTGAAATCTGCTGATGGTAGTTTGTTCATTATGTGACATGTTGTATGACATGGGTGATCATGGTCTTTCCATGACCATGATTTTTCTTGGCAAATTTTTCCACGGAAATGGTTTGCTGTTACCTTCTTCTGGGCAGTGTATTTATAAGACAGTGATCTAAGCCATTGTCAACTCTTCAGGGATTGTCTGCCCGGCGTCAGCGGTCGCATAACCAAGGCTAGTGATATGCACCAGCTGCTCGTACAACCATCCACCACCTGCTCCCATGGCTTCACGTGACCCTGATCGGTGGGGGTTGGCTAAGCAGGTGTTACACCTTGCCCAAAGGTAACCTGCAGGCTAGCAGAGGGAAGGAATGCCTTACACCACCTTTAGAAGAGACATTTGGCCACTTCTCCAACCAATAGCAGTGCAGATTAAATATCATTTGTTGTGTTCAATATTGAGGGATTGTGCAGCGCACACCAGGACGTCAGAATGCAGGATATTCAACTGAACTTTATTGATAACTCTGCTGGTACAGTATGTAAACTCCTCCCATGTGGGAGTGGCTAACTGAGTGACATGTGAACAACACTATGAACTACCACTACATCATCAGCCTTGGTGTCTCTTTAAAGGAAGTAATAAATTATGGGCCCAGGCACTTGTCATCACTCTCCAATTGGTTATGGGTAGTCACTGCTATCAGTGTGGTCTAAAGATGAAATATATTTTATTGCAAAGTCCTTGCCCCTTTAAGCAAATAGTGTCCCAAATGCAGGTGATTTACAAACTTTGTATGTAATTGGGTCTTTGCCTTTCCAATGAATTGTCATTTGAAACATACTTTCAACTAGGGCAAAGTTGGTCAAAATGACCCATAGATGTGATTTAGAGTGCAGAATAAACTTTTTTGTTTTCAAGTACACTCCTGCAGAAGTAGAATCTGTTACACAGACATCCAAGTCCAACACTTAAAGTAAACACAACCAGTTTGATCTGGTTTTAATCATCACAGTGACTTATTAGCACCATGCCATCATTCAGAAGCACAGAATGTTTCGGCACAGACTTGCCTGCTTAATATTTTTTAGGAAAATTCTCATTCTAAAGGAAAGATGACACAACCATTGCTAACAAGAGAATTCAATACCAGCATAAAAGGCAAAGAGAAGGCATATAATAGAAGAAAAATTAGTGGGAAGTTAGAGGATTAGGAAACTTTTAAAAATCAACAGAAGTCAATTAAAAAGTCATTAAGAAGGTAAAGATGGAATATGAAAGTAAGCTAGCCAGTAATGTTAAAGAGGATACGAAAAGTTTCTTAAGATACATAAAGTGTAAAAGAGAGGCAAGAGTGAATATCTGGTCGTTGGGAAACAATGCTGGAGAGGTAGTAATGGGGGACAAGGAAATGGCTGATGAACTGAAGAAGTACTTTGCATTTTGCTTCACTGTGGAAGACACTAGCAGTATAGTGAAAGTTCCAGCTGTCGGGGCATGAAGTGTGTGTGACAGTACTATAACTCGACAGAAGCTTCTTGGAAAACTGAAAGGCCTGAAGGTAGATAAGTCAGGTGGACTGGATAGTGTACACCACAGAATTCTGAAAGAGGAGGCTGAAAAGATCGTAGAGGCATTAGAAATGATCTTTCAAGAATCACTAGAATCTGGAATGGTTCTGGAAGACTAGAAAATTGCAAATGTCACTCCACTCTTCAAGAGGGAGAGAGGCAGAAGAAAGGAAACTATAGGCGAGTTGGTCTGATCTCAGTGGTTGGAAGATGTTGGAGTCGATTATCGAGGATGAAGTCTCAGGGTACCTGGAGGCACCTCACACCCAGATCTGCATCCTATCAATGTCCCACTGTAACCCACGTCAACCCTCCATACCAGGGGTTCCCAACCTTTTTTATGCCAAGGACCCCTATTCTTAACCAAAGGGTCTGTGGAACCCCGCTTCACACCATCCAATGCATAACCAACCCTTCATTGTATTTCTTTATCACTAGGACCCTACATCGCTAGGTAACAACAATGTGTACAGCATACTTAATGATAAAACAATCAAAGACATTTCACAAATAGGCCTTAACAAAGACACTGCCAGAAAACCTGAGGGGAGATGTTTGAAATCAGGGTTAAGGTGATCTCTTTTGAGTCAAGTTATGAAAGTGGGAAGAAACATATCACTGGACAAAACTACAGGGGAAAAAAAGTGTAGGATTAGCAGTTAATTAACATGAAGACTTCCAATGTAGAACAGCAGGTCACAGGAACAGGCCCTTTGGTCCTCAATATTTGTATTAACAAAATAATTCTTTTCTGTCTCAACATAATCTATATCCACCTGTTCCCTGCATATCCATGTGCCCATTAAATTGATCTACTTATTGTTTAGTACTTGTGAGAGTTTTAGGTCTTTATCTAAGAAAGGTGCTGGTATTGGAGAGGGTCCGAAGGAGGTTCACGAGAATGATTCCAGGAATGAAAGGGTTAATGTGTGAGGTGTATTTGATAGCTCTGTGCCATTGCTGGAGAATGCAGGGGGAATCTCATTGAAACCTATTGAATATTGAAAGCCCTAGAGGACATGAGAGGATATTTCCTATAGTGGGAATCTAGGACCAGAGGACACTGCCTCAGACTAGAAGGATACTCATTTAGAACAGAGATGAGGAGGAATTTGTTGCTACAGAAGGCTGTGGAAGCCAAGTCATTGGCTATATTTAAAGCAGAGACTGATAGGTTCTTGATTAGTAAAGGAACAACAGTTATGGGGAGAAGACAGAAGAATAGGGTTGAGGAAGGTAATAAATCAGCTATGATGAAATGGCAGAGCAGACTCTGGCTGAATGGCCTAATTCTGTTTCTATGTCTTATGGTCTGCTTCCATCACTCGCCTTGGTAGCCTGCTGCAGGCTCCTATCACTCTAGGTGTAAATAACGAGCCCCATGTATTGCCTTAAAACTGCCCGTTCAAATCTTAAATGCATCCCCTCGACCTTTCTATCCAGGGTAGAAGATACTGACTCTCTATCCTATCCACGTCTTGCATCATTTTATAAACGTCTATCAGGTCTACCCTCAGCATCTGATGCTCCAGAGAAAACGGTCAAAGTTTGTCCAATCTCAGCTATAGCTCGGACCCAAGAGCACCTTGGTGGACCTCTTCTACACCTAGTGGAGTGACCAGAATTGTACACAATAAATGTAGACCAAAGTTTATTCCAAATAAATTTTTGCTGAAACTGATCTTTTAAGTATTTCTTCCCTTGAACTTGCACACAAAGATCTGGAGAAACTATGGAGGAAAATGAGCAGTCAACATTTTAGACCGAGACTCTTCATCAGGAATGGCACTTCCGGCACCTGCAGCCCTCTGTGTCACTTGAACTAAGCGGTTTGTAGATAGAAACTGCTGTCATAGAGTATGTTAAGGTCAGTAATTTGTGGCACCACGATAGCATGCCAATTAGCATGATGCTATTACAGCTCCGTGTGTCAGAGTTTGGATTCAATCCCAGCATTCTCTGTAAGCAAGTCTGTACGTTCCTTCTAGTGTGTGTGTGTGGGTTTCCTCCAGATGAAGACCGAAGACATAGCGGCTAATGGGTTAATTCATGATTATAAATTGTCCCGTGATCAGGCTAGCGTTAAATCACTGGTTTGCTGGGTGGTGCAGCTTAAAGGACTGAAAGGGACTGTTTCACACTGTATCTCGAAACAAAGAATTAAAAATAAACCAGATGAATCTGCAAATAACTAAATCCCTGATTGACCTTAGAGTAGGTTAAAAGGTAGGTACTAAATTGTGGGCCAAGGGCCCTGTACTGTGCTAGAGTGTTTGATGCCCTATGTTCTATTACTCCATTAAGGAAGAAAGACATAAAAATATGCCTGAGGTTTTATTATGTTCCATTTGTACCGTGACAAACATGTTTGTCACTCTGGCTCTTCGAAGTCATGCAAAAGTGCACGTCAAACAGATGAAAAAAATTATTGACATCATTCTGTATTACAGAAGTTGCCTTACTGGGAGTATACATCATAAGGAACACTCAATTGGTACACCTGGCGAATAGGATCATGTTACACAAGCGCTCTCTGCAAATTCCTACAGGTGATGACTTCTGCTATGTAACAAAACAGATTAGGTCATGAACAATGAGTGATGTTTTTCCTTACCCATGCGGCTAAACTATCTCATCAACTGTTTTGACTTGCAGTTCATCACTCTTGTAACATTTTGTTTTGTCTATTAAGGATCAGAAGGAAAAACTGACAGTGTGAATGTTAGCAGCAAATCCATAAGACTATCATACATAGGAGCAGAATTTGGCCACTCAGCCCATTGAGTCTCCTCCACCATTGCACCACGGCTGATTTATTACCCTCTCAACCCCATTCTCCTGCCTTGTTCCCATAACCGTGCACATCCTGATTTATCAAAAACTCAATCATCCTCTGCTTTAAATATATTCAATGATTTGGCTGCCGCAGTCATCTGTGGCAATGAATTCTGCAGATTCACCATTCTCTGTCCAAAGAAGTTCTTCCTTATATCTGTTCTAAATGGACCTTCCTCTATTCTGAGGCTGTGCCCTCTGTTCCTAGACTCCCCACTATAGGAAATATCTCTCCACATCCACTCTGTCTAGGCTTTCCAGTATTCAATTAGTTGCAAGGAGATTCCTCCTCATTCTTCTAAACTCCAGTGAAGAAGAAACCAGAATACACCTCCCTCTGGTCCCCTCTTCCTTTCTCCCATAGTCCACTCTCCTCTCCTATTAGATTCTTCTTACTCAGCCACTTACCTTTTTCCATCTACCATCTTCCAGCTCTCACTTCATCTACCCACCTACCTTCCCTCTCACTGAACTTCACCTATCACCATCCACCTTGTCTTCCTTCCCCTCCCACCCACATTCTTATTCTAGATTCTTCCCCCTTCCTTTCCCGTTCTGACGAAGCGTCTCTGTCTGAAATATCAACTCTTTATTCCTTTCCATAGATGTTGCTTGACCTGCTGAGTTCCTCCAGCATTTTGTATGTGTTACTCTGAATATATTAAGGTCTGAGCTCACCGTCATCCCTTTTCTAAAATAGTTGTGTATAACTTTCTCAAAAGTTACAATTGGATGGAGCAACGTTTGCTTCACATCAATAACTATCATCTTTAACCTGATTCCACATAATTACATGATATATAAAGAGAAATAGTTCATCTTGTTTATATTACTTATTTTAGCATGCGCTGTGACAGCAGAATTTCCATCTACAAACCATTTAGTTCAAGTGACACAAGATGGCTGCAGATGTTGGAAATGTCAGTCCTGATGAAAGCTCTCAGCGCAAAACATTGCTGTTTAACTCTTTATTCCTTTCTATAGATGCTGTCTAGATAGATAGATATACTTTATTGATCCCGAAGGAAATTGGAAATTGGAAACCTGCCGAGTTCCGCCAGCATTTTATGTTTGTTAGTTCAAGAAAGCAAGAATTAAAGGTTAAATTTTAGTCAGAATTTATTTTGAATAATTTGTACAAAAAATCTAATAAAACACATTTTTTCATTTTATTTGTCTAGATTTAACAACTACTCATTATTTTGAACTTGTTTGCTATATCCTAACAATGAAATTAATGTAAAATCTGTTTGTGGTCCAAGAAACAATTTTACCGTCTCCTGAGATGGTGTAAACTTGGGAACCAGGGCAGTGTGGCTGTTAGCGCAATGTTGGGGTGTTGGAGTTCAAATTTCTGTTCCAACATCATCTGTAAGGAGTCTGGATGTCCACCCTGTGGAATGCCTGAGTTTTCCCCAGGTGCTCCAGTCTCCTCCCACAGTCCAAAGATGTACCAGTTAGTAGGTTGATTGATTATTATAAATTATGCTGTGATTAGGCTAGGGTTAAGTCAGGGGATGCTGGGTGGTACGGCTCAAAGGGCTGGGAGGGCCTGTTCTACATAAATAAATAAATATTATTTTGATTTAATATAAATGGATGCAATCACCTTGCATGCATTTTGAAAATTTATACATCATATTAAAAGTGCTATTTCACTCCCTAAAATCATGGTTATAATTATTCTATTGATGCACAAAGCATCAAATATTGAAAAGTGCCAGAAAAAGGCCAGTATTGTTATGAAGGATCTCACCCACCCCACTCAAAAACTGTTTGCCCCACTTCCAACAGAAAGGAGGCTATGTGGCATCCTCATCAGGACCACCAGACTCAAAAGCAGTGACTTTCAACAGTTCAAAGTTCAAAGTAACTTTTATTATCAGAGTATGTGGTTGTCACCACATACAACCCTGAGATTCATTTTCCTGCTGGTATACTTAGCAAATCTATAGAATAGTAAGAATTACTGGATCAATGGAAGATCAAGTAGAGTGCGGAAGACAATGCAAAAGGTTAAGGCGGGAGGAGAAGATGGCAGCGCGACACAGCACGCGCAGCTCTCCGGCGAAATGATATCGTATCTGTTAAATAGGGGCCGTGGACAATTCTGATTTGATGGAGACAGACGTGAGAAGCAGAGGAACATCTGGAGAGATTTCTGAAATGCCTGGTTTCGCTGCCGCTGTTACCGTGCGAACGAGAATCTCCGGAGGGAAGGCCCCAAAATCCCCGGCTTTGCCTGCTGCTGGCGACCGAGGCTGAGGTTGAAGCGTTCGGATAGAGATGGTGCTCAGTACTTGGTGTCGGAGGGCTGATCAGAGCTCGAAGTTTTCGGACGACTCAGAGTCGGACTATGGTCGGGCATGGCAGGGAGAGTTTTCTTCCTTCTCTCGTCTGCGTGAGATGTGGGACTTCCGAGAAACTTTGAACTTTTTTTTACTGTGCCATGGCCTGTTCTTCATCAAGTTATGGTATTGTTGCATTGTTGTAACTATATGTTATAACTATGTGGGTTTTGTTAGTTTTTCAGTCTTGGTCTGTCCTGTGTTTCTGTGATATCACACCGGAGGAATATTGGATCATTTCTTAATGCATGCATTACTAAGTGACAATAAAAGAAGACTGCGTGTCTTCATAATCTAATCTTAAAAAAAATATAAATAAATGTCAATAAATAACAAGAACATGAAACAACAAGATAAAGAGTCCTTAAAGTGAGATAATTGGTTGTGCGAAGATCTCAATGAATGGACAAGTGAGTGTAGTTTTGTTCAAGTGACTGATGGTTGAGAAGTAGTAATTGTTCTTGAACTTGGTAGAGCAAGCCCTGAGGTTCTTGTACCTTCTATCTGAAGGCAGTAGTGAGAAAAGAGCAGTAAGGCTGATCAGAACCTCCACCCACCAACCCACTCCTCCATAACCCAACCACCACTACTTTATCACTTCCTGTCAGAGTCACCTTATGTACAGACACTCCTGTACTAAACGTCACTTCATGTACATACAATCAATCTATCTAAGATATCTTATGTTTTTATATTTATTGCTTTTTCTATTATTGTGTTCTTTATCTTTTATGGTTTTATTATGCTGCATCAGATCCAGAGTAACAATTATGTACTGAAAATGAAATGAAACAATCTTGAATGTAGAAAAATCCTCCACAATATATATATTCTACGTTCTCTCCTGTGCTTTTTTTTTTCACTTTAACAACAGCTGAGCCTTGGCACATTTCAGCAGGGCTGAAAGACTGGTGTTAGGCAGTAAAATTGTTTCCAACCACTGATGACAAAGACATTGCATAACATTAGCAGAAGAGAGCTATCAGGTAATCGAATTCACCGGTCAGGAAATTGATTTACTACCAACACTGCCACTTAGTGGTCTGGTGAAGAATGAGAGAGCGAGATTAAAGGTTCAATGATTATTTGTCTCAAGTGCATCAAAACCTACAGTGAAATGTGAAACGTGCCGTTTTGTGTCAAATCAAACCAGTGAGGATTGCACTGGGGGCAGACCGTAAGCATTGCCATGCTTCCAGCGGCAACATAGCATGCCCACAGCTGACTAACCCAACCCGTACGTCTTTGGAATGTGGGAGAAATCTGGAACACCCAGAGCAAATCCATACAGTTGCACGAAAAACACACAAACTTCGCAGAGACATCAGCAGAAATTGAACCCAGATCCTAAAGTTGGCACTGTAAAACACTGTGCTGTCCACTTCACTAGCACGTTGCCCTAATGAATCAGAATCAGGTTTATTACCACATATGCCATGGTATTTGTGATTTTGTGGCAGCAATACAGAGCAATATGTACTAAATAGCTATAGGTTACATAAAGAAATATATTAAAAATAAATAAATAGTGCAATAAGAGAGCAAAATACTGAGGCAGTGTTCATGGCTTCATGAACCGTTCAGCAATCTGATGGCAGAGGAGAAGAAGCTTCTCCCAAAACATTGGGTGTGGGTCTTCAGGCTGGTGTACCTCATCCTTGATGGTAGTAATGGGAAGGGAGCATGTCCTGGATACGAGTGTCACCGGTAATGGATGCCACCTTCGTGAGGAACTGTCTTTTGAAGATGTTCTCGACGCTAGTGCCCGTGATGGAGCCGGCTGAGCTTATGACTTTCTGCAGCTTTTTCCGATCCTGTGCAGCGGCCCCTCCGTACCAGACAGTGATGCAACCATCAGAATGCTCTCTATGGCACTTCTGTAGGAATTTGCAAGAGTCTTTAGTGACTCTCGCTGGAAATGATTGTAAGGACTTGGAATTCGATTATGTTGTCAAAGAAGGAGCAACAACTATGTCTGGTTGTGTTACCATTCATTTGTGTTGCTTTTCCTAGAATAATAAAAGACGTTTGTTTCATTTTTCTCTCTAGGTGTGATGTCAGCAAGAAAATTAACTATTTATAAGTCTTAGTTAAGCCCTACACCATTACTGGGGCATAGGACACAGACAGCAGCTCTCCAGAGTCCTCTGTCCTGGCCAACAGATGGTTGACTTCATATGTCTTCAAGGTGAAGATCCTTCCTCTCCCTGGGATGAGTTCTTAGGAACTTCTGTTGGCATTTCTGTAGTGCCGTTTTTCTTTCCGGGATGGATTTGCTAGCCCCATGCCCAATCCTCCTCTTTTCACAGCCAGTCTTGGGACCAACCATGGCAGAGGTCTATTTATATGTACCAGACAGATAATTCATTTCCATTTATATGAACTACCATATCCAGTGTTTCTTCTACATGGTCATCAGTAAGCTCCACCATCGGTATACCAAAATAAGAAAAGGATAGTACTAGAAAATTAGAACAATGGAGGGAGCTCTCACTGAATTAGACATGATTGTGAGGAAGACTGATAGGTTTGAGGCTAGAAAGGCCAAAACCATAAGACTATAAGGCCACCAGACAGGAGTGTAGAATTAGTCCACTTGGCCTAGTGAGTCTGCTCCACCATTCCATCATTACTAATTTGTTGTCCTATCAACTCAATTCTCCTGCCTTCTCCCCATAATCTTTGACATCCTGACTAATCAAGAACCTGTCAACCTCAGCTTTAAATATACCCAATGACTTAGCCTACACGGCTTTCTGTGGCAACAAATTCCACAGATTCCCCAGCCTCTAGCTGAAGACATTCCTCCTCAGCTCTGTTGAAAATGGACATCCCTCTATCCTGAGGCTGTGCTCTCTGGTCCTGGACTCTCCCACTATGGGAAATATCCTCTCCACATCCACTTTATCTAGGCCTTCCTATATTCTAAAAGTTTCAATGAGATTCCTCCAATTCATTCTTCTAATCTCCAGTGAGTACAGGCCCAGAGTCACAAACACTCCTCACATGTTAACCTTTTCATTCCAGCAACGTCCTTTTGACCCTCTCCGATGCCAGCACATCTTTTATTAAATTAGGGGCCCAGAATTGCCCATAATACGCCAAGTACAGTCTGACTTACGTCTTATGAAGCCTAAGCATTATATGGGGCATAGTTTTGAGATTTATGACAGAAAATAAAGATATCTCTTTATTTAAAGATTAAAAATAATGATGATGACGTGCTGCTGCACTATATTGTTGGCCGGAAGGAACTACAGTCTACAAATTAGCGAGTTCGATGAATCAAGGACAAGGGAAGCAGACAAACCAGCTGTCCTTGTTCTCAGTCATTACCTTATCTGATCTGTTTCCACTCCCTCCTTTTTGTTTTGATACAAATGGACCCTTGGGATCATTTGCTATCATAATTTGACATATGTTCACTTCCTTGATACACCAGGTTATCGATTAACATTGAGGTGGTGTTTACTTGCTTTACACTAATATTCCCTCCTTGCAACAGCAATGTCCATCTAGCAATTCTGTTTTGGCTTACTGAGCCATCTTTAATCCTTCCATCAGGCAATAATCGTATGGGGGTGTGTTCTGTCAGTATTGCAAGTGGATTAAGACCCACTATGCGGCCAAAATGTTGTTCCACCCAGAAAATGCCAACAAGTGTTTTTCACATGCAGTATACCCCTGCTCCACGGGTGACACATATGCTATTGTGTCTCATATAACAGCACTGCTGAGAGGCTGGTATCAGTTGGAGCCATCTCCAATGAGAATGGCTCATTCAAATGTGGGGTTTTTAGAACAGGCACAGTGTCTAATGCTTGCTTTAGAGCTGTGATGACCTGAGTGTGCTCTGACTTCCATTCCCACAGCATATTCTTTTTGAGTAACTCCATTTCAGGTCTCGGGAAATAGGCAGTTTCTTAACCACTTCCACTCTTTGCTTGTCAACTTCTCTTTTTCCCTGTGTCAAGATCATTCCCAATGACTAACTTCTTGTTTCATCACCTGGGCTTTTTTAGGGTTTACCTTTAGTCCCAATGCAAGTAGTAATTCCACCAGTTCTGTCAATGCTAATAATGTTCCTGCTTGGTTTTCAGTCTGCAGAAGTAGATCATCTACATATTGCACCAAGAATTCAGACTTTGAAAACTGTTTTAACCCTTCCCCTAAGCACTGGTGAAATATAGATGGGTATGCCAATATTCTGTTACAAGAATCACCCTCTTTACTTATGATCAGTGAGGCACAAAGAATCTGTATTTACTCTCAAGTAACTTTTATTGTCTCAATTCAAAAAGCACATGGGTTCACAAACTAATTACCTGTGTGCACACCCACTAGAATCCTGACCCTCCATGGACAGTCAATGAAGAGAAAAGGTATTACCCTGGAAAGGAGTTTATGATGGCCAGGTGTTCCTCGTGGTCCCGATCTCCACTCGTCCACAGGGTCCTCCTCATCCACAATGGTTGCCGGAGAGTCATTGCTGCTATGTATTTGGAACTCCTCTCTCTTAGTGCTCCTCATCAGTTACACTGGTGGATCTCCATCCCATTGGTTCAAGGCCACCTGACCCACCTGGGTCACTTTCTTACAACAGGAATTCTGCAGATGCTGGAAATTCAAGTAACACACATCAAAGTTGCTGGTGAACACAGCAGGCCAGGCAGCATCTGTAGGAAGAGGTACAGTCGACGTTAGTCCTGTAACCAGTTAGTCCTGACGAAGGGTCTCGGCCTGAAACGTCGACTGTACTTCTTCCTAGAGATGCTGCCTGGCCTGCTGCATTCACCAGCAACTTTGATGTGTGTTCCTTGGTTACTTTCTTACTGGTTCTAGTCCAGGGCTACAACCAATGTTGTTTCATGATTCTTCTCCCCAGCCTTGTGTATTTGAGTCTTTCAACTCTGACTTGTCCAAACCAGTTAAACTAGGCGACCCATACAGAGTCTAATGAGATTTTACATAATAAATAGATACTCATCTGAGAGTCGTCTCAGGTTTAGCGGGTCATTACCTGAAGCTCCTTGCGTCCACATTCAGTTGCTCTGATTAGATTGTCCAAGAGCAAGACTCAGTTGAGAATCCACAGAATGGGGAGGGGTTCGAAACAAAGACAACTGGTTTGTCTGTTTCCCCTGTCTTTGATTCATCAAATCCACTAGTTTGTAGACTGTCGCTCCTGCTGGCCAACAATACCAACCCTTAAGAAGTTTAAATCTTCTTAAACTGGCTTCTGCCTCTTGCTTTCCAGTCCTGATAAAGGGTCTCGGCCAACACATCAACTGTTTATTCACCTCCATAGATGCTGCCTGAGCTGCTGAGTTCCTCCAGCATTTCGTGTGGTTCGCTTTGTCTCCTTCTGACAATTGGTTGCTATAAAGTTACCACTAATATGATATAGCCTGGAAAGGAAACACCAACTTCCAGGAACAGAAAAGGCTACAGAAAAGAAGTGGTCAATGTAGCCCAGTCCATCAGAGGCAAAGCCCTCCCCAGGATGGAGAAATGTCACAAGAAACAGCTTCCACCATCCAGACCATATCCCCTTCTCACTACCATCCTCAGGTCCCACACCACCAGGTTCAGGAATAATTATTACCCTACAACCATCAGGCTCCTGAACCAGTGTGGATAACTTCGCTCACCTGAACACTGAACTGATTCTACGACCTAGAGACTCACTTTCAAAGGCTCTTTACAACTCATTTTGCAGTATTTTGAAGTAAGTTTGCCTCATTTTGCACTTTGCACGTTTGTCAGTCTTTGTCTGGATATGTATAGATCCTTTATAAATTCTATTGTATATCTCTTTTACTTATAAATGATTATCCCTCAACCATCAGACTCTAGAACCAGTGAGGAAGGCTTCACTCAACTTCATTTGCCCCATCACTGAACTATTCCCACAGCCTGTGGACTCATTTTCAATGACTCCTCATTTCATATTCTTGATATTTAGTGCTTATTTATTATTTTTTCTCTCTTTTGCATTTGGACATTTTGTTGTCTTTTGCACAGTGGTAGTTTGTCTGTCCTGTTGGGTGCGGTTCTCATTGATCCTATTACTGTATGTTTCTTGGATTTACTGGGTAAGCCCGCAAGAAAATGAATCTCAGGGTTGTATTGGTGATGTATATGTACTTTGATAAAAAATTTACTTTGAACCTTAAGGTAGTATTTGATGCAGGCATTCTGACCTCTGCAAGGGACTGGCAGCTGTTGGTGGACCTCGAAGGGCAGCTGAAGTTCCCCAACCACATCGCAGCCACCACCCTGCGACCAGACATTGTCCTAGTGTCTGAGTCTACTAAGCAAGTGGTGCTGCTGGAGCTGACAGTCCCATGGGAAGATAGCTTGGAAGAGGCCTTTGAAAGGAAGCTCTCCAAGTACACATGACTGGTCAGCAACTTTCAACAGGCTGGATGGAGAGCGAGGTGTCTCCCAGTGGAGGTTGGTTGTAGGGGATTCGTAGCCCGTTCCTTAGTTAGAGTCTTCAGCATTTTGGGCATCGAGGGAGAGAGGAAGAGGAGAGCCATCCACAGTACCACTGATGCAGCAAAGAGGGCCTCAAGATGGCTGTGGCTCAAAAGAGGGCAGCCATGGAGTCATAAGTAGCTAGCCATCTGGACACAAGCTGGGGTCTGATCAGCCCCAGCTGGGTCACCTGGAGGAGGTTGTATGATGTTGAAAGACCCGAAACACCCGATGATTCCAGGAACATCACTGAAGATGTGTCGAGAAGCATCAGTAGATGTGTGTACACAGTGATAACGCACTTACTGCCCATTTTATTTGTTACTGGAGTGGAACCTAGTGTGGTCTTCTGCTGCTGTAGCCCATCCACATCAAAATTTGATGTGTTGTGCATTCAGAGATGCTCTTCTGCATCACCGCTGTTGTAACATGTGATTATTTGAGTTACTGTTGCCTTCCTTTAAGCTTGAACCAGTCTGGCCATTCTCCTCTGACCTCTCTCATTAACAAGGCATTTTTACCCACAGAACTGCAGCTCATTGGATGGTTATTGTTTTTCAAACCATTATCTGTAAACTCTAGAGACTGCTGTGTGTGAAAATCCCAGGAGATCAGCAGTCTGAGATACTCAAACCTCCCCATCGTGTACCCACAACCATTCTATGGTCAAAGTCACTTAGATCACATTTCTTCCCCATTCTGATATTTGGTCTGAACAACAACTGAACCTCTTGACCATGTCTGCATGTACTTATGGATTGACTTGTTGCCACATGATTGGCTGATTAGATTTGTGTATTAATAAGCAGGTGTATAGGTGTACCTAATAAAATGGCCACTCAGTGTATATATACCTTAATTATAAATTTTACTTTGAAGTTTGAACTAATATGTAGGTGATTGTTTGAATCTGGGGCAAGTTGGTGTGAACATGGGTTACAGGGACAAAACAGTGGGGGGAATGAGATTGCTCTATAAACCGACATTGACTCAATGGGCAGAATGGTCTTTTTTCCATCTTACAAGGAAGTTATGGGAAAAAAAAGGCCCAATCACCTCTTTGTTCTGGTTAATGTTCTGTAAACAATGAGCATGAACATTGAATCAGAGCCAACAGCAATGATTTTTGGAAGTTTGCAACATTCTAAGGTTCCACATATTGCAAAATCACCGTCTGCTGGTCTCATGCCAATGACAAGCTTTTACTCAGCAGTGTATCTGTATAATTAATCACAGATACAGGCTTAACTGGCTAAGTTTACACAGACCATAAATTTATATGAACTTCAAGTCCAGCTTAACTATTGTTCTTCAGAATTCTAATACAGTATCTGGAAATACAGAGAGCTGACCCGAGTGCAGAGCAGTGGAGACAATTTAGCGGTGAGCCATCTCTTTAATAATGAACTGCAAAATAACAAGTCATGAGGGGCCAAGAAACAAGAGAGAACTGCCCAACAAGGCAACAAGTTAACTGATTAAGGCCGGCTGGCTTGATGGGTGAACAAGGACTGAGGATGAGAAACAAGAGGAAATTTGCAGATGCTGGAAATCCAAGCAACACACACCGGGGGCTGGAGGACCTCAGCAAAAAAGTTCAGTGGACGTTTCAGGCCAAAACCCTTCGATGGGATGGAGCACCTCGGCCTAAAGTGTCGACTGTACTTTTTTTCCATAGATGCTGCCTGGCCTGCTGAGTTCCTCCAGCATTTTGTGTGTGTTGCTGTGGATGAGAGCTGGGTTGAAATAGGCTGCAGGTGATGAGTTGGAAATGAGTGGCAGGTGCCTCCCGTCAACCGGGAGGTGCCTAACATACGGTGTGCCTGCTCTTGTTTTAACTAATAAATTCAAGTTTATTGTTTGCTCTCACATTCAGAATTATTTATCACATGTAGATGGAAACAGAGTGAAATGATTCGCTTATGTTAACAACCTATAGTGCTGATGGTGTCGCCCTGCATTCCAACACCAACACCGCATGCCCACGATGCTCAGCAGAACCACACAGAACATGACAAAACAGCCCACTAAACGACAATGCAGACTTTTCACACAGACATCTCCAGTGCTCGGGATGTAATTTGGAACTGTAAGACAACAGCCCACTTTGTCAAGCACTACCACTCCATCGACATAAAGCAGAATTTCCTGGTGCCCAATCATTTTAATTCTATTTCCATCCCATTTCCCCTCACCCTTCACTCTTCTTCAATTGCCACTCTGGCTTCTTATCTCTTCTCCCCACCTGCCTATCACTGACCCCTGGTGTCCCTCCTCCTTCCTTTTCTCCCATGCTCCACTCTCCTCTCCTATCAGATTCCTTTTTCTCCAACCCTTTATCTTTCCCACTTATCACCTCCCAGCTTTTTACTTCATCCCCAACCCACCTAGTTTTGCCAATCACCTTTGAGCTTGACCTTCTTCCCTCCTTTCCAGTCCTGACGAAGGGTCTTAGCCCGAAACATCGACTATTTATTCATTTCTATAATCACTGCCTGGCCTGCTGAGTTCCTCTAGCTTTTTGTGTGAGTTACTCTATCCACTTGGCCGCTTTGAGATGGTGACACTCGTCAGAATTAGAATCGTGTTTAATATCATCGGCATACGTCGTGAAATTTGTTAACCTAGTGGCAGCAGCACAGTGCAATACATGGTAATATAGAAAGAGAAATAAGTAAATCAGTTCCAGTAAATATATAAATAGTTAAATTAAAAATAGTCCAAAAACAGAAATAGTAAAAAAGTGAGGTAGTGTTCATGATCATGCTACCTCTCTGAGGCACTGCTCCTTGAAGGTGTCTTCGATACTACGAAGGCTAGTACCCATGATGGAACTGACTAATTTTACAACTTTTTGTAGCTCCTTTCAATCTTGTGCAGCAGCCCACCCCACCCCCGTACCCGACAGTCAGTCTCTACTTTTGCTGTGAATGGGTGATATCTCTCCGTCCCTTGTTAGAGAGCCTGTGGCATGTCGGTCTGTCAGGTAAACAACAGTTTTTGTTGTCTGCAGATCATGGTCTCTCTCTGGGTGCTTTGTCATTTCTTGGTTGGTGGTGGGCTGAGGCGAGCAGGGGGGTGCGTTGATGTTTGCTGCTGCTTCCACGGGGAGGAGGGAGAGGGGTGTTGGGGTTCTAATGTTCCTCTGTCATTCACTCTTTTGGGATTCTGTTTTTCGTCGATGTCTGTGAAGACAGATATTTCAGGTTGTATACTGTGTACATTCTCTGATCATTAATGGAACCATTTGAACTGGGAGGGTTACGGGGCATGTGGCTCATTCCGCTGGAAGAGCTTGTTCCATGCTGTATCCCAAAATAAATAAAATAATAAAGTACATCATGTCTAAATATCACCTCGTAAACATAAAGATCAGCTTTGCTTGTCACATGTACACCGAAACCTACACCAAAATGAATCACTTGTCAAATCAAATCAACTATTGTACGGCTATCACTACACTTCCAGTGTGAACGTAGCATGTCCACCTCTCATGAACCAGAACCGTATGTGTTGTGCATTTAATATCTCAGTAATATTTGAGTAATCTTGTCTATACATTAGCAGATTAAACATTTTTATTCATTATGGGTTAAATGTATCAATACGTGAGTTGCATGCATCATCACGTTACCACAAGATACGTGTGCGCCTCATTTAAAGTAAACATGATATCAGACTCACATTTTGAACCCCCATGTCTTCCTTTGAATTAGTTTAATATTTTGAAGTTACAAAACATAACAGAGCATCTTTGGACTGTGGGAGGAAACCCACGTGCTCATGGTGACATGGTGTAGATCAGGTGGTATCTTCAGGGAGAGAAAGGACTTGAACTCTCTGAACTATCAGTTGAGACATGTTTGTTTCTAAAAGCAGGCAGAGACAGACAGACATAGACAGGGAGACAGAGAGAGAAGGACAGAGACAGAGGCAGAGAGACAGAGAGAGTGGCAGAGAGATAGAGAGAGAGACAGATAGACAGAGAGAGAGAGAGAGAGAATGAAATTTGTTGTACAGGAACTAATCCCCTGGTGTCCTCTTAACTCCAGTTTGTTCTGTTATAAGAATGCACCTGTAGCTTAGAAACTGCACTGAGCTATGGGTGGGGCATCAGTCTGCAGAATGTGGGTGGCAGTTCCACAGATAAGGGCTGCATTTCACTTAAAATGGCAGTTCACGCAAGGCTAATTTGTGTTAGATAAAGTACACAAACACAAAATGCTGGAAAACTTATCCATAAGCAATATAATAATAAAATATAAACTCCATCCATAAACAATATCAGAGTTTCACTAACTTCTCTAAATTCCAGTAACTTCCAGTAATTTTTCTCCCCCATACCCCCTTTTTTCTGTTCCCCATTCTGGTCCTCTTTTTACCCCTCTTGTAATCAAATCTCCTTGTCACATAGGCCAAGGTATCAATGAGATTGAAAAAGTGCGGAGAAAATTTACAAGCATAGACTAGATGGGCCAAAGGGCCTGTTTCTGTGTGAAGTGCTCTATGACTCTATGACTGTAAGATATTATTTACTGTGGAGAACATTCTAACTGGCTGCTTCACCATTGGGTATGGAGGGGCCACACCACAGGATCAGAAAAAGCTGCAGAAAGTTGTAAACTCAGCCAGCTCCATCATGGGCACTAGCCTCCCCAACATCCAGGATATCTTCAAAAGGTGATGCCTCATCAAGGCAGCATCCATCATTAAGGACCCCATCAGCTAGGACATGCCCTCTTCTCATTGTTACCATTAAGGAGAAGGTACAGGAGTCTGAAGACACACACTCAACGTTTCAGGAACAGCTCCTTCCCCTCCGCCATCAGATTTCTGAATGGACAATGAACCCATGAAGACTGCCACAGCGTTTTTCCTCTCTTTTTGCACTAATTATTTAGTTTTTAAAAACGTATCCGAGAAAATCTACAGATGCTGGAAATCCAAAGCAACACACACAAAATGCTAAAGGAACCCAACAGATCAGGCAGCATCTTTGGAAAAGAGTGAAGAGTTGACTCTTCAGGCTGAGAGCCCCCTTCAGGACTGGGAAGGAAGTGGGAAGATGCCTGAATTAAAAGTTGGAGGGGAAGGAAAAGAGGCTAGCTGGAAGGTGATTAAATGAAGCCAGCTTGGTGCGAAAGGGGAGCACACACACAAAATGCTGGAGGAACTCAGCAGCCAGGCAGCATCTATGGGAAAAAGTACAGTCGATGTTTCTGGCTGAAACTGTCAACAGGACTGGAGAAAAACATGCTGAGGCGTAGATTTAAAAGGTGGGAGGAGGGGAGAGAGAACCACTGGGTGAGAGGTGAAACCTGGAGGGGGAGGGATGAAGTAAAGACCCGGGAAGGTGATTGGTGAAAGAGACAGAAGGCCATGGAAGAAAGAAAAAGGGGGAAGGAGCACCAGAGGGAGGCAATGAGTGGACAAGGAGATAAGGTGAGAGAGGGAAAAGGGATGGGAAATGGAGAAGGGCGGGGGGTTGCGGCTGGGGGGCATTACCGGAAGTTTGAGAAATCGATGTTCATGCCCAGGTTGAAGGCTACCCAAGTGGAATATAAGGTGTTGGTTCTCCAACCTAAGTGTGGTCTCATCACGACAGTAGAGAAGGCCATGGATTAAGATATTGGAATGGGAATGGGAAGTGGAATTAAAATGGATGGCCACTGGGAAGATCCCGCTTGTTCTGGTGGACAGAGCATAGATGCTCGGTGAAGTGGTTCCCAATCTACGTTGGGTCTCACCAATATACAGGAGGACAGGAGGCCACACCAGGAGCAGCAAACACAGTAAATGACCCCAACAGACTCACAGGTGAAGAGTGACCTCGCCTGGAAGGAATGTTTAGGTCTCTGGATGGTTGTGAGGGAGGAGGTGTAGGGGCAGCTGTAGCATTTGTTCTGCTTGCAAGGATAAGTGTCAGGAGGGAGATCAGTGGGGAGGGACAAATGGACAAGGGAGTCACACGGGGAGCAATCCCTGTGGAAAGCAGGAAGTCGGGGGAGGGAAAGATGTGCTTGGTGGTGGGATCCTGTTGGAGGTGGTGGAAGTTTCGGAGAATTATGCGCTGGACACAGAGGCTGGTGGGGTGGTAGGTGAGGACAAGAGGAACCCTATTCCTGCTAGGGTGGCAGGAAGGTGGGGTAAGAGCAGACGTGCGTGAAATGGAAGAGATGTGGTTAAGGGCAGCGTTGATGGTGGAGAAAGGGAAGCCCCTTTCTTTGAAAAAGGAGGACGTCTACTTCACTCTAGAATGAAAAGTCTCATTCTGAGAGCAGATGCAGCGGAGACGGAGGAATTGAGAGAAGAGGATGGCGTTTTTACAAGTGGTAGAGTGGGACGAGGTGCAGTCCAGGTAGCTGTGAGAGTCCGTGGGTTTGTAATAAACATCGGTGGATAAGGTGTCTCCAGAGACAGAAACAGTGAGATCGAGAAAGTGAAAGGATGTGTCAGAAATGGTCCAGGTGAATTTGAGGGCAGGGTGGAGTTGGAGGCAAAGTGGACGAAGTTGACCAGTTCAGCATGGGTGCAGGAAGCAGCACCAATGCAGTCATCGATGTGGTGTAGAAAAAGTGCAGGACGGTCACCAGTGTAGGTTTGCAACATAGACTGTTCTACGTAGCCAACAAACAGGCAGGCATAGTCAGGACCCATGCGAGGGCCCATGGCTACCCCTTTTGTTTGAAGAAAGTGGGAGGAGCCAAAGAAGAAATGATTAAGAGTGAGAACAAGTTCCACTAGGTGGAGGAGAGTGGTGATGGAGGGGAACTGGTTGGGTCTGGTGTTCAGAAAAAAACAAAGAGCTTTGAGGCCTTCCTGGTGGGGGATGGAGGTGTATAGGGGCTGGACATCCACAGTAAAAATAAGATGACGGGGGCCAGGGACTGAACTGGGGGGGGGGGTGTAAAACAGAGTTGAGGTATGCCGATATAAGTTCAGTGGGGCAGGAACAAGCTGAAACAATGGGTCTATCTTGACAAGCTGGTTTGTGGATCTTGGGTAAGGGGTAAGAACTTGAGGTGCAGGGTGTGGGAATTATGAGGTTGATGGCAGTGGATGGGAGATCCCCAGAGTCAATAAAGTTGGTGATGGTGTGGGAGACAATGGCCTGGTGGGAAAGGTCAAGGGCTGGAGAAGGAAGAATCTGATAGGAGAGGAGAGTGGCCAATAGGTAAAATGGAAGACAGAAGAGACCCGAGGGAAGTAATAGACAGGTGAGAAGAAGTAAACGGAACAAGTGGGGGATAAAGAAAGGGGGGAGGGAATTTTTTCATCAGAGGGAGAAATCGATATTCATGCCATCAGGTTGGAGGGTACCCAGACAGAATATAAGGTTTTTTACCTCCATCTTGAGGGTGACCTCATCTTGGCACAAGAGGAAACCACAGATGGACATGTGAGAACAGGAATGGGAATCAGAATTAAAATCTTTAGCCACTGAAGTCGCGCTTCTGGCAGATGGAGCAGGGGTGCTTGACAAAGCGGTCCCCCCAACTTATTGTAATCTACAGATTTTACCATTATGTATTACACTGTACTACTGCCACAAAACATATAGCAACATACGCTAGTGATATTAGCAACACACATAAAAGTTGCTGGTGAACGCAGCAAGCCAGGTAGCATCTACAGGAAGAGGTACAGTCGACATTTCGGGCCGAGACCCTTCGTCAGATTTCCTCATGTTCTAGTGAAATAAAAACTGATTCTGATTCTAATTTACCTTCATGGTGCAGTGTAGCCATGGAATAGGCCATTGTGCCAGCAGTGCTTTGCCAAACTAATCAAGTGAAAGGCTTGCTATATCTGCATGTTTGTTTTCAGTGGTAGAGGAATCAGAAGTGGCAATTTGTAAAACTTTCACTTCATTCCATCAGTAAAGAGGTAAACTTGTACTGAAGATTTTCACAAGACTGGAGAAAATAACATAATCAGATTTTGTGACCGTTATTTGATCTACTTTACTGAAATACATCAGGCAGCCACATACTTGGAATGAACCAAGGACTCTCCCAACCTCCTTCCTGCAGATAAGAAATTGACGCACTGTTTCTGCATGCTGTTAACTAGATAAGCAGGTTCTGAGCTCAACAAAGTGAAGAGGTTTATGCCACAAGTGTACGAACTGCCTCAAACTGGTTTGGGACTGTTCTTTACGGACATGCATTTAATGGTCGCTCCACTCAAGTATGTATCTCAGGCCAGACCCTGATCTACAGACATCAATGCCATTGATAACATCACTTCCAACTCTTGGCGGTTGTCCATCGTGTTGGGTAGTGACACAAACCTGTGTGGGAGAGTTTTCAAAGTGGAAAAGCTGTTGCAGGGAGGCAACTCCATTCTCTCGATCACATATGTCTGGGTCCGGTGCTACAATTAAGTGTCACGACTGGGGTCTTCCTTGGTTGCAGTGGGTGACTGTGCTCGTCATGCCCTTCGCTCTCCGTGGAGCTTTGCAGGGCCACTTTCCTGGCTGTTGGATCTCACTGTTGATCTCATCCACCCAGTCCACCACAATACACACAGCAACATAACGCTAGTGATATCAAACCTGATTCTGATTCTAATTTACCTTCATGGTGCAGTGTAGCAGAACAGGCCATTCTGCCTACAGTGCTTTGCCAAACTAATCAAGTGAAGGGCTTGCTATATCTGTATGTTTGTTTTCTGTGGTAGAGGAATCAGAAGAGGCAATTTGCAAAACTTTAACTTCATTCTATCAGTAGCTGATATTGGAGCTGATTTCTCAAGCTAGGCCAGGTACGTCCCTATCTCACCAGGGTATGAGGCCACTGGCTAACCTCACCAGGTTTAGCCTACCTATTGAAGCGGTGTATTGGGGTGCAGGCGCTGTCACATCCGAACACCACTTGGAGCTGCAGATGAGAGCTAAGTATCTGGTGGGGACCAAAGTTTAGTGAGCTGCCCCAGAATGGACATCAGAAGCCTCTTTATCAGAGATGCTACCCTTCCATGGACTCCCCATACACCCCAATTTTCAATTTTTATTTTAGCTGAAACACAAGAGATTCTGCAGATGCTCTAAATCCATAGCAACATACACAAAGTGCTGGAGGAACTCAGCAAATCAGGCAGTATCAATGCAGAGGAATAAACAGACAATGTTTAGGCTGAGACCCTTCATAAGCTCCTGGAAGGAAGGGGGCAGAAGCCAGAATAAGAAGGTGAGTGGATGGCGAGGAGTACAAGTTGGCAGGTGATAGGTGAGGGGAAGGTGGAGAGGGGAGATGAAGTAAAAAGCTGGTAGGTGATAGGAGGAAGAGGAAAAGGGCTGAAGAAGGAGGAATCTGATAGGAGAGGAGAGTGGACCATGGACCAAAGGGAAGGAGGATGGGCACCAGAGAGTGGTGATGGGCAGGTGGGAAGAGAAGGGTTGAGAGGGTGATTAGAATGGGGAATGAAAAAAGAGAGAAGGAAGGAGGAGGGTAGTAATTACCAGAAGTCAGAGAAATTGATATTCATGCCTTCAGGTTGGAGACTACACAAGCAGAACATGAGGAGTTGTCCCTCCACCCTGAGAGTGGCCTCATCATGGCACGAGAGGATAATCAAGTCTAAAAACTCTCCTAAATTCTTCATTGAATCTCAATCATTCTGACTTAGCATTGATTAAGATGTGTAGAAGACTGCGGGTCAAACGAGAGCTGATGGACCTAACTTGCTAGGAAACACAATGTTGTTGGATTTCTGTTTAATTTCTAATCCTTAGGGTTCTTCTGGGAGTCAGGAATGGTGAGCAGTCCTAATTCCAAGATTTCATTTTAATTTTGGAGTACAAAAAACTTACAAATACTAAGCAAACTAAATAAAGAGCTGAGAAACAGTGCTAAGAGGTGTAAGACAAAGGAATATAGAAGCCAAGATGACACCTCTGAAAAATCTATCAGATTTGTAGATAAGAAAAATTCCTTAGATAGTGATGAATTAATTAATAGGCTGCATAATTAAAACAATTACATCATGTGGGCAATGTGCTAATACTTAGGCAATGAAAAGTGAAAAAGGTGACAAACTGTTAATGTAGCTGCTAGTGAGTGTGAAAAATACATAAAAAGTACAAATCTTATGAAAATGTTTATTAAAAAGCAATGGTTTCCAACAACAGTAAGTATGGGCGAGTTGTGTTGAAAGGCCTGGTTCCATGCTGTCCATCTCCCTGACTCTAAGGCACTATTCATGAAGGCCACTCTTTGGATTCCTGCCGTCAGCTCTGAGTTTGTAGCAGTTTAATAAAAAAGTCCTCCACATCTTTTCTGGTAACTAAGGATTGGCAATAACTAGTTCTGTATACTTTATCCACTTCCAAGAAAGAATTAAAGGAAAAGAAAAGGTTCAATACCATCTACCAACTCAAAAACAACAGCTCAACCTGCCTTTTACAGGAAGTGACTGCTTAATTAATATCTGATCCTGGAAGGAATTAACGGCACAGGATGAGCAATTGCTTCTCGACAACAGAATACTTGCAGCATATGAACACTCTAATCTCATTATTTACATTACTGCTTCTTTTATTCACATTCTTTGCGTAAAATCTTGCTGACCTGCCAAAATGGTTGACGTGCCTCTGTCGATCTGAATCATAACTCTCATCACCTGACAAGACTTGCAAAAACATGCCTTTTACAGTAAAGATTTAAGCTTTGTACATTGTGCAATTGCTTCAAGACTGAATAAAGGACTGCATCTACTCGAAAAGAACAGGCTGCCAACAACCATGATTTATTTTCTCCTGGTCACACTTAGCACTGCCAAACGCATGAAGGGCTCAAATGCACAATGGTTAAATTAGTGAGTTAGTATCAGTAGCCAGAATTAGATCCTGTTTTGATATCGCTGGCATATGTTGTGAGATTTGTTGTTTGGTGTCTTTGGTGTCAGAGATACATTACAATGCATAATAATATAAATTACAATTATATATATATAATTAAATAAGTAGTGCAAAAACAACTGAAGAAAAATCAATGAGTTAGTGTCCATTCAAGGTGCATTCAGAAATCCTCGATAAACAGGCTCTTGAACCAAAGGGGATAACTTCACTCAATTTCACTTGCGCCACCACTAAAATGTTCCCACAACCTATGTTTTTCATGTTTTTAGTTTGTTTATATATTTATTATTGTTTCTTTCGTTTTATATTTGCACAGTTTGTTGTCTTTTGGACACTGGTTGAATGCTCAAGTTGGCGCAGTCTTTCATTGATCCTGTTACGGTTATTATTCTCTGGCGCTCTGTCTGCCACAGAAAGCAAGATCTCCCAGTGGCCACACATTTTAATTCCACGCCCCATTCCCATTCTGATATGTCTATCCACGGCCTCCTCTACTGTCCAGACGAAGTCACACTCAGGTTGGAGGAACAACACCTTATATTCCGTCTGGGTAGCCTCCAACCTGATGGCATGAACATTGACTTCTCTAACTTCCGTTAATGCCCCACTTCCCCTTTGTACCCCATCCCTTATTTATTTATTTATTTATTTATTTATTTATTTATTTATTTATTTATTTATTATTCCCCCCTTTTTTTCTGTCTTTTTTTCTCTCTCTGTTCCTCTCACTAGAACTCCTTGCCCATCCTCTGGACTTCCCTCCCCCTTTCTTTCGCCCTAGGCCTCCCGTCCCATGATCCTCTCCCTTCTCCAGCCTCGTATCCCTTTTGCCAATCAACTTTCCGACCCTTAGCTCCATCCCTCCCCCTCCTGTCTTCTCCTATCATTTTGGGTCTCCAACTCCCCCCTCCCACTTTCAAATCTCTTACTAACTCTTCCTTCAGTTTGTCCTGACGAAGGGTCCCGGCCCGAAACGTCGACTGTACCTCTTCCTATAGATGCTGCCTGGCCTGCTGCGTTCACCAGCAACTTTGATGTATGTTGATGGTTAATATTCTATTACGGGTTTATTGAGTGTGCTCACAAGAAAATGAATCTCAGGGTTGTATATGGTAACATGTTTGTACTTTGATAATAAATGTATTTTGAACTTTGAAGCTGTTCTTGAAATGTTAAAAGTGTATCTTCAGGCTCCTGTACCTCCTCCTAGATGTTAGCAATGAGAAGAGGCCATGTCTTCATCGGGTAGTTGGGTTGGTGGGAAATCACAAAGTGGAGTTAAAATTCAATTAAAAAAATAAAAGAAAACACAACGTACCAGTAATGAAAACTAATACACTACAGAGTTGTTGTAAAAACTCCATATTCGGTTTACTGAGGAAGAAAAATCTGACATCCTTGTTTATTGTACATGAGCCAGGGGGCCAGCGTGCATTGAGGGTGAAATAAGGCAGACAAATGAAACCTCTGTTATAGGAAGGATGTGGAAGCATTGGAAAGGGTACAGAGGAGATTTACCAGGATGCTGCCTGGTTGTGAGAGTATGCATTATGATCAGAGATTAAGGGAGCTAGGGCTTTACTCTTTGGAGAGAAGGAGGATGAGAGGAGACATGATAGAGGTATACAAGATAATAAGAGGAATAGATAGAGTGGATAGCCAGCGCCTCTTCCCCAGGGCACCACTGCTCAATACAAGAGGACATGGCTTTAAGGTAAGGGGTGGGAAGTTCAAGAGGGATATTAGAGGAAGATTTTTTACTCAGAGAGTGGTTGGTGCGTGCAATGCACTGCCTGAGTCAGTGGTGGAGGCAGATACACTAGTGAAGTTTGAGAGACTACTATACAGGTATATGGAGGAATTTAAGGTGGGGGTTTATATGAGAGGCAGGGTTTGAGGGTCGGCACAACATTGTGGGCCGAAGAGCTTGTACTGTGCTGTACTATTCTATGTTCTATGTTCTAATGATGAGTTAATTCAGAAGAATACTTACTCAGTACAGAAACTGAATTTACAGATGAACTGCCCTAACCTTACTGTGACAAGAGCCTTTGACGAGGATGGCTTGGACCCAAATGCTGAAGTAGCCGAAGCTCGGATCGATTCAAGGTATCAAACTAGATTGAGAAGAAAGCAGAAAACAAATGCTAGACAAAATCACTAGTAAGGCTTCTGATTGAGCACCCAGCCTCATTCAGGTGCCCCTTAAATGCTCAATCCTCGGTGCCCAAAACATGATTGCCAATTAGCGGGACTGTCCTGAATCCTTACTCCAGAGAGCTGGAGCGTCTAAACCTCGGAAGCTGGCGCATATGTTTGCGTGTCATAACTCTCCTGATCTCAGGTTGGAGGACATCTCCTCCTATTCCATCTGCTAGTCTCCACCCTGATGGCATGAACATCAATGAACTTCTGGTTTTTTCCCGTCTTCTCCTTTCCTTCTTCTTCATTTCCCAACTCCAGCATCTTACCTCTTCTCCTCACCTGCCTATTACTTCCATAAGTACATAAGACATAGGAGCAGAATTGGGCCATTTTAGCCCATCAAGTCTGCTCTGCCATTCAATCAATGCTGATCCCTTTTTCCACTCCTCAGCCCACTCCCCGGCCTTCTCCCCGTAACCTTTGATGCCATGTCCAATCAAGAACCTATCAATCGCTGCCTTATATACATCCAACCACTTGGTCTCCACAGCTGCCTGTGGTAACAAATTCCACAATTTCACCACCCTCTGGCTAAAGAAATTTCTCCCCATCTCTGTTTTAAACGGACGCCCCTCTATCCTGAGACTGTGCCCTCTTCCCCTAGACTCCCCCACCATGGGAAACACAAACAAGAGGACATAGAAACATAGAAAATAGGTGCAGGAGTAGGCCATTCGGCCCCTTGAGCCTGCACCGCCATTTACTATGATCATGGCTGATCATCCAACTCAGAACCCCGCCCCAGCCTTCCCCCCACACCCCCTGACCCCCGTAGCCACAAGGGCCATATCTAACTCAGGACGAAGGGTCCTGGCCTGAAATGTCGACTGTACCTCTTCCTAGAGCTGCTGCCTGGCCTGCTGTGTTCACCAGCAACTTTGATGTGTGCTGTCCCACCATGGGAAACATCCTTTCCACATTTACTCTGTCTAGGCCTTTCAACATTCAAAAGGTTTCAATGAGATTCCCCTCATCCTTCTAAATTCCAGCGAGTACAGACCCAGTTCCTTGAATAATAACTCTTTCATTCCTAGAATCATCCTTGTGAACCTCCTCTGTACCTTGTTCAATGGCAGCACATCTTAGATGAGGAGCCTAAAACTGTTCATAATTCACAAGGTTTGTCCACCCTGCTGGTTACTTCCTCAAAGAACTCTAATAGATTTGTCAGATAAGATTTTCCTTCACAGAAATGAAAACCTCTTCCTTAATAATGGACTCCAAAACTTTCCCAATCACTGAGGTTAGGCTAACTGGCCTATAATTTCATTTCTTTTGCCTTCCTCCCTTCTTAAAGAAGTGAAGTGACATTTGCAATTTTCCAGTCCTCCGGGACCATACCAGAATCAAGTGATTCTTGAAAGATCATGACACATTTGTTATCTCTTCAGCAACCTCTGTCAGGATCCTGGGACATAGTCCATCTGGTCCAGGTGACTTATCCATCCGAAGACATTTCAGTTTACCTCACACTTTTTCCTTTATGACAGCAATGGCACTCACTCCTGCTCCCTGACACTCACGGACCTCCGGCACACTGCTAGTGTCTTCCACAGTGAAGACAGATGCAAAGTACTCATTTTCATCTACCATTCTTTGTCCCCCATTACTACCTCACCAGAATCATTTTCCAGTGGTCGAACATCAACCCTCATCTCCCTTTTACTTTTTATATAACTGAAAAAGCCTTCTAGCTTGTCCTGCTTCCCCCCGTCCATCTTTTTATTCTGGCATGCTCCCCTCCTTTCCAGTCCCAATGAAAGATCTCAGCCCCAAATATCAACTGTTTATTTCTCACTATAGATGCTGCCTGACCTGCTGGATTCCTCTAGCATTTTGTATATGCTCCTCTGGGTTTGTTTTCTAACCTTCAAATTTTACTGCACTAAATGCTTTTTAAAATTAAAAGTTTAAAATTAAAATCTATCTAATGCTCTGTACGCAATCTAGAATCCCATATATTCTAAATTCCAGTCTGTGGCTGTCAATATTAAAAGGAAACTGCATGGACTTTAAAGAATTTAATTTTCCTTCTTGAAACCTTGGCAAAAAATGTATTTATTTTTTGAAACATCTGTTCTGAGCAGCTGCTACACAGCAACATACAGAAAATGCGATAGGCCCCCCAATAGCGCAGTGGTGACTGCGACGTTATTACAGCTCAGTGAGTAAGAGTTCGTAGTTCAATCCAATTGTGGAGTCCTCTGTAAGGAGTTTGTACATACTCGCCATGGGATGCATGGATTTTCTTTGGTTGATCTGGTTTCCTCCCACAGGCATGTCAGTTAATAGGTTAATTGGGCTTGTAAATTGTCTTGTGATTGGGCTAGGCTTGAATCAGTGGTCACTGGAGACATGGCTCGAAAGGTCAGACGGGTCTCTATGTAAAAATATTAGAGGAACTCAGCAGGTCAGGAAGCATCTATGAAATAAGTAAGTGGTCGATGTTATGGGCCGAGACACTTCATCAGGACTGAATAGGAAGGGAGAAGATCCCAGAATAAAAAGGTGGGGGAGGGGAAGGAGATGAGCTAGATCAAGCCAGGTAGGTGGAAAAGATAAGGGGCTGGAGAGGAAGGAACCTGATAGGAGAGGAGAGTGGACCATAGAAGAAAGGGAAGGAGGAGAGACAACAGAGGGAGATGATAGGCAGGTGAGAAAAGATAAATGGGCTCATCGTGGCAGAAGAGGAGGCCATGGCCAACATGTCAGAACAGGAATATGGATAGGGATTAATATGTTTGGCCACTGGGAAATTCTGCTTTTGGTGAATGGAACGGAGATGATGGCAAACGGTTCCCTAATCTACGCTGGCTCTCATCAACGTAGATAGTGGTACTGCATGCAGGAGAGCATTGAGTTTAACCTTGCACAGGAATAGGATTCAGAAAAGTATTTTTCCTTTATCACAGCCACTACAATAAGATGAAGAATCACTGAGACAAGAGTGCTAAAGCAACCTCTGAATCTGTAGTCAGTGAGCTTCTGAATATTTGTGTTAGAGTCAGCTGAGAAATCTTTAAGCTTTCTGTACAAAAGTGTACACTCGGCGGCCACCTCATTAGGTATACTTGCCCGTTAATGCAAGTATCTAATCATGTGTCAACATCTCAACGCATAAAAGCGTTGACATGGTCAAGAGGTTCAGTTGTTGCTCAGACCAAACATCAGAATGGGGAAGAAATGTGATCTACGTGATTTTGACAATGGAACGATTGTCGGTCCCAGGTGACTGAGTGGCAGTTCCATGAGCAAAAACGCCTTGTTAATGAGATTAAGTAAAGTAAGGAAGTAAAAAAATTTCAGTGTACATAAGACCCTGAGATTCCTTTTCTGTGGGTATATTTAGCAAATCTAAATTACAATTACAGAACAGTAATTGTAAACAGGATCGACGACCAACAAACTGCAAGTGCAAACATAAATAAATAATAATAAATAATGAGCATGATGGCAGAGGGGAAGAAGCTTTTCCTGAATGGCTGAGTGTGTGCCTTCAGGCTCCTGCACCTCCTTCCTGACAGAAACAATGAGAAAGGGCATGTCCTGGCTGGTGGGGATCCCTAAAGGTGGATCCTGCCTTTCTGAGGCACCGCTCCTTGAAGATGTCTTGGATACTACGGAGGCTACAACCCATGTTGGAGCCGGCTCATTTTACTGCTTTCTGCAACTTACTTCAATCTCGTGCAGTAGCCCTCCACCATAGCAGTTGGTGATGAAACCAGTCAGAATACTCTCCAACACGAGGAATTCTGCAGACGCTGGAAATTCAAGCAACACACATCAAAGTTGCTGGTGAACGCAGCAGGCCAGGCAGCATCTCTAGGAAGAGACCCTTTGGGTCTCGGCCCGAAACGTCGACTGTACCGCTTCCTAGAGATGCTGCCTGGCCTGCTGTGTTCACCAGAATGCTCTCCATGTGTTTTAGTTGACAAACTAAATCTCCTCAAACTCCTAATGAGATAATAGCTGCTGTCTTGCCTTCTTTATGATTACATCGATATGTTGGGACCAGGTTAGATCCTCAGAGATCTTGACACCCAGGAACTTGAATCTGCTCACTCTCTCCACTTCTGACCCCTCTATGAGGATTGGTTTGTGTTCTCTCATCTTACCTTTCCTGAAGTCCACAGTCAACTTTTTGGTCTTGACAACATTGAGTGCAAGGTCATTGCTGCAATATCACTTAACTAACCACGCTGTATCTCCCAATAAATAAATAAATAATCCTTTTATACTGAGACTGACCACCTGTTTTTTTCACTGCAGCCACCAGAAAGATCCTTCTCACACGTGACCCATTAGGGACTACTCTAGAACAAGGCAATTATAACAGCAGAAATTAGCTAACATGAAGACACATGAGGATGTAGTCCAATCACAAATATGAGAAGATCTGCAGATGCAGGAAATCCACACGACACACACAAAATGCTGAAGGCCAGGCAGCATCTACGCAAACGCGTAAACAGTCAACATTTCAGGCCGAGACCCTTCGTCAGGACAGTTTACTCTTTTCCATAGACGCTGCCTGGCCTGCTGAATTCCTCCAGCATTTTGTGAGTGTGTGTGTTACAAGAGGATGTAGAACCAGACTTGAGGAATTAAAGCCTGTTCACAATGTAACTTCAACTGATACTGTTGAGCTTCTGAAACCAATCATTGGGTGTGGGACATTCTGTTTGTGTACTGTTGAAGCTGCACAGGGGATTACAATAGTTGAATGTTCATGTTCATTGGTCATCATTGAAAACCTTGGGACTAGATCAGGGAAGGTGTTGAGTAACCATCTTCTGTATTCACACATTGTTAAACGAGTATCACTGCACATTTCAGAACAGATTTCGTTTGTCACTTCAGTTTCAAAACTGTCTCGTTTTTACTGTGTACTGTGCAAGCAGTTATGGTCGAAATGACAATAACAAGTGACTTGACTTGAACTTCAGGCTAGTTGTACATTTAGGGAGCCGCCCCTCATCTCTGGAACAAAAGGAGGTATATTTTTGGTACCTGGTATTTATACTCAGAATCTTTTGTCCAGGCACCAGTATTTAATATCCTAACAGCTCTGCTAGTTGGGATGTGCTGGCGTTGTAAATAAGGAGTCCTGCTGCTACCTGTCTACACTCAAAATGTTGAAGTTAAGTACGTGATTATAGCCATTTATGCTTACTTATTGTTGCCTTTGTGTTTAAAACAGTATAAAACGTAGTATCAGAAGATGATTCTAGATTCTTTCCCTAAAATAAAGACATTTCGGAAAATATATGCCCCAGTTACAGCATCTCTGGCTTGTTTCTATTGTTTGCAGAATGTGTGTTTTTTCTCTTTCTCTGCTCAATTGTTTTGGGTCTTTTTTAAAATTGGGTTATTTGAGGTTCTTGCTCTGTGGCTGCCTATAGGCAGACAAATCTCAAGGTGTATAATTTATAGACTCTTTGATAACAAACTTGCTTCGAATCTTTGAATCTCTGTGGCTCAAGGTAGTCAGGCACATGGTCCTTTCAGATGTTTAGTGAAAACTTTGTTCATTCTTTAAAACTCTGGGAAATACAGGGCCAGTAAACCCAACCTTTATCCATGTGCCTGTCCTAATCTCCCAGAAATCAGTTCAGTGAAACTTTGTTGGATAAAGTCTCAGAATAAGGAGAATAAAACTACACACATTAGTCCAGATGTGGCCTCACCAGAGCCACACAGGACTGTAGTAAGACATTTCTGGAAATCAGTTGAAATATGATATGCCAACTTCTTCCTTTTCCACTCTTCTCTCCTATCAGATTCCTTCTTCAACCCTTTACCTCCTGCACCTATCACCTCCAAGCTCACTTCTTCTCCCCTCCCCCCCCAACTATCTGCTCTCTCACCTGGTCTTATCTATCACCTGCCAACTTGTACTTGTCCTCCCCAGCCTTCTTATTCTGACCTCTCACTTCCTTTCCCGTCCTGTTCAGAATCAGGGTTAATATCACTGGCTCATGTCATGAAATATGTAGCAGTATATTGAAAAACATCATCATTATGGGCCTTCTTGTATGATGAGGGAAATCATGGTCTTTCCATGAGCTTGATTGTTCTTGGCAAATTTTTCTACAGAAGTGGTTTGCCATTGCCTTCTTCTGGGCAGTGTCTTTACAAGACGCATGACCCCAGCCATTATCAATACTCTTCAGAGATTGTCTGCCTGGTGTCAGTGGTCGCATAACCAGGACTTGCGATATGCACCAGTTGCTCATATGACCATCCGCCACCTGCTCCCGTGGCTTCACGTGACCCTGATTGGCGGTGGGGGGAGGGGTGTGCTAAGCAGGTGCTACACCTTGCCCAAGGATGACCTGCAGGCTAGCGGAGGGAAGGAGCGCCTTACACCTCCTTTGGTAGAACTCCTCTGATTCTGAAACTGTTCCTAAAATGTTTAGTGTGTGTCTTCAGGCATAAAATTGACTAGAGTATTTAGACTGTTTAACCATGTGTTTTTATTTCATACGCCATGGAGCTGTGGGATTGTGGATATAAGTGGGATTTCTATATACTTTACCCTTCCAATGCTCAGGAAAGCTGGGATGAGCTAACCCAGCAAAAGAAATCACCTGTCTGGCCATAGTCCAGCTACTTAAAATCTAATCCTGATTCATCAGGCAAGCTCACAAGCTTTCTGAAATGGATCCCAGACACAGGACGTGAGCTGGGGTGAGGTCACTTAGTGAGTCACATCCATGTTGTGTAACATGTCACTCAAGCCAATTCCTGCATACGAGAGCAACACATACAAAGTGCCGGAGGAGCTCAGCGGGGTCAAGCAGCATCTGTAGAAAGGAATAAACAGTCAATTTTTCACACTGAAGCCTCGAAGAGACCTCATCGTGGTTTGGAGGGTTGTATGCCTCAATGACCCAAAGGGTTATGTTGGCTGGAGTCAGGGCTTTATGTTTTGGGTCTTGGTAGGGTCACCCATGCCAACAGGTCAAAGGGTAGAGGACAGACTAGGAATGGTACACTGGTCCTCCAGATCTGGGGGTTCAGCTCAAGGTTAACAACCCTGACTGGTCAATCAAAACAGCGATGAAGAATCCCTCAACATCTGAGTGCAACAGCATTCCTGAATCCTCAACCGGGACTTTCATGGCTGACAGTAGTGAAAACCAAGGGGAAGCTCTGGACCTAATGGCCAAGGACAGACACAGATGGACCTTTATTGTCACCCTGAATGCCAGCGGCGTAATGGGCAGTGAGAAAGTTTCGTGCAGAGGCACTTTGTCAGGACTGGAAAGGAAGGGGGTAGAAGCCAGAGTGAGAAGGTGGCTGAGGGAAAGGAGGACCAGTTGTCAGGTAATAGGTGAAGCCAGGAGAGGGGGAGTGAAGTGAGAAGTTGGGAGGTGAGATCCGGAAAGGTGGCCCCATTAAGTGGTAACTCTCGGTGTGCAACTCTGATGGGAATTGTCAAACATTCTTGTTTAGGACTACTACAGCTGAAATTCACAGTCGTAGTCATGGGTACTTCAGTAAGTAACATCGTCTTAAAATGTTTAAAAAGAATCTTTCTATACACAAAGTCAATGAACTGCAGACAACAGACTTGGGTCACAAATGCAGTTCCTTTTTAAGAAAACGAAGGAGCTTGATAGAAATGCAGAGGCTTCAGATTTCCCCTCCTGACTATTGGAACAATATTCAGGGATTCAACTTTCAGTCTCGGTGAATGTGCTACAGTTGTCACTGACTTCATTAAAACCCATGTGGATGGGTGTGTGCCTCTGAGAAAATACTGGGCATACCTAAATCAAAAGGCATGAATGAACCAAGAGATTTGTAGTCTGCTGAGGGCTAGATCTGTGGCATTCAAGATCCTGAGCTATACACTCCTGGACAAGATGTCGCTGCGTACAACAGGCATATTGCAAGCTCCATACCAACTTTAGAGTGTACTGCTAATTCCTGCAACTTCCTTCGCATTTCTTGCTCAAGAAGCTGATAGTCACATTAGATATAATTGACTGACTCTTCTGAAGATTGGGAAGACAGCATTTAACCATAGAACCATAGAACCATAGAAACTACAGCACAGAAACAGGCCTTTTGGCCCTTCTTGGCTGTGCCGAACCATTTTCTGCCTAGTCCCACTGACCTGCACACGGACCATATCCCTCCATACACCTCCCATCCATGTATCTGTCCAATTTATTCTTAAATGTTAAAAAGGAACCCGCATTTACCACCTCATCTGGCAGCTCATTCCATACTCCCACCACTCTCTGAGTGAAGAAGTCCCCCCTAATGTTCCCTTTAAACTTTTCCCCCCTCACCCTTAACCCATGTCCTCTGGTTTTTTTCTCCCCTTGTCTCATTGGAAAAAGCCTGCTTGCATTCACTCTATCTATACCCATCATAATTTTATATACCTCTATCAAATCTCCCCTCATTCTTCTACGCTCCAGGGAATAAAGTCCTAACCTATTCAACCTTTCTCTGTAACTGAGTTTCTCAAGTCCTGGCAACATCCTTGTAAACCTTCTCTGCACTCTTTCAACCTTATTTATATCCTTCCTGTAATTTGGTGACCAAAACTGAACACAATACTCCAGATTCGGCCTCACCAATGCCTTATACAACCTCATCATAACATTCCAGCTCTTATACTCAATACTTTGATTAATAAAGGCCAATGTACCAAAAGCTCTCTTTACGACCCTATCTACTTGTGACGCCACTTTTAGGGAATTTTGTATCTGTATTCCCAGATCCCTCTGTTCTACTGTACTCCTCAGTGCCTTACCATTAACCCTGTATGTTCTACCTTGGTTTGTCCTTCCAATGTACAATACCTCACACTTGTCTGTATCAAACTCCATCTGCCATTTTTCAGCCCATTTTTCCAGCTGGTCCAAGTCCCTCTGCAAGCTCTGAAAACCTTCCTCACTGTCTACTACACCTCTAATCTTTGTATCATCAGCAAATTTGCTGATCCAATTTACCACATTATCATCCAGATCATTGATATAGGTGACAAATAACAATGGACCCAGCACTGATCCCTGTGGCACACCACTAGTCACAGGCCTCCACTCGGAGAAACAATTCTCTACCACCACTGTTTGGCTTCTTCCATTGAGCCAATGTCTAATCCAATTTACCACCTCTCCATGTATACCTAGCGATTGAATTTTCCTAACTAACCTCCCATGCGGGACCTTGTCAAAGGCCTTACTGAAATCTACGTAGACAATATCCACTGCCTTCCCTTCATCCACTTTCCTGGTAACATCCTCGAAAAACTCCAATAGATTGGTCAAACATGACCCACCACGCACAAAGCCATGTTGACTCTCCCTAATAAGTCCCTGTCTATCCAAATGCTTGTAGATTCTGTCTCTTGGTACTCCCTCCAATAACTTACCCACTACCGACGTTAAACGCACCGGCCTATAATTTCCCGGATTACTTTTTGATCCTTTTTTAAACAACAGAACAACATGAGCCACTCTCCAATCCTCCGGCACCTCACCTGTAGACAGCAACATTTTACATATTTCTGCCAGGGCCCCCGCAATTTCAACACTAGTCTCCTTCAAGGTCCGAGGGAACACTCTGTCAGGTCCCGGGGAATTATCCACTTTAATTTTCCTCAAGACAGCAAGACATTTACCCACAATGTGCTGCCTTTTCTGCACTGGGAACCCCTGCTTACATGATCCATGGGAGGCTCATTTACTACGCTGTCGCCACCTCGGACGTGGCACCGAGGTGAGGGAGAAGGGCCGGCCTCCTGGTGAGGTTGAGATGATGTGCTAATCGGCTGCTGTTCCCTAGCATACTCCTGGCTAACATTCAGTCCCTGGACAACAAGCTGTGCGAATCGAGAGCAGAATCTCCTACCAGTGGGAAACAAAGGAATGTAAAATTTGTGCTTCGTGGAGACCTGGTATATGGAGGAGATACCGAATCACGCCATTAAGCCCTTTGGGTTCCCCCTTTTCCGGGCGGATAAGTCTGAAAACCTCTCTGGGAAGAGTAAAGGAGGTGGGGTATGCTTCAGGGTCAATAATATTTGGTGCGACCCCCAGAATGCGCATGCCTTCAGATCCTTTTTTTCCCTGGATATGGAGTACCTTGTGCTGCTGTGTAGATCTTTCTGGCTGCCTGGAGAGTTCACAGCTGTTATTATCACAGCTGTGTATACTCCGCCGCAAGCTGATACTGAGCTGGATCGCGAGGAGCTGTACGAGACCATCAGCACCCTGGAGACTGTACACCTGGAGGCTACTTTCATCGTCGCTGGAAACTTTACTCGAGTGTTGCTGACCAAAGTCTCTCCGAAGTTTTGTCAACACATCCAGGTGAGTACATGGCAAGATGGCATACTCGACCACAGCTACTCTCCCTTCTGCAACACCTACAAAGTGCTCCTCTGCCAACCATTTGGGAAGCCTGACCACTCCTCCATCTTGCTTCTGCCCGTGTACAGACAGAAGCTGCAACATAAGGCAGCCATAGTTAAAACCATCCACTGTTGGTCTGACCAATCAGTCTTCATGCTACAGGACTGCTTTGATCAGAATCAGAATCAGGTTTATTATCACCGGCATATGACGTGAAATTTGTTAACTTAGCAGCAGCAGTTCAATGCAATACGTAATCTAGCAGAGTGAGAACATGTCATGTCCTTTTCAAGGCGGTTAGTCCACCTTTGGTCCCCACCTGGCACTCAGCTCTCACCTGTGGCTCCCCGTAGCTGTTTGCATGTGACAGCGGCCACACCCCGGGCAACGGCTTCAACAAGCCGGCTAAACCAGGTGAGGGCAGCCGACAGGTCTCAAGCCCTCCGTGAGATAGGGAGTTGTCTATCCCAGCATGTGAAGACAGACTCCGGCGGATTGAGCGGACGAGACCAATGGAAGGTCCAACGGTCAAGAAGGCGGTCTCTGCAAGTGTCGTGGAACGTGTAGAGCAGGACAAGACACAGAAGATGTCCTGGTCATCCACTGCGCCTAGTCCCATCTCCAGCCATCTCGACTCTGTCTTGCCACTGGACCCAAATGGGAATTGGGAAGAGAGAGTGAGGCTGACGCTGCGCAACTCTCCCTCACTTAGATCTAAATCACATGCAAGTCTTGACACTATCATAATGGTGTCGAGGTCCTCATTGACGTCGACGATAGATGAACAACCAACCAAATTTGCAGATGATACTACATTGATTGGCCTTATCTCAAATAATAATGAGGCAGCCTACAGAGAAATTATTACCCTGACACAGTGGTGTCAAGAAAACAACCTCTCTCAATGACACAAAAACAAAGGAGTTGCTTGTGGACCACAGGAAAAATGGAGACATGCTCACCCCTATTGATATCAATGGATCTGAGGTTGAGAGGGTGAACAGCTTCAAGTTCCTCGGTATACACGTCACCGAGGATCTCGCGGTCTGTACGTACCGGCTATGTGGTGAAAAAGGCACAACAGCAGCTCTTTCACCTCAGATGGTTGAAGAACTTTGGCATGAGTCCACAAATCCTAAGGATTTTCTACAGGGGCACAATTGAGAGCATCCTGACTAGCTGTTTCACTGCTTGGTATGGGAACTGTAATTCCCTCAATCACAGGACTCTGCAGAGAGTGGTGCGGACAGCCCAGCGCATCTGTAGATGTGAACTTCCCAGTATTCAAGACATTTACAGCAACAGGTGCGTAAAAAGGGCCCAAAGGATCATTGGGAAACTGAGCCACCTGCAACCACAAACTGATCCAGCTGCTACCATCCAGGAAATGGTACTGCAGCATAAAAGCCAGGACCAACAGGCTCCGGGACAGCTTCTTCCACCAGGCCATCAGACTGATTAATTCACACTGATACAATTGTATTTCTATGTTATATTGACTGTCCTATTGTACTTACTGTACACACTATTTATTACAAATTGCTATAATTTGTACTTTGCACATTCAGATGGAGAAGTAATGTAAAGATTTTTACTCCCCATGTATGTGAAGGATGTAAGAAATAAAGGCAATTCATTCAATTCATTCATTCAGAAGTCCAGGTATGACCTACGCAAGACCACTTTAATTCTGATTGAGTCTAGAAATGGAATCAGAAGCATGTCAGCTCTGGCAGGGTTTGCCAGGCCATCACTTCCTACAAAACAAAATCTAACATTGTGAATGGCTGATGCGTCCCTCCCAAATGAACTCAATGCCTTTTACACACACCTTGAAAGGGAGAAGCAACACCTGTGCAGACCCTTGCAGCATTCGGTGACCTTGTGACCTTCGTCTTGGAGGCCAAAGTCAGAACATCCTTCAAGACGGTGATCCCTCACAAGGTGTCAGGACCCTAACGGTGTACCTGGTAGGGCTCTGAGAACCTGTGCCAACCAACGGGCGGGAGTGTTCAAGGACATCTTTAGTCTCTCACTGCTACAGTTGGTGGATCCCACCTACTTTAAAAGGGTGACAATCATAACAATGCCCAAGAGCTGCCTCAATAAATATCAACCAGTGGCACTCACCTCCACTATGATGAAGTGCTTTGAAAGGTTGGCCGTGGCCAGAATCAATTCTTGCCTGAGAACGGACCTGGACCCTCTACAACTTGACTGTCGCCACAATAGGTCTACAGTGGATGCAATCTCACTGGCTTTTCGCTCAGCATTGGATCACCTGGCAATACCAATACTTACATCAGGCTGCTGTTTATTGATTTTAGCTCAGTGTTTAACACCATCATACCTTTAGTTCCAATCAAAAAGCTCCAAAACGTGGACCTCTGTACCTCCCTCTGCAACTAGGCCCTTGACTTCCTCACCAGGAGTGCACAGTCTGTGAGGAACAGAAACAACGTCTTCTCCTCACTGATGATCAACACTGGCGCACCTCACCGATGTGTATTAAGACCCCTGCACTACTCTTTCAATACGCATGACTGTGTGGCTAGGCACAGCTCAAACGCTATAAATTTGCTGATGACATGACCTTTGTCAGCAAAATTTCAAATGGTGACAAGGAGGCGTACAGGAGTGAGATAAACCAGCTGCTTGAGTGGTGTCGCTACAACAACCTTGCATCCAACATCAGTAAGACCAAAGAATTGATTGTAAACTTCAGGAAAAGTAAGTCGAGGGAAGATACACTAGGTCTCAATGAGGGTTCAGAAAAGGGTGATCAACTTCATATGGGTGTCAACATCTCTAAAGACCTATCCTGGGCCCAACATATTAACATAATTACAAAGAAGGCATGACGGTGGCTATATTTCATTTGAAGCTTGAGGAGAATTGGTACGTCACCAAAGGTACCCACTGATTTTTACAGATGTACTGTGGAGAGCATTTTAACTGTCATCACTGTCCAGTATGGAGGGACCACTGCACAGGATTGGAAAAAGCTGCAGAAAGTTGTAAACTCAGCCACCTCCATCATGGGCACCAGCCTCCCCAGCATCCAGGACATCTTCAAAAGGCATTGCCTCAAAATGGTGGCATCCAGCATTAAGGACCCTCATCACCCAGGACATGCCCTCTCCTCATTGCTACCATCAAGAAGGAGGTACAGGAGCCTGAAAAAAACCTCAACATTTCAGGAATAGCTTTCCTCCCCTGCTATCAAATTTCTGAATGGTCAATGAACCCATGAACACTACCTCACTATTTTTTTCATTTTTTTGCACTATTTATTTAATTTATTTTTATATATGTTTCCTATTCCACTTTATAGTTTTTATTATTATGTACAGCAATGTACTGCTGCCACAAAACAACAAATTTCACAACATGTGATGGTGGTTTTAACCTGATTCTGAATTTGAGGTGAGAGATGGAAAAGGTAATGAGCTGAAGAAGAAGGAATTTGACGCGAGATGAGAGAGGCCAATGAGAGAAAGGGAAGGAGGAGGGGCACTGGAGTGTTGAATATTCTGGCTTCTTCTCTCTTTCCTTTCCAGTCCTGATGAAGGGTCGCGTCCTGAAACATCGACTGTTTATTTATCTCCATAGATGCCGCCTGACCTGCTGAGTTCCTCCAGCGTTTTGTGTGTGTGTGTTGCTCTGGATTTCCAGCATCTGCAGAATCTCTGTGTTTGTGATCTCCTGCAGAGAAGTCTCTATCAAAGTCTAGGTGAGTCAGTTGAATTAGGCAATGCTGCTTTAACTCACCTGATCATCAGAAAGAATCGGTTTTGGGCAAAGGTGATCATTTTGAATATCTTTGAGGTTCGAACCATCATCTAGTCTGCAAGACTGTCCAGGTAAATATTTATTTATTTAGAGACACAGCAGAGAACAGGCTCTTCCAGTCCAATGAGTCACACCGCCCAGCAAACCACTTATTTTACCCTAGCCTAATCACAGGACAATTTTCAATGACCAATTAACCTACTAACCAGTACTTCTTTGAAACATTTGAGGAAACTGGAGCACCCAGAAGAAGCCCACATGTTTACGTGGAGGACGCACAAGCTCCTGAAGGACAGAGCTCAAAGTGAACTCCGAACACCCTCACCCTGAGCTATAGTAGTGTTGCGCAAACGGCTCTGCTATTGTGGAGCCCAGCATTAATTCATTATCGGATAGAATAATATCATTATAATGTATAGTGTGCAGCAATATCTTCAGGACCCCACCCACCTTGCTTATGGACTGTTTGTCCCACTCCCATCAGGGAGGAGGCTGTATAACGTCAATGTCAGGACCACCAGACTCAAAAACAGTTACCTTACCCGGGCAGTAAGTCTGATCAACGCCTCCACCCACTAACCAACTCCTTCACTTCCCCCAACCACCACTACTTTATCCTGTCAGAGACTTGTGTGCCTAGCGTCACTTCATGGACCTGGAATCTTTGTATATAAACTAATCTTGTGTACAGTCGGCTCTCCTTATTCGTGGGGGATTGGTTCTGGGACCCCCCCCCGCGATACCAAAAAACGCGGTTGCTCAAGTCCATTCTATAAAATAGCGTAGTATTTGCATATAACCTACGCATATCCTCCTATATACTTTAAATCATCTCTAGATTACTTATAATACATAATACAATGTAAATGCTATGTACATAGTTGTTATACTGTATTGTTTAGGGAATAATGACAAGAAAAAATGCTCAAACAACGAGTGCTGGAGAGAGAGATGGTTGAATCTGCGCATGCAGAATCCACGGATAAGGAGGGCCAACTGTATTTATATTTATGTGCTCTCTATGTTTATTGTATTTTTCTTATGCTGCATCAGATCCAGAGTAACATTCATTTCATTCTCCTTCACATTCCTGTACTGATGAATGACAATAAACAATTGTGAATCCTGAATCTTAAAATTTGAATTCAAACACAGCATCTCAGAAACTATGGAGAGTTGGCATGATTGGCCTAGAAATCTATCCCTCTTCCTCAGAAACAAGAGATTCTGCAGATGCTGGAAATCCAGGGCAACACACTAAATTGGTCTCTGTTGCCATTCTGCCCCACAAAACCGGCATCACCTGTCACCTGCCAGTTCGTGCTCCTTCCCTTCCCCCCACCTTTTTATTCTGGCTTCTTCCCCTTTCCTTCCCAGTCCTGAAGAGGATCTCAGCCTGAAACGTTGACTGCTTATTTGTTTCCATGGATGCTGCCTAACATGCTGAGTTCCTCTAGCATTTTGTGTGCTACTCTCCCTCATTGCATCTTTGACCATAATTCAGCAGATACGTGCCCTGAATTGAAACATTACAACAAAGTATACTGAAGGTTCAAAGTTCAAAGTTCAAAATAAATTTTATTATCAAAGTACATACAGTATATGTCTCCATATACAACCCAGAGCTTTATTTTCTTGTGGGCATACTCAATAAAACTGGACAATAATAACCATAACAGAATGAATGAAGGACTGCCCAGTGACAGTATTCAACCAAAGTGCAGAAGACAACAAACTGTGCAAACACCAAAGAAGAAATAAATAAGCAGTAACTATCAAGAACACGAGATGAGGAGTACTTGATATTGAATCTATTGGTTGTGGGAACACTTCAACGATGGGCAACTGAAGTTGAGTGAACCCTCCTGGTTTCACCTATCACCTTGTGTTTCTTCCTCCCCTACCTCATCTTCTAAGTCTGAGTTCTCATCTTTTTTTCTCTAGTCCTGATGAAGGGTCTCGGCCTGAAATGCCCCGTTTGGTTCAGAAGCCAGATGGTTGAGGGAGTAGTATCTGTTCGTGAACCTGGTGGTGTGAATCCTGAGGCTCCTGTACCTTCTTTCTGAGGGCAACAATGAGAAGAGAGTATGACCTCTTCTTAGAACACAGGGACAGGCTGCCTGGCCCACAATGTTGTGCCAAACCAGCTAAAAAACAAATCAAAAATACCTAAACACTCATCCCTCCTACCTAAACCATGTTCATATTCCTCCATCTTCCTTACATCCATGTGCCTATTCAAACATTTCTTAAAAGCCTCTAATGTATTTGCCTATACCTGACATGGTCTGGTCCGTGAAGTCTGCATTCCTGTTCACAGTCCGGTCCGTGGATGCCGGACTCCGGGTCGTCCGGCTGTCCCTTGTTTCATTTGGGCTTAATCATAGGCACCTGATGCTCATCTTGGGGCTGGGAATATAAGTGGCCCTGGGTTCGAGTGTGGTTGCTGGTTTGTCTTGTCAGTATCCTGTCCTTGCCTCTGTGGGGTAAGTCAGGCTGCCTTTGCTGTTACCCTGAGGCTGGACTGTTCCCTTCCCTTCCCCTTCCTTCTGGATCCTTGCCTGCAACCTGTGTCTGGAGCCTTGCCCGCAACCTGTGTCTGAAGCCCTGCCTGCAATGCTGTCAATTTCAACCGCTGGAGCAAGACTGGGGCCTTGCTGTGTCAAGATAAGGAACAGTCTGTCATTGTTTGGAATTGTCTCTCTGTGTCCACGCCTTCGCTAGGTAGATCCGGCCATTTGCCACTACCTAGTGTTGGGAACTGTCTCTGTGTCCACGCCTTCGCTAGGTAGGTCTGGCTGTTTGCCGCTACCTAGTGTTGGGAACAGTCTCGTCGTGTTCAACATTCTGTGTATGAGTCCCGGCCTTACGTCCTGTTCCCAAGGAGGGGTCCCAGCTCTGTGTTCCATGTTCCTGTCTCTCAAGTCCAATGCTCCGTGTTCCTGTGCTCGAGACCAAGGTTCCGAGGTTCCTGTTGTCCCAAGTCCAAGGCTTGGCTTTTCCTGAGTACCAAGTCAAGGCTTCGTGTTCTCGTCCTGTCCATGTGCTTCGTCCTGTGCTGAAGTTCCCTCCCCTTGTACTGGAGTTCTGTCGTCTTGCCCAGGAGTCTCTCGTTCTGTCCTGTAGCCTCACCTAGTCCTGTTTCCCAAGACTATGTCATGTCTTCGCCTAGTTCCGGAGTCCAAGCCCGAGTCAATACCCAGGTTCTGGGTCCTTGTCCAGTCTCTGGCTCGGAGTCCGAACCCAAGCCTCGTCATGCCCTTGCCTCGAGGAACCCAAGCCATGTCCAGTCCCATAGCAACGTCATGTCTTCGCCTAGTTCCAGGGTCCAAGCCCGAGTCAAGACCCAGGTTCTGGGTCCTTGTCCAGTCTCTGGCTTGCAGTCCAAGCCCAGGCTCCTAGTTTCCAGTTCCTTGTCCTGGTCCTGCTTGCTGAGCCAATGACCTAGCCCAAGTCTGTGTTCTTGTCACAGCTCCTAGTCTGCATCCAGTCACGTCCCTAACTCTAGTCCTGTCCTGTTCCTAGTACTTCAGTGTCTGTGTCTTGCATTTGGATCCGTTCCCAGTGCCCCCTCATATGACACTACCACCGTACCAGGCAGTGCATTCCAGGCATCCACCACTCTCTGTAAAATCTTACCCCTCACGTCCCCCTTAAATCTACTGCCTCTCACATTCAATACATGCCCTCTGGTATTTGACATCGGAGGCTAGATTAGATCTCTGGCAATGGTCAATGTGACAGGCACCAAGGGATTTCTTCAGAGAGTCCTTGTACCTCTTCTTCGGTGCCCCTCTGTCACGGTGGCCAGTGGAGAGTTGGCTATACAGCACAATCTTGGGCAGGCGATGATTCTCCAACCTGGAGACGTGCCCTGCCCAGCGCAGCTGCGTCTTCAACAGCATGACCTCGATGCTGGTGACCTCCGCCTGTTCGAGGACTTCGATGTTGGTGATGAAGTCACTCCAGTGCATGTTCAGGATGGTGTGGAAGCAGCGCTGGTGGAAACGCTCAAGGAGTCGTAGGTAGTGATGGTAGATGACCCACGACTTGGAGCCGTACAGGAGAGTGGTCAGTACAATGGCTCTGTACAAGCTGATCTTTGTGCCTTTCTTCAAATGCTTGTTGTTCCAGACTCTTTTGTACAGCCTGCCGAATGCGCTGTTTGCCTTTGCCAGTCTGTTGTCAATCTCTTTGTCGATCTTGGCATCTGACGAGATGGTGCACCCCAGGGAGCTGAACTGGTGGACTGTCTTCAGCTCTACCTCACCAATGGTGATGTGGGGAGGGTGGTAATCTTCCTAAGGTGTGGGCTGATGGAGAATTTCTGTCTTCTTCAAGCTGACTTCCAGTCCGAAGAGCTTGGCAGACTCTGTGAAGCAGGATGTTACACACTGCAGGGCTGTCTCTGTGTGGGCAACAAGGGCAGCATCGTTGGCGAAGAGTAGCTCTCGGATGAGTTGCTCCAATGTCTTGGTGTGGGACTGTAACCGCCTCAGGTTGAACAGGCTGCCATTGGTGCGGTATCGGATGTAGACACCGTCCTCGTCATCAAGGTCTTCTGTGGCCCTTTCGAGTATCATGCTGAAGAAGATGGTGAAGAGAGTCGGCGTGAGGATGCAGCCTTGCTTTACTCTGTTGCCTATTGGGAAGGGTTCTGAGAGGTCATTGTTGTTTCTGACTTGGCCATGCTGATCTTCATGTAGCTGGATGACCATGCTGAGGAACTCTGGGGGGTCTTCCCAGTCTTTCCATGATTTGCCACTGACCTTCCCTGCTCACGATGTTGAGCGCTTTGTTAAGGTCAACAAACGTCACGTACAGTCCCTTGTTCTGTTCCGTACATTTCTCTTGGAGCTGCCTGAGAACAAATTAGATTAGATTATGAGGACACTTAGTCCTTGTTTATTGTCATTTAGTAATGCATACAGTAAAAAGTGATACAATTTTCCTCCAGCATGATATCATAGAAACACAAGACAGACCAAGACTAAAACTGACAAAAACCACATAATTATAACATATAGTTACAACAGTGCAAAGCAATACTGTAATTTGATAAGAGCAGACCGTGGGCACGGTAAAAAAAAATGTCTCAAAGTCCCGATAGCCCCAGCATCTCATGCAGACGGTAGAAAGGAGAAACTCTCCCTGCCATGAGCTTCCAGCGCCGCAAACTTGCCGATGCAGCATCCTGGAAGCACCTGACCACAGTTCAACTCTGGATCCATCCGAAAACTTCGAGCCTCCGGCAAGCCCTCTGGCACCGAGCACCATCTCTGCTGAGCACTTCGATCCCGGCCCCGGCCGCCAAACAACAGGCAAAGCCAAGGACTCGGGGCCTTCCCCTTGGGAGATTTCAGATTACACAGTAGCGGCGGCAGCGGAACAGGCATTTCAGAAGTTTCACCAGATGTTCCTCCGTGCTCTCACGTCTGCCTCCATCAAATCAGAATTGTGCACGGCTTCCTACTTGACAGATAACAGATATTTATCACTGGAGAGGCTGCGCGTGCTGCGTGGCACCGCCATCTTCTCCTCCTGCCAAATACCATGTCGGGGGTGCTCCTGTTGGCTCTGAAGCCACACTGGCTCTCTGGGAGGTGTTCTTCTGCAATCATGGGCACCAATCTGTTCAGGAGTACTCTCGCGAGGATTTTTCCTGTGCTAGAGAGCAGAGTTATCCCCCGGTAGTTGGAGCAGTCGGACTTTCCCCGCTTGTTCTTATACAGGGCGATGATGACTGCATCACAGAGGTCCTGTGGTAGTTTACCTCATTCCCAGGACTGGTGGTCTCCTTCGAGAGAGTGGGCAACTAGTGCACAGTCATCAGCAAACTGTAGCTCATGTGCCACAATGTCCCTGACTTTTGTTTTCGCTCTCAATCTTGCAAGGTTGAGGAGCCCGCCATCAGCCCTCATTTGTAGGAAGAACGCTGACTTCAGGTCTGATGTGGCATCCTGAAGAACAGCAGCGAAGAATAGTCCAAACAGAGTAGGAGCCAAAACACAACCTTGTTTTACGCCGTTGCCAATGGAAAATGGGTCTGACAAATCACCACACATGTTGATGCGGCCTACCATGCCTTCATGGAACTGACGTTGGGGGGCAACCAAATTTTGGTAGGAGCTTCCACAGGCCTCCAGCTCACATAAGTCCCTTTAACCACTACCCTCTGTCTTCCATGCGTAAGCCAGTTCTGAATCCGAACAACCCAATTGCCATGGTCCCCATACATCTTAATCCTCTGCATAGCCTCCGATGCAGTTCATTGCACTGCATGCTCTAAGCGTCTAAGAAATTAAGAAGCAATAAACTATAATAACAAATTCAATTCTCCCAAACATCGTTCTTAGGGAGTATGCTGAGGTTCTAAAATTATGTGTACGGGGTCTTTCTTTTTTGTATGTTAAATTAAAAATGGCTTCTTTGTTATGTTATACTGGGGAATGCTTCTTTGTTATGTTAAATGCTGAGAAAGTCTCTAGCTAGACATTTGCTTGGGTTACTACAGACAGCAGGGTGCTATTAGCCAATGGGTGTTCATGTATCATTTTGTTTTCGGATACAATGCTGTATCATATGACTGGGGACGAGGTTTTGGCGGGGAGTCGGAGGAGAGGCGGGGAGGACAGTGGACGTGCAGAGAGGCTCCGGTCGATCACTTGGGGTGGTCCCAAGCCGTGAGGCGACAGGATCCAGGTGGTCGTCAGGAATTGATTGAGCTCCAACGGTTGTGCACAAAGAACTTGGACTTTGATAAGTCTTGGCGCCCTTTTTTCATTACTTCTTTTTCTGTATCAAATTTATATTAATGTCATAGACTTAGTAATATCTATAAAGTGTACTGGGTAAAACGTACTGGGTGTGCTGGCTGATGATTGATGTTTGGGATTGATTCAGGCGGCAGTGGTGCAGCGACCGACTCCGTGGGAAGCGTTCAGGCAGGTGCTGGGTGGGATTTCCCCTAGACATATACGAGCCAAGATAACTGAGCGTTACATATGGATGGCATAATTATAGATTAATTAAAATGAGAACCAGTCTGCAAGAAATAAAGCCTGAAATTTAACTTTCCAACTGCTGCTTTGTGAAGCAAAACTTGCAGGAAATCATAAACATGAGAGAGTCTGTTGCTGGAAATCCAGAGTACACACAGCGTGTAACAGCATCCATGGAGAGGAATGAACAGTCAATGTTTTGGGCCAAGACCCTTCATTTTGACTGGAGAGGAAGGGGAAGAAACCAGAATAAGAAGGTGGGGGGAGGGGAAGGAGGACACTCAGCTGGAAGGTGATAGGTGAAACCAGGTGAGGGGGAAAGTAGGTGGGGGGGGGTGAAGTAAGAAGTTGGGAGGAAAAGGGCTGCAGAGGAAGGAATTGGATAAGAGTGGATGGTGGACCATGGACAAAGGGCACTACTGGAAAGGAATGTGGAAGATGTATTACAATAATAACATACCCTCATACTTCCTAACAATTTCACAGTTCTGTCAGAATCACATAATAGTGATCACTGAGCCTTGTCTGAATTCATAAAATCGGATTATTTCAGTGGCTTAATGTTCACAGTGCACCACTGTGTACTTTTGAGTATGGGTGGAAATCTATGAAAAGTATATAATGTAATGGAATCAAAATTAAGGATATACACTCAGATTGTCATTGCCCAATCTAATCCCATTTGGAAAATGACCTCAGCATGTTCTAGTCAAGTATCTGACTATTACCGAGGATTATAGTCTTTAGCACCAGACACAAAGCAAGGATGTAATATTGAGACTTTATAAAGCATTGGTGAGGCCTCACTTGGACTGTTGCGAGCAGTTTTGGACCCCTTATCTAAGAAAGGATGTGCTGACATTGGAGAAGGTTGAAAGAAGGTTCCCTAAAATGATTCTGGGATTGAAAAGCTTGACATTTGATGGCTCTGGGCCTGTACTAACCAGAATTCAGAAGAATGAAGGGCGACCTAATTGAAATCTATCGAATGTCGAAAGGTCTTGACGGAGTGGATGTGGAGAGGATGTTTCCTGTGGTGGGAGAGTCTCAGACCAGAGGACACATCTCAGAATAGAGGGGCATCCTTTCAGAATGGAAGTGAGAGGTGAACCAGTGCAATTTGTTGCCACGGGCAGCTGTGGAGGCCAAGTCATTGGGTATACGTAAGGCAGAGGCTGGTGGATTCTCGATTAGTCAGGACATGAAGGGATACAGGGAGAAGGAAAATGGATCAACTGTGCTGAAACAGTGGAGCAGACTTGATGGGCCAAATAGCCTAATACTGCTCCTATATCTTATGGTCTAAAATACTGGAGGAAGTCAGCAGGTCAGGTAGCATCTATGGAGAGGACTAAACAGTCGACGTTTCGGCCTGAGACCTTGCTAGAAATTGGCCCGGCTCAGAAGAGTGGATTTTCTTTGAAGCTGTTGAGAAAACAAGAGAAATGCTGCTGTGATTAAAATGTTTCCAATGAGTGAGATAAATATTTGTTTAATAAAAGGTTGATATGTATAAATGAGGGGCGGGGGACATTCTGATTTGATTCCATTGAAACTGCATTGGGGTAGACAATAGGTGAATGGTCTTGCTATCAGCCCATTGTTAAAGATGTATCCCTGCCAAATAATGCACAGTTCATACTCATCCGTTTTGTTGCTTAACCATCAGTTAGTGCTATATTCATGGAAACACATACAAGATGCTGGAGGAACTCGTCAGGTCAGGCAGCATCGATACTTACTGCTTGTAACTCTGCTTTCATTTAGGGCCTCAATGAAGGCCTTCTGGCACTGTCGGTGTTCAGGGCTTCCTTTATGGTGTCAGTAGCCTCTGCTTGGTTTTCATTACTGTCAGTCATACAAGTCCCAGGTGGAGACTCAGGAATACCATCGCACTCAGACGTAGAAGGATTCTTCATTGCTGTTTCTGTAACAATTTTGTTTTACCAGTCAGGGTTGTTAGCCCTGAGCTGAACCCCCAAATCTGGAGGACCAGTGGACCACTCTTAGTCTGGCCTCTACCCTTTGACCTGTTTGGCATGGGTGACCCTACCAAGAGCTAGCATAGCTCTTCAGGTCATTGAAGCACGCAAACATCCAAACCACAACAAGGTTGTGGTCCTCTTGGAGGAGGCTGGATCTATGGAGGGGAGTAAACAGATGATGTTTCGGGCCGAGACCTTTCTTCAGGACCTGTTGTTTATTTGTCTCCAGAGATGCTGTCTGACCTTTTGAGTTCCTCCAGTATTTTGTTTGTGGAAAATACTGGTCATCTGTCAAATATTGATGTAAAGTGTTGTGCAATTAAATTTCTAATCTGAAGTACTGACTACTCTGAATCAACCCCTCAGTCATTTACAATTATTTTTAACTTGGAATTTCATTCCTTCAGGTTTCTCTTATCTGTCTCTTTATTTCTTTATCAATCTTAATCTTTATTTCCCTCTATTGATTTTTTCTTTCAATTTTGATATTGATCTCACCTGGTTATTGACAGTCCAGAACTGAATGTGGAAAAAGCCAATGAATGACCCAAAATTAATCAGCACGAAGACGGCAAACTAACCAATCTTACTAGTTTAGAGCAGATGTGGATGAGCCCTGAGGGACTTAGTTACCTGTGTGAAATTCATGTTCAAGCTGGAGAAATGGTCCCATTTTCAAATGTTGCAATAACTATTTTAAATGTCTGTACACTAAGTGACAATGTCTGAGATCCAAAGGATGTTGTCCATTTCTACAAGGTTACCATTGTGGTGTCAGATTCCTGATACTCTCTGGTGGGATCCCATTGGAACTACTGAACTGATCCCAGGAGATCATTAGAAACAAATGTTTTGGCTTTATTTTTAACTGTTCTTATTAATGGGTAGAATAACTTTAATACCAACGAAGGCAGGAATAATCATTTCTAACTTTCCATATTTCCTTATAACCAAGAAGGGGGCCCATCAATCCTACAAAACTAAAAATGAATCATCCAGTATTAAGGATCCCTATCGCTCAGGACGTGCCCTCTCCTCATTGCTACCATAAAGAGGAGCTATAGGAGCCTGAAGACACACGTTCAATGTTTCAGGAACAGCTTCTTTCTCTCTGCCATCAGATTTCTGAATGGACAATGAACCCATGAACACTTTTTCAGTACTTTTTTCTTTTATTTCTGCTCTCTTTTTGCACTGCAAATTTAATCTCACACACACACACACACACACACACACACACACAGATATATAACTTATACTATTGTGGAAGACTCTCAGACACAGGGTGCCTGAGGCTTTTGCACAGTGCTGTACTAATTTTACGTATTGCACTGTACTGCTCCCACAAAAAAAACGAATTTCATGACATATGTAAGTGATGATAAACTTTCAACCTTGAACCTGATTCTGAAATAGATCTCGATTGTGGACTGAGAGTAGGAAGGGCGCAGGGAGAGGGGAATCATGGTTCGGAAAAGGGGAAGGGAGAGGGGAGGGAGCAGGAAGCAACAGAGAGACATTCTGCAATGATCAATTAACCAATTGTTTGGAATCAAATGATCCTGCCTGGTGTCTCAGTGCCGTGTGTGTCTGCACCCGTTTCACCTCCACACACCCCTGGCACTCCTTCTCTGCCACCTGACCCATACCCTTCCCATGGTATTCCATCCTAGTTATTCCCAACATCCCTTCCTCCTGCCAGGTTTACAAATGTGCTCTCCACTCCACATTGACAAATACAGTACTGTGCAAAAGTCTTAGGGACCTTTGCTATATATATGTGTGTAGTGTGTGTCTAAGACTTTTGCTCACTGCTGTGTGTGTGTATATATATATATATGTATATATATATATACACACGTTATTAAAATTCACTGTTTTTATTATATATTTTTTATTATGCATTGCACTGTACTGCTGCCACAAAACAACAAATTTCATGACATGTCAGTGATATTAAACTTGATTCTGATTCTGACATTGACTCAGGTAGCAATTCATCTGACAAAAGTAGATTCAAAGATTCAAAGCACATTTATTATCAAAGAATGTATAAATTATACTCCTTGAAATTTGTCTGTTTACAGGCAACTACAAAGCAAGAAACCCAAATAACCCAATTTAAAAAAAGACCAAAAACTACTGACAGAGAAAGAGAAAAAAAACACAATAGAATAAAGAACATGATAATAAAAAACACAATGAATATCAATACATAAGATAGCTTGTATACTGTACTCAGACTGAGTGTCTGTCCATAATGTGAGTCTAGGCTGTACATAAGGTGACAGACAGGAAATAATAAAGTAGTGGTGGAGTTAATGGGTGGAGGTGTTGATCAGCCTTACTGCTTGGGAAAAATAACTGTTCTTGAGTCTGGTGGTCCTGGCGTGGATGCTACGTAGACTCCTCCCTGATGGGAGCAGAACAAACAGTCCATGAGCAGGGTGGGTGGGATCCTTCATGATGTTTCTGTCCCCTTTATGGCACTTTTCTGTATACGCAGTGTGTCCTTTTTGGCAGGTAGGCTGGTACCGGTTATGTGTTGGGCAGTTTTTCTTTCCTGTCCACTGCAGTGCAGTTTCTGCACAACACGGTGATGCAGTTTGTTAGAATGCTGTCCACTGCACAACTGTAAATGATGTGGTTATAGATGTGCATCGTCCTTCTTTCTTCTTTGTCCTCAGAAAGTAGAGGGCTTTGTGAGCTTTCCTGATCATGTAGAATGTGTTCTGGAACCATGAGATGCAATGTACTGACTGTTCACAGATAGCTCCAAGGTCCCTGGAGGTAGCAGGTTTGCTGAGCCATGTCACTATGCCACTGTCAGTATTATTCTGTTTTCCCATTGGTACCTTTGAGGCCTGCACAGGCAGGCACCTCCCAGTCTCCACCCAGCTAATAGGAGTTACCTGCCACTCATTTCCAACTCATCACCTGCAACCTATTTAAACCCAGCTCTCATCCACAGTTCTTGTTCACTCATCAAACCAGCCAGCCTCAACAAGTTGCTCCTAGCCTTCAGTCACCTTGTTCCCTTGTTGTGTTTAGCATCTGTTCTCTCTTGTTTTGTGGCCCCTCGAGGCTTGTTATTTGCAGATTATTATTAAAATGTTCACTCTCTGCAAAATTATCTCCACTACTCTGCATTTGGGTCAAGCCCCCTCCACATTTCCTGACAGTATGTATGGCAACCTGGATATTGTTGAATCCCTCCAGAACTTTAACTTTGTGCTTGTTGTTCATCGCAGGTACAGAAGGTAGAACTGGTAATAGTTCACAGGATGGCAAGCAGGAAAATCAACACTTTCCACAGTGTTTTGCCCTAAGCTTTCTCCAAAGTTCAAAGTATGTATAAATTAGAGTGTGGGCATGTGGCCAAGTGGTTAAGGCATTGGACTAGTGACCTGAAGGTCGTGAGTTTGAGCCCCAGCCAAGGGAACGTGTTGTGTCCTTGAGCAAGGTACTTAATCACACATTGCTCTGCGACGACACTGGTGCCAAGCTGTACGGGTCCTAGTGCCCTTCCCTTGGACAACATTGGTGCCGTGGAGAGGGGAGACTTGCAGCATGGGCACTGCTGGTCTTCCATACAACCTTGCCCAGTCCTGTGCCCTGGAGAGTGAAGACTTTCCAGGCGCAGATCCATGGTCTCATAAGACTAACGGATGCCCCAATAAATTAGAGAAGCAAATCATGCAAACAATAAGGCAAGCGACTGCATTCAGAATTAAATTGAGTCGAAAACCTGGAGCAGCCGGAGAAGGCCCACAGTCCCAGCCGCAGTCTGTCACACAGCAGGGCAAATCACGGTGAAGCTTGCAGACACATAGCCTGGAGCAGCCAGCGCAGGCCCACAGCCCCAGCGCCAAGGGGAGTGGCGTAAATGTCACAGAGCAGAACCAGCCCAGACCTTCGCCTCCAGTCCTGACACCCTGCCTTTTCAGTCCGTGAATGAAGTGACATGAATGGGGAGATTAGTGTAAAGGAACTTGAACGGGAGGACTAATGAGGACATCAGCGGGAAAAATTCCTTGCATTATTCACATTCCACTGACAGCTTGCGAAGAGAGTCCTCTGCCTTTTAGTGTTCGAACATTTACAAAATTAATTTTTTCCAGGTTTGTGAATTAACTTTGACTATTAGACTAATACTTACTGGAATTACGTTTAAGTCACTGATGAATCATTATTTGTTTTTCCATTTAGTTATCTATACGATTGGAATTTTAACTTAATAAATCCATATGTAAACATCTGGTATCAGATTGATGGGGTCAAGAAAAACATTCATTTCTAATATAATCTAGCAGTGATAACAAGCTGATGTAAGTGCAGCACAGGAAAGTTGCCCTCTCTCAGAATTTCTGTTTTACTCGCAGGTTAGTGCTTCTCCCGTTCTGAAAAATAGTTTGTTTGGTAAAGATAATATTGAACTAAGAAAGCTCTTTGTGGATATTGTTCACATTAGGACACAAGTACAAATCTATTGAGTCAACTGGATAAGACCATAAGACCATATGAGCAGAATTCGGCCATTCGGCCCATTGAATCTGCTCTGCCATTCTATCAGGAGGAATCAGAGCACTGAAATTTACGTCAAGCATTTGCAGAGCTGAAAGGGTGACTGAGCAGCACTGCTCAAAGTTCAAAGTAAATTTATTATCGAAGTTTGTATATGTCATCATATACTGTACTACCCTGAGGTTTAATTTTTGCAGACATTCACGATAATACAAAGGAATACAATAGAATCAAAGGCTGACCAACAACCAAGGTACAAAGGAAAACAAACTATGTAGAGAGATAGATAGATAGACAATACAGAGAACTAAGTTCTAGAGACCTTCAAAGTAACACTGTAGATCAGTTCAGTGTTGAGGTGAGTGAATTTAGCCATGCTGGTTCAGGAGTCTGATAGTTGAAGGGTAATAACTGTACCTGAAACTGTGGGACCTAAGACTCCTGTACCTCCTTCCCAATGGCAGCAGCAGGGAGAGAGCGTGGCTTGGATGGTGGGTGTCCCTGGTGGTGTTCACTTTTACTCATGTGTTCATTGCTGGTTAAAGCTTTCACACTGTGACTGGTTTCAACTGAGTGCAAGTGTCAGAATCCACTGGTTTTAGTGAGGCAACTGTGAGGGAACTGCTGATGGCAGCAGCGAGAAGAGAGCATGGCCTGTATTAACAAAGAGTGACAAGTTGGGGGTGGCACCGTAATGGAGTGGCTAGCATAATTCTATTACAACACTAACTATAAGATCAGGGTTTGATTCCTACTGCTGCCTTTAAGGAGTCTGTACACTGTCTCTGTGGCCGTGTGGGTTTCCTCACGGTGCTTTGCTTTCCTCCCACATTCTACAGATGTACAGGTTAGAGTTAGTGAGACGTACAGGTTAGAGTTAGTGAGTTGTACAGGTTAGACAGTGAGTTGTACAGGTTAGTGAGATGTACAGGTTAGAGTTAATGAGTTATACAGGTTAGTGAGATGTACAGGTTAGAGCTAGTGAGTTGTACAGGTTAGTGAGATCTACAGGTTAGAGTTAGTGAGTTGTACAGGTTAGAGTTAGTGAGTTGTCAGCATGCTATGTGGCGACAGCTGTGGGCTGCCCAGCACGATCCTCTCTGGTTTGACTTGACACAAAAGACCCATTTCATATATGTTTAAATGTACATGTGACAAATAAAAATAATCTGATTTCATCTTGATCGTTCATCTATATCTTAGGGATGGTATTATTAATACAAAGACAGTAAAATCTACTTATGAATCTCCTTCATAACTTCTATAAGTGGATAAATACCTTCACCTGTAAATGTGCTGTCAACAAGTTCAAGTTTAATTGTCAATCAGCTACAATGAATACCCATGAACACAGCCAAATGAAACATGGTTACTCCAGGTCCAAGGTGCAAAACACAGAACCAAAACATACATAGCACAAAGCACATAGAAGATAGCAAGCACATATAAAATATAGTTACACAAACAAAAATATAATCCATGGCCCTGAATCCCATGCGTGTTGCAGCAGTCCGCAGTCGAAGACAATGAAGCTTGTTTTCTACCATGTGCACACTGGGGGGCAGCACTGACTCCAGCTTGGACGCTGCGCCACACCCGCTTCCGGTGGAACGCACCAACTCCAACGCCTCTCTCCTGAGTGGCTGTAAACAGGCTTGAGGCCTAGTCCTTGCTCCGACCGAGGCCATGCGGATTTCCTGCCATCCGGTAATAAATCAGTTAATTGAACTTGCAGCGTTCCACATTACAAGTGTTTAACAGACTCTAGCAATCACAAGAAAAATGACTAAAGGCAATTGCTTGCTGTTAGACTGCACACCAGCGCCTCTGATGCCTCTCTGATGTGATGCAGGCAGCAGCACGATCTGCACCAAGTTCAGCTCCTGGACTTCTTTATTTTCTTTATTTTATTTTACTCTTTCTGTCTATTTTATCAGGTATTGCATTGAACTGCTGCTGCTAAGTTAACAAATTTCATGACACATGCCGGTGATAATAAATCTGATTCCAATTCTGATTCCTTCAGTTTCTCCAGCAACAAGCAACTCGGTGATGGGTTAGACCTGCAGTACTTTAAGTTGTTAATGCCCAGCAGAGACTTGAATTGTAAAAAGATAATTTTAAAAAGGACAATAACACCTTTGGTTAGCCCTGTAGAAGTGGCTGTGATCGAACTCATCACCATCTTACTGGAAGATTATTCTTACCTTCATATCATGCTGTTTGAATTGGTTAAATGGTAGCATGATATGCCCTTAATCATAATGCCTTAAGCAGGGCACTGTCTACACCACCCCGAGCTGCCTGCCAGCCTAGTCATCACATGGGAGCCCAAGCACGGGAGGATGAACCCTGGGCACCCTCCCAAGACTATGGTCAACACGCTCCTAGAAGACAGTGGTGCGGCTAATGTAGATGAACTGACCACACTGATGAGGGAGAGGGAGAAGTGGAGAGTCCGTCATCACGCCTGACGCCGGCCCCCTAGGCCTGAGTCGACGTAGTAATGATATGACTTCTTTGTAGAACCTTAGTCTGTTTGTGTTTCATTAACTATTAACTAGACCTGCTAATGGTTTCTTGACATGTGGCCAGCTGCAACCAGGATAGAGTTTATGAGTCTGGCCTGAGAGTTCCTGTGGGAGATGAGCTGAGGTGAAGGATGAAATTAAGCAATGATATGGAAATAAATATCAGTCGACTTGCTGTTGGGATAGTTATGTGTTCTCTACTCAATTCACAGTCCAATACACTGAGATCATAAGAAATAGGAGCAGAATTAGGCCATTTGGCCCATCAAGCCAGCTCTGTCATTTCATCATGGCTGATTTATTATCTCTCTCGACCCCATTCTCCTGCCTTCTCCCTGTAACCTTTGACACCATCACTAATTTAGTCAGAAAGTGATAAATCTGTGGAATTCTTTGCCACAGGCAGCTGTGGAGGACGTCTTTATTTAAGGCAGAGGATGATAGATTTTGGATTGGTCAGGGCCTGAAGGGAGAAGGCTGGAGATCGGGGCTGAGAGGAAAATTGGATCCGCTATGGTGAAATTGTGGAGCGGACCCAATGGGCCAAAATGGCCTGATTCTGCTCCTATATCGTATGGTCTTATGGTCTGATCAAGAACCTATCAGCCTCTGCTTTAAATATAGCCAATGACTTGGCCTCCACAGCTGTCTGTGGCAATGGATTCCACAGATTCACCACCCTCTGGCTAAAGAAATTCATCCTCATCTCTGTTCTAAAGGGGTGTTCTTCTATTCTGAGGCAGTGCCCTGTGGTCCTAGACTCCCCAACTATAGGAAGCATTTTCTTCATTTCCACTCTATCTAAACCTTTCAATATTTGGTAGGTTTCAATGAGATTCCACCCCCACCCCCCACCTATTCTTCTGAACTCCAGTGAGTTCAGGCCCAGAGCCATTAAACACACCTCATATAATAACCTTTTCATTTCTGGGATCTTTCTCGTGAACCTCCATTGCACCCTCTCCAATTCCTGCACATCCTTTCTCAGATAAACACATCTTCTCCCAAGTTGCAGTTCTCTTGCAGACTGCATCAGGTTTTCTTCCGAGATTTCCCTATGTTTTGCTGCATTCATTTTACGCTCTACCTTCACAAGCCTTCCAGATCCTGCTGCAGTGAAGCATCCCCACAGCATGATGCAGCCACCACCATGCTTCACAGTAGGGATGGTGTGTTTTTGATGAAACATAGCACTTAGTCTGATGGCCAAAAAGCTCAATTTTGGTTTCATCAGACCATAGAACCCTCTTCCAGCTGACTTCAGTGTCTCCCATATGCCTTCTCGTGAACTCTAGCTGAGATTTCATGTCAATTTTTTTCAACAGTGGCATTCTCCTTGCCACTCTTCCTTGAAGCTCTGACTGGTGAAGCACCTGGGTAACAGTTGCCGTATGCGTAGTCACTCCCATCTCAGCTACTGAAGTTTGTAACTTCTCCAGAGTTCTCATAGGTCTCTTGGTGGCCTCCCTCACTAGTTCCATTCTTGCACGGACACTCTGTTTTTGAGGACGGCCTGCTGTCAGCAAATTTACAGCTGTGGCATATTCCTTCCATTTCTTGATGATTGACTTCACTGCTGTTGTTGGCCTCTGTTGGTAAGAGTTGACCAAGGATATCACATCCTAGCTGTCTAGATACACAAGTCAGGGCAGTATGACATGGAGAGCATGTAGCAAGCTCCCCCTCTCCATCCATCTGAATCCAAAGGAACGGCAGAAACCAATACAATTTGGTACCAGCAGGGTTGCAGAAGTTGTCAGTCAGCATTGAACTCACTGTAGGACTGCTTTAGGGACTCCAGCTCCAGAGTTTTCCTCGGGGTTTACTCGCGAAGACTTCCCCATGAGTAGGTATGGCCGCAAAGCAATTGAGATTAGAGTTTTCCTTCTCTTAGATGGTTGACGAGCCCATCTGCCTGAAGTGACTGGTTTTAAGGCACCAGTAACCTGCTTTTGTCCCTTCTTCTGTCCGTAGAAACAGTTCTGCTGGGCTTAGTAGCTAAGCCACATATGAAGTCCAGGAGCTGGACTTGGTTGTCAGAGGCTATTTGAGGCTCATGGCATTGGAAACATTTAATAGGTAGTGGGAGTTTGTCCCCATTAACACCCCTGGCTGTAACAACCTTAACTGTACTCCAAGGGATATTCAGTGATGAAAATTTTCTTGTATCCATCTCCAGACTTGAGCTTTTCAATGACCTTTTTGCTTGGAGTGAGTTGCTTAGAGTGTCCTTTTGTCTTTGTGATGTAGTTTTTGCCAGGATACTGACTCACCAGCAGTTGGACTTTCCAGATAAAGGTGTATTTTTACTGCAATCAATTGAAACACCTTGACTGCACATGGTGATCTCCATTTAACTAATTATGTGACTTCTAAAACCAATTGGCTGCACCAGTGTAGATTTGGTGTGTCATATTAAAGGGGATGAATACTTATGCAATCTATTATTTTGTCTTTTATATTTCTAATTAACTTAGATCACTTTGTAGAGATCTGTTTTCACTTTGACACAAAAGTCTTTTTCTGTTGATCAGAGACAAAATAAGCCAAATTAAATCCGCTATGATTCAAAGTTGTAAAACAATAAGATATGAAAACCTTCAAGGGGTGTGAATACTTTTTATAGGCACTGTAGATCAGTTGCAGATATGGGTAGAGAAATGACAGATAGAATTTATCCGGCCAAATGTGAAATGTCGCACTTTGGTTGGTCAAATGTCAAGAGCGGTACGCTGTTAAGACCCTTAATGGTGCTGATGAGCAGAGGGATGTTGGGGTCCAAGTTCATAGCTCCTTGAAAATGGCTACACAGGTTGATAGGGTAATGAAGAAGGCATCTGGTATGCTTGCCTTTGTTAGTGAAGTCATTGAGTTGTAAAGTCTGGAAGATATGTTGAAGCTTTATAAAACTCTGGTTAGGCCACAATTGGAATTTTCATTCATTTCTGGTCTCCATCATAGGACGTGGATGTTTTAGAGGGGGTGCTGAAGAAGTTTACCAGGATGCTGCCCGGATTTGAAGGCATGTGTTCTGAGGAGAGGTTGGAACATCTTGTGTTGTTGTCTCTGGAATAGGAGAGGTTGAGGGGAGACCTGATAGAAATTTATAGTTGATAAGGGGCATAGATAGAGCAGACAGCCAGTGTAGTTTTTCTTCGGGTCATAATGTTTCATATTGGAGACCATGCACTCAAGATGAGAGGGAATAAGTACAAAGGAGAAGGGCAGTAGAGACAAATGCAATACAGGTATTTAAGAGGCTTTTAGATAGCTTTTTTCTGGTAAGGTGGTGGTGTATTCGATCGCAGCAGCTTCTACAGGATCAATTAAAGATGTTATTGTCTTTTTTAAGTGTATTTATTATGATTCCAAGATCGTTATGGACATTAAGAACTTAAAGTACTGCAGGTCTACCCCATCAGTTTGTTGCTTGGTGGTGGAAAACTGAAGAAGCTGGACTTGGAATGGATCAAGCTCTTACCTGCATTGGACGAGTCAGTGCATAAAGGAGGTGTGCAGTTTAATAGCAAGTGACTATCTTAGTCGCTTTTCTTGTGATCGCAAGACCCTGTTGGACATTGTTAATGTGGAATGCTGCAAGTCCGATTCACTGATGCATTGGCGGAAGGCGGGGCAGCTGCGTGGCCTTGGTCGTAGGGAGGATTAGGCCTCAAGCCGCGGTGCCGCCTGTTTACAGCTGTTCAGGAGAGAGGCGTTGGAGGCAGTGCGATGCGGTGTCTAAGCTGGAGTCGCTGCTTCCCAGAGTTTGCTCAGCAGAAGACAAGCTGTATGGGGTTCAGCTGCAGACTGCTCCAACAGTCATGGACTACAGGGTCTTGGGCTATATTTCTGTATTGTGTTTTACTGATATCTTATATGTGCCTTCTGCTGTGTGTGACAGTTGGTACTGTGTTTTGCCCCTTGGCCCTGGAGGAACACTGTTTCATTTGGCTGTGTTCATGTGTGGTTGAATGACAATTAAACTTGGACTTGAATGTGCCGGAAATGCAGGGATATAAATGCACAGGCAGGAGAGACTTGTTAAGTTGGCTTAAAATTACTAGTTTAATTTATTTGTACAATGTCATGGGCTGAAGTGCCTGTTCCTGTGCTGTACTGTTCTTTATTCTATGTTAATAAATACTGGTCAAAAAGAAAGATCATACAAGTTTTCTTTTCATAATCACCGTCAGAAATGACCACAAAATTATTTTTATTATGTTACTTCTATGGGAAGATATTTTACAGAAGTAATTTATTGCTAGTTTTTTTTTATTGTAGTTTATATCTAAATGCTACATACTTTCTTCATCCATATTAGTTAATTAACATTTACTTCTCTGTAATCAAGTTTTTGAAGGCTAAGGTTATATCAGTTGAACGTTACAAAAATGTTGTACAAACATTGTAAAGTATACCACTGATCCTACATATTTCAATGCAAAATTTTAGTGCAAAAGAGGAACATCCAAAGAAGTATAAAAACATGGACAAATTTCAATTAAAAAGCATGTGAGGGTGTTAAAGGTGAGTGTCGGCTATTGGTATTCTTCGTAGCTCCACAATCTGGGAATTTGAAATGCTCCTACCATCTTGACTTCCATGATATGATTCATTGTCACTTGCACTGAGGCCGGCACCTGGATCAAGAAAAAAACATTAGGCATCACGGTACTCTAGCAGTTAGCATAACACAATTATGCACCAGTGACCTAGGTTCGATTCCCACAGCTGTGTGTACGTTCTCTCCGTGACTGTGTGGGATTCTCTGGGTGCTCCAGTTTCCTCCCACATTCCAAAGAAGTACAGGTTAGAGGGTTAATTGGTCACATGGGTGTGAGTCGGCTGCATGGGCTTGTTGGGTCTGAAAAGACCTGTTACTGTGCTGTATTTTCAAATAAGTTACAAAAAAATCTTTGGCAGGGTTCTTAGCAAAAGATGGTACTAAGCTTATATCCTAGGAATACCTCTAAAGTATCAAAAATTTTCAGACATGACTGCACGGCCGAACATCTGAACAATCACATGGTCAGGATCGCCGATGATATGACAGTGCTCATCACTAACAATGACACAGCCTACAGAGAGGAGGTCAAAGAGCTTGAGGCCTGGTGCCAAGTAAGTAACCTCTTCCTTATGTCAACAGAACAAAGAAGATAGTTTTCAACTTCAGGACAACTCGCACTATTCACATCCCCTTTACATCTGTGGCACAGTAGTGGAAACTGCAAGAAGTTTCAAACTCCTGAGAGTGCAGATCGCACATAAACTCTCCTGGTCCCAGAACACATCTTATACAGTCAAGAAAGCTCACCGACACATCTACTTTCTGAGGAGGCTGAAGAGAGCTGGGCTTTACAGATCCATATTCACATGAATCTACAGATGCGCAGTAGAGAGCATCCTAACAGTCCGCATCACTGCATGGTACAGAAACTGCAATGCAGTGACAGGAAAGCGCTACAGGAGGTAGTCAAAACTGCCCAGTGCATCAGTGACACCAGCCTAGCTACTATCACGGATAGATATAAAGAAAGGTGCTAAAAAAGAGCCAGTAACATCATGAAAATTCCCATCCACCATGCTCGGTTCGTAGACTATTTGTCCCACTCCCATCAGGGAAGGGGCTACACCAGGACCACCAGACTCAAAAACAGTACCTTCCCCAGGCAGTAAGGCTGATCAACACCTCCACCCACTAACTCTACCACTACTTTATTATTTCCTATCAGTCACCTTATGTACAGCCTTGTGTCACTGTATTGACTTACAACCAATCGATGTGTAGAAGCAATCTAATGTATTTATAGTTATTGTGCTCTTTGTCTTTTGTGTTTTTTTGTGATGCAATGAATCTGGAGTAACAATTACTTCATTCTCCTTTGCACTTGTGTACAGGAAATGACATTAAACAGGAAATTACATTAAACAATCTTGAATCTCCAAAGGATGTACATAAGTGCTAAATTAACCATGTAGCTCAGTGCTCTTCCACATTCTGTATTGTTATAGAGTCATAGAGCACTACAGCATAGAAACAGGGTCTTTAGCGCATCGAGTCCATGCCGAACTAAGAATGTGTGTCGTGTATTGGCCTTCAGTATAGGCTGATTGAGTTCTAGAGCCATGAGGTAAGTTGCAGCTCTATAACACTCTAGGGAGACTACACTTGGAGTGTTGTGTTCGGTTCTGGTCACTTCATTATAAAAAGCATGCGAAAGCTTCAGAGTAGTTGCTGAGGAGATTCCCCAGGATGCCCCCTGGATTAGAGAGCAAGTCTTCTGAGGAAAGGTTGAGATAGCTGGGATTTTACCTTTGGAATGAAGAAAGATGAGAGGAGACTTGATAAAGGAATGTAAGGTGATAAGAGGCATAGATAGAATGGACAGCCAGAGACCTTTTTGATAGTCCTGATGGCTGATACGAGAGGACATATGGTACTTTTAAGGTGATTGGAGGAAAGTATAGTGGGGAATGTCAGAGGTAAGATTTTTACATAGAGAGTGGTGGGTGTGTGGAATGTGCTGCTGTGGGTGGTGGTAGAGGCAGATACATTAGACACATTTAAGAGACTATTAGATAGTCACATGGATGACAGAAACATTGAGGGCTATGTGGGCGGGCGGGGTGGGATTGATCTTGGAGTAGGTTAAAAGATCAGCACAACACTGTGGGCCACCGTGCTGAAATGTTCTATGTCAAATATTGAGAGAGGTGTACAAGATCATAAGAGGCAGAAATCAAGTGGATAGCTAGAGACTATTTCCCAGGGTGGAAATGGGTAAAACGAGGGGGCATAATTTTAAGGTGATTGGAGGAAAGTTTGAAGGGTCCGAGGTAAGTATTTTACACAGAGAGTGGTGAGTACATGGAAATCACTTCCAAGGGTGGAGGTAGAGGCAGATACATTAGAGACATTTAAGAGACTTTTAGATAGGCACACCATGATAGAAAAATAGAGGGCCATGAAGGGTCGATGGGTTAGATTGATTTTGGAGTAGATTAAAAGGTCAGCACAACAACGTGGGTGGAAGGGCCTGTACTGTACTGTAATGTTCTATGTTCAAACATCTGCTGGGGTTTATATTTGTGTTCACAACAGCAGTCTGTCCCTCAGTGATGCTGTGGCAATGACACTAATTTCACTAAACTACCTTTACCCTTGACTTCAACTACAGCTGAAAGTAAGGAAGCTGTTAGGTAGTTTTGTATACATTTTTTCCACAACTTTTTCACAGCAACAATATTTCTAAAAAGAATCAGGATCATTTTATGAAACCATTCTATATTCCCATGTTGTCTGTAAGGGGTCTGTGGAATGTGCTGGTTCCCTCCGGGTGCTCTGGTTTCCTCCCACAGTCCAAGGATATTCCAGTCGGTAGGTGAACTGGTTGTTGTAAATTGTCCCATGATCAGGCTGAGGTTAAAACAGGGGTTGTTGGACAGTGCAGCTTTGAAGGCCGCAAAGCCTACCCTGCACTGTATCTCATGAATAAATAAATAGTTTGCTCCACCATTCAGTCATACCTGATTTATTTTCCCTTTCAACTCCATTCTCCTGCCTTCTCCCCCTAACCTTTGACGCCCATACTAATCAAGAACCTATCAACCTGCTCTTTAAATACACCTAATGTCTTAGCCTCCACAGTTGTCCATGGCAAAGAATTCCACACATTCTACACCCTCTGGTTAAAGAAATTCCTCCTCAACTCCATTCTAAAGGGACATCTTTATATTCTGAAGCTGTACCCTCTGGTTCTAGACTCCCCCACTGTAAAGTTAATTTATTTTTAACCACGCTTATTTCATTAGGTGCTAAAGTTACAGGGTATTTTGTTTTAAGGAGAAACAAGAGCATTGTAATAAAATGGAAAGGAAGTGGGAAGATGCCAGAATAAATAGGTGGGGGGGGAGGAGAACGGGGACTAGCTGGAAGGTTAGAGGTAAAGTCAGGTGGGTGGTAAAGGTAAAGGGCTGGAGAGGAAGGAACTGACAGTAGAGGAGAGGAACCTATTACTTTTTAGCTTGTCCACCTTCACGTTCCCCCCCAATATTTTTATTCTGGCATCTTCCCTCTTTCTTTCCGGTCCTGATAAAGGGTCTCGGGCTGAAACACCGACTGTTTATTTCCCTTCACAGATGTTGCTTGGCCTGCTGAGTTTCTCCAGCATTTGGTGTGTGTTACTCTGGTCACAACAGGGACAAATCATGACCGGATTGGGCCCAGTTTACAATGTAGCAGATGCCCTCTGTCATAGTCATAGAATCATAGAAGACTGCAGCACAGAAACAGGTTCTTCGGCCCATCCGATCCATGCTGAACTCTTATTCTGCCTCGTCCCATCAATCCACATCCGGGCTCTTGCCCTCCATACCCCTCCTAACCATGTACTTATTCAATGCTGAAATTGAACCACTTGTGCTGGCAGTTCATTGCACACTCTGAGTGAAAAAGATCCCCCTCAAACATTTCACCTTTCACCCTTAACCCATGACCTCTGGTTCTATTCTCACCCAACCTCAGTGGAAAACACATATATGCATTTACCATGTCTATACTCCTCATAATTTTGTATACTTTTATCAAATCTGCCCTCATTCTCCTAAGCTCCTGGGAAAAAACAAATTCTACTCTCCTACACTCCATGGAATAAAGACTTGATGAAGTCTCAATCTGAAGTGTCAACTATTCCTTTGCCTAACCCAATGAATGCTGCCAGCACTTCGTTATTTTTTGCTATAATTCTGTTGCTAGGTCACAGACAGCAGATAGAAATGGTGAAATATATTCATAAAGGTTGCATTTGCCTTACTTAAAGTAGTCCTGAATGTCGTATAACTCATGATAAACACACATCTTTTAAGTTTACTACTGCTAATGTGGAATACATTTACTTTACGGATTTGCCTCCATGTATAAATTTTCCATAGTGATTTGACTTTGAACAGAGTTCCATCATTTATGCATCTCTTAATTTAGTCAGATTCAAGGCCATTTCATCACAACAGATGATTTTTTTACAGTTTTATCTTGGTTGAGGGATTTTATTGCTTAACTTGGGACATATAGTACATGTCATCCAACGTCTGATGCTTATCTTGATCTCATTCCTGATTGCTGAATTTACTAGCATGCTTTATCAATTAACTATATTATAAATCCTATCAATACTGTAAATTACAGACATCACAAAGGGCACTGCTGCAAGAAAGCAGCATCCATCATCAAAGACCCTGCCATGCTCTCTTCTTTCTGTTGCCATTGGGCAGGAGGTACAGGAGACTCAGGACCCACACCACCAGGTTCAGTAACAGTTATCACCCCTGAATCATCAGGCTACTGAACCAGTGGGGATAACGTTACTCACTCAACAATGAACTGATCACTCAACACAATCTTTGGACTCACTTTCAAGGACTCTGCAACTCAAGTTCTCAGTGATACTTATTCTTTTATCATTCGTTTTTGTTCAGTACTGTCCAAAAGTCTAGGACACCCTGGATTTTTTATATGGTTTCAGATGGTATGGTCTCAACATCATCAGGACTGTCTGGGTTACCTGGAGAGACAGACGCAAGTAAGACAGCCAAAGTCTGCAGAAGAACTGTAGCAAGTTCTCCAAGATGCTTGGAAAAATCCACCAGCCAATTTTCTTATAAAACTGCTTGACAGTTTACCTAAGAGAGTTGATGCAGATTTAAAGCAAAGGGTTGTCACACCAAATATTGATTTTGTGTTTTTTTTTACTGTCTACTGCTCTTTATGGTATTTTTTTAAATATTTGGAGACTTCTCATTTCATTATTTTTGAAAGCATCTTCACTTTACAGAATTTCTTTAACCTATGCCTAAGACCTTCTCACAGTATTTGCATAGTTTGTCTTCTTTTGCATATTGGCTTTGTCAGTCTTCATGTGCAGTTTTTCAGTGATTCTGTGATATTTCTTTGTTCTACTGAGAATGGTGCAAGAAAACAAATCATCAGAGAATCACACAGTGATATTCTACTTGGAGTATCGTGAGCAGTTTTGGGCTCCTTATCTTAGAAAGGATGTGCTGAAACTGGAGAGGGTTCAAAGAACGTTCACAAGAATGATTCCAGGATTGACTGTCAAACAAGATAAAACCTGCAGATGCTGGAAATCCAAGCAATCCACACAAAATGCTGGAGGAACTCAGCAGGCCAAGTAGCATCTAGGAAAAGAGTACAGTTGACGTTTCAGGGTTTTGAGGGTTTCAGCTTGCAACATCAACTGTATTCTTTTCCCAGATGCTGCCTGGCCTGCTGAGTTCCTCCAGCATTTTGTGTATGCTTTCCAGGATTAAATGTCTTGTTATACAAAGAGCGTTTTATGGCTCTGGGTCTATATTCACTAGAATTCAGAAGAAAGAGGGGTGACCTCATTGAAACCTATTGAATGGTGAAAGGCCTTGATAGAGTGGATGTGGAGAGGATGTTTGCTATGGTGGAAGGGTCTAAGACCAGAGGACACAACTGCAGAATAGAGGGGCATCCTTTTAGAATGGAGATGAGGAGGAATTTCTTTAGCTAGAGAATGGTGAGTCTGTGGAATTCATCGCCACAGGCAGCTGTGGAGGCCAAGTCTTTATGTATATTTAAGGAATTGGTTGACAGATTCTTGATTGGTCAGGGCAGGGGATGAAGGGTACAGGGAGAAGGCAGGAGACTGGGGCTGAGAGGAAAAATGGATCAGCCATGGTGATATGGTGAAACAGACTCGATGGGAAAAATGGCCTAATTCTGCTCTTATAACTTATGGTCTTATATATGTACTTTGATAGTAAGCTTACTGTGAACACAGATATAAACACCATACTTCTGTTGTACTAACAGTGCTATTGTAATGACAGACCTCAACTCCATATCATTTCTACTTACAGTACTGTACAGTATTAAAATCTTAGGCACATATATTTGGCGAAGGAACCTAAGACTTTTGCACAGCTCTGGAGGGAGCAAAGGATGTTGGGAACATAGTCATAGTCATACTTTATTGATCCCAGGGGAAATTGGTTGGGAATGGTGAGAGTGGAGTGCCAGGGGAGTGGTGTGGGTCAGGTTCCAGAGAAGGAGTGCGGGAGGTGAAGGCTGGCACGGGTGCAGGCACACACAGCACTGAGTCACCAGGCAAGGTCATTTGATTCTAAACAACTGGTTTATTAATCATTATACAGAATGTCTCTCTGGTACTTCCTTCTCCCTTCCCTCTCGTTATCCCTCTTCCCAACCATGATTCCCTTCTCCCTCCCCCCTTCCCACTCTCAGTCCACAATACAGACCTATATCAGAATCAGGTTTATCATCACTTACATATGTCATGAATTTTCTTTTGTGGCAGTAGTACAGTGCAATGTATAAAATTACGCCAGTACTGTGTAAAAGTCTTAGGCACCCTAGCTATATACGTATATGTGCCAAAGACATTTGCTAAGTACTGTATTATTCAGACCAGGACCTGCACGGTATAGAGTTGTGTCAACTCACGGATACTGATGTTTAGTGGACAGGGTGAGGGGATTGTCTATGGTAATTATCTCGATAACAAAAACATCAAAGCAAGCTTGGATGATGCTTTCCCAAATCCCCGGACCATCTTATTTAGTTATTTTTAAATTGCTGTTTTTATTTATTGGTCCTGCAGCATGGTACCAGGCCCTTCTGATCCAATGAGCCCACACTGCCCAATTATACGCATGTGACCACTTAGCCCACTAACCCAGTCACCCCTGGATTGTGGGAGGAAAGCAGAGCACCCCGACGAAATCTATGTGATCACAGGGAGAATGTACAAACTTCTCAGAGACAGCGGCGGAATTGGTGCTGCAATAAAGTTACGCTCATGGCTATGCTACCCTGCCACCTACATAACCTCAAATTTTGTGCTCAGATCTTCACAATGAAGATTGAACCAAGGTGAAAGTACAACTAATGAAGCCAAGTCTGATACTATGATGCCTGATCATTATGTATAGCTGCTTCTGGGTAGAGTAGTGTAGCAGCTTGTGTGATGTTATTACTGCTCGGAGTGCCGGAGTTCGGATGGCCATCCCAGCATCCGCTGTAAGGAGTCTGCATATACACCCCATGGAACGTGTGGGTGTTCTCTGGGTCCTCTGGTTTCCTCCCACAGTCCAGTTAGCAGGTTAATTGGTCATTTTAAATTGTTCCGTACAAATTAGGCTATGGTTAAAATCAGGGGTGCTGGTGGTGTGGTCGGAAGAACTTATTCCGTGTTGTATCTGCAGATGGAACTCGGGAACTTCCTCTCCATAGGAGGCTGTTAAGAATTTGCACAAGGCCTAATCTGTGCTGAATCTCTAAATACACACACACACACACACACACAAATAAATAAACAAACAAATAAATAAATAATCTTATAACCTAGGCTAGATACAATGATTCAAAAAAAAAAATCCCTGAGTAAGCAATTGCGGGTTCTCACATCTCGTGTGCAGATTCATCACTTTAACCTTTGACAAGATGACTGGGCTCCTTGATGCACTCTCCACTTTGGATGGGAAATTGACTGGTTGCTTGGGGCTTCTACCACCATTCCTGGATGGGTGACATGCTGGTTCAAAGTTCAAAGTACAAAGTAGGTATATGTTAACATATACTACTAGGTTGCTTGGCAATCTGGGAGCAAACATCTTTGCATAATTCTGAAGTTCAGACAGACAGGACGGACAACGAGTGTGCAAAAGACATCAAACTGTGCAAATAAAAATGAATAAAGAGAAATAATAATAATAAAGAAATAAGCAATAAATATCGAGAACATGAGATGCTGAGACTTTGAAAGTGAGTCCATAAGTTGTGGGAACATTTCAGTGATGGGGCAAATGATTCATTGATTCTATTAAGGTTATTAAATTTACTATGTCCGGTAGAAAACAAATCTCAGGGTTATATATGGTGACATATGTACTTTGATAATAAATTTACTTTGAACTTTGATGAATTAAACTGCAAACATTCTGTGCAAGATATATTCAAACAATGGTCAGTATTATTCAGGGTTTTGTAATGATTCAAAGTATTGAGTATAGAGGTGTTGCAAATGCAATGTTTCCATTAACGACCAGGACAGTCTGAATATGTGCTGGGTGTTGCCCGAGATGTCATCACATCTCTGACACCTTCAGAACTAAGGTTTTTAACACAGAGAATTGTGGGTGGGTGGAATGCTCTGCCAGGGGTGCTGGTAAAGGTGGATACACTAGGGGCATTTAAGAAACTCTTAAACTCTGGATGACAGAAAAAGGGACAGCAATGTAGGAGGGATCTTAGTGTAGATTAGTGTAATCTAGTGCACATGCACCGGTCGTGCATGCAGCCTGTTACAGTTGTTCCGACCAGTATTCTTACTTTTTTAACTTACGTTATTTTTTGTTTTTTTTTCTCGGTAACACGTTGAAGCTGCACCCTCTCTAACATGCTGGTAGAGGGAATTTTATTTGGGTTTTTAGCGCTGGAAATAGTTACATTCCGACATGCGGGACAGAAGCATGGTCGCATTGTGTATTCCACGGACCAGCTGTTTGCGCTAATGCCGGCTGGTTTAGTGAGCAGAGTGGCGGACACCCCTGCTGAAATCTGGAGGAAAACACACAGAAGATGCAGAGGGGGATCACAAAGTCGAGGAAAGAGGACCGGGTCGAGACAACAGAGACTTATGGAGAAGAGGAGTTCGGTGTGTAATAAAATGGACGAGTTGACAGCGCTAGCCAGGCGTCAGAGAACATTTCGGAAGTGTAGTGTTATGTGTTTCACTGGGGCTGCACGAGGACACACCCGATCAAAACTTTTCCATAGAGGGTTTGCAGGCCGTTCCGGCTGACCGGAAGTGCACTGAGAGCAGTAAGCGTAAAGGAGTTGGGGGCTTGCTGTGCTGTTTAACAACGGATGGTGCAATCTGGGTCATATTACGATCGAGGAACGTGTTTGTAGACCAGATATTGAACTTTTTGCTGTTGGACTCCGGCCATATTCCACCGAGATGCAACACTGGGCGTCACGGGATGTTGTTCCTGCCTGTGGCCATCGAACTTTGCAGCTCCTCCCGTGGAGGGTCAGACACCCTGAGCCAATAGGCTGGTCCTGGACTTATTTCCATCTGGCATAGTTTGCATTTTGTTGTTTGATTGTTTGTGGTTTTTGTATTGCTATATTTATGCTCTATTCTTGGTTGGTGCGGCTGTAACAAAACCCAATTTCCCTCGGGATCAATAAAGTATCTCCATCTGTCTATCTATCTATTAAAAGATCATCACAACATTGTGGGCTGAAGGGGTGAATGGGGTGCCCAGGGAGGGGTAACACCTCTGGTGAAGGGGCTTGTTTATTCTGGACACGCAGCTCTCACTTGTGGCTCCAAGTAGCTGTTTGCATCTAACAGTGGCCGTGCCCCAGTACACCGTTTGACAGGCAGGCTAAACCAGGTGAGGGTAGCCAGCAGCCTCATACCCCGCTGAGACAGGGACATGTCTGTCCTAGCATGCAAAGTCATCTCCGATAAACTGTGTGGATGAGACCTACAGTGAGATCCAACAGCCAGGAAGGTGGTACGGCAATGCGTTTGTGGAGAGCGAAGGGCATGACAAGGCACAGATGAAATCATGGTCATCTACTGCATCCAAGGGAGACCCTAGATTGTGACTTTGTTCGTACCATTGAACGTGGACTTCTGAGGATGGGAGAGTGGAACTGCCCTAGTACAATGGCTTTACCACTTTAAAAACTCTCCCGCACAGGTTTCTTGTCTTCGTTGGGGACAATAAACAACCATCACTACCTCTGTTCTGTGTGATCTATGTTCTATGTTCTGATCACATAATGCAATGTTATGAAAATTATTAGCAGTATTTCACTCGTGCACTAAACCTTTAGCAGGTAAAAATACTAAAAGTACTCCAACATTATAAACTATAGGTCTCAGAAATATCAAGGCCAAGTTCATGATTAAGTTTCAGCCAGCAAAGCCACAAACCATTTCCATGCACATCCATTTGGCAATAGTCATGGAGGATTGGTATCTCATGGTCCAGGTCCAGAGGGTAGCAGGGCCTTTTCCTATAATGATGCTTCAAGTAATCATGTAGCAAAAGATCAGCAATCCATTGAAATTAAGTGTCAACACATCAACACAAGAGATTCTGCAGATGCTAGAAATCCAGCTCATAACATACACATAAAATGGTGGAGGAACTCAGCAGGTCAGGCTGAATCTACGAAGTAGAATAAACATTTGGCGTTTCTGGCCGAGATCCATCATCAGGACTGGAAAGGAAGGGGGAAGGCCCCAGAACAAGAAGATGGGGAAGGGAAGGAGTACAAGCTGGCAGCTGATAGGTGAGACCAGGAGGGGGAGAAGGTGTGTGGATGGGGGAAGGGGGATGAAGTGAGAAGCCGAGAAGTGATAGGTGGAAGAGGTAAAGGGCTGAGCAAGAAGCTATCTGATAAGGTGGTAGAATGGATGATGGGAGAATGAGAAGGACAAAGAGCACCAGAGAGAGGTGATGGGCAGGTGAAAAGAAGAGGGGAGCCCAGAATGGGGAATAGAAAAGAGAGAAGGGTGGGGGGAGAAATTATTGGAAGTTAGAGAAATCGATATTCACGTCATTAGGATGGAGGCATGATGAAATCATCGTTAGTGACTGGACTTTTGATATTGAAAGCAAGGATATACTGATCATGCCACATATGACATTCTTTGCAGCGTTTCTGTCATGACAATAGATTTTCTGTCTCAGTTTTCCTCAGTATAGGTCTATTTGTATGAATTAATAATCTGGCATGCATTTATTTATTTATTCATTCAGAGACACAGTGTGGAATTGACCCTTCTGGCCCTTCAAACAGTGCCACCCCAGCAACCGCCCCGCCCCCCCCCCCCCCCCCCGATTTAACCCTAACCTAATCACGGGACATTTTGCAATGATTAAATAACCTACTAACCGGAACGCCTTTGGGCTGTGAGGGGAAAACTGGAGCACCTGAAGGAAACCCACATATTCCACATGGGACACGTACAGAGACTTCTTACAGATGACGTCAGAATTGAACTCAGAATTCCAATGTCCTGAGCTGTAATAGTGTCGCACTAACCGTTACTTTACTGTGGCGTAAACAACATTGACATGTTAGTGGATAGTGTGGTCACTACTCACCAGTTTTTAAGGCAAATATCAAATCATCAAACTCTTGTGCCTCCTCATCACCCATCAAGTTGCTGGTGCTGCAGTCTCCTTTAGTGGCATAGGTGTTGCCGCTCACTGGACTTTGCTTGAAGATGCTGCTTGCTTGACTGCTGGGTCTTAAAGAGGCTTGTTCCCAGTCAGATGGTATCTAAAAGAAGCAATGATTTATCAGTCAAATTCCCATACATAAAAAAATATACTCAGTGACCACCCTACACCTACTCGTTAATGCAAATACCCAATTAGCCAATCATGTGTCAGCAACTCAATGCATAAAGTCCTGTAATCATGGTCAAGAGGTTTAATTATACAGATTAAACATCAGAATCGGGAAGAAATATAACCTAAGTGACTTTGACGGTGGAATGATTGTTGGTGCCAGACAGGGTGGTTTGAGTATTTCAGAAACTGCTGATCTCCTCTTGGTCAATGGAAAGTTTTAATTATTGACAAAGAGTGAACATTAAGAGGGTGCTTCCAATAGTGGGAGCATTCAGGACCAGAGGGTATAGCCTTAGAATAGAAAGATATCTCTTTAGAACAGATATAAGGAGGAATTTCTTTAGCCACTGGGTAGTAAATCTCTGCAATTCACTGCCACAGGTGGCTGTGGAGGCCATGTATTTGAGTACGTTTAAAGTAGAGTTCTTGATTAATCAGGCATCAAAGGTTATGGGGAGAAGGCAGGAGAACGGGGTTGACAGGGATAATAAATCAGCCATGATGGAAAGGCATAGTAGACTCAATATGCCGAATTGCCTAATTCCGCTCCTATGTCTCATTGTTGTGCTTCTGACTGCCAAACCTTCATCAATCAGCAATGATCTGATCTGTACAAACAGATTCAGATCCAGATTCACTTATTGATCAGGTGTACTTCAAAACATACATGAAATACGTCATCTGTGTTAACAATCAACACAATCTGGGGGTGTGAGAGGCAGTCCACAAGTGTCGCCACACATTCCGACACCAGCATAGCATGCCCACAATGTTCAGCAGAACCACACAGAATATAACAATAACAGCAACAAAGCAACATCAGCAATACAATTCTCCTTCCTCCCTCCCACCCACCCAGCCATACACACACGGACAGTCCTTAAACCCCAGGACAGGATGCCTTCATGCCTCCACTGGTCTTGCAGACATATGACCTCTGACTTCCCCAGTGGATTGACAAACCCAGGCCTTTGGCATCAATCCTCCAACTTTCCCAGTGGATTGTCAAACCCAGGCCTTTGGTATCAGGCCTCCAACTTCCCCGGTGGATTGACAAACCCTGGCCTTCGGCATCAATCCTCCAACTTTCGCGGTGGATTGACAAACCCAGGCCCTCGTTATGGGGCCGCTGACTTCCCCAGTGCATTTGCAAACCCAGGCCTTTGGTATCAGGCCTCCGACTTTCCTGGTGGATTGACAAACCCAGGCCTCCGACTTTCCCAGTGGATTCACAAACCCAGGCCTTCGTTATAGGGCCTCTGAATTCCCCAGTGGATTCACAAACCCAGGCCTTCGGCATTGGGTCTCTAACTTCCCCAGTAATTGATAATGTTCTTTTCTCCAGGGTAAGGCATTTGAAAAGTAGGGGCATAGATATAGGGCCAGAGGAAAAAGATTTAAATGGGACCTGAGGGTCCACTTTTTCATGCAGAGGGCGGTAGGTATATAGAAACATAGAAACCCTACAGCACATGAAAGGAGATGCTAAGGGAAGTGGCTGAGGCAGATACAGTAGTACCATTTAAGAAACACTTGGATCGGTACATGGAGGTTCAGAGGAACATCGGCCAAACGCAAGAAATTGGTTCAGCTGGGAGGACGATATGTTTGCAATGGATTATTAGGCCAAAGTGTCTGTATCCGTACTGTATTGCTTTGTGACTCTATGACACTATCTGTTTGCTTTTCCATTTTGTTTCACACCTTCCAACAGATTCAAGCAGTACTCTAGTGAAGTGAGACACAAGGGTTGAAACTTTACAACATAAATAATTTAACATTTCAACTCGATGTTAGCATTTTAGAGGAGCTGTCCTGGCCACAGCAGATAAGTGGCACTACAAAATAAACCTGGCAGTGCCTCTACTTTCTTAGAGGTCTGCATGTCATTTAAAACTTTGACAAACTTCTATAGATGTGTGGTGGAGAGTAAATTGACAGGTTGCATTATGACCTGGTATGTAAGCACCAATTGCCTTGAATAGAAAAGCCTTCAAAAAGTAGTAGGTACAGCTCAGTCCATCATAGGTAAAGCCCTCTCCACCATTAAGGGCATCTACAAGGAACGCTGTTGCTGGAAGGCAGCATCCATCGGCAAGGACCCCCACCATCCAGGCCCAGCTGTCTTCTTGCTCCTTCCATCAAGAAGGAGGTACAGGAGCCTCAGGTTCAAACCACCAGGTTCAGAAACAGTTATTAGCCCTCAATCATCAGGCTTTTGAACCACAGCGCTTAACTTTGCTCACCCCATCATTAAAATCTTCGCACAACCTTGCGATCGGGGACCCTTCATCTCATGTTCTCGATACTTATTGCTTATTTATTTATTATTATTTTGCTTGTTTTTTTTATGTTTCTTTGTATTTACTGTGCATATCTACAAGAAAATGAATCTCAGGTAGTATATGGTGGCATGTAAGTACTTTGATTATAAATTTACTTTGAACTTTTCATCATAACGAGACTTAATACGACAGTTTTTAATTCAATTCAATATTTCAAGATTGTTTAAAGTCATTTGCAGTACACAAGTGTAAGGAGAATGAAATAATTGTTACTCCAGATCCAATGCAGCACAAAAAAACACACAAGATAAAGAACAGAATAATAGTATTAAAAACTCACACAATAAATACGAATGCATAAATAAGACAGGTTATCTATGTTGATACAAAGAGACTCATCTGGAGCATCTGAATTTAAAATTAATTCAAATACTTTTTGAAAGTCATTGGTTTTAAATAACCAATTAAATAATTTTCTGTCATATAGCAAAGTCGAGACCCTGTGTTTTTGAAGTTCTGTGCATGTTATGCACTCACATGAATCAATTGACTATCTGACAGCTTCCAGGAACCACTCCTACCCATTTTCACAAAACACGTTACTAAAAGCTGTTAATCTTTTGTCTGCAGTTGGGTCTAAAAGAAAGAAGCAACTCCTTTAAGAGTAACAACACACATTGCACAGTTCTACAATCAAAAATATTTTGGTCTCACTGCTATTTAAATGGAACTAAAATTCAAACATAATTTAATATCAATACATTAATCACTGCCATTCCTGCAATCTGCTTTAACAGCATCTCTTATTCTTTACCAGCAGCATGCATGTTTTTTTTTTCCCAAATAAAACTCTATCTAGATTTTCTTTGGTCATATCAAACTTTCTTTTACACAGACAGAACCTCAGATCCAAAAGGTTCAGGAACAGTATTAGCCTTCAACCATCAGGCTCCTGAACCAGTGTCAACTTCACTCACATCATCACTGAACTGATTCCACAGTCTATGGAGTCACTTTCAAGGACTCTACAACTTAGTGTTTGTTTGCATGTTTGGTTATTTATTTATTTATCTATCTATCTTTCTTGTATTTCACTGTTTGACTTCTTTTGCACTTTGTGTGTAGTTTTTTACTGATACAATGGTACTTCATGTTCTACTGTGAATGCCTGCAAGAAATTGAATCTCAGGATAGTATGTGATGACATATATGTACTTTGATAATAAATTTACTTTGAACTTTGAGAGTGGTTGGTGTGTGGAATGTGCTGCCAGGGTGGTGCAGATACCTTAAGAACATTTAAGAGACTCTAAGGCACATGGATGATAGCAAAATGGAGGGCGACATAAGAGGGAAGGATTAGATTGATCTAAGAGTAGATTAAAAGGTTGGCACAGCATTGTGGGCTGAAGGACCTGTACTGTGCTGTAATGTTCTATGTTTGATGTTGTCACCCTTGTTGTCTTTGTTTGTATTTGTGTCATCCACAGAGAACAGCTGATTAAAGGTTTTATTGCACACTGCAGGTTCACAATTATTATGACCAAGTTTAAACTTGTAGGACTTAAAAATCTACCACACAATTGTATATCTTTCTCTGCATGTTCTACGATAACCTTCTCAGAAATTCTACTCACCACTTTGAATCTAATTGAAAATTAAGTTGAGCATTGTATAAAATACATTGCTCATACACTTTCACCCAACTTGCACTAAAACTGAAGACCAATATACTGTTCTTTTATTTTTATTTCGATATAGCAAGGTAACCATCCCTTCCAGCCCAACAAGCCCACACTGCCCAACTGACCAATCAGCCTATTAACCAGTATGTCTTGGAATGGGCAGGAAACTGGAGCACCCAGAGGAGATCCATACAGTTACAGGGAGAACGTACAAACTCCTCACAGTGGCAGGAAGTGAACCTGGGTTGTTGGTGCTGTAACAGTGTTACACTACAAAGCTACCCTTTAGTAGCAGACACCACTAACCAAATGCTATCTATCAAAGGCCATTGAACTAAAAGGACAGCCCAAATGCAGGCCATTTTCATAAACACAAGAGGTTCTGCAGGTGCTGGAAATACATAGTAACACAACTCAAAATGTTGGAGGAACTCAGCAGGTCAGGCAGCATCTATGGAGTGGAATAAAGGGTCGACGTTTTGGCCTGAGACCCTTCGTCAGTACTAGAAAGGAAGGGGGAATTTGCCGGAACAAGAAGGCGAGAGGTGGGGAAGGAGTACATTCTGGCAAGGGATAGGTGAAGCCAGGGGATGGGGAGGTAGGTGGGAGGGGAGTGTGATGAAGTGGGAATCACTGAGGTGATAGGTGGAGAAGGTAAAGGGCTGGAAAAGAAGGAATTTGATAGAAGAGGACATCTCATAATGCTTTGAGCCCTTCCATGAAGCAGCATCAATGTTGATGTGTGTTGCTTGAATTTCCTCGTGTCAATGTTCAACAATATGGAGTTTTCCATAAATAATTAACTATATCAATTAGCCACTGTTTATTTTATAGGTGGTAGGGACATTTTTCTCTGGCCAAATGCACAATAACCACTTGCAGGAAAAGTTCAAGTAAAAATCCAACTATGGTTAATTATTGATTAACAATTTAAATTGACTGACATACTCTGCACACACTTAAATTGCATAACAAACAAGAACTACCATAATTATACAATGCGTTTCTGTTTCATTCTACTAAAAGTCTGGAACACACTTCGTTATTGTGAAAGATAGATCTTAATTTTCAGTGAAAGTGCACTATCTCAGGGAATAATGTGGGTTACCATGGTTGTAAAACTCATTTGAATTGATACTTCATTAAAGTTACACTCAGTGGCCACTTTATTAGGTACACCTGTACATCCACTCGTTAATGCAAAATCTAACCAGCCAATCATGTGGCAGCAACCCAATGCATTAAAGCATACAGACATGGTCTAGAGGGTTCAGTTGTTGAGACCAAACATCAGAATAGGGGAAGAAATGTGATCTAAATGACTTTGACCGTAGAATGATTGTTGGTGCAGGATGGGATGGTTTAAGTATCTCAGATCAACCGATCTCCTGGAATTTTCACACACAACAGTCTCTAGAGTTTACAGAGAATCGTGAGAAAACAAAAAACATCAAGTGAGTACCAGTTCCTTGGGTGAAAACAGCTTGTTAACGAGAGGACTGAAGAGAATGGCCAGACTGGTTCAAACTGACAGGAATGTGACAGTAACTCAGATAACCATGCGTTACAACAGTGGTGTGCAGATTGTCTCTGAACGCACAACACGTCAAGCCTTGAAGTGGGAGCTTCAGCGGCAGAAGACCATGAACATACACTCAGTGGCCACTTTATTAGGTACAAGATATACCTATTAAAGTGACCGTTGAACATATGAAGTGTGAGTCATCTGTTCATTCACGTCTTACTACAATTTACATTTCTAAACATTTCTTACTTTATGAATACACATAGAATGCTGGAGGAACTCAGCAGATCGGGCAGCCTCTATGGAGAGTAATAAAGAGTTGCCATTTCGGGCCATGACCCCTCTTAAGACTGGAAAGGAAAGAGGTCAGAAGTAAGAAGGTGGGGGGAGGGGAATGAGTACAAGCTGGCAGGTAATAGATGAGATCAGGTGAGGGGGAAGCGGGGTAGGTGGGCAGAGGGAAGGGTGATGTAAGGAGCTCAGGGGGATTGACGGAGGAGGTTCAAAGTTCAAATATCAGTAAGTATGCAGTATTCAACCCTGAGATTCGTCTTCCCACAGGCAGCCACAAAACAAGGGAAACCATGGGACCTGTTCAATGTAAACATTCAACACGCAACACGCAGGAAAGAAGAACAAGTCGTGCAAACAGCAAAAAAATGAGTGAAAAACCAAAAAACATGGAATATAAATTATTAAACCACAGTTAAAGGGCCGAAGAAGAAGAAGAAATCTGATAGGAGAAGAGAGTGGACAATGGAAGAAAGGGAAGGAGGAGGGAACCAGTGGGAGATGATGGGCACGTGAGGAAAGAGAAGGGTTGAAGGAGGAACTAGAATGGAGATGGAAAGAGAGAGAAGGAAGGCGGGGGGGAGAAATTACCAAAGTTCGAAAAATCGATGTTCATGCTATCAGGTTGGAGGCTACCCAGAAAGAATATGAGATGTTGCTCCTCCAACCTGAGAGAGGCTTTATTGAGGCAGTAGATGAGGACGTGGACCAATATGTCAGAATAGGAAGTGAAAATGAAGTGGATAGCCACCGAGAGATCTGGCTTTGCAATGGACAGAGCCAAACAGTCCCCCAGTCTGGGTTGGGTCTCACTGATGCTGAAGAGGCTGCACTGGGAGCACTGGATACAACAGATGTCCTGGGAAACTATCCTCACCTGTAAGGACTGTTTGGGGCCCTGAATGGTGTTGAGGGAAGAGACTGAGAGACAGGTGTAGCAATTGTCCTGCATGATATTTATTTACATCTGCATTTGCAGTTTGTTTACAATTAGCGGTTCCTGACGGTTATAATTTACAGTTTTTATTCCATAGATTTGCTTAGTATGCTTGCAGAAAAAGAATCTCAGGGTTGTACGTGGTGACATGCATGTACTTAGATAATAAATTTTTCTTTAAACTTTGCAGGGATATGTGCCAGGAGGGAGATTTGGGAAGGCAAGCACATTGTATGTGTTGCTCTAGATTCCAGCATCTGTAGTACCTCTTGTGTTCGGGCAGAATAGATGCTGTCCCCCCAGCTTAAGCCTTATGCACTTGCTCGGTATTTCTTCACCTCTCTTTTTGCACTCACTTATTTTCTTTATTGCAATTTTTAGTTTTTTATTACAATGTATTGCAATATACTGCTGCCACAAAACAACAACTTTCATGACATTGGAATTTAATGCCGATAAGTGTGAGATATTGCTCTTCAGTAAGGATTTGTTGAAAGTGACGTCACAGGTAAATAGGGTCGTTAAGAAAGTTTTTGGCACATTGGCCTTCTTAAATCAATGTATTGAGTACAGGAGATGGGATGTTATGTCGAATTTGTATAAGAGGCCTAATTTGGAGTATTGTGTGCAGTTTTGGTCACCTACGAAGAGGAAAGATGTAAGCACGTTTGAAAGAGTACAGAGAAAATTTCTAAGGATGTTGCCAGGTCTGGAGGATCTGAGTTATGAGGAAAGATTGAATAGGCTAGGACTCCCATTGAATGTAGAAGATTAAGAGGAGATTTGATAGAGCTAAACAAAATTATGAGGGGTATAGACAGGGTAAATGTAAGCAGACCTTTTTCCACTGAGGTTGGATGGAACTACAACCAAAGGTCATGGGTTAAGAGTGAAAGGTGAGAAGTTTAAAGGGAACGTGAGGGGAAACATCATTCAGAGAGTTGTGAAAGTGTGGAATTAGCTGCCAGCACAAGTAGTGAATGCAAACTCAATTTCAATGTTTAAGCAAAGTTTGGATAGGTACCTGGATGGTTGGGGTACAGAGGGCTATGGTCCCAGTGCAGGTTGGTGGGAGGATGCAGTTTGAATGGTTTTGGCAATGACTAGATGGGCTGAAGGGCCTATTTCTGTGCTGTACTTCTCTATGACTATCCCAGTGATATTAAACCTGATTCCGATTCTGAGTTGTGAGAGAAATTGGCTGGGTGCCACACAACTTTCTATGTTTACCACCTTTTTGTGGAGCTTGTTGTGTTCATCTTGTTGTGGGCAGTCTTTCATTAATTCTATTGTGTTTCTCTGTACTTACTGTGAATGCCCGCTGGAAAATGAATCTCAAAGCAGTGTATGGTGACATATATGTACTTTGATAATAAATTTACTTTGAACTTTGCACTTTGAAACAGATGAGGCAGTCACATTTCCTGATGTGAAATCTGGTGCATAATGCAATCTTCTCACCAGGTCATCCCTACATTAAATCTCTGTGAGAAAACTGGATATTTAAAACAAGCATTTCCTTAATGCATGATAATAGTGTTTCAGAGATGTCAGGTTGCATGTGAATGAGCAAAATCTGTCAGTTAATGCATTTTCCTTCATAAATACTTAGCAACCATATGCTCTGATCCCCAGTATTGTCAAGGAAACAGCAAGAGACTTTAGATTTAAATATCCTGAAAGACAAAGTACATTTATCATCAAATAACATATATATCACCATATTCTACTTTGAGATTCATTTGCTTGCAGGTATTTACAGGAAAATAATAAATTGCAACAGAATGTATGAAAAAATATACATGAACAAGCACTCGGCCATGGATGGCCCGGAGCCTGTCTGTGAACAGAGGAGGGATGGGCATGGGGCAAGCAATCCCACCCTGTAAAAACCCAGAGCAACAGAAGCTCCAAAAGCTTCGTCCCTGGGTGAGAAAGGGTCTTCATGAAAAATCTGAAGGTCTGGCCCGGGACAGAGGACTCCGACAAGTTGCTATCGGCAGCCTGTGCCCCGATATCGGTGGTGGGCTTAACAAGAAGATATATAAACAAAAACTGACAAACAACCAATGTGCAAATAAAAAAAACTAAATAAGGCCATATTCAGGTTAGAGGAGCAAAACCTCACTGGCCTGGGAACAAAAGAAATATCTAGTCATTTCTGTGCAGACCTCATTCTGATCATTTATTTATCTGCAATGTATTTCTCTGTAGGTGACCAGGTGACCAGGTGACATTGTTCACCATATATACTCCCAGAAACTTGGTGTTCCTGGCTTTCTTGAAGAAGGAGCTGAGTATCTGCAGTGAGGAGTGGTCACCTTCTTAAAATACAAAATCACGTGTTTAGTCTTGTTGAGAATCACGATGTTGAACTTGCACCATTCTGACAGTCACGCTACCTCCTCTCTGTACGTTGTCTTGTCTTTGTTGTTGATGAGGCCAGGCGCTATTGTATCATCAGTGAACTTGATAATTCTGTTTGATATCGATCAAACGGAAATCAGGAAATCCTTGGTTCCTTGAAAGCAGGAAATGACTTGAAATGATTTGAAATGATTGGATCAAACCGAAATTAGGAAATCCCTGTTTCCTTGAAAGCAGGGAATGATTTGAAATATCCAGATCAAACCGAAATCAAGAAATCCTTGGTCCTTGAAAGCAGGAAATGACTTTATTTTCATCAATTTTCATCTTCTTGTAGTTGTTGCTCAAACATCTATAAATTCACCGAAGACAAAACTGTAGTTGGCAGAACCTCAGATGGAGATAGGGAGGCTACAGGAGTGAGATACAGCAGAACCTCAGATGGAGATAGGGAGGCGTACAGGAGTGAGATACAGCAGAACCTCAGATGGAGATAGGGAGGCGTACAGGAGTGAGATACAGCAGAACCTCAGATGGAGATAGGGAGGCGTACAGGAGTGAGATACAGCAGAACCTCAGATGGAGATAGGGAGGCTACAGGAGTGAGATACAGCAGAACCTCAGATGGAGATAGGGAGGCGTACAGGAGTGAGATACAGCAGAACCTCAGATGGAGATAGGGAGGCTACAGGAGTGAGATACAGCAGAACCTCAGATGGAGATAGGGAGGCTACAGGAGTGAGATACAGCAGAACCTCAGATGGAGATAGTGAGGCTACAGGAGTGAGATACAGCAGAACCTCAGATGGAGATAGGGAGGCGTACAGGAGTGAGATACAGCAGAACCTCAGATGGAGATAGGGAGGCTACAGGAGTGAGATACAGCAGAACCTCAGATGGAGATAGGGAGGCGTACAGGAGTGAGATACAGCAGAACCTCAGATGGAGATAGAGAGGCTACAGGAGTGAGATACAGCAGAACCTCAGATGGAGATAGGGAGGCTACAGGAGTGAGATACAGCAGAACCTCAGATGGAGATAGGGAGGCGTACAGGAGTGAGATACAGCAGAACCTCAGATGGAGATAGGGAGGCGTACAGGAGTGAGATACAGCAGAACCTCAGATGGAGATAGGGAGGCGTACAGGAGTGAGATACAGAACCTCAGATGGAGATAGGGAGGAGTACAGGAGTGAGATACAGCAGAACCTCAGATGGAGATAGGGAGGCGTACAGGAGTGAGATACAGCAGAACCACAGATGGAGATAGGGAGGCGTACAGGAGTGAGATACAGCAGAACCTCAGATGGAGATAGGGAGGAGTACAGGAGTGAGATACAGCAGAACCTCAGATGGAGATAGGGAGGCGTACAGGAGTGAGATACAGCAGAACCTCAGATGGAGATAGGGAGGCGTACAGGAGTGAGATACAGCAGAACCTCAGATGGAGATAGGGAGGCGTACAGGAGTGAGATACAGCAGAACCTCAGATGGAGATAGGGAGGCGTACAGGAGTGAGATACAGCAGAACCTCAGATGGAGATAGGGAGGCTACAGGAGTGAGATACAGTAGAACCTCAGATGGAGATAGGGAGGCGTACAGGAGTGAGATACAGAACCTCAGATGGAGATAGGGAGGCGTACAGGAGTGAGATACAGCAGAACCTCAGATGGAGATAGGGAGGCGTACAGGAGTGAGATACAGCAGAACCTCAGATGGAGATAGGGAGGCGTACAAGAGTGAGATACAGTAGAACCTCAGATGGAGATAGGGAGGCGTACAGGAGTGAGATACAGCAGAACCTCAGATGGAGATAGGGAGGCGTACAGGAGTGAGATACAGCAGAACCTCAGATGGAGATAGGGAGGCGTACAGGAGTGAGATACAGCAGAACCTCAGATGGAGATAGGGAGGCGTACAGGAGTGAGATACAGCAGAACCTCAGATGGAGATAGGGAGGCGTACAGGAGTGAGATACAGCAGAACCTCAGATGGAGATAGGGAGGCGTACAGGAGTGAGATACAGCAGAACCTCAGATGGAGATAGGGAGGCGTACAGGAGTGAGATACAGCAGAACCTCAGATGGAGATAGGGAGGCTACAGGAGTGAGATACAGTAGAACCTCAGATGGAGATAGGGAGGCGTACAGGAGTGAGATACAGCAGAACGTCAGATGGAGATAGGGAGGAGTACAGGAGTGAGATACAGTAGAACCTCAGATGGAGGTAGGGAGGCGTACAGGAGTGAGATACAGCAGAACCTCAGATGGAGATAGGGAGGCTACAGGAGTGAGATACAGCAGAACCTCAGATGGAGATAGGGAGGAGTACAGGAGTGAGATACAGCAGAACCTCAGATGGACATAGGGAGGCGTACAGGAGTGAGATACAGCAGAACCTCAGATGGAGATAGGGAGGCTACAGGAGTGAGATACAGCAGAACCTCAGATGGAGATAGGGAGGCGTACAGGAGTGAGATACAGCAGAACCTCAGATGGAGATAGGGAGGCTACAGGAGTGAGATACAGCAGAACCTCAGATGGAGATAGGGAGGCTACAGGAGTGAGATACAGCAGAACCTCAGATGGAGATAGTGAGGCTACAGGAGTGAGATACAGCAGAACCTCAGATGGAGATAGGGAGGCGTACAGGAGTGAGATACAGCAGAACCTCAGATGGAGATAGGGAGGCTACAGGAGTGAGATACAGCAGAACCTCAGATGGAGATAGGGAGGCGTACAGGAGTGAGATACAGCAGAACCTCAGATGGAGATAGAGAGGCTACAGGAGTGAGATACAGCAGAACCTCAGATGGAGATAGGGAGGCTACAGGAGTGAGATACAGCAGAACCTCAGATGGAGATAGGGAGGCGTACAGGAGTGAGATACAGCAGAACCTCAGATGGAGATAGGGAGGCGTACAGGAGTGAGATACAGCAGAACCTCAGATGGAGATAGGGAGGCGTACAGGAGTGAGATACAGCAGAACCTCAGATGGAGATAGGGAGGAGTACAGGAGTGAGATACAGCAGAACCTCAGATGGAGATAGGGAGGCGTACAGGAGTGAGATACAGCAGAACCTCAGATGGAGATAGGGAGGCGTACAGGAGTGAGATACAGCAGAACCTCAGATGGAGATAGGGAGGAGTACAGGAGTGAGATACAGCAGAACCTCAGATGGAGATAGGGAGGCGTACAGGAGTGAGATACAGCAGAACCTCAGATGGAGATAGGGAGGCGTACAGGAGTGAGATACAGCAGAACCTCAGATGGAGATAGGGAGGCGTACAGGAGTGAGATACAGCAGAACCTCAGATGGAGATAGGGAGGCGTACAGGAGTGAGATACAGCAGAACCTCAGATGGAGATAGGGAGGCTACAGGAGTGAGATACAGCAGAACCTCAGATGGAGATAGGGAGGCGTACAGGAGTGAGATACAGCAGAACCTCAGATGGAGATAGGGAGGCGTACAGGAGTGAGATACAGCAGAACCTCAGATGGAGATAGGGAGGCGTACAAGAGTGAGATACAGCAGAACCTCAGATGGAGATAGGGAGGCGTACAAGAGTGAGATACAGTAGAACCTCAGATGGAGATAGGGAGGCTACAGGAGTGAGATACAGCAGAACCTCAGATGGAGATAGGGAGGCGTACAGGAGTGAGATACAGCAGAACCTCAGATGGAGATAGGGAGGCGTACAGGAGTGAGATACAGCAGAACCTCAGATGGAGATAGGGAGGCGTACAGGAGTGAGATACAGCAGAACCTCAGATGGAGATAGGGAGGCGTACAGGAGTGAGATACAGCAGAACCTCAGATGGAGATAGGGAGGCGTACAGGAGTGAGATACAGCAGAACCTCAGATGGAGATAGGGAGGCGTACAGGAGTGAGATACAGCAGAACCTCAGATGGAGATAGGGAGGCTACAGGAGTGAGATACAGTAGAACCTCAAATGGAGATAGGGAGGCGTACAGGAGTGAGATACAGCAGAACCTCAGATGGAGATAGGGAGGAGTACAGGAGTGAGATACAGTAGAACCTCAGATGGAGCTAGGGAGGCGTACAGGAGTGAGATACAGCAGAACCTCAGATGGAGATAGGGAGGCTACAGGAGTGAGATACAGCAGAACCTCAGATGGAGATAGGGAGGCGTACAGGAGTGAGATACAGCAGAACCTCAGATGGAGATAGGGAGGCGTACAGGAGTGAGATACAGCAGAACCTCAGATGGAGATAGGGAGGCTACAGGAGTGAGATACAGCAGAACCTCAGATGGAGATAGGGAGGCGTACAGGAGTGAGATACAGCAGAACCTCAGATGGAGATAGGGAGGCGTACAGGAGTGAGATACAGCAGAACATCAGATGGAGATAGGGAGGCGTACAGGAGTGAGATACAGCAGAACCTCAGATGGAGATAGGGAGGCGTACAGGAGTGAGATACAGCAGAACCTCAGATGGAGATAGGGAGGCTACAGGAGTGAGATACAGCAGAACCTCAGATGGAGATAGGGAGGCTACAGGAGTGAGATACAGCAGAACCTCAGATGGAGATAGGGAGGCTACAGGAGTGAGATACAGCAGAACCTCAGATGGAGATAGGGAGGCTACAGGAGTGAGATACAGCAGAACCTCAGATGGAGATAGGGAGGCTACAGGAGTGAGATACAGCAGAACCTCAGATGGAGATAGGGAGGCGTACAGGAGTGAGATACAGCAGAACCTCAGATGGAGATAGGGAGGCGTACAGGAGTGAGATACAGCAGAACCTCAGATGGAGATAGGGAGGCGTACAGGAGTGAGATACAGCAGAACCTCAGATGGAGATAGGGAGGCTACAGGAGTGAGATACAGCAGAACCTCAGATGGAGATAGGGAGGCGTACAGGAGTGAGATACAGCAGAACCTCAGATGGAGATAGGGAGGCGTACAGGAGTGAGATACAGCAGAACCTCAGATGGAGATAGGGAGGCGTACAGGAGTGAGATACAGCAGAACCTCAGATGGAGATAGGGAGGCGTACAGGAGTGAGATACAGCAGAACCTCAGATGGAGATAGGGAGGCGTACAGGAGTGAGATACAGCAAAACCTCAGATGGAGATAGGGAGGTGTACAGGAGTGAGATACAGCAGAACCTCAGATGGAGATATGGAGGCGTACAGGAGTGAGATACAGCAGAACCTCAGATGGAGATAGGGAGGCTACAGGAGTGAGATACAGTAGAACCTCAGATGGAGATAGGGAGGCGTACAGGAGTGAGATACAGCAGAACCTCAGATGGAGATAGGGAGGCTACAGGAGTGAGATACAGCAGAACCTCAGATGGAGATAGGGAGGAGTACAGGAGTGAGATACAGTAGAACCTCAGATGGAGATAGGGAGGCTACAGGAGTGAGATACAGCAGAACCTCAGATGGAGATAGGGAGGCGTACAGGAGTGAGATACAGCAGAACCTCAGATGGAGATAGGGAGGCGTACAGGAGTGAGATACAGCAGAACCTCAGATGGAGATAGGGAGGCTACAGGAGTGAGATACAGCAGAACCTCAGATGGAGATAGGGAGGCGTACAGGAGTGAGATACAGCAGAACCTCAGATGGAGATAGGGAGGCGTACAGGAGTGAGATACAGCAGAACCTCAGATGGAGATAGGGAGGCGTACAGGAGTGAGATACAGTAGAACCTCAGATGGAGATAGGGAGGCTACAGGAGTGAGATACAGCAGAACCTCAGATGGAGATAGGGAGGCGTACAGGAGTGAGATACAGCAGAACCTCAGATGGAGATAGGGAGGCGTACAGGAGTGAGATACAGCAGAACCTCAGATGGAGATAGGGAGGCGTACAGGAGTGAGATACAGCAGAACCTCAGATGGAGATAGGGAGGAGTACAGGAGTGAGATACAGCAGAACCTCAGATGGAGATAGGGAGGCTACAGGAGCGAGATACAGCAGAACCTCAGATGGAGATAGGGAGGCTACAGGAGTGAGATACAGCAGAACCTCAGATGGAGATAGGGAGGCGTACAGGAGTGAGATACAGCAGAACGTCAGATGGAGATAGGGAGGCGTACAGGAGTGAGATACAGCAGAACCTCAGATGGAGATAGGGAGGCGTACAGGAGTGAGATACAGCAGAACCTCAGATGGAGATAGGGAGGCGTACAGGAGTGAGATACAGCAGAACCTCAGATGGAGATAGCGAGGCGTACAGGAGTGAGATACAGCAGAACCTCAGATGGAGATAGGGAGGCGTACAGGAGTGAGATACAGCAGAACCTCAGATGGAGATAGGGAGGCGTACAGGAGTGAGATACAGCAGAACCTCAGATGGAGATAGGGAGGCGTACAGGAGTGAGATACAGCAGAACCTCAGATGGAGATAGGGAGGCGTACAGGAGTGAGATACAGCAGAACCTCAGATGGAGATAGGGAGGCTACAGGAGTGAGATACAGCAGAACCTGAGATGGAGATAGGGAGGCGTACAGGAGTGAGATACAGCAGAACCTCAGATGGAGATAGGGAGGCTGCAGGAGTGAGATACAGCAGAACCTCAGATGGAGATAGGGAGGCTACAGGAGCGAGATACAGCAGAACCTCAGATGGAGATAGGGAGGCTACAGGAGTGAGATACAGCAGAACCTCAGATGGAGATAGGGAGGCGTACAGGAGTGAGATACAGCAGAACCTCAGATGGAGATAGGGAGGCGTACAGGAGTGAGATACAGCAGAACCTCAGATGGAGATAGGGAGGCGTACAGGAGTGAGATACAGCAGAACCTCAGATGGAGATAGGGAGGCGTACAGGAGTGAGATACAGCAGAACCTCAGATGGAGATAGGGAGGCGTACAGGAGTGAGATACAGCAGAACCTCAGATGGAGATAGGGAGGCGTACAGGAGTGAGATACAGCAGAACCTCAGATGGAGATAGGGAGGCGTACAGGAGTGAGATACAGCAGAACCTCAGATGGAGATAGGGAGGCTACAGGAGTGAGATACAGCAGAACCTCAGATGGAGATAGGGAGGCGTACAGGAGTGAGATACAGCAGAACCTCAGATGGAGATAGGGAGGCTACAGGAGTGAGATACAGCAGAACCTCAGATGGAGATAGGGAGGCTACACGAGCGAGATACAGCAGAACCTCAGATGGAGATAGGGAGGCGTACAGGAGTGAGATACAGCAGAACCTCAGATGGAGATAGGGAGGCGTACAGGAGTGAGATACAGCAGAACCTCAGATGGAGACAGGGAGGCTACGGGAGTGAGATACAGCAGAACCTCAGATGGAGATAGGGAGGCGTACAGGAGTGAGATACAGCAGAACCTCAGATGGAGATAGGGAGGCTACAGGAGTGAGATACAGCAGAACCTCAGATGGAGATAGGGAGGCGTACAGGAGTGAGATACAGCAGAACCTCAGATGGAGATAGGGAGGCTACAGGAGTGAGATACAGCAGAACCTCAGATGGAGATAGGGAGGCTACAGGAGCGAGATACAGGAGAACCTCAGATGGAGATAGGGAGGCGTACAGGAGTGAGATACAGCAGAACCTCAGATGGAGATAGGGAGGCGTACAGGAGTGAGATACAGCAGAACCTCAGATGGAGATAGGGAGGCGTACAGGAGTGAGATACAGCAGAACCTCAGATGGAGATAGGGAGGCGTACAGGAGTGAGATACAGCAGAACCTCAGATGGAGATAGGGAGGCGTACAGGAGTGAGATACAGCAGAACCTCAGATGGAGATAGGGAGGCGTACAGGAGTGAGATACAGCAGAACCTCAGATGGAGATAGGGAGGCGTACAGGAGTGAGATACAGCAGAACCTCAGATGGAGATAGGGAGGCGTACAGGAGTGAGATACAGCAGAACCTTAGATGGAGATAGGGAGGCTACAGGAGTGAGATACAGCAGAACCTCAGATGGAGATAGGGAGGCGTACAGGAGTGAGATACAGCAGAACCTCAGATGGAGATAGGGAGGCTACAGGAGTGAGATACAGCAGAACCTCAGATGGAGATAGGGAGGCTACAGGAGCGAGATACAGCAGAACCTCAGATGGAGATAGGGAGGCTACAGGAGTGAGATACAGCAGAACCTCAGATGGAGATAGGGAGGCGTACAGGAGTGAGATACAGCAGAACCTCAGATGGAGATAGGGAGGCGTACAGGAGTGAGATACAGCAGAACCTCAGATGGAGATAGGGAGGCGTACAGGAGTGAGATACAGCAGAACCTCAGATGGAGATAGGGAGGCGTACAGGAGTGAGATACAGCAGAACCTCAGATGGAGATAGGGAGGCTACAAGAGTGAGATACAGCAGAACCTCAGATGGAGATAGGGAGGCTACAGGAGCGAGATACAGCAGAACCTCAGATGGAGATAGGGAGGCTACAGGAGCGAGATACAGCAGAACCTCAGATGGAGATAGGGAGGCGTACAGGAGTGAGATACAGCAGAACCTCAAATGGAGATAGGGAGGCGTACAGGAGTGAGATACAGCAGAACCTCAGATGGAGATAGGGAGGCGTACAGGAGTGAGATACAGCAGAACCTCAGATGGAGATAGGGAGGCGTACAGGAGTGAGATACAGCAGAACCTCAGATGGAGATAGGGAGGCGTACAGGAGTGAGATACAGCAGAACCTCAGATGGAGATAGGGAGGCTACAGGAGTGAGATACAGCAGAACCTCAGATGGAGATAGGGAGGCGTACAGGAGTGAGATACAGCAGAACCTCAGATGGAGATAGGGAGGCGTACAGGAGTGAGATACAGCAGAACCTCAGATGGAGATAGGGAGGCGTACAGGAGTGAGATACAGCAGAACCTCAGATGGAGATAGGGAGGCGTACAGGAGTGAGATACAGCAGAACCTCAGATGGAGATAGGGAGGCGTACAGGAGTGAGATACAGCAGAACCTCAGATGGAGATAGGGAGGCGTGCAAGAGTGAGATACAGCAGAACCTCAGATGGAGATAGGTAGGCTACAGGAGTGAGATACAGCAGAACCTCAGATGGAGATAGGGAGGAGTACAGGAGTGAGATACAGCAGAACCTCAGATGGAGATAGGGAGGCGTACAGGAGTGAGATACAGCAGAACCTCAGATGGAGATAGGGAGGAGTACAGGAGTGAGATACAGCAGAACCTCAGATGGAGATAGGGAGGAGTACAGGAGTGAGATACAGCAGAACCTCAGATGGAGATCGGGAGGAGTACAGGAGTGAGATACAGCAGAACCTCAGATGGAGATAGGGAGGCGTACAGGAGTGAGATACAGCAGAACCTCAGATGGAGATAGGGAGGCGTACAGGAGTGAGATACAGCAGAACCTCAGATGGAGATAGGGAGGCGTACAGGAGTGAGATATAGCAGAACCTCAGATGGAGATAGGGAGGCGTACAGGAGTGAGATACAGCAGAACCTCAGATGGAGATAGGGAGGCGTACAGGAGTGAGATACAGCAGAACCTCAGATGGAGATAGGGAGGCGTACAGGAGTGAGATACAGCAGAACCTCAGATGGAGATAGGGAGGCGTACAGGAGTGAGATACAGCGGAACCTCAGATGGAGATAGGGAGGCGTACAGGAGTGAGATACAGCAGAACCTCAGATGGAGATAGGGAGGCTACAGGAGTGAGATACAGCAGAACCTCAGATGGAGATAGGGAGGCGACAGGAGTGAGATACAGCAGAACCTCAGATGGAGATAGGGAGGCGTACAGGAGTGAGATACAGCAGAACCTCAGATGGAGATAGGGAGGCGTACAGGAGTGAGATACAGCAGAACCTCAGATGGAGATAGGGAGGCGTACAGGAGTGAGATACAGCAGAACCTCAGATGGAGATAGGGAGGCGTACAGGAGTGAGATACAGCAGAACCTCAGATGGAGATAGGGAGGCGTACAGGAGTGAGATACAGCAGAACCTCAGATGGAGATAGGGAGGCGTACAGGAGTGAGATACAGCAGAACCTCAGATGGAGATAGGGAGGCGTACAGGAGTGAGATACAGCAGAACCTCAGATGGAGATAGGGAGGCTACAGGAGTGAGATACAGCAGAACCTCAGATGGAGATAGGGAGGAGTACAGGAGTGAGATACAGCAGAACCTCAGATGGAGATAGGGAGGCGTACAGGAGTGAGATACAGCAGAACCTCAGATGGAGATAGGGAGGCGTACAGGAGTGAGATACAGCAGAACCTCAGATGGAGATAGGGAGGCGTACAGGAGTGAGATACAGCAGAACCTCAGATGGAGATAGGGAGGCGTACAGGAGTGAGATACAGCAGAACCTCAGATGGAGATAGGGAGGCGTACAGGAGTGAGATACAGCAGAACCTCAGATGGAGATAGGGAGGCGTACAGGAGTGAGATACAGCAGAACCTCAGATGGAGATAGGGAGGCTACAGGAGTGAGATACAGCAGAACCTCAGATGGAGATAGGGAGGCTACAGGAGTGAGATACAGCAGAACCTCAGATGGAGATAGGGAGGAGTACAGGAGTGAGATACAGCAGAACCTCAGATGGAGATAGGGAGGCGTACAGGAGTGAGATACAGCAGAACCTCAGATGGAGATAGGGAGGCTACAGGAGCGAGATACAGCAGAACCTCAGATGGAGATAGGGAGGCGTACAGGAGTGAGATACAGCAGAACCTCAGATGGAGATAGGGAGGCTACAGGAGTGAGATACAGTAGAACCTCAGATGGAGATAGGGAGGCGTACAGGAGTGAGATACAGCAGAACCTCAGATGGAGATAGGGAGGCGTAAAGGAGTGAGATACAGCAGAACCTCAGCTGGAGATAGGGAGGCGTACAGGAGTGAGATACAGCAGAACCTCAGATGGAGATAGGGAGGCATACAGGAGTGAGATACAGCAGAACCTCAGATGGAGATAGGGAGGCTACAGGAGTGAGATACAGCAGAACCTCAGATGGAGATAGGGAGGCGTACAGGAGTGAGATACAGCAGAACCTCAGATGGAGATAGGGAGGCTACAGGAGTGAGATACAGCAGAACCTCAGATGGAGATAGGGAGGAGTACAGGAGTGAGATACAGCAGAACCTCAGATGGAGATAGGGAGGCTACAGGAGTGAGATACAGCAGAACCTCAGATGGAGATAGGGAGGCGTACAGGAGTGAGATACAGTAGAACCTGAGATGGAGATAGGGAGGCGTACAGGAGTGAGATACAGCAGAACCTCAGATGGAGATAGGGAGGCGTACAGGAGTGAGATACAGCAGAACCTCAGCTGGAGATAGGGAGGCGTACAGGAGCGAGATACAGCAGAACCTCAGATGGAGATAGGGAGGCTACAGGAGTGAGATACAGCAGAACCTCAGATGGAGATAGAGAGGCTACAGGAGTGAGATACAGCAGAACCTCAGATGGAGATAGGGAGGCGTACAGGAGTGAGATACAGTAGAACCTCAGATGGAGATAGGGAGGCGTACAGGAGTGAGATACAGCAGAACCTCAGATGGAGATAGGGAGGCTACAGGAGTGAGATACAGCAGAACCTCAGATGGAGATAGGGAGGCGTACAGGAGTGAGATACAGCAGAACCTGAGATGGAGATAGGGAGGAGTACTGGAGTGAGATACAGCAGAACCTCAGATGGAGATAGGGAGGCGTACAGGAGTGAGATACAGCAGAACCTCAGATGGAGATAGGGAGGCTACAGGAGTGAGATACAGCAGAACCTCAGATGGAGATAGGGAGGCGTACAGGAGTGAGATACAGCAGAACCTCAGATGGAGATAGAGAGGCTACAGGAGTGAGATACAGCAGATCAGTTGTTTGAGTGCTATTGCAACAACAACTTTGCACTCAACAGCAGTAAGACCAATGAACTTATCGAGGGACCAGCAGTGGAAAAGGTGAGCGGCTTCAAGTTCCTGGGTGTCAACATCTCTGAGGATCTATCCTGGGTCCAGCATATTGATGCCTATACAAATGAGGCATACCAATAGCGATATTTTATTTGGAGTTTGAGGAGATTTGGTATGTCACCAAAGACACTGGTAAATTTCTATAGATGTACCATGGATACCATTCTAACTGCATGCATCATCATCTCCTCGGCAGGAGGAGAAGATGGTGGCACGATGCAGCTTGCAGCGGCCACTCTGGTGGTGATGTCTGTTGTCTGTCAAGTCGGGTGCCATGCACAATCCTGATTTGATGAAGACAGACGTGAGAAGCATGGAGGAACATCTGGTGAAACTTCTGAAATGCCTGCTTCGCTGCCGCTGCTACTGTGTGATCCAGAATCTCCGGAGGGGAAGGCCCTGAGTCCTCGGCTTTGCTTGTTGCTCGGCGGCCCGAGCGGGGTCAAAGCGCTCGGCAGAGGATGGTGCTCGGTGTCGGAGGGCTGGTTGGAGGCGTGAGGTTTTCGGACGGACTCAGAGTCCGCTGTGGTCGGGTGCTTCCAATGATGCTGCATCGGCAAGTTTGCGGCGCTTGGAGGTTCATGGCAGGGAGAGTTTCTCCCTTCTGCCATCTACGTGAGATGATGGGGCTATCGGGACTTTGAGACTTATTTTTAACCGTGCCCATGGTCTGCTCTTTATCAAATTATGGTATTGCTTTGCACTGTTGTAACTATATGTTATAATTATGTGGTTTTGTCAGTTTTAGTCTTGGTTTGTCCTGTGCTTCTTGTGATATCATTCTGCAGGAACATTGTATCATTTTTTAATGCATGCATTTATTAATGGCAATAAACAAGGACTGAGTGTCCTCATAATCTAGTCTAATCTAATATGGGGGGGGGCCGGGGGCTCAGTGTCAATCTCCAGCATTGAAAAAGCTGCAGAAAGTTGTAAACTCAATCTACTCCATCATGGGCACTGGCCTCCCCAGCATCCAGGACATCTTCAAACGGCAATGCCTCAACAGAAGTGGTATATATCATTAAAGACCTTCACCATCCAGGACATGCCTCTTCTCATTACTACTATCAGCAAGGAAGTATAGCAGCCTGGAATCACACACTCAACAGCTTAAGAACAGCTTCTTCCCCTCCACCATCAGAATCCATGAACCAATGAACACTTCCTCAGTATTTTAAACACAAGAGATTCTGCGGAAGCTGAAGTCTGGAGCAACACACACAAAATGCTGATGGAACTCAGCAGGTCAGGCAGCATCTATGGAAAGGAATAAAGAGTTGACATTTTGTGCTGAAGTGTCACACGGTATATATGTTATCTCACAATTTTGCTCACTTTTTGCAATACTCATTGTTTTATATTCCTTATTGTAGCTATAATAATGTTTATGCCTTGCACTGTAAAGCTGCTGCTAAACAAATTTCACTACATACTGTACATCAGTGAAAATAAATCTGATTCTGATTCTGCATTTTATTAGCACCCATATTTTGTGCTAATAAGATTTCCACTTAGACAGCAAAATATGTGCGGTTAGAAAAGGCTTGAGAGTATAACTGTAACTGTGTTCAAAATTAAAAGTTCAAAATAGATTTATTATCAAAAGCAAGAAAGTCTTACTTGTTACTGAGAATTCATTTGGAACACGGTGAGGAACTTTTCAATGTTCAAAGTATATTTACTATCAAAATACATACTTGTCACCATATGCAACCCTGAGGTTTATTTTCTTGCAGGCATTTACGGTAGAACAAAGAAATAAAATAGAATCAACGAAAATGCAGACTGACAAATGACCAATGTGTGAAAGAAGGTGCCACAGTGGTGTAATAGTTAGCACAATGCTATTCCAGCTCGTGCCGCCAGAAGTCAGAGTTCAATTCTAACGTCATCTGTACATATTTGGCGTGGAACGTGTGGGTTTCCTGCGGGCGCTCCGCTCTCCACCCACAGTCCAAAGTCATACTGGTTGGCAGGTGAATTGGTCATTGCAATTGTCCCATTTTTGTGTCTGGGGTTAAATAGGGGGTTGCTGGGTGCCGTGGCCTGAAGGGCCGGAGGGGCCTGTTCCGCGCTGTATCTCAATCAATAAACGAAGAAAAGGACAACCTGTGCAAACGCAATAGAAAACAAAAAAATGGTAAAGTATAGTTCTGGCAAACGTTACCTCCTCCATTGCAGCAATGAGATTCTGAGTGGACTTGCTGATGTCCCCTCCTATTGATGGTGCACCGCTGCCCGATGTGGGGTAAGTTGACCTAGGACTGGGGTGACCATTGATTTCCATGCTGTAGCTGGCTTTCACTGGCCAGCAGAACTGGTTGTGTAGGATAAAATAAACCACAAAAACATACAGACCCTGCAAAACACAACCCAATATATTATTAAGAGTGCAGTAAACAGGATATAAAAGCAGGCAGACATGGTCAAGAGGTTCTGCTGTGTTCAGACAAAACATCAGAATGGGGAAGAAATGTGAACTAATTGACTTTGATTGTGGAATGATTGTTGGTGCCAGATGGGGCGGTTTGAGTATCTCAGAAACTGCTGATCTCCTGGGATTTTCATGCATAACAGTCTCTGGTGTTTACAGAGAATGGTGTGAAAAACAAAATATTCTGTGGGTAAAAACACCTTATTAATAAGACAGATCAGAGGAGAATGGCCAGTCTGATTCAAACTAACAGGAAGGCGACAGTAACTCAAATACCTATGTATTGCAACAGTGGTGTGTAGAAGAGCATCTCTGAATGGACAACATGTGGAACCTTGAAGTGGTTGGGCTACAGCAGCAGAAGACTATGAACATACACTCAGTAGCCACCCTATTCTGTACCAAATAAAGTGGCCACTGAGTGTACAGTGAATGCTTATGTACTTTACAAGCTAAAGAGGCGGGAGGAGAAGATGGCAGCGTGATGCAATGCGCGCAGCTTTCCGGTGAAATGATATCGTATCCATTAAATAGGGGTCGTGGACAATTCTGATTTGATGGAGACAGACGTGAAAGCACAGGGGAACACCTGGAGGAATTTCTGAAATGCTGGTTTGCTGCCGCTGTTACCGTGCGATCGAGAATCTCCGGAGGGAAGGCCCCAAAATCCCCGGCTTTGCCTGCTGCTGGCAACCGAGGCAGAGGTCGAAGCACTCGGATAGAGATGGTGCTCGGTACACGGTGTCGGAGGACTGATCAGAGGCTCGAAGTTTTCGGACACCTCAGAGTCGGACTGTGGTCGGGCATGGCAGGGAGAGTTTTCTTCCTTCTCCCGTCTGCGTGCAACGTGGGACATTTAAGAGACCTTGAACTTTTTTACTGTGCCATGGCCTGTTCTTCATCAAGTTATGGTATTGTTGCACTGTTGTAACTATATGTTATAATTATGTGGTTTTGTCAGTTTTTCCAGTCTTGGTCTGTCCTGTGTTTCTGTGATATCACACCGGAGGAATATTGTATCATTTCTTAATGCATGCATTACTAAATGACAATAAAAGAGGACTGCGTGTCCTCATAATCTAATCTAAATATCAGGAGCTGGTAAAGCAGTACCAGAGACAGAGGTAGAGGGCACGATGGGAGCCTATAGAAGTAGGGTGTAGAGGTTTTGATGGCTGATCGCTGTGCAGACCGTAATCTCTCTTTGGCATTATGGGGGCTGCAAAGAAAAGAGCCATCAAGAATGTCACAGAGGCTGCTGAGCAAGCCTCCATATGGCTAAGGGTCAAGAGATGTGACCCGTGGACCAACGCAGTTGGGGCACAAACCAGGGCCTGATCAACGCTGGCTGGGTCACCTGCGTGAGAATGTCTGATGTTGAAAGACCCGAAACACCCGATGATCCCAGGTTACATCACTGATGATGTGTCCCAGATCATCCTAGGGTGTACCTCGGCAACATGAACAATATTGTTCATATGGCAGTAGAACAAACTGAGATTAGATTGATTTTTCACATTTCTTACCCCATCTGTAAGTTGCTAATAATACATGTGTACTGCACTCACCTGCAGGATATTGAAGATAGCATACAGGATTAATATCCAGAAGTGTCTGTACGCCATGTGCAGGCCTCCCCAAAGCCATGTCAATGATATCAATGCAAAAAGGTACAGAACCAAAGGAACTTCTGTAAATACAGTGAGAGCACTTATCAGTTTCAGATCATATTCTTTGAACAGAAAACCTTTCAGGTCCTGTTAGAATACCAACAGGACCTGTTACCAATTAGAAAGCCAACAGATACTGCTGGTGGGCACATTTATGTGGCAGGAGAAGAAAACCAAACTTATGAGCTTTTCTGACCATTTTCATCATTTCTGGTCAGATCTTACAAGCTTCTCTGATATCCATAATCTATCTTCAGAGAATGATAAGTGAGTAGTATGCACTTCTGGGGGCAATGGTGGAGGCAGATAACTCTTAGATAGGCACAGGGATGAAGGAAAATTGGTGGGCTCTGTGAGAGAGGAGGGTTAGATTGATCTTGGTGTTTGTCAAAAGGCCAGCACAACGTTGCTGGCTGAAGGGTCTGTAGTGAGCTATATTTCGTGTGGGGTAAGCTTGAGCAATGCAGAACAACGCATTTTCTGCAGAACAATACATCTTCCAAGCTGGCTCTTTTTGTCAGGCTTTCAAAAGGCCTCAGTCAGATCCAAGTGCCCTCTTCACCCAGAATCTGCATTTAATTCTCATTGAAACCTATTGAATATTGAAAGGCCTCGATTGGTGGATGTGGACAGGATGTTTCCTATAGTGGGTGATTCTAGTACCAGAGGACTTATCCTCAGAATAGAGGGACATGCATTTAGAACAGAGATGAGAAGGAATTTCTTTAGCCAGAGGGTGGTAAATCTGTGGAATTCATTGCTCCAGACAGCCAAGGAGGCCAAGTCATTGAGTATATTTGATAGGTTCTTGATTAGTCACGGCATTAAAGGTGACAAGGCGAGGACAGGGGAATGGGATTGAGAGGGATAATAAATCAGCCATGATGGGATGATGGTGCAAACTCAATGGGCCCAATGGCCTAATTCTGCTTTTATGTCTTATGGTCTAATCTCATCCCATCAAAAGCTTCTCATCTACACTGGTTCTTTGGCTCTAGCCAGGACTGAGGGGAACTGCAAGGCAGTAGGGGGAGGGGCAGTAAGGGGCGGGGCAGTGGGGCAGTAGGGGAGGGAAGGGGAGGGGCAGTAAGTGAGGGAAAGGGGGAGGGAAGGGGCAGTAGGGGCAGTAGGGGAAGCAGGGGGAGGGAAGAATGTTGAGCCCCTCCCTCCCTCTCTTTCAGCCTCGGCTTCTTGGGGGAAGTTTACTCTCAGGCAGATCCACCACATGGTCTGGCACAGCAGTAATTGTGAACAAGAGATCAGTTACACATTCTGGGAGGGATCATATAACTTAGGCACATGGCCAGAATTGACCATGTTTGAAGCTCAGACCTCAGATCTATGAACTGTGGTTCTGTCTCATTTGAACCCTTTGGTGTTCTCAGCCAGAAGGCATGAATGCACCTTTTGTACTTTCCACTGGTGTTGGTGTGCCTTTTCATATCTGTGCTGCAAGGACTGGTCGTAGCTGAGGTCAATTACCAAGATAATTGATTCCAGTAAGATACTGAGACCACTGGGGAGGCAAGGGATTCAGTGTTAGATCAGAGGCCCCACTAGATGAACACAACAACTGTACAAAGGAGACAGACTCATGGTTATCAAGTATAAGTACATATTCAATTTCAGTTTATTGTCATTCAACCGTACCCATGTATACCACCAAATGAAACAATGTTCCTCCAGACCAAGGTACACAACATAGTACATATAACTCACAAATATAATTCATAAGGGAATATTACCATTAGTAAATTAGCAAATAAGATACATTTACAACACACATTAGAAAGTAAACAGTATAATGCCACTAGCACTTCATACGTGATGAGACCGGGTGGTGGCAGGGAGTTCAGTATTCTCACGGCCTGGCGGAAGAAGTTGTTTCCCATCCTAACAGTTCCTGTCCTAATGCTACGGTACCTTCTGCCCAGAGGTAGGGGGTCAAAGAGACTGTTGGACAGATTGGAGGGATTATTGACAAGGCCCTTGTATACACATAGATCCTGATAAATATCTCTCATAGGCGGAAGAAAGACCCCTTCTTAGACGTCCGCTGCACAAAGTAATTGCAATACCAACTGGGTGGAAAAACTAGACCGATAAATTTGTTACTGAAGCTTGTTTAGCAGATAAAATGAACCAAGGCCTTTCATGTACTTTGAATTAAACAGAATCAACATATAAAAGGAGATTAAAGATTAAAGAATAGCTTTATTTGTCATGTACATAGAGTGAAATGCATTGACAAGATGGAATGATCACTGATATTGCTTATCACCTGATACTTCTCTAAATACAGCAGCATTTCAGATGATCCAGATGATAATGAGACTGTTCGGATAGAGATGGTGCTCGGTACTCGGTGTCGGAGGGCTGATCAGAGCTCGAAGTTTTTGGACGACTCAGAGTCGGACTGTGGTCGGGCATGGCAGGGGGAGTTTTCTTCCTTCTCCCGTCTGCGTGAGATGTGGGACTTCCGAGAAACTTTGAACTTTTTTACTGTGCCATGGACTGTTCTTCATCAAATTGTGGTATTGTTGCACTGTTGTAACTATATGTTATAATTATGTGGTTTTGTTAGTTTTTTTAGTCTTGGTCTGTCCTGTGTTTTTGTGATATCACACCGGAGGAATATTGGATCATTTCCTAATGCATGCATTACTAAATGACAATAAAAGAGGACTGCGTATCCTCATAATCTAATCTAATCTCATCTAATTCTTTCTGCATAAACTTGCTCTCCTCACCAAACAGGTTGCTGGTGAGAATGGAAAAGGTTTCATGACAAATGGACTAATAAGATTCAATATTCAAAGATTCGAAACACATTTAGTATAAAAGAATGTATAAATTATACATCTTGAAATTTGTCTGCTTACGGGCAGCCACAAAGCAAGGAACCTGAATGACCCAATTAAATGAAAGACCAAAAACCACTAGCAAAGAAAGAGACAGAGATAGAGAGAGACAGAGATAGATAGATAGATAGATGGATAGAGAGAGAGAGAGAGAGAGAGAGAGAGAGAGAGAGAGAGAGAGAGATAGAGAGAGAGAGATAAAACACACACACCATGCAAACAATAGAAGCACCCCGAACCGGACTGAGACCCAGATCCACTCCTGGAACAGCCGGAGTAGGCCCAAACCTGTGTCTCTAGTGATCACACCAGTGAGACAAAAACAGACGGCAGCTGGATCAGTTTACAGTCTTGGCACTGTGGAGAAAGGAATGAACATTCGCAGGATTTTGAGCAAAATCAGCCCAACTTCACCTCCGTTCCCAACACTCCAGCTTCCAGTCTACCTGAGCCAGTCTTTAAATTGTCCAAGCCCCGAGTAGTGGCATGCTGTAAGACCCGGATCCCGGTGCAGCCACACACCTGGACTGCCTTGCCTGAAGCTGCTCTTGACCTCACCAAATCGGCTCAGCGCTCGGAGCAATCCAACATCACACACGGGTTTGCTGGACAAGCATCGAAAGTCTTCCACGTCCACTCCTCTTCAAAACACTCACTCCATCCTTGACAGCGATATCGCCAACTTCGTCTGCAACTCCAGCTCAAAGACGTTGAGCCTCACAATGCCCCGGTATGGCTCATCCCCTAAACCAGCCTCACCTGCCTCCTCACTGTCTGCGGTGACAGCTCACCACAATTTGCTTCATTAAAGATGTTATAAGTAATTTTTTTAGTCAAATCTCTTGCCTTACGATGTACCAGTAAGCTGTTGCACGTCGTTAATAGCACCATCTTAAGCCTTCAAAATCCTGCATGAATTTTACATATTTATTCATGGGAATTTAGTGAAGAATAGAAAACGGAATTGTTGAAATTTAAATGAAATAACATGCAAAGAGAACTATGACTTATTTATTTATTGAGAAGCAGCACCAGATAGGTCCTTCTGACTCTTTGAGCTGTGCCTCCCAGTAACACACCAATTCTACCCTAGCCTAACCATGGGACAACTTATAATGACCAATTAACCTTCCAGTACATCTTTGCCTACAGGAGGAAATTGGAGCACCCATGCCTTCCATGAGGAGGACATTCAGACTTTACAGATGACGTCGTTATTGAACTCCGACTCCCTGAGCAGTAATAGCAGTGCACTAACTGCCACACTACCGTGGCAACCAAATTTGTGTGTCCAGAAATGGAGAAGATTGAATTCAAGAGCAAAAATAAACTCAACATTCTTGTTCATGCTTCACAACATCTTAGTGGTTAGCACAATCACTTTACGGTGCCAGCGATCACAGATTTGGATTTAATTCCCGCCACAGTCTGTAATAAGTTTGTACATTTTCCCCGTGACCACATGGGTTTCCTCCAGTTGCTCTGGTTTCCTCCCACATTCCAAAGATGTATGTTAGGGTTAGTAAGCGGCCGGTATGCTATGTTGATGACAAAAGTATGGCGACTCCACGGGTTGTCCCATGCCCCCCCAGCAGATCCCCACCACAAACGATGCATTTCACTGTATGTTTTGATGTTTCAATGTGCATGTGACAAATAAATCTAATCTTTACTGTTTTTTATTTACAAAAGTTAATAAAAAGTGAAACAAAGTGGATTCCAAGGGAATGATAGCCTTGGTATCTTTTGCAAGCTTATCAATTATCCATGAAAAATTGTTAACATTTTGGAATTAAGCTGTCCCTGTCTTCTCCAGATTAAATACATTTAGCAGTAGCAGTGTGCACTGGAAGTTCATTTGCTCTGCTTCAGTCAAATTGACTCTATCTTCCTTCCTGCTAAAAGCAGAGCTGGGTAATTTTTTTTCAGTTTCTCTGAGCAGTATCACTGACCTTTGAACTGAGAGCTTCAAACAAGCAAAAGAACATATCGCTTCATAACAAGTTAGAAACTTTAGACAGGCAGAGATTAACTTTATTTGTCACATGAACTTTGAAACAGATAGTGCTTGTGTGTAGTTTTTCATTGATTCTCTGGTGCTTCTTGTATTTACTGTGAATCCGGATTGTATATGGTGACATACAGTACATGTACATTGATAATAAATTCACTCTGAACTCTGTTGCTTTGTGTCAATGACCAGCAGTCTGAGGATGTGGTGTGGGCAGTCCACAAATGCTGAAATACTCTTCCTGGGTGTTTTAATATTCTTAAAAATTAATGTCTTCTAATTCATGAGATTTCTTCTGATTGGTTTTGACATTCAGAAACACATTATTTTATGTAGTTGATGGCTTAAACAATCAATTAAACTGAAAGACATCGGCTTGTCAACTGACGAAGTTTTCTCTTTTAGTCATCAAGCCCGCTATCCGTTACCGTTTCGCTTGGTGCAGCATCCTCTCACAATATTCAAAAACTGCAGCAAACTATCAGGTCAGCAGAAAAGTGACTGGCTGCAGTCTACCATCACTGCAGGACAAAGAAGTGGCAGGAAAAATCACTGTGGACACTCCCCACCTTGCAAACTGCCTTTTCTGAATGCTCCCTTCTGGAAAGCATTTTAGGGCTATTAAATCAAAAACGTCACACCATCTTACAAGTTTCTTCCCCCAGGGAGTTAATCTGATCAATCATTCTAGATAGCTACGCCACCCCCCTCTACGTATTTATTACTCCAGTCACTGCATAGCACTGTAAACACTTTAAACCACTGTTTATAGTGCTGGTTACATTGTAAATACACGCTGGCATTTATGAACATCTTATTCCATATCCTTACCTTAACCTCTAACTTTATTTTTATATAGTTCCTTATTCTTGATAATAATTGAATATTGTTTTTGTTGCATGTCGTGCCAATACACCACAGCAAATTCTAAATACGTGTAAACATGTATGACAAAGAAAGTTAATTCTTAATCCTTTTGTAATGTTATTGAGGCCTCGATAAAGCATGGGTCATTATTACTGAGGTTCACCTTGGCTTCAGATTGCAAGATCTCTTGTGGGATTGCATCAGCCAAGTGAAAACTTTATTTGGAGATCGGTGTCCTAAGTAGGCAGCCTAGGTCAACAAGCTGCTCTCAGTTACCTGTGTGAGGCATCTTATAATTTGCATTATATTCAGCTCCGTACAATTAGAAGTCCTCCAGAGTTCAAGGTCGAGTCCTGTCATCAGCGAGTCCAGAGTTCGACGCCTGGTGTTTGGTGATCTCCATGTCCTTGGATCGATGCTGAGGATCAAGGCCAGAGGCTGAATCAGAGGGCTGCAAGCTTGGCCCTTTGGCCGGAGCTGAGTCAGCGATTCTTTGTGCTTCTCCTGGAGTGGTTGATGTCCAAGTCCAAGTCCGCTGGAGGCCAGTAGCCTGTCCTGGGATTAAAGCACTGGGTATGTGCATGAGTGGGAGGGATGAATGGGTCTTGCTTTTGCTGTTGTACAACATGGTAGGCACTCTATGTTGGTGCCATAATGTGTGCTCCCACTTGCTGGCTGCCCTCCATCTGAATCTGAATGGCAGAGAGTCTGACTGGCCAAATCTTGTAGCTTTTGCTCCCTTACTGATTTATTTGGTGTAGTAAGCATGCACCAAATGGTGGCTTTAATGCGTCTATTGTGGTAGTGTAGTGGATAGTGCTTGTCACTCTCATTTTCAGATTCCACCTCTGGCTAGCCGTCTTGCAAAAAGGAGAGCTGAATGTGTAATGCTCTCTCTGCCCGTACATAGCCTCTTCAACAGCAAGCCTCATGTAGTGCCTTTTCACTGGTGACACACGAGAACTGAACTCCTTTCGGACTCAGGCTGAACTACAGAGGACTGGGAGAAGGTCTGGCCCCTGCACACGTAGCACACAGACCCACCGGTGTGTGGACACACACTGGTGTTCAGGATTTAGATCCCCAGCTAGGGGTAAATAGCCCCACTGCCTTGTGGGCAGCTTCGTGAGAGGCGAAGGCTACGGGAGTAAACCCAGACAGCAAATTAGGGATTATTGAAATTCTTTCTGGTACCTCCTACAGCGAAGCTGGTGCCAAACATATTGATTCATGAGCTTTCCTTTGGACTACACTGGTGAGGTCAAAGGGTGAATCTTGATGACTGGGGCATCTCAGGATCTCCATACCTTCCACCCAGGCTTGTGATAATGATCATCATCACCCATTGTCCTTCGAGACAGATGGATGCCAACCACCACCAACCACATGCGCACAGATGTTGGAGGAGATGACTTGTATTGCAGTTGGTTAGAAGTTCTGGACCAATGACATTGAAAGAACATTTCCTCGTGGAGATGAAAAAGGGAATCTCTGTTTTCATTTGACACCTGTCATCTATTTTATTGTTGACATTAGGCTGCTTACAATAAACGCTTCATTGCTTGTGTTAAAATAATGCAGGAGGAGAAGATACAAATATGTTCAGTATTTTCTCAGCTAGCTCCACCATGGGCACTAGTCTCCCTAGCATCAAGAAAAGCTTCAAAGGGCAAAAGGCAATGGCTCAAAGAGGTGGTATCCATCATTAAGGACCTGCATCATATGCATTGACCTCTACTCATTGCTACCAGGTACAGGAACCTGAAAACACACACTCAACATTTCAGGAAGAGCTTCTTCCCCTCCACCATCAGATTCCTGGATGGACAATTAATTCATGAACACTACCTCACTATTTTTTCCTGCTCTTTTGTACTAATTAAATAATAAAGGCATCCGTTAGTCTTGCGAGACCATGGATCTGCGCCTGGAAAGTCTTCACTCTCCAGTGCGCGGGCCTGGGCAAGGTTGTATGGAAGAACAGCAGTTGCCCATGCTGCAAGTCTCCCCTCTCCACGAGACCGATGTTGTCCAAGGGAAGGACAAGGGTCGATACAGCTTGGCACCAGTGTCATTGCAGAGCAATGTGTGGTTAAGTGCCTTGCTCAAGGACACAACACACTGCCTCGGCTGGGGCTCGAACTCACAACCTTCAGATCGCTAGTCGAATGCCTTAACCACGGCCACGTGCCCAAGTACTAATTATTTAATTTATTTTATATATGTATACATTTATTATTATGATTTACGGTAATTTTTTTATTATGTATTGCATTGTACAGCCGCTGCAAAACACGACATTCCATGATATATGCTGGTGATATTAAACTTCATTCTGATTCTTGTTAATGAAGTTAGCTTTGTTTTTAGACTTTAACGTGATGTAGGATTCAAGGTTCATGTTTATTTGTCACGTGTACTTTGAAACATACAGTGAAATGTGTTGTTTGTGTTAACAACCGACACACCCAAGGATATGCTAGATGTGCAAGTGTTGCCTCACATTCTGGCACCAAAGTAGCATGCCCTCGATCCACAGAACAACACAAGCATGAGCAACAACATAAAAGTAAACAAGACAATGATGGCAAAACAAGCCCCTTTGCCATCCTTCCCACCCTGACAGGCCTCTAACTCCAGGAGGTCTTCCACCGTTGTATGTTCAATATTCCCGTAATACTTGAGTAATATTATAAATATATTATTTGATTAAGCATTTTTATTTGTTTATATAATTCATTATGGGTTAAATGTAATAGTACATGAATGCCATCACGGCCCCACTTCATAAATGTGCACCTTGCTTAGAGGAAAAATAAAGTTAGACTCGCATTCCCAGCTCCGTGTTTCCTTTCAATTTGTTCAATATTTTGGTGTAATAAAACATAACAGTGGTAACAAGTCAGTTTAAAAACAAACCCAAGACAGCTTCCTACCTACTGAAATGCAGCGAGTCATTCAAATTAAAAAAAAGCATAGTGAGATGGTTGAGATAAGAAAAAATCACAGCAAATGTTCTTCAAAAGAGAAGACAAGGTCAAGTAATTAAAAGGCAGGAAATGGGTGAATTCATGGGTTCATAAACAGTGAGTACTGGGTGATAATATTCATAAATTTAAAAAAGAGCCTAAGTGGCTGGCTACGTTGGAAAGACAGACATTTTCGATTGCACAAGAGATAACTGGAATATATATATGGAACAAATTGAGCAGTTTTTTGAAGCAAATGAAATCGCCAATGAGAAACAAGGGCCAATTTTGCTAATTTTGCTATGCTTTGGGTTTAAAGGCACACAGTTTGCTTTGAAGTTTGACTGTTCCAAGCAAATCAGCCAAAATGAGCTTAGTTGAGATTGTGAAAATTATGCAGAAACATATAGAACTGTGAAACCATTGTTGATGCAGAAAGCTTTAGGTCTTATAAGTGGAATAAAAAAGAAGGGGAGTCCTTTTCAGTGTGGATGGCTGAATTGCAGAAATTGTCTGAGCATTGCCAGTTTGGTCATGGGTTTAATGATGCACTGAGAGATTGTTTAGTTTGTGGAGCCTTGCTAGAAAGCATTCAAAAATAGCTCCTAACTAAAGCACAATTTACATTTTGAACAACAGTTGAAATCGCTGTATCAATGAAAACAGCAGACAGAGACATCATTGAGTAGCAGTCAGGAGTGAAGGTGAGCGTGAACAAAATTGTACCATCAAAGCTGAAACTTGCCTGGCTGAACAAATTGTGTTACCAGTGTGGCAGGGGCTCACATACACCAGACCAACGCACATCTAACTAAAACTTGCAGAAAATGCAACAAAGTAGGACATATGCAAAAAGTATGTTGGGCGGACAAAAATAAATGGACAGAACAGGGAAGAGGAAAAGATAAAAAGTCAAGTTGTAGTTTCAAAAATAGCACTAGTCTGTGTACTGTTTATGAAAAGTCTGATAATGATGAGAGTGATACAGGACTGAGTAGCCTGGAGATTTACAGTGTGGAAGCTAACAATAAGACTAAGGAGCTGGTGGTAGACCTGAGGAGAGCTAACGGTACCGGTGACCCCTGTTTCCATTCGGGGGGTCAGTGTGGACATGGTGGAGGATTACAAATACTTGGGGATACGAATTGACGATAAACTGGACTGGTCAAAGAACACTGAGGCTGTCTACAAGAAGGGTCAGAGCCGTCTCTATTTCCTGAGGAGGCTGAGGTCCTTTAACATCTGCTGGAAGATGCTGAGGATGTTCTATGAGTCTGTGGTGGCCAGTGCGATCATGTTTGCTGTTGTGTGCTGGGGCAGCAGGCTGAGGGTAGCAGACACCAACAGAATCAACAAACTCATTCGTAAGGCAAGTGATGTTATGGGGATGGAACTGGACTCTCTCACTGTGGTGTCTGAAAAGAGGATGCTGTCTATGCCATCTTGGTCAATGTCTCCCATCCACTACATAATGTACTGGGTGGGCACAGGAGTACATTCAGCCAGAGACTCATTCCACCGAGATGCAACACAGAGCATCATAGGAAGAGATTCCTGCCTGTGGCCATCAAACTTTACAACTCCTCCCTTGGAGGGTCAGACACCCTGAGCCAATAGGCTGGTCCTGGACTTATTTGATAATTTACTAGCATAATTTACATACTACTATTTAACTATTTATGGTTCTATTACTATTTATTATTTATGGTGCAACTGTAATGAAAACCAATTTCTCCCAGGATCAATAAAGTATGACTATGACTAAACAAGCAATATGGCTTACACCAGAAGTAACAGCAAATTAATTAAAATGGATTTGCACACTGGCTCGGCTGTTTTAGTTACTTCATAAAATGAGTTTCAATGGCATTTCAAAGATATCAAAACTGAAGCCTTTGGATATCCAACTAAGAACTTGTACTGGAGAAAAAGTAACCCCTGTGGGAATGACATTCATAACAGTGAAATGCAATAACTGGCAAGCCACATTGAGCTTGTATGCAGTCAAAACGGGAGGGCCAGCATTGCGGGGACATGATTGGCTGAGGCAACTGCAACTTGACTGGAGATCCATTCATTGTTTTCATGCCACAGAAGTGTTCACGGATGGCACTGTAAAACCCAAACATATCAAAGGTAAAATAGTGCTACGTGAAAATGCCACACCCAAGTTTTGCAAAGCCAGTCCGGTTCCTTATACCATCCATTTCTAAGTAGCCAGTGGCTAGATTGCATGGTGGCTGAAGGAATTATTTCTAAGGTTGAGTGGAGCCCATGGGCAACACCAATGGTCCCAGTAGCAAAGAAGGATGGGTCTCTCAGGACATGTGGTGATTTCAAAATTACCATCAACTCTGTACTGAAAGTAGATTAATACCCTCCGGCCAGGGTAGAGGATTTATTTGCAAACCTTTCTGGAGGAAAACACTTCAGTTGGAGATGGAAGAACAGTCCAAAGTGTTTTTCACCATCAACTCTCACAAAGAGCTTCATCGCTATAATAGGCTTATTTTTGGAGTAGCACCTGAAGGATCTCCCAGGGGCCATCCATTTTAATTCCACTTTCCATTCCCATTCTGACATGTCAGTCCACGGCCTCCTCTACTGCTGCGATGAGACCACACTCAGGTTGGAGGAGCAACACCTTATATTCTGTCTGGGTAGTCTCCAACTTGATGGCATGAACATCGATTTCTTGAACTTCTGGTAATGGCCCCCACCCCCACCCCATTCCCATTTCCCTCTCTCATTTTATCTCCTTACCTGCCCATCACCTTCCTCTGGAGTTCCTCCCCCTTTTCTTTCTTCCATGGCCTACTGTCCTCTCCTATCAGATACCCACTTCTCCAGCCCTGTATCTCTTTCACCAATCAACTTCCCGGCTCTTTACATCATCCCTCTCCCCCCTCCCGGTTTCTCTTATCACCTTGTGTTTCTTCCTCCTCTCCCCCCACCTTCTAACTCTGACTCCTCATCGTTTTTTCTCCAGTCCTGATGAAGAGTCTCGGCCTGAAATGTTGACTGTGCTCTTTTCCATAGATGCTGTCAGGCCTGCTGAGTTTCTCCAGAATTTTGTGTGTGTTCCAGTGATAATAAACTTGATTTTGACTCCGTAAATCCCTTTGGTAAAATTATTCCCCAGACATCCAGGGGAGAGATTTCAGGTAATTCACTATTTTTTGGGTGCAGAGATTCCTCTTTTGTTCTATATATTTATTTGCAATTTATAATAATTTTTATGTCTTGTGCTGTACTGCTGCCACAAAAAAACAAATTTCACAAGAGAAAATCTGCAGATGCTGGCAATCCAAGCAATACACAGAAAATGCTGGAGGAACTCAGCAGGCCAGGCAGCAACTATGGAGAAGAGTAACCATTCTTGGCCTGAAACGTCGATACCTTTCCATAGATGGCCTGATGAGTTCCTCCAGTATTTTGTGTGTTTTAATTTCACAACATATTTCAGTAACAATGATTGGACAAATGATGTAATTCTGTTCCTCTGAAATCTGACTCTGATTCTAAATGGCTAACCTCTTATTTTGAGATTCTGTGCCCTGGTTTGAGGCATTCCATTCAGGTGTGACATCTGCCCTGTAGACAGGCTGCATCACTGTCTGGTATAGGGAGGATTACTGCACAGGACTGAAAGAAGCTGCAGAGAATTGTCAATTTAGTCAGCTCCATCTTGGGTACTAGACATCTTCAGGAAGCGGCGTCTCAGAAAAGCAGCGTCCATTATTAAGGACACCCAGCACCCAGGGCATGCCCTTTTCTCACTGTTACTGTCAGGTAGGAGGTACAGAAGCTTGAAGGCACACACTCAGTGATTCAGGAACAGCTTCTTCCCCTCTGCCATCCGATTCCTAAATGGATATTGAACCTGTGAACACTACCTCACCTTTTTAATATATATTATTTTTGTTTTTGCATGATTTTTAATCTATTAAATATACATACACTGTAATATATTTATTTATTTATTATTATTATTATATATTTTTTCTTCTTCTATCTGTATTGCATTGTACCGCCACTGCCAAGTTAACTAATTTCATGACACATGCCGGTGATAATAAACCTGATTCTGATTCTGATTCTAAAGCCTTACAAGAGATTCTGTAGATGCTGGAAACCAAGAGTAACACACACAAAATGGAGTAGGAATTGATGAAGGATCTCGGCCTGAAATACCGACAGTTTATTCCTCTCCATAGGTATTGCCTGTGCCTGTAAGAATTTTATCCCTTTCTGTTATTTCACCATTTATTATTTGAGAATAGAAGCCATGTAACTGCTCTATATGCTTCTATGAGATCACACCTCAGCATCTGAACCTCATAGGCCCAGTATAGCTGATCTCACCTCATGGAGTATCTTCCCCATCCGAAGAGTCAATCTGCTGAATCTTCACTGGACTCCTCCTTGAGGCCCTCCGTTGGTTGATGTTGACTTCAGATGTTGCATCCCAGCTGTCTCTGTGATATACAAGCCAGGGCAGTTGATAAGGAGAACCAGCTGTTGTCCATACTCTCCACATGCTGATGAACCCAAAGGAACGGCAGAACAGTTTGGCACCAGTGGTGTTGCTGTAACTGCCAGTCAGCGTTGAACTCAACATAGGACTGCCTTAGGGACTCCATCCCCCGATTTTTCCCAGGGTTTACTCCCCAAGCCTTCCCCATGAGTGAGTATAGGTGCAAGGCAGCTGAGGTTTAAGATCAAAGTTTTCCTTCTCCTAGATGAGCTGTCACCCAGGGCTGACGATCCCTATCTGCCCGAAGTGATTGTTTTAAAGGAGCCAGTAACCTGCCTTTGCCTCTTCTCCTGTCAGTAGAAACGGTTCTACCAGGCTTAGCAGCTAAGTCACATATGAAGGTCAGGAGCTGGACTTGGTTGTTAGAGGCAATTTGAGATTCACGGCATTGGGAGTATTTAATAGAGCTTTAACAAACTTATGAATCTAGATCCCCTCTCCCCCCAATCTATCCATATACTGTAGAGTTACACAAGGGGCCTGAATAATTGCAGACTTTAGTCATGCAATAATTTCCAGCAACCATCTACTTCCCAAGTTACACATTGCACTAATACACTAATTTATAGTGATTAGTATGCAAGCATCCCAGGTTCAAAGTTTGAATAAACTTATTATCAAGTGTGCTCAAGTATCTCAAGGTAGCATATGGTGACATATATAAGTACGTGTATGTCACCAGATATTATTTACTTTAAAAAAATTTATTAAACAGAATTTATTAAAATCTACATATAAACAAAGACTGATGAACATTCAATGTGCAAAGGAGGACGATCATGCAAATAAAAAAATGAAAACAGGTAAATAAATAATATTGAAAACATGAGTTGTAGAGTCTTTGAAAGTGAGTCTGTAGGTTGTGGAATCAGTTCAGAGTTGAGGTGAGTGACGTTATCCACACTGGTTCAGGAGCCTGACAGTTGTATGGTAATGCTCCCTGGACTCCAATATTTTCCAAGTCCTCACCTTATTTCCACTATGGTATCCCGCAAATCCATAAGGAAGTCCTATGTTGAGTTCAACGCTGACTGGCAACTCCTGCGACGCCGCTGGTGCCAAACCGTATCGGTCTCTGCCGTTCCTTTGGATTCATCAGCTGCGTGGAGAGAGGGAGCCCTGCTACACGGGCAACAGCTTGCTCTCCTTACCATACTGCCTTGGCTTGCGTAACATGTAGAGAGCTAGGATGCAACAACCATGGTCAACCCTGACCAACAGAGGGCCTTTCTAGATATCCTATCTGCCAAGAGAAGACATTTGTTTTCCCTTTTATTTTAATCCTTGGATTTTGCTTTGTCCCTCTTTATTTCCTTTTCCATTTCCTTTGTTATGCGTGGTAGGGTGGAGATACAGGTTCTCCTTCCCTCCGCTAGCCTGCAGGTCTCCCTTGGGTAAGGTGTAGCACATGCTCCGATCAGGGTCATGAGAAGCCATGGGAGCAGGTGATGGATGGTCAAATGAACAGCTGGTGAGGCAGTGTTCATTGATTTCATGTCACATCCCGGTGATAATAAACCTGATTCTGATTCTGATTCTGATATCACAAGTCTTGGTTATGTGACCACTGACGCCAGGCAGAAAATCTCTGAAGGGTATTGATAGTGGCTGGGGTCACCCATTGTGTAAGGACAATGCCCAGAAGAAGACAATGGAAAACTACTCTGTAGAAAAATTGGCCAAGAGCAATGGAGGTCCTAGAAAGACCATGGTCACCCACACATGGCACATAACAAATAGGTGGCAGAAGTGAATGTAGTTGTTATTACTAAGGACTTGGTGCTCGGGAAGCTCATGGTATCACAGGAAAGATACTAGCAGGGATAGAAGATTGGCTGACCTGCAGGAGGCAAAGAGTAGGAGTAAAGGGACCTTTTTCTGGTTGGCCTCTGGTGACAAGTGGTGCTCCATGGGTGCCACTGTTGGGACTGCTTCTTTTCACGTTATACGTCAATGATTTGGATGATGGCTATGTGGCCGGGTTTGTGGACAACTCAAAGATAGCTGGAGGGGCAGGAAGTGTTGAGGATGCAAGAAGTCTGCAGAAAGACTTAGATTGGGAGAACGGGCAAAGAAGCGGCAGATGGAATACAGTGTTAGGAAGTGTATGATAATGCACCTTGGTAAAAGGAATAAACGTGTAGACTATGTTTTAAATGGGGAGAGAAAATTCAAAAATCAGAGGTGCGGTGCAAGGGATTTGGGAGATCTTGTGCAGGATTCCCTAGAGGTTAACTTGCAGGTCGAGTCGGTGGTAAGAAAGGCAAATGCAATGTTAGCATTCATTTCGAGATGACTAGAATATAAGAACAAAGTCTCATGCTGATTTTTATAAGGCATTAGTTAGACCGCACTTGGAGTATTGTGAGCAGTTTTGTGCCTTTTATCTATGAAAAGATGTGCTGGCATTGGAGAGGGTCCAGAGGAGGTTCACAAGAATGATTTCAGGAATGAAAGGGTTAATGTACGAGGAGTGTTTGAAGGCTCTGGGCCTGTACTCATCGGATTTTGAAAGTATGAGGGGGGATCTCATTGAAATTTATCGATTATTGGAAGATCCAGATAGAGTAGATGTGGAGAGGATGTTTCTCTTAGTGGGTGAATCTAGGATCAGAAGATACAGTCTCAGAATGTAAGGATGTGCAGGAGATGAGGAAGAATTTCTTTAACCAGAGAGTGGTGAATCTGTGGAATTCACTGCCGTGGATGGCTGTGGAGGTGAAGTCATTGAGTATATTTAAAGCAGAAGTTGATAGGTTCTTGATTAGTCATGGAGTCAAAGGTATAGGGAGAAGACAGGAGAAAGGGGTCGAGAAGGATAATAAATCAGCCATAATGGAAGAGCGGAGCAGATTCGATGGGCCAAATGGCCTAATACTGCTGCTATGTCTTATGGCTTATAAACCATACAATACTTTTTCATTCTTTACACTTATAGTGCTTTCAGTATGCCAGAATGCTTCAGAAATGGCAGATGAAGTACAGCGCGGCCAAATGTGAAGTGCTGTACCTTGGTAGGCAAAATGTAAAGAGACAAAACACTGTTAAGGGTAAGACCCTTAACAGTGTGGATGAGCAGAGGGATGTTGGTGTCCAAGTTCACAGTTGCATGAAAGTGACTGCACAGGTTGATAGAGTGGTTAAGAAGGCACACGGCATACTTGTTTTCATTACTCAAGGTATCGAGTTCAAAAGTCAGGAGGTTCTGTTGCAGCTTTATAAAGCTAGCTTCTGGTCACCCCGTTATCAGAGGATGTTGAAGCTTTGCAGAAGGGGTTTACCAGGATGCTGCCTGGTTTAGAGGACATGAGCTGTAGTGGGAGTTTGGACAAACTTGGGTTGTTTTCTCTGGAGTGGCAGACACGAAGTGAAGATCTGACAGAGGTTAATGAGATTATGAGAGAAACAGATAGAGTAGAGATGGAGTATCTGTTTCCCGGGATTGAAATGTCAAATACCAGAGGGCATGCATTGAAGGTGGGAGGGGATAGGTTGAGAGGAGATGTGAGGGGCAAGTTTTTTTTACATAGGGTGTGGAGGCTGCTTGTGTGATGGTAGAGGCAGATGCATTAGGAACTTTTAAGGGATGCTTAGAAAGAGACATGAATGTGAGGAAAATGGATGAAACTGGTCATTCTGTAGGCAGAGGGGATTAGTTTAGTTGGCCATTTGATTACTAATATAATTGGTTCAGCACAACATTGTGGATCAAAGGGCTCGTTCCCATTCTATGTTCTGCTCTGCTACGTTCCTGCACATCAATAGCACTCTGGGGCTACTCAGATGGCCCCCTGGAATGGTTCACTGCTACAATAATCGAGGGGCTTCCTCCCCAGACCTGCTCCCTTCCTCTGCAGTAGGAGAAAATCCCTAAACAGTGGTCCCGAACTTCAGTGCAGCCCTCAACACGTACTCCTGCATCCTGGAATGTGCCATTCACAGCCTTCCTCCACCAAACGCGTATCATTTATTTTGTAATGGATCAGTGTAAATATTGTTGAGGATTGACTGGTCTCCATCTGTTCTTTATATACTGCGATGAAACCTTTTGCATAATATTGACCTTACTAACTTTTCAATTAGAAAATAAGTTTGTGACATTTTTGCCCTGGAAGCTATTTAATAATTGCTAGTCCAAATACTCCAGAAGAAGTTATGGTTTTGGTATTTTTAACTTTTATTTATTTTACTTAGAGGTAAGGGCCCTTCAGTCTACTGAGCCACGTTGTGCAGCAACTCACCGATTTAACCCAATCCTAATTGCAGGACCAATTAACCTACTAACCTTATCTGTGTGAACAAGATTCGGAAAGAACCTGAGAGTACCACAAGTAAGTACACGCAGGAAGGAATCAGCTGGAAACAGGATGTTGAGGGTGGCTTTCTTCAAATAACATCTTTTGGAATGTGAGAGGAAATCGGAGCACCCAGAGGAACACCACGCTCACGTGGGAAGAATGAGTTAAAAAATACACGTGGACTAAGATGTTAACTGTCCTGTGCTATCACCAGTGGGATCATCAGTTGATCTGCCACCTGTCTTCAGGAGTTTCAGCCCACTTATGATCAAGACTCCCTTGAGGTGGTGGGCCAGCAGTGCTAAAGCACCACCTCCCACCGGTGAGCTTAAAAACTTGACATCTGCTTCTATCTGTCACTTCCATCCAACAGATAGTCTGCTCTTCAGGTGTCTATGCAACTTCCCAGGGGACTGTGAGTTCACCAATAACCACTTCTCTACTGGTGTCAGACCATATGATTATATCTGGACGCAATGTTGTGAAAGCTATTTGCTCCAGAAAACTGCCTTTCCCGTCCAGGTCAGCCTTGACACACCAATCATTGGCTGAAGAAAGTATGCTCGATCGTGAGCCTGCGCTGTACACCCTTGACTTGGAGCTTCTTTCACAAATGACATGTGATGTTCTGTGCAGCATGGGGCATGAGATAAGTTGTGCTGCAGTACTCTCTGCTCAACCGCTTCTGTCACAACTTTGAGAACGTTGTTATATCTCCAAGTGCACATGCCGCTGGAAAGATTGACTCTGCATGCACTCAAAATATGTTGAAGTATTCCCTTCACACCACAAGCAGCACACCTGTCTGTCTTATCTTCATACCAGGTGCTGAGGTTGGCAGGTGTTGGGAGCAGATCATACGCTGCTCTGCATAGAAAAGAAATGCGGAGTAGTTCCATCTGCCACAGAACATTCTAAGATAGATGTCATTGTTCAACACATTCCCACCAGGTCCAAGCCCCTTGTTTGGCCAGGCCAGCTGTTTTAGCTAACCTTTTCTCCTCTTCTACCTCTCGTATTTCCTTTGTTACAAGCTCACGGCACTCCTTACCTGTAGAAGATGACCACCACTTGTGGGCTGTCCATCCAAGTCCCTGGCGGCCTAGCTGGATAGCCCCAACTGTCTCCTTGTGCTTCAATCTAGACTCTGCCTCATCAACTGCTACACGGGCTGACCACTTCCTGCCTGATCTCACATCCGGCTGGGTGTTCTTGATGACAGGGTCTTTTGAGTCTCGAAGTATCAAGAATGATCTTACCTTGGCTACCTTGACCTCTCAACAAGGGATTGCACTGGGATAGTAAGCTTTGTCTGGCTACTGTGGATTGCAACATTGGTGAGGCTGCTCAGTACTCCAAGCCACTTCTTCACATACTTGTTGATCTTCTGTTCCATTGCCTCAACATGGAACATTGCCACTTCATAGACAGTTAGTGGCCACATTATCCGTGGCATCAGTCTGTACTGCAAGCACCACAACTTCAACTTGCCAAGCAAGCCACACTTGTCAACAGACATCAGACCTCTGCTGATCTGTTCTCCTGTCTCTTGAATCCTCTTGGTGTCTCTCAGCTCCTCTGTGTACCATCGCCCGAGGCTCTTAACTGGTTGTTCCTGAATGGATGGAATCTCCTCTCCACAAAGGGTGAAATGAAAGTCAACCAGCTTTCTTCTCCTAAGAACAAGGCTCCTTGACTTCTTGGTCTTGAACTTCATCCTTCCCCAATCCATTAGCTCCTCGAGTCTAGATACTACATTTTCCACTGCCTCCGTGCTGGGGCCCAAAAGGGTGAGATATTCCATGAACGCTCGTATTGGTGGTAACTCCCCTCAGCCATCAAGTGCGACACCTGGTCCCACTGATTCTGCAGCCCTCACAATGATCTCCATGGCTAACACAAAAAGGATGGGTGAAATCGCACATCCCATTGGGATTCCAACATCCAAGCTCTGCCACCTAGTTGTAAATTGCTGAGTGGAAAACCTCATCTGGAAATCATTGTAGTACTGCAAACAAAGTTCCTCACTTTAGCAGGAATCCACAGGAATTCCATCGCAAACTCAATCAAGACATGAGGAACAGAACCATACGCATTTGCCAGATCAAGCCAAACTACAGCCAGGTTTCTTCTCAACCTTTTTGACTCCTGGATGGTATGCCATATCATACTAGAATGTTCGAGGCACCCTGGGAAGCCTGGTATTCCTGCCTTCAGCACAGATGTATTTACTAATCCATTCTCTATCACAAATGAAGATATTCTTTCTGCCAGAAGGCCAAACATAATCTTCCCCTCTACATTCAGAAGTGAAATTGGTCGGAACTGATTCAATGGAGAAGAATTCTAGAACCATAGAACCATAGAAACTACAGCACTGAAACAGGCCATTTGGCCCTTCTTGGCTGTGCTGAACCATATTCTGCCTAGTCCCACTGACCTGCACACGGACCATATCCCTCCATACACCTCCCATCCATGTATCTGTCCAATTTATTCTTAAATGTTAAAAAAGAACCCGCATTTCCCACCTCGTCTGGCAGCTCATTCCATACTCCCACCACTCTCTGTGTGAAGAAGCCCCCGCTAATGTTCCCTTTAAACTTTTCCCCCCTCACCCTTAACCCATGTCCTCTGGTTTTTTTCTCCCCTTGCCTCAGTGGAAAAAGCCTGCTTGTATTCACTCTATCTGTACGCATCATAATTTTATATACCTCTGTCAAATCTCCCCTCATTCTTCTACACTCCAGGAATAAAGTCCTAACCTATTCAACATTTCTCTGTAACTGAGTTTCTCAAGTCCTGGCAACATCCTTGTAAACCTTCTCTGCACTCTTAAACCTTATTTATATCCTTCCTGTAATTTGGTGACCAAAACTGAACACAATACTCCAGATTCGGCCTCACCAATGCCTTATACAACCTCATCATAACATTCCAGCTCTTATACTCAATACTTTGATTAATAAAGCCCAACGTACCAAAAGCTCTCTTTACGACCCTGTCTACCTGTGACGACACTTTTAGGGAATTTTGTATCTGTATTCCCAGATCCCTCTGTTCCACTGCACTCCTCAGTGCCTTACCATTAACCCTGTATGTTCTACCTTGGTTTGTCCTTCCAACGTACAATACCTCACACTTGTCTGTATTAAGCTCCATGTGCCAATTTTCAGCCCATTTTTCCAGCTGGTCCAAGTCCCTCTGCAGGCTCTGAAAACCTTCCTCACTGTCTACTACACCTCCAATCTTTGTATCATCAGCAAACTTGCTGATCCAGTTTACCACATTATCATCCAGATCATTGATATAGATGACAAATAACAATGGACCCAGCACTGATCCCTGTGGCACACCACTAGTCACAGGCCTTCACTCGGAGAAGCAATTCTCTACTACCACTCTTTGGCTTCTTCCATTGAGCCAATGTCTAATCCAATTTACCACCTCTCCATGTATACCTAGTGACTGAATTTTCCTAACTAACCTCCCATGCTTGTCAAAGACCTTACTGAAGTCCATGTAGACAATATCCACTGCCTTTCTTTCATCCACTTTCCTGGTAACCTCCTCGAAAAACTTCAATAGATTGGTCAAACATGACCTACCATGCACAAAGCCATGTTGACTCTCCCTAATAAGTCCCTGTCTATCCAAATGATTTTAGATTCTGTCTCTTAGTACTCCCTCCAATAACTTACCTACTACCGACGTTAAACTTACTGGCCTATAATTTCCCGGATTACTTTTCAATCCTTTTTTAAACAACGGAACAACATGAGCCACTCTCCAATGCTCCGGCACCTCACCTATAGACAGCGACATTTTAAATATTTCTGCCAGGGCCCCTGCAATTTCAACACTAGTCTCCTTCAAGGTCCGAGGGAACACTCTGTCAGGTCCCAGGGATTTATCCACTTTAATTTTCCTCAAGACAGCAAGGACCTCCTCCTTTTCAATCTGTACAGTTTCCATGATCTCACTACTTGTTTCCCCCTAACTCCACAGACTTCTTGCCAGTTTCCTTAGTAAATACAGACGCAAAAAACCTATTTAAGATCTCCCCCATTTCCTTTGGTTCCGCACATAGCCGAAACCAAAGGAAATGGGGGAGATCTTAAATAGGTTTTTTGCGTCTGTATTTACTAGGGAGACTGACATGAAGTCTATTCTCTTCCTTCGGGATATATACTCCTTCAGCCTCACTCCATGACAAAGGAACAACACCTTGTCTCCACACCACCTTTAACAATCTCCAAAAGTATTTCCTCAGCTCTTCACACTTCTTGAACACCTTATACGGCACTCCATTAGGTCCAGGCACTGAGTCTGACCTTGCCTTTCTGATGAACCGTTCAACTTCTGCCAGTTTGGGTTCTGACAGATCAAACTTCACTCCTGGCTTGGTAGGCTTCACAAGCCTTGAAATGTCAAGCAAAGGAGCCTCCCGCTGTTCGTTAGAGTAAGTGCTTGCCAGGTGGTCCTCAAGTTCTTGTTGAGAGATGTTAAGCTGCCCGCTCTTACTTTGTTCAAACAGTTTCTTTGTGAACTTGTGAGGGTTCTCAAAGAATGATTTTCTTGCCTTCTCTCTCTTCTTTCTCTTTTTACGTTGTGACTCTGCATGACGGAGTGATACTAACTTTATTCGAAAATGCTCTCAGAGATCAGCAAGCCCTGGCTTGTCACCCTTACTTGCTACCTTCCACCTCTGTCTCAACGACCTAAGCTCTCTCCTCAACTTACTAATCTCCTTCTGGTGCCTGCTTGGTTGCTGTGTAGGCTTTGCTTTCTTCAACTCAACCAAACCAAACCCTGTACTTTCCAACATCGTTAATCATAGCGCCCATCACTTCCAACTTTCTCTTTGATGTTCCCCTGAGAGTGTTCTCCAACATCATACTGATATCCTCATCAAACACACGCCAAGCCTTCTCATCTGCCATTGCTGGCCACTTGATCTTCCTCTTCTTCTCTACATCCTCGCCACTGCCATCATGTGAAGAATCTACCTGGGTACTGTGGTCTGAAACCTGACCTGAGTTATCGCTCATCTGACCTGGAGTATGATGACTCTCTCTAGAGTGAATCGCTGTGGCTTGTGAATCAGTGGTTGAAAAGACCACATCATCTGTGCTTGGTGAAGTAATCTCATCTTCATCCACTGGGATGGAATAGCACCTCAACTTTGCTTGGTGGATTCGTGCACCTTTAACGCTGGAAAACGCTCTCCCACACCAACACACTGGACACTCAGAGCCTCTTATCCTAGCTCTTGGTCGTAGTCATTCCCTGTAATTAACTGTATCCATCCGATTGAGTCCATCATTCTCCCTCTCTCGGAGGACCCTGAGGGTATGTTTCTCCATGTAAACTAGAAGCTTCAAGAGGTGGGTGCTCTTCTGAACTGGTGCCCGGACTGCCAATCCTGACACCCCCGGTGCCAGTCTTTCCTGGCTGTCCACTGTCTCTCCACACCATCACCGGACTATTCCTGGTTGCCAACCAGACTATTCCTGGTAGACACTGGTGTCCAGAACAAAAGAGTTAAAAGATACACGTGGACTAAGATGTTAACTGTCCTGTGCTATCACCAGTGGGATCATCAGTTGATCTGCCACCTGTCTTCCAGAGTTTCAGCCTGCTAATGATCAAGTCTCCTTCGAGGTGGTGGGCCAGCAGTGCTAAGGCACCACTTCCCACTGGTGAGCTTAAAAACTTGACATCTGCCTCTATCAGAGTTGTTGGTCACTTCCATCCAACAGATAGTCTGCTCTTCAGGTGTCTATGCAACTGCTGAAGGGTTTGCAAGATATGTATACACTGTCTAACTACCTGCCCCTCTGGACATACTTGGTCCACACCCATGCTGATCCTTTCCCTGCTGCCTCAGCTGCAGCCCTGCTGGTTGACTTGATCTCTCTTCTAGTGAAGCCAAGGTCACGCAGCCACTTCTGGAGAGTGAACGCAATAAACCCACGGCAGCCTACTTCGAATGGATAGCATGAGACCTTCCACCCTCTGTCTCTGCACTCTGATCTTAATTCTGCATATTTGGTTAACTTGCGCTCATGGGCTTCATCGCTGTTGTCTTCCCAGGGGACTGTGAGCTCACCAATAACCACTTCTCTACTGGTGTCAGACCATATGATTATATCTGGACGCAATGTGGTGAAAGCTATTTGCAAATGTACAAACATTCTTACGGAGGATGTCAGAACTGAACCCCCAACTCTGATGCCCTCCAGGTTGTAAGTACCTCGCGCTAACCGTTCCGCTACTGTGGCGCCCTTATTTAACGAAGGCCTAATATAGAATCGAGGATTGTTTAGCAAAAGGATGAACTTTAACGAGGAGATGATTGGATATCATGTCGCCCTAAGTACAAGATTCAGTCATGCTGGAGACGATCTTGGTGGATGTGGGTATATGATGACCTTCTGCACCAGTAAAAGTTATTGGGTTTCTGGTCTGTCAGAAGTGGGTTCAAAATGCAAGACAAATTTACCTTTTCTCAGTCCTTTGACTTGAATTTGTGTTTACCTCAACCACGGGTGTGTTTATTTTCAGTTCATCCTTTAAACAATTCATGTAGTTTCATCTGTGTGAACAAGATTTGGAAAGAGCCCGAGAGTACCACAAATAAGTACATGCAGGAAGGAATCAGCTGTAGACAGGATGTTGAGGGTGGATTTCTTTCAATAACAGTGCACGTAGGTTGAACTATACTACTGATAATTTCAGAAGTCTCCCTTTCCTCTTATTATTCACATGTACAAATTTAAGCTAAGGAACTTTTTTCTGTACTTCCCAAGATTTGAGTTTTTCACACAAGTCTCTCCCTTGAGCTGCGACATGCATTTGAAAGTTTACCCATGGGTTACATTTCATAACTTTATCGATGCTTCACTGATGGTTAAGGAAAAGTAGCCCAGTACAGTGCACCTCTCTCACTCCTCTGTGTTTTGTCATTTTGATTCTGGGGTTAATTAATATCAACATCAGAGATTCTGCAGTTGCTGGAGATCCAGAGCAACACACACAAAATAGTGGAGGAACTCAGCAGGTCAGGCAGCGTCTATGGTTAGAAATAAATAGATAATGTTTCAGGTCCCTTCATAATTAAGATCAAAATGTTTTTGCAGTAGCTAAACAATGCTATTGAGCTGTAAGTTCTGTGAAATTGTATCTCTGCAAATAAATGAGAAGAGAAAGTTGTTTCTAGAACTGTACAAGGTTATAGTGGAGAAGAAAGCAATCTGATGCATCGTGTCTCGTTGATGGTGGTTGCCTGTCATGTCCAACAATGAAAGGAATCCTGTGCCGGAGTGATTTTAAGGTGCAAAAGTCACTGTACTGAGGCAGTTCCATTCTCTCCACTTCGGCGGTCAGAGTTCAGTGGTATGAACAAGTGTCACAACTGGGGTCTTCCTTGGTTGATCACAAGACAAAGGAGCAGAAGTAGGCCATTTGGCCCATCGAGTCTGAAGTGGATGACCACGAATTCTTCTGTGCTTCATCCATCATGAGGTGTTGCAGAATCACCTTCTTGGCCGTTGGATCTCATCGACCCAATATGCCGGGGTTGACTTCGCATGCTAGTCCCTTGTCTCTTTGACAGAGCACTCCAAACACTCCCATACTGAGGCCTTGAACCTACATCCAGTTAAATTTTTATCCACTTTCTTTAACAGATGTAATGATGCCAGCCTCAACCTTTATGATTATGTCATCCGTGGGCACCACAGTAACGTAGAGGTTAGCGTGGTGATATTCTACTTTATGGCATTGGAGTTCGGAGTTCAATTCTGACATAATCTGTAAGGAGTCTGTATGTCCTTCCCATTGAATGCATGGGTTTTTTCCGGGTGCTCCAGTTTCCACCCAGTTAGTAGGTCATTGTAAATTGTCCCTTGATTAGGATAGGATTAAACTGGCGGTTGCTGGGTGGTGTTGATTGAAGGGCCTATTCTGTGCTGTATCTCAAAATATAAATACATAAAACTTTCTATGTAAAGGAATTTCTCCTAAGTTGACTCGATGGGCCAAATAGCCTAATTCTGCTCCTGTGTCTTAGTCTGTTTAATACTGGTATCATTTTTGTTATTAAGCCCTCAACAAAAGAAACTGTTTTTTTACATCAAACTCTTTATAATTTGAGAAAAAAACTTCTGTTAAATCTGCTTTTATCTCTTCCTGCTTGAGGTAACAGCGTTATCGATTTATCACATGTTAAGTACATCGAAACATACAGTGAAATGAACTGTTTTGCGTCAAGTCAAATCAGCCCACAACTGTTGCCATGCTTCCAGTGCCAACACAGCTTGCCCACAGTTCACTAACCCTGACCTATATGTTTTTGGAATGTGGGAGGAAACTCGAGCACCCAAAGGAAGCACATGAGGAGAACGTACAAATACCATACGGACAGCGGCGAGAATCGATCCTCAAACGGTGATCGCTGGTGCTGTAAGGAGTTATGAAAACCGCTACACTATGGTGTCACCCCAGTTTCTCAAGTCTCTCCAAGTAACTACTCTCCCACAGTCTTGAAAATCATTCAATTAAAGTAGGCATTAACCAGCCGGTGGTGTAGAGGCATCCGCACCAGACTCTGAGGCAAGTGGTCCCGGGCTCGAATCCGGATGGTTCATTGCATGCTTCCCATCTGCGTTGTGCATTGAGCTGGCAACCTGGCCTTACAAAAAAACGACAAGAATTGCTAAAGGAACAGCAAGGTTGCTGGCTGAAGCGTCTCTAGGCATGGAAAGGAACAACACATGCACAAAGTATGCCATACATTCTCAAAACAGCACCGTCTGCTCCAAAGTTCAATTTCAAAGTAAATTTATTATCAAAGTATGCATATGTGACCATATACTGCCCTGACATTCTTGAAAGCATTCACAGATGAACAGAAATACTATAGAATCAATGAAAAGCTACACACAAAGACCAAATAGGCAAAAGAAGCCAAACTGTGCAAATAAAATAAATAAATTAAATAAACAAATACATACCTACATTAATAATACTGACAACATGAACTGCCAAGACTTTGAAAGTGAGTCTTTAGGTTGTAGAATCAGTTTAGTGTTGAGGTGAGTGAAGTTATCCAGGTTAGTTCAAGAGTCTGATAGTTGAGGGAGTAATAACTGTTACCTAATCTGGTGGTGTGGAACCAAAGGCTCCTGTATCTCCTTCTCAATGGCAGCAGTGAGAAGAGAACATGGCCTGGATGGTGGGTGCCCTTGATGATGAGGATGCTGTTTTCTTGTACTGCCATATCTGTGGTGAACACTTGGTAACCTTGAGGAATTATTTTGAAAATGGGGAGCCTGAATAAAGTCGACAAGTGCTTGCATCGCAAGTGAGAGCGGATTGGGAGGAAGAGTGAGTCTTTTCTTCCCCGATTTTAGGATTTGCCACCCATGCCCATCCTAAAAGCATTCTCTCCATCTTAGGAAAACCTCCAGAGATGCTGATCATTGGGAATTACACGTGAGAGAATGAGTAGGCCCCGAAGTCCCAACTAAAATTTGCGAAATCAG